>NC_140593.1:420814735-422052527 GCF_964204655.1 Triturus cristatus
TTAGCAACATGCGTGCAGTTCTTCATGGATTAGAATCTCCATTGTGCATGAAGTCCATGGTTGTGTATGTATTTGGGCATGTTGGTCCCCACAACGGGCACTCAACACCTGCTGAGGGTGTGTCTCCTGTGCGCAGCTCGGCCTTCAGTTTCCCGATCCTGTGTCAGTCATCTTTGGTGATTGTGCATCCATTGTCTCTGGGTGTGCCATGGAAAACCGGACACTCCTTCCTTTACATACGCCTGTTGCAGTTGTCCTTTCTGACATCCTTGTCTTTGTGTGCAACTTGTGGCATAGTTTCCAGGACATGCCGGCTGCTGATGCGGCCCCTGCAGCAAGGGCCCACAAAGTTGCCGGATTCGGGAACACACATGCCTCAAAGATGCTCCTCCCTTCCTCCCTCCACCCATTAATTTGGCTGTCATCAGCTTGTCTGTGCCACTGTTGCGGCCACGCGGTGCCAAAGGCTGGACGGTCAGCGCATGCAACGTGCACATTGCACGACCCTCATTTCCTTGCGTGACCCACATCACACCACAGTCTGATGTTGCAGCCACCCTCCAAGCAATGTCTATCTGCAAATCTACAGCCTGCTCTCAGGCATACCCTAAGCGCACACACAACACCTTTGCATGATGTGTGTGCAACTCCAACTGCCTACACAGTGCTGCCCCGCCTTCCAGGCCCTGTCACACCAACAAGGTCATGTCCCTCCTACTCCCCACCGGCTCCGTACCCCAGCAAGGCCATGGGAGAGGGACTCAAGCCTTCAGCATGTAGTATGGTGGCGTCATCTGGCACATGGCCCAGGGATCATCTCTCAGCGTGTCAATCTTCAATGTGTCCAGGACCCCCCTCTCCACCATCACATGCGCACAGCACCTCATCATCAGCTCGTATGCCATTGACAGCCAGGTGCTACTTACCCTCACCAAAGACGCAGACATTGCCAGTTCCAATATTCAAGAATGCATGAGATCCATTGATGAATGGCTGAACATCAGCCACCTGAGTCTGGACTTGTACAGGACTGAGGTAATCATCTGAGGATTGTCCCCTTACAGCTGGATCAACTGCTTGTGTCTAGACCTGGGCTAAAATTCCATTCCGCTCGCAGAAATTGCGATAATTTGTAATTTTCACGTTCCGCGGAGAGCGCGAAAATGTCAAAATTTCCGCATTCCGCATTTTACCGGAAATTTTTTGCTTGCTCGCGCTGTAAAATACATTCTCGCGCGCGCGCGATCGCCTTACCTGAATCCCCGCGTTCGCCGACAAGTTTTCCCGATCCAGTTGCGTTCTCCACGAGATGTTGGATTGTTGGTAGCCATTTGCGCTGTCTCGCGACAGTTTGCGCCCGCAGTAATGTCATTGGTCGCGCGATCCCGTCTTTCTTCTCGCGATCATGCACCGCGAGACAAGTGAAAACAAGATGGTCGCACCCGCGAGTAACCGCATGGGTAAGTGGTGAGCTGCGACCATGCAGAAAATACCGCGAACAGGCAGGAAAAAAACTTCTGCATCTTCGCAAGATGGTGTGCATCATGGATTGCTCGCTCACATTTGCCATGCTAATCACCAGCATCTGTACCTCAGGCTGCAACACCCTCTGCATGATGCACATGATCCACAGATAGATCCACTCCAAGGAAAGACAGACCATCCCCCAGGTCCACGACAACAGCCGTGTCAAATACTGCCCTGCCCTCTACGGAGCAAGTACATCCAAACTCCAGGGAAACTTGTCCACATCCAGGGTGCATCTGCACACCTCAGCTTCAACATCCGGCGCCCCAGCCACATCACCGTCCACCAGGGATAGCTGCAATGGATCACTGTCTGCTGCAGGATAACCTTCAGACTCCCCACCCACACTCAGGAGGCAGTCCACAACCCCAGACCCAAAACAAACCATGTAAGTCTGTCATCCGAGACCCCGTTGGGCCATCTCCATGCATCCAACCTTGCCCTGGCCACCATTCTTCACATCCACCGTACTCCAGCATGCAGGACATGGTTCTCCCACATGGCAAAACATACCTGGTACTCCCTCCTCGTGAACATCCACATGAGCCATGACCTCTACGCATTAATGATACTCTTCCAAATTGGTCTGTCCGCACAATATTGCAAGCCCCCCCTCAGCAGCTTGAGGCCATCACGGGTGAGTTTTGTGCTCCATGTCTGTATTGGATGATACATTGAGACCCATGTGTGTCCTGTACCAGACTCAGATCACAGGGTATGGATGGCTGGACTGCAACATATAGGTAGAGAAATTCAGTTTTATTCTCGGTGGGGGGCGTGTTTAGTGTGGACAAATAGGTGCTATACAGTGTGCATAGAATCCAAAGTTCACAGGGGGAGATGGGATCCTTTGCATTGGAAGTCATCAGAGTCCAGACCACAGTGTAGGTCATCATTGGTCAGACTGTGACCAGCAAGTCCATGTGGCAGAGAACTTCATTGGATGAGGTGCTGCTGTTGCGCCAGAGGGCCAGGTGCCAGGCCAGGTGACCTGGGAGATGTGGCTGGTCCACTGCCTCTCACGGTCTTTTCCATGGACGACCCACCTTCCTCGCGGGACCCTCAGATGCAGGCCTTGACGATGCTTGTGATGCTCCGTCGGACGAATCCTCCTCCTCCTCCCTCCCTGTGGCTGGTGGTGGTCTGCGCCTGGTGGCACAGGGAGGGTTGCCCATGTTGTCGGCGATCCGACGGAGTGAACGGCTCATGTCCGTTTGCACCGCCAGGAGCTCAGCCAGTCTTGCCTCCATCCGTCCTTGGTGTTGTTGTTGACTGGCATGTTGCTCGGCCTGCAGGTTCTTCATCTCGTCGAGGGTCCCCTTCATCTCTGTGAGGGTCCCAACTACCTGGCTGAAGCCCCTGGTGTCACGCTGGTATGTGTCCAGGATGTGGCGTATGTGTGACATACCGGTTCCCTCAGCTGGCTGGTCAGCTTCGCGCCTCCGCCTGCCTCCACTCCCACCACCCCTGCCCACACGAGCCTGGCCTGCTGTTGTGGGCACATCTGGTCTACGGGACCCCTGAGGGATGACATTTGCGGGGTTGTCTGCCTCCTCCTGGGTGCCCGGAGAACCTTGTCCCTCCTGGTCAGACTGGCTCTGTTGTTCAGTGCGAGCAGGGCTCCTGGGTGTCTCCTGGGATGTGGCAGGAATGGTGGTGGTGGTTGGCACAGATCGACCTGAAGCAGGTGCTGCAGGGGCTTGGGCACCAGAGGGTTCAGGTTGGTTGGGGTCATCCACGGAGTGGTGAGAGTCATCGCTGCCGGTGGGATCATCTTCACACAGAGCCTGGGTCTGTGTTTCTTCCCCCCCATTATTGGGGGGAGATCCATGACGTTGCCCTGTGTGTGAGAGAGAGACAATGGTAATCCATGTTTCATACATATTCAAGTTGGCACAGTTGCTCCAGGTAGTTGAATGTGCCTAGCATTCCTCTCAATATACACTTTTGGATGGGTATGTTGCGGGGGGCAGATTAATATGTTCTCCTGAGTGTTTGACCTGTAGAATTTTGGCTAGGATGCTTATTTGGCTATGGATTGATCTTGTTGTGTCACATGTCCATTGTGAGAGTGGGCAAATCCGTTGCCTGCCCCGGGGGTGGGTGCTTGTGTGAGGGGTGTGTGTGTGACAGGTCCTGCTGTTAGGTGTAGTGTGAGTTGGCATTGGGTCTCCCAGGTGATGTGTCTGTCCCCTCATGGTGCATGCTGGCGTGACAGTGAGTGTGAATTCCTGTGCTAAATATCTGAGCTTGTGGAGTTGGTGTTTGAGTACTTTGCCAGTCCCTGTGCATTGTGCATGTTGCATGTGGTGCATGGGTATGTACCTAGGCCATATGGGCTGAGGGCATTGGTGTCTGCTTCTGAGTTGCACAATGTGTTTTGTGAGCCCCTCCCTCCCAGCATCCCGGACATTCAGTCTTGGGTTTGTGGTTCGTGTAGCCTGGGACATGGCATGGCCTTGCTTTGTGAATGGGGCATGGACATGTTAGTGGCATGAGCGTGGTTTTTGAGTGTGGTTGTGTCCGGTGAGGGCTTGGGGGTAGTTGCGGGCATTTGGTGTATTTGGGGTGTGGATGCCATTACCCCCATGTTACGCAAGTTGTTTGTGTACTCACCAGGCTCTGCCACTCCTTCGACTCCGTGTACTCCCACCGGTGGAAGCATGGCCATCACCCTCTCCTCCCAGGGATGGTAATGTACCGGTCTGCGGGGCAGCCCGCCTCCAGTGATGTTGGTCTGGGCGTATTCCTCGTTCATTTTGCGCTTGACTGCCCTCCGCAGATCGTACCACCTGGCTTGGCATTCATGCCTGGTCCTTCTGATGGGCGCAACAGCATTCACCCGATCGACGATCCTCTGCCACATGCGTGATTTTTCTGCTATGCTGGTCTGTCTGACCAATGTTCCAAAGAGCTGTGGCTCGACTCTGATGACTTCGTTGACAAGGATGTCCAGCTCCTCCCTTGTGAACTTTGGATTCTTGTCTGTGGGCATGGTGTGGGGTGTGGATGGTTGTGGGTGTGTGGGTGTGAATGTGGCGGTGTGGGTCTGAATGTGAAGAGGGGGTCTTTGTGAAGGTGTGTGAGTTAAGGTGTATGGGTGCAGTTGTTTTTCTGTGGGGTCTGGCAGCAGTGGGTCTGTTGCAAAGGCTCATGGTTTGTGTGTGTGGGCCCTTTTTATTGGTCCATTTGTGGGTGTGGCTGTGTTTGAAATTTTGGTGGGTGTGTTATAAGAGGTGGTTGCGAGTTTGGGTCTCTGTTTGCCTGTTTGGATGTGTCAGGTCTGTCATTGAGATGTATTTTCTTCTGTAGAAGTGTTTTGTGGTGTTGTGCGAGTCAAATTGACCCTCCTTGTGCTGTTTTACAGTGTCCTAGTTCAGTACGAGTCTTTTTCGCGTGGGTAAGGTGCGTACATATGCGATGTTGGTGTACCGTGCTCTATCTGCAATGTTGTTGTAAGGTCTGTACATATGCGATGCTGGGTGAGGGTGCTGGGGTACGGTGTTGGGGTACGGTGAATACAGGTACAGGGCTGGGGTATGGGCCTGGGGTACAGTGCGTACATGTACGGGGCTGGGGTACGGGCCTGGGGTACGCTGCGTACAGGTACAGGGCTGGGGTACGGTGTTGGGGTATGGTGCGTACAGGTACGGGGCTGGGGTACGGGCCTGGGGTACAGTGCGTACATGTACGGGGCTGGGGTACGGGCCTGGGGTATGATGCGTACATGTACGGGGCTGCGGTACGGGCCTGGGGTACGGTGCGTACATGTACGGGGCTGGGGTACGGGCCTGGGGTACGGTGCGTGCGTACATGTACGGGGCTGGCGTACGGGCCTGGGGTACGGTGCGTACAGGTACGGGGCTGGGGTACGGGCCTGGGGTACGGTGCGTACAGGTACGGGGCTGGGGTACGGTGCGGACATGGGGGGGTACGGTGGTGACATACGGGGGTACGGTGCTGACATATGCAGGGGAGGGGGGCTGTATGACTCGTATCCTGGGCACAAGTTTACCTGGATACATGAGTGGTACTGCGTTCGCTCATAATGGGGCCTTTTCCATGCGGTTGTGTATTCGGACGGGCGGTACGGATCGTACTTGCGCGCTCGGACTTCAGTTTTCAGATTGGTACGTAAAAAAGTCCGGCTCCCTCTCGTACCCTTTTCCCGAAGCGATTCGTATGTATTTTTCACGTACGAATCGTACTTCGCCGGTTGTAGGGCACTTGTGCGATTCGTACGTAAAAATATACGGATACAAGTCGTACGCAAATTCTTTTTAACAGATCGGAATCGGCACCTTTATGTGTGGGTTGTGGGGTTTATAGGGGTAAAAGGTGGAAAGTAATTTATGTTTAATTACTTAATAATTTGTTTTCAATTAATATTGATTAATTAATTGTTTATCAATTATGGTAATTGGGTAATTTTAGGTGCGGGTTGTGGGGTTTATAGGTGTAAAGGGAGGGAAGTAATTTTATTTTAATTAATTAGTTGTTAATTTATATTAATTAATTAATTATGGAATTGTGTAATTTTTATAGGTGCGGGTTGTGGGGTTAATAGGGGTAAAGTGTGGGAAGTAATTTATTTTTAGTTAGTTAATAATTAGTTGTTTATTACTTATAATAAATTCATTGTTAGTTATGGTAATTGCATAATTGTTTCTTTAGGAGTGGTTTGGGGGTTAATAGGTGTAAAGGGTGGGAAGTATTTTATTTTTAAAATTAATTAATAATTAGTTGGTAATTAATATTAATCAATTAATTGATAATCAATAATTATATTAGTTGGTTAATTACATGTTTTGGGATGTGGCTTTTGGGTTTATAGGAGTAAAGGGGAAGAATAAATATATTTTACTTCATTTATGATTAGTTCTCAAATATTATTAGTTATTTAATTGTTTAATTAACTTTTTTAATGTTTAATTTTAGGTATTTGGTTGTGGTTATTTTAGGGGTGGGAGGTTAATTAATTTTATTGAATTATAATTTGTTTTTTAATTAATAATATTTGTTTAATTGATAATTAATTATGTTAATTGTGCACATATTATTTTGTTACTGTTGTGAGGTTTGTAGCGGTATGGGGTGGGAAGTAAATCCATTTTTAGCAATTAATATTTTTTGTAATTAATAAATATTAATGTATAATTGATTATGTTGTATGTTTTGTCGGGGTATATTGTGGGAAGTACATTAATTATAAAAAATTAATAATTAATATTTCATGAAAATTAATTTGTTTTTGAATATTTATATTAATAGTGTAAATATTTTTTCAGGTGCATGTTGTTAATTTTGTGGTGTTATAGGGTAGAAAGTCACTGATCTAAAATAGGTAATAATTATTTTTTTGGGTAATAAATGATTTCTAATTAAAAATATTTATTTTATGAAAATTATTTTTGTATTTTATTTATAATTAGGGCTCCCTGCTTTATGGTATATTTTTTTTACATTTCCATAAGTATTAACCCATATTTATTTTTTGCTTATTTTGGTGCCGATTCTGATCCTGTAAAAAATGTTTGCGTACGACTCGTATCCGTATTTTTTTACGTACGAATCGTCCAAGTACCGTACAAACGGCCAAACGATTCGTACGTGAAAAATACCTACGAATAGCGTCGGGAAAAGTGTGCGAGAGGGAGTCGTAAATTTTTACGTCCGAATAGCGTCGGGAAAAGTGTACGAGAGGGAGCCGGACATTTTTACGTGCAAATCGTAAAACAGAAGTCCGAGCGCGCAAGTACGATCCGTACTGCCCGTCCGAATACACAACCGCATGTAAAAGGCCCCGTACGGAGCCAACGCAGTAGCACACATGTACACAGATAAACTTGTGCCCGCGTACGAGCTGTACAGCCCCCCAATATGTCAGCACCGTACCCCCCCTGTCCGCACTGTACCCTAGCCCCGTACCTGTACGCGCTGTACCCCAACACCGTACCCCAGCCCCGCACCTGTACGCGGCGCACCCCAACACCGTACCCCAGCCCCGCACCTGTACGCGCCATACCCCAACACCGTACCCCAGCCCCGCACCTGTACGCACCACACCCCAACACCGTACCCCAGCCCCGCACCTGTACGCGCCGTACCCCAGGCCCGTAACCCAGCCCCGCACCTGTACGCACCATAACCCAACACCGTACCCCAGCCCCGCACCTGTACGCGCCGCACCCCAACACCGTACCCCAGCCCTGCACCTGTACGCGCCGCACCCCAGGCCCGTACCCCAGCCCCGCACCTGTACATGCCGTACCCCAACACCATACCCCAGCCCCGCACCTGTATGTGCTGCACCCCAGGCCCGTACCCCAGCCCCGCACCTGTACACGCCGTACCCCAACACCGTACCCCTGCCCCGCACCTGTACACGCCGCACCCCAACACCGTACCCCAGTCCTGCACCTGTACGCGCTGCAACCCAACACCGTACCCCAGCACCCTCACCCAGCATCGCGTATGTACGGACCGTACCTACGCGACACACACTCGTACAGAACCAGGACACTGTAAAACAGCACAAGGAGGGTCAATTTGACTCGCACAACTCCACAAAACACGTCTACATGACAAAATACATCTCAATGACTGACCTGGCACATCCAAACAGGCAAACAGAGGCCCAAAATCACAACCACCTCTTATAACATACCCACCAAAATTCAAACACAGCCACACCCAAAAATGGACCAATAAAACTGGCCCACACACACAACCCATGAGCCTTTGCAACAGACCCACTGCTGCCAGACCCCACAGACAAACAACTGCACCTTACTTACACCTTAACTACACCTTAACTCACACACCTTCACACAACCTCCTTCACAAACACCCCCTCTTCACATTCACACACACACCGTCACATTCACAGCCACACACCCACAACCATCCACACCCACACCCCACACCATGCCCACAGACAAGAATCCAAAGTTCACAAGGGCGGAGCTGGACCTCCTTGTCCACAAAGTCATCAGAGTCGAGCCACAGCTGTTTGGAACATTGGTCAGACAGACCAGCATAGCTGAAAAATCACGCATGTGGCAGAGGATCATCGATAAGGTAAATGCTGTTGCGCCCATCCGAAGGACCAGGCATGAATGCCAAGCCAGGTGGTACGATCTGCGCAGGGCAGTCAAGAGGAAAATGAACGAGGAATACACCCAGAGTAACATCACTGGAGGTGGGCTGCCCCGCAGACCCATACACTACCATCCCTGGGAGGAGAAGGTGATGGTCCTGCTACTGCGGGTGGGAGTATACGGAGTCAAAGGAGTCGCAGAGCCTGGTGAGTACACAAACAACTTACGTAACATGGTGGCAATGGTGTCCACACCACAAATACACCAAATGCACGTAACTTCCCCCAAGCACTCACCGCACACAACCACACTCAAAAACCACGCTCATGCCACTAACGTCTCCATGCACCATTCACAAATCAAGGCAATGCCATGTCCCAGGCTACACCAACCACAAACACAAGACTGGATGTCCGGGAGGCTGGGAGGGTGGGCCCCACACAGAGGGTGGGCCCCACACAACACATTGTGAAAATGAGAAGCAGACACCTATGCCCTCAGCCCATATGGCATAGGTACATACCCATGCACAATGCACAGGGACTGGCAAAGTACTGACAAGGTAGCTGACACTTGGCCCTGCTGTATGCAGCACAAGGCCCTCCTGGGACCACTGTACACTTAAACACCAACTCCACAAGCACAGGTATCTAGCACAGGAACTCACACACACTGTCATGCCAGCATGCACCATGAGTGGACAGACACATCACCTGGGAGACCCAATGCCAACTCACACTACACACAACAGCAGGCCTGGTCACACACCCCCCATTCCCCAGCACACACCCCCGTGGCAGGCAACAGATTTACACACTCTCACAATGGTCATGTGACACAACCAGACCAATCCATAGCCAAATAGCATCCTAGCCAAAATTCTACAGGTCAAACACTCAGGAGAACATCTCAATCTGTCCCCCGCAACATACCCATCCCCAAGTGGACATTGATTGGAACGCTAGGCACATCCAACTACCTGGAGGAACTGTGACAACTTGAATATGTATGAAACATGGATGTCGCATGAAACACCATTAACATTGTCTCTCTCTCACACACAGGGCAACGTCGTGGATCTCCCCCAACACTGGAGGGGAACGATCACAGTCCCAGGCTCGGCGTGAAGATGATCCCACCGGCAGCGACGACTCTCACCGCTCCATGGATGACCCCGACCAACCTGGCCCCTCTGGTGCCCAAGCCCCTGCAGCACCTGCGTCAGGTACATCTATGCCAACCACCACCCCCATTCCTGCCACATCCCAGGAGACACCCAGGAGCCCTGCTCGCACTGAACAGAGCCAGTCTGACCAGGAGGGACAAGGTTCTCCGGGCACCCAGGAGGAGGCAGGCAACCCTGCGAATGCCATCTCTCAGGGGTCCCGTAGACCAGATGTGCCCACAACGGCAGGCCAGGCTCAAGTGGGCAGGGGTGGTGGGAGTGGAGGCAGGCGGAGGCGCGAACCAGACCAGCCAGCTGAGGGAACCGGTATGTCACACATACGCCACATCCTGGACACATACCGGCGTGACACCAGGGGCATCAGCCAGGTAGTGTTGAGCCTCACAGAGATGAAGGGGACCCTTGACGAGATGAAGAACCTGCAGGCCGAGCAACATGCCAGTCAACAACAACACCAAGGACGGATGGAGGCAAGACTGGCTGAGCTCCTGGCGGTGCAAAGGGACATGAGCCATTCAATCTGTCGGATTGCCGACAACATGGGCAACCCACCCTGTGACACCAGGTACAGACCAGCACCAGCCACAGGGAGGGAGAAGGAGGAGGAGGATTCGTCCGACGGAGCGTCCCAAACATCGTCAAGGCCTACATCTGAGGGTCCCCGGAGGAAGGTGGGTCATCCACGGAAACGACCGTGAGAGTCAGCGGACCATCCACATCTCCTAGGTCACCTGGCCTGGCACCTGGCCCTCTGGCGCAACAGCAGCACCTCATCCAATGACATTCTCTGCCACATGGACTTGCTGGTCACAGTCTGACCAATGATGACCAACACTGTGCTCTGGATTCTGATGACTTCCAATGCCAAGGATACCATCTCCCCCTGTGAACTTTGGATTCTATTCCCCCGGTAGAGCACCTAATTTCATCTACCAAAACCCGTACCCCACCGCAAATAAAAATATTATTTTGTTCATGAGACGTTGCTGTCATTTTGCATTATTCCACAACATATGTGTGTGTAAATGTCAAACTATGCCTGAGTGTTGAACTAACTCCAGCCATCCATACCCTGGGACCTGAGTCTGATACAGGACACACATGGGTCACAATGTATCATTCAATGCAGGCATGGAGCACAACACTCACCTGTAATGGCCTCAAGCTGCTGAGGGGGGGCTTGCAATACTGTGCGGACAGACCTATATGGAAGATTATCATTAAGGCGCAGAGGTCATGGCTCATGTGGAGGTTCCCGGGGAGGGAGTCCCAGGTATGTTTGGCCAGGTGGGAGAACTATGTCCTCCATGCTGGAGTAAGGTGGATGTGAAGAATTGTGGCCAGGGCAAGCTTGGATGCACGGAGATGGCCCAACGGGGTCTTGGATGACAGTGGTACAATGTTGGTTTGGGGTCGGGTTGTGGCCTGCCTCCTGAGTGTGTGTGTGGAGTGTGTAGGACATCCTGCAGCAGACAGTGATTCATTGCAGCTATCTCTGCTGGGCGGTGATGTGGCTGGTGCGCCGGATGTTGAAGCTGAGGTGTGCAGATGCACCCTGGATGTGGACAAGTTCCCCGTGAGTTTGGATGTACTTGCTTCGTAGAGGGTAGGGCAGTATTGGACACGGATGTTGTCGTGGACCTGGGGGATGGTGTGTCTTTCCTTGGAGTGGATCTATCTGGGGATCATGTGCATCATGCAGAGGGTGTTGCAGCCTGATGTACAGATGCTGGTGATTAGCATGGCAAATGTGAGCGAGCAATCCATGATGCACACCATCTTGTGTATGTGGCCACTGGGTGCCTGTGCAGGGCTCTTGTGGGTGGGGCACAAGCAGTTGACCCAGCTGTAAGGGGACAATCCTCAGATGATTACCTCAGTCCTGTACAAGTCCAGCCTCAGGTGGCTGATGTTCAGCCATTCATCAATGGATCTCATGCATTCCTGAATATTACAACTGGCAATGTCTGCGTCTTTGGTGAGGGTGAGGAGCACCTGGCTGTCATTGGCATACGAGCTGATGATGAGGTGCTGTGCGCATGTGATGGTGAAGAGGGGGTTCCTGGACACATTGTACATTGACACGCTGAGAGATGATACCTGTGCCATGTGCCAGACGACGACACCATGCTACATGCTGAAGCCTTGAGTCCCACTCCCAAGGCCTTGCTGGGGTACAGAGCTGGTGGGGAGTAGGAGGGATGTTGGACAGGCCACATGAAGGGCTTGCTCCCTCCCCGCATGACAGGGCCCGAGCCCCGGGCCTCCAGGTGTTACCCACAGAAACAACCCGCACCCCGTCTCCAGACGGGACTCCTGCCCCCGGACATCTCTGTATCATGGGGCCGAACCACTACCGGCTCCCTCGCCCGGCCCGGCCGCCATCTTGGACACTGCACCACGAGGCCGCGTGGCCTCAGCTCGACCCTAACCCTGGGCCTGGCCAGGCCCCGACATCCCGGCACCACCATCCACCCAGGAGGTGAACGGACCACTTGGCAGGTCGATGGGAGAAAGAAGTGTCGATGGCTCTCCCCCGACAGGTGCCGATCGCCCCCAGCTTCCCCGGGCGCTGGCTCCACCCCCCTGCTGGGTGTCTGGACTCCCTCATCCCGGACCTCCCGACCTCCAAGTGCGAGGGTCCGGACATCAAAGGGCGCCAGACCTATAACTGGGGCAGCTCCAGAGCAGGAAGGCAGTTGTATCCTGGAGTCGAGAGACACCGAGAAGAACTCATCCTTGACGGACTACCGGCGCTGCCGTAGCCCTGCCTTGTGAACTATCATCCTGCCTGCTGGCGCTGCCGCGGCCTTCTGCATCCTCCATCCTCATCGGGACCTGCTGGCGCTGCCGCGGACCGTTGTAACTACCACCTTCATTGGGACCTGCTGGCGCTGCCGCGGACCGTTGTAACTACCACCTTCGTTGGGACCTGCTGGCGCTGCCGCGGACCGTTGTAACCACCACCTTCATCGGGACCTGCTGGCGCTGCCGCGGACCGTGTAACGACCGCCTTCACCGGGACCTGCTGGCGCTGCCGCTGCCCGTCCAGCTAGAACACCGAGCTCGAGGATTGTGAGCTATCCATCATATCATCGCATCTACCAGATTGGTAACCAGACTGTCCCGCTACCCCCTTTCCCAAACCCAGAGACTAAAATCGAGGGGACCCCAGAGTCCAGACCTCCTTGTACCATTCCATCGTACCTTAAGAAACTGCTTATAAAGAGCGTTAAAACCTATCCTTGTGTGGTGTACATCTGTGGGGGGGAAGTTACTTGTCTGTACGATCGCTGGAGACGGCTCTCCCCGGAGACCTCTCCCCTTGTCCTCGGCCGACCCTCCCGGTCCGTCTAACAATATCTGTGTGATCTTTCAATTTAGTATCTCAAGATTACAATGGTATTACAACAGCAAGCTCAGAACCCAACCGCTGCTCACCAATGTGAGAAGTTGGCCTGATGTATGATGTCACTAGTTATAGTGTACACCTTATATAAGTCCAAATACCCTTATGGTGATTGGTTGTAAAGTCAACCTTATAGACCAGCTATCCTCGTGGTAGCATGGACAAGAGCAGTCTTAGGCTAAACTCTGAATGGCATGTGAAGCCAGCTGTGAAACCATATATAATCCCTTGAATACCAAATGAAAGGACACCACAACAGATATATATATAAAATAAAGTGTATTTATTCTAAGCAAACCATCAGCACTCTTTATGAGATTAGAGGTAAGTACAACACAGTCTTATTTATGCATACATTAAGTCACACAGGTAAGTAATACAGTTAGGCCCTAGGGGCCACGCAAACCATATACTAAGTAAGTGGTATAAGGACCACTGTCACGGAAATAGAATAGGCCTAGGCCTAGGGAATCGCTGGGGCTACACTACACTAGCAACAGTTAGGAAGTGGGAGGCCCACGGGATTCGTATGCAGCGTAATGCGTAAAAGTCACTAGCAATAGTACAGTTTAGAAATAGATAGATTTAGGACACTTCCGGAGTAGCTAGGAAGTTGAGACTTGAAACTTAGACACTAGGATAGTCACTATCCTGATGAGCACCGGAGTACCCAAGTTACCTAGCCCACAGGCTGCGGGTGCATAGGGTTGAAGTTGCGTCGGGTTTCGTCGTCGACTCCTATGGATGCCTGAAGAAAGATGCTGACAGGCAGTCAGTGAAGAGTGTCCGGTGGATCCCAAGGCTGGGATCAAGAAGAGAAGAGACCTGCAAGCAGAGGGGACAGAGTCAAGGTCACTAGCCAGTGACCACGTGGAACCAGGAAGGAACCAGACGATGTCGTGAAGAGTTGCAGGTGAAGGTGAAGCTTGTCGCTGCAGCCAGGAGGACCAGGAAGCGTCGAGGATGACCAGGACCAGGAGGCGAGCTGTCCCACGAAGGCTCTTGCTGTCAGCGGCGTCGAAGTTGGACTAGGACTCACCAAGCCTTGGCAAGCGGAACCCACGAAGAACGGAGGACTTGCTTCTGGTGCAGACCAGGAAGGTCTGGGATGCTTCTTCTTTGCAGGGAAGCGGGAGCCAGTCTGGAGGAGCCAAACCAGCGCATAAGATTTCAGGGTGCGTCGTCACAAAGGCCACTAGCCAGCGGGCAAGCAACCGGACAGACGCGGCAAGCAGGAAAATGCTGAAGGGCCCCACGCAGGACTCGTTGAGTGTGGGGGGCTGGTCTTCGGTGCAAATGGTGCTTGGGGGTGGGGCTTCTCAATCCCCGGTGCACAACTTCGAGGGTGCCTCAGAAGCTGCGCTTGAAGATACTAGCCACTTTTCCCAGGTAGCCGGTCCCACGTCGCTCGTCGCCTCCACGGATCTCAGCTCTGCTGTAGATGTGGATCAGGGTCGGAGAAGTCTGGAAGTCAAGGCTCTGGTCGGGCTCTGCAGTCGGTTCCTCGTAGAACGTGGGCAAAGCAAAGGGTAGTCTCTTGATGGTGCCTGTTTGCACAGGGTAGCCACTCCTTGGCCACAAGGGAGATTCTTCAGTCTTCTTCTTTCGTCGAATGTCGAAGGTCCAGAGTTTCTGTTCAAGATTGCAGGTTCAGGATAATCTAAAGTCTTGAGGCCCAACTCCCACTCTTATACTAATCTGGGGGGCTGGGATACCTGCTAGGTCACGCCTTATGGGTGGGACCTGGGAGGGGGTGGTTACACCCACTTCCCTTTGTCCAGTTTCGCGCCAGAGCTGGGGCTGGAGTGCCCCAGCACCGGTTTGAACTGGACTATGCAAGGAACACCTTGTGTGCCCCAGGCATGTCTCATTCCTTTCAGCCCACCCTGCCCCAATACACTAAAGGCCGTCTGGGGAGGTGCTAGCACCTCCCCAAGCAGGAAACCTATTGTCCAGGCCTCCCTGGCTGGGATCACTCCCAGCTGCAGGAGGTCAGACTTGTGTCGTGGCAGCAGCATCCATTTTGTGATGCTGAGGCTTTGGTCAGAGGCTAACAGTGAAGTATGATTTTAACATGTCTTTCCCTCTAGAAGGGGGGAATAATATCCTCATGTCCAGAAATGGTATGGGGGTATTATTCCACAGTGTTAGACACCTTACACAACATGTTTCGATAAAGCCAAACCATAGTTACCATAACCGTCTAAGATTATAAGGCACTTTAAGAGTATATGGTAGGCTATATCATAGAACAGCTATAAGGACTCGGTTCCGAAAGCTGCAGACAGGCTCAGCTCATGCTAGAGCACCATCTCACATGTTACCAAGCACTCTGCCTCCAGGATTGTTAAGGCCTGCCATAGGAGTGACTGATAGGTACACATGTGTCTATATGTAAGTTAGGTATAGGAATACTACACCTAAGCAAGGGGTGATTACACGACCTTGCCCCAGCTGAGTGATCAGCCAGTTGTGTCAAAATGGAAGGCCAGGCCAGGGGTGGCATAACACATGCTGCAGCCCCTGGTAGGCCTAGGGTACACCTATGCCCTGGGTACCTAGGGTACACTGTACAGGGTCCAATAAGGTGATCCTATCCAAATGGGTTATGCACCTAAAGTACATAGTATTAATTTAGAGAGAGAACAGCAGGGCTGTGGGTCTGATTAGCAGGCCCACAGCCACATCTAAGTCGAAAACCAGTAAAGCAAAAGCAAAAAGTGGGGGTGAACATAGAAAGCAGACCCTACTCTCCTACAAGTTCCTTAGAGTCCACCTCTCCGACACGCTGACCCCAGAACAGCACCATGACTGCCGGAGGCTGCTGCAGCCCTTCGCTGCCCTCTTCTCTCTCACGCCCGGGGTGACCAACTGGTGCGTACACGACGTGGATACCGGGGATAGCCCCCCTGTGCGACATCGAGCCTACAGAGTACCTGACCGAGTCCGGGCCTGCATACAGAACGAGGTTGCCAAGATGCTCGCCCTCGGAGTCATTGAGGCCTCCGACAGCCCGTGGGCCAGCCCGGTGGTCTTGGTCCCGAAGGCCGCCGCCCCCGGTACTTCTCCGGAACTCCGATTTTGTGTAGACTACCGGGGCCTGAACGCAGTCACCAAGACCGACGCCCACCCCCTGCCCCGGGCAGACGAGCTGATCGATCGCTTAGGGGCCGCCCGCTACCTAAGCACCTTTGATCTCACCGCTGGGTACTGGCAGATCAAGCTCACTCCCGGCGCCCAGGAACGATCCGCCTTTTCCACTCCCGATGGGCACTACCACTTTCGGGTGATGCCCTTCGGTATGAAGAACGCCCCCGCGACCTTTCAGAGGCTGGTAAACAAGGTCCTGGCCGGGCTAGAAACCTTCAGCGCGGCCTACCTCAACGACATTGCAGTCTTCAGCGACCATTGGGCCGCGCACTTGGGACACCTCGGCCAAGTCCTGGCCGCTCTCCAAAGGGCCGGGCTCACAATTAAGGCCAGCAAATGCCAGATCGGTCAGGAATCTGTGACCTATCTGGGCCACCAGGTGGGGAGTGGCCAGGTAGCACCCCTCCAGTTGAAGGTCGATGCCATCCAGGCATGGGAGCCCCCCGCAACCCAGACCGCTGTCCGGGCCTTCTTAGGCCTCACAGGCAACTACCGGCGATTCATTAAGGATTATGGCAGCATTGTGGTGCCCCTGACGGAGCTCACCTCCAAGAGACAGCCCAAGGTGGTGCACTGGACGCCCCGCTGCCAGACCGCTTTTGAAACCCTCAAGGCGGCCATGTGTGCTGCCCCGGTGCTACAGGCCCCTGACTACAGCAAGGAATTTGTGGTGCAGACCGACGCATCTGAGTACGGGGTCGGGGCGGTCCTCTCCCAGATGGACGCCGAGGGCCTCGACCGATCTGTGGCCTTTATCAGCCGCCGACTGCTGCCACGAGAACAGAGGTGGAGCACCATCGAGCGGGAGGCCTTCGCTGTGGTATAGGCTCTCAAAAAGCTCCGGCCCTACCTGTTCGGCACCCACTTTAGGGTCCAGACTGACCACCGGCCCTTGCGGTGGCTCATGCAAATGCGGGGCGAGAACCCCAAACTGTTGCGATGGTCCATCTCGTTGCAAGGGATGGACTTCACCGTGGAACACCGGCCCAGCAACGACCACGCCAATGCTGACGGCCTGTCCCGATTCTTCTGCCTCGGCGAGGAGAACCCCCAAGGAGATGGGTGACTCTCCCTGCCTTCAGCTGGGGGGGACGCGTGTTGGAGCCGGCCTCGTGGCGTGGTCCTGTTCCCCCTCGCTCAGCTGCACGAGGTCCAATGCACCTCGGGGCTCCTCCATCTTGGACTACACGTCACCCCACGTGACCACCTCCGTGACCCTGCTCTACCCGGCCTCGGTCCCAGCGAGGCCCGACATCGAGGCGCCCACCCCTGGCCCGGGGGATACCACGTGAGCCCCTCCCACTCCCGGCGGAGGGCAGTATCGATGGGACCCCCAACCGTCCTTCCACACCTAGGTGCGACCGCCCCACAGCTCTCTGGGGCCTGGCGCCTCTCCTGCTGGGCGTCTGGCCGCGCCCTACCCCTCCGCCCTCCTGGGCGCACGGGTCCGGACATCAAAGGGCTCAAGACCTATATCTGGGGCGACCCGACAACAAGATGGCAGTTGTATCCTGGAGTCGAGAGCCCTGCTGATCGGATCGCGGCTGACCCTACGGAGAAAGACTCTTCCTGAAACTACCTGCTGAGCCCTGCTGACGACGTCGCGGCTCCATCGTGCTTACAAGACCTTCACGAACCTTTGGGGCCCTGCTGACGCCGTCGCGGCGCGACCTTGTTGCAACAGACCATCAGAGCCCAGCTGACCTCGTCGCGGCTCGACCGAAGCGGACCTACCACCGGAGCCCTGCTGACTGTGTCGCGGCTCGACCCAAGCGGAACTACCACCCGAGCCCTGCAGACGCCGTCGCGGCTCTCCACGTCCGAGTCGCTCTGAGACCAGCATCCAAGGTCTGGCGCTGAGCCCTCCCGTACCTGGTTGGTACTAAGACTGTCCCGCTACCCTATTCCTTCCAAGACATTGAGACTCTTACTGGATCTCTCGATCCCACTGTACATATTGAACGTGCTCCTTGTTTTATATAAAGAATCAAGATAAGTCACTGATACGGAGTCCTGTGTGGTGGTGTTACTGGGCCTAGTACGATTATAGGAGAAGGACCTCTCCTAGGAGGCTTCTCAGCGACGCTCGGCTATAATTTGGTGGTAGGAAGGTGCCCGGAGTAGTCCCTTCGACTCCCCGGTGGTCCTCCCTCCAACAGTAGTAGAGAGTGAGTAGTAGAGTGTGCGTAGTAGAGAGTGAGTAGTAGAGAGTGAGTAGTAGAGAGTAGTGGAGTAATAGAGAGTGAGTAGTAGAGAGTAGTAGAGAGTGAGTAGTAGAGTAAATAGTAGAGAGTGAGTAGTAGAGTGAGTACTAGAGAGTAGTAGAGAGCGAGTAGTAGAGAGCAAGTAGTAGAGAGTGTGTAGTAGAGATTGAGTAGTAGAGAGTGAGTAGTAGAGAGAGTAGTAGAGAGTGAGTTGTAGAGAGTGGTTGAGAGTGAGTAGTAAAAAGTGAGTAGTGGAGAGTGAGTAGTGGAGAGTGAGTAGTAGAGAGTAGTAGAGTAGTAGAGATTGAGTAGTAGAGAGTGAGTAGTAGAGAGTGAGTAGTAAAGTAGTAGAGATTAGTCAGTGTCAGTCAGTGTCAGTCAGTGTCAGTCAGTCAGTGTAAGTCAGTCAATCAGTGTCAGTCAATCAGTGTCAGTCAGTGTCAGCCAATCAGTGTTAGTCAGAGTCAGTCAGTCGGTGTCAATCAGTGTCAGTCATTTTCAGTCAGTCAGTTTCAGTCAATCAGTGTCAGTCAGTGTCTGTCAGTGTCATGTTGGAGCCGGCCTCGTGGCGTGGTCCAGTTCCCCCTCGCTCAGCCGCACGAGGTCCCATGCACCTCGGGGCTCCTCCATTTTGGACTATACGTCACTCCACGTGACCACCTACGTGACCCCGTTCCACCCGGCCTCTGTCCCAGCGAGGCCCGACATCGAGGCGCCAACCCCTGGCCCGGGGGATACCACGTGAACCCTTCTCACTCCCGGCGGAGGGCAGTATCGATGGGACCCCCAACCGTCCTTCCACACCTAGGTGCGATCGCCCCACAGCTCTCTGGGGCCTGGCGCCTCTCCTGCTGGGTGTCTGGCCGCTCCCTACCCGGCCTCTCCGCCCCCTCCGGGCGCAAGGGTCCGTACATCAAAGGGCTCCAGTCCTATATCTGGGGCGACCCGACAACAGGACAACAGTTGTATCCTGGAGTCAAGAGCCCTGCTGATCGGATCGTGGCTGACCCTACGGAAGAAGACTCATCCTGAACCCACACTCTGAGCCCTGCTGACGACGTCGCAGATCCACCGTGCTTAAAGACCTTCACGAACCTTTGGGGCCCTGCTGACGCTGTCGCGGCCCGACCTTGTTGAACCTTACCATCGGAGCCCAGCTGACTGTGTCGCGGCTCGACCCGAGCGGAACTACCACCCGAGCCCTGCAGACGCCGTCGCGGCTCCCCACGTCCGAGCCGCTCTGAGATCAGCACTCAAGGTCTGGCGCAGAGCCCTCCCCGTACCTGGTTGGTACTAAGACTGTCCCGCTACCCTATCCCTCTAAAAGACATTGAGACTCTTACTGGATCCCTCGATCCCACTGTAAATATTGAACGTACTTCTGTTGATAAAGAACCAAGTCAAGTAACTGATACCGAGTCCTGTGTGGTGGTATTACTGGGCCTAGTACGATCATAGGAGAAGGACCTCCCCGAGGGGGCTTCTCAGCGGCGCTCGGCTATAACTTTGCGGTAGGAAGGTGCCCCGGAATAGTCTCCCCGACTCCCCGGTGGTCCTCCCTCCAACATTTGGTTGCCAGACGCAATCGTACAGGCAAGTAACGCACCCACTACCTAACCAGACGGAAAAAGAAAAGGAAACCATGGACGGCCAAGAGGCAACCGTGGCCGCAGCCTTCCAGCCGGAAAGGTTGGAAGAATACACCCACAAAGAACTGAAACAATTCTGCAAGGACAAAGGGATCCCAACCACAGGATTGGGCACCAAGGAAGAAATGCAGAAAGCCCTGAAAGCCTGGGCAGAACCCGAGACCACTCCACCCCGAGCCGAAGGGACCTCGGCCCGGGACGGAAACCTGCCGACCCCAACCCCGACAGATGGGGGGCGAAACGTCCCAGAAACCAGCCTTTACCACGAAGAAATGCGAGAACGAGAGAGGGTCCGGACACACGAAATGGACCTCGCCCGACTCCGGCTGGACGGGGAGCTCCTACTGGCGGAGAAAAAAATAGCCTTGGAGCAACTACGGCTGCAAGAAGAAATCGAGGAAAAGAAACGGCATCGGGAACTAGAGGAGAGACGGCTAACCCTCGAGCACGAGAGGAGCCTCAAAGAACTTGAACTAAAATCTAAAACGGGGGAGACCAGCGCCCCCGGAGCCCGGGACGCTCTACCACTGACCGAGCCAAAGGTTCATATCCCCAAGGATGTCGTCAAGGAGTACTATAAAAATGATGACATCCAGCAATGGTTCCGAGCCTACGAAGTAGCCATGACCTCCCATCGGGTACCCCGGAAGGATTGGGGTGCCGGCCTATGGGGGAGTTCCTCAGCGAGGGCCGGGATACCCTGCTGCTACTCCCCGACGCGGTGATGACATCATACGACCACATGAAGGAAGCCCTACTCACACGCTACGGACTATCAGCCGAGATGTACCGGCAGCGCTTCCGGGACTGCAAGAAGCTCCCTGGTACCACGTGGGTCGAATACGTGGACTTCTTCAGCCGAGCCTTTGAAGGATGGATAAAAGGGAGCAAGGTCACCTCATACAATGAACTGTTCGACCTCATTGTCTGGGAGCACCTCGCCAACAACTGCTTTGTTGAACTAAGGCAACACCTCCTGGACAGTAAACTGACCGAGCCCCGGAAGCTCGCCGCCAAAGCCGACCGATGGGTCAACACCCGGGTCCCCCGGAACCCCGTGGGGGACTACCAACGGAATACCACGGGACCTCCCCGCCAGCGAGGCGGAGGAGGGGGGTCCCACCGCAGTCGAGAATTCCCGGCCGGGCCGCCCAGAAGCCCGCCACGAGGCCAAGCCACCAACCACATGTCTCCGACCCTGGGCCGAAGGGGGAACCCTATCACACGGCCTGGACCACGACCGACAGTGACCTGCTTCGGCTGCCAGCAGACCGGCCACTATGCGAGCGACCCGGCCTGCCCCGTGAACCGACGGAACACGACCGCTGGGCCCCCTCCTCGGCAAATAGCCGCCGCAGCCCTGGGGGAGGGAGAAGACGAGGAGGAAAACCACGACGACGGGTCCCCCGAGTGGGAACCAGCGGCCATGTCGCTTGTATGCCTGGGCTCCCGAGAAATGATGCCCCGAGCGGCCATCCCAAGCAACACCCAGAAGTACCAGCAGTGGGTCACCATCAATGGACGACAGGCCGAAGCCCTCCAGGACACTGGGGCCAGTGTGACCGCTGTCCGCTGCCACCTGGTGACCCCCGAACAAATCCTGCCACATGTCCTATGCCCTGTCCGGACCGCGGACAACACCGAAAGCATGTGCCGGATGGCCAGAATCCCCTTCGAGTGGGGAGGAGTGTCCGGCACCCTAAAAGTAACTGTCCGCGACGACGCCCCCGTGGACTGCCTCCTGGGGAATGACCTAGAGAGCTCCCCCTGGGCCCAGGTGGAACGCCGAGAGCATCTGGGGATGCTAGGACTGCCCGAGTTGGCCTGCGCCACCACCCGGTCCATGACCGCCCAACTAGCCGCTACCGCGGCCCCCGACCAGCCGATGGGCCCCGAACTACCACCCTCCTCCGGCACGGAGGAACCTGACGAAGAGGTCGGGCCATCCGAACCTTCTCCCGACGAGGCCGCCTCCCTCAGCGAGATCCCCGAGCTGGCCCAGTGGCGCCACGATGGGGGCCCCACCCGCGAACAATTCCAGCAAGAGCAGAAGGCCTGCCCGTCCCTCGAGGGGGCCTGACAGCAAGCGGCCGCCCAGGCCGCGGGAGACCCCACGGGAACCCACTGGGTCTATTGGGACAATGACTTATTGTATAGCGAGCAGAAAGTCGCCGAACTAGGGGCCGGCTGGGTGTTGGTGGTCCCCATCCGATTCCGAGAGTTCCTCCTGAACCTGGTGCATGACGTGCCCCTCGCCGGACACCTCGGGCGAGACAAAACTTACAGCTGCTTAGTGACCCATTTCTATTGGCCCCGAATGAGAAGAGACCTGGACCATCACTGCCGGTCCTGCCAGACCTCCCAAGCTAGCGGGAAGACTGGGGGGCGAGTGAAAGCTCCCCTCCAACCATTTCCAGCCGTCCACACCCTGTTCGAACGAGTGGGGATCGACATCGTGGGACCCCTCGACCCCCGAACCGCCCTGGGGCACCGCTTCATCCTGGTACTGGTCGACCACGCCACCCGATACCCCGAGGCCATCCCACTCCGCACCGTGACAGCTCCAGTGGTGGGCCGGGCCCTGATGGGCATCTTCTCCAGGGTGGGGTTCCCCCGAGAAGTGGTGAGCGACAGGGGTACGAACTTTATTTCCAAGTACATGAGATCCCTCTGGCAACAATGTGGGGTCACCTATAAATTCACCACCCCTTACCACCCCCAGGGGAACGGACTGGTCGAGCGGTTCAACAGAACCCTGAAGGGGATGATCAAGGGCCTGGAAGAGCCCCTGAGGAGGAGATGGGATGTCCTGCTGCCCTGCCTCCTGTTCGCCTATCGGGAGGTACCACAGAAATCCCTGGGCTTCAGCCCCTTCGAACTATTGTATGGGCACCCCGTCCGAGGGCCCCTCAGCCTGGTCAAGGAGGGCTGGGAGGCGCAAGTCCAAGATGCCCCTCCCGACGTCTACCGGTACCTCCTGACCCTGCGGAACCAGACTTGGAAGTTCCGGGCCCTGGCAGAAGCCAACCTCGAAGCCAGCCAAGAAGACATGAAACGCTGGTATGACGAAAATGCCTCAACCATCGAGTTCGAGCCAGGCCAGCAAGTCTGGGTCATGTCACCCGTGGACCCCTGCGCCCTGCAGGACAAGTGGACCGGGCCCTTCAAGGTAGTTGAGAGGAAGAGCCCCGTCACGTACCTGTTCGACATGGAGTCCCCGAGGAACCCCCTCCAGGTCCTGCACGCCAACCGGCTCAAGCCCCACTTTGCCCAAACTGAACTAAGCCTGCTGCTGGCTACCGACGATGGAGGCAAAAGTGACTCCGAGCCCCTACCAGACCTCCTGGGGTCCTCGGGCCAAGACGGCTCCTTGGAGGGCGTCCGCCTCTCCGCCACCCTGACACCAGAACAGCGCCATGACTGCCAGAAGCTGCTGCACCCCTTCGCTGCCCTCTTCTCTCTCACGCCCGGGGTGACCCCCTGGTGCGTCCACGACGTGGATACTGGGGACAGCCCCCCTGTCTGTGCGACACCGCGCTTACAGAGTACCTGACCGAGTCCGAGCCTGCATACAGACCGAGGTCTCCAAGATGCTCGCCCTCGGAGTCATCGAACCATCAGACAGCCCGGGGGCCAGCCCGGTAGTCTTGGTGCCGAAGGCCGCCGCCGCCGGCACTGCCCCGGAACTCAGATTTTGTGTCGATTACCGGGGCCTGAACGCAGTCACCAAGACCGATGCCCACCCCTTGCCACGAGCAGACGAGCTGATCGATCGCTTAGGGGCCGCCCGCTACCTAAGCACCTTTGATCTCACCGCTGGGTACTGGCAGATCAAGCTCACTCCCGGCGCCCAGGAGCGATCCGCCTTTTCCACCCCCGATGGGCACTACCACTTTCGGGTAATGCCCTTCGGTATGAAGAACGCCCCAGCGACCTTTCAGAGGCTAGTGAACAAGGTCCTGGCCGGACTATAGGCCTTCAGCGCGGCCTACCTCAACGACATTGCAGTCTTCAGCGACCACTGGGCCGCGCACCTAGGACACCTCGAGGAAGTCCTGGCCACTCTCCAAAGAGCTGGACTCACCATTAAGGCCAGTAAATGCCAGATCGGTCAAGGATCTGTGACCTATCTGGGCCACCAGGTGGGGAGTGGCCAGGTGGCACCCATCCAGCTAAAGGTCGACGCCATCCAGGCGTGGGAGTCCCCCGCAACCCAAACCGCTGTCCGGGCCTTCTTAGGCCTCACAGGCTACTACCGACAATTCATTAAGGATTATGGCAGCATTGTGGGCCCCCTTACGGAGCTCACTTCCAAGAAACAGCCCAAGGCGATGCACTGGACGCCCCGCTGTCAGACCGCTTTTGAGGCCCTCAAGGCGGCCATGTGCGCTGCCCCTGTGCTACAGGCCCCTGACTACAGCAAGGAATTTGTAGTCCAGACCGATGCCTCGGAGTACAGGGTCGGGGCGGTCCTCTCCCAGATGGATGCCGAGGGCATCGACCGACCTGTGGCCTTTATCAGCCGCCGACTGCTGCCACGAGAACAGAGGTGGAGCACCATCGAGTGGGAGGCCTTCGCCGTGGTATGGGCTCTCAAGAAGCTCCAGCCCTACCTTTTCGGCACCCACTTCAGGGTCCAAACTGACCACCGGCCCTTGCGGTGGCTCATGCAAATGCGGGGCGAGAACCCCAAGTTGTTGCGATGGTCCATCTCGCTGCAAGGGATGGACTTCACCGTGGAACACCGGCCCGGCAACGACCACGCCAATGCTGTCGGCCTGTCCAGATTCTTCCGCCTCGGCGAGGAGAACCCCCAAGGAGATGAGTGACTCTCCCTGCCTTCAGCTGGGGGGGACGCGTGTTGGAGCCGGCCTCGTGGCGTGGTCCAGTTCCTCCTCGCTCAGCCGCACGAGGTCCCATGCACCTCGGGGCTCCTCCATTTTGGACTATACGTCACTCCACGTGACCACCTACGTGACCCCGTTCCACCCGGCCTCTGTCCCAGCGAGGCCCGACATCGAGATGCCAACCCCTGGCCCGGGGGATACCACGTGAACCCTTCTCACTCCCGGCGGAGGGCAGTATCGATGGGACCCCCAACCGTCCTTCCACACCTAGGTGCGATCGCCCCACAGCTCTCTGGGGCCTGGCGCCTCTCCTGCTGGGCGTCTGGCCGCTCCCTACCCGGCCTCTCCACCCCCTCCGGGCTCAAGGGTCCGGACATCAAAGGGCTCCAGTCCTATATCTGGGGGGCCCCGACAACAGGACAACAGTTGTATCCTGGAGTCAAGAGCCCTGCTGATCGGATCGCGGCTGACCCTACGGAAGAAGACTCATCCTGAACCCACACTCTGAGCCCTGCTGACGACGTCGCGGATCCACCGTGCTTAAAGACCTTCACGAACCTTTGGGGCCCTGCTGACGCTGTCGCGGCCCGACCTTGTTGAACCTTACCAAGCGGAACTACCACCCGAGCCCTGCAGACGCCGTCACTGCTCCCCACGTCCGAGCCGCTCTGAGATCAGCACTCACGGTCTGGCGCAGAGCCCTCCCCGTACCTGGTGGGTACTAAGACTGTCCCGCTATGCTATCCCTCTAAAAGACATTGAGACTCTTACTGGATCCCTCGATCCCACTGTAAATATTGAACGTACTTCTGTTGATAAAGAACCAAGTCAAGTAACTGATACCGAGTCCTGTGTGGTGGTATTACTGGGCCTAGTACGATCATAGGAGAAGGACCTCCCCGAGGGGGCTTCTCAGCGGCGCTCGGCTATAACTTTGCGGTAGGAAGGTGCCCCGGAATAGTCTCCCCGACTCCCCGGTGGTCCTCCCTCCAACAGTCAGTCAATCAGTGACTGTCAGTGTCAGTCAGTGTCAGTCAGTGTCAGTCAGTCAGTGTCAGCTAGAGCAGCTCTGCTGACCTGGTTCTCTGGCTCTAAAGCAGTAGTAGAGAGTGAATAGCAGAGTGAGTAGTAGAGAGTAGCAGAGAGTGAGTAGTAGAGAGCAGTAGAGAGTGAGTAGTAGAGAGTAGTAGAGAGTGAGAAGCAGAGAGAGAGTGTTAGAGAGTAGTAGAGAGTGAGTAGTAGAGTGAGTAGAAGGAAGTGAGTAGTAGAGAGAGAGTAGTAGAGAGTAGTAGAGAGTGAGTAGTAGAGTAGTAGTAGAGTTTGTAGTAGAGAGTGAGTAGTAGAGAGTGAATAGTAGAGAGTAGTAATAGAGAGTAGTAGAGAGAGAGAGTAGTAGAGAGTAACAGAGCGAGTAGTAGAGTTAGTAGTAGAGAGTGAGTAGTAGAGAGTAGTTGATAGTGAGTAGTAGAGAGTGAGTAGTAAAGAGTGAGTAGTAGAGAGTAGTAGAGAGTGAGTAGCAGAGTGAGTAGTAGAGAGTAGTAGAGAGTAGCAGGGAGTGAGTAGTAAAGAGTAGTAGAGAGTGAGTAGCAGAGAGAAAGTATTAGAGAGTAGTAGAGTGTGAGTAGTAGAGTGAGTAGTAGAGAGTAGTAGAGAGAGATTAGTAGAGAGTGAATACTGTAGAGTAGTAGAGAGTAGTAGAGAGTGAGTATTAGAGAGTGAGTATTACAAAGTAGTGGACTAATAGAGAGTGAGTAGTAGAGAGTAATAGAGAGTGAGTAGTAGAGAGAGTAGTAGAGAGTGAGAGATAGAGAGAGTAAGTGAGAGTAGTAGAGTAGTAGAGAGTGAATAGTAGAGTGAGTAGTAGAGAGTAGTTGAGAGTGAGTAGTAGAGAGTGAGTAGTGGAGAGTGAGAAGTAGAGAGTGAGTGGTAGAGAGTAGTAGAGTGAGTAGTGGGGAATAGTAGAGAGTGAGTAGAAGAGAGAGTAGTAGAGAGTGAGTAGCAGAGAGAGTAGTAGAGAGTGAGAAGTAGAGAGTGAGTAGTCGAGAGTGAGTAGTAGAGAGTAGTAGAGAGCGAGTAGTAGAGCGTGAATAGTAGAGAAAGAGTAGTAGATAGTGAGTAGTAGAGAGTGAGTAGTAGAGAATGAGTAGTAGAGAGTGAGTAGTAGAGAGTAGTAGAGTGAGTAGTAGAGAGTGAGTAGTAGAGAGAGTAGTAGAGAGCGAGTAGTAGAGTAGTAGAGAGTGAGTGGTAGAGAGTAGTAGAGAGTAGTAGAGTGAGTAGTAGAGAGTGAGTAGTAGAGAGTGAATAGTGGAGAGTAGTAGTAGTAGAGAGTAGTAGAGAGAGAGTAGTAGAGAGTAGCAGAGAGCGAGTAGTAGAGTGAGTAGTAGAGAGAGAGTAGTAGAGAGTGAGTAGTAGAGAGAGTAGTAGAGAGCGAGTAGTAGAGTAGTAGAGAGTGAGTGGTAGAGAGTAGTAGAGAGTAGTAGAGTGAGTAGTAGAGAGTGAGTAGTAGAGAGTGAATAGTGGAGAGTAGTAGTAGTAGAGAGTAGTAGAGAGAGAGTAGTAGAGAATAGCAGAGAGCGAGTAGTAGAGTGAGTAGTAGAGAGAGAGTAGTAGAGAGAAGTAGAGAGTGAGTAGTAGAGAGTGAGTAGTAGAGAGTGAGTAGAGAGTGAGTAGCAGAGACAGTAGTAGAGAGTGAGTAGTAGAGAGTAGTAGAGCGTGAGTAGCAGAGAGTATTAGAGAGTAGTAGAGCGTGAGTAGTAGAGTGAGTAGTAGAGAGTAGCAGAGAGTGAGTAGTAGAGACCAGTAGAGAGTGAGTAGTAGAGAGTAGTAGAGAGTGAGAAGCAAAGAGAGAGTATTAGAGAGTAGTAGAGAGTGAGTAGTAGAGAGTAGTAGAGAGTAGTAGAGTGAGTAGAAGAGAGTGAGTAGTAGAGAGAGAGTAGTAGAGAGTAGTAGAGAGTGAGTAGTAGTAGAGTGAGTAGTAGAGAGTGATTAGTAGAGTGAATAGTAGAGAGTAGTAATTGAGAGTAGTAGAGAGAGAGAGTAGTAGAGAGTAGCAGAACGAGTAGTAGAATTAGTAGTAGAGTGTGAGTAGTAGAGAGTAGTTGAGAGTGAGTAGTAGAGAGTGAGTAGTAAAGAGTGAGTAGTAGAGAGTAGTAGAGAGTGAGTAGCAGAGTGAGTAGTAGAGAGTAGTAGAGAGTAGCAGAGAGTGAGTAGTAAAGAGTATTAGAGAGTGAGTAGCAGAAAGAGAGTATTAGAGAGTAGTAGAGTGTGAGTAGTAGAGTGAGTAGTAGAGAGTAGTAGAGAGTGAGTAGTAGAGAGTGAGCAGTAGAGAGTAGTGGAGTAATAGAGAGTGAGTAGTAGAGAGTAGTAGAGAGTGAGTAGTAGAGAGAGTAGTAGAGAGTGAGAAGTAGAGAGAGTAAGTGAGAGTAGTAGAGTAGTAGAGAGTGAGTAGCAGAGTGAGTAGTAGAGAGTAGTTGAGAGTGAGTAGTAGAGAGTGAGTAGTGGAGAGTGAGAAGGAGAGAGTGAGTAGTAGAGTGAGTAGTGGGGAATAGTAGAGAGTGAGTAGAAGAGAGAGTAGTAGAGAGTGAGTAGCAGAGAGATTAGTAGAGAGTGAGAAGTAGAGAGTGAGTAGTCGAGAGTGAGTAGTAGTGAGTAGTAGAGTGTAGTAGAGAGCGAGTAGTAGAGCGTGAATAGTAGAGAAAGAGTAGTAGATAGTGAGTAGTAGAGAGTGAGTAGTAGAGAATGAGTAGTAGAGAGTGAGTAGTAGAGAGTAGTAGAGTGAGTAGTAGAGAGTGAGTAGTAGAGAGTGAGTAGTAGAGAGAGTAGTAGAGAGTGAGTAGTAGAGTAGTAGAGAGTGAGTGGTAGAGAGAAGTAGAGAGTAGTAGAGTGAGTAGTAGAGAGTGAGTAGTAGAGAGTGAATAGTAGAGAGTAGTAGTAGTAGAGAGTAGTAGAGAGAGAGAGTATTAGAGAGTAGCAGAGAGCGAGTAGTAGAATGAGTAGTAGAGAGAGAGTAGTAGAGAGAAGTAGAGAGTGAGTTGTAGAGAGTGAGTAGTAGAGAGTAGTAGAGAGTGAGTAGCAGAGAGAGTAGTAGAGAGTGAGTAGTAGAGAGTAGTAGAGCATGAGTAGCAGAGACTATTAGAGAGTAGTAGAGCGTGAGTAGTAGAGTGAGTAGTAGAGAGTAGTAGAGAGAGATTAGTAGAGAGTGAGTAGTGTAGAGTAGTAGAGAGTGAGTAGTAGAGAGTGAGTAGGAGAGTGAGTAGGAGAGTGAGTAGTAGAGTGAGTAGTAGAGAGTGAGTAGTAGAGAGTAGTAGAGAGAGAGTAGTAGAGCATGAGTAGAAGAGAGTAGTAGAGAGAGAGTAGTAGAAAGTGAGTAGTAGAGAGTGAGTAGTAGAGAGTAGTAGAGTAGTAGAGATAGAATAGTAGAGAGTGAGTAGTGTAGAGTAGTAGAGAGTGAGTAGTGGACGGTGAGTAGTAGAGTGAGTAGTAGAGAGTGAGTAGTAAAGAGTAGTAGGGAGTAGTAGAGAGAGAGTAGTAGAGAGTGAGTAGAAGAGAGTAGTAGAGTGAGTAGTAGAGAGTAGTAGCATGAGTAGTAGAGAGTGAGTAGTAGAGAGAGAGTAGTGGAGAGTAGTAGAGTAGTAGAGAATAGTAGAGTGAGTAGTAGAGAGCGAGTAGTAGAGAGTGAATAGTAGAGAGTAGTAGTAGAGAGTAGTAGAGAGAGAGTAGTTGAGAGTAGTAGAGAGAGTAGCAGAGAGCGAGAAGAGAGAGTAGCAGAGAGCGAGTAGTAGAGTGAGTAGAAGAGAGTGAGTAGTAGAGAGTAGCAGAGAGTAGTAGAGAGTGAGTAGTAGAGTGAGTAGCAGAGAGTAGTTGAGAGTAGTAGAGAGTGAGTAGTAGAGAGCAGTACATAGTGAGTAGTTGAGAGTGAGTAGTAGAGAGTAGTAGAGATTGGGTAGCAGAGAGAGAGTATTAGAGAGTAGTAGAGAGTGAGTAGTAGAGTGAGTAGTGGAGAGAGAGTAGTAGAGAGTGAGTAGTAGAAAGTGAGTAGTAGAGAGCGAGTAGTAGAGAGTGAATAGTAGAGAGTAGTAGTAGAGAGAGAGTAGTTGAGAGTAGTAGAGAGAGTAGCAGAGAGCGAGAAGGGAGAGTAGCAGAGAGCGAGTAGTAGAGTGAGTAATAAAGTGTGAGTAGTAGAGAGTAGCAGAGAGTAGTAGAGAGTGAGTGTTGGAGCCGGCCTCGTGGCGTGGTCCTGTTCCCCCTCGCTAAGCCGCACAAGGTCCCATGCACCTCGAGGCTCCTCCATTTTGGATTATACGTCACTCCACGTGACCCCCTACGTGACCCTGCTCTACCCGGCCTCGGTCCCAGCGAGGCCCGACATCAAGGCGCCAACCCCTGGCCCGGGGGATACCACGTGAGCCCTTCCCACTCCCGGTGGAGGGCAGTCTCGATGGGACCCACAACCGTCCTTCCACACCTAGGTGCGATCGCCCCACAGCTCTCTGGGGCCTGGCGCCTCTCCTGCTGGGCATCTGGCCGCGCCCTACCCGGCCTCTCCGCCCTCCTGGGCGCAAGGGTCCGGACATCAAAGGGCTCCAGACTTATATCTGGGGCGACCCGAAAACAAGACAACAGTTGTATCCCGGAGTCAAGAGCCCTGCTGATCGGATCGCGGCTGACCCTACGGAGAAAGACTCATCCTGAAACTACACTCTGAGCCCTGCTGACGACGTCGCGGCTCCCTCGTGCTTACAAGACCTTCACGAACCTTTGGGGCCCTGCTGACGCTGTCGCGGCCCGACCTTGTTGAAACGTACCATCAGAGCCCAGCTGACCTCGTCGCGGCTCGACCGAAGCGGACCTACCACCGGAGCCCTGCTGACTGTGTCGCGGCTCGACCCAAGCAGAACTACCACCCGAGCCCTGCTGACGCCGTCGCGGCTCTCCACGTCCGAGCCGCTCTGAGACCAGCACTCAAGGTCTGGCGCAGAGCCTTCCCGTACCTGGCTGGTACTAAGACTGTCCCGCTACCCTATACCTCCAAGGACATTGAGACTCTTACTGGATCACTCGATCCCACTGTAAATATTGAACGTACTACTTTTTGATAAAGAACCAAGATAAGCAACTGATACGGAGTCCTGTGTGGTGGTGTTACTGGGCCTAGTACGATCATAGGAGAAGGACCTCTCCTAGGAGGCTTCTCAGCGGCGCTCGGCTATAACTTTGCGGTAGGAAGGTGCCCCGGAGTAGTCCCCCCGACTCCCCGGTGGTCCTCCCTCCAACATTTGGTGGCCAGCGACGGGATCCGAGCCAGACGCATTCGTACAGGCAAGTAAAGCACCCACTACCTAACCAGACGGAAAAAGAAAAAGGGAACCATGGACGGCCAAGAAGCAACCGTGGCCGCAACCTTCCAGCTGGAAAAACTGGAAGAATACACCCACAAAGAACTAAAACAATTCTGCAAGGACAAAGGGATCCCAACCACAGGATTGGGCACCAAGGAAGAAATGCAGAAAGCCCTGAAAGCCTGGGCAGAAGCCGAGGCCACTCCACCCCAAACTGAAGGGACCTCGGCCCGGGACGAAAACCTGCCGACCACAACCCCGACAGATGGGGGGCGAGGCATCCCCGAAGCCAGCCTATCCCACGAAGAAATGCGAGAACGGGAGAGGGTCCGGACACACGAAATGGACCTCGCACGACTCCGGCTGGACGGTGAGCTCCTACTGGCGGAGAAGAAAATAGCCTTGGAGCAACTACAGCTGCAGGAGGAAATCGAAGAAAAGAAACGGCATCGGGAACTAGAAGAGAGACGGCTAACACTCGAGCACGAGAGGAGCCTCAAGGAACTCGAACTGAAATCCAAAATGGGGGAGACCAGCACCCCCGGGGCTCGGGACGGTCTGCCACTGACCGAGCCAAAGGTTCATATCCCCAAGGATGTTGTCAAGGAATACTACAAAAACGACGACATCCAGCAGTGGTTCCGAGCCTACGAGGTAGCCATGACCTCCCATCGGGTACCCCGGAAGGATTGGGGTGCCGGCCTATGGGGGAGGTTCCTCAGCGAGGGCTGTGATACCCTGCTGCAACTCCCCGACGCAGTGATGACCTCATACGACCACATGAAAGAAGCCCTACTCACCTGCTACGGACTATCAGCCGAGATGTACCGGCAGCGCTTCCGGGACTGCAAGAAGCTCCCCGGTACCACATGGGTCGAATACGTGGACTTCTTCAGCCGGGCCTTTGAAGGGTGGATAAAAGGGAGCAAGGTCACCTCGTACAATGAACTGTTCGACCTTATTGTCTGGGAGCACCTCGCCAACAACTGCTTTGTTGAACTAAGGCAACACCTCCTGGACAATAAGCTGACCGAGCCCCGGAAGCTCGCCGCCGAAGCCGACCGATGGGTCAACACCCGGGTCCCCCGGAACCCCGTGGGGGACTACCAACGGAGTACCAAGGACCTCCTCGCCAGCGGGGCGGAGGAGGGGGGTCCCACTGCAGTCGAGAATTCCCAGCTGGACCGCCCAGAAGCCCGCCACGAGGCCAAGCCGCCAACCACACATCCCCGACCCTGGGCCGAAGGGGGACCCCCATCGCCCGGCCTGGACCCCGACCAACAGTGACCTGCTTCGGCTGCCAGCAGACCGGCCACTATGCGAGCGACCCGGCCTGCCCCGTGAACCGACGGAACGGGACCGCTGGGCCCCCTCCCCGGCAAATAGCCGCCGCAGCCCTGGGGGAAGGAGAAGACGAGGAGGAAAACCACGACGGCGGGTCCCCCGAGTGGGAACCAGCTGCCATGTCGCTTGTATGTCTGGGCTCCCGAGAAATGGTGCCCCGAGCTGCCATCCCAAGCAACACCCAGAAGTACCAACAGTGGGTCACCATCAATGGACGACGGGCCGAGGCCCTCCAGGACACTGGGGCCAGTATGACCGCTGTCCGCTGCCACCTGGTGACCCCCGAACAAATCCTGCCGCATGTCCTATGCCCTGTCTGGACCGCGGACAACACCGAAAGCATGTGCCGGATGGCCAGGATCCCCTTCGAGTGGGGAGGAGTGTCCGGCACCCTAAAAGTGACTGTCCGCGACGACGCCCCAGTGGACTGCCTCCTGGGGAATGACCTAGAGAGCTCCCCCTGGGCCCAGGTGGAGCGCCGAGAGCATCTGGGGATGCTAGGGCTGCCGGAGTGGGCCTGCGCCACCACCCGGTCCATGACCGCCCAACCAGCCGCTGCCGCGGCCCCCGACAAGCCTACGGGCCCAGAATTACCACCCTCCTCTGGCACGGAGGAGCCCGACTATGAGGCCGGGCCATCCGAACTTTCTCCCGACGAGGCCGCCTCCCACAGCGAGATCCCCGAGCTGGCCCAGTGGCGCCACGACGGGGGCCCCACCCGCGAACAATTCCAGCAAGAGCAGAAGGCCTGCCCGTCCCTCGAGGGGGCCCGACAGCAAGCGGCCGCCCAGGCCTCGGGGGACCCCACGGGAACCCACTGGGTCTATTGGGACAATGACTTATTATATAGCGAGCAGAAAGTCGCCGAACTGGGAGCCGGCCGGGTGTTGGTGGTTCCCCTCCGATTCCGAGACTTCCTCCTGAACCTGGCGCATGACGTGCCCCTCGCCGGACACCTCGGGCGGGACAAAACTTACAGCCGCCTAGTAACCCATTTCTATTGGCCCAGAATGCGGAGAGACGTGGACTATCACTGCCGGTCCTGCCCGACCTGCCAGGCTAGCGGAAAGACTGGGGGTCGAGTTAAAGCCCCCCTCCAACCATTTCCAGCCATCCACACCCCGTTCGAATGAGTGGGGATCGACATCGTGGGGCCCCTCGAACCGCCCTGGGACACCGCTTCATCCTGGTACTAGTCGACCACGCCACCCGATACCCCGAGGCCATCCCACTCCGCACTGTGACAGCTCCAGTGGTGGGCCGGGCCCTGATGGGCATCTTCTCCAGGGTGGGGTTCCCCCGAGAAGTGGTGAGCGACAGGGGTACGAACTTTATTTCAAAGTACATGAGATCCCTCTGGCAACAATGTGGGGTCACCTACAAATTCACCATCCCTTACCACACCCAGGGGAACGGACTGGTCGAGCGGTTCAACAGAACCCTGAAGGGGATGATCAAGGGCCTGGAAGAGCCCCTGAGGAGGAGGTGGGATGTCCTGCTGCCCTGCCTCCTGTTCGCCTATCGAGAGGTACCACAGAAATCCCTGGGCTTCAGCCCCTTCGAACTATTGTATGGGCACCCCGTCCGAGGGCCCCTCAGCCTGGTCAAGGAGGGCTGGGAGGCGAACGTCCAAGATGCCCCCCCCGACGTCTACCGGTACCTCCTGACCCTGCGGAACCAGACTCGGAAGTTCCGGGCCCTGGCAGAAGCCAACCTCGAAGCCAGCCAAGAAGACATGAAGCGCTGGTATGACAAAAATGCCTCGACCATCGAGTTCGAGCCGGGCCAGCAAGTCTGGGTCATGTCACCCGTGGACCCCTGCGCCCTACAGGACAAGTGGACCGGGCCCTTCAAGGTGGTTGAGAGGAAGAGCCCCATCACCTACCTGGTTGACATGGAGTCCCAGAGGAACCCCCTCCGGGTCCTACACGCCAACCGGCTCAAGCCGCACTTTGCCCGAACTGAACTAAGCCTGCTGCTGGCTACTGAAGATGGGGGCGAAAGCGACTCCGAGCCCCTACCAGACCTCCTAGGGTCCTCGGGCCAAGACGGCTCCTTGGAGGACGTCCACCTCTCCGCCACCCTGACCCCAGAACAGCGCCATGACTGCCGGAAGCTGCTGCAACCCTTCGCTGCCCTCTTCTCTCCCACGCCCGGGGTGACCCCCTGGTGCGTTCACGACGTGGATACCGGGGACAGCCCCCCTGTGTGACACCGCGCCTAGAGAGTACCTGACCGAGTCCGAGCCTGCATACAGACCGAGGTCGCCAAGATGCTCACCCTCGGAGTTATCGAGCCCTCAGACAGCCCGTGGGCCAGCCCGGTGGTCTTGGTGCCGAAGGCCGCCGCCCCCGGCACTTCCCCTGAACTCAGATTTTGTGTAGACTACCGGGGCCTGAACGCAGTCACCAAGACCGATGCCCACCCCCTGCCACGGGCAGACGAGCTGATCGATCGCTTAGGGGCCGCCCGCTACCTAAGCACCTTTGATCTCACCGCTGGGTACTGGCAGATCAAGCTCACTCCCGGCGCCCAGGAACGATCCGCCTTTTCCACCCCCGATGGGCACTACCACTTTCGGGTAATGCCCTTCGGTATGAAGAACGCCCCAGCGACCTTTCAGAGGCTAGTGAACAAGGTCCTGGCCGGACTAGAGGCCTTCAGCGCGGCCTACCTCAACGACATTGCAGTCTTCAGCGACCACTGGGCCGCGCACCTAGGACACCTCGAGGAAGTCCTGGCCACTCTCCAAAGAGCCGGACTCACCATTAAGGCCAGTAAATGCCAGATCGGTCAAGGATCTGTGACCTATCTGGGCCACCAGGTGGGGAGTGGCCAGGTGGCACCCCTCCAGCTAAAGGTCGACGCCATCCAGGCGTGGGAGCCCCCTGCAACCCAAACCGCTGTCCGGGCCTTCTTAGGCCTCACAGGCTACTACCGACGATTCATTAAGGATTATGGCAGCATTGTGGGCCCCCTTACGGAGCTCACTTCCAAGAAACAGCCCAAGGTGGTGCACTGGACGCCCCGCTGTCAGACCGCTTTTGAGGCCCTCAAGAGGGCCATTTGCGCTGCCCCTGTGCTACAGGCCCCTGACTACAGCAAGGAATTTGTAGTCCAGACCGATGCCTCGGAGTACGGGGTCGGGGCGGTCCTCTCCCAGATGGATGCCGAGGGCCTCGACCGACCTGTGGCCTTTATCAGCCGCCGACTGCTGCCACGAGAACAGAGGTGGAGCACCATCGAGCGGGAGGCCTTCGCCGTGGTATGGGCTCTCAAGAAGCTCCGGCCCTACCTTTTCGGCACCCACTTCAGGGTCCAAACTGACCACCGGCCCTTGCGGTGGCTCATGCAAATGCGGGGCGAGAACCCCAAGTTGTTGCGATGGTCCATCTCGCTGCAAGGGATGGACTTCACCGTGGAACACCGGCCCGGCAACGACCACGCCAATGCTGACGGCCTGTCCAGATTCTTCCGCCTCGGCGAGGAGAACCCCCAAGGAGATGGGTGACTCTCCCTGCCTTCAGCTGGGGGGGACGCGTGTTCGAGCCGGCCTCGTGGCGTGGTCCAGTTCCCCCTCGCTCAGCCGCACGAGGTCCCATGCACCTCGGGGCTCCTCCATTTTGGACTATACGTCACTCCACGTGACCACCTACGTGACCCCGTTCCACCCGGCCTCTGTCCCAGCGAGGCCCGACATCGAGATGCCAACCCCTGGCCCGGGGGATACCACGTGAACCCTTCTCACTCCCGGCGGAGGGCAGTATCGATGGGACCCCCAACCGTCCTTCCACACCTAGGTGCGATCGCCCCACAGCTCTCTGGGGCCTGGCGCCTCTCCTGCTGGGCGTCTGGCCGCTCCCTACCCGGCCTCTCCGCCCCCTCCGGGCGCAAGGGTCCGGACATCAAAGGGCTCCAGTCCTATATCTGGGGCGACCCGACAACAGGACAACAGTTGTATCCTGGAGTCAAGAGCCCTGCTGATCGGATCGCGGCTGACCCTACCGGAGAAGACTCATCCTGAACCCACACTCTGAGCCCTGCTGACGACGTCGCAGATCCACCGTGCTTAAAGACCTTCACGAACCTTTGGGGCCCTGCTGACGCTGTCGCGGCCCGACCTTGTTGAACCTTACCATTGGAGCCCAGCTGACTGTGTCGCGGCTCGACCCGAGCGGAACTACCACCCGAGCCCTGCAGACGCCGTCGCGGCTCCCCACGTCCGAGCCACTCTGAGATCAGCACTCAAGGTCTGGCGCAGAGCCCTCCCCGTACCTGGTTGGTACTAAGACTGTCCCGCTACCCTATCCCTCTAAAAGACATTGAGACTCTTACTGGATCCCTCGATCCCACTGTAAATATTGAACGTACTTCTGTTGATAAAGAACCAAGTCAAGTAACTGATACCGAGTCCTGTGTGGTGGTATTACTGGGCCTAGTACGATCATAGGAGAAGGACCTCCCCGAGGGGGCTTCTCAGCGGCGCTCGGCTATAACTTTGCGGTAGGAAGGTGCCCCGGAATAGTCTCCCCGACTCCCCGGTGGTCCTCCCTCCAACAGTCAGTCAATCAGTGTCTGTCAGTGTCAGTCAGTGTCAGTCAGTGTCAGTCAGTCAGTGTCAGCTAGAGCAGCTCTGCTGACCTGGTTCTCTGGCTCTAAAGCAGTAGTAGAGAGTGAGTAGCAGAGTGAGTAGTAGAGAGTAGCAGAGAGTGAGTAGTAGAGAGCAGTAGAGAGTGAGTAGTAGAGAGTAGAAGAGAGTGAGAAGCAGAGAGAGAGTATTAGAGAGTAGTAGAGAGTGAGTAGTAGAGTGAGTAGAAGGAAGTGAGTAGTAGAGAGAGAGTAGTAGAGAGTAGTAGAGAGTGAGTAGTAGAGTAGTAGTAGAGTTAGTAGTAGAGAGTGAGTAGTAGAGAGTGAATAGTAGAGAGTAGTAACAGAGAGTAGTAGAGAGAGAGAGTAGTAGAGAGTAGCAGAGCGAGTAGTAGAGTTAGTAGTAGAGAGTGAGTAGTAGAGAGTAGTTGAGAGTGAGTAGTAGAGAGTGAGTAGTAAAGAGTGAGTAGTAGAGAGTAGTAGAGAGTGAGTAGCAGAGTGAGTAGTAGAGAGTAGTAGAGAGTAGCAGGGAGTGAGTAGTAAAGAGTAGTAGAGAGTGAGTAGCAGAGAGAGAGTATTAGAGAGTAGTAGAGTGTGAGTAGTAGAGTGAATAGTAGAGAGTAGTAGAGAGAGATTAGTAGAGAGTGAATAGGGTAGAGTAGTAGAGAGTAGTAGAGTAGTAGAGAGTGAGTATTAGAGAGTGAGTATTAAAAAGTAGTGGACTAATAGAGAGTGAGTAGTAGAGAGTGAGTAGTAGAGAGAGTAGTAGAGAGTGAGAGATAGAGAGAGTAAGTGAGAGTAGTAGAGTAGTAGAGAGTGAATAGTAGAGTGAGTAGTAGAGAGTAGTTGAGAGTGAGTAGTAGAGAGTGAGTAGTGGAGAGTGAGAAGTAGAGAGTGAGTGGTAGAGAGTAGTAGAGTGAGTAGTGGGGAATAGTAGAGAGTGAGTAGAAGAGAGAGTAGTAGAGAGTGAGTAGCAGAGAGAGTAGTAGAGAGTGAGAAGTAGAGAGTGAGTAGTCGAGAGTGAGTAGTAGAGAGTAGTAGAGAGCGAGTAGTAGAGCGTGAATAGTAGAGAAAGAGTAGTAGATAGTGAGTAGTAGAGAGTGAGTAGTAGAGAATGAGTAGTAGAGAGTGAGTAGTAGAGAGTAGTAGAGTGAGTAGTAGAGAGAGTAGTAGAGAGCAAGTAGTAGAGTAGTAGAGAGTGAGTGGTAGAGAGTAGTAGAGAGTAGTAGAGTGAGTAGTAGAGAGTGAGTAGTAGAGTGTGAATAGTGGAGAGTAGTAGTAGTAGAGAGTAGTAGAGAGAGAGTAGTAGAGAGTAGCAGAGAGCGAGTAGTAGAGTGAGTAGTAGAGAGAGAGTAGTAGAGAGAAGTAGAGAGTGAGTAGTAGAGAGTGAGTAGTAGAGAGTAGTAGATAGTGAGTAGCAGACAGAGTAGTAGAGAGTGAGTAGTAGAGAGTAGTAGAGCGTGAGTAGCAGAGAGTATTAGAGAGTAGTAGAGCGTGAGTAGTAGAGTGAGTAGTAGAGAGTAGCAGAGAGTGAGTAGTAGAGACCAGTAGAGAGTGAGTAGTAGAGAGTAGTAGAGAGTGAGAAGCAGAGAGAGAGTATTAGAGAGTAGTAGAGAGTGAGTAGTAGAGAGTAGTAGAGAGTAGTAGAGTGAGTAGAAGAGAGTGAGTAGTAGAGAGAGAGTAGTAGAGAGTAGTAGAGAGTGAGTAGTAGTAGAGTGAGTAGTAGAGAGTGAGTAGTAGAGAGTGAATAGTAGAGAGTAGTATTGGAGAGTAGTAGAGAGAGAGAGTAGTAGAGAGTAGCAGAACGAGTAGTAGAATTAGTAGTAGAGAGTGAGTAGTAGAGAGTAGTTGAGAGTGAGTAGTAGCGAGTGAGTAGTAAAGAGTGAGTAGTAGAGAGTAGTAGAGAGTGAGTCGCAGAGTCAGTAGTAGAGAGTAGTAGAGAGTAGCAGAGAGTGAGTAGTAGAGAGTGAGTAGTGGAGAGTGAAAAGTAGAGAGTGAGTAGTAGAGTGAGTAGTGGGGAATAGTAGAGAGTGAGTAGAAGAGAGAGTAGTAGAGAGTGAGTAGCAGAGAGAGTAGTAGAGAGTGAGAAGTAGAGAGTGAGTAGTCGAGAGTGAGTAGTAGTGAGTAGTAGAGAGTAGTAGAGAGCGAGTAGTAGAGCGTGAATAGTAGAGAAAGAGTAGTAGATAGTGAGTAGTAGAGAGTGAGTAGTAGAGAATGAGTAGTAGAGAGTGAGTAGTAGAGAGTAGTAGAGTGAGTAGTAGAGAGTGAGTAGTAGAGAGAGTAGTAGAGAGTGAGTAGTAGAGTAGTAGAGAGTGAGTGGTAGAGAGAAGTAGAGAGTAGTAGAGTGAGTAGTAGAGAGTGAGTAGTAGAGAGTGAATAGTAGAGAGTAGTAGTAGTAGAGAGTAGTAGAGAGAGAGTAGTAGAGAGTAGCAGAGAGCGAGTAGTAGAATGAGTAGTAGAGAGAGAGTAGTAGAGAGAAGTAGAGAGTGAGTTGTAGAGAGTGAGTAGTAGAGAGTAGTAGAGAGTGAGTAGCAGAGAGAGTAGTAGAGAGTGAGTAGTAGAGAGTAGTAGAGCGTGAGTAGCAGAGACTATTAGAGAGTAGTAGAGCGTGAGTAGTAGAGTGAGTAGTAGAGAGTAGTAGAGAGAGATTAGTAGAGAGTGAGTAGTGTAGAGTAGTAGAGAGTGAGTAGTAGAGAGTGAGTAGGAGAGTGAGTGGGAGAGTGAGTAGTAGAGTGAGTAGTAGAGAGTGAGTAGTAGAGAGTAGTAGAGAGAGAGTAGTAGAGCGTGAGTAGAAGAGAGTAGTAGAGAGAGAGTAGTAGAAAGTGAGTAGTAGAGAGTGAGTAGTAGAGAGTAGTAGAGTAGTAGAGAGAGAATAGTAGAGAGTGAGTAGTGTAGAGTAGTAGAGAGTGAGTAGTGGACGGTGAGTAGTAGAGTGAGTAGTAGAGAGTGAGTAGTAAAGAGTAGTAGGGAGTAGTAGAGAGAGAGTAGTAGAGAGTGAGTAGAAGAGAGTAGTAGAGTGAGTAGTAGAGAGTAGTAGCATGAGTAGTAGAGAGTGAGTAGTAGAGAGAGAGTAGTGGAGAGTAGTATAGTAGTAGAGAGAGAGTAGTAGAGAGCGAGTAGTGGAGAGTAGTAGAGAGTGAGTAGTAGAGAGTGAGTAGTAGAAAGAGAGTAGTAGGAAGTGAGTAGTAGAGTAATAGAGAGTGAGTGGTAGAGAGTAGTAGAGAATAGTAGATTGAGTAGTAGAGAGCGAGTAAAAGAGAGTGAATAGTAGAGAGTAGTAGTAGAGAGTAGTAGAGAGAGAGTAGTTGAGAGTAGTAGAGAGAGTAGCAGAGAGCGAGAAGAGAGAGTAGCAGAGAGCGAGTAGTAGAGTGAGTAGTAGAGAGTGAGTAGTAGAGAGTAGAAGAGAGTAGTAGAGAGTGAGTAGTAGAGTGAGTAGCAGAGAGTAGTTGAGAGTAGTAGAGAGTGAGTAGTAGAGAGCATTACATAGTGAGTAGTTGAGAGTGAGTAGTAGAGAGTAGTAGAGAGTGGGTAGCAGAGAGAGAGTAGCAGAGAGTAGCAGAGAGTGAGTAGTAGAGTGAGTAGTAGAGAGAGAGTAGTAGAGAGTGAGTAGTAGAAAGTGAGTAGTAGAGAGCAAGTAGTAGAGAGTGAATAGTAGAGAGTAGTAGTAGAGAGAGAGTAGTTGAGAGTAGTAGAGAGAGTAGCAGAGAGCGAGAAGAGAGAGTAGCAGAGAGCGAGTAGTAGAGTGAGTAGTAGAGTGTGAGTAGTAGAGAGTAGCAGAGAGTAGTAGAGAGTGAGTGTTGGAGCCGGCCTCGTGGCGTGGTCCTGTTCCCCCTCGCTAAGCCGCACGAGGTCCCATGCACCTCGAGGCTCCTCCATTTTGGATTATACGTCACTCCACGTGACCCCCTACGTGACCCTGCTCTACCCGGCCTCGGTCCCAGCGAGGCCCGACATCAAGGCGCCAACCCCTGGCCCGGGGGATACCACGTGGGCCCTTCCCACTCCCGGTGGAGGGCAGTATCGATGGGACCCCCAACCGTCCTTCCACACCTAGGTGCGATCGCCCCACAGCTCTCTGGGGCCTGGCGCCTCTCCTGCTGGGCGTCTGGCCACGCCCTACCCGGCCTCTCCGCCCTCCTGGGCGCAAGGGTCCGGACATCAAAGGGCTCCAGACTTATATCTGGGGCGACCCGAAAACAAGACAACAGTTGTATCCCGGAGTCAAGAGCCCTGCTGATCGGATCGCGGCTGACCCTACGGAGAAAGACTCATCCTGAAACTACACTCTGAGCCCTGCTGACGACGTCGCGGCTCCCTCGTGCTTACAAGACCTTCACGAACCTTTGGGACCCTGCTGACGCTGTCGCGGCCCGACCTTGTTGAAACGTACCATCAGAGCCCAGCTGACCTCGTCGCATCTCAACCGAAGCGGACCTACCACCGGAGCCCTGCTGACTGTGTCGCGGCTCGACCCAAGCGGAACTACCACCCGAGCCCTCTGAGACCAGCACTCAAGGTCTGGCGCAGAGCCTTCCCGTACCTGGCTGGTACTAAGACTGTCCCGCTACCCTATCCCTCCAAGGACATGAGACTCTTACTGGATCACTCGATCCCACTGTAAATATTGAACGTACTACTTTTTGATAAAGAACCAAGATAAGCAACTGATACGGAGTCCTGTGTGGTGGTGTTACTGGGCCTAGTACGATCATAGGAGAAGGACCTCTCCTATGAGGCTTCTCAGCGGCGCTCGGCTATAACTTTGCGGTAGGAAGGTGCCCCGGAGTAGTCCCCCCGACTCCCCGGTGGTCCTCCCTCCAACATTTGGTGGCCAGCGACGGGATCCGAGCCAGACGCATTCGTACAGGCAAGTAACGCACCCACTACCTAACCAGACGGAAAAAGAAAAAGGGAACCATGGACGGCCAAGAAGCAACCATGGCCGCAACCTTCCAGCTGGAAAAACTGGAAGAATACACCCACAAAGAACTAAAACAATTCTGCAAGGACAAAGGGATCCCAACCACAGGATTGGGCACCAAGGAAGAAATGCAGAAAGCCCTGAAAGCCTGGGCAGAAGCCGAGGCCACTCCACCCCGAACTGAAGGGACCTCGGCCCGGGACGAAATACTGCCGACCACAACACCGACAGATGGGGGGCGAGGCATCCCCGAAGCCAGCCTATCCCACGAAGAAATGCGAGAACGGGAGAGGGTCCGGACACACGAAATGGACCTCGCACGACTCCGGCTGGACGGTGAGCTCCTACTGGCGGAGAAAAAAATAGCCTTGGAGCAACTACAGCTGCAGGAGGAAATCGAAGAAAAGAAACGGCATCGGGAACTAGAAGAGAGACGGCTAACACTCGAGCACGAGAGGAGCCTCAAGGAACTCGAACTGAAATCCAAAACGGGGGAGACCAGCACCCCCGGGGCCCGGGACGCTCTGCCACTGACCGAGCCAAAGGTTCATATCCCCAAGGATGTTGTCAAGGAATACTACAAAAACGACGACATCCAGCAGTGGTTCCGAGCCTACGAGGTAGCCATGACCTCCCATCGGGTACCCCGGAAGGATTGGGGTGCCGGCCTATGGGGGAGGTTCCTCAGCGAGGGCCGTGATACCCTGCTGCAAATCCCCGACGCAGTGATGACCTCATACGACCACATGAAAGAAGCCCTACTCACCCGCTACGGACTATCAGCCGAGATGTACCGGCAGCGCTTCCGGGACTGCAAGAAGCTCCCCGGTACAACATGGGTCGAATACGTGGACTTCTTCAGCCGGGCCTTTGAAGGGTGGATAAAAGGGAGCAAGGTCACCTCGTACAATGAACTGTTCGACCTTATTGTCTGCGAGCACCTCGCCAACAACTGCTTTGTTGAACTAAGGCAACACCTCCTGGACAGTAAGCTGACCGAGCCCCGGAAGCTCGCCGCCGAAGTCGACCGATGGGTCAACACCCGGGTCCCCCGGAACCCCGTGGGGGACTACCAACGGAGTACCACGGGACCTCCTCGCCAGTGGGGCGGAGGAGGGGGGTCCCACCGCAGTCGAGAATTCCCAGCCGGACCGCCCAGAAGCCCGCCACGAGGCCAAGCCGCCAACCACACATCCCTGACCCTGGGCCGAAGGGGGACCCCCATCGCCCGGCCTGGATCCCGACCAACAGTGACCTGCTTCGGCTGCCAGCAGACCGGCCACTATGCGAGCGACCCGGCCTGCCCCGTGAACCGACGGAACGGGACCGCTGGGCCCCCTCCCCGGCAAATAGCCGCCGCAGCCCTGGGGGAAGGAGAAGACGAGGAGGAAAACCACGACGGCGGGTCCCCCGAGTGGGAACCAGCTGCCATGTCGCTTGTATGTCTGGGCTCCCGAGAAATGGTGCCCCGAGCTGCCATCCCAAGCAACACCCAGAAGTACCAACAGTGGGTCACCATCAATGGAAGACGGGCCGAGGCCCTCCAGGACACTGGGGCCAGTATGATCGCTGTCCGCTGCCACCTGGTGACCCCCGAACAAATCCTGCCGCATGTCCTATGCCCTGTCTGGACCGCGGACAACACCGAAAGCATGTGCCGGATGGCCAGGATCCCCTTCGAGTGGGGAGGAGTGTCCGGCACCCTAAAAGTGACTGTCCGCGATGACGCCCCAGTGGACTGCCTCCTGGGGAATGACCTAGAGAGCTCCCCCTGGGCCCAGGTGGAGTGCCGAGAGCATCTGGGGATGCTAGGGCTGCCCGAGTGGGCCTGCGCCACCACCCGGTCCATGACCGCCCAACCAGCCGCTGCCGCGGCCCCCGACAATCCTACGGGCCCAGAACTACCACCCTCCTCCGGCACAGAGGAGCCCGACTATGAGGCTGGGCCATCCGAACTTTCTCCCGACGAGGCCGCCTCCCTCAGCGAGATCCCCGAGCTGGCCCAGTGGCGCCACGACGGGGGCCCCACCCACGAACAATTCCAGCAAGAGCAGAAGGCCTGCCCGTCCCTCGAGGGGGCCCGACATCAAGCGGCCGCCCAGGCCTCGGGGGACCCCACGGGAACCCACTGGGTCTATTGGGACAATGACTTATTATATAGCGAGCAGAAAGTCGCCGAACTGGGAGCCGGCCGGGTGTTGGTGGTTCCCCTCCGATTCCGAGACTTCCTCCTGAACCTGGCGCATGACGTGCCCCTCGCCGGACACCTCGGGCGGGACAAAACTTACAGCCGCCTAGTAACCCATTTTTATTGGCCCCGAATGCGGAGAGACGTGGACCATCACTGCCGGTCCTGCCCGACCTGCCAGGCTAGCGGAAAGACTGGGGGTCGAGTTAAAGCCCCCCTCCAACCATTTTCCAACCATTTCCAGCCGTCCACACCCCGTTCCAATGAGTGGGGATCGACATCGTGTGGCCCCTCGACCCTCGAACCGCCCTGGGACACCGCTTCATCCTGGTACTGGTCGACCACGCCACCCGATACCCCGAGGCCATCCCACTCCGCACTGTGACAGCTCCAGTGGTGGGCCGGGCCCTGATGGGCATCTTCTCCAGGGTGGGGTTCCCCCGAGAAGTGGTGAGCGACAGGGGTACGAACTTTATTTCAAAGTACATGAGATCCCTCTGGCAACAATGTGGGGTCACCTACAAATTCACCATCCCTTACCACACCCAGGGGAACGGACTGGTCGAGCGGTTCAACAGAACCCTGAAGGGGATGATGAAGGGCCTGGAAGAGCCCCTGAGGAGGAGGTGGGATGTCCTGCTGCCCTGCCTCCTGTTCGCCTACCGAGAGGTACCACAGAAATCCCTGGGCTTCAGCCCCTTCGAACTATTGTATGGGCACCCCGTCCGAGGGCCCCTCAGCCTGGTCAAGGAGGGCTGGGAGGCGAACGTCCAAGATGCCCCCCCCCCGACGTCTACCGGTACCTCCTGACCCTGCGGAACCAGACTCGGAAGTTCCGGGCCCTGGCAGAAGCCAACCTCGAAGCCAGCCAAGAAGACATGAAGCGCTGGTATGACGAGAATGCCTCGACCATCGAGTTCGAGCCGGGCCAGCAAGTCTGGGTCATGTCACCCGTGGACCCCTGCGCCCTACAGGACAAGTGGACCGGGCCCTTCAAGGTGGTTGAGAGGAAGAGCCCCGTCACCTACCTGGTTGACATGGAGTCCCAGAGGAACCCCCTCCGGGTCCTATATGCCAACCGGCTGAAGCCCCACTTTGCCCGAACTGAACTAAGCCTGCTGCTGGCTACTGACGATGGGGGTGAAAGCGACTCCGAACCCCTACCAGACCTCCTGGGGTCCTCGGGCCAAGACGGCTCCACCTCTCCGCCACCCTGACCCCAGAACAGCGCCAAGACTGCCGGAAGCTGCTGCAACCCTTCGCTGCCCTCTTCTCTCCCACGCCCGGGGTGACCCCCTGGTGCGTTCACGACGTCGATACCGGGGACAGCCCCCCTGTGCGACACCGTGCCTAGAGAGTACCTGACCGAGTCCGAGCCTGCATACAGACCGAGGTCGCCAAGATGCTCACCCTCGGAGTTATCGAGCCCTCAGACAGCCCGTGGGCCAGCCCGGTGGTCTTGGTGCCGAAGGCCGCCGCCCCGGCACTTCCCCGGAACTCAGATTTTGTGTAGACTACCGGGGCCTGAACGCAGTCACCAAGACCGATGCCCACCCCCTGCCACGGGCAGACGAGCTGATCGATCGCTTAGGGGACGCCCGCTACCTAAGCACCTTTGATCTCACCGCTGGGTACTGGCAGATCAAGCTCACTCCCGGCGCCCAGGAACGGTCCGCCTTTTCCACCCCAGATGGGCACTACCGCTTTCGGGTGATGCCCTTCAGTATGAAGAACGCCCCAGCGACCTTTCAGAGGCTGGTGAACAAGGTCCTGGCCGGGCTAAAAGCCTTCAGCGCGGCCTACCTCGACGAGATTGCAGTCTTCAGCGACCATTAGGCCACGCACCTAGGACACCTCGGAGAAGTCCTGGCCGCTCTCCAAAGGTCCGGGCTCACAATTAAGGCCAGCAAGTGCCAGATCGGTCAAGGATCTGTGACCTATCTGGGCCACCAGGTGGGGAGTGGCCAGGTGGCGCCCCTCCAGTTAAAGGTCGATGCAATCCAGGCGTGGGAGCCCCCCGCAACCCAAACCGCTGTCCGGGCCTTCTTAGGCCTCACAGGCTACTACCGGCGATTTATTAAAGATTATGGCAGCATTGTGAGCCCCCTTACGGAGCTCACTTCCAAGAAACAGCCCAAGGCGGTGCACTGGACGCCCCGCTGTCAGACCGCTTTTGAAGCCCTCAAGGCGGCCATGTGTGCTGCCCCTGTGCTACAGGCCCCTGACTACAGCAAGGAATTTGTGGTCCAGACCGATGCCTCGGAGTACGGGGTCGGGCGGTCCTCTCCCAGATGGACGCCGAGGGCCTCGACCGACCTGTGGCCTTTATCAGCCGCCGACTGCTGCCACGAGAACAGAGGTGGAGCACCATCGAGCGGGAGGCCTTCGCTGTGGTATGGGCTCTCAAGAAGCTCCGGCCCTACCTTTTCGGCACCCACTTCAGGGTCCAGACTGACCACCGGCCTTTGCGGTGGCTCATGCAAATGCGGGGCGAGAACCCCAAGTTGTTGCGATGGTCCATCTCGCTGCAAGGGATGGACTTCACCGTGGAAGACCGGCCCGGCAACGACCACGCCAATGCCGACGGCCTGTCCAGATTCTTCCGCCTCGGCGAGGTGAACCCCCAAGGAGATGGGTGACTCTCCCTGCCTTCAGCTGGGGGGGACGCGTGTTGGAGCCGGCCTCGTGGCGTGGTCCTGTTCCCCCTCGCTAAGCCGCACGAGGTCCCATGCACCTCGAGGCTCCTCCATTTTGGATTATACGTCACTCCACGTGACCCCCTACGTGACCCTGCTCTACCCGGCCTCGGTCCCAGCGAGGCCCGACATCGAGGCGCCAACCCCTGGCCCGGGGGATACCACGTGAGCCCTTCCCACTCCCGGCAAAGGGCAGTATCGATGGGACCCCCAACCGTCCTTCCACACCTAGGTGCGATCGCCCCACAGCTCTCTGGGGCCTGGCGCCTCTCCTGCTGGGCGTCCGGACATCGAAGGGCTCCAGACCTATATCTGGGGCGACCCAACAACAAGACAACAGTTGTATCCCGGAGTCAAGAGCCCTGCTGATCGGATCGCGGCTAACCCTACGGAGAAAGACTCATCCTGAAACTACACTCTGAGCCCTGCTGACGACGTCGCGGCTCCCTCGTGCTTACAAGACCTTCACGAACCTTTGGGCCCTGCTGACTGTGTCGCGGCTCGACCCAAGCGGAACTACCACCCGAGCCCTGCTGACGCCGTCGCGGCTTTCCACGTCCGAGCCGCTCTGAGACCAGCACTGAAGGTCTGGCGCAGAGTCTTCCCGTACCTGGCTGGTACTAAGACTGTCCCGCTACCCTATCCCTCCAAGGACATTGAGACTCTTACTGGATCACTCGATCCCACTGTAAATATTGAACGTACTACTTTTTGATAAAGAACCAAGATAAGCAACTGATAAGGAGTCCTGTGTGGTGGTGTTACTGGGCCTAGTACGATCATAAGAGAAGGACCTCTCCTAGGAGGCTTCTCAGCGGCGCTCGGCTATAACTTTGCGGTAGGAAGGTGCCCCGGAGTAGTCCCCCCGACTCCCCGGTGGTCCTCCCTCCAACAGTGAGTAGCAGAGTGAGTAGCAGAGAGTAGTAGAGAGTAGTAGAGAGTGAGTAGTAGAGAGCAGTACAGAGTGAGTAGTAGAGAGTGAGTAGTAGAGAATAGTAGAGAGTGGGTAGCAGAGAGAGAGTATTAGAGAGTAGTAGAGAGTGAGTAGTAGAGTGAGTAGTAGAGAGTAGTAGAAAGAGAGTAGTAGAGAGTGAGTAGTGTAGAGTAGTATAGAGTGAGTAGTAGAGAGTGAGTAGGAGAGTGAGTAGTAGAGAGTAGTAGAGAAAGAGTAGTAAAGAGTGAGTAGAAGAGAGTAGTAGAGAGTGAGTAGCAGAGAGTGAGTAGTAGGGAGAGAGTAGTAGAGAGTGAGTAGTAGAGTGTGAGTAGTAGAGAGTGAGTAGTAGAGAGTGTGTAGTAGAGAGTAGTGGAGTAATAGAGAGTGAGTAGTAGAGAATAGTAGAGAGTGAGTACTAGAGAGTAGTAAAGAGCGAGTAGTAGAGAGCAAGTAGTAGAGAGTGTGTAGTAGAGAGTGAGTAGTAGAGAGTGAGTAGTAGAGAGAGTAGTAGAGCGTGAGTAGTAGAGAGAGTAGTAGAGAGTGAGTAGTAGAGAGTGGTTGAGAGTCAGTAGTAAAGAGTGAGTAGTGGAGAGTGAGTAGTAGAGAGTAGTAGAGTAGTAGAGAGTGAGTAGTAGAGAGTGAGTAGTAGAGTAGTAGAGTGTCAGTCAGTGTCAGTCAGTGTCAGTGTCAGTCAGTCAGTCAGTGTCAGTCAGTCAATCAGTGTCAGTCAATCAGTGTCAGCCAATCAGTGTCAGTCAGTCATTGTCAATCAGTGTCAGTCATTGTCAGTCAGTTTCAGTCAATCAGTGTCTGTCAGTGTCAATCAGTGTCTGTCAGTGTCTGTCAGTGTCAGTCAGTGTCAGTCAGTCAGTGTCAGCTAGAGCAGCTCTGCTGACCTGGTTCTCTGGCTCTACAGCAGTAGTAGAGAGTGAGTAGCAGAGTGAGTAGTAGAGAGTAGTAGAGAGTAGCAGAGAGTGAGTAGTAGAGAGCAGTAGAGAGTGAGTAGTAAAGAGTAGTAGAGAGTGAGTGGTAGAGAGTAGTAGAGAGTAGTAGAGTGAGTAGAAGAGAGTGAGTAGTAGAGAGAGAGTAGTAGAGAGTGAGTAGTAGAGTAGTAGTAGAGTGAGTAGTAGAGAGTGAGTAGTAGAGAGTGAATAGTAGAGAGTAGTAATAGAGAGCAGTAGCGAGAAAGTAGTAGAGAGTAGTAGAATAAGTAGTAGAGAGTGAGTAGTAGAGAGTAGTTGAGAGTGAGTAGTCGAGAGTGAGTAGTAAAGAGTGAGTAGTAGAGAGTGAGTAGCAGAGTGAGTAGTAGAGAGTAGTAGAGAGTAGCAGAGAGTGAGTAGTAATGTGTAGTAGAGAGTGAGTAGCAGAGAGAGAGTATTAGAGAGTAGTAGAGTGTGAGTAGTAGAGTGAGTAGTAGAGAGTAGTAGAAAGAGATTAGTAGAGAGTGAATAGTGTAGAGTAGTAGAGAGTGAGTAGTAGAGAGTGAGTAGTAGAGAGTAGTGGAGTAATAGAGAGTGAGTAGTAGAGAGTAGTAGAGAGTGAGTAGTAGAGTGAGTACCAGAGAGTAGTAGAGAGCGACTAGTAGAGAGCAAGTAGTAGAGAGTGTGAAGTAGAGAGTGAGTAGTAGAGAGTGAGTAGTAGAGAGAGTAGTAGAGAGTGAGAAGTAGAGAGAGTAAGAGAGAGTAGTAGAGTAGTAGAGAGTGTATAGTAGAGTGAGTAGTAGAGAGTGAGTAGTGGAGAGTGAGTAGTAGAGAGTGAGCAGTAGAGAGTGAGTAGTAGAGAGAGAGTAGTAGAGAGTGAGTAGTAGAGATTAGTTAGTCAGTGTCAGTCAGTCAGTGTCAGTCAGTCAATCAGTGTCAGTCAATCGGTGTCAGTCAATCAGTGTCAGTCAGTGTCAACCAATTAGTGTCTGTCAGTGTCAGTCAGTGTTAGTCAGTCAGTGTCAGTCAATCCATGTCAGTCATTGTCAGTCAGTCATTTTCAGTCAATCAGTGTCAGTCAGTGTCAGTCAGTGTCGGTCAGTCAGTGTCAGCTAGAGCAGCTCTGCTGACCTGGTTCTCTGGCTATAAAGCAGTAGTAGAGAGTGAGTAGCAGAGTGAGTAGTAGAGAGTAGTAGAGAGCAGTAGAGAGTGAGTAGTAGAGAGTGAGTAGTAGAGAGTAGTAGAGAGTGAGTAGTGGAGAGTGAGTAGTAGAGAGTGAGTAGTAGAGAGTGAGTAGTAGAGATTAGTTAGTCAGTGTCAGTGTCAGTCAGTCAGTGTCAGTCAGTCAATCAGTGTCAGTCAATCGGAGTCAGTCAATCAGTGTCAGTCAGTGTCAACCAATTAGTGTCTGTCAGGGTCAGTCAGTGTTAGTCAGTCAGTGTCAGTCAATCCGTGTCAGTCATTGTCAGTCAGTCATTTTCAGTCAATCAGTGTCAGTCAGTGTGTGTCAGTGTCAGTCAATCAGTGTCAGTCAGTGTCAGTCAGTCAGTGTCAGCTAGAGCAGCTCTGCTGACCTGGTTCTCTGGCTATAAAGCAGTAGTAGAGAGTGAGTAGCAGAGTGAGCAGTAGAGAGTAGTAGAGAGCAGTAGAGAGTGAGTAGTAGAGAGTGAGTAGTAGAGAGTAGTAGAGAGTGAGTAGCAGAGAGAGAGTATTAGAGAGTAGTAGAGAGTGAGTAGTAGAGAGTAGTAGAGAGTAGTAGAGTGAGTAGTTGAGAGTGAGTAGTATAGAGAGAGTAGTAGTAGAGAGTAGTAGTAGAGAGTAGTAGAGAGAAAGTAGTAGAGTAGTAGAGTGTGAGTGGTAGAGAGTAGTAGAGAGTAGTAGAGTGAGTAGTAGAGATTGAGTAGTAGAGAGTGAGTAGTAGAGAGTGAGTAGTAGAAAGAGAGTAGTAGGAAGTGAGTAGTAGAGTAATAGAGAGTGAGTGGTAGAGAGTAGTAGAGAATAGTAGAGTGAGTAGTAGAGAGCGAGTAGTAGAGAGTGAATAGTAGAGAGTAGTAGTAGAGAGAGAGTAGTTGAGAGTAGTAGAGAGAGTAGCAGAGAGCGAGAAGAGAGAGTAGCAGAGAGCAAGTAGTAGAGTGAGTAGTAGATTGTGAGTAGTAGAGAGTAGCAGAGAGTAGTAGAGAGTGAGTAGCAGAGTGAGTAGCAGAGAGTAGTAGAGAGTAGTAGAGAGTGAGTAGTAGAGAGCAGTACAGAGTGAGTAGTAGAGAGTGAGTAGTAGAGAATAGTAGAGAGTGGGTAGCAGAGAGAGAGTATTAGAGAGTAGTAGAGAGTGAGTAGTAGAGTGAGTAGTAGAGAGTAGTAGAGAGAGAGTAGTAGAGAGTGAGTAGTGTAGAGTAGTATAGAGTGAGTAGTAGAGAGTGAGTAGGATAGTGAGTAGTAGAGAGTAGTAGAGAGTAGTAGAGAAAGAGTAGTAAAGAGTGAGTAGAAGAGAGTAGTAGAGAGTGAGTAGCAGAGAGTGAGTAGTAGGGAGAGAGTAGTAGAGAGTGAGTAGTAGAGTGTGAGTAGTAGAGAGTGAGTAGTAGAGAGAGAGTAATAGAGAGTAGTGGAGTAATAGAGAGTGAGTAGTAGAGAATAGTAGAGAGTGAGTACTAGAGAGTAGTAGAGAGCGAGTAGTAGAGAGCAAGTAGTAGAGAGTGTGTAGTAGAGAGTGAGCAGTAGAGAGTGAGTAGTAGAGTGAGTAGTAAAGAGTGAGTAGTAGAGTAGTAGAGTGTCAGTCAGTGTCAGTCAGTGTCAGTGGCTGTCAGTCAGTGTCAGTCAATCAGTGTCAGTCAATCAGTGTCAGCCAATCAGTGTCAGTCAGTGTCAGTCAGTTTCAGTCAATCAGTGTCAGTCAGTGTCTGTCAGTGTCAATCAGTGTCTGTCAGTGTCTGTCAGTGTCAGTCAGTGTCAGTCAGTCAGTGTCAGCTAGAGCAGCTCTGCTGACCTGGTTCTCTGGCTCTAAAGCAGTAGTAGAGAGTGAGTAGCAGAGTGAGTAGTAGAGAGTAGTAGAGAGTAGCAGAGCGTGAGTAGTAGAGAGCAGTAGAGAGTGAGTAGTAGAGAGTAGTAGTGAGTGAGTAGTAGCGAGAAGTAGAGAGTAGTAGAGTGAGTAGAAGAGACTGAGTAGTAGAGAGAGAGTAGTAGAGAGTAGTAGAGAGTGAGTAGTAGAGTAGTAGTAGAGTGAGTAGTAGAGAGTGAGTAGTAGAGAGTGAATAGTAGAGAGTAGTAATAGAGAGCAGTAGAGAGAAAGAAGTAGAGAGTAGCACAGCGAGTAGTAGAATAAGTAGTAGAGAGTGAGTAGTAGAGAGTAGTTGAGAGTGAGTAGTCGAGAGTGAGTAGTAAAGAGTGAGTAGTAGAGAGTGAGTAGCAGAGTTAGTAGTGGAGAGTAGTAGAGAGTAGCAGAGAGTGAGTAGTAACGAGTAGTAGAGAGTGAGTAGCAGAGAGAGAGTATTAGAGAGTAGTAGAGAGTGAGTAGTGGAGAGTAGTAGAGTGAGTAGTTGAGAGTGAGTGGTAGAGAGAGAGTAGTAGAGAGTAGTAGAGAGTGAGTAGTATAGTAGTAGAGAGTGAGTGGTAGAGAGTAGTAGAGAGTAGTAGAGTGAGTAGTAGAGAGTGAGTAGTAGAGAGTGAATAGTAGAGAGTAGTAGTAGAGAGTAGTAGAGAGAGAGTAGTAAAGAGTAGTAGAGAGTAGTAGAAAGTGAGTAGCAGAGAGAGAGTATTAGAGAGTAGTAGAGCATGAGTAATAGAGTGAGTAGTAGAGAGTAGTAGAGAGAGATTAGTAGAGAGTGAATAGTGTAGAGTAGTAGAGAGTGAGTAGTAGAGAGTGAGTAGGAGAGAGTGAGTAGTAGAATAGTAGAGAGTAGTGGAGAGAGAGTAGTAGAGAGTGAGTAGAAGATAGTAGTAGAGAGAGAGTAGTAGAGAGTGAGTAGTAGAGAGTAGAAAGTGAGTAGTAGAGAGAGAGAGTAGTAGAGAGTACTAGAGTGAGTAGTAGAGAGTAGTAGAGAGTGAGTAACAGAGTGAGTAGTAGAGAGTAGTAGAGAGTGAGTAGTAGAGAGTAGTAGAGAGTGAGTAGTAGAGAGTGAGTAGTAGAGAGTAGTAGAGAGTGAGTAGCAGAGAGAGAGTATTAGAGAGTAGTAGAACGTGAGTAGTAGAGTGACTAGTAGAGAGAGAGTAGTAGAGATTGAGCAGTGTAGAGAGTCGAGAGTGAGTAGTAGAGAGTGAGTAGGAGAGTGAGTAGTAAAGTGAGTAGTAGAGAGTGAGTAGTAGAGAGTAGTAGAGAGAGAGTAGTAGAGAGAGAGTAGTAGAGTAGTAGAGAGAGTAGTAGAGAGTGAGTAGTGGAGAGTAGTAGAGTGAGTAGTAGAGAGTGAGCAGTAGAGAGAGAGTAGTAGAGAGTGAGTAGTAGCGTAGTAGAGATTGAGTGGTAGAGAGTAGTAGAGAGTAGCAGAGAGTGAGTAGTAGAGATGTTGGAGGGAGGACCACCGGGGAGTCGGGGGGACCACTACGGGCACCTTCCTACCGCAATGTTATAGCCGAGCGCCGCTGAGAAGCCTCCTAGGAGAGGTCCTTCTCCTGTGATCGTACTAGGCCCAGTAACACCACCACACAGGACTCCGTATCAGTTGCTTATCTTGGTATTTTATCAATGGTAGCACATTCAATATAGTTACAGTGGGATCGAGTGATCCAGACAGAGTCTCAATGTCTTTGTAGGGACAGGGTAGTGGGACAGTCTTAGTACCAGCCTGGTACGAGGAGGCTCTGCGCCAGACCTTGTGTGCTGGTCTCCAAGCAGCTCGGACGTGGAGAGCCGAGACGGTGTCTGCAGGGCTCGGGTGGTAGTTCCGCTTGGGTCGAGCCGCGACACGGTCAGCAGGGCTCCGGTGGTAGGTCCGCTTTGGTCGAGCCGCGACGAGGTCAGCTGGGCTCTGATGGTAAGTTCAACAAGGTCGGGCCGCGACAGCGTCAGCAGGGCCCCAAAGGTTCGTGAAGGTCTTTAAGCACGGTGGAGCCGCGACGTCGTCAGCAGGGCTCAGAGCGTGGTTCCAGGATGAGTCTTTCTCCGTAGGGTCAGCCGCGATCCGATCAGCAGGGCTCTTGACTCCGGGATACAACTGCTGTCTTGTTGCCGGGTCGCCCCAGATATAGGTCTGGAGCCCTTTGATGTCCGGACCCTTGCGTCCGGGGGGCGGAGAGGCCGGGTTGGGAGCGGCCAGACGCCCAGCAGGAGAGGCGCCAGGCCCCAGAGAGCTGTGGGGCGAGTGCACCTTGGTGTGGGAGGACGGTTGGGGGTCCCATCGATACTGCCCTCCGCCGGGGTTGGGGAAGTGTTCACGTGGTATCCCCCTGGCCAGGGGTTGGCGCCTCGATGTCGGGCCTTGCTGGGCCCGAGGCCGGGTGGAGCGGGGTCACGTAGGCGGTTGCGTAGAATCACGTGTAATCCAAAATGGAGGAGCCCCGAGGTGCAGGGGACCTCATGCGGCTTAGCGAGGGGGAACAGGACCACGCCACGAGGCCGGCTCCAACAAGAGTGAGTAGTAGAGAGTGAGTAGTAGAGAGAGAGTAGTAGAGAGCAGTAGAGTAGTAGAGAGTGAGTAGCAGAGAGTAATGGAGTAATTGAGAGTGAGTAGTAGAGAGTAGTAGAGAGTAGTAGAGAGCGAGTAGTAGAGAGCAAGTAATAGAGAGTGTGTAGTAGAGAGTGAGTAGTAGAGAGTGAGTAGTAGAGAGAGTAGTAGAGAGTGAGAAGTAGAGAGAGTAAGAGAGTAGAAGAGTAGTAGAGAGTGTATAGTACAGTGAGTAGTAGAGAATGAATGAGAGTGAGTAGTAGAGAGTGAGTAGTGGAGAGTGAGTAGTAGAGAGTAGTAGAGTAGTAGAGAGTGAGTAGTAGAGAGTGAGTAGTAGAGAGTGAGTAGTAGAGTAGTAGAGATTAGTCAGTCAGTGTCAGTCAGTGTTAGTCAGTCAGTGTAAGTGTCAGTCAGTCAGTGTCAGTCAGTCAATCAGTGTCAGTCAATCGGTGTCAGTCAATCAGTGTCAGTCAGTCAGTGTCAGCCAATCAGTGTCAGTCAGTGTCAGTCAATCAGTGTCATTCATTGTCAGTCTGTCAGTGTCAGTCAATCAGTGTCAGTCAGTGTCGGTCAGTCAGTGTCGGTCAGTCAGTGTCAGCTAGAGCAGCTCTGCTGGCCTGGTTCTCTGGCTATAAAGCAGTAGTAGAGAGTGAGAAGCAGAGTGAGTAGTAGAGAGTAGTAGAGAGTTGCAGAGAGTGATTAGTAGAGAGCAGTAGAGAGTGAGTAGTAGAGAAAGTAAGAGAGAGTGAGAAGTAGAGAGAGTAAGAGAGAGTAGTAGAGTAGTAGAAAGTGTATAGTAGAGAGTGGGTGAGAGTGAGTAGTAGAGAGTGAGTAGTGGAGTGAGTAGTAGAGAGTAGTAGAGTAGTAGAGAGTGAGTAGTAGAGAGTGAGTAGTAGAAAGTGAGTAGTAGAGAGAGAGTAGTAGAGAGTGAGTAGTAGAGTAGCAGAGATTAGTCAGTCAGTGTCAGTCAGTGTCAGTCAGTCAGTGTCAGTGTCAGTCAGTCAGTGTCAGTCAGTCAATCAGTGTCAGTCAATTGGTGTCAGTCAATCGGTGTCAGTCAGTCAGTCAGTTTCAGCCAATCAGTGTCAGTCAGTGTCAGTCAGTCAGTGTCAGTCAGTGTCAGTCAATCAGTGTCAGTCAGTGTCTGTCAGTGTCAGTCAATCAGTGTCAGTCAGTCAGTGTCAGTCAGTCAGTGTCAGCTAGAGCAGCTCTGCTGACCTGGTTCTCTGGCTCTAAAGCAGTAGTAGAGAGTGAGAAGCAGAGTGAGTAGTAGAGAGTAGTGGAGAGTTGCAGAGAGTGATTAGTAGAGAGCAGTAGAGAGTGAGTAGTAGAGAGAGTAGTCGAGAGTGAGAAGTAGAGAGAGTAAGATAGAGTAGTAGAGTATTAGAGAGTGTATAGTAGAGTGAGTAGTAGAGAGTGGTTGAGAGTGAGTAGTAGAGAGTGAGTAGTGGAGAGTGAGTAGTAGAGATTAGTAGAGTAGTAGAGAGTGAGTAGTAGAGTGAGTAGTAGAGAGTGAGTAGTAGAGAGTGAGTAGTGGATGCGGATTCCTTTCAAGCACTCGGTCTCTCCACATCTTCTCTCACTTCACTGGCTACCAGTAGCAAATAGAATAAAATTTAAGGCACTTACATTGGCTTTCAGATCTCTGTATGGCACTTGCCCAAACTATCTGAAAGCCCGATTGCCTATATACACACAAACCCGCTCTCTCCGATCCAACAATCGGGTTCTGATTGCAGTTCCCAGAGCAAAAAAAGCACGGTTGGGAGGACGGACTTTTTCGGCAAATGTGGCGTCACTTTGGAACAGCCTGCCCCCTGCTCTTCAACAGGCCCCTTCTGAAGCCTGCTTTAAGCGCATGCTGAAAACCTGGCTTTTCGCTCAACCGCGCTAGGTGCTAACACCTCTAGCTCTCTTGGTCAACATTCATATCTTGTTCTGCAGCGCCGGGACACCTCCTTGTGAGGTAGCTGTTCGCGCTTTATAAAATTCTGTATTATTATTATTATTATTATTAGTGGAGAGTGAGTAGTAGAGAGTAGTAGAGTAGTAGAGAGTGAGTAGTAGAGAGTGAGTAGTAGAGAGTGAGTAGTAGAGAGTAAGTAGTAGAGTAGTAGAGATTAGTCAGTCAGTGTCAGTCAGTGTTAGTCAGTCAGTGTCAGTGTCAGTCAGTCAGTGTCAGTCAGTCAATCAGTGTCAGTCAATCGGTGTCAGTCAATCAGTGTCAGTCAGTCAGTGTCAGCCAATCAGTGTCAGTCAGTGTCAGTCAATCAGTGTCATTCATTGTCAGTCTGTCAGTGTCAGTCAATCAGTGTCAGTCAGTGTCGGTCAGTCAGTGTCCGTCAGTCAGTGTCAGCTAGAGCAGCTCTGCTGACCTGGTTCTCTGGCTATAAAGCAGTAGTAGAGAGTGAGAAGCAGAGTGAGTAGTAGAGAGTAGTAGAGAGTTGCAGAGAGTGATTAGTAGAGAGCAGTAGAGAGTGAGTAGTAGAGAGAGTAAGAGAGAGTGAGAAGTAGAGAGAGTAAGAGAGAGTAGTAGAGTAGTAGAATGTGTATAGTAGAGAGTGGGTGAGAGTGAGTAGTAGAGAGTGAGTAGTGGAGTGAGTAGTAGAGAGTAATAGAGTAGTAGAGAGTGAGTAGTAGAGAGTGAGTAGTAGAAAGTGAGTAGTAGAGAGAGAGTAGTAGAGAGTGAGTAGTAGAGTAGCAGAGATTAGTCAGTCAGTGTCAGTCAGTGTCAGTCAGTCAGTGTCAGTGTCAGTCAGTCAGTGTCAGTCAGTCAATCAGTGTCAGTCAATTGGTGTCAGTCAATCGGTGTCAGTCAGTCAGTCAGTTTCAGCCAATCAGTGTCAGTCAGTGTCAGTCAGTCAGTGTCAGTCAGTGTCAGTCAATCAGTGTCAGTCAGTGTCTGTCAGTGTCAGTCAATCAGTGTCAGTCAGTCAGTGTCAGTCAGTCAGTGTCAGCTAGAGCAGCTCTGCTGACCTGGTTCTCTGGCTCTAAAGCAGTAGTAGAGAGTGAGAAGCAGAGTGAGTAGTAGAGAGTAGTGGAGAGTTGCAGAGAGTGATTAGTAGAGAGCAGTAGAGAGTGAGTAGTAGAGAGAGTAGTCGAGAGTGAGAAGTAGAGAGAGTAAGATAGAGTAGTAGAGTATTAGAGAGTGTATAGTAGAGTGAGTAGTAGAGAGTGGTTGAGAGTGAGTAGTAGAGAGTGAGTAGTGGAGAGTGAGTAGTAGAGATTAGTAGAGTAGTAGAGAGTGAGTAGTAGAGAGTGAGTAGTAGAGAGTGAGTAGTAGAGAGTGAGTAGTAGAGAGAGAGTAGTAGAGAGTGAGTAGTAGAGTAGTAGAGATTAGTCAGTCAGTGTCAGTCAGTGTCAGTGTCAGTCCGTCAGTGTCAGTCAGTCAATCAGGGTCAGTCAATCGGTGTCAGTCAATCAGTGTCAGTCAGTCAGTTTCAGCCAATCAGTGTCAGTCAGAGTCAGTCAGTGTGAGTCAGTCAGAGTCAGTCAATCAGTGTCAGTCATTGTCAGTCAGTCAGTTTCAGTCAATCAGTGTCAGTCAGTGTCAGTCAATCAGTGTCAGTCAGTGTCAGTCAGTGTCAGTAAGTCAGTGTCAGTCAGTCAGTGTCAGCTAGAGCAGCTCTGCTGACCTGGTTCTCTGGCTCTAAAGCAGTAGTAGTGAGTAGCAGAGTGAGTAGTAGAGAGTAGTAGAGAGTAGCAGAGAGTGAGAGCAGTAGAGAGTGAGTAGTACAGTGTGAGTAGCAGAGTGAGTAGTAGAGAGTAGCAGAGAGTGAGTAGTAGAGAGCAGTGCAGAGTGAGTAGTAGAGAGTGACTAGTAGAGAGCAGTAGAGAGTGAGTAGCAGAGAGAGAGTATTAGAGAGTAGTAGAGAGTGAGTAGTAGAGTGAGTAGTAGAGTAGTAGAGAGAGTAGTAGAGAGTGAGTAGTAGAGAGTGAGTAGTAGAGAGTAGTAGAGAGTGAGTAGTAGAGAGTGAGTAGTAGAGAGAGAGTAGTAGAGAGTGAGTAGTATAGAGTGAGTAGCAGAGAGTAGTGGAGTAATAGAGAGTGAGTAGTAGAGAGTGAGTAGTAGAGTGAGTATTAGAGAGTAAGTAGTAGAGTGAGTACTAGAGAGTAGTAGTGAGCGACTAGTAGAGAGTGTGTAGTAGAGAGTGAGTGTGGGAGCCGGCCTCGTGGCGTGGTCCTGTTTCCCCGCATTAAGCCGCACGAGGTCCCATGCACATCGGGACTCCTCCATCTTGGATTGCACGTCACTCCACGTGACCACCTGTATGACCCTGCTCTACCCGGCCTCGGTCCCAGCGAGGCCCGACATCGAGACGCCAACCCCTGGCCCGGAGGAATACCACGTGAGCCCTTCCCACTTCCGGCGGAGGGCAGTATCGATGGGACCCCCTACCGTCTCTCCACACCTAGGTGTGATCACTCCACAGCTCTCTGGGGCCTGGCGCCTCTCCTGCTGGGCGTCTGGCCGCTCCCTACCCGGCCTCTCCGCCCCCTCCGGGCTCACGGGTCCGGACATCAAAGGGCTCCCGTCCTATATCTGGGGCGACCCGACAACAGGGCAGTAGTTGTATCCTGGAGTCAAGAGCCCTGCTGATCGGATCGCGACTGACCCTACGGAAGAAGACTCACCCTGAACCACCACTTGAGCCCTGCTGACGACGTCGCGGCTCCACCGTGCTTAAAGACCTTCACGAACCTTTGGGGCCCTGCTGACGCTTTCGCGGCCCGACCTTGTTGAACCTTACCCCCAGAGCCCAGCTGACCTCGTCGCGGCTCGACCGAAGCGGACCTACCACCAGAGCCCTGCTGACCGTGTCGCGGCTCGACCGAAGCGGAACTACCATCCGAGCCCTGCAGACGACGTCGCGGCTCTCTACGTCCGAACCGCTCTGAGACCAGCATCCAAGGTCTGGCGCAGAGCCCTCCCGTGCCTGGCTGGCACTAAGACTGTCCCGCTACCCTACCCTCTTGAACGAACATTGAGACTCTGATAAGATCCCTCGATCCCTCTGTAAATATTGCACGTATTGCTGCCGATAAAGAATCTAATCTCGCAACTACTATTGAGTCCTGTGTGGTGGTGTTACTGGGCCTAGTACGATCATAGGAGAAAGACCTCCCCGAGGGGGCTTCTCAGCGGCGCTCGGCTATAAACTTTGCGGTAGGAAGGTGCCCGGAATAGTCTCCCCGACTACCCGGTGGGCCTCCCTCCAACATTTGGTGGCAGCGGTGGGATCCGAGCAAACGCAATCGTACAAGCAAGTAACGCAACCACTACCTGACCAGACGAGGAGAGAAAAAGGGAACCATGGATGGCCAAGAAGCAACCGTGGCCGCAACCTTCCAGTTGGAGAAACTGGAGGAATACACCCACAAGGAACTCAAACAATTCTGCAAAGACAAAGGGATCCCAACTACAGGATTGGGCACCCAGGAAGAAATGCAGAAAGCCCTGAAAGCCTGGGCAGAACCCGAAACCCCTCCACCCCGAGCCGAAGGGACCTCGGCCCGGGACGGAAACCTGCCAACCACGACCCCGACAAACGGGGAGCGAACCACCCCAGACACCAGCCTTTCCCCCGAAGAGATCCGAGAACGGGAAAGGGCCCGGACGCACGAAATGGACCTTGCCCGACTCCGGCTGGACGGGGAGCTCCTACTGGCAGAGAAAAAGATAGCCCTGGAGCAACTACGACTACAAGAAGAAATCGAGGAGAAGAAAAGGCATCGGGAGCTAGAGGAGGGACGGCTAACCCTCGAGCACGGGAGGAGCCTTAAAGAACTTGAACTAAAAGCTAAAACTGGGGAGACCAGCAACCCCGGAGCCCAGGACGCTCTGCCCCCGACCGAGCCAAAGGTTCACATCCCCCAAGGATGTTGTCAAGGAATACTATAAAAATGGTGACATCCAGCAATGGTTCCGAGCGTACGAAGTCGCCATGACCTCCCATCGGGTACCCCGGAAGGATTGGGGCGCCGGCCTATGGGGGAGGTTCCTCAGCGAGGGACGGGATACCCTGCTGCAACTCCCCGACGCCGTGATGACCTCGTACGACCACATGAAGGAAGCCCTACTCACACGCTACGGACTGTCGGCCGAGATGTACCGGCAACGCTTCCGGGACTGCAAGAAGATCCCCGGCACCACATGGGTCGAATACGTGGACTTGTTCAGCCGAGCGTTGGAAGGATGGATCAAAGGGAGCAAGGTCACCTCATATAACAAACTGTTCGACCTCATTGTCTGGGAGCACCTCGCCAACAACTGCTTTGTGGAACTAAGGCAACACCTCCTGGACAGTAAACTGACCGAGCCCCGGAAGCTCGCCGCCGAAGCGGACCGATGGGTCAACACCCGGGTCCCCCGGAACCCCGTGGGGGACTACCAACGGAGCACCACGGGCGCTCCCCGCCAGAGCGTCGGAGGAGGGGAGTCCCACCGCAGTCGAGAAATCCCAGCCGGGCCGCCCAGAAGCCCGCCACGAGGTCAAGCAACCAACCACCCTTCCCCGACCCAGGGCCGAAGAGGGACCCCTATCGCCCGGTCTGGAACACGACCGACAGTAACCTGCTTCGGATGTCAGCAGGCCGGCCATTATGCAAGTGACCCGGCTTGCCCCGTGAACCGACGGAACGGGACCACGGGGCCACCTCCCCGACAAATTGCCGCCGCAGCCCTGGGGCAGGGAGAGGACGAGGCGGAGAACCACGACGACGGGTCCCCTGAGTGGGAACCAGCCACCATGTCGCTTGTGTGCCTAGGCTCCCGAGAGATGGTGCCCCGCGCCACCATCCCAAGCAACACCCAGAAGTACCAACAGTGGGTCACCATCAATGGGCGACAGGCCGAGGCCCTCCGGGACACTGGGGCCAGTGTGACCGCTGTCCGCTGCCATCTGGTGACCCCCGAACAGATCCTACCACATGTCCTCTGCCCTGTCCGGACCGCCGACAACACCGAGAGCATGTGCCGGATGGCCCGAATCCCCTTCGAGTGGGGAGGAGTGTCCGGCACCCTGAAAGTGACTGTCCGCGACGACGCCCCGGTGGACTGCCTCCTGGGGAACGACCTAGAGAGCTCCCCCTGGGCCCAGGTGGAGCGCCGAGAGCATCTGGGGATGCTAGGACTACCCGAGTGGGCCTGCGCCACCACTCGGTCCATGAACGTCCAGCCAGCTGCGGCCCCGGCCCCCGACAAACCGGCGGGCCCCGAACCATCCACCTCCTCCGGCCCGGAGGAACCTGACGAGGAGGCCGGGCCATCCGAACTTTCTTCCAACGAGGCCGCTCCCCTCAGCGAGATCCCCGAGCTGGCCCAGTGGCGCCACGACGGGGGCCCCACCCGTGAACAATTCCAGCAAGAACAGAAGGGCTGCCCGTCCCTCGAGGGGGCCCGACAGCAGGCGGCCGCCCAGGCTGCGGGGGACCCCGCGGGAACCCACTGGGTCTATTGGGACAATGACTTATTGTATAGCGAGCAAAAAATCGCCGAACTAGGGGCCAGCCGGGTGCTGGTGGTCCCCCTCCGATTTCGAGAATTCCTCTTGAACCTGGCACATTACGTGCCCCTCGCCGGACATCTCGGGCGGGACAAGACTTACAGCCGCCTTGTGACCCATTTCTATTGGCCCCGAATGAGACGAGACGTGGACCAACACTGCCGGTCCTGCCCGACCTGCCAAGCTAGCGGGAAGACTGGGGGACGAGTGAAAGCCCCCCTGCAGCCATTTCCAGCCGTCCACACCCCGTTCGAACGAGTGGGGATAGACATCGTGGGGCCCCTCGACCCCCGAACCGCCCTGGGCCACCGCTTCATCCTGGTACTGGTCGACCACGCCACCCGGTACCCAGAATCTGTTCCCCTCCGAACTGTGACCGCTCCCGTGGTGGGCCGGGCCCTGATGGGCATCTTCTCCAGAGTGGGGTTCCCCCGGGAAGTGGTGAGCGACAGGGGGACGAACTTTATCTCGAAGTACATGCGATCCCTCTGGCAACAATGTGGGGTCACCTATAAATTCACCACCCCTTACCACCCCCAGGGGAACGGACTGGTCGAGCGGTTCAACCGAACCCTGAAGAGGATGATCAAGGGTCTGGAAGAGCCCCTCAGGAGGAGATGGGATGTCCTGTTGCCCTGCCTCCTGTTCGCCTACCGGGAGGTACCACAGAAGTCCCTGGGCTTCAGCCCCTTCGAACTGTTGTATGGACACCCCGTCCGAGGGCCCCTCAGCCTGGTCAAGGAGGGTTGGGAGGCGAACGTCCAAAGTGCCCCGCCCGACGTCTACCGGTACCTCCTGACCCTGCGGAATCAGACTCGAAAGTTCCGTGCCCTGGCAGAAGCCAACCTTGAAGCCAGCCAAGAAGATATGAAACGCTGGTATGACGAGAATGCCTCAGCCGTCGAGTTTGAGCCGGGCCAGCAAGTCTGGATCATGTCACCCGTGGACCCCTGCGCCCTGCAGGACAAGTGGACCGGGCCCTTCAAGATAGTTGAAAAGAAGAGCCCCGTCACGTACCTGGTCGACATGGAGTCCCCGAGGAACCCCCTCAGGGTCCTGCACGCCAACCGGCTCAAGCCCCATTTTGCCCGAACTGAACTAAGCTTACTACTGGCTACCGACGATGGGGGCGAAAGTGACTCCGAGCCCCTACCCGACCTCCTGGGGTCCTCGAGCCAAGACGGCTCCTTGGAGGGCGTCCACCTCTCCGCCACCTTGACACCGGAACAGCGCCATGATTGCCAGAAGCTACTGCAACCCTTCGCTACCCTCTTCTCTCTCACGCCTGGGGTAACCCCCTGGTGCGTCCACGACGTGGACACGGGGGATAGCCCCCCTGTACGACACCGCGCTTATAGAGTGCCTGACCGAGTCCGAGCCTGCATAAAGACCGAGGTCGCCAAGATGCTCGCCCTCGGAGTCATCGAGCCTTCCGACAGCCCGTGGGCCAGCCCGGTAGTCTTGGTGCCGAAGGCCGCCGCCCCCGGCACGGCCCCCAAACTCAGATTCTGTGTCGACTACCGGGGCCTGAACGCAGTTACCAAGACCGATGCCCACCCTTTGCCACGAGCCGATGAGCTGATTGATCGCTTAGGGGCCGCCCGCTACCTAAGCACCTTTGATCTCACCGCTGGGTACTGGCAGATCAAGCTCACTCCCGGCGCACAAGAACGATCAGCTTTCTCTACCCCCGACGGCCACTACCACATCCGGGTGATGCCCTTCGGCATGAAGAACGCCCCAGCGACCTTTCAGAGGCTGGTAAATAAGGTCCTGGCCGGTCTCGAAGCCTTCAGCGCGGCCTACCTCGATGACATTGCTGTCTTCAGCGACCACTGGGCCGCGCACCTAGGACACCTTGGGGAAGTCCTGGCCGCTCTCCAAAGAGCCGGGCTCACAATTAAGGCCAGCAAGTGCCAGATCGGTCAAGGATCTGTGACCTATCTGGGCCACCAGTTGGGGAGTGGCCAGGTGGCCCCCCTCCGGTTAAAAGTTGACGCCATCCAGGCGTGGGAGCCCCCGCCACCCAAACCGCTGTCCGGGCATTTCTAGGCCTTACAGGCTACTACCGACGCTTCATAAAGGATTACGGCAGCATTGTGGGCCCCCTTACGGAACTCACCTCAAAGAAACAACCCAAGGCGGTGCACTGGACGCCCCGCTGCCAGACCGCGTTTGATGCTCTCAAAGCGGCCATGTGCGCTGCCCCTGTGCTACAGGCCCCCGACTACAGCAAGGAATTTGTAGTCCAGACCGATGCCTCGGAGTACGGGGTCGGGGCAGTCCTCTCCCAACTGGACGCCAAGGGCCTCGACCGACCGGTGGCCTTTATCAGCCGCCGACTGCTGCCGCGAGAACAGAGGTGGAGCACCATCGAGAGGGAGGCCTTCGCTGTGGTATGGGCTCTCAAGAAGCTCCGGCCCTACCTTTTCGGTACCCACTTCCGGGTCCAGACTGACCACCGGCCCTTGCGGTGGCTCATGCAAATGCGGGGCGAGAACCCCAAGTTGTTACGCTGGTCCATTTCGCTGCAAGGGATGGACTTCACTGTTGAACACCGGCCCGGCAACGACCACGCCAATGCTGACGGCCTGTCCCGATTCTTCCGCCTCGGCGAGGAGAACCCCCAAGAAGATGGGTGACTCTCCCTGCCTTCAGCTGGGGGGGATGCATGTGGGAGCCGGCCTCGTGGCGTGGTCCTGTTTTCCCGCAGTAAGCCGCACGAGGTCCCATGCACATTGGGACTCCTCCATCTTGGATTGCACGTCACTCCACGTGACCACCTGTATGACCCTGCTCTACCCGGCCTCGGTCCCAGCGAGGCCCGACATCGAGACGCCAACCCCTGGCCCGGGGGATACCACGTGAGCCCTTCCCACTCCCGGCGGAGGGCAGTATCGATGGGACCCCCTACCGTCTCTCCACACCTAGGTGTGATCACTCCACAGCTCTCTGGGGCCTGGCGCCTCTCCTGCTGGGCGTCTGGCCGCTCCCTACCCGGCCTCTCCGCCCCCTCCGGGCGCACGGGTCCGGACATCAAAGGGCTCCCGTCCTATATCTGGGGCGACCCGACAACAGGGCAGCAGTTGTATCCTGGAGTCAAGAGCCCTGCTGATCGGATCGCGGCTGACCCTACGGAAGAAGACTCACCCTGAACCACCACTTGAGCCCTGCTGACGACGTCGCGGCTCTACCGTGTTTAAAAACCTTCACGAACCTTTGGGGCCCTGCTGACGCTGTCGCGGCCCGACCTTGTTGAACCTTACCACCAGAGCCCAGCTGACCTCGTCGCGGCTCGACCGAAGCGGACCTACCACCAGAGCCCTGCTGACCGTGTCGCGGCTCGACCGAAGCGGAACTACCATCCGAGCCCTGCAGATGACGTCGCGGCTCTCCACGTCCGAACCGCTCTGAGACCAGCATCCAAGGTCTGGCGCAGAGCCCTCCCGTGCCTGGCTGGCACTAAGACTGTCCCGCTACCCTACCCTCTTGAACGAACATTGAGACTCTGATAGGATCCCTCGATCCCTCTGTAAATATTGCACGTATTGCTGCCGATAAAGAATCTAATCTCGCAACTACTATTGAGTCCTGTGTGGTGGTGTTACTGGGCCTAGTACGATCATAGGAGAAAGACCTCCCCGAGGGGGCTTCTCAGCGGCGCTCGGCTATAAACTTTGCGGTAGGAAGGTGCCTGGAATAGTCTCCCCGACTACCCGGTGGGCCTCCCTCCAACAGTGAGTAGTAGAGAGTGAGTAGTAGAGAGAGTAGTAGAGAATGAGAAGTAGAGAGAGATAGAGAGAGTATTAGAGTAGTAGAGAGTGTATAGTAGAGTGAGTAGTAGAGAGTGGTTGAGAGTGAGTAGTAGAGTGAGTAGTGGAGAGTGAGTAGTAGAGATTAGTAGAGTAGTAGAGAGTGAGTAGTAGAGAGTGAGTAGTAGAGAGTGAGTAGTAGAGAGAGAGTAGTAGAGAGTGAGTAGTAGAGTAGTAGAGATTAGTCAGTCAGTGTCAGTCAGTGTCAGTCAGTCAGTGTCAGTGTCAGTCAGTCAGTGTCAGTCAGTCAATCAGTGTAAGTCAATCGGTGTCAGTCAATCAGTGTCAGTCAGTCAGTGTCAGCCAATCAGTGTTAGTCAGTGTCAGTCAGTCAGTGTCAGTCAATCAGTGTCAGTCATTGTCAGTCAGTCAGTTTCAGTCAATCAGTGTCAGTCAGTGTCTGTCAGTGTCAGTCAATCAGTGTCAGTCAGTGTCAGTCAGTGTCAGTAAGTCAGTGTCAGTCAGTCAGTGTCAGCTAGAGCAGCTCTGCTGACCTGGTTCTCTGGCTCTAAAGCAGTTGTAGAGAGTGAGTAGCAGAGTGAGTAGTAGAGAGTAGCAGAGAGTAGCAGAGAGTGAGTAGTATAGAGCAGTAGAGAGTGAGTAGTAGAAAGTAGTAGAGAGTGAGTACCAGAGAGAGAGTATTAGATAGTAGTAGAGAGTGAGTAGTAGAGAGTAGTAGAGTGAGTAGTAGAGAGTGGGTAGTAGGTAGAGAGTAGTAGAGAGTGAGTAGTAGGGTAGTAGAGATTGAGTGGTAGAGAGTAGTAGAGAGTAGCAGAGTGAGTAGTATAGAGTGAGTAGTAGAGATTGAGTAGTAGAGAGAGAGTAGTAGAGAGTAGCAGAGAGTGAGTAGTAGAGTGAGTAGTAGAGAGTGAGTAGTAGAGAGTAGTAGAGAGTAATTAGTAGAGAGTGAGTAGTAGAGAGTAGTAGAGAGTAGTAGAGAGTGAGTAGCAGAGAGAGTAGTAGAGAGTAGCAGAGAGTGAGTAGTAGAGAGTGAGTAGCAGAGAGAGAGTATTAGAGAGTAGTAGAGCGTGAGTAGTAGAGTGAGTAGTAGAGAGAAGTAGAGAGAGATTAGTAGAGAGTGAGTAGTGTAGAGTAGTTGTTGGACCCGGCCTCGTGGCGTGGTCCTTACCCCCATGGATTGTGCCCGTTCCCCGCCCCGGCCTTCACGGGCCACCCTTCCAAACTGCACCGAGACTCCTCATCCTGAGCCGCACGAGGTCGCATACCCCTCGGGGCTCCGCCATCTTGTTGGCATCCACGTGACTCTGTGCGCCAGCCGGCGCGACCCCGCTCAACCCGGCCTCGGCCCCAGCGAAGCCCCGACATCGAGGCACCAAGAACTGGCCAGGGGGTGCCACATGGACCATTCACCACCCCCGGCGGAGGACAGTATCGATGAGACCCCCAACTGTCCTCCCATCCCTAGGTGTGATCGCCCTGCAACTCTCTTGGGCCTGGCGCCTCTCCTGCTGGGCGTCTGGCCACCTCCACCCGGCCTCTCCGCCCCCCCCGGGCGCAAGGGTCCGGACATCAAAGGGCTCCAGACCTATATCTGGGGCGACCCCGCCACAGATCGTCAGTTGTATCCCGGAGTCGAGAGCCCTGCTGATCGAATCGCGGCCGACCCTACGGAGAAGAACTCTTGCTTGAACTACCACGAGCCCTGCAGACTGCGTCGCGGCTCCTTCTTGTGGAAACCTTGAAGCCCCCCGGAACATCGGGGCCCTGCTGACGCTGTCGCGGCCCAACCTCGCTGAAACCTCCCTCGGAGCCCTGCTGACGACGTCGCGGCTCGAGCTGAGCAGAAACCATCTTGAGAGCCCTGCTGACCTGATCGCGGCTCCCCACGAACTGAACGCCAGAGCCCTGCTGACGCCGTCGCGGCTCGACCCCTTCGAGATCCGGAGGTCCTCCAGCTTGAGGATAAGAACTGGGCCCCAGGTACCCTCGTACCGAGCTCCTGCCAAAGACTGTCCCGCTACCCCTACCCTTCCAAAGAGACACTGAGACTTTTGGTGGATCCCTTGATCCCTTTCGTGTAAATATTGATTCCGTAACCTTTAAGTGCTGATAAAGAATTGCTTGTCTTGAGACAACCTCCTTGAGTCCTGTGTGGTGGTGTTACTGTGCTAGTACGTGATAGGGGAAGGATCTCTCAGGAGGCTTCTCTGCAGCGCTCGGCTACTTCGTGCAGTGTGAGGGCCCCCCTTGGTGGTCTCGCTGACTCCTCGGGGTCCGCCTTCCAACATTTGGTGGCCAGCGACGGGATCCGAGCCGAACGCAGTACGTACCAGCCAGTACCCACTAGCTACCCATCCAGTCAAACAGTAATCATGAGCAACCAGGAAAATAACGCGACCATGGAGTTCCAGCCCGAACGGTTGGAGGAATATACGCACAAGGAATTAAAACAGTTCTGCAAGGACAAAGGCATTGCAACCACCGGCCTAGGTACCAAAGAGGAGATGCAGAAAGCCCTGAGGACCTGGCTGGAGGCCGAGGCAGGCCACTCCCAGGAAGAAGGTCCCTTGCCCCTGACTGAGGCCGCAGCAACCGCACTGTCTCCGGCAACCGGAGGAAGAAAGAGCCTAGAAACCGGCCTCTCCGAAGAAGATATACGAGAGCGGGAGAAGGTCCGGAACCACGAACTAGAGCTCACACGACTGCGGCTGGACGGCGAACTCCAGCTGGCGGAAAAGAAACTGGCCCTAGAGCAGCTATGGATTCAAGAGGAGATAGAAGAAAAGAGACGGCACCGAGAGTTGGAGGAAAAAAAACTGACCCTTGAGCACAAGCGAAATCTCAAAAAGCTCGAAATCAAGGCCAAGAACGGGGGGACCAACACCCCCAGTACTAGAGACACCCTACCGCCTGCCGAGGCCAAGGTACATATCCCGAAAGAGGTCGTCAAGGAGTACTATAAGAATGACGACATTCAACAATGGTTCAAGGCCTACGAGGTGGCCATGACCTCTCATCGGGTGCCCCGAAAGGACTGGGGCGCCGGCCTGTGGGGGCGGTTCCTGAGTGAGGGTCGAGACACACTGCTCCAGCTGCCGGAGGAGGTGATGACCTCCTACGACCACATGAAGGAGGCCCTGCTCACCCGCTACGGGCTAACCGCGGAAATGTACCGCCAGCGGTTCAGAGACTGCAAAAAGATCCCGGGTACCACCTGGGTGGAATATGTGGACTTTTTCAGCCGGGCCCTAGAAGGATGGATCAAGGGTAGCAAAGTCACCACCTACGGGCAGCTGGTCGACCTCATCGTGTGGGAACATCTCTCCAACAATTGCTTCGTGGAGCTGAGGCAACACCTCCTCGACAGCAAGATGACCGACCCACGAAAACTCGCCGTCGAGGCCGATCGATGGGTCAACTCCCGAGTCCCCCGGACCTCAATGGGGGAGTACCAGAGGAACCCCACCGGACCCCCCCGCCAACGCGGTGGAGGGGGAGGGCCGAACAGGAACCGGGACCCCCCCCGCCGGGGCCCCCAGGAGCCCCCCTCGAGGGCCACCGCAGCAACACCTCTCCCCGAGCCTAGCCCGAAGGGGGGCGACCCCGGCCAGACCCGGACCACGGCCACCAGTAACATGCTACGGCTGCCAACAAACCGGACACTATGCCAGCGACCCGGTCTGCCCCCTGAACCGAAGAAGCGGGGTCGGCGGGCCCCCGCTCCGACAGCTGGCGGCCGCCGCCCTGGGAGAGGGAGAAGAGGAAGAAGAAACCCTCGACCGAGGGACCACCGAATGGGAGCCAGCAGCCATGTCCCTGGTCTGCCTGGGTAGCCAAGAAATGGTGCCCTGCACCCCCATCCCAAGCAACACCCAGAAGTACAGGCAGCAGGTCACCGTCAATGGACAACGGGCCGAAGCCCTTCGTGACACCGGCGCCAGCGTCACCGCTGCCACCTGGTGACCCCCGAACAGATCCTACCCAATGTGCTGTGCCCCGTCCGGACGGCCGACAACAGCGAAAGCCTGTGCCAGCTGGCCCTGGTCCCCTTCGAGTGGGGAGGGGTGACCGGCCTGCTAAAGGTGACGGTCGCAACGACGCACCCGTAGACTGCCTCCTGGGGAACGACTTGGAGAGTTCCCCCTGGGCTCAAGTAGAGCGACGAGAGCACCTCCGAATGCTGGGACTATCAGAATGGGCCTGCGCCATCACCCGGTCCATGACCGCCACGGCCCCCCGCTCATCCTTGGCCCCCGGTGCCGCCCAGCCCGAGGGGCTCGCACCACCCCCCGCCGGCGGCGAGGGGGAGGCGGACACCGACCCTGGACCTAGTGAATCCTCCCGCAAGTTCCGAGCCATGGCCGAAGCCAACCTCGAGGCCAGCCAGGAGGACATGAAGCGGTGGTACGATCGGAACTCCTTCACCATCGAATTCGAGCCAGGCCAGAGAGTCTGGGTCATGGCCCCGGTTGAACCCGGCGCCCTCCAGGACAAGTGGACCGGGCCCTTCAAGGTGGTGGAGAAGAAAAGCCCGGTCACCTACCTAGTCGACCTGGAGTCCCCCCGGAACCCCCTCCGGGTTCTACATGCTAACAGGCTCAAACCCCACTTTGCCCGGACCAAACTGAGCCTGCTACTGGCGACCGATGAGGGGGGCGAGGACGACTCCGAGCCCCTGCCCGACCTCTTGCAGTCCAACGTCCATGACGGATCCATCGAAGGTGTCCAACTTGCCTCTTCCCTGACCCCGGAACAGCGTGACGACTGTCAACAACTGCTGCAGGACTACGCAGCCCTCTTCTCCCTCACCCCGGGGGTGACCCACTGGTGCGTCCACGACGTCGACACCGGGGAGAGCCCCCCCGTGCGACACCGAGCCTACAGGGTACCCGACCAAGTGCGGGCATGCATCCAGGCCGAAGTAGCAAAGATGCTGGCCCTGGGGGTCATCGAACCCTCCGACAGCCCGTGGGCCAGCCCTGTCATCCTGGTACCAAAGGCCGCAGCCCCCGGCCACCCCCCGGAGTTACGATTCTGCGTAGACTACCGAGCCCTGAATGCGGTGACCAAGACGGACGCCCATCCTATACCCCGGGCCGACGAACTCATCGACCGCTTAGGGGCCGCCCGCTACCTGAGCACGCTGGACCTCACCGCTGGATACTGGCAGATCCAGCTCACCCCCGGCGCCCGAGAAAGATCCGCCTTTTCTACCCCGGATGGGCATTACCACTTTCGGGTGATGCCCTTCGGAATGAAGAACGCCCCGGCCATTTTCCAGAGACTGGTAAACAAGGTTTTGGCCGGGCTCGAGGCCTTCAGCGCGGCCTACTTAGATGACATTGCCGTGTACAGCAACCACTGGGCGGAGCACCTCCTTCACCTCAAAGCCGTCCTGGCCGCCCTCCAGCGGGCCGGGCTCACGATCAAGGCCAGCAAATGCCAGATCGGCCAAGGATCAGTGACCTACCTGGGCCATCAAGTGGGAAGCGGGCAGGTGGCCCCTCTCCAGCCAAAAATCGATGCCATCCAGGCCTGGGAACCCCCCACTACCCAGACAGCTGTCCGGGCCTTCCTGGGCCTCACAGGATACTACCGGCGGTTCATCCGGGACTATGGGAGCATTGTTGGCCCCCTCACAGAGCTCACGTCCAAGAAACAGCCCAAGAAGGTGCACTGGACACCCCGCTGCCAAGCAGCCTTCGAAACCCTCAAGACAGCGATGTGCGCTGCCCCTGTGCTGCAGGCCCCTGACTACAGTAAGGAGTTCGTGGTGCAGATGGACGCCTCCGAGTATGGGATCGGGGCCGTCCTGTCCCAGGCCGATGAAAAGGGGCTCGACCGACCAGTGGCCTTCATCAGCCGACAGTTACTGCCCCGGGAGCAGCGATGGAGCACCATCGAGCATGAAGCCTTCGCTGTAGTGTGGGCCCTTAAGAAGCTCCGGCCCTATCTCTTCGGTACCCACTTCCGGGTCCAGACCGACCACCAGCCCCTGCGGTGGTTAATGCAAATGCGGGGCGAGAACCCCAAGCTGCTGCGGTGGTCCATCTCGCTGCAAGGGATGGACTTTGCTGTTGAACACCGGCACGGCAATGACCACGCCAACGCCGACGGCCTGTCCCGCTTCTTCCGCCTTGATGAGGAGAATCCCCAAGGAGATGGGTGACTCTCCATGCCTTCGGCTGGAGGGGACGCATGTTGGACCCGGCCTCGTGGCGTGGTCCTTACCCCCATGGATTGTGCCCGTTCCCCGCCCCGGCCTTCACGGGCCACCCTTCCAAACTGCACCGAGACCCCTCATCCCGAGCCGCACGAGGTCGCATACCCCTCGGGGCTCCGCCATCTTGTTGGCATCCACGTGACTCTGTGCGCCAGCCGGCGCGACCCCGCTCAACCCGGCCTCGGCCCCAGCGAAGCCCCGACATCGAGGCACCAAGAACTGGCCAGGGGGTGCCACATGGACCATTCACCGCCCCCGGCGGAGGACAGTATCGATGAGACCCCCAACTGTCCTCCCATCCCTAGGTGTGATCGCCCTGCAACTCTCTTGGGCCTGGCGCCTCTCCTGCTGGGCGTCTGGCCACGTCCACCCGGCCTCTCCGCCCCCCCCGGGCGCAAGGGTCCGGACATCAAAGGGCTCCAGACCTATATCTGGGGCGACCCCGCCACAGATCGGCAGTTGTATCCCGGAGTCGAGAGCCCTGCTGATCGAATCGCGGCCGACCCTACGGAGAAGAACTCTTGCTTGAACTACCATGAGCCCTGCAGACTGCGTCGCGGCTCCTTCTTGTGGAAACCTTGAAGCCCCCCGGAACATCGGGGCCCTGCTGACGCTGTCGCGGCCCAACCTCGCTGAAACCTCCCTCGGAGCCCTGCTGACGACGTCGCGGCTCGAGCTGAGCAGAAACCATCTTGAGAGCCCTGCTGACCTGATCGCGGCTCCCCACGAACTGAACGCCAGAGCCCTGCTGACGCCGTCGCGGCTCGACCCCTTCGAGATCCGGAGGTCCTCCAGCTTGAGGATAAGAAGTGGGCCCCAGGTACCCTCGTACCGAACTCCTGCCAAAGACTGTCCCGCTACCCCTACCCTTCCAAAGAGACACTGAGACTTTTGGTGGATCCCTCGATCCCTTTCGTGTAAATATTGATTCCGTAACCTTTAAGTGCTGATAAACAATTGCTCGTCTTGAGACAACCTCCTTGAGTCCTGTGTGGTGGTGTTACTGTGCTAGTACGTGATAGGGGAAGGATCTCTCAGGAGGCTTCTCTGCAGCGCTCGGCTACTTCGTGCAGTGTGAGGGCCCCCCTTGGTGGTCTCGCCGACTCCTCGGGGTCCGCCTTCCAACAGTAGTAGAGAGGGAGTAGTAGAGAGTGAGTAGTAGAGAGTAGAAGGGAGTAGTAGAGAGAGAGAGTAGTAGAGAGTGAGTAGAAGAGAGTAGTAGAGTGAGTAGTAGAGAGTAGTAGATTGATTAGTAGAGAGTGAGTAGTAGAGAGTGAATAGTAGAGAGTAATAGAGTAGTAGAGAGTGAGTAGTAGAAAGTGAGTAATGGAGAGTAGTAGAGTGAGTAGTAGAGAGTGAGTAGTAGAGTAGTAGAGAGTGAGTAGTAGAGTGAGTAGTAGAGTGAGTAGTAAAGAGCGAGTAGTAGAGAGTGAATAGTAGTGAGTAGTAGTAGAGAGTAGTAGAGAGAGAGTTGTAGAGAGAGTAGCAGAGAGTGAGTAGTAGAGAGTGAATAGTAGAGAGTAGTAGAGAGTGAGTACTAGAGAGTGAGTATTAGAGAGTGAGTGGTAGAGTGAGTAGTAGAGAGTAATAAAGAGAGAGTAGTAGAGAGTGAGTAGTGTAGAGTAGTAGAGAGTGAGTAGTAGAGAGTGAGTAGTAGGGAGAGAGTTGTAGAGAGTGAGTAGTAGAGAGTAGTAGAGAGTGAGTGGTAGAGAGCGAGTAGTAGAGAGCGAGTAGTAGAGAGCAAGTAGTAGAGAGCAAGTAGTAGAGAGTGTGTAGTAGAGAGTGTGTAGTAGAGAGGGAGTAGTAGAGAGAGAGTAGTAGAGAGTGAGTAGAAGAGAGTTGTAGAGTGAGTGGTGGAGAGTAGTAGAGTGAGTAGTAGAGAGTGAGTAGTAGAGAGTGAATAGTAGAGAGTAGTAGAGTAGTAGAGAGTGAGTAGTAGAGAGTGAGTAATGGAGAGTAGTAGAGTGAGTAGTAGAGAGTGAGTAGTAGAGAGAGAGAGTAGTAGAGTGTGAGTAGTAGAGTAGTGGAGGGTGAGTGGTAGAGAGTAGTAGAGTGAGTAGTAGAGAGCGAGTAGTAGAGAGTGAATAGTAGAGAGTAGTAGTAAAAAGTAGTAGAGAGAGAGTTGTAGAGAGAGTAGTAGAGAGCGAGTAGTAGAGTGAGTAGTAGAGAGTGAGTAGTAGAAAGCAGTAGAGAGTGAGTACTAGAGAGTGAGTATTAGAGAGAGATTAGTAGAGAGTGAGCAGTGTAGAGTAGTAGAGAGTGAGTAGTAGAGAGTGAGTAGAGTGAGTAGTAGAGAGTAGTAGAGAAAGAGTAGTAAAGAGTGAGTAGAAGAGAGTAGTAGAGAGTGAGTAGTAGAGAGTGAGTAGTAGGGAGAGAGTAGTAGAGAGTGAGTAATAGAGAGTAGTACAGAGTGAGTAGTAGAGAGTGAGTAGTAGAGAGAGAGTAGTAGAGAGAAGTAGAGTTGTAGAGAGTGAGTAGCAGAGAGTAGTGGAGTAATAGAGAGTGAGTAGTAGAGAGTAGTAGAGAACGAGTAGTAGAGAGCAAGTAGTAGAGAGTGTGTAGTAGAGAGTGTGTAGTAGAGAGTGAGTAGTAGAGAGTGAGTAGTAGAGAGAGTAGTAGAGAGTGAGAAGTAGAGAGAGTAAGAGAGAGTAGTAGAGTAGTAGAGAGTGTATAGTACAGTGAGTAGTTGAGAGTGAGTAGTGGAGAGTGAGTAGGGGAGAGTGAGTAGTAGAGAGTAGTAGCGAGTGAGTAGTAGAGAGTGAGTAGTAGACAGTGAGTAGTAGAGAGAGAGTAGTAGAGAGTGAGTAGTAGAGTAGTAGAGATTAGTCAGTCAGTGTCAGTCAGTGTCAGTGAGTCAGTATCAGTCAGTCAATCAGTGTCAGTCTATCGGTGTCAGTCAATCAGTGTCAGTCAGTCAGTGTCAGCCAATCAGTGTCTGTCAGTGTCAGTCACTGTCAGTCAATCAGTGTCAGTGTGAGTAGTAGAGAGTGAGTAGTAGAGAGAGAGTAGTAGAGAGTGAGTAGTAGAGTAGTAGAGATTAGTCAGTCAGTGTCAGTGTCAGTCAGTGTTAGTCAGTCAGTATCAGTCAGTCAATCAGTGTCAGTCAGTCAGTGTCAGCCAATCAGTGTCAGTCAGTGTCAGTCAGTGTCAGTCAATCAGTGTCAGTGTGAGTAGTATAGAGTGAGTGGTAGAGAGTAGTAGAGTGAGTAGGAGAGAGCAGTAGTAGAGAGTGAATAGTAGAGAGTAGCAGTAGAGGGTAGTAGAGAGAGAGTTGTAGAGAGAGTAGCAGAGAGTGAGTAGTAGAGAGTGAGTAGTAGAGAGTAGTAGAGAGTGAGTACTAGAGAGTGAGTAGTAGAGAGTAGTAGAGAGTAGTGTAGAGTGAGTAGTAGAGAATAATAGAGAGAGAGTAGTAGAGAGTGAGTAGTGTAGAGTAGTAGAGAGTGAGTAGTAGAGAGTGAGGAGAGTGAGTAGTAGAGAGTAGTAGAGAGTAGTTGAGAAAGAGTAGTAAAGAGTGAGTAGAAGAGAGTAGTAGAGTGTGAGTAGTAGAGAGTGAGTAGTAGGGAGAGAGTAGTAGAGAGTGAGTAGTAGAGAGTAGTAGAGAGTGAGTAGTAGAGAGTGAGTAGTAGAGAGTGAGTAGTAGAGAGAGAGCAGTAGAGTTGTAGAGAGTGAGTAGAAGATAGTAGTGGAGTAATAGAGAGTGAGTAGTAGAGAGTAGTAGAGAGCGAGTAGCAGAGAGCGAGTAGTAGAGAGCAAGTAGTAGAGAGTGTGTAGTAGAGAGTGTGTAGTAGAGAGTGAGTAGTAGAGAGTGAGTAGTAGAGAGTGAATAGGAGAGAGTAGTAGAGTAGTAGAGTAGAGAGTGAGTAGTAGAGAGTGAGTAATGGAGAGTAGTGGAGTGAGTAGTAGAGAGTGAGTAGTAGAGTAGTAGAGAGTGAGTAGTAGAGTGAGTAGTAGAGTGAGTAGTATAGAGCGAGTAGTAGAGAGTGAATAGTAGTGAGTAGTAGTAGAGAGTAGTAGAGAGAGAGTTGTAGAGAGAGTAGCCGAGAGTGAGTAGTAGAGAGTGAATAGTAGAGAGTGAGTACTAGAGAGTGAGTATTAGAGAGTGAGTAGTAGAATGAGTAGTAGAGAGTAATAAAGAGAGAGTAGTAGAGAGTGAGTAGTGTAGAGTAGTAGAGAGTGAGTAGTAGAGAGTGAGGAGAGTGAGTAGTAGAGAGTAGTAGAGAAAGAGTAGTAAAGAGTGAGTAGAAGAGAGTAGTAGAGAGTGAGTAGTAGAGAGTGAGTAGTAGGGAGAGAGTTGTAGAGAGTGAGTAGTAGAGAGTAGTAGAGAGTGAGTGGTAGAGAGTGAGTAGTAGAGGGTGAGTAGTAGAGAGTGAGTAGTAGAGTGAGTACTAGAGAGTAGTAGTGAGCGAGTAGTACAGAGCAAGTAGTAGAGAGCGAGTAGTAGAGAGCGAGTAGTAGAGAGTGTGTAGTGGAGAGTGAGTAGTAGAGAGTGAGTAGTAGAGAGTGAGTAGTAGTGATAGTAGTAGAGAGTGAGAAGTAGAGAGAGTAAGAAAGAGTAGTAGAGTAGTAGAGAGTGTATAGTACAGTGAGTAGTAGAGAGTGGTTGAGAGTGAGTAGTAGAGAGTGAGTAGTGGAGAGTAGAAGGGAGTAGTAGAGAGAGAGTAGTAGAGAGTGAGTAGAAGAGAGTTGTAGAGTGAGTGGTGGAGAGTAGTAGAGTGAGTAGTAGAGAGTGAGTAGTAGAGAGTGAATAGTAGAGAGTAGTAGAGAGTGAGTAGTAGAGAGTGAGTAATGGAGAGTAGTAGAGTGAGTAGTAGAGAGTGAGTAGTAGAGAGAGAGAGTAGTAGAGTATGAGTAGTAGAGTAGTGGAGAGTGAGTGGTAGAGAGTAGTAGAGTGAGTAGTAGAGAGCGAGTAGTAGAGAGTGAATAGTGGAGAGTAGTAGTAGAGAGTAGTAGAGAGAGAGTTGTAGAGAGAGTAGTAGAGAGTGAGTAGTAGAGTGAGTAGTAGAGAGTGAGTAGTAGAAAGCAGTAGAGAGTGAGTACTAGAGAGTGAGTATTAGAGAGAGAGTAGTAGAGAGTGAGCAGTGTAGAGTAGTAGAGAGTGAGTAGTAGAGAGTGAGGAGAGTGAGTAGTAGAGAGTAGTAGAGAAAGAGTAGTAAAGAGTGAGTAGAAGAGAGTAGTAGAGAGTGAGTAGTAGAGAGTGAGTAGTAGGGAGAGAGTAGTAGAGAGTGAGTAGTAGAGAGTAGTACAGAGTGAGTAGTAGAGAGTGAGTAGTAGAGAGAGAGTAGTAGAGAGTAGTAGAGTTGTAGAGATTGAGTAGCAGAGAGTAGTGGAGTAATAGAGAGTGAGTAGTAGAGAGTAGTAGAGAGCGAGTAGTAGAGAGCAAGTAGTAGAGAGTGTGTAGTAGAGAGTGTGTAGTAGAGAGTGAGTAGTAGAGAGAGTAGTAGAGAGTGGGAAATAGAGAGAGTAAGAGAGAGTAGTAGAGTAGTAGAGAGTGTATAGTACAGTGAGCAGTAAAGAGTGAGTAGTGGAGAGTGAGTAGTGGAGAGTGAGTAGTAGAGAGTAGTAGAGAGTGAGTAGTAGAGAGTGAGTAGTAGAGAGTGAGTAGTAGAGAGAGAGTGGTAGGGAGTGAGTAGTAGAGTAGTAGAGATTAGTCAGTCAGTGTCAGTGTCAGTCAGTGTCAGTCAGTCAGTATCAGTCAGTCAATCATTGTCAGTCTATCGGTGTCAGTCAATCAGTGTCAGTCAGTCAGTGTCAGCCAATCAGTGTCAGTCAGTGTCAGTCAGTGTCAGTCAATCAGTGTCAGTGTGAGTAGTAGAGAGTGAGTAGTAGAGAGAGAGTAGTAGAGAGTGAGTAGTAGAGTAGTAGAGATTAGTCAGTCAGTGTCAGTCAGTGACAGTCAGTCAGTATCAGTCAGTCAATCAGTGTCAGTCAATCGGTGTCAGTCAATCAGTGTCAGTCAGTCAGTGTCAGCCAATCAGTGTCAGTCAGTGCCAGTCAATCAGTGTCAGTGTGAGTAGTAGAGAGTGAGTGGTAGAGAGTAGTAGAGTGAGTAGTAGAGAGCAGTAGTAGAGAGTGAATAGTAGAGAGTAGTAGTAGAGGGTAGTAGAGAGAGAGTTGTAGAGAGAGTAGCAGAGAGTGAGTAGTAGAGAGTGAGTAGTAGAGAGTGAGTACTAGAGAGTGAGTATTAGAGAGTGAGTAGTAGAGAGTAGTAGAGAGTAGTGTAGAGTGAGTAGTAGAGAGTAATAGAGAGAGTAGTAGAGAGTGAGTAGTGTAGAGTAGTAGAGAGTGAGTAGTAGAGAGTGAGGAGAGTGAGTAGTAGAGAGTAGTAGAGAGTAGTTGAGAAAGAGTAGTAAAGAGTGAGTAGAAGAGAGTGAGTAGTAGAGTAGTAGAGAGTGAGTAGTAGAGTGAGTAGCAGAGTGAGTAGTAAAGAGCGAGTAGTAGAGAGTGAATAGTAGTGAGTAGTAGTAGAGAGTAGTAGAGAGAGAGTTGTAGAGAGAGTAGCAGAGAGTGAGTAGTAGAGTGAGTAGTAGAGAGTGAATAGTAGAGAGTAGTAGAGAGTGGGTAGTAGAGAGTGAGTAATGGAGAGTAGTAGAGTGAGTAGTAGAGAGTGAGTAGTAGAGAGAGAGAGTAGTAGAGTGTGAGTAGTAGTGAGTAGTGAGTAGTGAGTAGTAGAGTAGTGGAGAGTGAGTGGTAGAGAGTAGTAGAGTGAGTAGTAGAGAGCGAGTAGTAGAGAGTGAATAGTAGAGAGTAGTAGTAGAGAGTAGTAGAGAGAGAGTTGTAGAGAGAGTAGTAGGGAGCGAGTAGTAGAGTGAGTAGTAGAGAGTGAGTAGTAGAAAGCAGTAGAGAGTGAGTACTAGAGAGTGCGTATTAGAGAGAGAGTAGTAGAGAGTGAGCAGTGTAGAGTAGTAGAGAGTGAGTAGTAGCGAGTGAGGAGAGTGAGTAGTAGAGAGTAGTAGAGAAAGAGTAGTAAAGAGTGAGTAGAAGAGAGTAGTAGAGAGTGAGTAGTAGAGAGTGAGTAGTAGGGAGAGAGTAGTAGAGAGTGAGTAGTAGAGAGTAGTACAGAGTGAGTAGTGGAGAGTGAGTAGTAGAGAGAGAGTAGTAGAGAGTAGTAGAGTTGTAGAGAGTGAGTAGCAGAGAGTAGTGGAGTAATAGAGAGTGAGTAGTAGAGAGTAGTAGAGAGCGAGTAGTAGAGAGCAAGTAGTAGAGAGTGTGTAGTAGAGAGTGTGTAGTAGAGAGTGAGTAGTAGAGAGTGAGTAGTAGAGAGAGTAGTAGAGAGTGAGAAGTAGAGAGAGTAAGAGAGAGTAGTAGAGTAGTAGAGAGTGTATAGTACAATGAGTAGTAGAGAGTGAGTAGTGGAGAGTGATTAGTGGAGAGTTGTTGGAGGGAGGACCACCGGGGAGTCGGAGGGACTACTCCGGGCACCTTCCTACCGCCAAATTATAGCCGAGCGTCGCTGAGTAGCCTCCTAGGAGAGGTCCTTCTCCTATAATCGTACTAGGCCCAGTAACACCACCACAGAGGACTCCGTATCAGTGACTTATCTTGGTTTTTTATATAAAACAAGGAGTACGTTCAATATGTACAGTGGGATCGAGAGATCCAGTAAGAGTCTCAATGTCTTGGAAGGAATAGGGTAGCGGGACAGTCTTAGTACCAACCAGGTACGGGAGGGCTCAGCGCCAGACCTTGGATGCTGGTCTCAGAGCGACTCGGACGTGGAGAGCCGCGACGGCGTCAGCAGGGCTCGGGTGGTAGTTCCGCTTGGGTCGAGCCGCGACACAGTCAGCAGGGCTCCGGTGGTAGGTTCGCTTCGGTCGAGCCGCGATGAGGTCAGCTGGGCTCTGATGGTCTGTTGCAACAAGGTCGGGCCGCGACGGCGTCAGCAGGGCCCCAAAGGTTCATGAAGGTCTTGTAAGCACGATGGAGCCGCGACGTCGTCAGCAGGGCTCAGCAGGTAGTTTCAGGAAGAGTCTTTCTCCGTAGGGTCAGCCGCGATCCGATCAGCAGGGCTCTCAACTCCAGGATACAACTGCCATCTTGTTGTCGGGTCGCCCCAGATATAGGTCTTGAGCCCTTTGATGTCCAGACCCGTGCGCTCAGGGGGGCGGAGAGGCCGGGTAGGGCGCGGCCAGACGCCCAGCAGGAGAGGCGCCAGGCCCCAGAGAGCTGTGGGGCGGTCGCACCTAGGTGTGGAAGGACGGTTGGGGGTCCCATCGATACTGCCCTCTGCCGGGAGTGGGAGGGGCTCACGTGGTATCCCCCGGGCCAGGGGTGGGCACCTTGATGTCGGGCCTCGCTGGGACCGAGGCCGGGTAGAGCAGGGTCACGGAAGTGGTCACGTGGGGTGACGTGTAGTCCAAGATGGAGGAGCCCCGAGGTGCATGGGACCTCGTGCAGCTGAGCGAGGGGGAACAGGACCACGCCACGAGGCCGGCTCCAACAAGAGTGAGTAGTAGAGAGTAGTAGAGAGTGAGTAGTAGAGAGTGAGTAGTAGAGAGTTAGTAGTAGAGAGAGAGTAGTAGAGAGTGAGTAGTAGAGTAGTAGAGATTAGTCAGTCAATGTCAGTCAGTGTCAGTCAGTCAGTATCAGTCAGTCAATCAGTGTCAGTCAATCGGTGTCAGTCAATCAGTGTCAGTCAGTCAGTGTCAGCCAATCAGTGTCAGTCAGTGTCAGTCAGTGTCAGTCAATCAGTGTCAGTGTGAGTAGTAGAGAGTGAGTAGTAGAGAGAGAGTAGTAGAGAGTGAGTAGTAGAGTAGTAGAGATTAGTCAGTCAGTGTCAGTGTCAGTCAGTGTCAGTCAGTCAGTATCAGTCAGTCAATCAGTGTCAGTCAATCGGTGTCAGTCAATCAGTGTCAGTCAGTCAGTGTCAGCCAATCAGTGTCAGTCAGTGTCAGCCAATCAGTGTCAGTCAATCAGTGTCAGTGTGAGTAGTAGAGAGTGAGTGGTAGAGAGTAGTAGAGTGAGTAGTAGAGAGCAGTAGTAGAGAGTGAATAGTAGAGAGTAGTAGTAGAGGGTAGTAGAGAGAGAGTTGTAGAGAGAGTAGCAGAGAGTGAGTAGTAGAGAGTGAGTAGTAGAGAGTAGTAGAGAGTAGTGTAGAGTGAGTAGTAGAGAGTAATAGAGAGAGAGTAGTAGAGAGTGAGTAGTGTAGAGTAGTAGAGAGTGAGTAGTAGAGAGTGAGGAGAGTGAGTAGTAGAGAGTAGTAGAGAGTAGTTGAGAAAGAGTAGTAAAGAGTGAGTAGAAGAGAGTAGTAGAGAGTGAGTAGTAGAGAGTGAGTAGTAGGGAGAGAGTAGTAGAGAGTGAGTAGTAGAGAGTAGTAGAGAGTGAGTAGTAGAGAGTGAGTAGTAGAGAGTGAGTAGTAGAGAGAGAGTAGTAGAGTTGTAGAGAGTGAGTAGCAGAGAGTAGTGGAGTAATAGAGAGTGAGTAGTAGAGAGTAGTAGAGAGCGAGTAGCAGACAGCGAGTAGTAGAGAGCAAGTAGTAGAGAGTGTGTAGTAGAGAGTGTGTAGTAGAGAGTGAGTAGTAGAGAGTGAGTAGTAGAGAGAGTAGTAGAGAGTGAGAATTAGAGAGAGTAAGAAAGAGTAGTAGAGAGTGTATAGTACAGTGAGTAGTAGAGAGTGGTTGAGAGTGAGTAGTAGAGAGTGAGTAGTGGAGAGTGAGTAGTAGAGAGTAGTAGAGTAGTAGAGAGTGAGTAGTAGAGAGTGAGTAGTAGAGAGTAGAAGGGAGTAGTAGAGAGAGAGTAGTAGAGAGTGAGTAGAAGAGAGTAGTAGAGTGAGTAGTAGAGAGTAGTAAAGTGAGTAGTAGAGAGTGAGTAGTAGAGAGTGAGTAAGAGAGAGTGAATAGTAGAGAGTAGTAGAGTAGTAGAGAGTGAGTAGAGTAGCTTTGCTGACCTGGTTCTCTGGCTCTAAAGCAGCTCTGCTGACCTGGTTTTCTCCCTCTAAAGAGCTCTGCTGACCTGGTTCTCTGCCTCTAGAGCAACCCTGCTGACCTGGTTCTATGGATCTAGAGCAGCTCTGCTGACCTGGTTCTCTAGCTCTAAAGCAGTTCTGCTGACCTGGTTCTCTCCCTCTAAAGCAGCTCTGCTGACCTGGTTTCTCTGGCACTACAGCAGCTCTGCTGACCTGGTTCTCGGCCTGTAGAGCAGCTCTGCTGACCTGGGTCTCTGGCTCTAGAGCAGCTCTGCTGACCTGGGTCTCTGGTTCTAGAGCAGCTCTGCTGACCTGCTTCTTTGGCTCTGGAGCAGCTCTGCTGACCTGGTTCTCTGGCTCTACAATGGCTCTGCTGACCTGGTTTCTCTGGCTCTACAGCAGCTCTACTGACCTGGTCCTCTGCATTGACGATGCACACACCCGACTTCGCAAAAATATATTTAAAATAATATAAATATATTATTTGTATGAATATCTTCGATAATCTCTTGCCCTAATATGTATATTAAAGACACATACATATCATTTTGGAACATAAATTTGTTTTGTGGGAGCCGCGCACCCAGCGCGCCCCAGCACGTATATGACGTCACGCGGGACCCGCAATAGCGCAAGCATCTCGTACCGTAATGTGCATGTGTCGCGAATGCGCGGGAGCAGGAATCGCGGACTGGTTGCATACCAATCATGCGCATCACGTAATATTGAATGTATATGATGTAACTGAAAAACACGCAGCCGTCACACACCGTACGCGGATCCTTCACGACTTTTCTAAAATGGCGGCTAGAATGCGCGCACCCACCGTGATGTGTGCGCTTTGAGTGTGTGACTCCGAAAAAAATTGAAATTTTAAAAAAAAGATAATAATATAAATGTATTAAAATAAAAAATGAAAACAAGAAAATGTATCAATATTTCAGTTTGAATTTTTAAAAAATATATTGTTGCAGGGATTCTGCTTTTGCACAGAACTATGAGCAGGAGACCAGGACCTCAGAGAATTGTGGTGTACCAGAAAACTCCCCTCAGAACCCAGAACCCCTTATCCGACTAGCTTAGTATCCCATTCGTTAACCTAGATCTAGCTAGGCGGTCCCAATGTATAGACAAACCAGAACAAACGACTTAGATATTTCTCAGGAGTGGTGGGAATCCGAAATACCTGTTCGTACTTATTTGTTAGTCCACAACATAATAATACAGACACGGTAAAGTTTAAAGAGTTTGTTTTATAAACCTCGCGTCCTAAGATGCAGTACTTTGGCTAACACTAGCAGACTAACAGTACAGATCAGAACCATAAGCATTATTACAATACCATATAAAATGAAAGGAGCAATCATACTATTAATGACAGTGGTATACGGCCACACTCCTTTCACTAGAATCTAATACATTGTTATTATTAGACTATTAGAAGGTCTCTTAGGCTAACAGGGGGACCTCATACCGTATAGATCAGCTTAGTAGAATCACATCAAAGGATCAGCTTTCGCATGCATCAGCTCTTCTGTTCGAATGAATCTAAAACCAAACTGTTCTGCAATATTAAAGACGCTTGTCCTTCAGATATTGGCAGCTGTGTGCATGATATGTCTAACAAGTGGTACGATCAATCTAAACACAACACTCTGTACCTTCTAGTGACCCAGACGCGTTCTTTGCATGATGTACAGACCAAGGGCACATTTCACGGTTAAGAATGTGAAACAACAGTTTGTTATCCTGTAAGGCAAAGTAGAGTCAGCATTTCTAAAATGAATAACACATAACAATAGTGTTGTGTGCAGCGCAGCAGAAACGACAAGCTTGCTTGCTAACCATGATCTCGTTTATGCTAACTTAGTGTTGTAAATAGGGCATGGCTTAATCCATCTCACACCCCCCCATGATCGGAGCACTAACCAATAGGGATACACTTATCAAGAACGCAGAGTTCAAGTGATTCAGAACGGAACCAAGGGCATGAACTATAAGTCCATATAAGGTAAGTGTAAATTCCGAGAAATATAAAAATATTCGTTTAAAAAATGAAAAATGATGTGTTAAAAAATAAGCAAAACTTTCGCAGAAAATTAACAATCCTGGATGCACCCTGTATTGACAATGTCAATCAGTCAATCCATGAAGGTATATGCACCGTAAGTTGCAACTACTTCCAAGAGGAAATCACTGGAGCGTTCCGCAAAAGTATCTGCCATCCAATTTAGCAAGGGAAAGGAACACACGTGTTCATCAAGTATCGGAAAATCCAGCACTATGATAGGACAACTGTCAGTCTCCTCAATATAACTCCTTTCAAGGAATTCAATAGCTGCCTCTCCGATATCCCAGTTTCCAAGGACTCCGTGTGCAGCACCCAAAGCCATAAACCCGACACCAGAACAATCAAATTCATGAGCCACTAAGGGACACATTAGTTCATCAAAATCCGGGTCAGGTGACGCCAAGTTTGACAGGCACAAGTCCAGAGCCCATTGGAAGGGACAATCTAGGCAATGAAAAACAGGTTGCACACACGTAAAAAAGGGAAACCGGAAAGACAAGCCATACTTGACGCTTAATACCGCTAGTGGTAAGGTGCCGTAGAAATCAAGCATCCGGCTACGAAGATGGAGCAAGCGCAGCATTCTGTCTTGCAACTCCCGGTGTGCAGCCATAGCGAAGTGCGTAAATCAACAAAAGGATCCCAGCCACCAAAGCGAGGAGCAAGGGGAACCCTCCGAAGACACTCGAAAAAATAGAATGTAAAAATGCGGGGATCACACCAAAAACAGTCTGGTAAGATGTCACGAGGCCCGAGCCCACAATTTTAAAAAAATGAACAAGGCCAGTCGTAGACGAAGCATTAAAGATAGTTTGAATCAAGGTTCCAAAATGGAGGGGGAGGTCGGTATTTAAAAGAGCTTGTACCTCAGTGCGTGTGTTTGCCACATTAAGAAGAAATGTTTCACGGGACGAAGTCAACGCAACCTCTTTTTTAGACAAAAGAGCCCTTATTCTGCTCATCCTATTGAACTCTGCGTTCAAGGTTGGAATCGCTGGCCAGATGGATATATCGAGTCAGCCTTGCGGGGGTGGGAAAAGGACGTTATTACAGCAAACTACTTTTTGCGAAACAGTGACTATGTAAGGAATACTACTAGCATCCCACAGCAAGCTTCACTGTTCAAAAGCAAATAACTACCGTTGGCAAGCAGCTTAAAAGAAGACGTTATAACTGGCATTGGATTCCCCTTTAGGACACAAGCTAAATTAGGAGCATGTATATTGCAAGCGCAATGTAATTGTATATGTCTACAAACCACCGAGTGATCAGGAGCGGAAGTGCATTCTTCACCTTTTAAGTAAACCTCCTTGCCATCCCTTACGCATCTGTAAGTGAACGGAAGTGACCAAACTTCGTGCAGGAACGCATCACCAAGTTGTTCATATCTGCCAATGGCATAATGCTTCATGCACGAAGTAAATTTGAACAAACTAAAAGGTAAAGTGACTAATCCGTGTACAAGCCACACGGCTGAATTTAATTCAGCTACAGAAAAAGGTAAAGGTTCTAATTTTTCAATGTGCCGCAATGCATAAGTTGCATCTTTCATGGACATGAACTGCTGTTTTTCAGTCAAATTAAAAGGAAGGAACAATGATGAAATATTCATGTAATCCCAAGGGACTTTCCCTGCCTTTAACGTTTGCAATGTCCATGCAAACTGCATAATTGAACGCAACTGATTTTGACCATGATACAACACAGACACATCATTCTGCACAATGTCTACGACAGAAGAAACAATATTATCTAATGTATAAATTCTAGAAGACAATGTATTAATACTATTATCTATCACAGCCAATACTTTTTCCATATTGGCCTGGTCAATAGCACGTAATCTAGAAGCAGCCTCAATTTGCGACAATTTCCAAATTTCATTGTAAATAGCATAAGCCCATCGTTTAGGTCTACCATTTACAGGACCCTTAATGAAATCATTCAAATCTATTTTTTCATTTAAGCGTGACAAATGAAGCTTAACTGAAGTTAACGTGAAATGTTGCAGCCATGACTGACATAACTTACCTACAGAGTAGGTAGTCACCGTGTGTGAAGAAGTGAAACGAGGATCAACCCTAAGTTGTGTATACCCCGGAGCCAAATCCAGAAACCGACGTTGACAGGAATCTGAGCTTGTTTGCCATACCAACCAACCCTCAGGATTCAATGTTGAAATATTGAAGGTGTCATTGGAAACAAGGGACTGCAACATAGTAAGGGACAGGTCTGAGTGATTTTCCCAACCAGGATAAGCACCCAGATCAGGGATCAAGGGGGAAATTAATTTTTTAGATAAAGCCAATCCAAAACAGGTGCTCTGAAAAATAGACGAATTTAAAAATAGGATATGGTTTGGGATAAGACAGGCACGATGCAAAGCTTCTGTTCCTTGTACCTGCCACGGTCTAGTTCCCCAAACCGATTTAAGATCAATAGTAGCTTTCCATACGTCATAACCTCCAATAGCCAAGTCATCCATAAAGGATTTGGAATATAATAATTTTGTGTGTGTCAGTCTGACCTTAGAAGTGGGCTCTACCGCCATCTTAAAATAAAAAGAATCAGGGTTAGACACACTAAAATCTGAAAAGTATGTGAATTTTTCCAATAACGTGTCAGAGCTACCAGGCATAGGGACAGGACAATGTTCCCATTGAGTGAAATTAACAAAATTTCGAAACGTATTCGCTCTGTGTAAGAAATGTGTGCCATAATGTTGAAAACAATATTGTTCATCGTAGTTTGCAGTATTTAAATACAGATCTTCAGCATCAAATGCAGCATAATATTTTAAATCAGAAAACAGTGCTTCTATTGCTTGTACATCCCAATCATCTGAGCGGATGTTTTATTTAACTACATCACCCATAGAAACACGAAAAACAGTTGGCACATTAATAACTTCGGCGGGACCATGAATTTGAAAGTTCACTGCATCCCATGCAATCCCATCACGTACAGGCCAGGCGGTGATGTTCACAAACGTCTGGTCTCTTTTCATGATGTGTGATGAGGAATGGGGGGCCAAAGTTCCATCAATTAATTGAATTGTAGAACGCTCATTCAGGTAGTGTCCATTGATAAGTCTAAAAAACACTACCACAAAGCCAATTGTCATGAATAAAAAAATACAAATTAGCACCAACCAGATGTAAGTCCAAGGTGCAACCAAAAAATGTCTCTTGAACCAGGCAAAAAATATAGAAATTTTGGAAGGGACAGTGGAAGTCAATGATTCAGTTTCAAAGGAGGAACGGGACCGGGTAAGTGTCGTTGTATTCAATAGGAGCAAAGCGACTTCTGTAGGATAAGCATACTCAGGGTCAGCGGGCAAACCACCAGCAATAGGTGGCGAATCAGTAACTGTGATCATCTCAACAGAAACCTCAGGCACGATGATAGAGGGTGGCACCACAACAGAGTTTCTCAGCATCGAAGGGCAGGAAACCGAAGGTGTCATACTATGGAGAATCGGCCACCCTGTGTAGCTTGACATTTTCAATTGAAATGTACCTGTTTTCCTTGCGACCAGGAAGTGGGGGTAAAACAACTGTACGTGTACCCAATACTCCAAGCACCGGGACTGGTGCACGATAAGAGGGGCCAAACTCCTTCTTGTTCTCCACCTTCTCACGGACCAGGTCACCAACTCGAGGCAGCCAGCCAACCACCGGAATCAGGAGCGCTTTTTCAGATGTAGAGGGCACATGTTCCTTTGCTAGAGTGTCTCTTGCTTCTTGTAGATTCTGTAATACAGCACAGTGGTCATCGAGGTCAAAAGGCGCGGCAGCCGCCGCCATGTCTAGACCATCAAGGTCCGGAACAAACATTCTCACTCCAAAGAGCATCATGTACGGGGTCCGCCCACCCAGAGACCTTCTAGGGAGGTTATTAAGTGCACGTTGGACGTCATACAAGTGGGCAAGCCAGTTCCGGCCTGTACCTAACACCTTGGCTGTCAACGATTGCTTTAGGTCACGGTTCATCCGTTCCACAACACTATTGCCCTCAGGCCGGTATGGAGACGAAAATTTGACTTGGACCCCCAAACTTCTCATTGCTTCTTTGTACGCCTTAGAGGCGAACGCCGGGCCCTGATCAGAGTGAAGGGTACCACACGCAAAACTCCCTATAAAGACACGCAATGCTTTGATGACAGTCCTGGCATCAGCACTCCTTTGTGGCCACACCCAGAGAAAACGTGTGCACGAATCCACTGCAACCAAGATGTACTTGTACGCAGTATCAGAGGTAAAAGGACTGCAGTGATCTAAATAAATACACGCTAGTGGTTGATTAGATATATGCAACTGCGTTGGAGGTGGACGCGCAACAGAAGAAGGTTTAATCTGCTGGCAAATGTCACAACTAAGTACATAAGCCCGCGCTTGTTTATACAAACCGTACCACCAGAAAAGTTGCTGTAAAAGAGACACAGTTGCTGACACTCCAGCATGCGCAGACGCAACACCTTCGTGGGCAGCTGTTATCAAATTTGGTCTGCAGTCCGCGTTGGGAATCAATCTATCACCAACGTCGTTAATCCTCACTAACGGGACGTTATCAGCACTTAAGTGATAATGGTATCGAGAAAGGAAACCTCTAGGGAAATTTGTCCCTGTCTCAGAAGCAGCAATAGCTGCCAAGATGTCAGCATCAATCTTAGATTTTGATCTTGTAACTGCTGCTACTAAATATGTTGCCACTGCTGTTTTAGCTGCCTCGTCAGCCAAACTGTTACCGACAGCATGGACACCAACTCGTTGGTGACCAAGAGTGTGAATTACATTCACAAGTGGCAGACTCCCTTTAAGTTCTGCCACTCGAGCCCAAAGCGTTTTATGCTTCACTGCGCTACCTTTGGAATCACGAAAACCATTCATAATCCAAAAAAGCAAATTGTCGTTGTAAGATTGAACATAATAGTAAGAGTCACTCACTATAAGAGTAGTGACTCTGTGATCAGCAAACTCAAGTGCAAGCACCAGAGTACGAAGCTCCGCCAGTTGCGCGGTACATTCACCCAATGACTGCGTATGCACTGCATCAGATTTGAACTCTCCATTCACGAAAGTACCGACTACAATTGCGCAAGCCGCTGAATAAGCGTGCCTTGATCCAGTTGCGGGTTGCGCCGACCCGTCAGTGTATATGACACAATGGTATTCCTCGATGGGGCGCAACGACAGAGGAGCAGGATGAACAAACTCATACTCCAGACTCTCTTGAGTCTGCAACGCCGCGTCAAGGATGTATTCGACGTCAGGCGAAGCTAAGGAAGTCGCCCATTGTATCCACCGTGGATGCAAAGCCTTAGAATTTGGTACACTAGCTTTAATGACTGCTTCGAGAGCAGGAAACGGTGTTACCACCAGCATGCGTTTTCCCTGTGATAGCGCTCGTTCTTTCAGGATCGCCATCTGAACTGCTGTTAGGACTTTTTCAACAGTGGAAAATCGCAGCTCAGCCGAAGTGTACAGATGAGATTTGTAAGCAATGGGGACTGTGTCACCCTCATTGAACGTTAAGTACGTGAAACCTTCCGCGCCTGGAACAATTCTAATGACCAGATTGGTGTGGTTGTCACGAGTTTTTAGATATTTAGCTGTAAGAAGATCAGTTTGCAAAGTATACAATGCCAACGAGTGCTCTGGCAGCCAGCAGGATCTGGTAAAAGTTGGTTGTATCAACGCATAAAGCGTCTTGATACGCTGGGCATAATCAGGAATGTAAGATCGACCGAAATTCAGAAAACCCAGCAAGGATTGTAGTTTTTTAAGTGTCGTAGGGATACGAAGGTTTGCGCATTTCTCCAGGAATTGCGGTGCCAAGCCTCGACCTTCATTATTGAGTTCGTACCCCAAGAACAACACTGTAAATTCAGCAATGTGGGACTTCTTAAAGTTAAACTTGTAACCAAAGTCTGCAAACATAGTCACTATGTTATCCACACGAGCAAGGTGTGGAAGCAACTTGTCGTCTGTCAGATAGATGTCATCAACATACGAGTATGCTTCCGGGTCTACCATCTCCAAGAGAGAGACCACGCGAGCGGCAAAAACTCCAGGGCTGTTTTTATAGCCCATAGGGAGCCTTTTGAACAATTTTTGTTTTCCACCCGAGGTGAATGCTGTCCACTCATAACTAAGAGGGGCCAGGTTATGGCAATAAAAGCCATTTGATAAGTCAAGCATAGTTTTTAAACGTTTTCTCACAAGACTATCAACGAGAGCCGAACTATGAGTATTTTGTACCGCACACGTCCGGCAATGCGAGTTTAAATGCCGGTAATCCAAAACTTGGCGGTACGACCCATCAGGCTTCGTTACAGTGAATAAAGGATTATTCATGGGTGACACACATGTCTCAATCACTCCTTGATATTCCAATTGTTCAAGGATAGACGCGACGTGAGGTCTTGCCTCGCGACGCATGGGATATTGGGGTTGAGGCTGGGGATCGGATCGCAATGGAATCTCGTGATTGGGAGAACATTTATCCCAGCCAACCTGATTACGATATAACGCAGGCGCAAGCACCTGCGCCCACTCCCCGGCTAACCTAGTAGACTCCTCCGTGGGCACTGCGTGCCCAAAGGAAGGAAGTATAACTTCCTCCCCCCTAGGGGCGTCTAAAATGAAAGCCGGAGGCCAATCTTTCTCCGCCAAAAGAATATCATATGTGGTGGTAAGATTATCCCCAAAAACCACTTTAATTTTGCGTTGTATGTCACCCTCAATATTAAGGACTATTTCAAATAATCTTTCCGGGGGGGCTACGCGAGTATCAGCAGTTTCAACTGTCACATAAATGTCAGTTGCTGTCGCCTCCAGAAATGGACGCAATGCTTCCCGCACTACTGTAACCTCCGCTGCGCTGTCTAGCAGCGTTAGTGCCCATGTCAGGTTCCGAAGCTGTGTCCTGACCATCTGAGGCATATCTCGCTGAGATAGCAGCAACTTTCTTTTCTGAAACGGTGGACGTGGTCTGGCAGCGTCTTCCTGCTTGCCTTTACCGTCAGTCTGGCGGGGCTGGTCTCAACCTTGAGCACCCCGTCCGCTCCCACGGTCTCCACCACCAGAGTGCGAAGTCGATGTTTCCTGTGAAGAACGAGAAGAGCGTTGTTCAGAAACCTGAAACCTATCAGGTGACTTAATACGAGTACGATCGCGCAAATCATAAGTGCGTTCACTATACGACTGAACGGGTGAGGCAGGACGAGAAACCTGTTTCTGTTGCTGCTTCTCTTGTTTTTTGGCTCGCCAACTTTGTTTAGGAAAGTTGGGCTTTTCGTCTTTTGTACACGAACTCACCTTAGTTTGTTGCACTACATCGGGAATTTCGACGGTGGGTTTCACACCCAAGGCACTACGTCCAACCATCCTATAGGCTTTCGCAATAATTTTGGCGAACTTTCTTGGCTTATCGGCATCAGCCACAAGCTCCAGCATATTACCAACTTGGAACTGCATGGCATCTCCTTTGAGGTTGCCCATTACCATGGAACAAACAACATCGAAACTGTCGACAAGCCGTAATCCCAACTCAATAACTGCCTCCGCACCATGACTTTCTTGATCTTTCTTGATGACGGAGGGTAGTACAGCTATAGACGGAGTGCCGTAGCACTTCTAATACGTCGCAGCAAAGACCTTGCCCCAAATTGTCACAATCAACAAGTTCAGGGACCAGGTCCTTGGGCAAAGTAATGGTGAGTATCCTGTGTTTATCCACAGGTGTAGTGTTTGGAAACACAGCTTCTAATTGATCAAATTTTTCCGCAAGCCAGTAAGGAAATTCATCCTTACTGAGGGGGCGCTTGCCGACAACCGCGTTAACCATAACAGGGCTAATAACCACCGTGTGATGGTGATCCGCCCCGTGTCCAGCAACCGCAGGTGCTCCCACCTGAACTGTGCATGACACATACTGCACTAAAGCCCTATGGACCGTAATCAGGGCTGTGTGTAGTGTTCGTAAATCACCCACTCCTACCGTCAGGTAGCGTGGGTGTGGAGTATATCCGGCCAGTACCGGCCATGTGGCCCCTGCAATTGACAACGGGCCCATTCCCGCCGATAGGACCTCATGGGGGAGGGCGCCATTAAAACAAATTGTATGCTGCCAGGCAGAAATAGGAATTTCCAGAGTCCGATATGGGGCATAAGCCGCAGGTACAGCCGAGGCTGTATATTCGTGGAACAAATTATCGTCTGTATCCACCTCCGCAAAGGTCACCCATGAGTAAAACAACTCATATGGGTAGGTGGTATTAGCACTGACCACAAAGACTACGGCCATCCCGTCATCAGGTACCCCATACACCCTCAAATGAGCGCGCAGAGGAACCCTACTATGAGCGGGAATATTAATCGCCATAAGGACCCCTTAAAGAGTAACAACGATATTTACAGTAGCACTTGGGCTCAAAATTTATAACCTTTTTAATTTTCAAGCTTTGATGAATACAAGCCCCAGCTAGGCCCGCAAGAGACAAGGGTTCGCTCTTCTGTAACGAAATCTATAAGGAAGTTGGCACGGAAACTGCAAAGTACAAAAACAACGTTTATTAACCCTTAAGGGTGGTCCTACAATCCATACAACACTCTTCAGTATTGCAAGGAGTAGCACAAAGAACTTGCATACACAGTCCCCTTTTATACACAGCGAAGGGGCTCATGAGTGGGTGGATACCACAGAGTTGAAGAACATTACCATTTAGGGTCATTCTCGATACCGAATCAATACATGGGCGGAGCTAACACACTCCTTGGGCCCGCGAAAACACATGGTCAAGCAAAGCTAATTATAACAGATGTGGTCAAGTCTGGGCATGCGCCAGATGGACAAGGGAGAGCTATTTATAACCTGTTGCTAGGCAGATTACAAGAGCAACTAACACAGAAGTCGGACTCTCCTCGTGGTGAACACATGGCAGCATGTCAATACAAAATGGAGTCCGGACTTCGGCCAACATAATGGGGAAGACACGATAAAAGGGAAACACCAATGTTTTCAGTAAATGCTTAATCATATTCTGCCTTAATTTACAACAGACGACCCTTTCAGCATTTACTGAAGACATCTGGCTTCCAAGAATAATCATCGTATATGTCAATTATCATCATTCCTTTAACCTCTTTAGCTAGACCCTTCTGGCGGGCAACTTCGACAATAGCTTTCTTGTCTGGAATGCAGAATGAAATGCATACAGAACAGCACAATGGTCCACATTGAATACACATACAAAGAAAGAACAGAATTGCTATAATAATGCAGAGACCAGTTAGAACCTTCCAACCCCAGGCAGTAACCAACGCCCAAAACCATCCAGAAAAGGACCAAGTGCCGTTTTCCGTGTGGATTTCAGCTGCTATTTTATGCAGCTTATTAATGGCGTTATAAACGGATGGCGTATGATCAGGAATGAACACACAGCAGCTACTTCCAATAATTTTACAGGCTCCTCCTCGATCAGCTAGCATTACATCCAATACCATACGGTTCTGCAATGCTACAATTCTGGTAATCTGTAACTCTTCCGTAAGATTCCCAAGAGCAGCAGCAGTCTGATTTGTCACAGCTTCTACCACTCTTGTTAATCTTCGGATCTTCCTACTATTCAAAGCGGCTCCGACAAAGAAAAACAGTCCTAAATTAAAATCAATATACTGTTGCAAACTGGTATCAGTTTGATCCACATCATCGATCGATAAAGTACGTTTATATCTATTTACAGTCACATTATTCAACAACTTCAAATCCTTATGATAGGACGCGGGTGCTAGAAATACAGGAGGTAATAGGAATGATACATAGCATACCCCAGACCACCCAGCCGGCAAACGGTAATAACCTTTATTTCCACATACAAAATAGGTATTATGGGATGCTAGGAAGGTGCTGTTGTTCAGCCCATCGATGTTTAATACGGTTATACAATCACTGACACCGACAGGGATAAAACCCACACTCTGGACACACAGGTCCGCTTGGGCTTGAGCCACTTGGATCACAAATTTTTCCTTCCCCACAGTGTCTCTGGTATTCGTGAAGATATAGGGAATGGATTCATTGTCCGGTCGGTACTCTTCCCATTCCCAAATTGTTCCATTCGCTTGTGGATATCCACTCTTATCCTGATGGCATTCTTTATTAAGTCTGAAAAGCAATCGTCCCACTGTCGGTTTTCGAGTAGCAAACAACAGAGTGTACCATGCTCTACAAGAGCCATTGTGAGAGAAAGGAAGTGGTATGAATGGCGTACCTCCTTTCTTCTGATGGGCTGGCATCATCCCACATATCCAACAGTTCGTAGCATTTGTAGCAACGTGGGTGTGATGCAGCATCTGAATGAAAGTGTTATTCAAATAGGATTGCCGATGCTTCAACTCTTGGTATGGCAATGTGTAAAAATAGTGCTCCGCAGGCACTGGAGTCGTCAACACAAGCGTCTCTCGGGCAGGAGTTGCCTCCTCCACAAACCATGTGGTTATACCAACAATAGCTACTGTTAGCATGAACCCCAACGCACAAAGAATTTTCTTCTTCTCCATGTCAAAGGAAATAATACCCTGATATCTTCCTGAAACTAAAAGTCTGTCAGAACTCTTCCCCTTGGGCAGCGGTTGATTTCTTCACCAGCGGGCCAAGACGGGTGTCACTACACTAATGCAAGGCTGATCCCCCCCCCTTGCCTCATCGGCTCTCCGTTTCACTAACCCAAGGGCCGTTCTGACAGTATGTCCCGGTACTGGAAACCTCACTTCCTTGGTCGCAGATGATATCGCCTTCCTCCAGAAGTCGTATGGTCCGGAAAAAGCTCCTCAGTGTCGTTTGGCTCTGCAGCACGGCCTGTTTCTGCTGCTAAGATGTCTCGTTGATCGGTCAGCACGGCAGACTCCACCAATCCGGGCGGTACCTTTCGACAGTGCAAGGAATGGATCCAATTCTTCCTGTTCGAGACTCGCACTGCCGTCCTCGTTGCAAGAAGGACCTGCTCAGGTCCGACCCATCTCGGCTCCAAACTGTTCGTCCTGTCGAAGACCTTCAGCATGACATGATCCCCAGGGCGGAGACCATGTCCTTCACCGGTAGACCGATCAGGGAGCGCCTCTCGGACCTGTTGATGAATAGAAACCAAGTTATCCGTTAACTGTGCCAGATAGTCACTCATCATCACACAAGGTACATCATACACAGCCTTAGGCCTTGGTGGACCCCAAATATTCATTGGGCGTCCAAACACAATCTCATAAGGTGTAAGGCCGGTTCGAGAGTGTGGCACCGACCTAATTGACAATAACGCCAGTGGCAAGGCGTCTGGCCAAGTCAAAGATGTTGAAGCTTGAATTTTGGCGATCTTAAGCTTCAGTGTACCGTTATACTTCTCGACTAGTCCTGCAGACTGAGGATGGAACACGGCGTGGAACTTCTGGGTGATGCCTAGGCCCTTCAAGACATACTTTATAACATCTGCTACAAAGTGAGGGCCATTATCACTCCACAGAAGTCTACAGACGCCGTATCGGGGGAAAAACTCTTTCAGCAATAGCTTCGCTGTAGTCATTGCAGTATTGTCTTTCGCAGGGTACGCCTCAACCCACTTACTGAAGGCGCAAACCACTACTAGAACATACTTCAAATTGTTACAGCGCTCAAGCTGGATGTAATCCATCTGCAGAACCTCAAAGGGTGCAGTGGGTGTCGCAAATCCTCCTGCTGGAGTTCGCGTGCCTTTCCCTGGGTTGTACTTCAGACAAATCATACAGGTCTGCACCACCCTCTTTGCTGTGCTAGCAATCTCTGGATGCTCCCAGACTTGGGTAAGCAATTTCACAATTGCGGAAGCTCCAACATGTGCTAGCCCATGTGCCATCTGGACCATAGGTTGTACAAAAGCCGTGGGTAACTTCCATCTATCCATCTGCTTATTTCTCCAGCAACCCTCGTCATCCAGTTCTCCTTCGCTAGCCCATTGTTCCCGCTCTTTGTCAGAAGCGGTCTTTTGTATTTCTCGCACTTCCTCCTTCGCATCATGCCATCTCTCCACCTGTGACTTCACTACGTACATGGCAGTAGTACCGGGCTGCATCGCAGTCTCCCGTGCTACTCGATCCGCTAACGCATTTCCTTCTCCAACCTTATCAACCACTTTCCTATGGGCACTACACTTAACAATGGCAATTTTCTTTGGGTATGTCAATGCAGTTAAAAGATTGTGGACTAACTCCCCATGCATTATCTGTACCCCATGTGACGTTAGAAACCCTCTCTCCTTCCAGAGTAGGCCGAAATCGTGCGCTACTCCGAAGGCATAGCGGCTGTCTGTGTAAACATTCACACACAATCCTGTACTGAGCTCACACGCTCGTGTTAACGCTATCAGTTCCGCTGCTTGAGCTGATTTCTGTGGTATGCGTGCTGTCTCCACTATCGTCTGTAACGTAGTAATTGCATACGCTGCTGAAGTCGTACCATCTGGTAGCTTCAGGCATGATCCATCTACCCACAACTCTCCATCTACATCTGAAAAGGGCGTATCCTGGAGATCAATACGACCCTTTGTTTGTTCCTCAGTCACAAGAATACAATCATGCGCTTTCTGTGCCTCAGGCTGGGTCTCGGGGTATGGCAACAATGTGGCCGGGTTTAATGTCACGCACCTTTTTAACGTAATGTGAGGAGCTAAAAGCGTCAACTCATATCCCGTTAAACGGGCACTGGTCAAATGCTGCGTCTTTGTTTGATTAAGCAGGGCATCAACAGCGTGGGGAACTAACACCAACAGTTTATGGGACAATACAATTCCTTCACTCTGCCGTATTGACACAGCTGTTGCCGCAACCGAGCGAAAACACCCTGGTAATGCTCGGGCGACAGGATCAAGCACAGCCGAGAAGTATGCACAAGGGCGCTGCTTATCGCCGTGCATCTGCACTAAGACTGATAATGCACATCCATCTTTCTCATGCACATACAACGAAAAGGGTTTTGCATAATCAGGGGTCCCTAACACTGGTGCTGAACAAAGGGCCTGTCTCAATTGCTGGAAAGCAGCGTCACACTCATCTGACCAGGGGATCGGGATGGGCGTGTCTTTTGTCAAGAGCGCTAGTAATGGCTTAGCTATGTGTGAAAACCCCAATATCCACTGTCTACAAAAAGAAACAAGACCCAAAAATGCACGCACATCCTTCTGCGTGGATGGCCTTGGTGTGTCCAAAATTACTTGGATACGATCTGGTGTGAGTGCACGCCCCTCCTTAGACAAAAGGTGACCCAAATAAGTCACCTTTGGTCTACAGAATTGCAATTTCTTCCTAGAGACCTTATGGTTGTGGGACGCTAAAAAAGAAAGTAAGGCTATCGTACTTTTCTCACACAACTCCAGGGTGTCAGCCGCCAACAGGATGTCATCAACATATTGAATGAGGGCGACCCCCTCGAGTAAGGCAAAGGAATCCAACTGCCGCTTCAAAGCCTGACTATAAATACTAGGGCTTTCTGTATAGCCCTGGGGAATTCTACAAAAACGATAAGATCTATTGTTTAATGTGAACCCAAAAAGAAATCGGCTATCAGGGTGAATGGGGATAGAAAAGAAGGCATTTTTCAAATCAATCACTGAGAACATGGTCGCCGTAGGCGGGACCAAGGTAAGCAACGTCGTGATATCGGAAACCACCGGGTACTGAGGTATCACGATCTTGTTCACCTCCCTCAAATCAATTATGAACCGATAAACCTTTGCGTCCGTGTCCTTTTTCAGAATAGGGAGAATCGGGCTGTTACAGATATTATAGGGGACTTCTTCCACTACCCCCACTGCGATCAGGTCTTGCACAATCTGTATGAGAGCCTCCTCGCCCTCCTGAGAAATACGATACTGTGGGAGGCGTGGTAGCACCGCCCCCTCCTGGACACTAATGTGGACCGGAGGAATCACCATTTGTCCGACATCTGTGTCCGAAGTCGCCCACAAAGTTTGGGGGAGGGTAGCCAACAACGCGTCCTCTGAGATCGTACACATCCGCCCAGATCGGGGGTAGTTGTCATTTAATATCACCCTCACACCCTCAGGGGAACAGCGAATTGTAGCCCTAAAATGCTTTAACATATCAAGGCCCATAATGTTATCCGGTGTGTACGGAGCAAGCAGAAACGGACAAGGCGCAGAAAAAAAATCAACTTTAAATGCAAGGGGCTGTGAAAGAGGGCTTCGGGAAAGTGTACCGTCAAACCCTACCGATGTAACTATTGAGCCGGATGGGGGAGCCCCCGGAACCAAGTACCTAGACAATGCACTACGTGTCGCTCCTGTATCCACTAGGAACTGATCAGTAGAACCTAAAACCTCAGCCGATACATAAGGACCCGTCTGATCGACCGGCACCTCAACTGATTCGGACCCCCATCCTACGCATTCCTATGCATGCTGAGAATCGTGATATCCCAATCGATCGCTGTCCGATACATGATACTGGTGCTGGCGATCGAAAACATTTGAGCTATCTCGGTGCTGTCCGGCAGTATCGAAACGGACATTATCGTTGGAATTCCCTCTAAAGTTCGAGAAGCCCCCTCTACCTCTCGGCCCACCCGGAGTGTGCCCCTGCCGCGAAGCACGCAACGCTGGGCAATCCCTGGCCCAATGGCCCAACTGCTTGCAATACGCACACTGGTTCCTATTCAAATCAGATCGGCCCGAAGGGGGACCATAAGATCCGCCCCTTCCTCTATTATTATTACCCCGGCGGGGCGGGCCATATACTTGTGCTAACATCACTTTGGTTTTAAGATCTTTCGATTTCTTCTCCTCCTGGCCCTTCGCCTCGTGCTCCTGACGCTCATAATACTGGGCAATGGTCAGAAGGGCCGTCGGTGTCGCGGAGGACCAAGAACTCTCACTCGCTTTTAACCGGGCCGCAACTGCCGGCAGCAGATTGGCCACATATTTGTCCGCGAAAAGGTGGCGGCCCGTGTCGTCAGTAAGCGACTGGCCACTAAAATCATGGAACGTTTCCTCAAACCGCGTAAAGAAGTCCGCGACTGACTCGTCAGCTTTCTGTTTACATGCTGCTAACATATTCCAGTCAATCTTTTTAGGGGGGATAATCGTCTTCAACTTAGCCACAATAGCCGCAGGGAGATCTAAAATATTCTGGGGTGGTTTCTGTGCGGGCTTCCGTTCCCTATCCTCATCCTCAAGGTCGGACCACCGGGCCTTGAAGGCAACCGCATCATCTACCTTCCGGACAGAGCGCCACGTATCCGGCGGTAGGATAAGGCCAAAGAACAGGTCTATATCCGCCAAGGTCATAATGCAAGAATTCAAGGCCCCCTCGACTTCTTCATAGAAGGCCGCTGGATTCTTGCGGGGGTCAGGCAGCGCATTCTTTAATGCCATAACATCGGCCCTATGCCATGGAGTATAAACCCAGTTATATACAAAATATCCCCTTGCATCGGCGGAGTTAACATCCGAGCTAGTCCCCGCTCCTTTAGGAGGAACATACAAAGGCGCCGCCTCTCTCATCGGTTTAGCATGCACTACATTATCCTTATCTGACTGGGAGGTGGATGAGTGGCCCCCTGCCGCAACTGAATCCGACCGCTTCTCCTCCTCCGCTCGTTGGCGTGCTTTCTCTCGAAGGGCCAGCACCTCGTCCCGCAAGGCGAACAGCCGCCGAGCCGCCTCAGGAGCCTTAGAGGGAGAAAAAGCACCGTTACGTATTGCTCTGGCATCCGAAGACACTTCGTCAGGCTCAAAAACATGAGAATATTTTCGGAAAGCATTAATCACTTCATCCGCGAAATGACCCAGAAAATACACTTTATCTCTCTCCTGCCATGGCCCCCAAATTTGAAATAATTCCTCCATAGATACCTTGCCTTTAAGCGCACGGAAGGAAATTTGCCGAAGCTCAGCCATTTGCTCGGCCGGCAACATGGACCGTGTGTCTACCTTACCCGAAGCCGGGTCAGAATCCTGCGGCCGCGGAGCGGATGCGCCAACATAAGGGGGCGGAGAGCGATCTAGCAAATAAAAATCATCATCAGGATTATTAAGGACAGGATAAAGCGGCTGGCGAACAACATATTGACCCGAAACTTGTAGCCTACGCTCTTTCTCTTGTCTGTCCGTTTGCTCTTTATCCTCCCGACGCTTCGCTTCCTGCGCTCGCACATGATCATTCTTTCGCTGCTCCTTATCAAACAGCGCTTTCTCACGTTTCTCTCGCTCACGCACTTCCTTCACCCATAATCGCACACACTCAAACATATCCTGACGAGCACGTCGCTTACACATACACTGTTCCACATACTCAATCTTACGTATATCAAACGAGCCATACAAAGGCCAACGCAACTCAGGATCCTTCCTAGTATATTTCCTCCATAACGTGCTGTACATTATGGAAGAAAGACCATGCTTCACGTACATATCCCTATTAGGAGTCCCCTCTGGGGGAGCTGGAGCAGATTCCTCGAGGTTCAACCGGTTCCCAAGACAGCAACACCACTTACGGAGTGCGCTGAAAGCAGGCATGCTAGGAATAATGCAAAATATGCAGTATTATCAAAAATGGCACTTAATCGTTGCGCCGTTCAAAGTTTACACAGCTCCGGAGAAATTTCTCCACATTACCTGCCTATATGTGTTGCAACGCATATATTTTCACAAAGACAAATTCAAAATATGACTAGTCACCATCAATCAAACTCAAATAGCCAGACCAGGCTTCAAAACTCGGAGCAAGTACCGTACAACGGTTCTTACCAATCAAGAGTCCAGGTTCCAACTGCCAAGCTCCACAATCGCCCAAACGGCTCTCACGGCAGGACCGACAGAAGAGGTCTCAGTCGATGACCGGCGCCACCCAGATGGTCAGCTCGGAAGGGAAGGAAGAAAAACCTCGGGATGCCAAGGCTAAGACGCCGCTGGCAGTGATCACGTCCCTGGCCAAACTCCTCACCTTCGTCGCGACCAGTCCTTCGAGCATCCGAGTCGCCGATGAGCCCCACGTGACGGGCGCCAATTGATGAATACAAGCCCCAGCTAGGCCCGCAAGAGACAAGGGTTCGCTCTTCTGTAACGAAATCTATAAGGAAGTTGGCACGGAAACTGCAAAGTACAAAAACAACGTTTATTAACCCTTAAGGGTGGTCCTACAATCCATACAACACTCTTCAGTATTGCAAGGAGTAGCACAAAGAACTTGCATACACAGTCCCCTTTTATACACAGCGAAGGGGCTCATGAGTGGGTGGATACCACAGAGTTGAAGAACATTACCATTTAGGGTCATTCTCGATACCGAATCAATACATGGGCGGAGCTAACACACTCCTTGGGCCCGCGAAAACACATGGTCAAGCAAAGCTAATTATAACAGATGTGGTCAAGTCTGGGCATGCGCCAGATGGACAAGGGAGAGCTATTTATAACCTGTTGCTAGGCAGATTACAAGAGCAACTAACACAGAAGTCGGACTCTCCTCGTGGTGAACACATGGCAGCATGTCAATACAAAATGGAGTCCGGACTTCGGCCAACATAATGGGGAAGACACGATAAAAGGGAAACACCAATGTTTTCAGTAAATGCTTAATCATATTCTGCCTTAATTTACAACAGCTTGATAGAACCTTTAGTCTAAACCTAGGTAGGTTAAACCGTCACTCAAGTTTTCCGGAAACGAGAGTGAAGGTAGTTGTGGACTAAACTAGTACTGCCAAAGCGTCTCAGATCTTAAGACCAAACGTTAGGTGCGCCATGTTGCAGGGATTCTGCTTTTGCACAGAACTATGCGCAGGAGACCAGGACCTCAGAGAATTGTGGTGTACCAGAAAACTCCCCTCAGAACCCAGAACACCTTATCCGACTAGCTTAGTATCCCATTCGTTAACCTAGATCTAGCTAGGCGGTCCCAATGTATAGACAAACCAGAACAAGCGACTTAGATATTTCTCAGGAGTGGTGGGAATCCGAAATACCTGTTCGTACTTATTTGTTAGTCCACAACATAATAATACAGACACGGTAAAGTTTAAAGAGTTTATTTTATAAACCTCGCGTCCTAAGATGCAGTACTTTGGCTAACACTAGCAGACTAACAGTACAGATCAGAACCATAAGCATTATTACAATACCATATAAAATGAAAGGATCAATCATACTATTAATGACAGTGGTATACGGCCACACTCCTTTCACTAGAATCTAATACATTGTTATTATTAGACTATTAGAAGGTCTCTTAGACTAACAGGGGGGACCCCATACCGTATAGATCAGCTTAGTAGAATCACATCAAAGGATCAGCTTTCGCATGCATCAGCTCTTCTGTTCGAATGAATCTAAAACCAAACTGTTCTGCAATATTAAAGACGCTTGTCCTTCAGATATTGGCAGCTGTATGCATGATATGTCTAACAAGTGGTACGATCAATCTAAACACAATACTCTGTACCTTTTAGTGACCCAGACGCGTTCTTTGCATGATGTACAGACCAAGGGCACATTTCACGGTTAAGAATGTGAAACAACAGTTTGTTCTCCTGTAAGGCAAAGTCAAGTCAGCATTTCTAAAATGAATAACACATAACAATAGTGTTGTGTGCAGCGCAGCAGAAACGACAAGCTTGCTTGCTAACCATGATCTCGTTTATGCTAACTTAGTGTTGTAAATAGGGCGTGGCTTAATCCATCTCACAAGATTTTGTGCAATTTTCATAAAAATATATAATGTTATTTAATGAATAAAATATTTATAAATAAACAGTTTAAAAACTGTAGAAAATCAGTACAAAAAAATAGGTATAACTACTATCACACTTAAAAATTAGCATTTAAAAAACCTTAGAAATTCACAGAAAAAAACATTGGTTTCAGGGGTGTTATAGTCTGTATACCAACCCTTTCACAAAACCTATGTGAAGAAGTAATAACACTTCCACAAACATGAAAACAGTGGAGTACTTACATGCAATGGTGTCCCCAAAAATGAAAGATAACTGCCCTTGGTTTAGTCTTCCAAGCTGCCAGCAGTAATCCAAAAGTCAAGTGCTTGGTAGTACCAGCAATTAAAGACTCAAAATAATTCCTTGGTGTAGCTGCTCTAGAATGTACATTGTTAAAAACGAAAGCATTCCACATGAGCTGGTGTCTTTTATACTGGTGAAAGACTTAGAAAGACATCCTTTCCTTACATCATTCACTGTTTTAGGGAGTCAGTTGAGTGCATCGGGTAATCACTGAGGGAAGCAAACCATTTCCCCCTTATTAGGGTCCTTTTCTGTTATCCATGGCTTGAAAGCTATAAGTATATAGACATTGTCAGGGTTCCTAATCAGATGTATGACATTTGCTCTCCTATGGAAAGGTCTGTACCTATTAGCGGCAATTATTTTTCAAGAGCTGGCGGAATATCCTCCAATGCAGTTCACTATCAGGAATATAAATGCAACACTTTTGTAGTTAGTATCTACTTTATTATCCTTGCTAGCACTTTCGTTGAGTTCACCCACCTCTTCATTTTCTCAACTTTTCTTTAAAGAATGACAGACATTTACATTTGGATTAGTCTATTTCTCCTATGGATATTTCCAACAATGTGAGAAATGAATCAATAGCTCTCACATGGCAATCAAAACACAGGCATGACCCAATAAGGAATATCTCCACACTGATAGGATCAAGCATAAAGGTATTGTTCTTCCCCGAGCATAAACTTTTTCCTGTACATCTTCTTGTATCTGGAATTTTACTATCAGCGAAGGTCAAGCAAACAATTATGCCAGTCAATTCAGATCTTTTTTCCCAGCAAAGAAACAGTCATAAGTTCTCAATAAACTCAGGGAAACAAAGTTGTAGTGAAAACACAATAATTAATTTCAAGGACATCAGGACAACAAAAGGTTTGGTGGCAATAATACACCGGGGTTCCTGTGGCTGCGGGTTGCCAGTCGGAGAGCATGCTCCAGTGTCGCCAAGGTTGTGATCGAGCCTGGAGCAGGAGAGGTTATAGCGCCGCCCAAAAAGAACATGTTGGAGAGGATAGGTATTTGGATTAAAAGCCTTATGCGCGATTATGCAGAGGCATGTCGGGATATTGGAGTGGGCATGAAAGAGCGTCCTGGGAAAGCCGCAGTCTATCTCTCCATCCTTACCGGAGGAGGCATTTGTAACCACAAGACACCCTGTGAAATGTCTTTTCAGTCTAGTCTCCTGGATGCTGTTGGTACTCTCTTGCTCCTCTCCCCCTGGACCCGGAACGGGAGCTCTGAAGGCCACGTACAGCGGTTAGTAACTTTACGTAACCAGGGCCGCCTGCGCTATCAGAGCCTGGTCTTCTTTTCTCTCATGTATGAGGTCCCCTATGACCAAGACTGTAACCTCTATGAGGCCCAGTGCAAGCACCTTGCTCCCCGGCTGCTAGACTTCCCCAGCCGGGTGTGTGATGTGGGCTTTTTGGGACGCTGGTGGGTGTTGGATTCCAAAATGAAAGAATTTGATGTCAACGATGACGAGTTCAAGTACCTTCCTGCCCACCTTCAGACTATCTCGGCCAAGGATTTGCATTCGGAGGAAAATGAGAAACTGTTTGATGAGAAATACAAGGCTGTCTTTATGCCAGAAGAGCTCCTGCAAGAAGATTTTCCACAGGTGCCAACTCTGCTAAAGTCCACTCATTGATGTTTCCACGCCCTAAAGAGCGAAATATCTCGGGATATTGCACGTGAATTGTTTTTGTATTGGTGTGAATTTCCAAATACCTGCATTGTGAACCTTGGATAAAATCTCTAATGTACTTAAAACCAAATTGGAGAGGGTAAGAACTGCCTATCAAAGAGCAATTACTCATGGTGGTCATACCTAAACATTAAAAACCTGTCTAGCATTAAGCTGTGCAGCCTTACTGTGATCATGTCTTTAGTCCATAGTTTCCTTTCCCTTTTACATTGGTATTTAAAAATATATTTTATTCCTCACATAGTTGCATCAAGCATCCTTCTGTGTCCCTGACAGATTAGTGAGGGGGGGTTGCTGGAGCCACACCGCTTCAGCGAACGTGACACTGGGTAAAGTGGGGTTGAGTGAAAAGTGAAAGAAAATCGCAGGACGTTGATGTGGTGTTTCTATTTCGGTTCTGACATAAACATCGCTCGAAGCAAGAATAGTGCTGGAAACATGAGCTATGGTTCTATGCCCATAGATGTTTTTGGATCCTTTCCATGTAATGCAAGTTTAGCCTTGTACATTATCAATATCTTGTTCCCGCTTTTTAAATTCTTTTATTATTTTATAACCGGACCCTGTCACCCCCACCCCCTTCGGATTATCTAAATGTCGGGCAAAACGCAAGCCATTTTAACCAGTTATTTATGAGGGAAAGACTGGCATATGTCTAAGATTGACTTGCCTTTATTGGTTTCAGACCTAGTGGTAGGCACACATTAGAATTTTATTCTTGTAATACGTAGACACATGGTTGGGCAATTGACGTTTTTAAGTACGAGACCCACTAAGAGCCTTCAAATTCCTATACTTTGCGGGCGACCCACGTTTGAGTGTGCAGCTTCCTGGCTGCATAGTGGTCTTTTGGCTGGTTCAGGTGAATCAGCGTATATGTGACAATTATGCGATTCTTACTTGATCAAATAAAAACAGAACACTTGTGTCAGCAATTTGTTGCTAGCAGATTCTAGATCTGTTTAAGCAGATCTGTGAGTTGGGGGATATAAGAATGGCACTTCCAGTGCTTAGAAAAGATCAATGTGAACAGCTGTTTTGCATTTTGAAAAGAAAATCAAGTACCCTGTTTTAACGTCCTTTGAATTCTAGTTATTTCAATGCCCCAGAACTGGGGCTATGCACAGGAAGGGTGACCAGTTCCTGTCTGATTCAGGATGGGACGCTGTGTTGGCAGTGCCTAATTTTAACGAGAGCCTGGGGAGACTGGTGTTATCCGTCCTTTTGCACTGGCACATTGTTCCAGGTAGGTTTGATTATATTAGTGATTTTATGGTGTTTGGACTAGGATGGTTCAAGTGTCAGAGTTGTATGATAGGAAGTCAGTACATCAGCCTGATAACTCTGAGTGCACCATGCATGCAATCCGTGTGTTATTGTATACAGTAATAATTCCAGCTCTGGAAAAGAAAAAACATTTTATGATCGATCTCTGGAGGTTTTTACTCTAGTATGGTAGTTCAGTGTTTAACATGCCAGTGTAGGTTTGTATCTTGCAAGTCATATGTTCAAGTGCTAATTTGGCTATATTGCATTTTTGATTCATTTAAGGCTGGTAACAGAAGCACCATTAAGTTGGGTAAAAGCCTTTTCTAGGCACCAAGCTGGAATTCACTTTAATGCTTAAATATAATTTATTCTAATGTGTCCCCTACCAGACAGTGCGATTCTGAAAGACCTATTGTGGGCATACCAAGAACTCAGTGTGTTTATAGCCCACCCATAACTTCCCATTATTCTGCTTAATTGTCACTCCCATTTGCTTTCATCTTAATTGCTTTTCTTATCCATCTCCTTGAGGGTGCAAGTGTTTTACAGCTCTCACCCTGCTGTGCTTCCCCTCCCCCCCCCCACTAAATAGCTGCCCCCTTCCTGTGCTCAGTGTTGCTCTCTCCATTGTGTGCTTATGGCTTGTATGCTTCTCTCCACTGCATGTTGCTGTGTCCCTCCTGTGCTTTACCCTATACCTTTCTTCTGCTTGTGATAGTCTTCCCCCCTCGGTAACAGGAATCTTAAAAGGCACTGGCATTGTAGCTGTTGATACCATAAAAATCCTTTCATGGAATGTAGCTGGCTTAAAAAATAAATTACCTAATCCTGACTGGGGCTCTTTTATGGCAGTACACGATATATGTCTGATTCAGGAAACTTGGGCATTAGAGGAGAGTGTAAGCCCAGGCTACGCAACTTTTCATACCCTGGCAGTTTCTAGTGGTAGAGGCCGCCCATCCGGCGGTCTATCCATCTGGGTGGGCACTCATTTGGGCGTTAAAGCTACCCAAATACCAACCAACTCCCCCGATGTCCAATGTGTGTTATTGACACCACTGAATTCACCAAAAATAGCCATAATTAACATCTATTCAAGGCCAGTAAGGCATGGGCAGGAGTCTGATACGATTAAAGTACTAGATCTCTTTATCCAGACACTTGACTCCTCAGTTATACTAATAGTTGGTGGGGATTTTAATTGCCAATTTGAGCCCTTGGTTAACCCTGATTGGGATGAACAGGATGATGAGGATACACCTAAGATCCCTCCTGTTAAGGCATGGACTCGGCTGGTCCTCCAAATAAAATCTTTCTCGCTTGCTACGTCCCTACGGGCATGTAATGGGAGACTCGACCCTGATCGTCCGGGAAATCCCACTTTTAATAGGGCAAAACAAACATCCATCATTGATTATATCATGTTGGAAGCAAAACATTGGGACAAGCTTCTAGAATTTAGAGTGTACCCGAGACACGATAGTGACCATAACGCCCTTGTTCTAACACTTAACCCTGGGAGCTTTGGGCTGTCTAACCCTGAAGCCGGCCTTACTTCCAATAAGAACAAGTCACTCATGCTCTCGAACAACCGCCGTAGGGTCAACTGGCCCCACTTCCAGAACTCTCCGACTAAGATGGGTGAAATATACCAGCTTGCTTTACCATGGTTAGTTGCGATGGCTGATCTGCCACCAAACGGTCCTGCTGTAAAAATCCATAGCCAGCTGGCCAGTGTGTTGGGGGACGTTCTTTGCCCACTATCTAGACCCAGACGGGGAGGGTCTAACATACACCCCTGGTTTAATGGCACTTGTAGGAATGCCAAGAAAGATCTTCTTATTGCAATTAAAGCCAAGGATAGCCCAAAAACTAGACTATCTTGCACGCTCTATAAAAAGATTGTTGAAGGAGCCAAGAGGGATTGGGAGGAAACAAGGTGGGAAGAGCTGAGAAGTGCGCTCCTGATTAGGGATGCAAAGTTGTTTTGGGCTATTGTTAGTTCAGGCTCTAAGGGGGGAGCGCAGGCTATCATCCCAAATATTGCGCCCCCTGTTTAGGAGGCTCATTTTGGTGCTCTATATACACGCTTGGAGCACGATGACCCATTTTGGCTGGGTTTAAGTCTAACCTCTGGATCTGGCCAGGAGGGAACTGCATCGCTTTCCCGGCCCCCTGCCCCGGACCCCCTCACGAGTCTCGACTGACGGGGGCCTCGGGCGGAGGGCCCGGATTGTGTATGCTTCTGCCTGACCTCCCAGTGAGTATCACTCTGAAGGAGGTAGAATCTGCAATAGACAGATTGCTTCCTAACAAAGCTCCCGGCCTTGAAAAATTGCCGGGGGATCTGTTTCGAGCCCAGCCAAAAATATGGGCACCTTATCTTGCCACCTTATTCAACGCGATCCTCAAGGGGTCTGACCCACCGGACACTTGGCCGGGGGCCGAGATTGTCCACATTTACAAAAAAGGCAGCCCACTTTCCCCTTCAAACTATAGGCCCATTAGCCTGCTTGATACAACACAAAAACTAATGGGCAGAATCATTCTGGACAGGATTCAAGCCTGGATGGAGGAACAGGAAATATTGTCCACTCTCCAGGCCGGATTCAGATCTGGAATCTCAACCTTCGACCAAATCTTCCAGCTCCAGGTCCTTTTTTGGAAAACCACAAAGGTTGAGTGTGGCAGCCTCTACCTAGTTTTTGTGGACCTGAGGGCCGCCTTCGATTTGGTCCTCAGGGAAAAATTGTGGTTGGTATTGGCAGACTTGGGCCTCCCGCCATATTTGCTTAAGATTTTGGCCCGCTTGCATGATGGAAATTATTCACAGGTTAGGTGTGGGAGACATGGGGCTCTTTCGGATCGCTTCCCTGTTGCCAGGGGCGTCCGGCAGGGGTGTGTCCTGGCACCTACTCTCTTTAGCCTGAACATAAATGGTCTTGTTGATACCCTAAACAAAGTTAAGGATAGTGATGCCCCTTGGTTGTCGTCTGGCCGTGTACCTTCTTTGATGTTCGCGGATGACACTTTGCTGTTGTCTCGAACATCTTCGGGTATCCAGCGTGTTCTGGATGGCTTCGTGAGCTTTTGCGCCTCGCGAGGTTTGGAGATCAATATGGATAAAACCAAGTTCATGATCTTCAGTCCCCCGAGGCGCACGCGCCCGAATCCTCTTTTGAATGGTGTTCCATTGGAGCGAGTCAAGACCTTTGTATACCTTGGGATTACGCTGACGGAGGATTTTGGATGGGGACACCAGATTGCCAAATCCGCCCTCAGACTTTCACAAATATCTGGCGGTATTGGCAAGCTCCAGAGAGCATCGATGTCCAAACCGGTTGGGCCTGCCCTCGATATTTATAGCCTGCAGGCTCGGACTGCATCCTTGTATGGTGCCGAACTTTGGGGTCATAAGAATGTATCAAGTCTCGTCAGGGTCGAACAGGCCTTTATGAGAAACTTGGTGGGATTACTGATAAGTACACCCCTGATCCCATTGCGAATAGACTTGGGTTTGGAGTCCATTGAGAATTTGGCAGACGTGCGCCCCTTGCTTTATTGGAGGAGGCTCTGGGCAGTACCTGAGTTGGTATCCTTTAGAGCTGAATTTCGGGAGACCTGGGAACTGCTAAAAAGCAAAAATATCCCCTGGCTCTCTTACATCAAGGCCCTCTGTTTAAAAATAGGTCTCCCTCAACTATGGGGGTCCCCTGAGTTGAGCTGTCCAAGGATATCTAGAGCTCAGTGCTAAATGTGGTGAGACAACACAATTTGCAGGGTATACAAAGCTCAACTTCCTATGGCAGGCTCTCTACTGAGTTTCTCACATTTAAACCAGAAATGGGGTGGGAGAAATTCTTAGATGACATCCAACACACTCTTGCGAGGAAACTATATGTTCAATTAAGGCATGGCTCCCTACCCATTAGATCATTCACCTCGAAATGGGCAAAAAGTGAAAACGAAAACTGCCCATTTTGTAAAGATGTCAGAGAAGATGTTAACCATGTCTTATTCTTTTGTCCAGTATAGAGTAACATACGTAAATATTGGCTCATCCCAATTTGTAGAAACCTGGGTTTTAGACACTGTGCACAGGCGTGTAGAGTTCTCAAGCATGACACTTCTCCGCCTGTTGTTTTTGCTGTCTCTCATTTTCTCTATGCCATGTGGCGTCTCAGGTTAAGTCTCAAACGATCTTAAACTATTGCAATAGCTTTGATAACCCATTGTTTAATTCTCATTTTAAAGAAATGTAATTATTTTTATTATTTTATGAATGTGCCATGTATGTATGTATTTTATTTGCACTTTTATGGTCTTCGACCGAAATAAAGTTATCAAAGAATAATACACCGGGTCAGCCACAATGCAATAGCATAAGCAAAAACCTTGAAATTAATCAGTCATTCCTAATGCAATAAGGAAACAAAACAAAGGATAGATTGAGTATATAGTGAATTAGGCTTGTTCCCAATAAAAAAAAATAGTCACAACACATTATAAAAAATGTCAAAGCTGAACAAAATACTGTGATTATGGAGTCAAGCAGATGTTTCTTGAAAACAGATCCAAAAATGCAATAGTATTAAATAAACATAAAGCTATGGTTTTTTTTAATTTTTTTTTAAATATTAAAAAGAAGTAGATTATATAACAATCAAGGTAATTCAGACAAAATGATGTGCAGCAAAGTTTGGGTGCATTTGCCAACACAAAGCAACATCATTCTATGTCAAACACACACTTTCTTGTAAAACCCACAAGAGAAGTCTGTCAGTCACCCTAATACACATTTTGACTGAGAATCTCCGAATAAGCTGCATAGTCTAACAAATGCACAATTGTACCTAAGGCCATGAAATTACATATACATGCTCTACAAGAGGTTTGATCTGACACAAGTCTACTATCTGATCCCTGGTGGTAAATATTTAATCTTTAGACTAAGCATGTCTGATTCTGATCATATTAGATCTTGGTAGGAAGAGTCTATGTCAGATTTTCATAATTAACTGTTGAATAAGAATTAGTCCTATTTAAATTCACTTTATGTAGGTTTTAATTTTTTTAATATCCTGAAAATGTGGCTTGGAAACCCCAAGAGTAAAAAAAGGAGTAATATTTGGATTCACTTCATGTATGTGGATATGTGAATATCATCACAAATTTGGCAAGGGTAGCCAGTGAAAAAAGGTAATTAGTTCAATATAGATTTCTTTTACATAGAGTTTCTTTACCTGTAAATACTGAAAATTAGGTCCCAACATCAGCCACCCTAACATCCATGATATGATTAATATATCACTTCCATGTAGATAACAGGGATGTTACGAGGTGCAGGTTGGAATCCAATCAAGTCTGGCACAGATCAAGCATTCACAAAGTAATTCAATTAGATCTAACAGACCTTCCATGTCATGAGAGGCTGCCATGAAATTAAAGGGTAACATAAACATAATGCAGGTACATTTTTATTAGCTATAGATAATTTGATTGGCACATATCTATGGTGTGCAGCAAATGGGTAACAAAAATATTATAAAAGAAAGGCAACATCAGGAACAAGATAATACTGAGGGATGTTGCAGTGAAATCTTTTTCGCAAAAGCATTAGAATCGAGTTGTCCAGAGGGTCCGTTATGCATGGAATAACCAGTAGGGGAGGGACATAAGAAACAAGAGCACTTTATGAATATTCCACATATACTTCTATGTTGTGTATTTTGCATGTTCATGTAAACATGACCACCTTTAAGTAAATATGACTTACAGAAAGAGTAATAAACAATACCCTTACCACGTTTTCTATTTGCCACTCTGGTGGGGCCTCCTGTACAATAATGACATTTGCCGGAATGGGTGTCTGTGGAGCGCGCCTCCAAAACAATATTCCTCTTCTTTTTTTGGTATTCTGTGAAATTAAAACGAAGTTCACTTATAGAGAACATATAGGGACATATGCTAAATTTCTTTAGAAAGTTTGTTGCTTTTTCATAGCAACAGTCTATCTTGAATATACCATCTCAATGGGCAGAAACAGATTTATAACTCTGCTGACCAATCCATTTGAATGAGGATTATCAGGGGAAGATGAGTGAAAGTTAGGGCCAGAAAGAGGAGGCCTATTTTTAGCTAATCAAAAGTAGCAGATTTTCTCGTTGTGATTGTAATGGGAATATATGATATTGTTGTGGATTTTCCCAGTGGGCAAATAAAGTCAACCAAAGCAATAGAGAATTGATACAGAACTAGTGCTTCTAATGTGTACATTACATTGCCAAAAAAGCCTACCATTTATTTTAGTACAGTTACTTAGAGAGCTATAAAAATCTATTTAGGTAGTAATAACATGATAGTTAGCAAGTAGTTGTAATTGGCATTGTTTACTACAGAAACAAAATTTTTTGTTTCGCTTCTCAAAAATAATTTTCAACATTTTAGAGTAGGAGACAATAACATTACAGACATTACAAAAAAAACATTTTTAACATAACTCCTTCCAAGCAGCATACTGTACACCTTCTACTGCCTTGTCCATCCATGAAGTTGTCTGTACACAATGGGAACCGCCATTAAATTCACATTGCTTCATACGCATAATGATTTTTTCTATTGTGAGTCATTGTCTCTGAATGATGGGGCAATGAGAGGTTATTCGACAATGTCCGTGATAGTTACTGTCTTTGATTACTGGTTTGTCAGTACTTCAGAAAACACTGCCTTTCAATTAGGTACCTAAGTGCTTCTTTATGTGCTTATACTTCTTGAAATATAACTAGGTTCAGCAGTGAGGGCTTTTTCCAGGAGGCAAAAGATGTTTTTTAAGTCAGATAGAGTATAATAAAGTAGCCACATGTAATCAATATAATGCTCAGGCACAGCTATTACCATTAAAATGTGCTCCGTGTATACAATTGGTTTACATAGATATTTTAGTTGGCTACAATAAAGAAAACCAGAAGTTGACAGCAACTTCTAGAGTCAGGTAATATAACTCACTATAACATTTCTAGTGATTAACCAAGAGAACTAGAAATTACAGCAATTGACTTCAATCAGGGAACGTTTTATACAGTTTAATATTCTGACTCCAAGCATTATGCCTGACAAAACAGTCATTGTTGAGGCAACTGGTCACAACAGTATAACTGTGGTGTTATGGATGTTGTATCCCTTGTTCTAGTTTTCTTGGAGCTCATGGTTATTTGGGTTTACTCACTTGTGCAGTAATGGTCCCCAAAGCCCAATAGATCACCACTCAAAAAGCAAGCTATATTGCAACACATAACATTAGTAGTGGTGCTGGTTTGCAGAGAGTAAACTTGACAGCATCAGTAATAATAATAATAATCTGTAGTTTTCGACCGCCGTATAGCCCTAGACCTCGCTGCCATACAGGACCTTGGAAATGCAGAATGTCTGGTATAGTTTTAGCATCACCCCATGCGACAAGGTGCTTAATTTATGGGCATAGTTGGCAATAGCTCCCATTTATTTATTCATGTACTCTAGCTTCCCCTCCTGCAAGTGTTTCTAATTTATTTATACATCAAAAATAATTCTGAGGTATGAAAAAGACAGGACCTTGGCTAAACTATGGGTTCCTGCCTTGAAAGTCTTTGATCTAATCACCTGAGTACCAACTTCCATAACATACAATTTTGTAAAGTTTGGGACAAGTCCAACCCATACATGAAAGAAACAAACCCATTTGGGTGCGCGCCAAACCCTGCTAGTACAGCAACACTTGCAAGTCTGAGTTTATTAAATACAACTTAGGTGCCAATTCCGATCCGGTAAAAACCGGGTACGAACCGTCGGACGGAGCCTTTTCTCCGTCCGACTCGTACCCGGTGCGAAATCCATCCGAAAATGCAAGTACGATTCATACGGAAACACCATTTCCGTACGATTCGAACAAAACACCGACCGAACAGAAACTAAACACAATTCCGATCCTGAAAGGAGCCGACGTGACGTCGGTACGCATCCAGCCTACGTTTCACGAACCAGGAAGTACGATTCGAACCGACGTCATCCCGCACGGAAAATATTTACCGGCTGCCAAAAACTGCCGGGAAATCAGGACGACACACGCAAGGAGCAGCTGGACGCGACGAACAGACATGGACCCGAACCTACGTGCCATCCCTGCCCTCCTAGCAGTCCACCTGGCGTACAGGAACCGACGCAGACGCCGCAGAAGGTCAGCACAACAACCAGGGGCAAAGGGGGGGGCAGGGGCAGGACACACAACACCAACACATGGTACCAAATCACACATGGCCTGGACATACCTGACCATCAGGGCCTGGTCACTTCCAGGGGGTGGGGGCAAGGCCAGCAACGCAAGCGTCCGCCACAACGGAAGTGGATGGTCACGCGAACCGGTACGTACCCTACCCAGGCCGCAAGAGCGTGGGTACGGAACGTACCACGCGTCCCCCTACGTCACTCCAACAATAGCGGTACGGCCCGTACCCACGTCAGAAAGGCCTTGGTACAGCTCGTACCAGCATTGCTGGGGTCATGTAGGGGTACGCGTGGTACGACCCGTAGCCACGCCCCCAAGGCCTGTGTACGGTGCGGACCCCACGGCCCGCAACAATGGTGGGACGCACCGTACCCACACACCAAAGGCATGGGTACGGCCCGTACCCAGGCACGCAGAGCGTGGGCAGGGGTATGTACGGACCGTACCCCCACCCGTGGAAGTACGGCCCGTACCCCCACCCGTGCATGTACGCCCCGAACCCCCACCCGTGTATGTACGCCCCCGAACCCCCCCCCAGCCGTGTATGTACGCACCGAACCACCAGCCGTGTATGTACGCACCAAACCCCCACCCCAGCCGTGTATGTACGCACCGAACCACCAGCCGTGTATGTACGCACCAAACCCCCACCCCAGCCGTGTATGTACGCACCGAACCACCACCCGTGTATGTACGGACCGAACCCCCACCCCAGCAGAGTATGTACGCCCCGAACCCCCACCCGTGTATGTACGGACCGAAACCCCACCCCACTCGTGTATGTACGCCCCGAACCCCCACCCGTGTATGTACGCCCCGAACCGCCACCCGTGTATGTACGCACCCAAGCGCCACCCGTGTATGTACGCCCCGAACCCCCACCCCACCCTGGTATGTACGCCCCGAACCCCCACCCGTGTATGTACGCCCCGAACCGCCACCCGTGTATGTACGCACCCAAGCGCCACCCGTGTATGTACGCCCCGAACCCCCACCCCACCCTGGTATGTACGCCCCGAACCCCCACCCGTGTATGTACGCACCCAAGCGCCACCCGTGCATGTACGCCCCGAACCCCCACCCCACCCTGGTATGTACGCCCCGAACCCCCAGCCGTGTATGTACGCACCAAACCCCCACCCGTGTATGTACGCACCAAACCACCACACCAGCCGTGTATGTACGCACCAAACCCCCACCCCAGCCGTGTATGTACGCACCGAACCACCACCCGTGTATGTACGCACCGAACCACCACCCGTGTATGTACGCCCCCGAACCCCCACCCCAGCAGAGTATGTACGCCCCGAACCCCCACCCGTGTATGTACGGACCGAACCCCCACCCCAGCCGTGTATGTACGCACCAAACCACCACCCGTGTATGTACGCCCCCTAACCCCCCCCAGCCGTGTATGTACGCACCGAACCACCAGCCGTGTATGTACGCACCAAACCCCCACCCGTGTATGTACGGACCGAAACCCCACCCCAGCCGTGTATGTACGCACCAAACCACCACCCGTGTATGTACGCACCAAACCACCACCCCAGCCGTGTATGTACGCACCAAACCACCACCCGTGTATGTACGCACCAAACGCCCACCCGTGTATGTACGCACCAAACCACCACACCAGCCGTGTATGTACGCACCAAACCCCCACCCCAGCCGTGTATGTACGCACCGAACCACCACCCGTGTATGTACGCACCGAACCCCCCCCCAGCCGTGTATGTACGCACCGAACCACCACCCGTGTATGTACGGACCGAACCCCCACCCCAGCAGAGTATGTACGCCCCGAACCCCCACCCGTGTATGTACGGACCGAACCCCCACCCCAGCCGTGTATGTACGCACCAAACCACCACCCGTGTATGTACGCACCAAACCACCACCCCAGCCGTGTATGTACGCACCAAACCACCACCCGTGTATGTACGCACCAAACGCCCACCCGTGTATGTACGCACCAAACCACCACACCAGCCGTGTATGTACGCACCAAACCCCCACCCCAGCCGTGTATGTACGCACCGAACCACCACCCGTGTATGTACGCACCGAACCCCCACCCCAGCAGAGTATGTACGCCCCGAACCCCCACCCGTGTATGTACGGACCGAACCCCCACCCGTGTATGTACGCACCAAACCCCCACCCGTGCATGTACGCACCGAACCTGCTATAAGAATGGGGTGTGCAAAACACCCCCAGCAGTGCCCAGACACAGGAGGGGTGGGTGCAGGGTCCTCCCAGCAGTGCCCAGACACAGGAGGGGTGGGTGCAGGGTCCTCCCAGCAGTGCCCAGACACAGGAGGGGTGTGTACCTATCACTCCCAGCAGTGCCCAGACACAGGAGGGGTGGGTGCAGGGTCCTCCCAGCAGTGCCCAGACACAGGAGGGGTGGGTGCAGGGTCCTCCCAGCAGTGCCCAGACACAGGAGGGGTGTGTGCCTATCACTCCCAGCAGTGCCCAGACACAGGAGGGGTGTGTACCTATCACTCCCAGCAGTGCCCAGACATCGGACAATATACCCCATCAACAAGTTCAGTGACCTACAAGGGTGATACCCCAGATGCAGGCGGAGCCATCGCTGAGCCAGCATGGCTATATTGAAAGGCAACCCTCACACATCCAGGAAATGTAGACACAGCACAGCACAGCATTTGGGAGACACCCTGCAGGAAAAATGGCCTGGGCCACAGAGGACGGAACACACCTTGGGACAATGTCACCATACAGTGAGAGCAAACATGACCAAATACCATTTGCAGAGACCTTTGTGATGGCACGCAGATGGCAGGGTACACCCCATGAGCAGCACACTCCAACATTTCACAGACCCCTAACACATTATCACCACCCCAACGCAGGGAGCACCAGCACCAACAGCAAGTCCAGGAAAGCATCAGTGTGCAAAACAAAAAGAAAAGGCTTTATTCAGCAGGAAAATATATCAGAGAAAATGTCCACTATGTACAAGGGCCATGGGCCAGCCCAGCAGCAATGTCCGGGGGGGGGGTACACATCGGGACGTGTGTCCCCTAGCTTGCCTGCACAGTTCACAAGTCCATTTCATCCACAGAAGAGGGGGCATCAGGGGGGAGGGTGGAAACAGGCACCGCAGGGACAGGAGGGGAAAGGGTAGGTGTTGTGGGTGCAGGGAGGGATGAATCTGCCACAGGGGGGGTGCCAGCGCCAAAGGTGGAGGACAGAATGGCGCTGCACACGTCGGCAAGTTCCCCCAGCGACTCCCCCGTACCCAATCCAACCACAGGCCCCAAGGAGGGGGGGGGGGCAAAGGGATGGGTCGCAGCGCCACTGGGGGAGGGTGTGGACAGGGTGGGGGACTCAACTCCCCTGGCCGGGTCCCGCCTCCACCGCTTGCGGGGTGGTGTCATCCTGGGGCTGGGGGGCACACTCGCAGTGGATGATGCTGTCACTGACTGTTGGCCAGGAGAGCTAAGGGGAGTGGATTTGGAGGGAGTGGGTTGTGTGGAATGCGGACTCCCACTGTGGCTGCGTGTTCTACGTTTCCCCCCCGACCCAGTGGGTGTGCCTTCCTCACCCTGTGTGTGCGTGACAGGAGGTGTGCGCTTCGACTTCCCTGGTGGTGTGGTGCCTGTGTCTGTTGGGGTGCGTGCACGCTGACGTCTGGATGTGCGTGGGACAGGCACGGGAGTGGGAATTGTGGATGGGGCAGGGGTAGGGGGTGTTACGCAGCGCTGCAGGAGATCCAGTGCTGCAGTCAGTGTGGAGTCTATGGACCTCAGCAACTGCCGTTGGTCAGACTGCGCAGCCGACATGCCCTCCATGTATGCCTCCATCTGGGTCAGCACCTGGGTGTGGGCATGGAGGACATTTAGCATCGCAGTCTGACCAACCTGCAACTGCCTCAGGATGTCCACAGACTCCGCACTCACCGCAGCAGTGGTGACAGGGGCAGGGGGTGCGGTGCCTGGCAGGAAGGAGACATGTGGGGACCGAGCACGGAGGGAAGGGCCACGAGCATGTGGGAGGCCGGTGATGGAACCTGAGGTGGCGGGGGGATGTGGAGGGCTGCCATCAGCTGGGGGGGCAGACTCCGCCACCTCTGGGAGCTCAGCCTCGGACCCGTCTGCGTCATAGTCTGTGTTGGCAGTCAACAGGTCCTCCGCCTCACTCCCTTCGGCCTCCGTGCCACTCCATGTGCCAGACAGGACAGCACTGCTGGTACTGGTGCTCAATCTCTCCTCCCGGTCCGTGCTAGTGTCTCCTTCCGTGTCCCCCGGCGATGCTGTGGGCAAGGTGAAGAGACAGGAGAAAATCAGACACCTGTACACTTATGTCACATGAGTCAAATATACATAGGTCACATTGCATAGCCTGAAAAGCAACAGGAGTAACACCTACAAAACAATGTACACATGTAGGCCATGGAACACACAGTTTTTCTACCCACCATGCCACTGAGACACAATGGAGATCATGACACAACAGCAAATCACTGCACCTGAAATTTTAGAGAGGAGTCAGCCTCTGGGGACAAATGTGCACAGCACCTGCACCACACTGCGTCGTCAAAAAGGGATGAGCATGAATCATATCCATTTACTCTTGCCGCATGCTGCAAAGGCAATACATGAAACCAGGCCACACATGACAGGGTCACTGCACCTTGAGCGTATGTCCAGTCAAACATCACACACAGGCTAAACCCAGCAAGGAGGATGAAGCTTCTGACATGTAGGCCTTGTACGCACAAACCACCCACACCTGAGACAATCTCATTGAGACGGAGAAAGTATGTACACCTCTTACTCTGGGATGGAAACACATGGCCTCCACTAATTCATGACTGTAAACACACAGCCCCTGGTGGCCATGTCCACACATCATTGACAGGCAAACATCATCAGATTGTCTCAACAACACACACAGGTAATGCCCACTGTGAGTATGCACAAGCAAAATGGGTCCCCCTGTACAGTGGACACATGTAGCAACCTGTAGGTCCTAACAGTTGAGCCCAGGGTACAATGCCACCCTACGCAACCCATGGCAAAGACACAGTGAATGGCCATATTGTTGGATGACGCACATGATACCTAGGAAGAGGTGCCCCAGGGCACAGTAGTGCCCACACTCCTCCATGGTCCAGGATGGACATGACTGCAAATTAAGCAACCGTCCCTGCACTTAGCAGGCCTCCCACTCAGGCACATCATGTCAGAGGGCACACAATTGGACATGCATGCTGGAAGGCTGTACATTTTGGAGACACACCCCTATGTCGTGATTCACAATCAGTGCCAAGTGACATGGACACCACAATGACTGAAATTGGCCATGGCACACGCAAGGTCCCCATACCTGTGGCACATCACCCCCACACATGATGCTGATAGCATAGGGCACCTGCATGAACTGCCTGCATAAATAACCTTGTGCAAGAGTGGCGACAGACCAGGGAACACATTGCAAGGAGGGGAAGGGAGGGAGTGAGAACAGCACTGTGCTACTTTGTGGAGAAGTTGACGCACTGCACAATCAAACCCTGGCAGTGTATCCATGCAACTGCACACTTACATTGGCTGGGGACACACAACTGACACACATGTACCTACCCCCTTCCTGCTGCTGCCTCTCCTGTAGGCGCCTGTCCATATCGGGGAAGACCACCGCCAGCACACGCTTCTGGATGTGGGTCAGACGACGGCGGCCACGGTTCTTACGGCTCTCAGGTGAGTCCCCCAGCAGGAGCCGTGCAATCCTCCTCGTCCAGCACCGGATGTCCTGCCAGCGTTTCCTCACCTGAGACAGGCTCCGCCTCCGACCCTCTGTACCCCTCACGGCACTGACGGCTTCCCTCCAGATCTCCCCCTTGGCAATGGCGCCTACCTGTGAGGATGCAAAAGAGAGAATACATTAATCCACATGAGCAAAGACACAGAGACACACATATAGAACAATCCTCATTATGAACAGGCCATGGTATGCATGCAACTAATTGCACCTTTGTCATAGGGACATTATCCACTGTGGAAGGCCAAATGCACTACGTGCCAGTGGAAGCACACGGGTGGCATGAGGGGTACCACACACTCACTGACCAGGGATCACACTGTGCCTCACAGGCTACACCAGGATTATGTACAGCACCTCACAGCAGTCACCTGCCCCAGCACACTGATGCTACCTCAGCAGAGTACACAGACACACACAGGTACAGGACAATCACATGGCATTGCCAACTGCGGGTACACACCTCACTCTGCCCATGTGCCAGTAGACGGGGGTGTCACAGGTGTGGGGCTGGCTCAGCACGGCATGCACACAGCACTGCTCCCTGCTCACATCCGATGGCCAGGCCATATCCATCCCTCATGCTGCTTGTGTGCAACACTCCCCATATGCACTCACCCACATGACAGGGGACTAACACACACACCAATGTGCAGGGGACGAACACGGCCTTTGGACACTCACAGCACAGGTACACTGAACAAACACACATCCATGGGTACTGACACCTGTCACACTGGGGGGAACACAGGATCACATCAGGACTGTGGAAACAACATCCCCAGGAGGAGTATGCAGGCAGAATGTGGCATGCACCTTGCATTCATTGTCACAGTAGGCACTATGCAAGTGAGGAGTGCACACAGGAAACACAGCATGCTCTGCATGGGTGACATGAGGCCTTCCACACCCTGGGACCCACTCCAAACAACAGTGCATGTCTGTCACACATGGACACAATGCCAGAAGTCACTGTCACACAAAAGGGGCACAGTCTAAGCTAGTGGAGTCTGCACTCACCTGAACCCCTGGTCGACCATACAGGCTCTGGAACTGTGGGAGGATCACATCTATCAGGGCAAGGTTCTCCTCCTGGGTGAATGGCTGTGACCTCTCCACAGTCCTGGACATGGTGCCAGAGGAATCACTATCAGCAGCAGTGGTCAGGGATGAATGGATGTGCAGGCAAGTGCTCTCTCATGGGACCTGGCTGCCTTATATATGCCTGGCTGGCCTGTTCATGTATAGGAGTACAGATTGATTGGTCAGTCACATTAGCATCCTACGTTTCATCCAATCCCTTCAAACCTACCCCAGTGTGTGGCTTTGCATGGTTTCAGTTTTGATAATGATGTCAAGTCAACATCCACATTGCAACAATGTAGATTCTTTCAAACTGACTTCTGCTGTGCACCTGGTGCTCAAATTCAAAAATTTAACTCAGTCTCCATGGCAACCATCAGGCATTTAGGCCCTTATACTTGTCCCTCATGTGTCCCCTATGTGTTTTCATACATTTACACACAGGTACGGTGCGTTCCACGCCCTAGGGCACCCCACAAGCAGTGATACCGACCGTACATGCGCTTGTACGGTCCGGATCACAATATGGGCGCTGGCGTATGCGTACGCCACAGTAGTACGGACTGTACACGCGCTTGTACGGTCCGGATCACAATATGGGCGCTGGCGTATGCGTACGCCACAGTAGTACGGACTGTACACGCGCTTGTACGGTCCGGATCACAATATGGGCGCTGGCGTATGCGTACGCCACAGTAGTACGGACTGTACACGCGCTTGTACGGTCCGGATCACAATATGGGCGCTGGCGTATGCGTACGCCACAGTAGTACGGACTGTACACGCGCTTGTACGGTCCGGATCACAATATGGGCGCTGGCGTATGCGTACGCCACAGTAGTACGGACTGTACACGCGCTTGTACGGTCCGGATCACAATATGGGCGCTGGCGTATGCGTACGCCACAGTAGTACGGACCGTACAAGCGCGTGTACAGTCCGTACTACTGTGGCGTACGCATACGCCAGCGCCCATATTGTGATCCGGACCGTACAAGCGCGTGTACAGTCCGTACTACTGTGGCGTACGCATACGCCAGCGCCCATATTGTGATCCGGACCGTACAAGCGCGTGTACAGTCCGTACTACTGTGGCGTACGCATACGCCAGCGCCCATATTGTGATCCGGACCGTACAAGCGCGTGTACAGTCCGTACTACTGTGGCGTACGCATACGCCAGCGCCCATATTGTGATCCGGACCGTACAAGCGCGTGTACAGTCCGTACTACTGTGGCGTACGCATACGCCAGCGCACATATTGTGATCCGGACCGTACAAGCGCGTGTACAGTCCGTACTACTGTGGCGTACGCATACGCCAGCGGCAATATTGGCCCAGGGACCCTATACACGCGCTCCGAGCGTATGTACGGTGCGTATAACAACTGTCAGTGGTGACAGGCGGCACACAGACAGGAATGGAGCGGACAGGTATTGCCAAGGGTGGACACCAATGCATTGTCTGTGCAATACCACCTGTGTGTGACACAGGTGTGTCAGGATGTGATGTGGCACTTTACCCCTGAGGTGTGGGCAAAGCACATGTACGATGAGCTGTGTACACATGTCGTGTGTGATGGTGCGCATTGTACCACACATCCCCTGCACTCCTTTGACATGTGTGCATGTCGTACACACTAGTGGAGCCATGAGTCACTTGCATGTCCCAGTCACGGACACCCGCACCTGTCCCCTGATGCCAGGTACACGGAATATTACATATGACACGTGTATGGCTGCGTTGCATGCTGCAACCATGTCATGTGTGTGGCATGTCTTTCCATGATTTTGCTGTAGGTGTGTGATTCAATGTGTCAGCAGTTGCTGCTGCCAACATGTGTCTGTGTGTCGATGGGCATGGCACACTGTTCCGCACACCAGCCCACATATGTGATTTGCCATGAGGTGTGTATGTATCCAACTACACGGAGTATCAACACAAGTACATATCCACATGCTCCCTATGTATGTTCTGTCTCGACATGTACTCCTCAAAGGCAATGTGTGTGGCCTGTCCTATTCCTATGACATGTGACCAGTGCATATCGCATCCAACTACCTGTCTGTACCATACGCATACTACCTCTGCACATGTGTGGATGTCTGTGAATCCTGTGATGCGTGTGCATGTTCACTTACACTGGCCCACAGCTAGTCTCATGCCATGTCATCGTGATCTTGCCCCCCTCCGTTAGTGGCTGTCCCTTGGTAGGAGTGTAACCTGACTGGCGTTCGTGTCCAGGAACTGTGGCACAGACCTGACTCACAACGTGGCATATGTGTATTGGCTGTGTAACATGTGCTCAGTGCATTGACGATGTTGTTGTACAGTGCTCACTCTTAGGTGTTCCTTCCATTTCACTGCAGGGCTCCGCCTCTCCCTCGACGTATGCCAGACATTGCTGCCCTGCATGAACGGGACTGTATACGCCGCTACAGATTCAGCCAACGGTTGATTGATGAGTTGACTGGCCGGCTGGAAGCACAACTCCTCCCGCGCCACAGGTATCCAAGTGCACTGACACCCAAGTTGAAGGTGATGGCAGCCCTACATTTCCTTGCCACGGGTACGTTCCAACATACCATTGCTGATGTCGGGGGCATGTCCCAGACGATGTTCAGCCGTGTTCTGCATGATTTCTTAGAGGCCATGTTGGTTCACCTGGATGAGTACATTAAATTCCCAAATCGTGAGCAGTTGACAGATGTCAAGCGTGAGTTCTATGCCCTGGGAGGGATGCCCCATGTCATTGGGTCCATAGATGGGACACATGTTGCGTTGGTACCACCACAGGCACAGGAGGTGGTGTATAGGAATCGCAAACATTATCACTCCATTAATGCCCTTGTGGTGTGTCTGTCCAACATGGTGATTTCACATGTCTGTGTTCGCTTTCCAGGATCAGCACACGATGCCTTCATCATGAGGCGTAGCAGGGTGCCAGAAATGATGCTGCAGCTGCGGAACGAGCGAGCATGTATTGTTGGTGGGTAGACTCTGGCAGTTCTGTGTTTGGCGTCATCTTCCAATCTCACTGCCTGTGCTGACACACTTCTGTCCATGATGTTTCCTTGTAGGGGACGCTGGCTATCCCAACATGCCATGGCTGATGACGCCTGTCCGCAACCCCAGCACGGCTGCCGAGCACCTCTACAACAACGCACATGGGCGGACCAGGAGAGTCATTGAGAGGACGTTTGGACTTCTGAAGAGCCGATTCCGGTGCCTCCACAAGACCGGCGGAGCACTCCCATATGCCCCGGTGAAGGTGTGCAAGATCATCATCGTCTGCTGCATGCTGCACAACATGGCAGTGGAGGAAGCTGTTCCACTCATACTGGATCAAGATGACCAGGACCATCCACCCGTGGAGGATGAAGGGCTTGGTGACGGGGCAAGTGATGTGGAGGAGGAGGAGGCTGTGGAGGACATGCGGAGTCGGCTCATACGCAACTTCTTTGCTTAGTGGTGAGTTCCAGTGTCTGAGTGTGCACGCATTGGGCCGTGTGTGGCATGTGTTGCAATGTGTGTGTCCATCTGCATGTCTGCCAAGTGAGTCAGTGGTGTGTATTGAAGTGTCACTCAAGTGATGGCGCAATGGAAGGATGTTGTCTGAGGGTCATCATTGTCACCTGTCATGTTAACAACATGATACGTGTTAAGTACATGCTTGCGGATGTGCTCCTTTGTGCTGAATCCTTGTGTGTCTCTCTTCCACAGGTCCATGTGCATGCTGTCTGCTGGTGGCATTGTTGTGCTCCTGCTACTCCTCATGAACACAGCGACATGTGCTGATTCAGCGTCACATGCACGGGCAAGTGTTGAAATCTCCTCAGGGTAAGGGATGCCTCACGTCGTTTTGGGTGTGTGAATTGTTTGTAGTCTGTGTGCACTTCTCCGGTTCATGTGTGTTCCATTTGCATACATGGTGATCCTACATGGGGAACATGACATGGGGCAGGCTTCACCTGGAGCCATGCTCAGACTTGGTGACTGTCATGTGGCAGGGGATTGGGGATTGTGATGAGGCCATCATTGTGTGTAACACTGGCCTCGGAAACATACAGGTTGCACCGGGTTGACATGGTGTGTGATTGCCCCATCAGGGCCTCAATGGTGTATAGCGGCCTCTCCGTGGCAGCAGGGGGTGTTTAGCTGTTATCCGTCACTTGTGTGCCAGGTCAATGGGATGCCAGCATCTGTGTTGCAATGGGGGGTGCCAGTGTTGCTCCCACATGTACATCCACATGACCTGTGTATGTGTTGACAGAGTATCATTGTCATTCCAACACACATGACTAATAAATTTGTCCCTCTGTCTCCAAGGTGCCTCTTCCCTGTCAATGGTGCCCTGTTGCCACTGTGCGTGCCGCAGGTCTGGCATAGTTTTCATAGGTGGTGCATATGTGTCTATGTGTAGAGTGACAAGATGCTAGGGGTTTGTCAGGGAGTGGGAACTGTATTATGCACAAGATGCACAGTTCCATCCACCTCAAGGCAAGAGAGACCATCCCCCAGGGAAACTACAACATCTGTGTAGAATCCTACCCTGCAGTCTACGGACATGTGCCTCACGACTCCCATGGTACTTGTCCATATCCGGAGTGCATCTGCACAGCTCTGCTACTGCGTCGGGCAACCAGGCCACATCAACGTCCTAACGGGATGGGGGGAATGTTTCACAGCCAGCTGCAGGATGACCTTCTAGATCCACGCCCACACTCATGATGCAGCCCACAACCCCAACACAACCATGTGGCACAGTGATCCTAAACTGCATTCTGGCATCTCCATGCATCCAACCTTGGCCTAGCCACCATTCTCAACATCCGCCTGACGCAAGCATGCTGCACATTGTAGGGACACATGTCTAGACATACCTGGGAGCGGCAAGCCAGGTCACTCCACATGATCCCTGACCTCTGCGCATGACTGTTGCTCCCCTGAATGTGTCTGTAGCCACAGTTGTGCGGGAACCACTCAGCTGGTTGGGCCCAGCACAGGTGAGTTTGGTACTCCATGTCTGTATCAGATGAGACATTGGGACCCATGTGTGTCCTGGGCAAGACTGCGACCCCACGGTTTGGATGGTTGGAGTTAATTCTGAGATCAGGCATGCTTTGACTGTACGACACACACATGTATTGTAATAATGTAGAATCACGGCATCATCTTGTAAGTGTGATTAATTTATTTGTGGTGGGGTACGGGTTTGTGGGGATGACAAGAGGTGCACAGCGGGAGTGTAGAATCCAAAGTTCACTGGGGGAGTTGGTATCCTTGTCGTAGCAAAATGTCAGAGTCCATGCCACAGTCTTCGTCAACATAGGTCAGACAGTGACCAGCAAGTCCATGTGGCAGACAATGTCATGTGCTGCTATTGGGCCAGAGGGCCAGGTGCCAGGCCAGGTGACCTGGGAGATGGTGATGTTCTGCTGACTCTCACAGTCTTTTTCGTGGACGACCCACCTTCCTGCGGGGACCCTCGGAAGCAGTCCGTGACGATGTCTGTGACGCTCCGTCGGATGAATCCTCCTCCTCCTGATCCCTCCCTGTGTCTGGTAATGGCCTTCGCCTGGTGCCACAGGGAGGGTTGCCCATGTTGTCGGCAATCCGACGGAGTACACCGGTCATTTGGGTTTGCACCGCCACGAGCTCAGCCTGTCTATCCTCCATCCTTCCTTGGTGTTGCAGTTGACAGGCATGTTGCTGGGACTGCAGGGTCTTCATCTCCTGGAGGGTCCCCTTGATGTCATTGAGGGTGGACGCAATCTGGTCCATGCCCCTGGTGTCACGCCGGTATGTATCCAGGATGTTGCTGACCTGGGACACTACCGGGTCCTGAGCTGCCTGGTCAGGTTCGCGCCTCCGCCGTCCTCCACTCCCGCCACCCCTGCCCACGTGCACCTGGCCTGCCGTTGTGGGTGCATCGGGTCTCCGGGACCCCTGAGGGATGGCATCTGCGTTGCCGCCTGCCTCCTCCTGGGTGCCCGGAGGACCGTGTCCCTCCTGGGCAGACTGGCTGGGTGGTCGTGTGCGGGCAGGGCTCCTGGACGTCTCCTGGGATGTGGCAGGAATGGGGGTGGTGGTTGGCACAGTTGTACCTGACGCAGGTGCTGCAGGTGGTTGGACACCAGAGGGGCCAGGTTGGTCTGGGTCATCCACGGAGTGGTGAGAGTCATCGCTGGCGGTGGGGTCATCATCCCGCGGAGCCTGGTCCTGTGTGACTTCCCCCCCAGTGTTGGGGGGTGTTCGTCGACGTTGACCTGTGTGTGAGAGAGACAATGTTGACAGTGTCACATGTGGCATCCATGTTGCATGCATTTCTGATTTGGCACTCTTCCTCTGGGTAGTTGGATCTGTCCTGCATTCCTCTCACAGTGCACTTGTGCATGGCTATGTCCCTTGGCCACAGCTGTCAGGGCTTTACGCATGTGTGAGACACAATCTTAGTTGATGCATCTATTTGGGTACACAGTCAGCAGTGTGGTGTGCGGGCGTAGCGAGCCATGCAGAGGCGCCTTACGTGTTGCACTGTACGTGGCCAAATGGTGTTTTGGCAAGGCAATTTGATGTTGCAGGTAGGGGACTGAAGCATTTGTGACAGGGTTCTTACCGACACGGTGGGTGGGTATACTGGGTGTGTGGTTAGGTCTGTGCCTGCAGCACGGATGGACTCGTGCACAGATTGACACATGGACCGGTCTTCATCTACGGAAGGGGGGGTTGAGGCACTGCCAGACCTGGTCTGCATGCACACAGTCCACCGGCTGACGAGTGGACATGGCCACACCACCCAAGGGTGATTTAGTCTCCCTGTGTCTCCCTTCCTCCCTCCCTCTGTCACCCTCCTCCCTCCCTCTGTCGGTCTCCCTCTGTCACCCTACTCCCTCCCTCTGTCTGTCTCCCTGTGTCCCCCCTCTGTCTCCTTCCCTCTCATTCCCCCTCTCCCTCCCTCTCTTTGTCACTCTCTGTCACCTCAGGCCAGCTTCCTGGGCACACACAGTTAGCCGGTCTTTGAATGGCCATTGGCTTGTTCATGTGAGTTAGTCCCTGTTCTCCGGGCACCCATTGGGCAGTGTGTCTGAGTGTAGGCTGCTGCTGTGGCGGTGTGTGCTGAGACTCTATCAGAGCGATGCATCTTCATTGTCTGCTGTTATGTGCAAATTGTGCCTTCAGACCCATGGCATCCTGCATGGCAGCCATCATTTGCAGGCAAGACAGTACTGTGTGGGTACACACAGTTTGTATGGCTGTGCCCTGGGCCATATGGGCTGAGGGCATTGTTGTGTGCTTGTGAGTTGCTCAATGTTAGTTTTGCTGCCCCCACTCCCAGCATCGACCACATCCTGTGTTGTGTTGGTGTATTGTGTGGCCTGTGACTTGGCATGGCCCTGATTGATGCATGGGGCATGGAGGTGCCAGTGGCATGTGTGTGTTTGTGGAGTGTTGTTGTGTCCGGTGGTGGCTTGGGGGGGGTGGCATGCATGATTGATTGTGTATGGCATCCCCCCCATGTGAGGTGAGTTGTTTGTGTACTCACCAGGGTCTGGGAGTCCTGGCAGTCCGTGTAGTCCCTCCACCGCCAGCGTGGACATCACCTTCTCCTCCCAGGGATGGTATTGTACCGGTCTGGGGGGCGGCCCTCCTCCAGTGATGTTCCCCTGGTTGTGATTGTCAGTCATCTTCCTCTTGACCGTCCTCCGCAGATCGTACCACCTGGATTGGCACTCGTGCCTGGTCCTTCTGGTTGTCCCAACAGCATTCACAGAATCGACGATCCTCTGCCACATGGCGGTTTTTTCGGATATGCTGGTCTGTCTGACCAATGTCCCAAAGAGCTGTGGCTCGACTCTGAGGATTTCGTCGACAAGGATCTCCAGCTCCTCCTTTGTGAACTTTGGATTCTTGGTGGTGGACATGGCGTGGGGTGTGGTTGTGGGGGTGTGGGTGTGGATGGCTGTGGGTGTGTGGGTGTGGTAGTGGAGGTGTGTGTGTGAATGTGATGAGGGGGTGTTTGTGTAGGTGGTTGTGTGAAGGTATGCAAGTGTGAGGTTCAAGTATGGTGGTGTGGGTCGTCTGTGGGCTCTGGCAGCAGTGGGTCTGTTGCAAAGGCTCATGGTTTGTGTGTGTGGTCCATTTTTATTGGTCCATTTGTGGGTGTGGCTGTGTTTGAAATTTGTGTGGGTGTGTTATGAGGAGTGATTGAGTTTTGGGCCTCTGTTTGGCAGTTTGGCAGTTGCAGGTGAGTGTATGTGATGTTTGTGGGGTTGTTGGGCCTGTTTGGTGGTGTGGGGAAACTCTACTTGACTCTCCTTGTGTAAATATGGTTTGTCCGGGTTCAGTACGTGTTTTTTTGGCGTCAGTACGGTCCGTACATGCACTGGTGGGGGTGCGGTCCGTACATTCCCTGGTGGGGTGGTGGTTCGGTGCGTACATACACGGCTGGGGTGGGGGTTTGGTGCGTACATACACGGCTGGTGGTTCGGTGCGTACATACACGGCTGGGGGGGGTTCGGGGGCGTACATACACGGCTGGTGGTTCGGTGCGTACATACACGGCTGGTGGTTCGGTGCGTACATACACGGCTGGGGGGGGGTTCGGGGGCGTACATACACGGGTGGGTGTTTGGTGCGTACATACACGGCTGGTGGTTCGGTGCGTACATACACGGGTGGGGGTTCGGGGCGTACATACGCGGGCGGGGGGTGGTGGGGTGTTGGGCGCGTATGCGGGCACATGTCTCCATGGTTGCTATGGGAGTTCGGTTCGGACGGTGTTTTTTGCGTACGGTTGTGAAATGGGGAGGACGGGAGGGATCGTACTTGCGCAGTCGGACTTTATTTTTCCGCACGGTGGGTTTCTCGCCCGGGGACGTGTCGGTGACTTTTCCCGACCCGAGGACGTGTGGGGAAATCTTCCCAATGCGATTCGTATGGACTTTTTTCCGTTCGAATCGTACTTGGCAGTTTGTACGCTACTTTGACGATTCGGACGGAAAAAAATCCGGATACGAGTCGGACGGGGAATTTTTTTACCGGATCGGAATTGGCACCTTAATCTTGATTAATTACCTTTCTTATACATATATCCCTTCAATGTATTTATGTATGTTTACATTTATTAATTTACTCCTAATTCAGCATCTCCAATGCACTACCCTATATCTTACCTTATACTTCTCTCAATATATACTCTACCTTCATTCTCTAACTCACCCCAAACCTCATTCTACTACTCTCTTCAATGCTCTAATCTACCCAATATCTCTCTCAATATAGCCTCTATTTCCGCTCTCTGATCATCCCAAACTCCATTCTACTACTTTGATCCGCAAAATAACCCTTTCTAGACTGTTCCCTCCTCTACTCCCCCTTGTATCATCCCAACCTCTTTTACTATTCAGATCTCCCAAACAACCCTATCTAACCCTTCCCTCATGTATCCCTCCTAGACTCATCTGATACCTCATTTTTCTCTCTAATCCACTTTTAGATACTCTTCCCCCTCCATCTCTGCTTTACTCATCTCATACCTCCTCCTACTGCTATGCTCTTGAAATAAACACTTTCAAGACCCTTCCCTTTTCTATCCCTCCACTATCCTTTTCCAACTAACAGATTCACATGTCCACCGTTTAAATTAATTTCATATTTCCCTATACAAATTCACCACTCACCCTTTTTGGGATCCAGAGTAGCATGCTACTTGCTAAAAAGCGCTTTGATGCCTCGTCCGGGGTAGTAAGCGCTATATAAATATAATTACAATACAATTACAATTTTTCCCGTTTCCCTATCGCTCCTCTGTGTCCCTCATTTACTATTATAACCTAGATGTATAAATGTGGAGATCTCTGATTTCCCCATGTAGCTTTGTTTATAATATTTTGAAGAATGTAAGTAGTGCTGTTGTAGTAACACTAAACATTTTTCAAAAATGCAGTTTGTGTATAGACCCCTGAGAGGCCAGTTTCTCGGTAATGACTGGTCACAGTTAAAATTGTCCTATGGTGGGCCATTTGCAGAAACACTGAAATAGGCAGGGCAGGATCACTATAGTATACTTAGGGGTAGGCCTGGACGAAAAATTCCGTTCCGCTTGCGGAATTTGCGGAATTTCGGTAATTTCGCGTTCCGCGGAGAACGCAAAATTGCCCAAAATTCTGCTTTCCGCGACTTCGCAACAGTTTTTCTTGTTCGCGTTCTCAAAATGCGTGTTCGTGAGATATTTCTCCCCGAGCACGCAAACAGCAACTGTGAACAGGAAAAAAGCATAGCGAACAAGCAATTCCGCGTGTTCGCGGAATTTCTGCATGTTCGCGGAGATTTTTACCGTTTCGCGGAGATTTGCGTAACGCGATTACGCAAATTCCGCCCACCCCTACTTAGGGGCCTATTAGGATGGCGGTCGGAAATTCTCCCCGACCGCCATGGTAGCGGGAAAAGACCGCCCTCAAAGACCGTGGCATAACCGCCGGTCAAATTAGGATGCTCCGCAGTCGAAATCCGTCCGCGGCGGTCGGATTCTGGCGATTAACATTGCGGCGGTTGCTGCTGCCAGCAGCTCCGCCATGGTGTGAAAAGGAGCATGTCATGCATGTCACTGCACTGTGTGGCAGGCACTGCACAGTGCCTGCCACCAGGTACAGGGACATGCAGGGGGGCATGGTATCCCCGAGTGTACCCACACCCCCAACACATTGGGGACCCGTAATGGGCCCCCGGAGACATTCTCCGCATGCCTTTCCATGGAGAATCCACTGCCGCAGAAAGGCTGGCTACCGCCGGCATCATAATCATTCCGGCGGAGCCTGGCCCTGCACCGGCATCATTGCAGCGGTCCAGTTCCACCCGCTGGGCATGTGTGCAGACTAGTACCGGCGGAAAAGTTGCGCTCGGAGATTCTCATCGCCGTGGTCATGATGGCCATGCTAATTGGACAGGCGGTTTTCAGGGTTTCGATCACAGGCGGATGTCCACCGCCGGTCCGGCCGTTGACACCGCCAGCCCAGTGGTGGCCATCCGTCCACCATCCTAATAGACCCCTTAGAGTTTCCTAGAGCTTAAAATCTTGATATTTCTGGAAACTTGCATCATAGAAAATTGATTAAAAGGTTTCAGGATCAGGATGACGATCTGACCCAAGCAAAGACAGTATGTAAACTGAATGAGACCGACACCTTGCTTTCTTCTTAGGTTTGGCTATGGTGATGTATGCTCACACCAATCTAGGAGCAGTACTTAGTACAACAGGTGCCATACTCTGTCTTCTTTACCTCCGCAGCCCTCAGGTGATGTAACTGTCATTCACTTTGGGCATTTCCTGCATAGTCGTAGATTCTTGTGATTCCTGAACATTCTCTCTTTCTTAAGTCATTCTCAACATTGATTATCCTATGTTCTCTTACTATATAGAGCTTTTGGGTTTTCAATGGCTTTTTATTGTTTACAGGTATAGAGCAATTCATATGGTAAAATATAAAGAGTGAAAAATAGGTATCAAGGAAGACTATGTATTTTCCAAAATAGGCACAAGATATGGAGTTTAGAAGCAGTGGATATTTGCACATCTCCCAATTTGTGGGCACCCATGCTAGCATGTGAATTAGAGGGCATTTCTCAAAATGTCTTCTTTCTTACACACTGGCTTACATTTGGAAGGCACAAATACAGAGAAATACAATTGATAATAACACTTGTTCTACCATTCCGTTTTCCCTAGTCTCCCAATTAATTGGTGCCATACTTGGTTGGGTAGGGCTACAACCTCACAAACCTGTACATTTTTTAAACCTAGACACCTAGGGCAATCCATGATGGGGTCATGTGCATGGCTCTCCCAGGTTGTTTTACCAAGAATTCCTTGCAAACCTCACACTTTGACTAAAAAACAAATTTTCCTCATCTTTCTGTGATGGAAAATTCTGGACTCTGCAGTCAGCCACAAACTTCCTTCGAGCCAGCATTCCCCTAAGTCTTCTGATAAAAATGGTATCTTACTTGTCTGGGTATGCCTAGTGCCCACAACAGAAATGCCGCAAAACGCAACATGGACACATCACATTTTCCCCCTCAAACCTGACCTTTTTTTGCAATGTGCCTAGGTGGATTTTGGGCCCTAGCTCATCTAGCACCTTAGCAAACCTGTACATTTTAGAAGACTAGATACCTAGGGGAATCCAGGGTGGGGTGACTTGTGTGGATCTCATAAGGCTTTTGTTACCCACAATGCCCTGCTAACCTCAAACTTTGCTTGAAATCACAAATTTTCCTTACATTTCTGTGATGGAAACTTCCGGAATCTGAAGGAATCCACAACATTCCTACCACCCAGCATTGACTCACACATGCCAATAAAAATACTGCACCACTTGTGTGGTTGGGCCTATTGTTAGTCACAGGAAGGGATCAAACCAAGGACAATACCTGTCGCTGGCATTTGGCTCAATCACACAAGTGGGTAGAAAGACTGTTTCTTCATTTTTATGGGGGTGGGGTCATGTCCATGATGGGCAGCCCCCACCCTTACAAATAAAAAAAAGGAATACCTGTGGTCTTGTGGCCTTGAGGTAATTGCTCTCATCTGGCCCCGGGGGCATAAAGACTATTTCCCTATTTTTGTTGGGTGGGGGCATTGCCATGCCAATGCTAGGCAGCCATCACAACTACAAATATATATAGAACTGTAATCATGGTGCCTAGTGCACTTTCTGCCCCACCGGCAAGCAGATGGGGATATTGGCCCTCAGGACTGCATTAACAAACACGAGCAAGAGGGAGCACATGCCCTTGCCCAAGAGGCCACTCCCCCTACCCTTCCTGTCTAGCGGGTTGATCCCTGCTTGGAGATCTCCATCCTGGGGCCATCCCCAAGAATCAATCCACTGGGTACCATTGGAAAGAGGAGGTTCTTCCCTTTCCAATGACACCTCCCCCGTCAGAATTGGTCCTCGGAGGCTGAGATATGCGCCTGAGCAATGATTCAGTGAAAGTGAAATTAGCCAATTGGCTCATTTCACATTCACTTTCACTGTATTGACATCAGCGTACCATGCAGGCAGATCCTCATTGGATGGAAAACAACAAATGCCTTGGGCTGCTGGGGAAGCTGTTCTCCAGCTCCCAAGGCTAAAATGACAAGCATTTACAATGCAACGGTCTCGGCATTGTTAAAGTTAGAGCTATTGGCATTGCTCATGACATTATTTTTGTTTATGTTTTAGTTTTTAAAACATTTAACCATTTCAGCGCGGCGCGGATTACCGCGCTGTGTTGAAGGTTCTATTGCGCGAGCGGGGCCATGACGGAGCGGTTCCGTCATACGCACAGCGCAACCGATGTGCATGACGGAACCGCTCCGTCATGCGCATCGAAGGTGTTAAAGAAACGGCATTGTTATTTACAATGTCAATAGCGTAATCACTCTCAAATGCGAGACCTATTGCATTTGCACCCACACACAGAGCCACCCACACACACAGAGCCGCCCACACACACAGAGCCACCACACAGAGCCCCCCACACAGAGCCACCTACACAGAGCCACCTACACAGAGCCACCTACACAGAGCAACCCACACACAAATAGAGCCACCCACACAGAGCCACCTACACACACAGAGTTACCCACACACAGACAGCCACCCACACATAGAGCAGCCTACAAAAAAAGCCACCCACACAGAGCCACACACAGAGGCACACACAAATAGAGCCTCCCACACACACACACAGCCACCCACACTTACACAGAGCCACACACACAAAGCCACACACACAGAGCCACACATACATACACAGAGCCACATACACACACAGCCCCACACACAAACACATACAGAACCACACACACACACATAGATCTAGACACATACATATTGATTTTGGGAGCCGAGACCTAAAAAGCACTCTAAATGCGATATTTGCGTTCCTGAAATGAAAAACGGACAATTTCACTGTAGTCCTTCGTCTGTGTTGGCGAATGGTTTGCTGGTGCAGGAAGTCCGTATTGGGGAGAGCTGAGATGCGAGCACTTCCGACATACGGAACGTCGGTGTTGTTTAGCCGCTGCACAGTGCTTGTGCATATCTGCAACATGTGGGAAGCATTTCAGCAATAGAACTTCCCGAGCAGGTAATCGATCACAGAGCAAATTTTTTGTATCGGGGTTCAGTGAGGCACATATGTAACGACTTCACGGAGTCAGTAGCAGTATCCTGTGACCTGGATAATGTATGAATTCTGTTTACTCTGAGGATACGATACACTAGTTTTGTATTTGGAATTCACGAACTCACCCCGCCGGCCCCACTTAAGGGAAGTTCATTAGAACATGCTACAGTAACCTCCACCCAGAGCCCAAGAGAGAACCAAAGCCCGCAGGGAGACCTGTTTGATGAGACTACCATCAGAAGAGAGCTTGTTCTCAAGACCAAACCGAAGCCAGCAGCAACACCCGTCCGTACCCGTCAACTCACCCTTATTTGGCAGTTATCACCGTCATCTAAATCACATGCGCCATACTGCCAAATTAATTCCCCTACGGAAAAATCCTTTGGTCATACCTTTTTAAGACCTGTTTCGCCCTCTAAAATTGTTCGTTCTCTATTCATTAGGTCTCATGTAGTAGCGCCTCGTACTGAAAGGAGGCAGCAGGGGGAGGGAGTCGCCATGAAAACCACCGCCTTTCTCCGAGGTCAGCCAGAAATGTCTCAGAGAAACGCAGTGGCGTTTTCGGATTCGGGGGCGTGTTTTTCTTTTTCTCTCCTCTTGCCATTGGCTGAGGCAGAGGAGCGAAAGAATCGAAAAAACACGCCCCCGAATCGCAAAAGGACGGGGCTTGTTTGGAGAGACAATCCTCTTCTCCAATGGCTGACCAGCATTTAAGAGGCCAGCCAATGGAGAAGAGGTAAAAAAAGGGGAGGGTTAAAGCCCCACTCCAAAACATTAAATCTCGGAGCGAGACTGCACAAGCGCAGCCTTCGAGCCGAGACCTAAAAAAGGACATCCATCTCGTGTCAATACCAGAAGGATTTCCTGCCTTGTGTGGCAGGACCGCCTGGAGCTGTCCTCAGCAGACATGGGCCAGTGCGGAGGACAACATGGAGCCATTCTCCACACCGATGGGGTTGATGCACAAAGAAGATTTATTTGCTCAGTGTTCTTGACACTGGACATAAAAAAATTATACAAATGCAGCTCTAACCTGTTTCAATGGGGAGTCACCCCAGCTTGCTGCCATAATATTTAAATGTATGGATCATGTGCAACATTGTACATGGTTGGCCTGATTCACAAAGGTATATTTTCACTTTTGTCAGTCCACTCTTTTTATGTGCATAGACTCGTAGTTGTAAAGGCCCTATGAGAAAAATATATTTGGTTAATAACAAATAATCGTAAACTTACACTTTTTTGTAAGTTTCCCTTTATCAATCAGGCCCATAGTTTGTATTTGACATTGCTTTAGTTCATCAATAATTATGTGGAGGTTTATGATTTTATGCATAATAACATTAATACGACAAAAGAAAATTAACTTGTAATTGAAATGAGGACATTTTATTGAGCGAATTGTCGAATTGGGCTTATGCTAACATTAGTCAATGAATGAATGAATGAATTGGCATTTGTAGAGCGCATGGCTACCAGAAGGCCTCCTAGCGCTTAAGAACAGAACCTACACAAACAGCCATTAAACAGCAGGGAACAGGAAAGTTTTAAACTGTCTTTGGAAGGACAGATAGTCATCTTCCAGGCGAATGTAGTTTGGAAGAAGGTTCCAACGTTTGGAAGCGATGTGGAAGAATAATTGTCCCCCGCTTCTAGACCTATATATCCTAGAGACTGCTGCCAGGCGTTTATTCCCAGAGCGCAAGGATCTACAGGGACGGTAGGGGGAGATGATGGAATGAAGAATTGGTGGGCCCTAAGAAGATAGTCTTGTGAACAATGCATAGGGCCTTGAACTGAACTCTCGCAGCGACTGGGAGCCAATGGAGAGAAGCTATTGACGATCACGCGGATTCCCTACTGGGGATCTGTAGAAGGAGGCGGGCTGCATAGTTTTGCACAGTCTGTAGCTTCTTAATCGTAGAGCACGAGGACCCTAAGTAGAGAGCGTTGACGTGAGAGAATCAGAGCTTGAACCAACAGTCTCCTGGCATTGAAAGGCAGCAGGGGGAGGATTTTCCTAATCATCTTCAGTATTCCATAGCAGGTCCCTGCTACCTTCCAAGATTGCTCCTTCATGTCTAGATTGTGGTCCAACCAGACGCCAAGGCTTTTGATTTGCTCTTTTGGGGAGGGCATACTATCCAAACACTTGGGCCACAAGGAGCTAGAGCCCAGGGGAAAAGGTTTGCCGAAGAACATCAGGTCAGTTTTTGCTCCATTCAGTTTTAAATACGAGCCATCCATCCATGCAGACACTTTTTCCAGACAGCCGGCCAGATTATTTGTCCCATTCTCTAATTGGTTTAAGAAAACAATCAATTGGGTGTCGTCCGCATAGGTAACGATCTGTATGCCAAAGGGTTTAACGATCTCGGCCAGAGGGCTCATATAAATATTAAAGAGCGTGGGGCTCAGGGATGAGCCCTGAGGGACCCCACAACTCAGCTGCATACTTTTAGAGATGGGGTTATCCTCAAAGCCCCGAAATGATCGGCCGTCTAAGAATTACTCCAACCACTTAAGTGCAGTTCCAGATGCTCCTACTTCTCTAATTCTAGAGATCAGCAATTGATCATTGACAGTGTTGAATGCCGCGCTCAGGTCGAGGAGGACAATTGCTGCCGAGCCCCCAACATCTAGGATTTTTCTGGCTTCCTCAAAAACTACCACCAAGGCAGTCTCTGTGCCCTGCTGGGGTCTAAAACCGGTTTGTGAGGGATGGAAGCAGTCATTTTCCTCCAAAAAGGTGGAAAGAATGGAATTCACATGTTTTTCTGCAATTTTTGCGATCCCTGGTAAAAGCAAGATCGGCAGGTAAATGGCAAATATTTCAGGGTCCATGCACTGTTTTTTAAGCAGTGCTCTGACCATGGCCCATTTCCATAGTGAGGGTACAATACCGGAGGCGAGTGATAGGTTAATGAGTTCCAGCATGGTAGGAGCAACTGTCTCAAAGGCCTGGTTCAGAACGCTGGACGGGCCACGTCTCTGGGGGAACCTGATTTTAATTTATTGGAGTAGATTTTTAAAGATTTCATGTCCATGGGGGGATAACCACCAAAGAACTGTCAAGTAATTTCGACCGATTTTTTAGTGGTGGGGCATTCTGAGGGGCTGCGACCGGAGAAAATGCTGAATAAATTTCTTGAATTTAAAAAAAAAAAGAATTATTCCAAATTATAGCAGCATCCTAAAATGTCATCAGCAGGCAGAGCTGGGGATGGAGGTATGAGAAAGTATTTGGCAATTTTAAAAATTTCATGATGAGAGTTTGAAGTTGAAGTTGAGGTAATCCTTGTTGCATAATACGAGGATTGGGCCCTTGTGATTTCTGACTTGCATGTTTTAGTTGCCTCCCTGTAATCACTCTTCTTCTCGTTGGAGAAATCTTTCCTTCAATGCCTCTCCAATCATTTACGTTGTTGCTTCAGTTCTCTGAGCTTAGGTGTGTACCATGCTATCCTTTTAGAACCCTACTTGTTGGTTGTCCATTTTTTTGGAGCCACCAGGTCCAGGGTGGATTTAAGCCAATGATTAATCTTGTTGTTAGCGGATTCTGGATCAACCTGAAACACCGGTCGGGTGTTACTGAGAGTAAGTGCCCAGGACTCAGTAGGAAGTTTGGCCCAGTTGCGACTCAACTTCTTTACCGGTTCCAATGTCGAGGGGGTCCATGAGAAGGGTATCATATAGTGATCCGTCCAAGGCATCGGGATAGGCTTTTCAACCATCTAATTGTTAATGTTGGAGAAGATGGGATCAAGTATTTGGCCTTTTTGGTGCGTGAGACTCGTCACTTTCAGATTGAGTAGGAGAGCACCCAGGCTATCAGTCATTTCCTCCACAATAGGTGAAGGGATTTAATCATCAAAATGGATATTCAAGTCACCCAAAATGGAAAAGTTAGGAAGGGAGCTGACTGATTTGGCTATTATCTCGGGTAAGTCTCTGTTGAAGTGCCCAGTAGCTCCTGGAGGTCGGTAAATTAGGACCCTGGAGAAGGTGCAAGTGTGAGAGAAGATGATAGCAAAAGAGAGACTTTCACAGTCACCTATTGTGGTCCGACAATTAAATGTATCTTTATAAATGATGGCCAGGCCACCTCCTCTATTTAGTTCCTGATCTTGTCTTTGGATCAAATAGCCTGGAGGAAGTGCCTGGACCACTACTGGATCTAGTGAGTTGGTAAGCCATGTTTCCATGAGAAACATGGCATCCGGGTCTTCTGCTTCCAGAATTAACCGGGCATCGAGTGGCAGTTCACCGTGCACAGTCCCCTAATGTCAGTCCCCTTCGGGAGCATTGAACACAGCTCCTTCCCGGACTAACAGGTGGCAAAAGGCAGATAGATAAAAGCATTCAGGTCAAAAAACTATTTTAAAACTCATGTGCAAATTCGCAATCAATTTTTAAAAGTATCCCCTCGCGAGCAGTTAATGTGCAGCAACTGAAAATCGGACTGCTAGCGTTCCGTGTTGGGCACTGTTTCGCTGCGTGGTTGAGTCATCCCCCCCTTTTCAAATTAGGCCTCAATTTCAACATGGCTAACTCTGTTTGCACCCATCATTCAGGATACACTCATCTTTCCATTTTTGTTTCAATCTGCACACAGATGATTCATACGAATCACTGACAGAATATCGACTACAAGAATATGGACGTTAAAAATATTGGAGGCGAAATATCGAGATCCAGAATATCTACATCCTATCTACATTATGGTAAGTACAAAAATATCGGAAAAAAAATATCGATATCAAAAATATCATTGTTAAAAATATCGTTTGTTATTGAAGTTTTAAAAATAATGTAAAATAAAGTAAGTAATACATATAATTAAAATAAACATAGTTAACAAAATTTTAACATGTTTAAAATGTATAAATAATATATATATATATATATAATGTAAAAATAAATCAAAGATATACATATAATATATAATATATATACTAAGGGGTCTATTAGGATTGCGGGCGGTGCTGGTGGTGAGGAAAAATGCGTTTTACCGCCCACGAGCAGCGGAACCCACACCTGCCGTATTAGTGTGGCCAAACATAGCCCATTTCCCATCCGCCGTGGTGCAACGTGAACCGCCATTAAAGTGCGCCCGCCTCCGCGGCGGTGGGAGCCAATGGAGACTCACCGCTGTGCGGAATGACGTCCGCCCCGCTCCACAAATTAAGATTCCTCAAACAATCAGTCGCACCACAGCGGAGAAACCACCCAACCAGAGATGGCAGAAGCTCGGCAGCGGAGCGCAAAACCAGAGTCCCGGTCCACACCACCCGGTCCCGACCGCCATGAATCCAGTTTTTCCGGTGCTGTACCTGCTAAATCACGAGCAACTCATTGACCGCCGCGGACGCCGCCGGAGGTACGCAATAACACAACCACAACACGCAACACATGGGCTGACACAGGGTCCAAATCCAGAACAGATACCCTGGTGGGGACAGGAACACATCCACAAGTGTACCCACACATGACCCACCTGCCACCAAATCACCCCTCTGCATCCTGGACACACATTTTCCGCGACCATGCAGCAATGTCCCGGTCACGTCACCGCAGCGGTGAAGATAAGGGAATGCATGCGCACAATGCAGAAGGCAGGGCCAGCGCCAGGCATGGGTAGGGCACAAAGAGCACAGGGCCACACCTCCACCCACCACACACTATCACACCCCCTGAAGGCACATGCCATGTGCCCCTCCTGTGCATCCCCATGCACAACAACAAACCAGGTGAATCCGCACCCTGCACCACACAACAAACAACGAGGGAGACAACCACTGCAGGAGTGGCTGCAGAGGAACACACAGCGCAGTAGCACAGGGCCAGGGACACACACACACCACAACGCCATCACACTCAGGGCAATGAAAATGAGCACAAGCACCAAATGAACACACACGCACACAAGGAACAAACATCCTACTGGACACACAGCCTGCCAAGTCACACACACATACCCCATACTGACACAGACACATACACACACCACATGCCAACAGCAATAGAGCACAACAAATAGGAAACCCAAAGTGGGGTGCCTACAAATGGAAGGCCATGGAGACAAACAACAAGAATGTGCACATCACATCAAGACAAGGAACGTAGAACACCCTCAGACCATCAAAGCACACATGGCTGGTACATTTAGTGAAACCACAGACAGCTCAGTGCAACAACACAGGGAGATAGCAAGGCAAACCATGTATAGGCACAAGGATAAAAGGAAGGCCCTGAAGTCAAACTGTGAACAGCCACACATGTATACAACTACTTCACAGGAGTACGCCAACAGCACAACACACAGGGCCCAGTGGCACACTCCATGACTGCCAAACACCAGTAGGAATCTACACACATACACCCCTCACACCAGCAGCACACAACACCAGTGTCAAACACACTGAAGTCTGGCAATACTTGCCAATCAATTCATAGACAAGCAATGACACACCCTGGCGGTAGCCACAAACATCACACACACACAGGGATGCCAGAACAAATGTCTGCACAAAGACAACACACAAGCACATAACTCAACAGAAACACACACAGAACCACAACAAGAACAGACATGCCATGTGCAGCTAAACTGTGAAAAGGCAATAGGAGCACAGACACAACTGGAGTGCACAACCTCATCACTCAGGAACAATACACTGACAACATAACACAACACAGACAAGAAGTGCCCCATCACAGAAAAACACAGCCACATCAAACAAACAACAGATGTACAGGCAAGAACAATCACATAGCAAGCACATCAGGACATCAGGGGATGCACACCAGGCAATGACAAGGCAACATACACACACAGCACTGCATGCACAACAAGCAGTTTGTGCACACCAAGCATACCAGCCACACACAGACATGAGTGACATAACATTAACCCACACAACACCAAACAGCACCGCACAAAGACAACAGCTCACCAAGGAAGTGAAGCAGTACCACAGCCAACACACATACATCCAACACAACACCAACAGATGCACAAGTTTGGGACACAAAGGTGGAAAAAACTTGACCACAGGACTGGGCAGCACACATAGATGAGCTGCATATGAGCAACCATGACTGCCAAACAGCACAAGAACATCACATATAACCCATTGGGGAGATGCCCTGAGTGACACATTGCTCCTGGCCAAAGAACTGCACCACAAAGCACAGTGTCACACATGAAGTGATGGGGAGGCACACACACATGTAAACCAAGGGGACAGCTGACATCAAAGTGAAGTGTACTGAATGGCAGTAGGGGACATGTCAGGACTGTACCATACACAAATAGCGGGAGTACAGACTCACAATGGGCAGGCTGCTGGAGCACACATAGGGATGGTATGATACCACACACAACATGCCATACTAGAGGCAAAAAGGCACCATGTGACAGCAATGCATGAGAAAACATAACCACAATGGCAGTGTGGAGCAGCAGGTCTGCACAGTCTCCGCAAACAGTAACAAAACACATGGATGTTCAACAAAACACAACACTGACTTGCCAGTCACACACTCTGCATACTCACAAGTGAGGAAAAACAACAAGTAGGAGTCAGCCAGAACTGCAAGGACACACCGACATGCTGTACAGTGCACAACATACAACTCACACATGTGCATACAACCACATCCACAGGGCTGAACAATCCAAACAAAAGGCATACAACTCCTGGGTGACACGTGTGTAGTTGACAATGCAGGGGCATGCACACATCAACACTCCCGACAAACTCACCCCTTCACACTGCACACTTCCTGACCATTCAAGAGCACACATTAAAAGTAAGACATGGGACTAGGATGACTGGCCATCACAAGATGACCACACACTTACACCACTGGGCACACATAAAGGAAGAATACACATACATGATGACCCTGGCCAGCCTGCCTGCAATACTGTGGTTAGAATCCCACTCTCTGCTGGCAGTGCCCCCCAACCTGACATGTGTACAATCTAGCCAACATGAACAAATTAAGAAAATGACAACTGCTTTCTGTTTAAAATTGAATTCATTGCCCCCACAAGTATCTGGGTCAGGAAGAACTGAAATCCCTGTCACCTATGTAGAAAATAGAGTAAGTGAGCCAAGACATTGGCTATGTTGAAGTGGCACACAGACCATGTGGCACAGTAAACCATATACACACAGCAAAAGAACTTTATTCAGTAAGGACACTGACAAAACAGACAATAGGAGCAACTGTCTTTATTCACAAATTGCACAGATAGGCACCATGAGAAGTACTGAGAAATACAGAGTATGTCCGTGAGAAGCTGCACAGGCAAGGGCAAAATAGAAGTGAACAACAAGGCCAGTGGCCAGGGCAAAGTGCAGAGTATGTCCATGAGAATCTGCACAGGCAAGGGCTAAACAGCAGTGAGCAACAAGGCCAGTGGCCAGGGCAAAGTGCAGAGTATGTCCATGAGAAGCTGCACAGGGAAGGGCAAAACAGCAGTGAACAACAAGGCCAGTGGCCAGGCCAAAGTGCAGAGTATATAATGTAATATAAGGAAGGACTTTTACAGCGCAGCTGCCACCCAACGGGTATCCTGGCACTGGGATTACCAAAAAAACACTGTGGTGCCGATCACGATCCGGCAAAAAATATCCCCGTGCGACTCGTATCGGGTCTTTTTACCGTACGAATCGTACAAGTGCCGTACGAACTCGCAATCACGATTCGCATGGTAAAAAGTCCATACGAACCGCACTGGGAATCATTCCCCACACATCCTCGGGTCGGAAAATGTGTCCGACACGTCCTCGGACGAATTACCTTACAAACGTGAAAAGCCAAGTCCGACCGAGGAATCACGATCCATCCCGTGCGTCCGAGCGTACAACCGTATGGAAAAAAACACCGTCCGCACCGAACATCCATAGCAACCATGGAGACATGTGCCCGCATACGCGCCCAACACACCCCCCAGCCCCCGTACGTCCGACACGTACCCCCCGTGTATGTATACCCCCACCCGTCTAGGTACACCCCAGTACGTTCCAGTCCAACCCCCACCCCAGTACGTGTCGTACCACCGTCAATGTACACCCCCCCACCCCAGTACGTGTCGTACCACCGTCAATGTACACCCCCACACCCCAGTACGTGTCGTACCACCGTCAATGTACACCCCCCCACCCCAGTACGTGTCGCACCCCCGTGTACCCCCACCCCAGTACGTGTCGTACCACCTGTCTACCGATACCCCAGTACGTTCCAGTCGTACCCCCACCCCAGTACGTGTCGTACCCCCCGTGTACCCCCACCCCAGTACGTTCCAGTCGTACCCCCACCCCAGTACGTGTCGTACCACCGTCAATGTACACCCCCCCACCCCAGTACGTGTCGTACCACCGTCAATGTACACCCCCCCACCCCAGTACGTGTCGTACCACCGTCAATGTACACCCCCACACCCCAGTACGTGTCGTACCACCGTCAATGTACACCCCCACACCCCAGTACGTGTCGTACCACCGTCAATGTACACCCCCCCACCCCAGTACGTGTCGTACCACCGTCAATGTACACCCCCCCACCCCAGTACGTGTCGTACCACCGTCAATGTACACCCCCCACCCCAGTACGTGTCGTACCCCCCGTCTACCGATACCCCAGTACGTTCCAGTCGTACCCCCACCCCAGTACGTGTCGTACCCCCCGTGTACCCCCACCCCAGTACGTTCGAGTCGTACCCCCACCCCAGTACGTGTCGTACCACCGTCAATGTACACCCCCACACCCCAGTACGTGTCGTACCACCGTCAATGTACACCCCCACACCCCAGTACGTGTCGTACCACCGTCAATGTACACCCCCCCACCCCAGTACGTGTCGCACCACCGTCAATGTACACCCCCCCACCCCAGTACGTGTCGTACCACCGTCAATGTACACCCCCCACCCCAGTACGTGTCGTACCCCCCGTCTACCGATACCCCAGTACGTTCGAGTCGTACCCCCACCCCAGTACGTGTCATATCCCCCGTCTACCGATACCCCAGTACGTTCCAGTCGTACCCCCACCCCAGTACGTGTCGTACCCCCCGTGTACCCCCACCCCAGTACGTTCGAGTCGTACCCCCACCCCAGTACGTGTCGTACCACCGTCAATGTACACCCCCCCACCCCAGTACGTGTCGTACCACCGTCAATGTACACCCCCACACCCCAGTACGTGTCGTACCACCGTCAATGTACACCCCCACACCCCAGTACGTGTCGTACCACCGTCAATGTACACCCCCCACCCCAGTACGTGTCGTACCCCCCGTCTACCGATACCCCAGTACGTTCGAGTCGTACCCCCACCCCAGTACGTGTCGTACCCCCCGTGTACCCCCACCCCAGTACGTTCGAGTCGTACCCCCACCCCAGTACGTGTCGTACCACCGTCAATGTACACCCCCCCACCCCAGTACGTGTCGTACCACCGTCAATGTACACCCCCACACCCCAGTACGTGTCGTACCACCGTCAATGTACACCCCCACACCCCAGTACGTGTCGTACCACCGTCAATGTACACCCCCACACCCCAGTACGTGTCGTACCACCGTCAATGTACACCCCCCCACCCCAGTACGTGTCGCACCCCCGTGTACCCCCACCCCAGTACGTGTCGTACCACCGTCTATGTACACCCCAGTACGTTCCGGTCCTACCTCCAACACAACCTCCTAAGTACGGAGCGCACCCCAGGCCCCAACATCACCACCGCATGTACGACTCGTACCAAGCCACACACAAGGACAGCACCCTACAACCAAATGGCCCATGTACACACCGTACACATGCTCAAAACGCACGTACACAACCAGGACAAAACAAAACTACACAAGAATACACCATTCGAAAGGCACAAAGCCACGAAACATGGCCACCAACCACTAAAATAACACAATCACTGACCTGCAACTGCCAAAAACAAACAGAGGCCCAATACACCACCACTCCTTATAACACACCCACCCAAACTTCAAACACTGCCACACCCACCCATGGACCAATAAAAAGGGCCCACACACACAAACCATGAGCCTTTGCAACAGACTCACTGCTGCCAGACACCACAGAACCACACTACAAGCTACACCACACCTTACACTTGCACACCTTTACACAACCACCCTCACAAACACCCTCTCATCACATTCACACACACACACAACCATCCACACACACCCCCAACATCCACACACCACCCGCACCCACACCATCCCCACCCACACCCCTCACCATGCCCACTACCAAGAATCCAAAGTTCAGTCACCGAGAGTTGGAGGTCCTTGTGGATCAAATCCTCAGAGTCGAGCCACAGATCTTTGGAACATTGGTCAGAAACACCAGCCAGGCTGCCAAAACAGCCATGTGGCAGACCATCGTCGATGCTGTGAATGCCGTTGCGGACACCAGGAGGACCAAGCAGGATTGCCAGAACAGGTGGTACGATCTGCGGAGGAGGGTCAGAGCCAAGAGGCAGGAGGAACTCGACCATGCCAACGCCACCGGAGGAGGGCCCTCCCGCAGACCCGTACAGTACCATCCCTGGGAGGAGAGGGTGATGGCCATACTGCCGGTGGAGGCAGTTGAAGGATTAGAAGGACTCCGAGACCCGGGTGAGTACACAAACAACGCACCTCACATGGGGGGAACTGCAACCACAACCAAAACTACTAACAGGCACGCAACTACCACAAGCCATCGCATGACTCAACCACACTCCATGAGCAGGCACATGCCACTGCTGCCACCATGCCCCATGCACCCAGCTGGACAATGTCAAGTCACAGGCCACAGAAGACAACAACACATGACACGGTAACCCGGATGGCGGGAGGCTGGACACCGAAAATCACATAGTGCGACTCCAAAGCAGACAACAATGCCCTCTGCCCATATGGCCTAGGTCACAGCCAGACAAACAGTGTGTCCCAACACAGGAATGACTTGCCAGCAAATGCCGGACGCCTTGCATCAACACATGGGGGTGAAGGCACTGGTTTGCACATGACGGCAGCTAATGAACAGCCAACATTGTGAAAGAGTGGCAGCACACACCACCACAGCAGCAGCGCACAGACACACATCACACCAAATGGGTGCCTGGAGACCAGAAACAAACTCACATCAACAAGCCAAGAGCCACTCAAAGATCTGCTAACAGTCTGTGCCCAGGAAGCTGGGCTGAGGGGACAGAGGGTGACACACAGAGGGAGGGAGAGGGGGACAGAGAGGGAGGGAGAGGGGGACAGAGAGGGAGGGAGACACAGGGAGACGGACAGAGGGAGGAGGCTGACACACAGAGGGAGGGAGAGGGGGACAGAGAGGGAGGGAGAGGGGGACAGAGAAGGAGGGAGACACAGGGAGAGCAAATTAGTCCTTTGGTGTGTGGGAATGTCTGCTCGTAAGCAGGTGGACCGCGTGCATGTAGACATGGGTGGCCAGTGCAAGAACCCCCCCTCTTCATCAGGGCCAAACGCAGGGCCATGTCACAACCTGTACACGAGCACAAGGATAGCCACCTGCATCGTATAAGTGTGTGGATCCACTCCATGTGCACATGTACAGTGCTACAAGGAAGGCGCAAATGCATGGCTCGCCACACCTGCACACTCCACTGCTGACTGCAGTCACACTTGACGCAGCAAGTAAGACTGTGCCACACATAGTGAAAGGGGCCAAAGTGGTGCCCAAGGGACACACCCATGCACAAGTGCACTGTGAGTGGAATGCAAGACAGATCCTAATTCCAAGAGGAAAAGTGCCAACTTTGAAACTGATGAAACATGGATGTTTCATGGACCAAAATTAACATTGTCTCTCTCACACACAGGTCAACGTCGTGCTGCACCCCCCAACACTGGGGGGGAACACTCACAGGACCCGGATCTGCAGGAGACCGATCCCACCGGCAGCGACCACTCTCACCACTCTGCGGACGACCTCGACCGACCTGGCCCCTCTGGTGTCCAACCACCTGCAGCACCTGCGTCAGGTACAACCGTGCCAACCACCACCCCCACTCCTGCCACATCCCAGGAGACACCCAGGATCCCTGCCCCAACACCACAATGCAGCCAGGCTCGCCAGGAGGGACACGGTGTCCCGGGCACCCAGGAGGAGGCAGGCGACAACGCAAATGCCACCCCTCAGGGGTCCCGGAGACCCGATGTGCCCACAAGTGCAGGCCAGGCGCAAGTGGGCAGGGGTGGTGGGAGTGGAGGACGGCGGAGGCGCGAGCCTGACCAGTTGGCTGGGGATCCGGTATATTCCCATGTCCGTAACATCCTGGACTCATACCGGCAGGACACCACGGGCATGGCCCAGGTTGTGTCCGTCCTCGAGGGGATCAAGACCCAGCAGGCCCAGCAACATGCGGAGCTAATAGCCTGTCTACTGGTACACCAACGGAGGATGGAGGACAGACAGGCTGAGCAAGTGACGTCGTTCCAGGGGATTCACGCTACACTCCGTCGGATGGCCGACACCATGGCCGACCCTCCCTGTGCCAGAAGGCGGAGAACATCACCACCCACAGGGAGGGATCAGGAGGAGGAGGAGGAAACATCCGACGGAGCATCCCAGACGTCGTCACGGCCTGCTGGTGATGTTCCCCGCAGGAGGCCGGGTCGTCCACGGAAAGCACCGTGAGGGTGGCTGCTACATCACCATCTCCCAGGACACCTGGCCTGGCACCTGGCCCACTGGAGCAACGGCATCACAGCATCAAGAGACATTCTCTGCCACATGGCCCTGCTGGTCACTGGCTGACCAATGTTGACAAAGACTGTGGCATGGACTCTGAGGATTTCCAATGGCAAGGACACCAACTCCCCTACTGAACTTTGGATTCCATAATCCCGGAAAGCACCTCACTTTGTCCCCCCCCCCCCCCCCCCTAATAAATCACACTACTAAGAGTAGATGCCTGCTGGTAGCATTATTACCTAACATGTGTCTTGTAAAGTCGAAACATGCCTGAGTTATCTGTTCTCTTCAACCATCCACACCCTGGGGCCTGAGTCTGGCACAGGACACATGGGTCCCAGTCTATTAGGCAAGACAGACATGGAGCACCATACACACCCGTGATGGGCACAACCAGCTGAGGGGGTGGCCGAACAACCGTGCTGACACACACACTCAGTACAGCAACAGTCATGCGCAGAGGTCAGGGATCCTGGCCAGTGTCCTGGGGGGCACCCAGGTATGTGTAGACAGGTGGCAGAACCATGTCCTGCAAGCTTGAGTCCGGTGGATGCAGAGAATGGGGGCCTGTCCAACGTTGGATGCATGGGGATGGCACATGTCACAATACCCACGCAGTCATGGACATCATGCCCAATACACAGTGTCAGCCAACACACACAGCTTGCATCTCGCCAGTCGACACATTGACACATAGCCACAATCAGGGGATACCATGCCAGACATGCTGGATGCACCGTGCCAACACACCAGCATTGACTGAGAAGAGGCACCTTGGAGGCATAGGGACACCTTTATTAGTCATGTATTCGGGATTGCAGAGGCAACTTGAAGTACACATGAACACTTCATGTGGAGTAACATGTGGGTCCAACACTGGCACCCCCCTTCTGCAGCACAAATGCGTGATAGCCATGGTACTGGCACACAAGCGTCGGCCAACAGCTAAATACCCACAGCTGCACACGGAGAGCCTAACATACACCACAGATCCGCTGATGTGGAAGTCCCACGCCATGTCAAGCAATTGTTAACCGTATGTGTCCGAGGGCAGTGTCACACACATTGATGGCATCATCACAATCCACTATCCCATCACTGATGACTGACAACCAGGCAGCCCATCTATTCTGGTGAACCCAGCTGCATGTCGTGTCCCATGGGGATGCCCCATGTCTGCAGAGGAACCAAACCCCGACCGGGGCAGTGTGCACACATCGTGAACAACTGCCACACCCAATACACCCCTGATGCATCCCTTACCCCATGGAGACTTCCAAACGTGTCCGTGCCTGTAACGCTGAGTCAGCCCACGATGCCATGTCCATGAGGAATAGCAGTGCCACAACAATGCAACCAGCAGATGGCATGCGCAGGTACCTGGGGAAGAGAGACACACAAGAAGTCAGCCACAAAAAGCACAGCCACTTGCATGTGCATTTACTCGACACATGTATGGATGACAACATGCTAGGTCATAATTATGACTGGGGAAATACTACCATCACTGCCACCATCACTCCAGTGACACACCCACACACACCTCTGACTCACGTGCCATACATGCAGGTGGAGACACACATCACAACGCATGCCACACGGGGACCAAGGCGTGCACACTCAAGACACTGGTACTCACCACTAAGCAAAGAAGTCGCGTATGAGCCGAGTCCGGATGTCCTCTTGCGGCTCCACATCCTCCACATCACTAGCCCCATTGCCAAGCCCTTCGTCCTCCACGGGTGGATGGTCCTCGTCATGTTGATTCAGGATGAGTGGCACAGCTCTTTCAACTGCCATGTTGTGCAGCATGCAGCAGACCATGAAGATCTTGCAAACCTTCGCCGGGGCATATGGGAGTGCGCCGCCGGTCTTGTGGAGGCACCGGAATCGGCTCTTCAGCATGCCAAACGTCCTCTCTATCACACGCCTTGTCCGGCCATGGGCGGTGTTGTAGCGGAGCTGGGCCGGCGTGATGGGGTTGCGGAGAGGTGTCAGCAGCCAAGGCATGTTGGGATAGCCAGCGTCCCCTACATGGAAAGCACATGGATATCGTTAGAACTGGCGAAGCGGTCGTGCTGCTCGGCTATACAGAATACAGGACAGACAGACTGTACCCACCAACAACACATGCCCGTTCGTTGCGCAGCTGCATCATCATATCAGGCATCCCGCTACGCCTCATGATGTAGGCATCGTGTGCTGATCCTGGAAAGCGAGCACAGACATGTGAAATCACCATGTTGGACAGACACACCACAAGGGCATTGATGGAGTGGTAGTGCTTCCGATTTCGGTACGCCACCTCCCGTGCGTGTGGTGGTACCAAACCTACATGTGTACCATCTATGGACCCAATGACATGGGGCATCCCTCCCAGGGCATAGAATCCACGCTTGACCTCTGTCATCTGTTCAGGGGTTGGGAACTTGATGAAGTCATCCAGGTGAATCAACATGGCCTCCAAGAAATCATGCAGCACACCGCTGAACATGCTCTGGGACATGCCACCAACATGAGCTATGGTATTTTGGAAGGTACCCGTGGCAAGAAAATGTAGGGCAGCCATTACCTTCAGCTGGGGTGTCAGTGCCGTAGGATACCTGTGCTGCGGTTGCAGGTGTGGTGCCAGTCTCGCGGTCAGCTCCAGAATCAACGGTTGGGTGAAGCGGTAGAGCCGGATCCTGTCATTCTCCTGCATGGCAGCCAAGTCTGGAATTATTCGGGCAACAGGCGGCGCTCTGCAGTAATTTGGAAGTGACAAGGAAGAGTGAGTGCACTACGACAACAACTCATGTCTACTGAGCACATGTAAATCTGGCAATACACACATGCTACATAGGGAGTCAGATATGTGCTACATGCCCAGGACACGTATGGATGCAAGGTGACACTCCTTCCAAGACCCAGCTACACACGGAGATTGAGAACCTCCCCATGCCACGCCATGGGAATAGCTGTGTCCCAGTGCAAGTGAACAGCCCGACGCAAGACAGGAGTGACATACACCCACACATCAGCAGAAGTAGGATGCCGATTGTAGAGACTGGTAGCGGAACACCGGAGCCACAGGTCACATGACATTACACTAGGCCTGCCCACACACCTTGCCATGAAGGTGCACATGTCATGACTCACCACACATTCCTTGTGAGGATGCTGACATGGCCTTGTCACGCTACTCCGTGTCCCATGCATACATGTGCACCTCACATCCGATAACACATGTGGCATGGTGTGCGGAACAGTGTGCAATGACAATCTACACACAGACACATGTTGGTTGCTGCAACGGCTGCAGCTTTTGAGGGTGCTACAACATCAACCTGATGTAAATCCCGGACACATAAATGACATAGTCACATTGTGCACTGTGGGTAGTGACAAGTCATGTGTCATGACCCCTGTACCGGGCATCATGGGACACTTCTGTGTGTTGGTGTCCGTGCCATGCCAGTGACGCTCACCCCAAGTGCGCAGTACGACATGCACACATGTCAAAGGAGTCAAGGGCATGCCTGGCACACATGGCACCCTCACACAGTACACCTGTACACATCTCATCATACATCTGGTGCCTCCTCCACTCAGGAGGCATGTTCCACATCACAGCCTGTCACACCTGTGCCCCACACATGTAGTAATGCACAGACGATGCCTTGATGTCCATTCCTGGACAAGTATGTCCATCCATGGACAAGTATGTCCGCCCTATTCCTACCTGTGTGTCGACTATCACCACAGTGATGTGTACAAACCGCCGTACTGCTGCTAAGAGGGCCTGTGTATGTTCCCCAATCACTGTGGGAGTGCTGCCGTATGTGTACCCATCGTGATGGCGAGCGTACAGGCATTTGTACGGTCCGTACCACAACGAGTACGCATACGCGTGCAGAACCATAGTGAGAGGGCCGTACACTCGCATGTACGCTCACTATCACTATGGGTCTGCACGCGTATGCGTACTCGTAGTGGTACGGACCGTACTCACGCATGTACGCTCACTATCACTATGGGTCTGCACGCGTATGCGTACTCGTAGTGGTACGGACCGTACTCACGCATGTACGCTCACTATCACTATGGGTCTGCGCGCGTATGCGTACTCGTAGTGGTACGGACCGTACACTCGCATGTACGCTCACTATCACTATGGGTCTGCACGCGTATGCGTACTCGTAGTGGTACGGACCGTACTCACGCATGTACGCTCACTATCACTATGGGTCTGCACGCGTATGCGTACTCGTAGTGGTACGGACCGTACACTCGCATGTACGCTCACTATCACTACGGGTACACAGACCCATAGTGATAGTGAGCGTACATGCGAGTGTACGGTCCGTACCACTACGTGTACGCATACGCGTGCAGACCCATAGTGATAGTGAGCGTACATGCGAGTGTACGGTCCGTACCACTACGTGTACGCATACGCGTGCAGACCCATAGTGATAGTGAGCGTACATGCGAGTGTACGGTCCGTACCACTACGAGTACGCATACGCGTGCAGACCCATAGTGATAGTGAGCGTACATGCGTGAGTACGGTCCGTACCACTACGAGTACGCATACGCGTGCAGACCCATAGTGATTTTGAACGTAGGCATGCATGTACGGGCCGTTGCCATGCATTTGGGGTGCCCTAGGGCCCGGAAACGCACCGTACCTGTGTGTGATTCTCCTAATTACATAGGGGACAAGTATTAAGGCCTACATGCATGCTGGTTGTCATGGCGACCAGGTTCAAATTTCGATTTTGTTCTGGAAGGTGCACAGCAGAAGTCAGTTGGAATTCTTCTACTTTGTTGCAATGTGTTTGTGGGGCTGACATCATGCAGGAGAATGAAACCGATAGAGAACCCACAGACTGCTAGGTTTGAAGGGATTGGTGGAAACATAGGATGCAAATGTGAGTGACCAATCACTCTGTACTCCTGTGCATGAGACTGGGCAGAAGGCCACATATAAGGCAGCCAGGTCCCATGAGGGATTACTTGCCTGCACATCTTTGCATTTGTCGACCAAGCTGCTGCTACTGATTCCCTGGAACCATGTCAAGGGCTGTGGAGAGGACACAGCCATTCACCCTGGAGGAGAACATGGCTCTGCTGGATGTGATCCTCCCACAGTACCCCATGCTGTATGGGCGACCAGGGTATCAGGTGAGTGCATAGGCCACTGCCACAGACTGTCCCTATGTTGTGACTGTGTCTTCAGGCATTGTGTCCCGGTGTGACACACATGCCATGTACTGTCGGGGGGGTACCAGGGGGGGGGTGCCTGATGTCTCCCAGCAGTGCCCTGAGACAGGAGGGGTGGGTGCAGAGTCCTCCCAGCAGTGCCCTGAGACAGGAGGGGTGGGTGTGGAGTCCTCCCAGCAGTGCCCTGAGACAGGAGGGGTGGGTGTGGAGTCCTCCCAGCAGTGCCCTGAGACAGGAGGGGTGGGTGTGGAGTCCTCCCAGCAGTGCCCTGAGACAGGAGGGGTGGGTGTGGAGTCCTCCCAGCAGTGCCCTGAGACAGGAGGGGTGGGTGTGATGCACAGTGTGAGCCTTGATCATTGATTGTGACATTGCCATCATTCCACCTGTGTACCCACTATGGCACGTACTGCCTTTTCCCTCACCAGAGGATGATGTCCCTATGACAGAGGTGCAATGCGTTGGCTGCATTACATGCCATGTAGTAACCAGCTATTATGTTCACATATGTCTCTCTGTGACATGTGGCTGGTGTATTGATGTGGTGTCACTTGTACTTCCTCACAGGTAGGCGCCACTGCCAAGGAGCAGATCTGGCTGACCGCCGTCAGTGCCGTGAGGCGTGTGGATGGTCGGAGGCGGAGCCTGTCCCAGGTGAGGAAACGCTGGCAGGATATCCGGTGCTGGACGCGGAGGATTGCACGGCTCCTGCTGGGGGACTCACCTGAGAGCCACAAGAACCGCGGCCGCCGCCGTCTGACCCACCTCCACAGGCGTGTGCTGCCGGTGGTCTTTCCAGACCTGGAGAGGCGCTTACAGGCGATGCAGCAGGCGGAAGGGGGTAGGTACATGTGCGTTTGTTGTGTGTCACCGGCATTTGTAAGGGCACAGTGGCATTAATTCACTGGCAGGGTTTAAAGGTGCTGTGCCCATCCAGTTTGCCCCAGTGTAGCGCTGCGCCCCTGCCACCCTTCCCCTCCTTGCAATGTGTTCCCTGGTCTGTGTGTAGTCACTCCTTCACAAGGTAATGTAGGCTGGCGCTTTGTCCACGAGAACAATGACTGTAGCATCATGGGTGGTGGTGGTGGGTAACAGGTTGTGGGACCTTGCCTGTGAACTGTCAAGTTCACTGCATGTGGGTTCCATGTCAGTTGGCACTGATGCTGGCTCCAGACATGGGAGTTGGTCTCTCATGTGTCATGCCTTACAGCGCGCATGTCCTATGTAGTGGCCTGTGACATGATGTGCATGAGTGTGCGCTACGCATAGTGCAGGGATGGTGACGTGTGTAGCAGTCATTCCCATTCAGTAGCATGTAGTTGCGTGCCCAATACTGTCCCCTGGGGCACCTTATCCTCAGTGTTGTTTGTGTCATCATCAACGTGGACACTCTCACTGTCTACAGCGTAGGTTGTGCTCTGTGCCATTGTCCCCTGTCACCATGTATATAGACGTGCTATTATGTACAGGTGTCCACTGTGCAGCCTGACCTGATTGTCCTTCTTCATACTCACAGTTGCCAGTGCCTGTGTGTCTTGTTATACTCATCTGAGGATGGGCACTGGTACCTCATTCTTTGTACAGGCGCACCTTTGCTGTTTTGCGTCCAATCTTGCCTTTTGCCTGCCACTGTGTTTATCACCCAGACTATGAGATGTTGGTGCCACCTGTGTCTCAGCAATTAGCATCGTGTGGGGGTTGCTTGGGGCGGGCAATGCCTATGTGTCAAATCCTGATTCCTAATTGCTGGGTCTGGAGAGTGTGTGATGTTACTGGACACACACGCAAGGTGCAGTGACCGAGTTATGTTGGGCATGTTTGCAGCATTACCTATGCAGCATGTGTCTCAAGTTCATGGTTATTGTCCCTGGTCATAGGTATTTTCACAAACGCTGTGTGGTGCAGAGGCAGTGCAGGATTGTCCCCAGGGCCTGGGTGCTATGTCAGACTCCGTTTCCTGTCTTCAGCTATTGTCTCATGCTCTCCATGGTATTTCTGTGGCATGGTGGCTCAACCAACTGTGTTTCATGCCCTACATCGGTACCTTGTTTTGCAGATGTTAGGGATCTGCCTCTTCAGGCTATGCAATGTTGACTATGTAGATTGGACTCATGTGACAGATGTGTACAGGTGTCTGATTAATTTCTGTCTCTCCACCCTGCCCACAGCATCGTCGGGGGACACAGAGGGAGACATGGACACGGACCAGGCGGAGGGACCGAGCACCAGTGGCAGCCGTGACATCGGGGCTGGCACATCGAGTGGGACAGAGGCGGAGGATAGTGTGGCCGAGGACCTGTCGACTGGCACATCAGACTACGAAGCTGACAGGTCCGAGGAGTAGGCCTGGGTGGTCAATTCCGTTCCGTTTGCGGAATTTGCGGAATTTGGGTAATTTCGCGTTCCGCGGAGAACGCGAAATTGCCCAAAAATCTGCGTTCCGCGACATCGCGAAATTTTTTGCTTGTTCGCGTTCTCAATATGCGTGTTCGCGAGATATTTCACCCCGAGCACGCAAGCAGCGATCGCGAACAGGAAAAAAGTATCGCGAACAAGCAATTCCGCGTGTTCGCGGAATTTCTGCGTGTTCGCGGAGATTTTTTACCGTTTCGCGGAGATTTGCGTAACGCGATTACGCAAATTCCGCCCACCCCTACCGAGGAGGATGTCTCAGAGTTGGCGGAGGCTGCACCAGCAGCTGACAGTGGAACAACACCTGCCACCGCCCCCTCAGTTCCCACCAACCGCCTCCCACTTGCTCGTGTCCCTTCCCAGCGTGCCCGGTCACCGCATGTCTCCTTCCTGCCAGGCACCGCACCCCCTGCCCCTGTCTCCACTGCTGCCGCCAATGCTGAGTCTATGGACATCCAGCGGCAAATGCAGGTTGGTCAGGCTGCGATCCTGAATGTCCTCCATTCCCACGGGAAAACCCTCACCAACATCGAGGCATTCTTGGAGGGCATTCATTCTTTGCAGGCTGACCAACGCAACTTGCTGAGGTCCCTAGACTCCACACTGACTGCAGCAGTGGGTCTCCTGCAGCGCGACCTCCCCCCACCTACCCCTGCCCCATCCACACTTCCCACTTCCATGCCTGTCCCACGTACACCCAGACGTCGGCATGCACCCACCACAACAGACACAGGCACCACACCAGCAGGGAAGGTCCACCGCACTCCTCCTGACACGCACACACAGGGTGAGATAGGCACACCCACTGGGTCGGGGGGCAAACGTGTGACACGCAGCCAGAGTGGGAGTCCGCATTCCACACAATCCACTCCCTCCAAATCCCCTCCCCTCAGCTCTCCTGGCCACATCTCCCCCAAGGACTCCTTCATGGCCGCTCTGTCCCTGAGCCCCACAGTTACGCCACCACGCAAGCGGTCAAGGAAGTCCTCGGTCAGGGTGGTTGAGTCTCCCCCCCTGTCTCCACCCTCCCCAGGTGGCGCTGCAACCCATCCCTCTGAACCCCCCCCCTCCTTGGGGCCTGAGGTCACTTCGGGTGCAGGGGACTCCCTGGAGGACCTTGCTAAGGTGTGTAGTGCCATCCTGGCCTCCGCCTTTGGCCATGACACACCCCCTGTGGTTGAGTCCTCCATCCCTGCACCCACAACGCCGCCCCTTTGCCCTGATGTCCCTGCGGTGCCTGTTGCTTCCCCCCCCCCTGATGCCCTCACCAGTATGGAAGACGATGGCATTTGACTGTGCAGGCAAGGTAGGGGACACACATCCCACTGTGTCCCCCATGCAGCTGGGAATCATTGACTGCCCTATGGCCTTTGTTGACTTTGAACTGCCTTTGATCCACGGACATTGTGCTCATGCTGAATAAAGCTTATTTTTTTTTTTCATTATCACACTCCTGCTATGGTGGTATTGGTGTTGGTGGGGCTGCTACATTGTTTTGGGTGGTGTTTAAGGCTTTGGGTGTGTGGGATTTGTAGTAGTGTTCTGCTCTTTGGGGCCACCCTAGGATCTGTGTGCCATCACAAGGTGTTGGCTAACTTCCTTAGGTCATGTCAGCAGTTACTGCATGGTTCAATTGTCCCAGGGTGTATTCCTTCCTCTGTGTACCCAGTTTCTTCCCTGCAGGGTGTTCCCAATGTTTAGCGCAGAGCTGTGTGTACATGAGCTGTGTGTGTGACGGAGCCCTTCTACTTTGGCCATGCATGCATGGCCATGTCTCCACCTGCAACAATCGTGGCATCCTTGGTGATCACTGTACTTGTGTGTGGAGTCAGTTGACATGAGTTCATGGGGACATGTTCCCTTGTAGGCAGTATGGATGTGGGTAATAGTGGCATCACACACATGTGTTACACCCCTCCTGGGTGTGGACACTGCTGGGAGGACTCTGCACCCACCCCTCCTGTCTCAGGGCACTGCTGGGAGGACTCTGCACACACCCCTCCTGTCTCTGGGCACTGCTGGGAGGACTCACCACCCACCCCTCCTGGGTCTGGACACTGCTGGGAGGACTCACCACCCACCCCTCCTGGGTCTGGACACTGCTGGGAGGACTCTGCGCCCACCCCTCCTGGGTCTGGACACTGCTGGGAGGACTCTGCACACACCCCTCCTGTCTCAGGGCACTGCTGGGAGGACTCACCACCCACCCCTCCTGGGTCTGGACACTGCTGGGAGGACTCTGCACACACCCCTCCTGTCTCTGGGCACTGCTGGGAGGACTCTGCACACACCCCTCCTGTCTCTGGGCACTGCTGGGAGGTCTCTGCACACACCCCTCCTGTCTCAGGGCACTGCTGGGAGGACTCACCACCCACCCCTCCTGGGTCTGGACACTGCTGGGAGGACTCTGCGCCCACCCCTCCTGGGTCTGGACACTGCTGGGAGGACTCTGCACACACACCTCCAATTTCTGGATATGTACGCTTGGGACATACACGGTGTGGGTGCGCTCCATGCATTCGAGGTGAGGGTTCGAGTCGTACTTACACTGGTGTGGTGGTGGTACGGTCCGTGAGTCCAGGAGTCGTACTTACACTGGTGGGGGTGGGGGTACGGTCCGTACGTCCGCGGGTGAGGGTTCGAGTCGTACTTACACTGTTGGGGTGGGGGGTGCGCTCCTTGCATACGCGGGTGGGGGTACGGGTCGTACTTACACTGTTGGGGTGGGGGGTGCGCTCCTTGCATACGCGGGTGTGCGTTCGAGTCGTACTTACACTGGTGTGGTGGTGGTACGGTCCGTGAGTCCAGGAGTCGTACTTACACTGGTGGGGGTGGGGGTACGGTCCGTACGTCCGCGGGTGAGGGTTCGAGTCGTACTTACACTGTTGGCATGGGGGGTACGCTCCATGCATATAGGGTGTGGCTACGGGTCGTACTTACACTGTTGGCATGGGGGGTACGCTCCTTGCATACGCGGGTGGGGGTACGGGTCGTACTTACACTGTTGGGGTGGGGGTACGCTCCTTGCATACGCGGGTGAGGGTTCGAGTCGTACTTACACTGTTGGGGTGGGGGTACGCTCCATGCATACGCGGGTGAGGGTACGGGTCGTACTTACACTGTTGGGGTGGGGGTATGGTCCCTGAGTCCGCTGTTGGGGGTCGGAGTCGTACTTACACTGGTGGGGGTACAGTCCGTAGGTCCGCGGGTGAGGGTTCGAGTCGTACTACACTGTTGGCATGGGGGGTACGCTCCATGCATATAGGGTGGGGGTAGGGTCCGTACATATCCATCCCCACGCTATGTGATGCTTGTGCGGGCCGTACCCAGGCCTTTGCCACGTGGGTACGATCCGTCCCGCCATTGTTGGGGTGACGTGTGTGTGGGCGTGGTACGACTCGTACCCACGCTCTTCAGGCGTGGGTACGGGACGTACCTGTCTGGTTGTGTTGCCGGTTCGCGTGGTGACGGACTTCCGTTGTGGCGGTAGCTGGCTTATCAGGACACGCCCCCACCCCCTCGTGGTGACCAGGGCATGGGAGTCAGGTATGTCCAGGCCATGTGTGACTTATGTGGTTGTTTTGTGGCCTGCCCTGGTCGTGCCACCCCCACCCCACCCCACTTTCCCCCCTCCCTTAGTTATTCTTACCTTCTGCGGCGTCTGCGTCGGTGCCTGTAGAGCAGGTGGACTGCTATGAGGGCAGGGATGACTCGTAGGTTCGGGTCCATGTCTGTCCGTCGCGTACTGGTACTCCTTGCTCGCGTCGTCCTGTCGCGTACGGGTCCTCCTTGATCGCGTCGTCCTGTCGGGTACGGGTCCTCCTTGGTCGCGTGGTCCTGTGTCCGTCGCGTACGGGTCCTCCTTGATCGCGTCGTCCTGTCGGGTACGGGTCCTCCTTGTTCGCGTCGTCGTCTGTCCGTCGCGTACTGGTGGTCCTTGTTCGCGTCGTCCTGATTTCCCGGCAGTTTTTGGCTGCCGCAGAATCTTCACCGTGCGGGGTGACGTCGGTGCGAATCGTGATTCCTGGTTCGTGAATGGCTGGCTGCGTGCGTCCAGACGTCAGGTCTGCGCTTTCCCGGATCACATTGGTAGTTGTTTTTTTGTTCGGTCGGGCTTTTTTACGATTCGTACGGAAAAGGTATTTCCGTACGAATCGTAATTCCTTGTTTGTATATTTACACGACCGGGTACGCGTCGAACGGAGAATATGCTCCGTCCGACGGTTCGTACCCGGTTTTTACAGGATTGTGATCGGCACCTGTGTGTAACAGAATTGAAGATCATCTAGGAATTAGTCTCTAGGGAAGAGTCTAGTTTTCAACTCCTTCCTAAAGCATGCTAAAGTGTTCATTTGTCTCAGCTCAATAGGTAGAGAGTTCCAAAGACGGGATGCGGCAAAGCTAAAAGATCTGCCATCCAGTCTGGCTCTGTTGACACGAGCACTACATACCAAATTGGCTGAAGAGGAGCGTAAGCTTCTAACTGGGGAATACCATTGAAATTTCTTCTGTAAAGGCTTAGGTCCAATTTTATGTATCGCCCTATAGATGATACACAGCGACTTAAACTGTACTCTCTGCACCATAGTCAGCCAATGAAGATCTTTTAAGACAAGCCAGGTTGATGCACTACGTTGTCTAATTAATGCAAGCTTGGCTGCCATATTCTGTATTCTTTGCAGTTTTTTCATCAAGTAAACTGGAGCTCCTAGGAGTACGGCATTGCAGTAATCTAATCTGTTCATGATAATATTCCTTACCACTTGAGGTCTGACTGAGGCGGGTAGAAAAGGGAGTATTTTTCAGAGAGCTCGGAGCAAAGATAAACAGGTGCTCACGGTTTTATTCACATGAGAATCAAGTTGTAGATTACTGTCAAGTAACACTCCCAAATTACGTGCTCTCTTGGCAGGTAGTGGAGGATTATTAGCAGAGATTAGCCAGAAGTCTGCTGGTAGGGGGAGAGGGACTCTAGTACCAGGGCAGCAGAGTACTTCCCTCGTGTCCCCGTTGAATTGTAACAAATTGTCTCTGAGCCAGTCTGCTGTCTCTCACATACAGTTATGGAATTTCTCCAGAGGGACTGCATTATTACCCTCAAAGGAGAAGACGAGCTGTGTAGTTTATGACATCAATACCAAAGTATTTTTTAAGAGAAATGAGAGGGCACAGATATAGGTTAAAAAGGGTGAGCAGCCAAAATATCGAAACTAAAATATCTACCTACACAAATATCGAGTTTTAAATATCGAAGGGACAGAATATCGATGACAATAATATCTATGGACAGAATATCGATCCTAAGGTAAGTATGTAATATCGACATCAAATATATCGATTTTACTAATATTGATTTTACTAATATCGATATTTATATTATTGTTATGTATTTTATTATGTATTTAATATGTATGTGTTATATGTTTTTAGTTAAGTGTTCTACTGGTTTTAACATATATGTATACAATTTTTATATGTTAACAATGGTTTTTTAAGTCAATTTTGTGTTTTAGTACCGTAGCGGGTTGTGGGTTTATAGGGGAATAGGGTGGGAAGTAATTTAATTATATGGAATTAATTATACATTTTTAGGAATTATAAATTAATTGTAATTAATTTTTGCGTTTAAGTTCTGTAGCGGGTTGTGGGTTTATAGGGGAATAGGGTGGGAAGTAATTTAATTATATGGAATTAATCATACATTTTTAGGAATTATAAATTGATTTTAATAAATGTTTGCGTTTAAGTTCGGTAGCGGGTTGTGGGTTTATAGGGGAATAGGGTGGGAAGTAATTTAATTGTAATTAATTAATAATTTATTTTCATTTATTGGTATTGATAATTATATTATTGTTAATTAAGTATTAATTGGTAATTAATTTTTATTAATTGGCAATTAGTTTTAATTAGTTGATTAATTGATATTTATGTTAATTGTATTATTTTATTAGTGGAGTGTGTCGTGCGTTTATAGGGGAATAGTTTTGGAAGTAATTGAAATCTAATTAAGTAATTATTAAATTAGTTGTTGGGTATTGGTAATTAATTAATTGGACAATAATTATTAATTGGTAAATATTTTAAATTATAATATTTTGGTTATGAAAAATAATTAATTGTTGATTAATCATTAATTGTGAATTAAATATAATTAAATATTATGCATTGATATTTCTAATTAATATATTAATAAGTAATTATTAATTGGTAATTAATGTGTAATATTTATTATTTTTGCGTATGAAAAATATTTAATAGTTCAATATTTTTTAATTGGTAATTAATGTTTCATAATTATTATTTAGCGGTATATATTTTTTTAAATGGTTAAATATATTTTAATTGGTACTTACTTTTTAATAATTCATATGTTTTTGGTTATGAAAAATATTTAATCGTTTAATATTTATTATTTGGTCATTAATATTTATTAATTATTATTTATTGGTATTTATTATTAATGTATTGTTAATTAATTATTCTTTGGTAGTTATGTTTGTAATAATTATTTATTGGTATTTGTAAATAATTTTGAGTTATTTAATAATTAAATCACTAATTATTTTAAATAATTATTTTATTTATAACTATATGCTATCCAACACTTTCCCTACTGTTGCACTCTCTGGAGTGGGAATAGTAATTTTTACCCCTACGCTATCCAACACTTTCCCTTCTGTTGCACTCTTTGGAGTTGGAATAGTAATTTTTACCCCTTCGCTATCCAACACTTTCCCTACTGTTGCACTCTCTGGAGTTGGAATAGTAATTTTTACCCTTACGCTATCCAACACTTTCCCTACTGTTGCACTCTCTGGAGTAGGAATAGTAATTTGTACCCCTACGCTATCCAACACTTTCCCTACTGTTGCACTCTCTGGAGTTGGAATAGTAATTTGTACCCCTACGCTATCCAACACTTTCCCTACTGTTGCACTCTATGGGGTGGGAATAGTAATTTTTTTCCCCTTCGCTATCCAACATTTTCCCTACTGTTGCACTCTCTGGAGTTGGAATAGTAATTTTTACCCCTACGCTATCCAACACTTTCCCTACTGTTGCAATCTGTGGAGTTGGAATAGTAATTTTTACCCCTATGCTATCCAACACTTTCCCTACTGTTGCACTCTCTGGAGTGGGAACAGTAATTTTTACCCCTACGCTATCCAACACTTTCCCTACTGTTGCACTCTCTGGAGTGGGAATAGTAATTTTTACCCCTACGCTATCCAACACTTTCCCTACTGTTGCACTCTGTGGAGTTGGAATAGTAATTTTTACCCCTACGCTATCCAACACTTTCCCTACTGTTGCACTCTCTGGAGTTGGAATAGTAATTTTTACCCCTCCGCTATCCAACACTTTCCCTACTGTTGCACTTTCTGGAGTGGGAATAGTAATTTTTACCCCTACGCTATCCAACACTTTCCCTATTGTTACACTCCCTGGAGTGGAAATAGTAATTTTTAGCTCTACGCTATCCAACATTTTCTTTACTGTTTTTTTTTGGAGCTGGAGTAGTAGTTTTATTGTCGGTGCTATTTAATATTTTTTGTATTATTTTAGCTAATGTAATATATAATTAATTTTAACAATATTCAAATTAAATGTAATTTTTTAAATGTGTTATATATAATTATTTAATTTTTATTCATGTTATTGTTTTATGTGTATGATGTATTTGTAATTTATAATAATTTTTAACAAGTTATAAGTTATTAAAATAAATATTAAAATGTATTATTAAGTAAGTATATATATTATATATTATATGTATATGTTTAATTAATGTTTTATTACATTATATATATTAATTATTAATTTTAAACATTATAACATATATTTAAGTATGTTTATTTTATTTATAAGTATTATTTGGTTTATTTTACATATTTTTTTTTAACTAAAAAATACTTTATATTTTTAATAACGATATTTTTGACATTCTATATTTTATTTTCGATATTTTTGTACTTACCATGTTGTAGATAGGATCTCGATATTCTTGTCATCGATATTTTTGTGTCGATATTTTTGTAGGTCGATTTTCTGTCCGTCGATATTCTGTCAGACATTCGTTAAAAAGAATAGGACTGATCGCCGAGCCCTGTGGAACCCCGTGTTTTACGGGGCTATTTTTGGTAAAGAAAGGCGTCAAGGTCACTGCCTGCTGTCTATTTGACAGATAGTGCTGCATCCACTTCAGTGCCTTGCCCACAATGCCAGTCTCCTTAAGCCTCCTAATCAGGATATGATTGTTGACCGTATCGAATGCGGCTGACATGTCCAATAACACTAAAATGGCTGTTTGGCCATTGTCAGCCCGAATTCTCAGGTCATCCAGGACTGTCACCAAGCCGGTTTCGGTGCCATGTCCTGGCCGAAATCCAAATTGGACCTCGTCCAAGAAATTATTTTCCTCCAGATGTTTCGATAGGGATTTGCTCACTACTCTTTCTAGGATCTTAATCAGGTAGGGTAGCAGGGAGATAGGTCTATAGTTAGACGGGCATTGAGGGTCTAGTGTTGCTTTCTTTAATAAAGGGGACACCACTGCCTTTTTCTAGCAATTAGGTACTATGCCATTAGTTAGAGATTGACAACAGATTTGGTAAAGATATGGGAAGAGCTCATTCCTGAAGACTTTCCACATCTTATGTGGGATCGGGTCCAGAGGAGAACCTGAAGTGATACTAGCTGCAATCACATTGAACTCTTCTTGTGAGGAGATATGGAAGCATTCCAGGGTTAGCGTATCCTCCCTAATGGAAGTCTCGCTCTAACAGGCGAGAACACCAGCACACCCTGGAAGTGGTATAAAGTGGCTGGGTGCAAGTGCAAGCGCCAATTCTGTGAGTGACAATACCCCCAATACAGTACAGTTGTTTAAAAAGCGCCCCCTCTAAAATTGTGTATTTTTAAAAATCAATGTTTAGAATAGCGCGATTTAGATACAGTCAAGAATGCAACAATTTCCTGTACAAACAATTCCTACAACGTGCAGTGGGTAATCAGTTGTTTACTGCGCGCTTGCATCGCGTCTTTTAAATAGTAAAGAGCACGATGGGCAACTAGACCGCTAACTAAGATGGCGGAGTTTCCGGTGTCTCGCTCTAACAGGTGAGAACACCAGCACACCCTGGAAGCTGTATAAAGTGGCTAAGTGCAAGTGTAAGCAGCAATTCTGTGAGTGACAATACCCCCAATACAGTACAGTTTTTATAAAAAATATGTCCATGAGAATCTAAACAGGCAAGGGCAAAACAGCAGTGAACAACAAGGCCAGTGGCCCGGGCATAGTGCAGAGTATGTCCATGAGAAGCTGCACAGGCAAGGGCAAAACAGCAAGGCCAGTGGCCAGTCCAGGGCGCAGAGTATATCTATGAGAATCTGCACAGGCAAGGGCAAAACAGCAGTGAACAACATGGCCATTGAAAAGTGCAGAGTATGTCCATGAGAAGCTGCACAGGCAAGGGCAAAACAGCAGTGAACAACAAGGCCAGTGGACAGGGCTAAGTGCAGAGTATGTCCATGAGAAGCTGCACAGGCAAGGGCAAAACAGCAGTGAACAACAAGGTCAGTGGCCAGGGCAAAGTTCAGAGTATGTCCATGAGAAGCTGCACAGGGAATACTTGAACATAGCTAAGAGCAACAAGGACAGTGGCAAACACGAAGTGCAGGGTATGCACAAAATCCTAATTAGCTTTGTAAGTACAGGTAGGGCAAATGCGTAACACCTGCACCCATCCCAGCATCCACTTACATGCAACTGTATAACACTACCAAGATCACATAGGCCAGCGCTGGCACAGGCTCTGTACACATGCAGACACTCTCAGCCAAAGTCACCCTCCCTGAATGCTCACCCCTGGCTTGCTGCTGATGCTCCTTCAAATGTGCATCCAGCTCAGGCTGTGTCACCGCCAAGATGGGGCCCATTAGTGGTGTCATGCTGCGCCGTGCCAAACGCCCAGTGCAAGGAAGCAGCCCCAGGGTCATCTCCGCCACTTTCTTTGCCAGCTGGCTGATGTCGTCCCACCTCTTGTGGCACTAGGTACGCAGTCGGTTTCAGACACCCAGAGCTCGCACCTTGGCCGCAATGGTCCTCCACATGGCCTTACGCTGGTGTACCTCGAGCTGCAGGCATGGGAGACAAGAGGGATGTGGGAGCCGGCAATCGTACAGGCAAGTAACGCAACCACTACCTGACCGGACGGAAAAGGAGAAAGGGAACCATGGACGGCCAAGAAGCAACCGTGGCCGCAATCTTCCAGCTGGAAAAACTGGAAGAATACACCCACAAAGAACTCAAACAATTCTGCAAAGACAAAGGGATCGCAACCACAGGATTGGGCACCAAGGAAGAGATGCAGAAAGCCCTGAAAGCCTGGACAGAACCCGAGACCACTCCACCCCGAGCCGAAGGGACCTCGGCCCGGGATGAAACCCTGCCGACCCCAACCCCGACAGATGGGGGGCGAGCCGACCCAGAAACCAGCCTTTCCCCCGAAGAAATGCGAGAACGGGAGAGGGTCCGGACACACGAGATGGACCTTGCCCGACTCTGGCTGGACGGTGAGCTCCTACTGGCGGAGAAGAAGATAGCCTTGGAGCAACTACGGCTGCCAGAGGAGATCGAGGAAAAGAAACGGCGTCGGGAACTAGAGGAGAGACGGCTAACTCTCGAGCACGAGAGGAGCCTTAAGGAACTTGAACTCAAAGCGAAAACGGGGGAGACCAGCAACCCCGGAACCCGGGACGCTCTGCCCCTGACCGAGCCAAAGGTGCACATCCCCAAGGATGTCGTCAAAGAGTACTATAAAAATGACGACATCCAGCAATGGTTCCGAGCGTACGAAGTAGCCATGACCTCCCATCGGGTACCCCGGAAGGATTGGGGTGCCGGCCTATGGGGGAGGTTCCTCAGCGAAGGCCGGGATACCCTGCTGCAACTCCCCGATGCTGTGATGACATCATACGACCACATGAAGGAAGCCCTACTCACACGCTACGGACTATCAGCCGAGATGTACCAGCAGCGCTTCCGGGACTGCAAGAAGCTCCCCGGTACCACATGGGTCGAATACGTGGACTTCTTCAGCCGAGCGTTGGAAGGCTGGATAAAAGGAAGCAAGGTCACCTCATACAATGAACTGTTCGACCTCATTGTCTGGGAGCACCTCGCCAACAACTGCTTTGTTGAACTAAGGCAACACCTCCTGGACAGTAAACTGACCGAGCCCCGGAAGCTCGCCGCCGAAGCAGATCGATGGGTCAACACCCGGGTCCCCCGGAACCCAGTAGGGGAATATCCACGGAGTACCACGGGACCTTCTCGCCAGCGAGGCGGAGGAGGGGGGTCCCACCGCAATCGAGAATTCCCGGCCGGGCCGCCCAGAAGCCCGCCACGAGGCCAAGCCACCAACCACCCTTCCCCGACCCAGGGCCGAAGGGGGACCCCTATCGCACGGCCTGGACCACGACCGACAGTGACCTGCTTCGGCTGTCAGCAGACCGGCCACTATGCAAGCGATCCGGCCTGCCCCGTGAACCGACTGAACGAAACCACTGGGCCCCCTCCCCGACAAATAGCCGCCGCAGCCCTGGGGGAGGAAGAAGACGAGGAGGAAAACCACGACGACGGGTCCCCCGAGTGGGAACCAGCTGCCATGTCGCTTGTATGCCTGGGCTCCCGAGAAATGGTGCCCCGAGCCGCCATCCCAAGCAACACCCAGAAGTACCAGCAGTGGGTCACCATCAATGGACGACGGGCTGAGGCCCTCCGGGACACTGGGGCCAGTGTGACCGCTGTCCGCTGCCACCTGGTGACCCCCGAACAAATCCTGCCGCATGTCCTCTGCCCTGTCCGGACCACGGACAACACCGAGAGTATGTGCCGGATGGCCAGGATCCCCTTCGAGTGGGGAGGAGTGTCCGGCACCCTAAAAGTGACTGTCCGCGACGACGCCCCAGTAGACTGCCTCCTGGGGAATGACCTAGAGAGCTCACCCTGGGCCCAGGTAGAACGCCGAGAGCATCTGGGGATGCTAGGACTACCCGAGTGGGCCTGCGCCACCACCCGGTCCATGACCGCCCAACCAGCCGCTGCCACGGCCCCCGACAAGCCAACGGGCCCCGAACTATCACCCTCCTCCGGCACGGAGGAACCTGACGAGGAGGCTGGGCCACCCAAACTTTCTCCCGACGAGGCCGCCTCCCTCAGCGAGATCCCCGAGCTGGCCCAGTGGCGCCACGACGGGGGCTCCACCCGCGAACAATTCCAGCAAGAGCAGAAGGCCTGCCCGTCCCTCGCGGGGGCCCGACAGCAAGCGGCCGCCCAGGCTGCGGGGGACCCCACGGGAACCCACTGGGTCTATTGGGACAATGACTTATTGTACAGCGAGCAGAAAGTCGCCGAACTAGGGGCCGGCCGGGTGCTGGTGGTCCCCCTCCGATTTCGGGAGTTCCTCCTGAACCAGGCACATGACGTGCCTCTCGCCGGACACCTCGGGCGGGACAAAACTTACAGCTGCTTAGTGACCCATTTCTATTGGCCCCGAATGGGAAGAGACGTGGACCATCACTGCCGGTCCTGCCAGACCTGCCAAGCTAGCGGGAAGACTGGGGGGCGAGTGAAAGCTCCCCTCCAACCATTTCCAGCCGTCCACACCCTGTTCGAACGAGTGGGGATCGACATCGTGGGACCCCTCGACCCCCGAACCGCCCTGGGGCACCGCTTCATCCTGGTTTTGGTCGACCACGCCACCCGATACCCCGAGGCCATCCCGCTCCGCACCGTGACAGCTCCAGTGGTGGGCCGAGCCCTGATGGGCATCTTCTCCAGGGTGGGGTTCCCCCGAGAAGTGGGGGTACGAACTTTATTTCGAAGTATATGAGATCCCTCTGGCAACAATGTGGGGTCACCTATAAATTCACTACCCCTTACCACCCCCAGGGGAACGGACTGGTCGAGCGGTTCAACAGAACCCTGAAGGGGATGATCAAGGGCCTGGAAGAGCCCCTGAGGAGGAGATGGGATGTCCTGATGCCCTGCCTCTTGTTCGCCTATCGGGAGGTACCACAGAAATCCCTGGGCTTCAGCCCCTTCGAACTGTTGTATGGGCACCCCGTCCGAGGGCCCCTCAGCCTGGTCAAGGAGGGCTGGGAGGCGGCCGTCCAAGATGTCCCCCCCCCGACGTCTACCGGTACCTCCTGACCCTGCGGAACCAGACTCGGAAGTTCCGGGCCCTGGCAGAAGCCAACCTCGAAGCCAGCCAAGAAGACATGAAGCGCTGGTATGACGAAAATGCCTCAGCCATCGAGTTCGAGCCGGGCCAGCAAGTCTGGGTCATGTCGCCCGTGGACCCCTGCGCCCTGCAGGACAAGTGGACCGGGCCCTTCAAGGTAGTTGAGAGGAAGAGCCCCGTCACCTACCTGGTCGACATGGAGTCCCCGAGGAACCCCCTCCGGGTCCTGCACGCCAACCGGCTCAAGCCCCACTTTGCCCGAACTGAACTAAGCCTGCTGCTGGCTACCGACGATGGGGGCGAAAGTGACTCCGAGCCCCTACCAGACCTCCTGGGGTCCTCGGGCCAAGACGGCTCCGTGGAGGGCGTCCGCCTCTCCGCCACCCTGACACCAGAACAGCGCCATGACTGCCAGAAGCTGCTGCAACCCTTCGCTGCCCTCTTCTCGCTCACGCCCGGGGTGACCCCCTGGTGCGTCCACGATGTGGACACAGGGGACAGCCCCCCTGTATGACACCGCGCTTACAGAGTACCTGACCGAGTCCGAACATGTATACAGTCTGAGGTCGCCAAGATGCTCGCCCTCGGAGTCATCGAGCCGTCCGACAGCCCGTGGGCCAGCCCGGTAGTCTTGGTGCCGAAGGCCGCCGCCCCCGGCACGGCCCCCGAACTCAGATTTTGTGTCAACTACCGGGGCCTGAACGCCGTCACCAAGACCGATGCCCACCCCTTGCCACGAGCCGACGAGCTGATCGATCGCCTAGGGGCCGCCCGCTACCTAAGCACTTTTGATCTCACCGCTGGGTACTGGCAGATCAAGCTCACACCCGGCGCCCAGGAACGATCCGCCGTTTCCACCCCCGATGGGCACTACCACTTTCGGGTAATGCCCTTCGGTATGAAGAACGCCCCAGCGACCTTTCAGAGGCTAGTAAACAAGGTCCTGGCCGGACTAGAAGCCTTCAGCGCAGCCTATCTCGACGACATTGCCGTCTTCAGCGACCACTGGGCCGCGCACTTAGGACACCTTGGGGAAGTCCTGGCCGCTCTCCAAAGAGCCGGGCTCACCATTAAGGCCAGTAAATGCCAGATCGGTCAAGGATCTGTGACCTATCTGGGCCACCAGGTGGGGAGTGGCCAGGTGGCACCCCTACAGTTAAAAGTCGACGCCATCCAGGCGTGGGAGCCCCCCGCAACCCAAACCGCTGTCCGGGCCTTCCTAGGCCTCACAGGCTACTACCGACGATTCATCAAGGATTATGGCAGCATTGTGGGCCCCCTTACGGAGCTCACTTCCCAAGCCCAAGGCAGTGCACTGGACGCCCCGCTGTCAGACCGCTTTTGATGCTCTCAAGGCAGCCATGTGCGCTGCCCCTGTGCTACAGGCCCCTGACTACAGCAAGGAGTTTGTAGTCCAGACCGATGCCTCGGAGTACGGAATCGGGGCGGTCCTCTCCCAGGTGGACGCCAAGGGCCTCGACCGACCTGTGGCCTTTATCAGCCGCCGACTGCTGCCGCGAGAACAGAGGTGGAGCACCATCGAGTGGGAGGCCTTCGCCGTGGTCTGGGCTCTCAAGAAGCTCCGGCCCTACCTGTTCGGCACCCACTTCAAAGTCCAAACTGACCACCGGCCCTTGCGGTGGCTCATGCAAATGCGGGGCGAGAACCCCAAGCTGTTGCGCTGGTCCATCTCGCTGCAAGGGATGGACTTCACTGTGGAACACCGGCCCGGCAACGACCACGCCAATGCTGACGGCCTGTCCCGATTCTTCCGCCTCGGCGAGGAGAACCCCCAAGGAGATGGGTGACTCTCCCTGCCTTCAGCTGGGGGGGACACATGTGGGAGCCGGCCTCTTGGCATGGTCCTGTTTCCCCGCGCTAAGCCGCACGAGGTCCCATGCACCTCGGGGCTCCTCCATTTTGGACTATACGTCACCCTACGTGACCACCTGTGTGACCCCACTTCACCCGGCCTCTGTCCCAGCGAGGCCCGACATCGAGGCGCCAACCCCTGGCCCGGGGGATACCACGTGAACCCTTCCCACTCCCGGTGGAGGGCATTATCGATGGGACCCCCAACCGTTCTCCCACACCTACGTGCGATCGCCCCACAGCTCTCTGGGGCCTGGCGCCTCTCCTGCTGGGCGTCTGGCCGCTCCCTACCCGGCCTCTCCGCCCCCTCCGGGCGCAAGTGTCCGGACATCAAAGGGCTCCAGTCCTATATCTGGGGCGACCCGACAACAGGACAGTAGTTGTATCCTGGAGTCAAGAGGCCTGCTGATCGGATCGCGGCTGACCCTACGGAAGAAGACTCTGCCTGAAACTACCTGTTGAGCCCTGCTGACGACGTCGCGTCTCCCTCGTACTTACAAGACCTTTACGAACCTTTGGGGCCCTGCTGACGCCGTCGCGTCCCGACCTTGCGAACTTGCCATCAGAGCCCAGCTGACCTCGTCGCGGCTCGACCGAAGCGGACCTACCACCGGAGCCCTGCTGACTGTGTCGCGGCTCGACCCAAGCGGAACTGCCACCCGAGCCCTGCTGACGCCGTCGCGGCTCTCCTCGACCAAGCCGCTCTGAGACAGCATCCAAGGTCTGGCACAGAGCCCCCTTCCCCGTACCTGGTTGGTACTGAGACTGTCCCGCTACCCTATTCCCTTCGAAGACATTGAGACTCTTACTGGATCCCTCGATCCCACTGTAAATATTGGACGTACTACTTTTTGATAAAGAACCAAGTCAAGCAACCGATATTGAGTCCTGTGTGGTGGTGTTACTGGGCCTAGTACGATCATAGGAGAAGGACCCCCCCCTGCAGGGGCTTCTCAGCGGCGCTCGGCTATACTTGTGCGGTAGGAAGGTGCCCCGGGATAGTCTCCCCGACCCCCCGGTGGTCCTCCCTCCAACAAGGGAGAATTGATCAGTGACACAGTGTTATGTACCTACATCTCTCAGTACAGCAGCATGATACAAACTCATCACAAATCCAAAGATATGTCTAACAGAGACAAGAATACATCTCACATGGTACATCTGCATGGGAAAAGCTGATGCAAATGCATGCAGGTGTGAGGTGGAACACTGTCCCTGCACATCTTACACACATGCAGGATGCCAGCACTGAATCCCCTATGTAGCCTGCCCACATCTCCAGACCACTTTTAGGTTGAGTAACACATACATCACATATCAACCTGTGTTTGGGGGTAGACTCATTGTGTCCAAGACTGCACAGCCCTCAATGTCCCTGCCCTGTGAATAGATAACTGTGTCATGGGTGTCACATTGAGGGACATCAAAAATCAAAAATCTGCATCACAAGGCCGGTTGTGTGCAATCTACGGTGCTGAGATGGCTCATAGCTGGAGTGCAATAAGACACGACTGATGTAATACTCTGTAAGTTAAGTGATGTGTGCTTGTCTTTGTGGGTGGGGACTGTGCAGGCCAGCTGGGCTCACACTGAGATGGAAAACAGGGGCACACACAGCCATTCATCTAAGCAATCACTGTCCTGACACCTGCATGAACAACTTTCTGCGTCACAGTATGGCTGACAACACAACACAGGTAACTGATGCATACATGTGCAGACAGGGAAACCTGTGGCATTGGGTACACACACCTTCCCCCTGGAGACAACAATTTAGGCAGTGCATAACACAACCCCACACTCTCAGGCACATACTGCATCAGTCCAACTACATGTGTGCCCTCCCTGCACTCCCCCCACTGTTGAGGACTTACCACAACATTTGGGGCACCATATAGCCTTGGGTACTGTGTGAGCACCTCATCCACCAGGACCTCCAGCTCCTCGCTCGTGAAGGAACTGGCACGGATCTTCTCTGCCCTTGCCATCACTGTGGACATGAGACAACAGCAGCGGAATTGGGTGGATAGGGGTCCCTGGCAGCAGTCCCTGGAGGCCGCAGCAGGTGGGTGATCACTGGCAGCAGTCCCTGGAGGCAGCAGCAGGTGAGGGGTCTCTGGCAGAAGTCCCTGGAGGCAGTAGCAGATGGGTGGTCACTGGCAGCAGTCCCTGGAGGTAGCAGCAGGTGAGGGGTCTCTGTCAGCAGTCCTGGAGGCAGCAGCAGGTGAGTGGTGTGCTGCAGCAGGTGAGGGATCTCTGGCAGCAGGCACTGGGAGCAGTGAAAATGTGAGGCTCCCTCCCACACATATATAGCCCCCTGGGGTCGGTTCAAATGTGCCAAGCTGCAGCAATTGGTGGTCCAGGTCTGCCTCTTTCTAATGCATCCAATGACCGCCTCCGCAGTGGCAGAGCACTAGGGGTGGGCGGAATTTGCGTAATTGTGTTTCGCAAATCTCCGCGAAACGGTAAAAAATCTCCGCGAACACGCGGAAATTCCGCGAACACGCGGAATTGCTTGTTCGCGATGCTTTTTTCCTGTTCACAATTGCTGTTTGCGTGCTCGGGGAGAAATATCTCGCGAACATGCAATTTGAGAACGCGAACAAGCAAAAATTTCGCGAAATCGCGAAAAGCAGACTTTTGAGAAATTTCGCGTTCTCCGCGGAACGCGAAATTACGCAAATTCCGCAAATTCCGCGAGCGGAACGGAATTTACCGCCCAGGCCTACAGAGCACGCCTACCGTGATTTTAAAAATGTCATCATGCCACCGCAATCAAGGTTCCCATTGGCTGAAAGGGCATGCTCCATGGCGGTGACACATCGCAGGGGCCAGGTGGGCTCTACCGCAATTTGGGTGGTGGAGCATGCCATCCGCCATTTGGCAATACATGGATATGTATCACTACCGCACTTATGTATATGGGGAGTGCTGGTGGCACACCGCTGTGGACAGGCGGTAGTTACCATGATTTGGGTGCCATACATTCACATGAGGCACTGCGATGTTGGTGGCAGAGCATGCAAACCGCCATTTGGCCATGTCTCCATGCCTATCGCTACCGCACTTGTGTATATGGGGAGTGCTGGTGAAACATCGCTGGGGCCAGGCGGTAGCTACAGCGATTTGGGTGCCATACATTCACATGAGGCACTGCGATTTGGGTGGCGGAGCATGCCATCTGCCATTTGGGCATGTGTCCATGCCTATCACTACTACATTTGTGTATATGGGGAGTGCTGGTGACACACCGCTAGGGCAGGCGATAGCTACCGCAATTTGGGTACCAAACATTCACATGAAGCACAGTGATTTGGGTGGCGGAGCATGGACCTAGTCCAGTACCGTAAGCCAAGGTGAAAAATTTGGGAGTGTGGTTCGATGAAAAATGTTCCTTCTCTGAGCAAATATCTGCTGTGACGGGTACTTGTTTTGGTATTTTAAAGATGCTACATAAGATTCTGGACCTCCTCCCCCTGGATGCTAAAAGAACTATTGTACAGGCTCTGGTCACGTCTCGCCTTGATTATTGCAATGTCCTGTATCTAGGGGTGACTGCAAAAAATCTTAACATCTTGCAGAAGGTCCAAAATGCCATGGCCTGGCTTATCCTGAATATCCCTAGGAGGGCTTCAGTGGGAGAAACTTTGAAGGAACTGCATTGGCTCCCTATCCGGGCCAGAATCACCTTTAAGGCCCTTTGCTTTAGTCATAGGATCCTTAGGAAAAGAGGGGCCGCGCTTTCTTCTCCCCCTCCTGACGGTCTACCAGCCTGCTCGTAATCTGAGATCGCTGGGCAGTGCTAGATTGATTGTGCCCAGTGTGTGGAAGGCGCGGGCTGGCGGGAGATCCTTTGGTTTCCTGGCAGCCAAGGCATGGAATGAGCTCCCAGTGGATCTGAGGACATCTGAGTCGGAGTCTCTGTTCCGCAAGAAACTGAAAACCTGGCTCTTCCGTTACCCCCGGGAGGGCTAAAGTAGCAGGGTGCCATCTCTGTATGGATGTCCGTCCTAGATGGTGGTTAGCTTGGGAGGGTCGCTGGGGTTCATCTATGTCCTAGAGTGGGGACACTCCGTTTGGAGTAACCCTTGGGCTTTATAAACTTCCTAATAATAATAATAATAACCACCATGTGGGCATGTCTCCATGCCTATCACTATCGCACTTGTGTATATGGGGAGTGCTGGTGACACACCGCTGGGGAGAGGCGGTAGCAACCGCAATTTGGGTGCCATACATTCACATGTGGCACCGCGATTTGGGTGGCGGAGCATGCCAACCGCCATTTGGGCATGTCTCCATGCCTATCTCTACAGCACTTGTGTATATGGAGAGTGCTGGTGACACACCGCTGGGGACAGGCAGTAGCTACCGCGATTTGTTTTTCGTACAATGGCAATGGCCAATTGGCGGACATCAACAGTACACAGTGGCCACATGGTAAATGGCACATCATTGGGCACACAATGCCAATGTTCCATTTACTCCACTGGTGACTGCACATGCCATGTTTGTGTATGTGATTTCATAGAATGACATGTACTCCCCACATGTCACTTGTGATATTGATGGTCCTGTACACAGGACAGTGTTGTAATGGACTCTACAATGTGTACACATGTCAATGTGTTGAGGTGCTGTGACACTCACAGTAATGTTTGTCTCAATAAATGATGTTATTTTTTGCATGTCCTCTCATGTCTGATCATGCACACAATAGTCATTTCTGCTCAGACTGTGGTCATCGTGTTCTTGATGTGTGCCTGGTTCAAATGACGCATAAAGGTGTGTCAGGTACAGCAGCTATGTATGAGACAGTGAGGTTGATTTGTTACACATATGCTGGATGCTATACCCCCAGGCGTGCCCATGGTAATTGTGGTCATATCCCTATGTGCATTCACATTGACCGAGGTGCTGTTTGAGGGACTTTCTTTGTGTAAGTTTACAAGTGTGCCATTTGTGTAGCTGAAGGTGTCCCTACATGTAAGCTGGTCTGTAACTCAATTTTGATGACAGTCATTGTTGGCGTTGTGTCATCCAGAACGTGAGATGCTGTGCCCATCTCATGATGTATTGCATTGATATGTGTACACTTTCATCTCAACTAGGAGGAGATCAAATCTGCTTCATCACTTGACAGTGCTGGAAGACATGGAGGATGAGGCAATCATCCGGAAATGCCGCCTGGATAGAGCCATCCTAAAGACCCTTTGTGATATGTTGGAGCCCCATCTGCAGCCCCGCAGAACATATCCAACAGCTGTCCCCCCAACGTGTAAGGTGATGGCGGCCCTGCATTTTTTTGCCACTGGATCTTTCTATCAGACAGTGGCCAGCACTGGTGGGATGTCACAACCGAAGTTCAGCATGTTGCTGCGTGATTTACTGTCCGCCATGATGGTCTACAAGGACAGATATATCCATTTCCTCCGGGGTCCTGAATTTGCAGCTGTGAAGGGAGATTTCTATCCCCTCGGACACATCCCCCATGTTGTTGGTGCCATCGATTGCACCCATGTTGGGCTTGTGCCACCGCAGACACGTAACCACATCCACAGGAATCGTAAGCAGTACCACTCCATAAATGTGCAAGTGGTGTGCCTGGCAGATATGATAATCTCCCATGTGTGTGCCTAATTCCCAGGCTCAGCCCATGAGTCCTACATCCTGCGGAACAGCATTGTACCCCAGATGATGGATAATCTGCTTCCCCAGAGAGCATAGATTATGGGTGAGTATGCCTAATCATATTGCGTGCTGGGTGTGTGACCTGCTGCCCTCTGCCTCCACGACATAGCAAGGTTTATTTGTGTTTCTCACACCTAGGTAACTCTGCATATCCCAACCGTCCCTAGTTGCTGAGCCCACTCCGGAATCCCAGGATCCCAGCTGAAGTCCGCTACAATGAGGCCCATGGGAGAACACGTTGTGTGGTGGAGCGTACTTTTGGCCTGTTGAAGTCACGTTTCCGCTGCCTGGACAAGACCGGAGGTGCAATAACGTACCCGCCTGGGAAAGTGTGTCAGATTGTAGTGGCATGCTGCATGCTCCACAACCTTGCCATTCGCAAGGATATTCCCCTGATTCTGGATGATGATGAGGACCCAAGGCCCCCGCCTGCAGACCAACCCGTGTCCAGTGATGAGGACAGTGGAGAGCAGGAAGGTGTTGACCTGCGTCAACAGCTCATCAGACGCTACTTCACTTGAATGTGGGAGACAATGGACAACGTACCCATTGTCTGATGATGTTGCTGTTGTTGTGAAGGTGTATGTGAGCTTTGTGACTGCAGCCTGTTGTTGGTTCAGTGCTGGCTGCCAATGTGTCTGGAACAGGGTAGTTTGGCACAGATACAGAATGTTTGTCGGTACTGTTGCTCAATGTAATGTGTGCAGATTGGAGTACCCTGATGACAAGTGTTTTGTGATATCTGTGATGCCACACCCAGACCAGTGAATGTTGTTCTGTTGTGTTTTCCTAGGTGCCTTCACCTTCTCCTTGCCTACATACAGTCCATACATCTGGTGCATTGTGATCAAGTTGAAGACTGTACATCCTGGAATAAAAACGGAGCAGACAAAACAACATGTGTGTATGTTTTTTTAATCTACAATGGTGACATGTGAGGGGGGTATACATTTACATATAGGTGATTAGTGGAGCAGTGAGTTGACAGTAATGGTAAATTAGATAATCGTGTAGTCGCCATATTGATGTTGTGACCCAGTCCAACAGACAGATGCCATTCACAAGGCAGTGTGGGGAAGGGCAGTCCAAAAAGTCAATGCAGTGGTGAAGAGGGTTGCCATCATGGCTGGCTCCATGACTGGCATTTGGCAGGTGCTTTGCCTCCAGATACTTCCAGAATTTTCTGAGGACGGTCCCTTCGTCGCTTGGCAGGAGGGGGCCCTGCTGCAGGCCCAGTGGGGTCTGAGAACTCACCCCTCTCTGTGGCCAGAGGGGAGGATGGTGAACTATCATCTTGCGCCCCACCAGAGGGAGGTGGAGGTGTTGGTTGTGACGCAGACCTGTCCCTCAGTACCGCCACTTGCTGGCCCCAGGGGTCCACAATTTGTCCCATGCGGGTGTCAATGGACCTCATCAGCAGGATGAGTTCGCGTAACAGTTCGTCCGCCTGACCCGTTCGTCCCTGGGCCCGTTCATATGCCCCAAGGACTCTGGTGATGTGCTCCAGGGATTGGGTACCAGCCTCTTGTTGTCTGTGTGTGACCCTGCCCCTCCCACCTACCCTGCTGCCACGGACCTGTTGCCTCACCACTGTAGGCACCCACAACCTCTCCCTGCCCTCTTCAGTCAGTGGTGTGGGGTGGTCATCCTCTGGGACAGGGGGAGTGTTGCAGGCAGCGCTGGTGGTAGTGATGTTGGTGGTGATGGTGGTGGTGGTGGTGGTGATGGTGGTGGTGGAGGACGCACAGGCCGTGACAGCAGGGGTCTGCAGAGACGTTGGTATTGCAGCTGATGTGGTGGGGGGACAATGGGGTCCTGGGACCTGATGCGCCCTGGCACACCAGATGGGCCGGCTTCGAGCTCATCGTCCAGAGAATCCCTGGAGTCAACATCCGAGAGTCCATGAATCAGGGGGAAGACTGGCTCTGCAGGTTGCTGGTATTGTCCTCTGCAGTGAGTTCTTTGTCACCTGTGGGTCAGATGGGAAATGGTCACTGTAGTGCACCCCGCAAACTTTATGTTAGCTGTGTGTCATTCACTGTTTTACACTACACAATTGAATGATCATCACATAGTTTTGTATGTGCACTACTGTGCCTCCTGACATGATGCAGTGGTACATGCATTACTTGTCCATGGTGTGAGTTGTCAATACATACCATGCGTCACGTGCATAATTTGTGGGTACAGGGGCATACTGACATCTAGGGACTGGCTCAACATATTATTTCATTGAGGACTCTTTGTTGATTTGTCTGACTTGGCATACGTCATGTGAATTGGTGTGTCACACTTTGGTAGCTGTGACAGTTTACTTTGCTTACCTGTGTGCACACTGTGCGTGGCAATGGGGTCGGTGTGCATATTTGTGCAATGAGAGGGCTGGTGTTGTCATATGGCACTATTTCTTTGGTGACAAATGGGTGGGTGCACGTACTGACTACTTACCTGTTATGTGCTCACATTTGGCTTTGTTATGTGACCCATCTGTGTGTGCATGGTGGAGGCTTACATCCTGCTCAGTGGTGTCACAAGACAGAATGATATGTCTACCTACCTGTTAGTTTGTTTGAGGTGAGCTGTTAGATGCCACATGCATCTGGGTGTCTGGAGAGCTCCATCTTGCTGTACTGGGGGACAAGGGTGCATGGTGGGACTAGTGGTACAGGCCTCCCACCCGCAAACACCCTCCAAGGGAAGATGGCTAGCTACCTGCAAGTTTGTTTGGTGTACTGCATTGGCTTGCAACTGCTTCTGGTTTGGGGAGTGCTCCATCCTGCTCAGGTGTGGGACGGGGGCATGGTGGGAAAGTGGTACAGGCCTCCCGCCCACAAACACCCTCCCAGGGAAGATGGCTACCTACCTGTAAGTTTGTTTAGGTGTACTGCATTGGCTTGCAACTGCTTCTGGGTGGGGGAGTGCTCCATCCTGCTCAGGTGTGAGACAGGGGGCATGGTGAGAAAAGTGGTAAAGACCTCCCACCCACAAACACCCTCCCAAGGAAGATGGCTACCTACCTGTTAGGTGAAGGTGAGCAATGCAATGGCTGACACATGCTTCTGGATGGGGTGGGGGAGGGCTCCATCTTGCTAGGCTGTGGGACAGGGGGCATGGTGGGAGTAGTGGTACAGGCCTCCCACCCCCAAACACCCTCCCAGGCAAGATGGCCACCTACCTTTAAGTTTGATGTGGGTTATGTAATGGCTGACACATGTTTCTGGGTGGGTTGTGGGGAGGGTTCCATCTTGCTGATGCAGTGGGACAAGGGGGCTTGGTGGGTGTTGTAGTGCTGTCTGCCTGTACACATGCCCCCATGGTAATGTTGCTAACTATGTTTGGGGTGTGTGGGAGTGAGTGGATGTTGGATCTGTGAAACATGTTTTTGTGAGTGTGTGGTGTAGATGAATGAAATTTGTCCTAGGTGGTGTAGCTTTGTAGATGTGCAAGACAGTACATAGCAGTGTGGTGGTAGTCAATTGTGTGTACTTACCAGCCTCCACTCCCCCGCGTACTCCTGTGAGATTCTCTGAATGCAGTATGGCAAGCACCTTCTTCTCCCATGGTGTGTATGGTGTTTGTGGAACGGGAGTGCCACTGCCAGTCCTCTGAGCCAGCTCACAGTTCTTGCTCCTCTTCTCCTTGACAACCCTCTTCAGGTCATGCCACCGCTTCATGATTTCCTTTTTGAAACGCGGGGTGGTCCCTACTGCATTGAGCCTTTCGACTATCCTTGCCCACAATTTTGTGTTCTTGTGGCTGATGGTGTCTGTTGGACCAGGGTACCCAACAGTTGTGGTTTCACTCTGACTATCTCATCCACCATGACAGTCAACTCACTCTCTGTGAGTTTGGGCATCTTATGTGTAGCCATGGTGTGTAGTGTGCAAAGTGGTTGTGTGTGGTGGGTGTGGTTGTGATGTGTATGGTGTGTGATGTGCAGGTGGGGTAGTGATGGTGATGTATGTGTGCTGTATTCTTTTGCCTGTCCTCTCTGATCTGGTGAATGCCCTTCTCTTCTGGAGTGTTGCAAAGGATTGTGGTTAGGGAAGGGGTTGGTTTTATACTCAGCTGTGTGGGTGTGTCCACATGGGTTATTACGGTCAGGTGTGGTGTGTGTGTTGTCCTGGGAATTGTATTTTTCTTTTTGCCATGTGGTTGTGTCATTGGGGTGTGTTTTGTGTTTTTGGGGGGCATGGCTAGTTTGCTGTGTACACGTTTTGTCCTTCTTGTGGGTTTTTTCATTCGTCCGCCATATTTTTCACGGATCGTCCACAGAGGTGGCTATGCTGCAGCTCTTCCGCCGGCTCTCCCTTTCATCACTATTTGCGACCGCAGTGGTCGGAAACAGCGGAACATACTGCGGCACCATCGGGGTTATCCTAATTTCTTGTGCGGTTTCTCCGCTATACTTGCGGCGGGTTGGTGTTTTTCTGCTGCGGATCCGACCGCCGTGGATGGATTTTGCCCATCTCCGCCCGCTACGGGTGGTTTTTCTTGGCCACATTCTGCAGGGGTAGTTTTTTTGGGGCAGTTGATCTTAATTTCACCGACGGTTTTTCCACGGTGCCAGCGGGTGGTGGTTTTCTGCTTCCATGGCCGTCGGGGTGGTTTTCCGACCGCCATCCTAATCAGCCCCTAACTTACTAATAATTAATAATATTCATAATAATTGTTTTACTAACTTATAATTTTTTTTTGAAATATCATATATATTATAAATACATATATACACATTAAACAATAATATAGAAAATAAATAAATAAATATATAACAAATTTTAAAAAAATCTTTTACTCTTTTTAATATTAATTATATACTACATTAACAAAAATAACGTTAGATAGCAGAGGTAATAAAATTAATATTCCAACTCAAAACAGTGCAACACGAAGGGGCCGATTCCGATCTCGGTTGGAAGGGCACCGAATCGGTTCGGCCGTACCGGATCCGATTCCGATGCTTCTTTTCCGACCGATGTGTACACGGGTCCAGACGACGAAGTACGATGCAAAGATGCGCGAATTCTCTGACCTACTCATTCCCAGCTCCAAACCGATCCGTCCGACTTGGTCGCACGCAATCTGACGCGCGCAATGCAGACAATTCTCGACCAAATGAGTACGATTCTCGAATCAGACAGCTCGACCGAGTCGGAGCATCCGGTTCGCAAAAGCTCCCAGAGTCGGACTTTGGGGGTCTGCGGCAGACCCCCCGACACCTGCAGTCGTACGACTTGCACACAGGGGGAGACCCATGGGTCTTCCCCACACAGGCATATACGACGCGGATGGCAGCGACGTGTACCCACTGTAGGGGGGCACACTTGTTTGAGACGTACCTATTCAGTCAATGGGAGCGCATGTATGCATCGTACAACTGGCTCCTATTGACTTCTATGGGAGTCCGATCGAACCGAGTTTGACAGCATACGTGCGCATCGTACTCGCTCGGTCGGACTGTAGGGGTCCGGCTAGGTCGGAAAACACTCCGGATCCGACTCGGTCTGAGTGCTTTTCGACCCGGATCTGAATCGACCCCTAAGTAAAATGTTGTATAGCGTAAGGATAAAAATTACTATTCCCACCCCAGTGAATGCAGCAGTGGGGAAAGTGTTGGATAGCGTGGGGGTTAAAATTACTATTCCCACTCCAGAGAGTGCAACAGTAGGGAAAGTGTTGGATAGCATAGTGGTAAAATGTACTATTCCCACTCCAGAGAGTGCAACAGTAGGGAAAGTGTTGGATAGTGATGGAGCAGGTAAAGCAACATTTTGTATACCTCCTCTATTTTTCATGAAAATACTAATCACTTAATCGACTTATATTATAATTTGAATTAACAGTTTGCTGCATTATACTGACCACCCTTTTTCAATTTTTGGTAAACACAAATTACACGCGGGACTTATTACTATTTGCATGGCAAAGTAACCATAATAACTAGCTGTGGTACGCCTATTAATAATAGTACATGGGGTAACAGGATATTGCATGATTTATGTCGCTTTGGTGATGTTTGCGTTCCCGTTTGGACCGAATGGTGAGTTTTATTACTTTAAATGTCGCTAAAAGCTAGGAAATTACTAATACATAAAGGGATTAGTGAGGGTTTAACATTAGAATCTTCATTTCTGTGTATTAATTACTCTTTTGTGTTTGTTTTGCTTAAGTTGGCATCTGGGCCTACCAAACCATGACATCCAAAATGGAGTTCAGAAGTGGCCACCGACTCGTGAGCGCGTCCAGGACCTAGGAAGTGACTTAACACTTCTTTGGGAACCAAAAGTATGGGAAAGTAGGACGATGTTAACATTTTCTTCAAATGGACCAATCAGAATATAGTATTGCCAAAGAAATGTTACGTGATACCCAGAAATGTACTATAAAAAGGGTAGTAGAATAGGGAGGAGTTAGATCGATGACCGCACACCACTACCGACCCCACAGGCGATGACAGACGAGCTAGATGCTTGCATGATTCCTGGTCCTTTGGAGATCTATGGGACTGTAACGTGCTGAGCAAAGAACTTTTCCGGACTTTGAGTCTTGGCCTGCTTATTCGGACAATTGAGCAGAGAAATTCGGTTTATGCAGAGCCAATTGAATTTAGAAAAGCCCCGATAGCAAGAATAGGTAAATATAAAATGTCATGCGATTTGTGTTGTTTGACTAAATTTCAACTCGATTGACCAAAATGCTAATTATATAATTGCAAACAAGATTTAGATAAACAACATTTTGATTAACAGAAATTTCGAGTTTGTGATTTTTCCAATAGGAGATTACAAGATTCTGAAGCTTAAATGTGTTTTAGCTGGTTCTAAATCACCATCAACCAGTCTAACTAATTGGTCCGTTGACCAAGTGGTGGAGTGCCTTAATGTTAAGGTTAGCATCCTATAGGTGGTGATGCAAGAGTATATTCTGTAATATAATTTTTCTTTTCTATAGGTAATAAGGTACCCCTCCACATGTCCAGCGCATCGTTTCCTCCTGTGTGCAGACTCGTGAGAGAACGTACGAGTGTTGGTGTTATGGGCCTCACCAATGAATGCGTGTGTGAATGAGATAGCGTGACGACGGGTCTGCGACGCAGGAAGGATCTGTAAATTTGGTGCCCCAGTTTCGCGCTGGATCAGCTTTTCTGGTAGCAGATTGATAGTTTTATTGCATTGGTTTGGTGATTATTGATTTTGATTATTGATGAATGATTGGATGAGTATTGATTTATGTATTAAAATTCTATGTTGAGTCGCGTTGCGTTCTATGTTGTTTTGAAGACTTCTGGGATGTAGGAAGTCGGATGCCCTGAGGCAAGTGAAGTCACATGGTGAATTGTTTGTTGCCCTGTAGGTACACGGGGAAAATGTGTGACGATTGGAGTCGCACGACGCATTGTCTGGGTTCGAATTGGTAACATCGTCGTGTGTTATCGTTAGGGACATTTCTGTATGAAAGAGGTGTATGGGTAGCGAAGGCCACCTGGGAAATTTTGGACTTAAGTAACAGGAGTCCATTGTGAGCTCTGATTCTGCTTCTCACTGGAAAGGTAATAGGTGTTCCCTAAGCTTGTTAGAAGGGTAAAGTAGAGGGAAGTGCTACTTTATCAACAAATGAAATAATTCTGTGGAAGGGCAGACATAAGCGCTGCTCTTGAGAAATTCAGGATTCTGTGCGAGTGGACTACATTTTCCATATGAATGTGTGGAAATGAAATAGCATTCGGCTTAATTGTGAAACTCTGGTCTTAATTCTCAGGAGCAGTGTAGTCTCCAACAGGTGTTTTATTTTCAGAGAAACGGTTAGCTAATGCTTGCTAGAAGGGTAAGGTAGAGGGCAGTGCTACTTTATCGGCAAGTGAAATAATTCCGTGGTAGGGCAGAGGTAAGCGCTGTTCTCGAGAAATACGGAATTCTTGTGGAAAAGGTAAAAAACTATCTCTTTGTTAGCGAAACGGACAATGGTGGTGTTTTTATGTCGTTACTAACAGGTTTTTAGTAAAAGAGAGAGTAAGAGAAATGTTGCCGATTAATTTTTTAAAGGAGGGGTCAGCAGAAGCAGGAGTAGCGAGACAAGCTGACGTCAGAACGACCGCGCTGGGATTGGCCAGCCAAGAAACGTAGGCGCTCCGGATAAGTGCGTTATTGTACGCCGCGCTAGGAGTGGAGAAGTGACAGGGTGACGAAGAAGCTCCGGATTGGTGCGTTAGTGTTAGTCGCGCTATGATTGGATAAGGAGAAAAAGTCCTGGTTTGGAAAGATTAAGAACTTTTTCAAGAAGGATAAACCAATTGTGACTACAGAGGGACAGTTGCTTCCTCCACCGAAATCACCCGCATCCTTCATGGTTGCAAAATATGGGTATCATACATGTGTTTGGCTAGACAATTGGACAAAGTATACAAAAGATGATGGAGTTTTAGCATTTCCAGAACATGGTTCATTCAATTTAGTGGTATTAAGGAATTTAAGAAAAAAAATGATGAGATTAGAACCGAGACCTAGACCTACTCAGTTTGAAGCATTGACAGAATGGGAAGATGAGATGTATGAAAGAGAACGGCAGCGGAGTGGCGGAAGGTATAAATACATGTTTGGTAGACCGTGTGGACAAGAGAAACATGATGACAGAATGAGGAGATGACGAAGTGCAAATATGGATGATGGGATGTTGCCTATGAGAAATACTGAAGAGAGTAGTAGTAGAAAATGTACAGAGAAGAAAAATAACACAGGAGCAGAAGGTTACAAGTATGGTGTGCATGAGTCAGAGGATGATGTACTTGAGGACATGTTATATCAAAATCCTCCCCCATATCAACCAAATTCCACGTTATTGACACCAAGTGCCCCAGTAAAAGAGACACCACAAAATATAAAATTTGAGTAATGCCACCTGAGGTAGGGAGAAATAATCCCTTTAGAGAATCAGAAAATACACAACCTGGTAAAATGACAAATGAAAACTCAGCTGAATTAGCCAGAACTACTTTAGAGTTAACTGAAAAGATTAGGGAATTGACTAAGAATATGGAAGCTGTAGCTGTTCCTGTAACAATAGGACCCGTAATGCCTATTTTTGATAAGCAGAAGGATAGTAAACACTGTCTAATGATCCCTTACAATAGTAATAAACAAATTGAAATGGAAAGAGGGAATCAAGAGAAAATCCGTGGGGACAAGTGGCAGGAACTTCTGGATTAAGTACTCCTAAAAATTTGACAGTGAATCAGAGCCTAGTGAATAAAGCAATAATGACGACAGAATGAGTACCAGGGACACCAAAGAGTTTAGAACAAACAAGAAATGAATCAAATCCTGTAGGTCCTACTTCAGAAGAAGTAAGTGAATGGGCAAGGAGCTTACAGCAAAAAGATGCTGAACCTGGACCTCCAGATGTGGCAAAATTAAAAATAGTCCTAGAAGAATTAATAGTAGGGACTATTCCCACAGAAAAATTAAAAGCATATTAGGATGAAGAACTAATGTTTCTATGCAAAAGTATAACATGGAGAGCAAGAAATTTACATGAAAAATTGGAAGAAGTAGCAAGTCAATCAATCAATCATTGTACTTATAAAGCGCGCTACTTACCCGTGAGGGTCTCAAGGTGCTGAGGGGGGGTGCCACTACTTCTCGAAGAGCCAGGTCTTGAGGAGTCTTCTGAAGGTGAGCAGGTCTTGGGTATGTCGTAGGTGGGTAGGGGGGGTGTTCCAAGTTTTGGCGGTGAGGAAGGAGACGGATCTGCTACCGGAGGTCGTTTGTTGATTGCGGGGGACGGCGGCGAGGGCAAGGCTGGCGGAGCGGAGCTGGCGGGTGGGGGTGTAGAAGCTGAGTCTGCTGTTGAGGTAGGCTGGTCCGGTGTTGTGGAGTGCTTTGTGAGTGTGGGTGAGCATCTTGAAGGTGATCCTCTTGTTGGCGGTGAGCCAGTGTAGGTCTCTCAGGTGGGGGTGATGTGGCTGCGGCGGGGGACGTTGAGGATCAGTCGGGCGGAGGCGTTTTACATGCGTTGCAGTCGTTGCAGTTGTTTGGCCGAAATTCCTGTGTAGAGTGCGTTGCCGTAGACCAACCTGCTGCTGACGAGGGTCTGTGTCACCGTTCTTCTTGTCTCGGTGGGGATCCACTTGTAGATCCTGCGGAGCATGCGGAGGGTGTTGTAGCAGGAGGAGGAGACGGCATTGATCTGTTTTGACATGGAGAGGGAGGAGTCGAGGATGATTCCTAGGTTGCGTGCGTAGTCGGTGGGTGTCAGTGCTGTTCCCAGCGTGGTCGGCCACCAGGAGTCATCCCAGGCTGAGGGGGTGGATCTGAGGATGAGGACCTCTGTCTTGTCTGAGTTCAGCTTCAGTCAGCTGCCGCTCATCCATTCGGCGACGGCCTTCATTCTCTCATGGAGGTTGTTTTTGGCGGTGTGCGGGTCCTTGGTGAGGGAGAGGATGAGCTGGGTGTCTTCGGCGTAGGAGATGATGTTGAGGTTGTGCTGGCAGGCAACGTGATCGAGGGGGGCCATGTAGATGTTGAACAGCGTTGGGCTGAGGGATGAGCCCTGGGGTACGCCGCATATGATGTCGGTGGTTTTGAGGCGGAAGGGGGGAGGCAGACGCTCTGGGTTCTGCCGGAGAGGAAGGATGTGGTCTAGTCCAGGGCCTTCTCTTGGATTCCGGCTTCTTGGAGGCGTGTCTTTAGTGTGCGGTAGCAGACCGTGTCGAAGGCGGCTGACAGGTCCAGGAGGATGAGGGCTGATGTTTCGTGGTTGTCTAGTTGGATTCTGATGTCATCTGTGGCGGCGATGAGGGCTGTCTCTGTGCTGTGTTTTTTTCGGAATTCGGACTGGGATGGGTCAAGGATGTCGTTGTCCTCGAGGTAGCGGGCCAGTTGCGTGTTGACGATTTTCTCGATGACCTTCGCCGGGAACGGGAGCAGGGAGATGGGCCGGAAATTCTTGAAGTCCTTGGGGTCCACCTTGGGCTTGTTGAGAAGGGCGTTGATTTTGGCGTGCTTCCAGCCTTCCGGGAATGTAGCTGTCTCGAAGGAGATGTTGATTACTTTCCGTAGTTGGGGTGCGATGTCTGCGCCTGCTTTGTTAAATATGTGGTGTGGGCAGGGGTCTGACGGTGATCCTGAGAGGATGGAGTTCCTGGTCTTACGTGTTTCGTCGTTGTTGACGTTGGTCCAGGAGGTCAGGCGGTTGATGCGGGTGGTGTTCGTAGGGGGGGGTGGAGTCTGGCGATGTCGGGGTGGTCGTGGTGGTGTTGAAGCTGTCGTGGATGTCAGTGATCTTACGGTGGAAGAAGGTGGCCAGCGAGTCGCACAGTTCTTGTGAGGGCGGGCTGTCGTTGGCGCTGGGGTTGGAGAGTTCCTTCACGATGCTGAAGAGCTTTTTGCTGTCGTGTGCGTTGTTGTCCAGGCGGGCTTTGAAGGAGGATCTCTTGGCTAATCTGATGAGATGGTGATGTCTGCGGGTGGCGTCCTTGTGGGCTGTGTGGCTGTCCGGTGTTCGTTCGTGGAGCCATTTCTTTTCCATTTTCCGGCATACTCGTTTGAAGTCTGGAGTTCTTCGGTGAACCAGGTGGCTTTCTTGCTGGTGCGGCTGTTGGAGGGTTTCTTGAGCGGGGCGAGGGTGTTGGCGCAGTCGTTGATCCACTGTCTGAGGTTGCGGGTGTCGTCGTCCAGGTTGGTGGGGGCCGGTGGGTGGGTTCTGGGTGAGGGTGGTGGCTAGCTGGTCTTCGGTGATTTTGTTCCAGCAGCGGCAGGGCAGCTGTTTGGTGTGGTGGTGCGTGGTGGGCTTCTTCAAGGTGAAATGGATGCAGCAGTGATCCGTCCAGTGGAGTTCGGTGGTGCGGTTGAAGGAGACGTGGGGGCTTGTGGAGAAGATGGGGTCAAGCGTGTGGCCGACGGTGTGGGTGGGAGTGGTGACGAGTTGTCTGAGGCCGAGGTTTGCGAGGTTGTCAATCAGGGTGGCGGAATTGGCATTGTTGTTGTTCTCGAGGTGGAAGTTCAGGTCCCCGAGGAGGATGTAGTCTGTGGAGGTGAGTGCGTGGGTGCTGACGAGGTCGGCGATGGAGTCGCTGAACTGTGGTCGGGTCCTGGGGTTCTGTAGACTAGTGTTCCTCTGAGGGTGGTATTGGGGTCAGTGTGGATCCGGTAGTGCAGGTGTTCGGCGGTGCTGCGGGTGTCGTCTGAGTCGGTGAAGACCTTGAGGCTGGACTTGTGGACGATCGCTATTCCTCCTCCAGTTCCATTGGTGCGGTCTCTGCGGGCGATCTTGTAGCCGTCCAGGACGGCTATGGTGATGTCGGGGGCCGAGGAGTCGTTCCACCAGGTCTCGGTCAGGAAGGCAACGTCTGGGGTGGAAGTGTCGAGCAGGTCCCAGAGCTGGACGGCATGTTTGTGTGCAGAGAGTGTGTTTAGGAGTATGCAGTGGAGGTGGTTGGGTCCGGTCCTTGGTGGTTTGGTGGCTCTGTCGCAGATGAAGCTGCAGGTGCGGCAGGAGAAAGGTCCGTGGGTGCGTTTTGGGGCGGCCTGGAAGCAGCTGTGGTCTCGGCCGGTGTTGAGTGCGTGGAGGGTGCTGACGTTGTATCGGAGTGGCGTTGTGGCATTCGCGGGGGCCAGGGGTTCTGGCGCTGGGCACGGTCCAGGCGCGGACGGGCGCCGACGGGCTTGCCTGCGGCACGCCCGCTGCATGCGTCCGGCATATATGGGGAGGTGGGAGGGAGGAGCAACTGGGAGGCGGGAGCAGCGAGTGGGCAGGGGGCGGGGCCGCAGGGAGCACAGCGGCAGGGAGACAAGTGGTACAGAAGCAAAATTGGGCACAGAGGGGGGAAAAAGAGGCACAGAGTGAAAAAACGGGACACTGAGGAGGGGGGAGAACGAGTGGCACAGGGAGCAGAGAAGTGGGTCACAATGGAGGGGGAAAAAACGAGTGTCACAGAAGTGCAGGAATAGAGGAAAACGGTGGAAGGGCACACTTACCAGTGTGTTTTAGCAGCGGCAGCAGGGGCACACAGGCGGAGCTGAGTAGAGGGGGAGCGACCTACCAGGAGAGTCAGGGGTCGCTCTCCTCACCGCACAGCGTCCGGCATATATAGGGAGGTGGGAGGGAAGAACAGCTGGGAGGCGGGAGGCAAGTGAAATGGGAATCGATTTTGAAAAAATAAAATCATTACAAAAACCATACAGAGTAGACTTTGCTGAAAAGGACATTGAGAATTTGAATACAGCAGGAAGAATAACTCAAATTAAAGAGCTAATTGTTTTACTGAGAAAATGGGGTGATGTAGATAAATGAAAACGTAGGTGGTTTTGAAAACGGGACATGCAACAGATAAAACGTTCGCAGCTTTCCCAGTAAGAGAAAAAGAAAAGGTGGCAACTGAGTGTCCAGGAGGTTCCAGGAAGAGGCTATGTACATGTCCCATGGGCGAGACAGGACATTTTATCATTCACCAACGACTTTCCTCACTAGCGTGAGAAGCCAGTCGAGTGGTACAGGCAGGTAGACAGGTTTGTAAAATTATCAAAAGTATTATGGATTGATTTGAACTGTTTATTTGACATAATTGTGCCAGCAGATCTATGGGCAAAATGTAAAATGACAATAGGTTGGTGTTGAATTCAAGAGGCAGGAAACCTTGAATATCTTTAAAATTGTAGGCTTATTCAGAAACCCAGCACAGCACAAGTTGTAGGGAGAGAGGTATTAAGCAGAATGACAGGATCTTAGAACTTCCTACATGAAGCAATCATTCTAAGAACCCACCAAGTTCTAAAAGGAATGAGGGAGGTATGAAAATACTTTAAAGGAATACAACACATCTCTTTCCTTTAACAAACAAATATGAGTATAACAAAAATGTATTTTATAACTAACAAAACAGACTAGGAATAAGAAGCAGAAAAGTAACATCTTCGGAATTCCAAAAGACCTAAGACAAACGTAAAGGATTGACGCACTTATCAACTCTTCTGACATTCCACACCCAACCATCCTGTGTTATCACACTATTGGAATTCACTTTAACAATTTTAATAGGTGGTCCAAAATTAGAAAACCCCTTTCTTTTGAGACCTGGTTTCCGTATTCTTACCCAATCTCCAATTACAAAAGAAGGTTCCCTAACATTCATTTTTGAGTCATAAAACTCCTTCATTTTTTCCTGCTTTTGTTGTACTTTAAATGACACTCTTTTCAGGTTTTCTTCACAATCATCACCCATAGAACTTCCAACCATCTTCTCTTTAATCCACCAAGGACAAATTTTAGAAACAGGTTCCCTTCGTCTAAGGAGGCGGAAAGGACTCTGCTCAGTGGTGGAATATGGAGTAATACGATATGCCCAATCTTTAACTGATTATCTGGCGGAATCAACCCCATCTTTAAGCACTCGATTGAACCTTTCAATCTGACCATTTCCTTGTGGTTCATATAGAGCAGTAGTACAGTGTTTGATGTTATGTAATTTCAGAAATGTAATTTCAGAAATGTTTCCATCTCACAAGATTTTAGTTGCACCCCATTGTCAGTCACAAGCACTTCAGGAAAACCTTCCTTAGCAAAAATCTCTCTAAAAATTTCAATGACCGCTTGCGTGATGGCATGATGGACAAACGTAACCTCTGGTCACTTAGAATGATAATCAACGATTACCAATGCGAAGCGAGAATCTTGAGGTAAAGAATTAAAAGGTCCAGACACATCAAAAGCAATCTTCTGCCAAGGATACTTTGGCAATGGTACAGGTTTAAGAGGAGCTGGAAAAGATTTCAAAATGTTATCACTATTAATACATTCAAAACACTCTCTGACTGTCCTATCTACAGTCTTATCCAACCCAGGCCACCAAAAGCTAGACCTGATCAATCTTTTCATGGATGACATTCCTGGAGGACCTTCATGTGCTAATTTCAAAATCTTACTTTGTATACTCTCTGGAGGTACACATTTCCCATTTTTGAAAATCAAATCATTTTCGACAATTAACTGTGTATCAACTTGTGAAAAGGACCTGAGTTCCACGGGGACATTTCTACTCTCAGGCCATCCATTAAGAATAACATTCTTGAGAGTGTCCCAAGTTTTGTCAGAATTAACACTGTTGATCCATTCATTCTCAGTAATTCCAGAGAATTCTTCAGAAACAAGATCCGTCACAGAAGCGATCATCTCAACATCCTGTGAAACTTCTATTTCCTCCGTTTTGGGACTAGGCAAGCGAGAAAGACAATCTGCAGTAGCATTTTGTCTACCAGGAACATATTCAATAGAAAAACTGTACTCTTACAACCTGGACATAAGCCTACTAATCCTTGCAGTAGCATTCCACCCCCCACTAGGAGATAAAATAGAACCAAGGGGCTTGTGATCAGTGCGAAGTACAAACCTATTTCCCCAAATGAAATTCCGAAAATGCTCAATTCCCCAAACACATCCAAGAAGTTCCTTTTCTATAACAGAATGCCTCCTTTCAGTCTCATTGAGAGTCCGGGAAGCGAAAGCTACACACCACTCACTTTCATCAGCCTTCTGAGATAACACTCCACCTAAGCCATACATGCTCGCATCTACTGTGACAATGCAAGTTTTATTAATACAGAAAGGTCTCAAGGTGGGAGCTTGAACAATTTCATTCTTGATAAGTTGGAACTTTCTTTCTTGTTCCAGTCTTCAACAGAACTCCACTTTGTTCCTAGTAAGCTCCCTCAATGGCTCCATTTTTGTAGCAAAGTCCTTGATAAATTTGCTATAATACTCACAAAAACCAGAGAAAGATAGCGACTTTCCCTTGTTATCCGGAGCCGGGGCATTAACAATAGCTTCGACCAAGGATTTCTTCGGAACAACACCATTTCCAGATAAAGTATGTCCTAACTACTCAACACGTTCACGAAACATTTTAAATTTTTCTTGCTTCAAGGTCAAACCATTCCGCTCTAAATGACCACACGCTTCCTTAATATGCTCTGCATGTTTCTCAGGATTTGGAGAAAAAATGAGGATGTCCTCTTGGAAACACCTAACAAATCCCTCCAAATCTTTGAAAGTGTGATACATTGCTCTCTGGAAGACTGACGCCGCAGAGGCCAACCCAAAAGGCATCCTCTTAAATTGGAATAGCCCCTGTGGTGCAAAAAGGCAGTACAACTTTTTGAATCTTCAGTAAGTGTAATTTGGTGATAGGCAGAGCGCAAATCAAATGTTGAATTTTTTTTGGCTCCTTCAAGCATGGAAACAACCTCATTAATGTTAGGGAGAGGATGGCAGTCCACAATCAAATTTGCATTGAGTGCTCTCAAATCAACACACAACCTCAAACTTTTATCAGCCTTCCTTGTAAGAACAATGGGAGAAATCCACTCAGAAGACTCCACTTCCTCTATAATATCTTCGTCAATGAGGTTTTGTAAAAGTGTCATTAAATCTTCCCTGACACAAATGGAAACAGATCTAAGCTTCTGTCTCACAGGACATGCTCCACTTTTAAGCTTAATCTTATGGGATTTTTTTTTACGTTTTTCCAATTTATTGGAAAACACATTGGGGAAAAGATTGATTATGTTCTCACTCTCACTCTTGAACTTCCCCCACATTTGGAATCCATAGAATCATTGGATTGGGCGTAACACGTAAAACAGGGTCCGAGCTCCTGGGATTAAGGATAATTCCCAGAGACCACCGGTCTTTCCATCCCAAGACATTAACACCCTTGACAGCAACATACATCTTAATATTTGCAACACGACCTTTAAATTCTACGACTGTTTCCACAAAACCATCCATATCAATTACAGATCCATCAAATCCCTTTGCAATAATATCAGACTTCTTCAAACTATTAGTACAAAACTTTCCCTTAAAACGCTCCAAAAACAATTCCCTGTTGATTATGGTCCAAGGTGACCCATAGTCAGCCATCAATTCTAAATCTACATCCTCTATACGCACATTACACTTTGGAGGCTTTAGAACCTCTACACTCCCTCCAACATTAGATACATAAAGAAGCATACCTCCTTCAGGATCTTCTCCTCCCCTCTCATTGGAATCACTCTTGATAAAAGAAACAAAGCAAAATGACCACGCCTACCACATCTTTTACACTCTCTATGCAAAGCTGGACATTTAGGAAATGAAGCACCATGGTTAGGACTTCCAAATCTAAAACAACTGAAACTTTTGTCTGATCTATTAAAACTCCTTTGACTACTTTGACCAGAAGTCTCACTACTCAAAGATGGCGACAAATGTTCTGAATTAACTCGTGGCGCATCACCCTTAATAGCACAAACATCCTCAACACCTCCCTTGTTGTCTTTATGTACACACTTCACCCATTTTTCAGATTGTCCCATTGCTTTAGCTGTGTTGATTACATCACACAAATTAGGGTCACCCATAATCCAAAGCTGTTCTTGGATCTTCTTACTTTTGATATGCACTATAATCTGATCACGAATCATCTCATCAGTCATGGGACCAAAGTTACAATGTATTGACAAAGCTTGTAATCCTGTGAGGAAATCATCGAACTTTTTATTTTCTTCTTGAGCTCTGGTATAGAAATTATACCTATTTAATGCAACACTAAAGGTGGGTTTAAACCTATCTTCTATCCTGTGTAATGCATCTTCAGAAACATTTCTGTCTCCACCACCATCAATTTGAGGAAGAGTTCTAAATACAAGTTGTCCTTCTGACCCTAAACAATGTAAAAAAATATTTTTCTTTCAGCTGAAAGTCTTTCACCATCAATCGCCTTGAGATACGTAAGAAACTCCTCCTTCCATCTAGACCAGGGTATAGGAGGGTCCCCCTTAACTTGAAGAAATTTGGCAAGTGGCTCGAATTTCATGTTTAAAATTGCAGTGCACTATGACTTAATATTAATTTCTCACAGAAAGAAAAGAGAAAGGAGAACAAGATATTAAAAAAATAAATGTGTCTAATCAAGTGTGAAATTAGTATGAATATTAAACTATCACTTATAATTATGTACAACATAAAGTTCACAAGTTCTCAAATCTGAAATAAAAAGAAAAGTCAGTTAGTGCCAAAAGCTGTTGTTGAAGCTTGGTGAAAATAAAGTTTTGATAGAAAAAAATAATTGCCAAGTTCAAATTCAACTTCTGAGATCAAGGTGATGTTGAAAATTTGGTGAAAAGAAAGTCTCGAAGAAAAATCCCAATAAATGTCAAGTTCAAAAACAACTGAATTTGAATCCCTCTTGCAAGCAAAAAAAATATAATAATTTCTTAGTAATAATACTACCTCCAGCAGTAGTATTCAGTTATTCTTCATAGGCTTCTGTTTACATTTAACGAAGCTTTCCACTTCAACGCGCGCCGCTAGCAACTTTTCATTTCTGTCAGACCGATCTCCGTAGGGCGTTGCTAGGTAGCCGAGGATAACAACCTCAAGATGGCTCCCTTACGCAACGTGACCTTTACAACCCTCGCGTGATCTCAAACGCGAGGACAGAGAAACAAGGAAGAACTGATGACGCGGTCTTCATAATGAAGAGGAATGTTGGTGAAGGTCCAGCGCGATGGTGGAGCGTGGCGGCAAACTCAAAAGACGCTCAAAGCCAACTGTTGGTGAAAGCAGGGCGCGATGGCGGAGCGTGACAGCAAACTCAAAAGCCAACGGTCACCTCCAGGCAATTGAAGAGGTACTGTAGGTTGAAGCACAAATTATTTTCCCTTTGTACTCACAGAAGTCCATGTGAAGGTATTGAAATATGCTTGTAGTGTCCAAAATAGCGATGATAAATATCTCGTTTAATTCACGAACGAAGACACTGGCTCCTGTGCTGGGAAAAGGAAATTAGTGGCAGCAGTATCTCCAAGAAGTTCCTTCAAAGTTCCTCCAATCGTCTCCAAAATTGTTTAATTCAAGAGCTAGGAAATCTTGAATATCTTTAAAATTGTAGGTTTATTCAGAAACCCAGCACAGCACAAGTTGTAGGGAGAGAGGTATTAAGCAGAATGACAGGATCTTAGAACTTCTTACATGAAGCAATCATTGTAAGAACCCACCAAGTTCTAAAAGGAATGAGGGAGGTATGAAAATACTTTAAAGGAATACAACAGTTGGCCTACTCAAGAATACCCTAGGGATCCAAAAACAGGTGCTCCTGATCCAGAAGTTATGAGAAAATACGAACAGATAGTTACCTTCCTGAAAAATAAAGTGCCTCCAAAAAAAACTGATTGGGTAAAGTTTGATAGAACTCATCAAGAAGTAAAAGAATCTGTACATGCATATTATGAAAGATTATTATTGGTTTTTAAACAATACAGTGGTGATGAAAATTTGAGCGAGAACGATCTGAGTCATTTTGTATATCGATTTGTGTATGGGTTGTGTCCTGAAGTAAGTGAAATGATTAAACAGCATACAGTGGATTGGCAAAATAAAAAGATAGATGAAGTACTGAGACATGCAAAATATTTTAGCAATGAGATTGAAGCCAAGCAACGTAAGTTAAAAGAAAAAGCCATGTGGCTCAAGTAAAAATGGCAGAAAGACAGGAAGCCCAACTGATTGAACAGGCAAATGGCATGAGCATGAATCAAAAGCCCAATATTGGGAAATTAAAAGGACAGATTAGTATAGAAGAGGCCAAAAAGAAGTGGCCATGTCATAACTGTGGAAGGATGGGGCATTGGAAGACCGAGTGTTAATTTCCCCCAAGTGCTAATGGCGATAATGCATCATTGAATCCACAGGTGCAGAATGAGGTGAGTTGTCAACCGCAGCAACAGCAGCAGGTTGTTGCCCAACAGTGTCAGGTGCCAAAACCACCTTTTCCACAGAGCGTAAATCCTCAGAAATACAGTAATGAGACAGGATTCTACAACGAACAACAGGTAACTAAGCTGCCACGCGCTAGTGCTGTTTCGCAGTACTGGCTACAACGTGATGAGAGTGAATCAGAAGAAAGTTATTTACGGTGCCGAGGAGAGGAAGAAGAGTGCGTGCTTGGCGCAACTCTAGAAGTACACCAGACAGGCCCTTTTGTGGATGGAAAGATAAATGACAAAAACATTACTTTCCTAGTAGATACTGGTGCTACTCGTTCAACTGTTAGATCAGCTGATGTCAAAAATCTTCCTCTGTCGGATGAAACAATCCAAGTAGTTGGAGTATCCAACACACAGATAAAAACATATCTTACTGGACCAGTTAAGGTTAAAATAGGGAAATTTTCAGAAATTCACCGTTTTGTCGTGTGTGATACAAGCCCTGTAAATTTGTTAGGAAGGGACTTGTTGTACAAAATGAACTGCAAAATTTTATGTACTCCTGATGGTATAGATAGATAGATAGATAATTGTTTATTTGTGCATGATTAATTAAAATCTTTACAAATATTGTAAAACATCGAAAGAAAGAAAAAATGTTTAAAAGTCATTAATACATTATTTTAAAAAAGATTATCTTAAGATCAATTAAATACGTTTTTTTTTAGTTGTTGTCAAGTCTCTTGAGTCTTTTTCCCATTAGATCAAAGAACTTTACAACCTGGCAGTTCAGTTTAGTGTGTTTCGGGTTGAAACACAGTTTTACAGCCTGTCTGCAGGTCCGTGCGCCATGCTGCTTAAAGAATGGGCGTAGTAGGTGACGCCTTAGATCATTTAGTTTGGTGCAGATGCAGATTATGTGGACAATGTCCTCCTTGCCAGTTTTGCAAAGTCGACAGTGCTCTAAGGAGTTCTTCCTCTCCCAGGGTGGCAAATGTGGGAGTATAGGAATTACTCCAAGACGTAGTTTCAGAAACCTCTCTTTAATTTTTATTTTCATGCCAGTACTAAGGTATACCTGTGGTTGTACTGGCCCATAATCACCCAGCATTACCCAGCCATGCGCTCTTTTCGCTAGGTCGTTCTTATCTTCAATTGCTGAAATGATTCGTGCCGATTTCTTTGCAATTTTTTTAAAGGAAAGGTGATCAGTTGGAGTTTCCCATAAGTCAATCAGGCCCAAGACTTGAAGAGATTCGAGTAAATAGTCTCTGGCCAAGGATTTTTGATGTCTAAATAGCTCCCCCCATACATTGGAGCTTAAGGTGCCAGTCTCAGCAGTGCGAATCTTGTGCCAAGTCCCTACATACGCACACCGCCTTCCTATTGTCTGTTTGATTATACCAAATTCCAACCGGATCTGAGCAGGAGAAACGTATTTGGGGAGATTGAAAATGGCCCTGTATGCTTTGGCCATAACTATGTCCAGTAGGACGGCGTCCTTCCCATGTAGGGATTCGCTTCCGTAAGTGAGGGTCGGCTGTAATTTTGCGCGTAGTATTTGAAGGAGAGGTTGAAATGTTAGGTCAGGGAGTTTGGCCTTTAGTGATTTGATGGCCAGATGAATCATAGTCGCCTTCCCTCGTAGGGATTCAAGTTGTGGTTTAGACGTGTTATTTGCGTCCAGGGTTACTCCCAGATATTTATAAGTAGTTGCCGGGTCTATTTTTACTCCGTTCAAGTACCAACGAACTTCCCTTTTTTTCCTGTGATTCACAGCCATGGCCTTGGTCTTTTTAAAGTTTATTTGAAGGGCGTTTCTTTCAGAAAAGACATATGCGGCGTTCAGGAGATGTTGAAGGCCCATTGGGGTACTCCTGATGGTATAGGTTTTGAGACTCCTGATGAGGATGTACTGTACAAAATGACTATATCTAATATGGAACCTGAAATTACTGAGGCATTTGCTGTATTTGACCGCGAGGAATTGCCCCAGGAATTGAAGAAAACAGTGAAAACGGAGGTATGGGATTTCACGGGAGAAGATGCAGAATTAATGAAAAATGTAGATCCCGTAAAAATTTCTGTAAAGCAAGGAGTAAGTTACCCAAATATTCCACAATACAAATTGACACCCGAGATAATTGCAGGAGTTACTCCTATAATAGACAGAATGATTGAACAAGGTATTTTGAAGGAAATAATGAGCAGTCCATGTAACTCGCCAATTATGGGTCTGAAAAAGCCTAACGAAACTTTCAGGATAGTACAAGACCTGAGAAAAGTGAATAAAATTGTTGTATCATGTTGTCCCATTGTGCCAAATCTAAGGGTGGGCGTAGTTCGCGAAGTAGCGCTTCGCGAAGCTACGCAAAGTGAAGTTCGCACTACGCGAGCTACGCGTAGCGCTTCGCGAACTGCGTAGTAACATGTTCGCACTGTGCAAGATGTTGTTTTCAATGATTGCACAGTGCGGACAAGCAACCGGCACTGTGCAATCATTGAAAATGGCATCTTGCACAGTGCGAGCTGTAGTTTTCTGCTGCTCGAGTAGATTTTTACTCGAGCTGCAGCTTTCTCAACGCGAACTGGTAGTTTCTCATCGCGAGCGGTCGCGAGCATACGCGACCCCTCGCAATGAGAAACCTGACCTCCTCGCGTTGGGAATCTCGCCGGGAGGTTTATTTTCCATGCTCGCGATCGCGAACAAGGAAAAAGTCTCGCCAGGATGTCATTTTGCTTGCTCGCGGTCGCCAACTTGACGTTGAGGACCGCGAGCAAGCAAAAAATGACCGCAGCACTACGCAACACTACGCTACGCGTGTTCGCACTGTGCTACGTGCAGTTCGCGTAGTGCGAAGTAGCGCGAACTTCGCAAACTACGCGAGCGTAGCGTAGTGCTTCGCCCAGGCCTAGCCAAATCCTTCTGTGATTTTATATCAGATTCCTCATGATGCAGAATGGTACACAGTGATTGATTTGTGTCATGCTTTCTTTTCTGTTCCTTTGCACCCTGACAGCCGACAGATTTTTGTGTTCCGGTTTGGCGAACGTACTTTGGCATGGTGCCAAATCCCTCAGGGATATACAGAAAGGCCATCTATATTTAATCAGATATTGAAGAAATCCCTTGAAGATTTAAAAAAGCCCGAAAGCACGGTACTAGTCCAGTATATCGATGACCTATTGGTGGCATCGAGGACTCGAGAAGCTTGTGTAGTGGATACTGTTGCATTGCTGAACCATTTAGCAGAAGGAGGACTTAAAGTATCTCCATCAAAATGACAATTCTGTCAAAAGGAAGTACAGTATTTAGGACATAAAATTGAAAAAGGGCTAAGAAAAGTGACTGCAGATAGAATCAGGATAATCAAAGGAATGAGAGCACCAATGACTCAGAGAGAGGTGAGAATGTTTCCTGGAATGGTTGGATATTGCCGTCAGTGGATTAGTAATTTTTCATTGAATGCAACACCTCTGGTACGCCTAACAAAGAGTGATGTAAAAGACCCCAATGAATTAAATAAAGAAGAGTTGAAGGCTTTTAAACAATTGAGAGATGGTTTGTGTGAAGCACCAGCTCTTGGCATGCCTGACTATGAGAAAGAGTTTGAGCTCTATTGCAGCAAAAGAAATGGATGTGCACTTTCTGTATTAGTGCAAAAAAATGGAAAATTGAGAAGACCGATTGCATATTTTTCAGCTATGCTAGACCCTGAAGCTGTGGCATTGCCTGGTTGTTTGAAAGCTGTAGCAGCAACTTGTAAGAGTCTGGAACAGAGTGAAGGAATTGTGATGGGATATCCAGTGAGAGTGTTTGTGCCTCATCAGGTGGCGATCCTTTTAACTAGGAGCCGCACTCAGTTTATGACACATAGTCATCTAACTAAATATGAGAAAGTCATATTAGGTGCAACAAATGTGAGCCTTGTGTGGTGTCTGAATGTGAACCCTTCAACACTGTTACCTGATGCTGAGAGTGTGGAAGTCAGGGATGATGTGGATCATGACTGTTTGGAAGTGCTTGATTTTTGTACCAAGCTATGCCCTGACATAAAAGATGTACCTTTGACAGAAAGTGATTATGTGATGTTTGTGGATGGATCATGCTTGAGAACGGACGAGGGAATTTTGAGTGCAGCGTACGCAGTATGTACTGTAGCAGCTGTACTGGAAGCATCTTGTCTGAAAGGAGTGAAATCGGCCCAGGTAGCTGAACTATTTGCATTAACAAGAGCATGCAAATTGGCACAGAATCTGAGAGTGACAAATTTGGTCCCAAAGAGGATTTTTGAAATCGAGTGGAACTCCTATAAGGAATGCTGAAGTGGTTGGAAAGTTGCTTGAGGCGATACAGCTGCCTAAGCAATTGGCAGTAGTAAAATGTGCTGCACACTCGATGTCTGCTGATTATATATCAGCGGGGAACGAGTTTGCTAATGACATGGCACAATATTGTGCACAAAATCAGAACTCTGTAAAACGCGGAAGTGAAAAAGAAATAAATTCATGTCCCTTGCTGTTTACTAACACTGTGAATACATGGGAAGAAATGAGGCAGTTGCAAGAAGAAGCAGGAGTTGAGGAAAGAAGACAATGGGTAAAAGCAGGATGTGCACCACGGGAGACAGTTCATGTATGGGTTTATCAGGATGGAAGACCAGTCATGCCTGATAGCATGGTTTCTACCATGGCACGAATGTATCATGGACAAGCACATGTAGGAAGAGATGCTATGATCAGACTTTTCAAACAGACATGGAATAATGCAAAATTCAGACTTGTAGCTGAGAGTCTTTGTCAAAGATGCCTTGTATGTTAGCAATACAATCCTGGAAGAAAAACAGTGGTAAGTCTAGGAACGATAGGCTGAGAAGGAGGGCCTTTCACGAGAATGTAGATTGACTTCATTGAAATGCCCCCCTGCAATAGGTTGAGGTATGTTCTAGTGGTAGTTTGTTTGTTTTCTCGATGGGTGGAAGCATACCCAACTAGAAGAAGTGATGGAATTACAGTAGCAAAGCTACTATTGAGAGAGTTCATTCCCAGATTTGGCTTTCCAGTCAGAATTGAATCAGATAGAGGAAAACATTTTTTTAATGAAATCATGAAACTGATTTGTGAAGCATTGAATGTACAACAGAAACTGCATTGTGCTTATCGCCCAGAGGCTTCGGGTGTGGTGGAACAAGTAAATGGCACCATTAAAAACAGATTGGGAAAATGTGTTTAGCCACAGGTTTGAAATGGCCTGATGTCTTGCCTCTAGTACTCGTGACTATTAGATCTATTCCTGATAGGAATACTGGATTAAGTCCCCATGAGATAGTGATGGGGAGGGCAATGAGACATGTTTTAATTCCTGTCAAAAAGCTATTGCCTATATCTGATGACTTAGTGTTGGATTATTGCAAGGGTTTGGCTGATTCCGTTCATTCTGTGTTTTCATCAGGTTGGATCGGAGGCAACCACTCTTGAAGCCAGCTCATGATCTAAGCCCAGGTGACTGGGTAAGAATAAAAGTGTATAGAAGAAGAAATTGTCTGGTCCCAAGGTGGGGTAAACCACGTCAGGTGATCCTGACCACGACGGCAGCTGTGAAATGTGCAGGAGTGAAAAATTGGATTCATGCTAGCTATACCTTGTGAATTCCAAATCCAGTGGATAACAGAGAAGAAGAATACTTTGAAGAATCTGATACCAGTTCCGAGTCAGATACAGAAGAAATAAGAACAAGACCAATTCCTGAAAGGGGGGAGTCAGAACCAAGTCCAGTTATAGCACCAGAGAATCTACCATTAAGAATGAGATTGCAAATTTCTCGCACTAGCTCAGAGTGAGACACTGAACCAGTACAAGTACATAATAGTGTAAACGAAAACAGTGAAGAGACTGTCAAAGAAATTCTTGATAAAGAAGCTCCGCATGAAAAAACAAGAGAAATTCCACCTGAAATCATAGAGGTAGATGGTGCGGTACCAGATACAGAGAGAGAGGGAAAGATTGTTGCGGCAGATCCCCGAGGAGGTGTAGGGAAACCATACATCTAGGTAAAAGAAGGGACAGTTAGTCAGCAGGAAGATTGTGTGGAAGAAACATGAGGAGGGACAGAAGTAGATAAGAAAAGGGAAGTGGTGGATATAAAAACTACTGAAAGTAGGAGTCAAGGTGGAACTGAATCTGAGGACAGTGATGACGAAGTAACAAAAGGTCGAGTTCTAAGAAAAAGAGCATGGAGAACTGAGAGAAGGAAAAAGGAAGTAAATTGAAAAGGCCAGCAAAGGAAGAAGTCTGGCCAAATAAAATAAAGAGATTGAGATACAGATTGACACAAGTAAAATCATCCGGAGCTGAACAAGTAAATGAGGTTTCTAGCCAAGTGAAATCAAAAGACGTTGAACAGACACCATCAGAGGAAAGCAAATGGACTAGAAAGCCTAACCAGAAGTATAAGTCACCAGAATGGTCATATGTGGCACTTCCTGAAGTACAAGAGGAAGCAGACAGCCAAGGAGATCTAGAGTTGACTATACCAGAAGTGGTTGAGGAAGATGAAGAATCGGAAATCCTTAGAGTTATCTTATCCGATATCGGAGAAGAGACGGATGTTCAGGAAATTCTGAATCAAGATTGTGAGAGCAAAGGGAAAAATTATCAAATTCCAAATGGAGGAGACAAGAGTGCTACAGAAGAATTTTTTTTTAAATTACCGAAAAGGAGACATATCTGAAAAGAACCAAGTAGGTGCCTAGAGCCTTGGGTTTAGACAAAACTAGTTGCGTGTGGACGAGGCTAAGTCAAAAGACACTGATCATTTTCTGAAATGGCAAACACGGAAAGTAGAAAATCTACATGTGTGTTCCTTCAAAGATGGTGTGTTGTTGTTGTGCAGGATTACTAATGCTTCTGTTGAGTGCGTTATCTTTAATAGTATCATTTAAAGTAACATTTGAGAAAATAGAAGGTCATACTGAAAATAAAACTGGTGTAGAGAAGATTCATGATATTAATCCAACTAGAGGAATAGATAGAACTTATTTACATAAAGATAGGTCCATAACTGATTTTTCTAACAATGTTTTTTCAAAATTATTATATGAATATGTAAAAACGATGGATGTGAGAGATTGCTACGTCTGCATGCAGTTACCTTCATCAGTGTCTGAGGGAGTGACCTACCACCACCTTCCAGTCACATATGGAATAACATGGAGGTGCCGATTACGATCCGGTAAAAACCGGGTACGAACCGTCGGTCGGAGCGTTTTCTCCGTCCGACTCGTACCCGGTCGAAAAACTTTACAAACATGGAATTACGATTCGCACGGAAACACCATTTCCGTACGAATCGTAAAAAACACCGACCGCCGAAAATATACATATGAATGTGATCCGGGAATGCTGCGAGGTGACGTCAGGACGCTTTCAGGCAGCGGTTCACGACCCAGGAACCTTGATTCGAACCGACAGCAGTCCGGACGTCAATATTTTCACGGCACCCAAAAAGTGCCGGAAAAGCGAAGTACGGCGCGAAACGACCAGAGTAGGTGGCCCGGTACGCGCCATGCCCCCCCCGCCCCCGTACGTACGCCCCGACCCCCCCAGCCCCTGTACGTTCGATTCGTACCCCCCGTGTATGTACACCCGTGTACGTGTCGAACCCCCCCATGTATGTACACCCTTGTACGTGTCGAACGGGGGGGGTACGACTCGAACGTACACGGGTGTACATACACGGGGGGTTCGACACGTACACGGGTGTACATTCACGGGGGTTCGACACGTACACGGGTGTACATACACGGGGGTTCGACACGTACACGGGTGTACATACACGGGGGTTCGACACGTACACGGGTGTACATACATGGGGGGGTTCGACACGTACATGGGTGTACATACACGGGGGGTTCGACACGTACACGGGTGTACATACACGGAGGGGGTTCGACACGTACACGGGTGTACATACACGGGGGGTTCGACACGTACATGGGTGTACATACACGGGGGTACGACTCGAAGGTACACGGGTGTACATACACGGGGGGGTTCGACACGTACACGGGTGTACATACACGGGGGGTTCGACACGTACACAGGTGTACATACACGGGGGTTCGACACGTACATGGGTGTACATACACGGGGGTATGACTCGAACGTACGGGGGCTGGGGGGGTACGACTCAAACGTACGGGGGCTGTGGGGGGGGTCGGCACGTATGCGGGCACATGTCTCCATGGTTGCTATGAGAGTTCGGTGCGGACGGTGTTTTTTCCATACGGTTGTACCATCGGACGCACGGGATGGATCGTAATTCCGCGGTCGGACTTCACTTTTCACATTTGTACGGTAAATCGTCCGTGGACGTGTCGGACACATTTTCCGACCCGAGGACGTGTGGGGAATAATACCCAATGCGATTCGGATGGACTTTTTACCATGCGAATCGTAATTGGCAGTTTGTACGGCACTTGTACGATTCGTACGGTAAAAAGACCGGATACGAGTCGTACGGCGAATTTTTTTACCGGATCGTAATCGGCACCGTAGTGTATTAGCAAGTTTGTTTTGTAAAACAGGGAAACTAGAATATTATTTTTCTGATGTAGATAAAAAAATTTCACAAGTACCCGTAGTTCCTGAATTAAATAGAGTAAAACCTGGTAAAGTAATAGGTGAATTTTCCCTAGAAACTAAAGAATTTCCTTTAGAATCAGTATTTAGAAATAATCTCACTTGTACTTTGAAGAAGGAAGAAAAGACTTTTCTAGATATGGTAGAAGAAAGGAGAATAAAAATGAAAAAGAAGATACCTGAGAGAAAAGAAGAAAAGACAATCTGGGATGTTGAAAGAAAAAAAACATTTGAAAGGAGAAACTAGTCCAGCTATGGCTTTAGATTGGTCACAGAAAGGGAAATTGTAAATTAGAAGAAATCAAACTGTGTATGATAACTACTTCATAGGTGCGAGTGACTGCCATGATACTTATAGAATCATGGGTGGATGGGGATTTAAAGGAGGAAATGATCCGGTATTCCCTGGATTATATTTTATCTGCGGTAACAAAGCTTATTATCGATTACCTGACCATTGGTATGGCACATGTTACCTAGGCCTGGTTTTCCCAAAGATATTTCATTTGGGAAGGGGAAAAGATGGTACACATGAGACAGGTAGACAACCAATACGTAGAAGAAGAGAATCTTGGGCAGAAATTGTAGGGGATATTTTTGAAGCACTGATACCAGCAGTTGGAATGTCTCTAAATCCAGATACAGGTGCCAATTCCGATCCGGTAAAACCTGGGTACGAATGGTCGTAGGGAGCGTATTCTCCGTCCGACTCGTACCCGGAAAAACCACCTTACAAACCCGCAAGTACGATTTGTACAGAAATACAATTTCTGTACGAATCGTAAAAAACTACGTGCGGTGAAAAAATACCCACAATTCCCATCCGGGACATCGCGTACGTGACGTCCGGACGAGGTCAGGCAGCGTTTTACGGACCAGCAAGTACGATTCGTGCCCACGTCACTCCGCACGTCTCAGTTTTTTACGGCAGCCAAAAACTCCCGGGAAATTGAGGACGACGCAAAGAAGGAGCACCGGTACGCGATGGACAGCCATAGACCCCATCCTACGTGTCATTCCGGCCCTCCAAGCCTACGACCTGGTGCACAGAAACCGCCGCAGACGCCGCAGACGGTCAGAACAACACCCAGGTGCAAAGGGGGGGGGGGCGAGGGGCAGGAAACATAACCCCTACCCAATTTTTAAAACATATATCCTGTACATACATTACCTCCAGGGTCTGGTCACTTCGGGGGCGTGTCCACCAATCCCTGCATACCACCACAACGGAAGTGGACGTGGATGCTACCGTCACCACAACAATGGTGGTACGGCCCGTACCCACACTCTGAGGGCGTGGGTACAGGCCGTACCACCATTGTAGTGGTGATGTAGGGGTACGCGTGGTATGGCATGTACCCACGGCCTCAGATCGTGGGTACGGGCCGTACCACGCGTACCCCTACGTCACAACAACAATGGTGATACGGACCGTACCCATGCTCTGAGGGCGTGGGTACAGCAGTGTCCCACTCTCATGAGGATGGATGTCTTTCCTCCACTGCATGACACACCACATGTGGGTGTGAGGACAAATCACGCATGCATACCCACCCCTGGCGGATGCAGCACAATGCACACAGAGATCATGCCACAAGACTGTATGGTCATGTCAATGCCTACTAAACTAAGAGAGCCAAAGGGAACACACACTGTCACGCACATCCCAGGACTGATAGGAATGTACAGGTGCTGGGACAGCCACCAAGATGTTGTCTCTCATGGAAGGAATAGGGTGGAGTTCCCTCAGATACAATGCCCACAATTGTGAGTCAGGTGCCCAAATACCCTGCAGAACAAGTACCATATGTGTGCTAGGCTGGGATTACACACATGCATTGTGCGGAAAAGGGATAATGTCTCCATGAAGGCATTTCAACATACTCAATACACAAGTGACTAGCAAGGATGGCACAGACGATGCAGCCGGAGACATTGCTGAGCAGGCATGGCCAGAGTTGAAGGGATCCATCACCAACAAAGAAAATGTAGACACAGGTCAACACAACAATTGTACAACTCTCTGCAGGGAAGATGTCAGGTGCCACAGAGGAAGGAACACTCCTTGGGACAATGTCTCCAAACAAAAAGAGCAAACACGACCAAAGAATCTTTGCAGAGACCTTGTGATGGCACGCAGATACCAAGTTCCACCCCATGAGCAGCAGACTACAACATTTCCCTGAAACATAACACATTCCCACAACCCCAACTCCTGTAGCATCAGCATCAATATCAATACCTGAAATGTAAGACTATTCAAACAAAAAGAAAATGCTTTATTCAGGAATAAAATAATAATGTGTAAACGAGACTATTCACAAAGGCCAATGGCCAGTCCATATCATTAGTCCCCGGGGGGGAACACATGGCCACATGTCTCCCCTAGCTTGCCTGCACATTCTAACCCTCAGGTTCATCGACTGGGGGGGGCATCATGTGGGGAAGGACCAGGCACCGCAGGGACAGGAGGGGGAAGGGTAGGTGTGGTGGGTGCAGGGACGGACGACTCCACCACAGGGGGTGGGGCAGTGCCAAAGGCGGATGTCAGCACGGCACTGCACACTTTCGCAAGCTCGTCAAGCATCTCCCCTGCACCCGGAGAAACAACAGGCCCCAAGGAAGGTAGGGGGGGTCGGAGGGATGGGTTGCAGCGCTACTGGGGGAGGTGGTGGACAGGGTGGGGGACTCAACTCCCCTACCCGTGGAGGGCCTTGACCGTTTGCGGGCTGGTGAACCAGTGGGGCTGAGGCCCAGCCCAGCCAAGTAGAGTTGTGGGGCAGGGGAGCCGAGGGGAGTGACATTGGAGGGACTGGGGAGTGAGGCATGCGGACGCGGACTGTGGCTGCGTGTCTGCGCTTGCCCTTACGTGGTGGTGTGCTGCTTGTGTCTGGTGGGGTGCGTGCCTGGTAATGTCTGTGTGTGCTTGGGACAGGCATGGGTGTGGGAATTGTGGATGGTGCAGGGGTAGGGGGGGACACAGCGCTGCAGGCGACTCACTGCTGCCGTCAGTGACGAGTCCATGGACCTCAGCAACATACGTTGCTCAGACATCGCTGATGACATGCCCTCCATGTACGACACCATCTGTGTCAGCAGTCTGGTGTGGCCATGGAGGACAGTCAGGATCGATGTCTGCCCAACCTGCAACTGCCGCTGAATGTCCACAGACTCGGCAGTGAGAGCAGCAGGGCAGACAGGGCCAGGGGGTGCGGTGCCTGGCATGAAGGAGACATGTTGTTGCCTAGCACGGACAGAAGGGACCGGAGCAACTGGGAGGGCGGTGATGGGAATGGAGGGGTCGGTGACAGATGGAGTGCTGCTGCCAGCTGTTGGAGCAGCCTCCGCCCCCTCTGGGAGTTCAGCCTCGGACCCGTCAGCGTCGTAGTCGGTCTTGGTACTGTACAGGTCCTCCGCCTCACTCCCCTCGCCCTCCGTGCCACTTGCTTCCGCCAACTCGCCAGCAGTGGTGGCACCAGTGCTGGATCCCTCCTCCAGGTCCGTGCCGGTGTCTCCCTCGGTGTCCTCCGATGATGCTGTGGGCAAGGTGAAGATACAGAAAAAAATCAGTCAACTGTATACATCTGACACATGAGTCCAAACAAAATAGGTTACAGTGCATATCAGGAAATGCATCATGAGTAACATCTAGAATACTCCGCACATATGTAAGCCCTGCACTCCCCAGTTGGTTGACCCACCATGCCACTTTGAAACAATGAAAATTAGGACACAACAGAAAATGCCTCGATATCCAAATATACTGAGAAGCTAGTGTCTGGGAACAGCTGAGCACAGCAAGACTATGAAGGCATGCCCCCTCTTGTTCACTGTGAACAAAACAGTATAGGCGCACCCAAGGCCAAATAACAGACGCCAATGCTGAAGGTGTCCCCACACTCAGAGACCTGTGAGTACTTTGGAAAACCCAAAAAAATACATAGTGATTCCTTGGGAATCACAACACTTTACACAATTGACATGTCTAGAATGTGTGAATGTGCCACTTTGTGAACAGAACACACATGTGCCTGTATAACAGAAGTCACACAAGGAGGTGCACACAAAACTACATGTACACAGTCATTGTCTGAGCTGCCAGCCTTATTCAAATAAGCCACTGTTAGGAAGAAATCGGGTATCAGTAAGTACATATACATGGCACCACGGTGGTCTGGATGACTTGACACTCGTAAGTTGGTATCAGCAACAACTAAGAACTAACCCAAATGCAACCACACTGTGGGAACATGTATATGTATGATCTCAAAACAATTGTTTTTCTAACTGTGCCTTTCTTTGAAATGTGCCAGTGTGTTCCCGCAAAGTGTAAAGGTGGTGTCTTGTGCACTTCCTTTGGAGACATCTGTCATGCAGGCACATAATTGTCCTTCACAACAAAACATCAAGGTCAAGCATATAAAACATTGAGAAATGTTGACAAGTGTAGTGAGTGCCAAGGTACAAGACTTCTTGACTAACAACTTGAATAATGCCACCTGTCACATGGCCATCCGTACCATGATGACACAGTTGCCAACACATCTGAGCCACTGCCTGTCATGTGGAGTGGCACACATGTCCAAACACAGGACAATGCATTAGCTAATGGGCCTGCAATTGTGTCGGAACAAGGAGCACCTGCACTGAGGAGATACCCTCATGGGAACCAAGAATGTCCACACAGATGTCAGCACACACAGACCAAACTACGTAGCATCTGGACCACACACGGGTGCCATTAATGGATGAGCAGGAACCATGTCTTTGAACTTTCGACACATGTTGCAAAGCACAAATATTAAACCCTGCACAACATGACTGGGTCACTGCATGTTGAGTGTCTGTCCAGACAATTATCACACACAGGTCAGACCTGGCAAGGAGACATAAGGTTTGGACATGTAGGCCCTGCCCGCACAACCCCCCATACCTGAGACAATGTGATTGAGACGGATCAAGTAGTTACACCTCTTAATCTGGGTTCACTAAAATGTGCATGAAGAATTCCTAAATGTAATCAACATTGCCTCGTGAGGCTGCCCACACATATTTGTGACAAACAACCATCAACAGATAGTTGTACATAGACACACAGGCACTGGCCAGTGTGAGTATGCACAAGCCAAATGGGGCCACCCTGTACAGTGGACACATGTAGCACACTTTCCATAAATACAAATGAGGCCAGGGAACAATGCCACAGAGGCCAACCTATGCTGAACACACAGAGAATGGGCACAGTGTTGGATGACACACATGATTCCGAGGCAAGGGTGTCTCAGGGGACTGTAGTGGGCACACTGCTCCATGGTCCTGGAATGATCTGACTGTAAGAGGAGCAACCGTCCCGGCACTATGCATATCTCCCACTCATGCACATCATGTCTGAGGCCACAACATCGGTCATGCATGCTGCAAGTCTGTTCATATGAAACCTCACACTCCTATGTTGAGACTCAGCATCATTGCCAACAATTATGGAACCCCAAATGACTGAACAGGACAGGGCACAGCCAGACCACCCCACACATGATGCAGAAAGCAGTGTGCACCTTGAAAAACTTGCAGCCTAGATGACCATGTGCAATACTGATTACACACAGACCAGGGAACACATGTCAAGGAGGGGAAGGAAGGAAGAACAGCACAGGTTGACTTGGGGGAACAGGATATGCACTGCACATATAAACCCTGGCAGTGTATCCAGGCGACTGAGCACTTCCAAAAGCTGGTGACACACAACAAACACACATGTACCTACCCCCTCCTTGCTGCTGTCTCTCCTGTAACCGCCTATCCATCTCAGGAAAGACCACCGCCAGGACACGCTTCATTTGGGGGGTCAGGCGCCCGCGCCCGCCATGGGGGCGTGGTGGTGAGTCCCCCAGCAGGACCCGGGCGATCCTCCTGGTCCAGCACCGGATGTCCTGCCAGCGTTTCCGCACTTGGGCTAGGCGCCGACTGCGACCCTCCACCGATGTCACAGCCCTAACGGCCCGCTTCCAAATCTGTCCCTTCTCGTAGGCGGTTACCTGTGACGATGACAAAGTGAGACAACATCACTACACCTGCTCCATGTCACAGAGACACACATTTGAACATCTTTGATTTGTTGAACAGGGCATAGTATGCTGCCAACTACTAGCACCTTAGTCATAGGGACATTTGCCTCTGTGGACGCCCCAATGCACTACATGGCATTTAAAGTACACAGGTGGCATGAGGGGTGCGACCCACTCCCTGATTATGGCACACGCTGTGCATCCCAAGCAACAGAAGGCTGATGGACAGCACATCAAAGCAGTCACATAACCCCAGGCCACTGACGCAACCTCATCAGAGTACACAGACACACACAGGCACAGATCAATCACCTGATATTGGCAACAGCGGATACAAGCCTCACTCTGCACATGTGCCACTTTCCAGGGGGGTGTCACAGGTGTGGGGCTAGCTCAGCAAGTCAGACACACAGCACAGCTTCCTTCTCACATCAGATGGGTAGAGCAGTTGCCTCCTTATGCAGCTGTGGTGCAACACTCCACATAGACACTCACCCACATGACAAGGAACATTCACACACATCAATGTCCGGGGGCGTACACATCATTTGGACACTCTCACCACAGCTCCACTCAACTCATACACATCTGTGGGTACAGGCACCTGTCACACCGGGGGGCCCACTGAATCACCTCAGGACTATAGAACAAATATGCCCAAGAGGATTAGCCAGGCTGAATGTGCCATGCACCATGCAATGAATGTCACAGTAAGCACAATGCAAGTGAGGAGTGCAGACATGAACTACATGATGCTCTGCATGAGAGACATAAGCCATTCCCCCCCCCCCCGGGACCCACTCTAAACAACATTGCATGTCTGTCACACCTGGACACAATGCCAGAGGTGACAGTCACAAAAAAGGTGCACAGTCAAAGCTAGTGGAGTCAGCACTCACCTGTTCCCCTGGTCTCCCATACAGGCTGGGGTACTGTGGGAGGATGACATCCAGCAACGCCTCATTCTCCTCTTGGGTGAAAGGATGGGCCCTCTCCACAGACCTAGACATGGTGCCAGAGGAAGTCAAGACAGCAGCAGTGGTGTCGACTGACATGTTGTGCAGGCAAGTGCCCTCTCATGGGTTTAGGCTGACTTATATCTGCCTTGCTGGGCTGTTTCATTTACAGGAGTACAGAGTGATTGGTCAGACTCATTTGCATCCTACGTTTCCTCCAATCCCTTTAAACATCCACCAGTGAGTGCCTTTGCATGGTTCAAAATTTTTGCATCATGTCAAGTCAACAACCACTTTGCAACATTGTATATTGTCTCCAACCGACTTCTGCTGGCCACCTGATGGAAAAATTTGAACAGGAAACTCGGTCTCCATGACAACCAGCATGCATTTAGGCCCTAAGACTTCTCCCTTATGTGTCCCCTATGTAATTTTACAAGCCACACACAGGTACGGTGCGTTTCACACGTACCCCTACGGCACCTGTTGCACAGTGCGTTTGACACGTATGTGTACGCACTGGCAGTACACGTATGTGTACCACCAGTATGTGTACACATACGTGTACTATGGTAGTACACGTACGTGTACACAATGGTGGTACACGTACCTGTACACACTGGTCATACACGTACGTGTACCACCAGTGTGTACACGTACGTGTACTACCGTAGTACACGTACGTGTACACATACTGGTGGTACACATACATGTACCGCCAGTGCGTACACGTGTATGACGAGTGTGTACACGTGCATGTATGACCAGTGTGTACACGTACGTGTACGACCAGTGTGTCCACGTACGTGTACCACCAGTGTGTACATGTATGTGTACACACTGGTCATACACGTACGTGTACACACTGGTCATACACATATGTGTACACACTGGTGGTACACGTATGTGTACACTAGGGGTGGGCGGAATTTGCGAAATTAACTTTCGCAAATTATCGCGAAAATGTTTAAAATTATCGCAAACAAGCGGAAATATCGCGAAAATGCGGAAGTTTTTTTCCCGGATGTTCACGAGATTTTCTGCATGGTTGCGGGTCGCCAACTTACCCATGTGGTTGCTTGTGGGCGCGGCCATCTTGTTTTGAGTTGTCTCGCGGTGCATGATCGCGAGAAGACAGACATGATCGCGCGACGCATGACGTCACTGCGGGCGCGAACTGTCGCGAGACAGCGCAAATGGCTAAAAACAATACAACATCTCATGGAGAACGCGACCGGATCAAGAAAACTTGTCGGCGAACGCAGGGATTCAGGTAAGGCGATCGTGCGCGCGCGAGAATGTATTATTTTACAGCGCGAGCAAGAAACAAATTATCGCCAAGCTGCGGAAACCGGAAATTTTGACATTTTCGCGCTCTCCGTGGAACGCGAAAATGTCAAATTATCGCAATTTCCGCGAACGGAACAACATTTTCGCCCAGGCCTAGTCTACACACTGGTCGTACACGTACGTGTACGACCAGTGTGTACACGTACGTGTACCACCAGTGTGTACACGTACGAGGGTACGGTCCGTACACACACGCGTACTCCTACGCCAACACCAATATAGTGATACGGACCGTACCCACGCCCTCAGTGCATGTGTACGGAGCGTTTCACATCTTACACTGGTGATAGGAGGTGCACAGGAAAGGAATGGAGGTCTCAGACTTGCACAAGGCTGTACATCAAGTCATTGTCATTGCAGTCCTTCTTGTGCAGGGCCCATGTGTGTCAGGCAGTGATATGGCACATGTCTCCTCATGTTTTAGCACAATAGATGTGTGATGACCTGTGTACACATGCCATGTGTGATGGGGCACTATGTGGCACACTTCCCCTTCACATTTTGCACATGTGTGCATGTAGTACAAATGTGTCAAGCACTGCTTCACTGGTATGGCACAGTCACCAACACCCGCAACTGTCCCCTGATGCCAGGGACACGGATAATTACACCTGACATCTAACTACCAGCGTGCCCCGATGTGACTATGTCATGTGTGTGTCATGTGTTCCCATGAGCTTGCCGTTGTTGTTCCGTAAACTGCATCTGCTGTTGCTGCATCCAACATGTGTCTGTGTGTATATGGGCATGGGACACATATACGCACACCATGCCACATGTGGATTCACACGTTACATGTGTCAGGATTGTTCGAACATGAATTTCTGACATGATGACATATCTGCGTCATCTCCATGTCTGTCTTTTCGTTTTTCAAGTGTACCCCTTCATCGCAATGTGTGTGATCTGTAAATTTCTCATGACAAGTGACCTGTGCGTCTAGCTTGCCGCCAGCTGTCAGTATGAGATAACATCCTTCGAATGCAGATATGTGGATGTATGTCACTCCTGTGATGTGTCTGGCTGTTCACTTACACTGGCCCACAACTAGTTTCTGGGCATATAATGTAGACCTTGACAATCAACAGGTCTAGCTGCGTCTTCCTAGGAGTATCACCTGGCTGGCATACGTGTCCTGGATGTATTGCACAGACCAGACTCTGTATTTAGCAGATGTGTAGTAGCAGTTGAGCATGTGCTCAGTTCATTGACATTGATGTTGTCATGTACTCACTCATCGTTCTTCCTTCCAATTTTCTGCAGGGCACCGCCTCTCCCTCGACCAATGCCAGACCTGGGTGCCATGAGGGAACATGACTGCATTAGATGATACCACTTCTCGCAAGAGTTGATTGAGAACTTAACCGCCCGGCTAGAACCACACCTCCAACCGCGACACAGGTATCCTACTGCTCTGACCCCCAAGATGAAGGTGATGGCAGCCCTACATTTTTTTGCAACCGATATGTTTCAATTCACCATAGTTGATGTTGGTGGCATGTCCCAGACAATGTTCAGCCGTGTCCTGCATGATGTTTTAGAAGCCATGTTGGAGCACCTGGATGAATTCATCTATTTTCCGACTCGTGAGCAGTTGACAGGTGTCAAGGGTGAGTTCTATGTCCTGGGAGGGATGCCCCATGTAATTTGGGCCATTGATGGGACACATGTGTCTTTGGTACCACCACAGGCACAGGAGGTAGCCTTTGGCAACCGGAAACATTATCACTCTATTAATGCCCTTGTGGTGTGTCTACCTAACATGCTGATTTCCCATGTCTGTGCCCGTTTTCCAGGGTCAGCACACGATGCCTACATCATGAGGCGTAGCAGGGTGCCAGAAATGATGCTGCGGCTGCACAACAAACGAGCATGTCTTGTTGGTGGGTATACTCTGTTTGTCCTGGGTTTAGCGCTATCTTTGTATCTTACGGCATCTCCTGACCCACTTCTTCACATGATGTTTCCATGTAGGGGACTTTGGCTATCCCAACATGCCATGGCTGATGACGCCTCTCCGCAACCCCAGAATAGCAGCAGAACACCGTTACAACGACGCCCATGGGCAGACCAGGCGCGTGATTGAGAGGACGTTTGGACTCCTGAAGACCAGATTCCGGTGCCTCCACAAAACAGGCGGGTCCCTCCCATATGCCCCAGTGAAGGTCTGCAAAATCTTCCTTGTGTGCTGCATGCTGCACAACATGGCAGTGGAGAAGGCAGTGACACTCATCCTGGATCCGGATGAGCAGGAACATCCACCCGTGGAGGATGAAGGGCATGGTCACGAGGAAAGTGAGGAGGAGGAGGAGGAGGAGGAGGATGACATCCGGGGTCAGCTCATACGCAACTTCTTCTCATAATGGTGAGTCCCTGTGTCTGAGTGTGCACGCTTTGAGCCTTCTGTGGCATGTGTTGCAATGTGTGTGTCCAGCTGACTGTGTGCTAAGTGACTTGGAGGGGTGTTCTGATGTGTCATTCGAGTGATGATGTCATTCCACACATTTTAGCTGGGACACTAATTTTTAAATTAGCATGGTGACAACATTATTTCTGTAGAGTACATGTCCATGTCTGCGGATAACTAGCTCTTCGCTGACTTGTTGTGTGTCTGTCATCCACAGGTTCTTGCGCCTGTCGTCTGCTCGTGTCATCGTTGGCCTCCTGCTATTCCTCATGAGTATTGCAACGTGTGCTGAATCAGCGTTCCATGCACGGACATGGTGAAAAGTCATTTTGGGTAAGGAGTGCAGCAAGGCATTTTGTGGGTGGTACGTGTTTGGAATATGTGGGGACTGCTCCTGTGCATGTTGTGTTACCATGCATACATGTCGACTCACCATGGAGCACATGACATGTAGCATGACTCCCATGAATTGAAAGTCACCCTTCCTGACAGTCATCTGTAATGGTTTGTGGATTTTGATGAAGGCATCAATGTGTGTAAAACGTCCCTCAGGAACATACGGGATGCTAATGGTGGACATAGTGTGGGACATCCCCATAAGAGGTTCAATGGGGAATTGCAGCCTCTCCATGTGCGGCGAGGGGTGTTTGGCTCACCCCCTTCACTTGTGTGCCAGCTCAGTAGGATTTAACACATCTGTGTGTTGAAGGGGGTGTCCAGTGTAGGTCCCACATGGTCAGCCAAATGACCTGTGAGTCTGTTCAAATTGATGCATTTCCCTTGGTGTGAGCCTGAGTAATAAAGGTGTTCCTCACACTCCAAGGTGCCTCATCTCTGTCAATGCAGGTCTCTTGCCACTTTGCAGGCGGCATCTCTGGCATAGTTGTCAAAGATTGTGCATAGGAGTCCATGTGTAGTTTAGCAACATGCATGCAGTTCTTCATGGATTATGATCTCTATTGTGCATGAAGTACATGGTTGTGTATGTATTTGGGCATGTTGGTCCCCACAACGGGCCGTCTACACCTGCTGAGGGTGTGTCTCCTGTGCGCAGCTCGGCCTTCAGTTTCCTAATCCGGTGTCATTCATCTTTGGTGATTGTGCATGCATTGTCTCTGGGTGTGCCATGGAAAACCGGACACTCCTTCCTTTACATACGCCTGTTGCAGTTGTCCTTTCTGACATCCTTGTCTTTGTATGCAACTTGTGGCATATTTTCCAGGACATGCCGCCTGCTGCTGCAGCCCCTGCAGCATGGGCACACAAAGTTTCCGGATTTGGCAACACCCACGCCTCAAAGATGCTCCTCCCTTCCTCCCTCCACCCATTCATTTGGCTGTCATCAGCTTGTCTGTGCCACTGTTGCGGCCACGCGGTGCCAAAGGCTGGACTGTCTGCACATGCAACGTGCACATTGCACGACCCTCATGTCCTTGCATGACCTACATCACACTACAGTCTGATGTTGCAGCCACCCTCCAAGCAATGTCCATCCACAAATCTCCCGCCTGCTCTCAGGCATACACTAAGCTCACACACAACACCTTTGCATGATGAGTGTGCAACTCCAACTGCGTACACAGCGCTGCCACGCCTTCCAGGCCCTGTCACACCAACCAGGTCATGTCCTTCTTACTCCCCACCGGCTCTGTACCCCAGCAAGGCCATGGGAGTGGGACTCAAGGCTTCTGCATGTAGTATGGTGTCGTCGTCTGGCACATGGCACAGGTATCATCTCTCAGCGTTTCGATCTAAAATGTGTCCAGGACCCCCCTCTACACCATCACATGCGCACAGCACCTCATCATCAGCTCGTATGCTATTGACAGCCAGGTGCTCCTCACCCTCACCAAAGACACAGACATTGACAGTTCCAATATTCATGAATGCATGATATCCATTGATGAATGGCTGAACATGAGCCACCTGAGGCTGGACTTGTACAGGACTGAGGTAATCATCTGAGGATTGTCCCCTTACAGCTGGGTCAACTGCTTGTGTCCCAACCGCAAGAGCCCTGAACAAGCACCCAGTGGCCACGCACACAAGATGGTGTGCATCATTTATTGCTCGCTCACATTTGCCATGCGAATCACCAGTATCTGTACCTCAGGCTACAACACCCTCTGCATTATGCACATGATCCACAGATAGATCCACTCCAAGGAAAGACAGACCATCCCCCAGGTCCATGACAACATCCGTGTCAAATACTGCCCTGCCCTCTACGGAGCATGTACATCCAAACTCAAGGGAAACTTGTCCACATCCAGGGTGCATCTGCACACCTCAGCTTAAACATCTGGCGCCCCAGCCACATCACCGTCCACCAGAGATAGCTGCCATGGATGACTGCTGCAGGATGACCTTCAGACTCCCCACCCTCACTCAGGAGGCAGGCCACAACCCCGACCCCAAACCAACCTTGTACGTCTGTCATCTGAAACCCCGTTGGGCCATCTCCGTGCATCCAACCTTGCCCTGGCCACCATTCTTCACATCCACCGTACTCCAGCATGCAGGACATAGTTCTCCCACCTGGCAAGACATACCTGGGACTCCCTCCCTGGGAACCTCCAAATGAGCCATGACCTCTACGCCTTAATGATACTCTTCAAAATATGTCTGTCCGCACAGTAATGCAAGCCCCCCCTCAGCAGCTTGAGGCCATCACAGGTGAGTATTGTGCTCCATGTCTGCATTGAATGATACATTGTGACCCATGTGTGTCCTGTACCAGACTCAGATCCCAGGGTATGGATGGGTGGAGTTAGTTCAACACTCAGGCATAGTTTGACATTTACACACACATATGTTGTGGACTAATGCAAAATGACTGCAACATCTCATTGAAAAAAAGATATTTTTATTTGCGGTGGGGTGCGTGTTTTGGTAGATAAAATAAGGTGCTCTGTCGTACTTTAATCTCTGCCACCGCGTAGGGGACAGGGCCCTACCCCTGTCTATCTTGGTATTAGCGAACCGCAAATGGTAAATGCGGCATGTACGAGTGTTTTATATATCGTTCTAGCTATGAATGCACTGTGTACACGTTATTCTGCTTCACTACGCGGGTTCCATTTTGGAAGCAGTGGCCATCTTGTCATTGCCCTCACATAGGCTATAATGGAGCAAATATGGGCCTCACAGTACATGGGCTTCCCCTCTGACTTCTCTGTGACCTGGGCAGCTGGCTTTGCTGCCCCGGGTCAAACTGGTCTCACGAGCTCCCCTTCCTCCGTCCACCTGTGATTAGCATCAGGGCTTGACCCATCATAAAACCCTTTCATTCTACACAAACCTCCGGCTAATCTCTTCCACACCTGCTTGTTCCTGCTTTATGACTTGTTTCCCAAAACAGGAGATGCTCACGTTTATTGGGGGGTCTGTTTACATCTAATGTGGGATCTGAACCTTACTGTGTAAATCATTGTGGGCTGGCCGAACTGGAATGTGGGATGGTCATCATGACTCTGCCTTTTCTTTGTAACATATCCTTGTATATTGCCGTATCATAAAACCTAGGAATGTATGCTTGAGGCCGGAAAAGGCCTATTTAAGATGAAGTCCGTTTCCATGATTTTCAGCAGTCTCCTGAGAACATACACGCTGTTGTACTTCTAGGATACCTGTCATTGGTCTGCAGCCAATAAACGATTCTTTGACTTCACCCAGAAGACTCTGTGTTTCTGTAGGTCCGGAACAGGGTGAAACCCAGAAGTCATAGGGTGTGTGCCCCTGCACCGCTGGGTCTAAAATACCCAGTACTTCAGTTTGGCGCTGTAGGAGAGTAGGGTCTGCAATCCTATGATCACCCAGATTTTTTGCTTTTGCTTCATTGGTTTACGACTTTCCCCGGCTGTGGGCCTGCCAATCAGACCCACAGCCTAGCTGTTCTCTCTCGAAATTAACACACATGTACATTAGGTGCATCCACTAATTGGAACTGGGCCGCCTTGTCAGTCCCTGTCTCAGCATACCACAGGTATCCAGGGCATCGGTGTACCCAGGGCCTACCAGGGGCTGCAGCATGTATTATGCCACCCCTGGAATGGCCGCCCAAATCTGACACAACTGGCTGCACGACAGCTGGGGCCACGTGGTGTAATCACCCGTTGCTGTAGGTGTAGTATTCCTACACCTAACCCTAAAATGGACACATGGATTCCTATCAGTCACTCCTATGGCAGGCCTTATCAATCCTGAAGGCAGAGTGCGGGGAGTCATGTGGGATGGTGCTCTGGCGCGAGCTGAGCCCGTCGACGGCTTGCGGAACCAAGTCCTAATAGCCGTTCCATGGTGACGCGGGCCAACTATTTGCTAACTTCGGCATCGCATCACCCACACATGTCGAGTAAGGTGTCATACGAATTGGAATACGAACCCCTCGCTAGTTCTGGCGACGGGGTTAGCATTCCCCCCTTCTAGAGGGGCACGACATGGAAGTAACCCTGAACCCCGGTTAAAGTTGACTCAAGCCTCAGCATCACAAAATGGATGCTGCCACCAGACACAAGTCTGACCTCCTGCTGCTGGGAGACCTTCCAGCGAAGGGAGTTTGGACAAAGGGTTTCCTGTCGAGGGCGGTGTTAGCACCATCCCAGACAGGGTTTGTGTATTCCAGGTAGGCAGGGCTGAAAGGAAGGTGATTGCAAGTGGCACCCCGGTGCTCACTGTGCATAGCCCGGCTCAGACCAGTTTCGGGGGCCCACCAGCCCCTGAGCTGGCGCGAAGCCGGACAAAGGATAGGGGTGTAACCACCCCCCTCCTGGCTCCACCCATAGGTAGAACCTAGTCACGGGCCAACCCCTTTTTCTTAGAATAAAGGTAGGAGCGAGTCCCCTTCCCAAATTGGATAATCAGATAATCGGATAACTCCGAATCACGAACCACTTTCCACGAAAGGAACTCTTGACTATTTCTGAAGACTCTCCCTTGTGGCTAAGGAGTAGCCACCCTGCACCAGCAGGCACCACCTAAGCGCTTGCGGTTTGCTGTAAGTCTCTCCTACGGATCAAGACTGCCCAGCTCGACGAGACCCGAGTCCCTGCCATCTCTGACCTTTTACCTGCCTCATCAGCCCAGCTGAGAGTCGTAGGTGTGACGAGACCTGCGGGACCGGCCATCTTCAGAACCTGCACGACGCTTATCTAGCACGCCCACCGAGGGACCCTCGAGTGAGTGCACCTAGGGTTTGAGAAGCCCTAACCCTGAGCAGCTCCAGCATCGAAGTCTGCCTCCCCAGCATCCCCGAGATCTGCGTGGGGGCCCTTCCGCTCCTTGCTGTTCACCGCGTTGTTCGACCACTGGCTGACTGGCTTGTGGCCCTCTTCACGACGCACCACGATTGTTCATCACTAGTCTGGTTGCTCCAGACTGGCTCTTGCTCCCCTCCAACAGAGGAGTACCACGGACTCTCCTAGTCCACTCCAGACGCCATCTTGACTCCACCACGTGGGCTTGCCCCTGCCAAGATCCGCTGCCCCATTCCGGGGCCCAGCATCATCGACAGCAGACACCTTCGTGGGACAGCTCGCCCTCCATCCTGGTCGCCGCCGCGCCTCCTGGTCCGAGGAACAGCCGAGTCTGATGTCATCCACTCACCTGGTCGAGGTGACTTCAGCCGGTACCCCCCTGGTACCCACACGATCGCTGGCTAGCGGTTGAGAACTGAGTCCCCTCTGCTTTCAGGTTTTCTTTATCACCGATCCAGGCTTGGATCTCGCTGAATATCGACACTGGTCGCCTGCCAGCAACTCTTCCTTCAGGCTCCTGAGACTACAACGAGGACTTCCGACATCTTGCCGAACCTTCTACAGCCGCAGCCTCTGGGCTAGGTAACACGGGCATTTCGGTGCTCCATCGCAGGTTCGCTTTACAAGTGTCCAGTTCCTTTTTCGTTTAAGTCCCACTGATCGGATCACTCCGGAATCAGTAACTTTAGACTTTCTAACCTCTCCCCTTCCACTTGCAGTGTAATGGTTTCGTGCCCCCGGGCATTTGTGTAAATTGTGCAACCAGAAGTATTTTCCTAAGAGTTTTGTATTGTGCTTAGCTCCCTGACTCATAAAGAGCCAGGGTAGTCTTGTTATAAATAAATATCCTTTATTTTCATAACAACTTGTGTGGTGTCCTTTCACTTGGTGTTCAAGGGGTATATGTGATGGTAAACAGCTGGCTTAACACGCCCTCTAGAGTTTAGCCTAAGACTGCTCGTATCCACGCTACTAGGATAGCTGGTCTATAAGGTTGACTTACAACCAATCATCAATAAGGGTCGTTTGGAATGATACACAGTGATCACTAGAATAGTGAGCACTACATATCAGGCCAACTTCTCACATTGGTGAGCAGCGGTTGGGATTTGAGCTTGCTGTTGTTTTACCACACACGTATCCTAAGAATATCGCAGTGAAAGATCACATAAGTACCGAGGTACATATAACTTAACTTAGAATACTCCGAGTTCTACTGAACCGGCTGTTGTAGTGTAACAGGGCTTAGCACACCCTGACTACAACTCTTAGCAAGGGACCAGTAGGTAAACACATAGTGTAGGTAGGTGCATCACTTACACCTCACTAGACAAGCATGTCGGTCCACGGAGAGTCCTCGCAGACTCCCTTAGTGGTCAGTGACCCTCCACAGGTCGTGTCACGATATGCAACTCTTAGCTTCAAGGAGATGAGACAACTGTGTGCCTCCAGGAAGCTAAACCAGGGTTCTAACCCTACCATCGCAATACTGATAGGTCTCTTAGAGGCGTACGATGCTAGGAGGTCCTCTAACACAGGTCCCCCCAGTGCAGATGGGAACATGCCTCCCTTAGAGGGAACCCTCGGTGACCCCGACCTCGACCTCCACACAGAGGAGGAGGACGAGGACGAGTTATCGGGAGACGAGGCAGACAAAGGTCCAGTGGTAGTCAGCAGGCTTACAAGGACCAACTTAAGCAGGCATGAGAATGGAACTGGGGAAGCCCCGGGCCCACGCTTAAGCAGGCTTAACCTTGGGAACGGACGAGCTAGGTCTCTCTCCAGAGGTTCCGGCAGATCGGTTCATACACATGTCTCTCAGGAATCTTCTCAGAGAGGGATGACGTCCCCCCAGAGAAGGGAGCATGAAGCGAAGATGAGGGAAGTCAATCTGAGGATCGAGCGGGAAGAACTTGCCCTCGCCAAAGAAAGACTTGCCCTGGCCCGAGAGCAGAAATTAAGTGGGTTAGATCCCACTGGTGGCAGCATTCTCCCTAGAGAGAAAGACAGGGGTATAGACACTAGACACCTGAGTAAAATAGTGCCCCCCTTTAAACAAGGGGACGACATCCACAAGTGGATAACTGCCTTGGAGAGGGCCTGCACTGTCCAGTGCGTCCCCCCAAGTCAGTGGGCAGCTATACTGTGGCTTTCCTTTGAAGGTAAAGGAAGGGACAAGCTCCTCACTACTAGAGCTGAGGATGCTAACAACTACCAAGTCCTGAAGAACACACTGATTGACGGGTTCGGCCTAACCACGGAACAGTACCGGGTGCTGTTCCGGGACACCCAGAAAACTCAGTCTCAGGATTGGACTGACTTTGTTGATTGTGCCACTAAGGCTTTGGAAGGCTGGTTACTGGGTAGCAAGGTTACTGATTACACAGGATTGTACAATCTTATCATGCGAGAACAGATTTTAAACAACTGTCAGAACCAATTGTTGCATCAGCACCTTGTCGACTCGGATCTGACCTCTCCCCAAGAATTGGGAAAGAAGGCAGACAGATGGGTCAGAACAAGGGTCAAGCAGAACCAGAATCGAACCAGGGTGGTCAGAAGAAAGCAGACCAAAAGGGTAGTAACAAGAACGAACAAAATGACCAGAAGTCTTCGACAGGTCCCCAACAAACCAAAGAGGGTGGGGGTCAGGCTTCACAGAAGAAGAAGACTCAAGAAGGCCAGTCAAAAAGGTGGTGCCAATACTGTAAAAGTAAGACTCACTGGTTTAGTGAGTGCACCAAGAAAGGAGGGCAAACTCCTACCACTGCAGCCCCTAAGGCACCTGCACCCCCTAGTACAGTCAGCAGTGGTAGTGCGCCTCCCAAGGCATTAGTTGGGTTAACCTTGGGAACCGAGGGGAGTGACGACTTAGTCGGCACGCTCACTCAGGCCGTCCTTGTCTGTACAGGGGATATGGATATGTCCCCTGACGCCAGTCCCAATACTTTGGGCAAATACAGACAGACACCTTTGATCAATGGAAAAGTGGCTCAGGCCTACAGGGACACTTGTGCCAGTGTCACCACGGTGACGCCTAACTTTGTGGACCCTGGACAGATCATGCTAGGTACCAGTTACCTAGTGACCAATGCCAGCAACGTCACTACCAATCACAGTATGGCAGTTGTTGATTTCTCCTGGGGAGGGGTAAGTGGCCCGAAAAAGGTTGTGGTTAGTTCAGACCTCCCCGTAGAATGTCTGTTGGGCAATGATTTGGAAACGTCACAATGGTCAGAAGTGGAGCAGAGGACTCACATGGAGATGTTAGGCTTGCCAGCACATGTCCTTGCTGTGACCAGGTCACAGGCCAAAAGATGCCCCACTGAACAGGTGCTGGATCCTGGAAGAACGGACCAGACACCTTCCAAGAAAAGGAGCAGTAAGGGTAAGGCTTCGCCTTCCCCCTTGCCCCAGGTCGTGGATCAAGTCTCCGAGGAGGCTGACCTTAAAGAACTGAGGGAAACTGAGCCGCAAGAGCTTGAACCTGGTCAGGTTGAGTTTCTGGGCTCAGGGGGACCCTCCAGGGAAGACCTAGGGAAGGCACAGTTAGACTGCCCCTCACTTGAACCCCTCAGACAGCAGGCTGCTGCTGAGGCTGCAGGGAACGCCACAGGTACCCACAAAGTGTACTGGGACGATGGACTCCTGTACTCTGAGGCAAGAGACCCCAAACCTGGTGCGACCAGGAGGCTGGTCATCCCCTTGTCTCTGAGAGGTTTCCTTCTCACCTTGGCCCACGAGATTCCCCTTGCAGGACACTTAGGCCAGAATAAGACTTGGGACAGAATTGTTCCACACTTTCACTGGCCCCACATGTCCGAAGATACGAAGGAGTTTTGCCGCTCCTGTGTCACTTGCCAAGCCAGTGGTAAGTCAGGTGGCACGACAAAGGCCCCCCTCATACCACTACCGGTGGTGGGGGTACCCTTTGAACGAGTGGGGATCGACATTGTCGGACCAATGGAACCCCAGACAGCATCAGGGCACAAGTTTATACTGGTGGTGGTGGACCACGCCACCAGGTATCCTGAAGCTATTCCCCTTAGGACCACTACAGCACCTGTGGTGGCACGGGCCCTACTTGGAGTGTTCTCCAGAGTGGGCTTCCCTAAGGAGGTCGTCTCAGACAGAGGTGCAAACTTCATGTCGGGATATCTGACTGCTATGTGGAAGGAATGTGGTGTCAACTACAAATTCACCACACCCTATCACCCACAATGCAATGGGCTTGTTGAGAGATTCAAAGAGGACCCTAAAAGGGATGATTCACGGACTACCCGAAAAGCTTCGGCGGAGATGGGATGTCCTGATACCCTGCCTCTTGTTTGCCTACAGAGAGGTCCCGCAGAAGGGGGTTGGCTACAGCCCTTTTGAGCTTCTGTTCGGACATCCTGTAAGGGGACCCCTTTGTTTGGTAAAGGAAGGATGGGAGAGACCTCTCAGAAAGCCGGCATCGAACATTGTGGACTATGTACTCGGTCTCCGCTCGCGGATGGCGGAGTACATGGAAAAGGCGTCTAAAAACCTTGAGGCGAGCCAAGAATTACAGAAAGCTTGGCACGACCAAAAGGCTGTCCTGACTGTGTACCAGCCTGGACAGAAGGTGTGGGTGCTGGAGCCAGTGGCCCCAGCAGCACTCAAAGACAAATGGTCTGGGCCCCACACGATCATTGAGCAAAAGGGAGAGGTCACCTACCTGGTAGACCTGGGAACTCCCCGGAGCCCCCACAGGGTGCTCCATGTAAACAGGCTCAAGGCATATGTCGACAGGGAGGGCATGGGCTTGCTCATGGCCACAGATGAGGGACAGGAGGAGGAGAGTGACCCTCTCCCGGACCTGCTCTCTCAGAACCCTGACGATGGATCAGTAGATGGTGTTGTCTTTTGTGGCAGCCTCTCTGGACATCAACAAAAGGATTGTAAACAGGTTCTTCAATCCTTTCGACGTATGTTCTCTCTGACACCCAGTCAGACCAATTGGTGTACCCATGAGGTCGACACTGGGGACAGTCTACCCATAAAGAGTAAAATCTATCGGCAACCTGATCACGTCAGAGACTGCATCAAGACGGAGGTGCAGAAAATGTTGGAGCTGGGAGTCATTGAACCCTCGGACAGCCCCTGGGCTAGTCCCGTAGTGCTCGTGCCGAAACCTCACACCCAGGGCGGTAAGAAAGAGATGAGGTTTTGCGTGGACTACAGCGGTCTCACTGCAGTCACTAAGACTGACGCCCACCCGATACCAAGGGCAGACGAACTTATCGACCGGTTGGCCTCGGCCAACTACTTAAGTACGTTTGACCTGACAGCTGGGTATTGGCAAATCAGGTTAGCTGAGGAGGCCAAGCCCAAAACCGCATTTTCTACCCCGGGTGGGCATTATCAGTTCGTGGTAATGCCCTTTGGTTTGAAAAATGCACCTGCCACCTTCCAAAGGCTGGTGAATCGAGTTCTCACTGGGTTGGACGACTTCTGTGCGGCGTATCTGGACGATATCGCTGTCTTTAGCTCCACCTGGGAGGATCACCTGGTCCACCTGAGGAAAGTGTTAGAGGCCCTGCAGAAGGCAGGCCTCACTATCAAGGCAACCAAGTGCCAGATAGGGCAGACACAGGTTGTATACCTGGGCCACCTTGTAGGAGGGGGTCAGGTTCAACCGTTGGAGAGCAAAATACAGGCCATCCAGGACTGGGCTCCTCCAACCACCCAGACTCAGGTTCGAGCTTTCTTGGGCCTGACTGGTTATTACCGGAAATTTGTCAGAAATTATGGATCCATTGTGACCCCGCTAAACGACCTGACAAGTAAAAAGATGCCAAAAAAAGTTCAGTGGACAGCAAGCTGTCAGAAGGCATTCGATGACCTAAAGCAGGCCATGTGCACAGCACCTATCCTAAAGAGTCCAGACTACTCCAAACCATTCATTGTCCAAACAGACGCTTCGGAGCTGGGTGTGGGAGCTGTTCTATCGCAACTGAATTTTGATGGTCATGACCAGCCCATAGCTTTTATTAGCAGGAGGCTGACCCCCAGAGAGAAGAATTGGTCAGCTATTGAGAGGGAGGCCTTTGCTGTGGTTTGGGCCCTGAAGACGTTGAGGCCATACTTGTTTGGCACTCACTTCAAGATTCAGACCGACCATAAGCCCCTCTTGTGGCTAAATCAAATGAAGGGTGAAAACCCCAAACTACTTAGGTGGTCCATTTCCCTACAGGGGATGGACTTCACAGTGGAGCATAGACCTGGCACTGATCATGGCAATGCAGATGGGCTCTCCAGGTATTTCCACTTAGAGCAAGAAGACTCACCTGGTCAAGGTTAGCTTATTGTCCCAAAGTTTGGGGGGGGGTCATGTAGGAGAGTAGGGTCTGCAATCCTATGATCACCCAGATTTTTTGCTTTTGCTTCATTGGTTTACGACTTTCCCCGGCTGTGGGCCTGCCAATCAGACCCACAGCCTAGCTGTTCTCTCTCGAAATTAACACACATGTACATTAGGTGCATCCACTAATTGGAACTGGGCCGCCTTGTCAGTCCCTGTCTCAGCATACCACAGGTATCCAGGGCATCGGTGTACCCAGGGCCTACCAGGGGCTGCAGCATGTATTATGCCACCCCTGGAATGGCCGCCCAAATCTGACACAACTGGCTGCACGACAGCTGGGGCCACGTGGTGTAATCACCCGTTGCTGTGGGTGTAGTATTCCTACACCTAACCCTAAAATGGACACATGGATTCCTATCAGTCACTCCTATGGCAGGTCTTATCAATCCTGAAGGCAGAGTGCGGGGAGTCATGTGGGATGGTGCTCTGGCGCGAGCTGAGCCCGTCGACGGCTTGCGGAACCAAGTCCTAATAGCCGTTCCATGGTGACGCGGGCCAACTATTTGCTAACTTCGGCATCGCATCACCCACACATGTCGAGTAAGGTGTCATACGAATTGGAATACGAACCCCTCGCTAGTTCTGGCGACGGGGTTAGCATTCCCCCCTTCTAGAGGGGCACGACATGGAAGTAACCCTGAACCCCGGTTAAAGTTGACTCAAGCCTCAGCATCACAAAATGGATGCTGCCACCAGACACAAGTCTGACCTCCTGCTGCTGGGAGACCTTCCAGCGAAGGGAGTTTGGACAAAGGGTTTCCTGTCGAGGGCGGTGTTAGCACCATCCCAGACAGGGTTTGTGTATTCCAGGTAGGCAGGGCTGAAAGGAAGGTGATTGCAAGTGGCACCCCGGTGCTCACTGTGCATAGCCCGGCTCAGACCAGTTTCGGGGGCCCACCAGCCCCTGAGCTGGCGCGAAGCCGGACAAAGGATAGGGGTGTAACCACCCCCCTCCTGGCTCCACCCATAGGTAGAACCTAGTCACGGGCCAACCCCTTTTTCTTAGAATAAAGGTAGGAGCGAGTCCCCTTCCCAAATTGGATAATCAGATAATCGGATAACTCCGAATCACGAACCACTTTCCACGAAAGGAACTCTTGACTATTTCTGAAGACTCTCCCTTGTGGCTAAGGAGTAGCCACCCTGCACCAGCAGGCACCACCTAAGCGCTTGCGGTTTGCTGTAAGTCTCTCCTACGGATCAAGACTGCCCAGCTCGACGAGACCCGAGTCCCTGCCATCTCTGACCTTTAACCTGCCTCATCAGCCCAGCTGAGAGTCGTAGGTGTGACGAGACCTGCGGGACCGGCCATCTTCAGAACCTGCACGACGCTTATCTAGCACGCCCACCGAGGGACCCTCGAGTGAGTGCACCTAGGGTTTGAGAAGCCCTAACCCTGAGCAGCTCCAGCATCGAAGTCTGCCTCCCCAGCATCCCCGAGATCTGCGTGGGGGCCCTTCCGCTCCTTGCTGTTCACCGCGTTGTTCGACCACTGGCTGACTGGCTTGTGGCCCTCTTCACGACGCACCACGATTGTTCATCACTAGTCTGGTTGCTCCAGACTGGCTCTTGCTTCCCTCCAACAGAGGAGTACCACGGACTCTCCTAGTCCACTCCAGACGCCATCTTGACTCCACCACGTGGGCTTGCCCCTGCCAAGATCCGCTGCCCCATTCCGGGGCCCAGCATCATCGACAGCAGACACCTTCGTGGGACAGCTCGCCCTCCATCCTGGTCGCCGCCGCGCCTCCTGGTCCGAGGAACAGCCGAGTCTGACGTCATCCACTCACCTGGTCGAGGTGACTTCAGCCGGTACCCCCCTGGTACCCACACGATCACTGGCTAGCGGTTGAGAACTGAGTCCCCTCTGCTTTCAGGTTTTCTTTATCACCGATCCAGGCTTGGATCTCGCTGAATATCGACACTGGTCGCCTGCCAGCAACTCTTCCTTCAGGCTCCTGAGACTACAACGAGGACTTCCGACATCTTGCCGAACCTTCTACAGCCACAGCCTCTGGGCTAGGTAACACGGGCATTTCGGTGCTCCATCGCAGGTTCGCTTTACAAGTGTCCAGTTCCTTTTTCGTTTAAGTCCCACTGATCGGATCACTCCGGAATCAGTAACTTTAGACTTTCTAACCTCTCCCCTTCCACTTGCAGTGTAATGGTTTCGTGCCCCCGGGCATTTGTGTAAATTGTGCAACCAGAAGTATTTTCCTAAGAGTTTTGTATTGTGCTTAGCTCCCTGACTCATAAAGAGCCAGGGTAGTCTTGTTATAAATAAATATCCTTTATTTTCATAACAACTTGTGTGGTGTCCTTTCACTTGGTGTTCAAGGGGTATATGTGATGGTAAACAGCTGGCTTAACACGCCCTCTAGAGTTTAGCCTAAGACTGCTCGTATCCACGCTACTAGGATAGCTGGTCTATAAGGTTGACTTCCAACCAATCATCAATAAGGGTCGTTTGGAATGATACACAGTGATCACTAGAATAGTGAGCACTACATATCAGGCCAACTTCTCACAGGCGCCAAACGTGGGGCGATTTCACCGGTACCAGTCCAAGCCAGAGGTTCGTGAGGAGCTTCGTGTGGAAATTCCGGAGGAAGGCCGCCACTTCATCGACCCCTGCATGTCGACGTGGTCCGAAAGTCTTTTCTGCGAGGTTCTCCGCGTCCCGACGGCTACGAAGGACTGCTGCCCTGATTAATCGACCTGTTTTGGACCCTTGACGAGTTTGAGAGAGCGAAACAATCGAGAGAGTCTTCTGGTGACGTCATCGATCAGCAATATTCAGTTAAGTATAAGTGGAGCGTCTCCCATTTGTTTTGGTATCCCTCGGGATCGTTTGGTTTGATTTGGTAATTGGTGATTTGGTGTTTGCAAACCCCAAAGCCAGAGGACTCGTGTATTCACGAGACTATTGTAATCGATAATCCTTTGACGTTTGGATCTAGACTAGTGAACGAAGATGCCTGGTTCTGGAATATTTGGTAGATTATTCTGTTTGGGTTGTGGGAAAGATTTCCAGCTAGAGGAATCATGTCCGGTTCCTCCGGTTGGAACTCCAACTTATGAGCTCTATGTAAAACATGGCGTAGGCCCTATTGCATATAACGAAGTATGGATCCATTACACCAGGAAAGACGGTGTTTTAAAATGGCCCCAAAATGGTAGTTTCGATACCGATATTTTAGATAATTTGGAAATTAAATTGTTCAAAAAGAAAGCACGGCCGGCGATGTTTGACTCTTTCCGCTTATGGCGAAAGGAAGCCAAACAGAAAGACATTAAGCTAGCGAAAAAGAATAAAAGAGAGAGAGGTATGTCAGTAATGCAAGCAGCTGTACAATTTAAAGATAATGAGGAGGAGCAGATGAGCGAGCAATTGCACAGGCAGCGTAAGTTAGGGATTGACAAATGTTACCCGGCATTACCACACTCTAAGCAGAATGAGTCAGAAGACAAGGAGAAAGATCCCCTGATGTCACATTTGTTGAGTTCGCCACCCCCGTATGCGCAGAATGCCACGGCGCCTCCCCAGCTTGTGAATATGCCACCTCCAGTTAATATGCTGCAAGCTTTGCTGCAACCGCCTGCTGCTGTGCAGCCGGCTCTTATTCATGTAACGCAGCCCTCTCAAGGGCCGCCAGTTGTGCTTCCAACTGCCCCCGCACTTCCTGCGACTCTGTCTAATTCAGCAGCTGTTTCCCCCAACACTTTTCCTTGCACCACTCCAGTACCTGTTTCTACGTCCTCTTTTCTTCCCTCTGTTTTTCCCCCTGTTTCCGCCTCAGCTTCTCCTTCAGCGCGACAGCGTTTAGCTAATGTGGTTACTTCATTAATGTCGCCTCTCTTTGAGTTGTCTGGTGCGACTCCTGGTTTGCAGCGTAAGCAATTGCGTAGTCAGTTGCCTACCCCTGATGAGAAGAAGGTAATAGACAGCATGGCGCGCAGATGGATTGTTTTCCCTTCATTGTATGATGTGGAATCAGTTGTCAGCGTTTTCCATCAGTGGGATGCCCCAAAACAGAGATATGTGTTTGAGAAAATGTGCGAAATTCTCTGTGAAGAATTGGAGGATAGTGGTAGAAATCCGAGGCCGCAGGAATTGTGTAGAGTAAGGTTGGATTTTGGAACTGGTATAATTGTGGACCGCGATATAGATAAAGCAGTTGCGGTTGTATTGTCCTTCAGGAATGATGATTGTCAACAGTCATTGTTCGAACAGGATGTCCTTGTGGGGAAAAAGGTAAAGGCGCGACAATACCCCATGAGAGAAGTTCCCCCGGTATGGAAGGAAGCGGTTGCAGCTGTCGGTGGTAACCCCGCTGTGGCAGCACATTTCCAGCGTGTTTGGGTGCATGTTCCATGGAAGCGCTCGGAGGTGTTAGCGCTTAAGCAGTCTTTACCTGATCCCCGTAAAAACCCAGCAGGTTATTATAAAGAGTTGTCACAGACGGCAGGATCATGCGTTATGAATCTGGCCGACATAGACATGTTGTTTGGTAATGTTGTTCCACAGCCCCTATGGGGGTCAATCCGTAACGTGGATCATGATGCGGAATTAGGAGATACATGGGCTAACATTCTTGCTGCTGATGCAAGACAAACTGGTGGCGCGAAACCAGAGCCTTTAGTAGCTGAACTCCCTGGTAGAATCATCACGTATATGAAGACACTAATGCCTGCAATGCGCGTAAATTGGGACAAGTTATCTGCATGCAAGCAGAAAAAGGATGAAACAGTGTCAGACTTCTTTACTAGGTTTGAGGAAACGTTTATTGACCACAGTGGGCAGGATATGAGTACTGAGGGTGGCCAACGGTTATTTGTGGATAAGTTTGTGCAGAATTTACTTCCTGACCTGTGTAAGAAGTTGAAAGATTCAGAGAGTTCTTGGGCTGTTTCCTCTTCAGCGCAAATACTGGCTACTGCACAGTATTATGAAAATAGAGATAAAGACGAGAAAGATAGGACAGAGAAGAAAACGAAGGAATTAAAGACAAAGGTCCTTTTACAGCAGGCCTATCCACCACGTGGAGGTCAGAATAATTATAGGCAACCCCAAGGTGTCTATCACCAACCCCCACAGTTTCAGAACAATCAGCAAATGAACGGGTATTATCAACCACGTGTCCCTGTAGGTCCCAACCAATGTTCATACTGCAAGGAGGAAGGTCATTTTAAATATAGTTGCCCTAAATTAATGCAGCGGAATGGTAATATGTACGGCGCAAGAGGTAGAGGTGGTCAGCAAGCTCCTAGAGGTAGAGGGCGTGGAAATGTTCCCCAGAATGCGCGTCCTCTGCCGCCGCAAAATACCATTAATAGCTTTGATCAGCAGGTTAACGCGACTAGTAATACGGCCCAGTATTACACTAATGATTATTATGCGGAGGACGGCGATGCAGAAAATAATGATTACTAGGACAGCCATAGACAGAGAGAGGGAGTTGTTTCAGTGCCAGTGGATCAGAGCGGACCGTATGTTGAGGTGACTACAGCAAATGTAACGGAGCCTTTTCTGTTAGACACTGGTGCTGCAAAGAGTTCAATCATGCATTCAAAACTCCCTGGCGCACCTTTGTCTGGCGATATAAATGTTTCAGTAGGTTTTTCTGGCGCCCCAGTTAGGAACCCGATTTCTAGTCCTATGTCACTTTCTGTTGGGCCTTGCGAGCTGAAAGCACCCCTAATCCTGACAACAGGTTGTGGTGAGAATTTGCTGGGATTGGATTTGTTGAAAAGATTGCACGCTACACTGTATTGTTCTCCTTCAGGAGTGCAACTTACATTAGGCAAGAAAGTGATTTCCCCGATGTACTTGTCCAAAAATACGATGCCACCTGAATTGTCATCCCTTCCGGATGCCCTTTGGGCTACTGGTCCCAATGATGTGGGCCTCTTGGAGATACCGCCGTACGTGTGACTTTAAAGGCTAATGTCAGACTGCCACGTATTCCCCAGTACAAAATCTCTAATGAAGGCCAGAAAGCATTGTTAGACATTGTCAGCGACTTGATAAATAAGGGTGTGATTGAAGAGACAAGAGGCAACGTTTGCAATAGTCCGATTTTACCTGTCTTAAAACGAACGGACCCTTCACAGCCACCTGTTTACAGGTTTGTGATTGATCTTAGAGAGGTTAATAAGATTGTTGTGCCACAGTTTCCAGTTGTCCCTGATATAACTGCCTTGTTAACGATGATTCCAGCCTCTGCGGCATGGTTTTCAGTGGTCGATTTAAAGAATGCTTTCTTTAGCATCCCAAATGCAGAGGAGAGCAGAGACATTTTTGGGTTTAGTCTGGGAGGCCGAAGCTTCCGCTTCAAACGCGCTCCCCAGGGCCACTGTGAGAGTCCATCCATATACAGTCAGGCTTTGAAAGCGCAGCTTGATACACTTGTTTTACCTAGTGGCGCTATCCTGATTCAGTACGTGGACGATTTACTAATCGCCGCGGATACTGAGAAGATCTGTAAAGAAGCCACATTGTCATTGTTGCGCCATTTATCTGCTTTTCATCACAAAGTGTCTCTCTCTAAGCTGCAATATTGTCGACAAGAAGTGACCTATTTAGGTCATCTCTTATCGAAGGAGGGAAGGAGACTGACCCCAGAAAGAATTCAAGCCATTGCACAGTTGAGTGTGCCAAAGACACAGAGAGAAGTACGTGCTTTCTTGGGCATTACCTCATACTGTAGGCATTGGATTCCTAGTTTTTCTTTGTTGGCAAAACCTTTGTTAGCATTAACATGCAAAGACACACCGAATCCTATCCCATGGTCTGAAGAGTGCCAGAAAAGTTTTGGGGAATTGCGTAATGCATTGTGTTCAGCACCTGTGTTGGGTACTCCTGACTACAGTAAACCTTTTACATTGTATGTTCACGAGAAAGATGGATGTGCGTTGTCAGTGTTAACACAGCCTTTTGGCGACAGACCGCGCCCATGCGCATATTTTTCATCCACCTTGGACCCTGTAGCGAGGGCATTGCCAAGCTGTCTGAGAGCGACAGCTGCTGCAGCGATGTCTATCCGACAATCTGCTGGTCTGGTAATGGACAACACATTGATCGTTATGGTTCCACATGCTGTAGACACATTATTGAATAGGACCAAGACACAACACTTGACTAGTGCGCGATTATCAGGCTATGAACTCACACTGTTAGCGAATCACATACACATAAAGAGATGCAATACGCTGAATCCAGCTACGTTGTTGCCGATTCCAGCAGACTCAGATGAGATTGAGCAGCATGACTGTCTGTTCAGAACGGAAGAAGAGACGAAAGGGAGAGTGGATCTGAAAGATACTCCCCTGACTGAGTGTGATGGTACCTTATGGGTGGATGTTTCATGCTTCAAGCTCCCTAATGGTGACACGACTGCTGCATATGCTATCACGACTTTACATACAGTTGTGGAAACTGCACGAGTGCCACATAATTCGGCCCAAGCAGCAGAATTAATCGCCCTCACAAGAGCATGCGTGTTGTCTGAAGGAATGAGAGTGAATATATATACAGATAGCCAGTACGCCTTTGGCGTGGCTCACAATTTTGGGCGATTGTGGAAAGAGCGTGGGTTCCTGACGTCACATGGAGCTAAAATTCAGAATGGCAAGTTGGTGAATGATCTCCTGGAGTCACTGACCCTACCGTTGCAAGTTGCGATCATGAAATGCAGTGCGCACAGGAAAGTCACAGATGATGTTGGTCGTGGGAATGCGTTTGCTGATGAGACCGCGAAAGAAACAGCACAGAATGTGAAGACTAGAATGTATGTTGCAGGCCCCGCAAGATGGGTTAATGATGTGGGAATGTGTGAGAACACCATAGAGAGTGTGAGGTCGCTTCAGGCTGAGGCCACAGAGGAAGAGTTAAGCAAGTGGAGAGAGAGTATGGGTAAGTTGGATGAGAATGGTTGCTGGATTGATCTGACAGAACATAGACGATGGTTGTTGCCTGATGCATATGTGCTTCCAGTGGTTACTATGGCACATGGAATGGCACATATCAGTACGAAAGGTATCTGTAAGTTGTTAGCTCCAGTATGGCAGAATGCTGGGATTCCCAAGTGTGCAGAGAATGTGGTCAAGAATTGCATGGTATGCTTGAAGTACAACCCTGGTAGGGGAACCCCAACTCCAGCCGGTCACTTTGCACCCCCATCATGTCCATTTGAAGTTTTGCAGCTGGACTTTATTCACATGGAAAGATGCAACAACCTGAAATATGTACTAGTGGTTGTTTGTGCTTTCTCAAAATGGATAGAGGCTTATCCTCTGAAAGATAACACTGCCTTGTCCACAGCTAAAGCCCTTGTGAAAGAGTTCTTTCCCAGGTTTGGAATGCCGAGAATGGTATGGTGTGATAATGGAAGTGAGTTTGTGGGTAAAGTGATGAAGAATGTATGTGAAGGATTAGGTATCCAGCAGAAGTTCCATGCTGCAAATCACCCCCAATCAGCTGGACTGGTAGAACGTTACAATGGAGCCTTGAAGCTCAAGCTGGCCAAAGTCCAGGCGAGCACCGGTCTTAAATGGCCTGATGCCCTGCCTTTAGCACTCCTGTCCACCAGAATGACGATACACTCACGAGTGGGACTTAGTCCTTATGAGGTAGTCTTTGGCCGCCCGGCCAACGTATGGGGTGTGCCAAGGCCTACGAAGTTCAGTGAAATAGAGCATCCAGTACTGCTCGATTACCTGTATGATTTGACTGTTAAACTGCGTGTTTTGCACCAACAGGTACATGATACTCTTCCTCAAGCCTCTGAAACTCCTGGACACCCTATCAACCCTGGCTCGTGGGTCCTAGTCCGGAATTTCCAGCGTAAGGGCAACGACGAGCCTTGCTGGATCGGCCCTCATCTTGTTCTTCTGTCGACGAGATCAGCAGTGCGAGTAAAAGGAAAGAAGCACTGGATCCATGGTACCCACTGCAAAATAGTCCCCTTGCCTTTGCCATATGACCAGTGGGTCAAGGAGGGTATCGCCGACTCCGAGACAGACACTGTACCTCGTTTTGTACCATTCAGTGACGCACGCCTAAGAGACACAGCTTCAGACCAAGAGAGTGACAATATTCTGCAGGAAGCTGTGCCACCATCAAATCGACTGGACACCACTGAGCCTGAACTTTTGTTCCGAGACCAAACAGCACCTGGCCGTCTCCGCTATAATCTGAGACCTAGGCCCATGGACAAATAAAGATTTCCTTACTATTTCCTTTTTGACATTTTTTACTCTCCCATCTGAAAGACTTTCTTGATTTTTTGTTTTTCGAACCACCATCCGGGTTCTGCCGCAGGGTCGCGGTGCCAAGCCTTTGGGGTACAGGCCGAAGACGTTAGGTCAACGGTTCTGGTTGGTCTAGGGCGTTTCCCTGGACTGACAGGCGTACTCCTTAGCAGAAGAAACTCATCCGCCGCGAGCGGCCCGAGTAGAGGATGGAGTTTTTTAAGATGGAGAGACCGATTGAGGAAATGAACTTTAAAGCCAGGATGTGTAGAATTGTAAAAAGTAAATGTTTTGTCTTTTTGTGCCTTTTTACACTGTGTAGTATCATGATGTTTATTGTAGGACTTGTGTTCTTCTCCGCTCAAAAGCCCATTGCACCTACCGAACAGCCTACACCTCTTTCTACTGCCTCCTCTCACTCTTTTCACCCTTTGCCTGAGCACGAACAGACCAGACGATCGGAGTTCGTAAATAACTCGTTTATCCAACTCCTGCACCAGCACCAACTAGTAGTGAATACGATCAATTGCTGGGTCTGTGGGTTAATGCCACATACCATTAACAAGGGTATTCCCTACCTGGTGCTGCCATATAGTTCAAATGGATCGTCATGGGCATTCCAGACCATGTTTCTCTATGCTCTAGATACGTACTCCCCTCGCCAACCGCGTTCCATCAGACCTATCACCAATGATAAGGCTTTGATGAAAGGAATTGCCGATATGAGTAGGGATATTGATGCGTATTCATCCATTCCCAAGGAAGAGTTGAGACCTTATGTAGGATGGAACGCGACGGGGTATAGTATTAGTCTGGGTGAAAGACAGCGACAAATCTCATCTCCAATCTGGGTCGTACCCCACATGGGTCGGTTCTGCTTACAGGGTAATGGTCAGAACCCTAGGGCTCAACTGGGAAGAAGTGACTGTACTGAAACGTACACTTTCCCGTCACAGTTCTCCCCTGCGTTTCTAGCTGCCAAGGGCACATATTTCATCTGTAATGATCGAGCATATACATGGTTGCCCCCTGATTTCTCGGGCACATGTTATATTGCGAATCTGCTACCGCCTACATTTACTGCCGCCTCTGATTATCACAAGACGAGAGTTGTGAGAGGTGTGATAAGTAAGGACGACACTGCCGGTCAGGAAGCAGGAGACTTCTTCTTGGGTTTCCTGCCGTTTTGGGGACCTATGGTCAATAGTAGGAACCTGAGACAGCTGACGCGTGTGGTTGAATCCACTATAAATGTAACGGCTGGTGCCCTTAGTAATCTGACAGCTGAGCTCCAAGCGGATCGCCTTATGACTCTGCAGAACCGCATGGTTCTAGACGTTATTCTTGCAGACCGTGGTGGGGTATGCAAGGTTATCCAATCCAGTTGCTGCATTTTCATACCAGATAACGCTCCAACAGTATATCAGGCCATCTCCAAACTCCATAAAATATCTGAAGCCATACACGTGGATAAGGGAGATTGGTCACTGATGGGATGGTTCTGGGAACTGATATCTGCCTGGGGTTGGAAAGTTCTGATGGTCATTGGAATGATCTTAGCCATTCTTTTCCTGTTCTGTCTGTGCATACAGTGTGCTCCTGCGATGTGTGGCCTCTGTGCTACCTTATGTGTAAGGAAGCCTGTATCGAGAGACGAGCTAAGTAATAGGATGATGCTACAGCAACATCTCCATGACTTTGCGAACATTGACCTAGACTCGGATTAAGATGAGTATAGTGATTGCCTATGTAAGGGCAAAAGGAGGGTCTGTCGTACTTTAATCTCTGCCACCGCGTAGGGGACAGAGCCCTACCCCTCTCTATCTTGGTATTAGCGAACCGCAAATGGTAAATGCGGCATGTACGAGTGTTTTATATATCGTTCTAGCTATGAATGCACGGTGTACACGTTATTCTGCTTCACTACGCGGGTTCCATTTTGGAAGCAGTGGCCATCTTGTCATTGCCCTCACATAGGCTATAATGGAGCAAATACGGGCCTCACAGTACATGGGCTTCCCCTCTGACTTCTCTGTGACCTGGGCAGCTGGCTTTGCTGCCCCGGGTCAAACTGGTCTCACGAGCTCCCCTTCCTCCGTCCAACTGTGATTAGCATCAGGGCTTGACCCATCATAAAACCCTTTCATTCTACACAAACCTCCGGCTAATCTCTTCCACACCTGCTTGTTCCTGCTTTATGACTTGTTTCCCAAAACAGGAGATGCTCACGTTTATTGGGGGGTCTGTTTACATCTAATGTGGGATCTGAACCTTACTGTGTAAATCATTGTGGGCTGGCCGAACTGGAATGTGGGATGGTCATCATGACTCTGCCTTTTCTTTGTAACATATCCTTGTATATTGCCGTATCATAAAACCTAGGAATGTATGCTTGAGGCCGGAAAAGGCCTATTTAAGATGAAGTCCGTTTCCATGATTTTCAGCAGTCTCCTGAGAACATACACGCTGTTGTACTTCTAGGATACCTGTCATTGGTCTGCAGCCAATAAACGATTCTTTGACTTCACCCAGAAGACTCTGTGTTTCTGTAGGTCCGGAACAGGGTGAAACCCAGAAGTCATAGGGTGTGTACCCCTGCACCGCTGGGTCTAAAATACCCAGTACTTCAGCTCTAACGGGTGCATAGAATCAAAGTTCACAGGGGGAGATGGTATCCTTGGCATTTGAAGTCATCAGAGTCCAGACCACAGTGTTGGTCATCATTGGTCAGACTGTGACCAGCAAGTCCATGTGGCAGAGAATGTCATTGGATGAGGTGCTGCTGTTGCGCCAGAGGGCCAGGTGCCAGGCCAGGTGACCTGGGAGATGTGGATGGTCCGCTGACTCTCACGGTCTTTTCCATCGACGACCCACCTTCTTCCGGGAACCCTCAGATGCAAGCCTTGACAATGTTTGGGACGCTCCTTCGGACGAATCCTCCTTCTCCTCCTCCCTCCCTGTGGCTGGTGCTGGTCTGCGCCTGGTGTCACAGGGAGGGTTGCCCATGTTTTCGGCGATCTGACGGAGTGATTGGCTCATGTCCCTTTGCACCGCCAGGAGCTCAGCCAGTCTTGCCTCCATCCGTCCTTGGTGTTGTTGCTGACTGGCATGTTGATCGGCCTGCAGGTTCTTCATCTCGTCGAGGGTCCCCTTCATCTCGGTGAGTGTCCCCACTAACTGGCTGATGCCCCTGGTGTCACGCCGGTATGTGTCCAGGATGTGGCGTATGTGTGACATACCGGTTCCCTCAGCTGGCTGGTCAGGTTCGCGCCTCCGCCTGCCACCACTCCCACCACCCCTGCCCACACAAGCCTGGCCTCCCGTTGTGGGCACATCAGGTCTACGGGACCCCTGAGGGATGGCATTTGCGGGGTTGCCTGCCTCCTCCTGGGTGCCTGGAGAACCTTGTCCCTCCTGGTCAGACTGGCTCTGTTCTTCAGTGCGAGCAGGGCTCCTGGGTGTCTCCTGGGATGTGGCAGGAATGGGGGTGGTGGTTGGCACAGATGTACCTGAAGCAGGTGCTGCAGGAGCTTGGGCACCAGAGGGTCCAGGTTGGTCGGGGTCATCCACGGAGTGGTGAGAGTCGTCGCTGCCGGTGGGATCATCTTCACGCCGAGCCTGGGACTGTGATTGTTCCCCCCCATTGTTGGGGGGAGATCCATGACGTTGCCCTGTGTGTGAGAGAGAGACAATGTTAATTCTGTTTCATGCAACATCCATGTTTCATACATATTCAAGTTGGCACAGTTCCTCCAGGTAGTTGGATGTGCCTAGCATTCCTCTCAATGTCCACTTGTGGATGGGTATGTTGCGGGGGACAGATTGATATGTTCTCCTGAGTGTTTGACCTGTAGAATTTTGGCTAGGATGCTTATTTGGCTATGGATTGATCTTGTTGTGTCACATGTCCATTGTGAGAGTGGGTAAATCCGTTGCTTGCCCCAGGGGTGTGTAAGGGGGGGTGTGTGACCGGGCCTGCTGTTGTGTGTATTGTGAGTTGGCATTGGGTCTCCCAGGTGATGTGTCGGTCCCCTCATGGTGCATGCTGGCATGACAGTGAGCGTGAGTTCCTGTGCTAGATATCTGAGCTTGTGGAGTTGGTGTTTGAGTATACAGTGGTCACAGGAGGGCCTTGTGCTGCATACAGCAGGGCCAAGTGTCAGCTACCTTGTCAGTACTTTGCCAGTCCCTGTGCATTGGGCATGGTGCATGGGTATGTACCTAGGCCATATGGGCTGAGGGCATTGGTGTCTGCCTCTGAGTTGCACAACGTGTTTTGTGATCCCCACCCTCCCAGCATCCCGGACATCCAGTTTTGGGTTTGTGGTTTGTGTAGCCTGGGACATGGCATGGCCTTGCTTTGTGAATGGGGCATGGACATGTTAGTGGCATGAGCGTGGTTTTTGAGTGTGGTTGTGTCCGGTGAGGGCTTGGGGGTAGTTGCGTGCATTTGGTGTAGTTGGGGTGTGGATGCCATTACCCCCATGTTACGTCAGATGTTTGTGTACTCACCAGGCTCTGCGACTCTTTCAAATCCGTGTAGGGCAGGGCCATCACCTTCTCCTCCCAGGGATGGTAATGTACCGGTCTGCAGGGCAGCCCACCTCCAGTGATGTTACTCTGGGCGTATTCCTCATTCATCTTCCACTTGACTGCCCTCCGCAGATCGTACCACCTGGCTTGGCATTCATGCCTGGTCCTTCTGATGGACGCAACAGCATTCACCCTATCGACGATCCTCTGCCACATGCGTTTTTTTTCAGCTATGCTGGTCTGTCTGACCAATGTTCCAAAGAGCTGTGGCTCGACTCTGATGACTTTGTTGACAAGGATGTCTAGCTCCTCCCTTGTGAACTTTGGATTCTTGTCTGTGGGCATGGTGTGGGTGTGGATGGTTATGGGTGTGAATGTGACGGTGTGGGTTTGAATGTGAAGAGGGGATCTTTGTGAAGAAGGTTATGTAAGTTAAGGTGTAGTTAAGGTGTAAGGATGGTGCAATTGTTTGTGTGTGGGGTCTGGCAGCAGGGGGTGTGTGGGGTCTGGCAGCAGTGGGTCTGTTGCAAAGGCTCATGGGTTGTGTGTGTGGGCCCTTTTTATTGGTCCATTTGTGGGTGTGGCTGTGTTTGAAATTTTGGTGGGTGTGTTATAAGAGGTGTTTGTGATTTTGGGCCTCTGTTTGCCTGTTTGGATGTGCCAGGCCAGTCATTGAGATGTATTTTGTCATGTAGACGTGTTTTGTGGTGTTGTGCAAGTCAAATTGACCCTCCATGAGCTGTTTTACAGTGTCCTGGTTCTGTGCAAGTCATTTTCGCGTAGGTAAGGTCCGTACATACGCGATGCTGGGTGAGGGTGATGGGGTACGGTGTAGGGGTGCGGCGCGTACAGGTGCGGGCTGGGGTACGGTGTTGGGGTACGGCGCGTACAGGTGCAGGGCTGGGGTACGGTGTTGGGGTATGGCGCGTACAGGTGCGGGGATGGGGTAAGGGCCTGGGGTGTGGCGCGTACAGGTGCGGGGCTGAGGTACGGTGTTGGGGTGCGGCGCGTACCAGGTGCGGGGCTGGGGTACGGTGTTAAGGTACGGCGCGTACAGGTGCGGGGCTGGGGTACGGTGTTGGGGTACGGTGCTGACATACGGGGGTACGGTGCTGACATATGCGGGGGAGGGGGGATGTATGACTCGTATCCGGACACAAGTTTACCCGTGTACATGAGTGGTACTGCGTTCGCTCCGTACCGGGCCTTTTACATGCGGTTGTGTATTCGGACAGGCGGTACGGATCGTACTTGCGCACTCGGACTTCTGTTTTACGATTTGCACGTAAATATGTCCGGCTCCCTCGCGTACACTTTTCCTGACGCTATTCGTATGTAATTTCCACGGACGAATCGTACTTCGCCTGTTGTAGGGCACTTGTACGATTCGTACGTAAAAATATACGGATACGAGTCGTACGCAATTTTTTTTTAACGGATCGGAATCGTCACCATAATTAGAAAATTATCAACAGTTTGTGGATCGCTTGTCAACAAGCACTGCTGGAGGATTTTTATTGGTAAACACAGAAATGGTTGCCATGCGAGCCATGGTGATGCAAAATCGACTTGCCCTTGATATTATTTTGGCCAAAGAGGGTGGAGTCTGTGGAATGTTGAAGGTTCACATTGTTGTACTTATATTCCTGACGAAAGCCAAGATCTGAAGACATACATAAAGAATATAACAGATTTGCACAAGGAGATTGTTCCACTGGAGGTGGAAGGTGTTTGGGAAAAGATTGGAAAAGGGTTTTCTACTATTAAGGAGTTTTTAATAAAATTAGGTGGTACTTTTATTGGTAAGATTTTAATTCCAGTAACATGTGTGATATATTTAGTATTAATTCTGAAATTAGGGTGCTTATGTAGTAAGAGGACAAAATTACAAAAACATATAAAAAGAGAAGCTACTAAGAAAAGAGAGAAAGGAAAGGGAAATGGAAGATATAGAATTAGAAGAATGGAAAGAGAATGTGTATAAAAAGACAAGAGAGGAAGAGACAGGGGAAACAATTATGTGACCTAACAAAACCTAAAGAGAACTGAATTCATTTCTATTACAAATGTTATCAAAATTTAAGGGAATTTGTGGTGATATTAAAAATCACCAAAGGGGGGATTGATGGAGCAGGTAAAACAAAATTTTGTATACCTCCTCTATTTTGCATGAAAATACTAATCACTTAATCGACTTATATTATAATTTGAATTAAGTGTTTGCTGTGTTATACTAACCAACCTTTTTAAATTTTTGGTAAACACAAATTACACGCTGCTATTTGCATGGCAGAATAACCATAATAACTAACTGTGGTACGCCTATTAACAATAGTACATGTGGTACTAGGATATTGCATGATTTATGTAGCTTTTGCTGACGTTTGCATTCCCGTTTGGACCGAATGGTGGGTTTTATTGCTTTAAATGTCGCTAAAAATTAGGAAAATACTAATACATAAAGGGATTAGTGAGGGTTTAACATTAGAATCTTCATTTCTGTGTATTAATTACTCAGTTGTGTTTGTTTTGCTTAAGTTGGCATTTGGGCCTACCAAACCATGACATCCAAAATGGAGTTCAGAAGTGGCCACCGTCTTGTGAGTGCGATGTCTACTGCGCAGACTCGGATGGCTCCGTAGACCTCCAGGCAACCTCAAGTCAGAGCACAGTGTTCCTGGTCAAGGATAGGAACATGGAGGACTGCCAAACTTCAGTTAGTAAAAACCAATACAAGAACAATGAATATCCACAACCAGGAGAGAATACAATGTTTCATGGACACATCCAGGACCAAGGAAGTGACTTAACACTTCTTTGGGAATCAATAGTATGGGAAAGTAGGACGATGTTAACATTTTCTTCAAATGGACCATTCAGAATATAGTATTGCCAAAGAAATGTTTCATGTTACCCAGAAATTTATTATAAAAAGGGTAGTAAAATAGGGAGGAGTTAGATCGATGACCGCACACCCCTACCGACCTCACAGGCGATGACAGACGAGCTAGATGCTTGCATGATTCCTGATCCTTTGGAGATCTATGAGACTGTAACGTGCTGAGCAAAGAACTTTTCCGGACTTTGAGTCTTGGCCGGCCTATTCTGACAATTGAGCAGAGAAATTCGGTTTATGCAGAGCCAATTGAATTTAGAAAAGCCCCGATAGCAAGAATAGGTAAATATAAAATGTCAATCAATTTGTGTTGTTTGACTAAATTTCAACTTGATTGACCAAAATGCTAATTATATAATTTCAAACAAGATTTAGATAAACAAAATTTTGATTAACAGAAATTTCGAATTTGTGACTTTTCCAATAGGAGATTACAGGATTCTGAAGCTTAAATGTGTTTTAGCTGGTTCGAAATCACCATCAACCAGTCCAACTAATTGGTCTGTCGACCAAGTGGTGGAGTGCCTTGATGTTAAGGTTAGGTTCCTATAGGTGGTGATGTAAGTGTATATTCTGTAATATAATTTTTTTTTCCTATAAGGTACCCCCCCACATGTCCAGCGCATCGTTTCCTCATGTGTGCAGACTCATGAGAGAACGTATAAGTGTTTGTGTTATGGGCCCCACCAATGAATGCGTGTGTGAATAAGATAGCGTGACGACGGGTCTGCGACGCAGGGAGGATCTGTAAATTTGGCACCCCAGTTTCGCGCTGGATCAATAGCGTACGGATAAAAATTCCCAGTGAGTGCAACAGTAGGATCAGTGTTGGATAGAGTAGGGGTTAAAATTAGTATTCCCACTCCAGAGAGTGCAACAGTAGGGAAAGTGTTGGATAGCGGAGGGGTAAAAATTACTATTCCCAGTGCAGGGAGTGCAACAGTAGGGAAAGTGTTGGATAGTGTAGGGGTTAAAATTACTTTTCCCACCCCAGTGAGTGCAACAGTAGGGAAAGTGTTGGATAGCGTAGGGGTTAAAATAACTATTCCCACTCCAGAGTGTGCAACAATAGGGAAAGTGTTGGATAGCGTAGGGGTAAAAATTACTATTCCCACTCCAGGGAGTGCAACATTAGGGAAAGTGTTGGCTAGCATAGGGGTTAACATTACTATTCCCACTCCAGGGTTGGATAGCATAGGGGTTAAATTAACATACTTATTAATTAAATACTTTTTGTACAATAAATAACATATTACAATTAATTAACTAAGAAATTATTAATAAATACCAATAAAATTAAATTAATTATTACTTAAAATTGAATTACTTCCCACCCTATTCCCCCATAAACACACAACATGCTACACATAATAAAGAACACAATTAATGTAATTTGCTACTAATGTATTAATACAAATTAATTACCAATAAATAATAAATTAATTAACAATTAAAACAAATACAAAATATTAAAAAATTAAGTATAATTAATATAATTATAAATTAGTCATTTAATAACAATTAGCTACCACTTAATAATTAATTAACAATAAATTATTTATAAATAATAAGAAATAAAAAAAATGTATTCATTTATAATTATTAAATTACTTCCCACCCTATTCCCCTATAACCCCACAACCCGCTACACATGAAAATTAACATAATTCAGTTAATTATCAATTAATCAATTAATAAAAATTAATTACCAATTATTAATTACGTAACAATAAATTAATTAACAATAACAATAAATAAATAACATAATGTATTATTTGTAATTATTATAATGATAAAGTATTCAATTAATAAAAATTAACTACCAATTAATAATTAATTAACAATACATTATTTAGTAATAACAATGCATTAAAAAATATGTATTAATTTCTAATTATTAAATTACTTCCCACCCTATTCCCCTAAAAACCCACAACCCGCTCTGATACTTAAATGCAAAATTTACTTAAATAAATTACTAATTTCTAAACATTTAATACATATATTTAGAAATAATTTAAATACTTTACAAAAAATATTAAACATACATATAAAATACATACTAAAATACAGAACACTGATATAAATATCAATATCATTAACAACAACATTTTTGCTTACATTATTACTAACTTCGATATAAAAAAAAACCGATATAGTCTTAAGGTCGATATTCTGGTCAACAATATTCTTGACATCAATATTCTGTCCCTACGATATTGTAAACTCGATATAATTGTAGAAATGTAGGTCGATATTAAAAATTCGATATTTTGACTGCTCACCGATTCATACACCATTAACCTTGTATACAATATTTAAGATGTAATCTCAGGTATAAAACGAAGATTCTCTTCTTTAAGACTCTGGAGCACAACATTCCACTGAGAGTGAATTGTTTTAAGGCCTCATCTATTGGGACCATGGTGGTTTCTCATGAGAACTTGTCCTTGTATGTTATGTAGCAACACTGTATTAACAATTTAGGAGTCTTCCAGGCACCAGAATGGGAACTGCATTATGCTATTCTGTGGTATAATGCTGAGTAAATTGATTTCAAACTGTATTGTTCTATCTTTAATATGATTGGATGGGATTGTGGGATCTTTGCAAATTCACATCAAATTCATGGTTCTCTTTCTGTAATTTCCTGTGAAAGAGGTCATATCCTGAGGGTTGAAGGCGACACTGTCAGTCTGACCTCTGATTTATGACTTATTTATTTGAGCTCAACTTTATTTCGTTCTGCTAATTCATTACTTTAATTTTTATTCTGAGCTTAATGATTTCGAATGACAAATGAGAGATCATCTATTTTCCATTTATTTTGCTTTCTATGATGCCTTTAATTTTCGATAAACCTTAATGGGTTGAATATAATACTTGTCAGTCTTTATTATGAAGCCTTATTTGCTTTACATTAAAATCTGAAATAAATGTTATTTGATTTTGAAATTATAATAACTGATCAGATCCATTGAGAAGCAACAAAATCCTCATGGGATTACCATTGCTCCTGATTTACCTCATGCACTTTAATTTCACATTAGAAAAGTGCATGTGAGGAATATTACGGACAGAAATATTGTGCAAGTAAATTTCTATAGGTAATGTTTTACTTTTTAGAACTCCACATACATGTACCTCGACACCCTATATGTCTTCAAATAATGTAGATCTGAAATTGAGGAATAGGAAGTCTATTCTTACCTATTTGCACTTTCTTGATTTTTGGTCCTGGATATTTTTGATACAATATTCTGTACACATGATATTTTGGTTCTAATAGTCTGTCAGTGATCCCTTGAAGTTTGGGTTTTCAGTGGCATGAGAACGTTGTGAGCGCTTTGGCTATGCAAGTTTGATTTGTGAGATAGTAGGTGTTTTTGTTCCATTTTTGATTTGTGCCTTCTAATTGAGTCCAAGAGCTCTATATTTGTGGAATGAAGTTTAAGTGCTCATCTATCTTTATTTAATGTGCTTATTATAATTACCATGCTGATTGCTTACAAATTGTGATTCTGATTCCCTTGTGAGCTTATTTTTGAGTTGCACTTTTGCGGTATCCACATTATGGGGGTCATAGTATGGCGGGCGCACTCTGTCCGCCCGCCATACCCCCGGGAAACGGGACCGCCCGCAATGCATGCAGCGGTTCCGCATCTACAATTAGGATGCACCCGCCACACTGGTGGGTGCATCCCGCATTCATGACATTGCGGCGGGTGGTGCGTTCAGCACCGCCCGCCGCAATGCCACAAAAGCAAGTTGTGCCTTTCAGTGCACAATGTGACAGGCACCGCGCGGTGCCTGCCACGTTGTACATTGAAATGCAGAGGGGTACCATAGGTACTCCCCATGTGCACCCCCCACTCCCCAGAATCCCTGGGGGCCCACTACGGGCCCCCAATGTCAAAAACCGCCTGGCTTTCCGTGGTGTCGTCGCCACCATACAAAGGCAGGTCTCGCCTGCATAGTAATATGGATGGCGGTGTCTACGAGACACGGCCACCATATAAACTGCTTTTCCGCCCGGGAAGGCAATCGGGTGGATTGCCTACCGGCGGAAAACCGGGGGACGGTCTTCCCGTCCGCTGGGGTCCGGCGGGGGGGAAATTGGCAGCGAGTGGAGGTTTTTAGCAGGCGGATCGCCACCGCCATACGCCACCGCCAAGCTACCAAGGGGGTGAGCAGGGGTTATCTTTGGCGTGTAACTCCCCAGCCCTGACTAGAGTGGTGGTTTCTGCCTGGCTTTGGCGCAAGCCCTAGCCAACCAGAAATCCCATTTCTAACATTGGTGATCAGCGGTGGCATTAGGACTTGCGTTTGCTCAGTACCACAGCGACAGCTGGCTGCACTACAAAACTCTGCATTTTAGATAATCACGTGTTTGGGGATTATTGTTCTAAGGTTTATTTTTTCTAATTCTTCTCCTAAAAAGTGTCATTTTTTGAAATGTGTACTCCTGCTTAGCTCAGAAACCTAGGTCCCTTGTGTGCACGTGTCCCTGAGCGTCCTGCCAAAATGGAGTCTGCTTTTAATTTCTGTGGTCTGTTTAGATACAGAATGGGGGAGTTGGTTGAGTGTTGTGAGGAGAGAGGCATAGCAGTGAGCGTCAAAACTAAGGGAGAACCTGATCCATTGGCAGAAGGATGAATGGGAACGTGAGCGCAGTGAGGAGGAAAGGGCCCGGGCCGCACGCCAAGAGGGTGGTGGGTCTGAGGGGAGCCCTGAGGAGTCTGGAGAGGAGGAAGTAAGTGACAGGACAGGGACGCCAGTAGATAGTGAAGACCCCATAGATAGGGAGTCCCTTGCTGGGTCCAGTGTCAGGACCAGCGCCCCATCCCTTTTCCTGTCCCCAGAGGAGTGGGTAGATAGGAGGGAAGAGAGGGAGCATCAGCTGGCCATGGAGAAGTTCAGGATGGAGCATGCCAAGCTGGAGACTGAGAGGGTCTTAGCTCAGAAGCAGATGGCGGAGGATGAGAGGGCCTTTGCCAGAGAGAAACTAGCTCGGGATGGTAAGTTGTCCCCTGAGCGCAGTGGTAGTTGTCTGGATTCCCCATGGAGGGTAGAGTTCAGTGGTGGCAGCGATAGAGAGTCCAGTGCAGAGAGTCCCATTCCCAGTTCCCAGAGTATGGTACCTGTTTCCCAAGAAGAGGAGAATAGGTTGAAATTCAAGGACAGTAGGAAGCTGTCTCACCAGTCTTGGGAGGAGTTTTTGGAGGACTGTGATATGATGCACTGACCGATTGGGTGATACTTAACACGGAATGTAGTTATCATGCACTGTTTGGCATGGTTCTCAAAGAGCAGATGCTCAGTAGTTGTTATCCCGGGTTGCACCAACACCTGCTGAGGTATAACTCCTTTTGTCCTTGGGCCCTGGCAGAGGAAGCGGACTGTTGGGAAAGTGCCCAAGGTTCTGAGGAGGTATGGGAGAGTACTTCCAAAAGTAGTGGCTCAGGTATCTTCCCGTCCTATATTGGGGAAGAGGTTCAGAGTAGCCCAGCTAGGTCCCAGAGTAGTGAGGGGGGTGTAGGGGCTCACGTCCTATCTCAGTGGAGTGGGAGTGAGTGTGTGACTTCGAGTCCCCAGAGGCCCGAAACCCAGTCTCAGAGCCTGGATGGTTTCTTCAGGGAACACCAGGTTGGGGGCCTAGGCTGTCCTGTTAGTCCATTTGAGGAGGATCTCCTAGTGTCTGGATGACCTGGAGCATCTGTAAGTAGAGCTCCAGTGGTTCTGGTGTCTGGCAGTACTGCTCCAGTAGGGAGGGTACAGAAGTCTAGCGAGAGGGGTGGCATGGGGTTGTGTTTCCCATTGAAGGAGCCAGTGGGTCAGGGACCAGCCGGGAGGGCTGAGTCTCCTAGAGGTGACCATGGTGACCACACGTCTGTCCTGGGGGATCTTCGCGCACTGTCAGGTGGACAGGGGACGGGAGATTTGCGCCAGGCAGACTGTCACGCAACATATGAGGCATATGTTACCCTCGGGGGGATGGCGTGCAAGTCCCCCGAAGTCCTGGAGTGCTAGGCTAGTACTCAGCCAAAGGGTTTAGACCCCTGGTTGGGAGGCCAGGTTCAGGATCAGCCTGACCTGGAGGGAAGGACGACTGTAAGCAGTGTCCTGATCGATGTAGCTGTTAGGGGCACCACTCCAGTTGGGAGGGTGCCGGACTCTGGAAGGGGGTGCAGAGGGAGGGTTGTCCTCGCCTCTGACCCCGGTGCAACCTGAGGGGCAAACCCTAGGTTGGGAGACCAGTTCTCAGGAAGAGGTCCTGAGCTGGTCAGCGAATTATGTTACGAGGTCGCCTCTCAGAGGAAGAGAGGACGGAACCCTAAAAGAAGAGGTAGGGGGAGGAGAGCCTCGCCTGTGACTGTTGGTCAGCCTGAGGGTACAGACCCTAGGCTGGAGGATCAGTGGCAGTTAGAACTGCCCTGATGAGGGGTAGGGTGGAGAATGGTTACTATGTGCCAGGGGTTACTACCCCCCACTCTGTGGTTAGGCAAGGACCCGTGGCACCTGGATGGCCTAGGGCCTGGTCCTGGCCGTGGACAGCTGAGGAGTACCAGTGGGGTAGCCCAGTTGGTCCGCTGAGTTTTTTCAGAGGGAACCACGTGAGTTCAGATTGGCATAAAACCGGAGAGTGTCCCTGCATCCGTGTTTTATCGCCCCAAGCAGGGAAGACCATCACGGTGGTGATCGGTCTACCCTGCGTTTTGGCTGGAAGGGGGTTGTGTTGGACTTGGCCCTTCTGGCAGATTCACCCCTAAACTTTTTGCGATTATCTTAGCTCTTTCCCTATGGAGTGCTAGTGGTTTTAGGCCTCTAGGCGCTTTCACACTGTGTCCCAGTGGAAAGCGCGTGCACTCTTTGTATGGTTTAGTTAGACTGACCTGCCCTCCCATAGGAATGAACGGGGAATGTGTGTGTCCCTGGTAGTTACTGATGCGTGGGGAGTGCGGGCCGAGTTTGGTATGTGCGAACTCGTGAGAGTGAATGCTGCGCGATGTGTGCGGCATTACTGTAGCTAGTGTAGAAGTACCACTTCTATACGCTGGCATAAATGTGCAGTGACTGTCTGGCGTGCGATTGGCTGGTGAGCCTGGCTCCAGGAGTCAGGATGGGTCTGCCCCAGTGGTGGGTGGAGAGAGCTGCATGCTGATGAGTGGGAGGAGTACACCTGGGACCTGAATAGGGCTGGGCTTTCCCCACACAATGCTGGCTCCGCCCCCTGTGGTCCGACTGATGACCCTGGCCTGTTCTGTGAATAGGGAGAGGGGCTGAGCAAAACAAAGTGCTCAGGAACCAGTTGCAACTGGTCCGCCCCTTCCCTGCCTTTGAGACAAAGGAAACCTGTGTAAAAAAGGGGCTGTGACCCCATGTGTTTGTTCTTTGCTGATCCTAACTGGGGGGGCCTGTTGCTGCTGCTTGGCACCAGGAGAGACCGCCACTGGGGACTGCCTCCCTGCCTGGAGGGCCCTGTGAGCTGGCCCCTGGGCCCAGCCCTTGCCCCCCTGCTCTCCTAGAAGACTTTGTTCCTGGGCCTCGCCTGGGAGGAGCGCTGTGTCTTCCCTGGCCGAGAAGCGCTTTTGCTGAAGAGCGCCTTCGTTGTGACAGCAGCGCCGAGCTGCAATAATCTATGAGGGAACCCCGACGTAGGGATTCCCCCGCTTTGCCCTGGACTCATAGCGGGTGCCCACCCAGCATTGTGGTGCTCGTTGGTGGGTGCCCACCCCGCTTATTCACGTATATTTAATTTTAAAACGAGGGTGGGAGCCCACCCCGCGCTTCGGTGAAAGGAGCAGGAAGACAATCACCGCTGCAGGCCCGGAGTCTCCACAACGTCATCTCTCTGCCACGCTGGGATTGGCCCAGCGGGAGAGAGTGTGTCCATGTGACCGGAGGGTCGACCGAGGAAGCCGCGCTGTGAGTGGAGGAGGCGCGAGCCACCTCCTCACTCTTCCCCGAAGCCGAGCCCGGAAGCAGGAAGCGTATGCCCCGGGTAAAGTGAGGTGCTGCAGCGCGGGACTCCCCTCCGTACCGAGAGTCCCGCAGGCCGCCACAGCGTGTCCGGTAGTGCTACCCGGTAAGGAGAGGGCTCGGGTGGTTCCTGATCCCCTCCATTCTCGAGCGGCCGCACCTGGCAGCAGGCCGCTCCAACGAGGTTCGCCTCTCCAACGTCGGGGGTGATTTTTGTTGGGAGGGCCCCAAAGGGGGGCCCACCTACCTGTGCCAGCGCTTGGGGGCAGTTATTAGCGGCCTCAGTTTAGTGCCAGTGAAGGCACGGTGCTTGAGCGGCCCCACCTGCGAGAGGGCCGCTCCCACGTTTGAGGGGCATTATTAGTCCAGAGCCCATTGAGGCTCCAACATACGGGGACATTCTTTTGGCGATAAGAGCAGCCCCGGAAGGCAGCGGGCCGCTCCAACGTTGTCCCGGGGGCATATTGGTGTGTTCGAGCCCACGAGGCTCCCACGCTGTTTCGGGCATATTTCTTTTTGCTGATCTAGAGCCCACGAGGCTCCCACGCTGTTCTGGGCATTCCAGAGCCCAGAGAGGGCTCAAGGGGCACGCCGGTGCCAGGTTCATTCACAGCTGCCCAGCACTTAGTGGGCAGCTGCAACGTTTAGGTGGTGCCCTGCATCCTGTGCGTTGCTGCATTCGCAGCTAACCCTGACTCTGCTGGACAAAGGGCGTTTGAGCCCCTGAGAGGCCAGGTTGGCCTAGGGGACAGGTCTAGGTGATCTGTGCGCTATTTGTCATTATTGCCTAATGTGAGTTATGCAATGCTTTGTGTATTACGCTAGATGTATTTTTATGCCTGGGAGGTTGTGTTACCTAGTATAGTGATACTAGTGAGTTCATGGTCCCCTGCATAATATTTTCCTAAGGTGGTTAGGGTTGAGGAGGTGGTACTTACCTATTACCAGTGGTTACTGGTTGTACGCTACATTTTCTAATTGGTGCTACAGTGATTATATGTGCTATGTTCTAAAGTGTTATTCCTACAAAGTGCTAATTCTACAACGTACTAGTTCTAAAAATGCTTATTCCTGACCGTGGTCCATGAGGCCCTGTCCCATGTAGATAATTCCCCTGTAAATTCTGCCCAGTGCCAGTTGGTACACTGTAAATCGTGTGACTATTATCCAATGTGTTTTGGTATAATACAAAGGCTATTTTTATATATAACCTTGTGTGGAGTTTCTTTTGTGGTGGGCCTTGGGTGTTGTTGCTGTGTGCGCGCGCAAACGCTTTACACATTGCCTCCGGGTTAAGCCTGACTGCTCGTGCCAAGCTACCAAGGGGGTGAGCAGGGGTTATCTTTGGCGTGTAACTCCCCAGCCCTGACTAGAGTGGTGGTTTCTGCCTGGCTTTGGCGCAAGCCCTAGCCAACCAGAAATCCCATTTCTAACAGGCTGCCTTAGACGGTATCCAGTGGCCTCACATGAGCACTTTCCAACATCTGGTATAAATAAGAACTGTGCAATGATCATCCTGATAGTCAGTGTGGTTCCGGACTAGCAGAAGCAGATACCAACTCCAGTAACAGGAGTCACAAGTTCAGGCATCAGCGATTTCAAGTCTAAGTAACTTGCGAGCCATAGCTGTCTTAGTGCACTCATGGTTAGCAAGTTTAGTACTGCATTTGACCACTCTGATGTCAAAATGGAATTGGTTTAAGACTGTGATAAGGAAGTGACTTGTATTAAAGGTTGGTTTACAATACCTAAAGGGGAAAACTAGCAAAGTATTTTCTTGGAACAGTTATTACCTCCTGAAGTTTATCTTCAGTTGGGTCAAGACTTGGGCATCTGCGACAGCCCCCCATTAAGGTCGAGGAGCGTTGGCCCCTTGCTGCCAGTGCAGCAAAGGTGAAAAATAAAATGGTAATAAAATGAATTACCATTTGATTTTTCAGTGCTCCCAGACCGAGTAGTTTGAGGGTGGGGCCACTTCTGCTGTCTGGCAGAAGAGTAGTGGTGCTCACTCCAGTTTAAAGTGCGTGTGTCACTTTAGCCTGCTGTCTTGCAATGGACAGAATGACATGCACACTTTAAACCTCTCCACCTAGCTGTCTTAGAGAGCTGGGTAGAGAACAGGCACTGCCCCCCAGTGCCTGCTGGAGCATCAGGCAGCCCACACCAATCAATCCTGGCACTGCTCTAATGATGAATAAAACAATGACTTGGACTACTCATGGAATCTTGATTACAGGCTTTCCAGAAAAGAAATGGAGTAGCCTTTTGTGTCCTTGAAGAAAAAGTTCTACAAAGTTGGACAGAAAAAAACTGCTAGAACCTGTGTACTAAAACACATTTATGAAGTGTGCTGGAGTATGCATACATCCTATAGTGTGACTCTTTGCATCATTATGTAATTTGTAGTAAATTGCTATTATTGCTCTCATTCCTTATTATACCACATTAACCTCACAATCACCTCTGTTTGAAAAAAGCTTCTAAGCTTCAGGTCTGCGTATTCCATTAACTGATCCATCATCCATAGGTGGAATTAGACATGACATCTATTCTGGCCTGTAACTAATGGACACTGACTAGCAGCGATAGGTGGGTGATCAGATGTTCTGTGAACTAGGATCTAACCTCCTTTCCCAAACTGCCACCTGAGTTTGGCTTGCTGCACCAAGGCAAGAACTGAAAATCATATCATTCTGCAGCATACAAGGACTGTATTTCTGACATACATGGATATCTGAAGGCATTACTTAAATTATAAATGTGCATTTCCTAAATCCTAAAACAGAAGCAGTAATCATGTTGATTTGTATTACATGATAATCATCTATCATTGTTATACAAATATAGATGAAAAATGATTTTCAATCCTAGAGTAACAGTAGCTAACTGAAACATATTCATACCTATGAAATCAGCAGTAGCTAACATCCCAAACCTGCACATTTTCTGGCATGTGATTGTAAAGCAGGATGGGGATTTTATTTTTTATCTAAATATGCATCTATCAACTCATAGAGAATACAAGTTAACACGCTCATTCCCAAATGTCATTCCTGAAAAACATTAAAACATTTGAGGTCATTACTGCAGATGGATCAGGTGGACCTTTTGAAGAAATCTGATACTCCAATGCCTAGAGTTTGTATGTGTGTTGCCTAGTTCACAGGACCATCAGATGCAAAGAAACCATGCCAGCCACACTCCTTAGGCAATAGTTAAATCCCTCTTCCACGGGTTCTTCCCACTTCAATCTGGAGATCACTGGCAAGGGTTATAGCCTGTTAAATGATTTTCAAATAAATAGACTTCACCCAAATGGAATTTGTGAGAAATTGGGTTGTTGGTTGTCTGGGGGGATGGTGAGCCCTGCTCAAGCAACAACAATAATCCTTTTTAGGGTGAACCACAAAAAGTCACTACAATAACCTGTCCTCAACCGTGGGTAGCTTGGCACAAAAAGTAGTCAGACTTAACTTAAAGGCAATGTGTAAGGTATTTTTGCAGCAGCCAAACAGTAATAAAGTGAAAACGCGGTGCCTGCCACGTCGTCCATGCAACAGCAGGGGGGTACTATAGGTACCCCTATGTCCCCCCCAACCACCCCAACATCCTGGGGGCATGCAACAGGCCCCCAACTAAGGAATCCACATGCCTTCCGCCACGGAAAGGCTGCTTCCCGCTGCCATTGTAATATGGATGGCGGTGTCTAGCAGACACCGCCACCATATTCAACCCTTTTCCGCCCGGTCGACTTGTCGACCGGGCAGAAAAGCGGCGGACGGTCTTCCCGTCTGCCGCAGTACCCCCGCCATCATAATATGGTGGGGGGAAATGGAGGCAGGCGGGGGATAATGTCAGGCGGTGGCAATCCGCCCGACATCATAATAGACCCCAAGAAGTCGATTATGCCGGGTCAGTGCTTACCATTGGACTTTAAAACATGTTAAAAGAAAAATATTGGAGAAATTAAAAATTCAGTGGGAAAAGGCGGCATCGTAGTCGGATCGCCTTGGAGTGAGGCTGTGGGTAAGATTTTTACCTTCAGACTAGTCGCTGATTTGGAAGTTGAAAATCTCCAGCAGGATGAGGTTGGATACCTCTCTGGCAAAGGCCTGCTAAAATGGATTTGCGGCCGTGGAGAACATAAGGGAAAAAGCTGTGAGGTCAATCTTACCAGCAATTCACTTTGAGCAGATAGGAGAGCAAGTTGATCCTGGTCTCTTCCTGATTCTCAGGTCACTTTTTGGTCAAATTTTGTCTAAGTCTTCACTTTTGGAAATCGCCCATCTGGGCACCTTTAGTGCCACAACCAAGGGTCCATGAGTGGATGGAGACCTCTTGAGGTGTCATGTGCCTTAGGTTAGTTCCATCATGTACATACCGATTACATACATTGCGTCCTATCCACACGACATAACGGTATTACACAGGTGACCTTTTACCCAATAGCTTACTTCTGTCTCTCCGACATCAGGCTCTTGGTACCATATCTTAATCCCTGTACTTAATGTACACAAAACATGCCCCAGGCATGGTAGATTTATTCTGTACAAAGGTCAGCACTTTTTAATTCATGGCGAACAGCCAGCTGCATATGATCATGTTTGTTTAGAAAAGGATTAGCAGGGGATTAGCAAAAGATTTCAAAACATATCTATCCTGGAAAACCCCGGAGTGACCACTTTAGTATAAAAGACTCTCACTCCCCCCTTACGGACACAGAGGAGAAATTTCTTCCAAGCTGAGACGTGGTTCTGCCAGCTGCTCCTTCGAAAAGCAGAGATCCGACATCACTTGCGGGGTGCCATCCTCGACACAGAGATGGGGTCCTTCATTCAGAACTATCAGGTGATGGGTTAGCACTTCCCCGGGGAATTCTTGGCTCCATTAGGTTCCATTAGGACATATCCTAGCACTTCCACCCACATGCTTCACCTACACATCTAGGCTAGGCAAGATTAGGTAGGATACACATCGTAGGAGTACGCCAATGCTATTGTTTTATGTAATATGCTTTTATTCATCTTATTAGCACTATGGTAGAAATGTATCTACTTTTTACAATATTGGCACTAGCGATTACATTTGTCTGCTCCTGTCTTTTGATTGTTGCAGCTAACATGTTTCATACTAGACTGACGCTTGACCAATAAGTAATTATTGAAACCGTTCCAATGGTCATTCTATGTATTCTGAGAAAAGCAAGCACGAGTGACTGAGCGAAAGATACCGTATTGTTTCCACGATACCTAAGGAATCAGGGTTGTCATGTTCAGTGATTGCCAGAAACTACCTACCACACTGTATAGTACAGAGGGGTGGTAGTGGCACTGAAGAGCTAGCAGGTCTAACGGCTGACTCATTCTGTGGGGGTGTCCAGAGTCTGTCTGCACACAAAGTCCTCAGTTTAGGTCATCCAAAATGCACAGGTCCTGGGAGGTCCTAGGAACTACACGACATGGCGCTGGCAAAGTGGGTTTGGTTCTTATATTAACAGTAAAATCTGAGTAGTTCAGTCGAGCTTTCTCAGACAATCCTACTCACATTTTTCAGAGACGTCTGAAGTGGGAAGGTTAATCAGCCTCAGGTGAGCAGGCACACCCTGTGTTTTGGCTGAAGGTTTTAGACAAGCTTGTAAGGAATAAAAGTTCCCTATCGTGCTAAACCCTAACTCTTGAACTACTTACCTCCTTCTCCTTTCAAAATGACTGAAACCGCAAAAGGCGAGGAAGGAGACGACTTTGCTAATGCTCTTAACGTTACAGAAAACTGATGACAGGCAGTAACTCTGAAACTGTTAGAACAAGGACTCCCTGCAGCAGGTGGCACTGTTACCTTTGTGATTGAGGCACACGAGGTGTTTGGATCAGTGGTATTCTATTCCTGGATATAATTCCCACCTGCAGATACACAGACACACATATTCCATGAATACATTGAAGTGGATCCACCAGAATACATCCCATACGAGGACATTGAAGTTCTGTTAACTTACCAGCAACATAAAAACTGGTTTTAAGGTGCCCTGAAACTCACAACTTCAGTCATAAGACTAGGTCCGCTTTGCATAGGAGGAGTGACGTGGCCGGTCTTAGCGGCTTACAATCCACATCTTGAGATAGACACACTCCCAGTAGGGAAAATGTGTATACTTTACAAAGAAGTAGTCAGGCTATACAGACATATTGTCCAGTTAGTCATGTGAACACACATTACAACCTGCAAGAGCTGTTCCACCTGGGATAGTCCTGACCCAGCCCACACCAATAATTAGTCCACAAACACTTAAAGCAAGAAAGGGTGTGTTCCCATCAAGAAGGGATCAAGTACCTTTCTGGATTGCTCAAAAAATAGCTCAGCTGGAAGTAGTATTTCCCCGGATCCGCAGGAAGAACACAGGATGTTAACAATTTGCTTGCCAATGGGAATGGTTCCCTCAATTGAAGATTGTACCACATGGGGAAAAATCTTTGCTGCAGTATACATTAGAATACACGGTACACCAACCATATAAGTTATTCCTGAAATATTGAAACAGATACAGAATGAGTACGGTGCAGGACCTGCCCTGGACTTGGGGATGAAACTGATGGGTAATTTTGACCAAGTCTTGGCAATTATGCTGAGCAACCTTAAAGGGGAGGCAGCAGAGGTGGCTATGCGCCAACACCTAAGGGAATCAACTCCTGCCAATCAGAAGCATGTATTACCAAAAAATTATCAAAGACACCTACACTTCATTAGTCAGAGATAGTTTGGGAGCCAAACACAGGAAACCACTAGGGGTGAGTAGTTCTGAAAAAGAGATCTCAAAGCAAGCACCCACTTTGAATAAAAAAAAGTGGGATAATAGTCAACCTAAAAAAAATAATAACAGAAACACTTCAAGATCAAGGGGTGGGTCACCCCAACGGTAATCCTCTGAAAAGAGGTGCAACTTAGGAATCGTGATAACATTAGGAAACCTGACAGGTATCAGGATACTGATACACGCTCCTTCATTTCCTTTCAGGGTTCATCAAATAGCTTGGAGAGGCAAGGATGGTCAGAACAAAAAACTGAATATCGACCAAAGGGAAAAAGGGAGACACATCGCACTTCAGTTGTCATTATCAAAAAAGAGGAGCAACCTAAAACAAAGACTAAATTCAAAAAGAAGAAAGTAGCTGGCTGTAGGACCGGGGGTCAGTCTGGACACGCAGTCTCAGCGCTTGGCATATAAGTTTTAGAGTTCAATCTGGACACGCAGTCTCAGTGCTTGGCATATAAGTCTCTGTTCTCAGATGTTAGATGAAGTCTTGTTGGCGCAGATGTATCTGGCGCCCTTAAAGGGGTTCTGTTACCGGGGGGTAGGGATTAAGAAGGCGACTAGGTCCTTTCTAGTCAGGCTGGGCAGAGGTTCTCTGGGTCCTCCTAATGCTGGGCAAGATCAGTGGGTTTCACAGGGTCCCTCACTCACTTAAGAGGCAGCACCTAAATCCTGTCACTCTCAGAGGCATAAGTCCCTGGCTAGGCCCTACCGCCTACACTCCTGGTGGATTCTTCCAGCTCTGCTCCACCCCACGGGCCAACTCAACACAAAAAGTTCCCTCCCTAACTTAAGTAGCCCTAGGTCAGGTGACCTCTGGCCAAGGCAGCAAAAGAAAAACCACACCTCCCTTCTAGAAGGTTCCAGCACATTCCAGGAGCTTCCCCACTCTACCTATGGGACACAAAGGCGGGCTGGAGTCGCAACATTGTTGTGGGGTTCCAGCCAGCTCCTGGCAGCTAGGGTGCTACTATGAAAGACCACTCTGCAGTAGCAGGGGCCTGTGGCAGCCATCTTGGGAGAAGGGAGCACCTGCACCTTAACACTGATTGGCAATGGAAAGGCGCCCGGAGACCTAGTCCAACATAAAAGTGAGGGTGGAAAAAAATGAGGCACGATCAAAAATGGAAGTGGAGACCACCCTAGGGCTGACAGGTCAAACACTGGCTTAAAAATTAGAAATGCCCAGATTACTGAAGACTCAGCTTCTGAAAGGGGAATGGGCTCTGTCGATGCTAGACAGCGCAGCAGAAGTAACAATAGATAGCCAGAACCTGAAGGAATTTCTGGTGAAAGCAGTATTGAATGAATTATCATGTTGGAAACACCTGATACAAGAGTGAGCGTCCCACATCGTCTACATGAAATTAATCTCCAAATTGAAGGGGACATCTCAAGAAAAATGAAAGGTCTTTTTTGGGAAAATTTGACATTTGAATATGATATCCTGTTAGCAGAAAAAGATTGGCCACCTGAATTTATGATGGATTGCCCAAAGGGGGAAAGCGTAATTTTGCCTGCTTTCTCCGACCTCGTTCCTGTTTCCTTAAAACACTCACATGTGTGGAAGTGGGTGCAAGCGCTAGCTCTGGCATTATACCGCACCATGTAGGGTAGGACGTTGAGTCCAAACACCATGAAATACTATGAAAAACGACTCCAACTTCAGAGAGACAGTACCCTATTAAAAAGGAAGCGAAAAAACAGGTCAAAGAAATCTTTGGCCAACTAGAATACCAAGGTGTGATTGAAACTTGCACCTTGTCAATGAACAATCCTTTATTTCCCGTAATGAAACCTGACAACACATATCGTTTGGTTTTAGATTACAAACACGAACACATGCACAAAAAACATTTGCAGTTCAAAACGCACACAGCGCCGCATTGATGGATAACATTGGGCAGCAAAAATACCAAACAACACTAGATATCTCGAATGGATTCTTCTTCCAAAATATAGCTCTTGAAAGCCAATATTTGATGGGATTTTCTGCCCTCGGCACCCAGCGTCAGTTTTGTCACCTGCCTCAAAGCTATAAGAAAAGACCAACTTCCCAGCAAACAAGTGGACTCAAACACATATTGACACTCTACGTTCAGTTCAACCTGACATGATAGCTTCAAAACACATACGGTTTGTCCCCGGGTTATCAGGGTACACTTATATCACGTTCAATGAAGGTGAGACAGTCCCTATCGCATACAAATATCATCTGTACACAAATGCTGAAAGTCGATTTGCAGCAAAGGGAAAAATCCCGACAACTGTACTGACTGCTGTAATGAAAGAAAGAGCACTAGCATGGGGAAACACATCATTGTTGTAACTTCGATACTGATTTTAGAAGCGGTAACTAAAGCCAGCATTCCAAATGCAAAAGCACTGCATCTACGATGGATACAATGAGCTAATTCTCTCACTGCAACAGATGTAGAATATAGATACTATCCAAGACTTAGAACACAAGCATCCCTGCAGTACGAACAAGAATACCCTCTCCCGAATGAAATCTTGCCTCTAGATCAGTATGAATACATCATTTATACTGACGGTTCTGCACAACCTGCCATAGGAAGTAAACAGCAGCATAACGCTGCATGTGCTATAGTGAAAGGTCGGATGCGGGATGGCAAGCTCCACCCAAGCAATACAACTACGAAATCACTAGGAGATTGTACTGTGCAGCTGGCAGAACGAAAAGCCCTGATATTGGCACTACAGTATACAGATTGGGAATTCCCCACACTAATTGCATGAGATTTGTTTTACTGTGTGCAATCTTAGAATAAATATTTTCACTACTGGGGCAGAATGAATTTAGAGACGCCAACGGCGGCACGATAAAAAACAAATTGTTATGGAAACAAGTGGTGAAGCTGAAAGCAGCACTACCACGGGCTAAAGTTATTCACACCTTGAGTCATCAACGTGCTGGCATACACGTTGAAGGGAATTTACAGGCTGATGAAGCCGACACGGCGACATTGCGAACTGCTGCCGTTGCCGCAATCACTCGTTCACTCATGAGAATAGACAGAGATATACTAGTAGCTATCAATGCCTCAAAGAACGGCTCACCTGTCCTGCCAAAAAGCTTTCCACTCAAGCACTCCTACAAGTTAGATGCGCATAACACACCGTATGCTCTATTTCCAGGAGTGGGGGATAGAGTAATACAAAACAAAGATCGCAGATTAGGTTTAATACTAGCTGCACACAAGGGTCTGGGCTCAGCACATGCAGGAGTCACTGCAACAATTTCATTATTGAAGCAGCATTACTTGTGGTCGGGGCTGACAAAACAAATGAAGGACTATGTCCTGAAGTACGACATTTGCCAGCAGATGAAGGATTCCATCGTTCACAAGGCACCACAAACACCATTACTGATTTCAGACAGACCACTCGCATGTGTCTTTTTGGACCACTGTGGCCCCTTAAAATCTGACATGGCTGACAAGTTAATCTTGGATTCATGTTCTAGATTCCTATGGGTTTGGCCCCAGTGCTCAGCTGACGCTCGAACTGTTATAAAGGATTTGAAGTCTTCACCAGAACATATGCAATTGGCATGTTACATTCCGGACATGGTCCTGCGTTTAGCTCTAGAGCTTACAAAGAAACCATGGAAGGTATGGGCGTGGCCTGGCGGTACTCCTCTCCCTACCATCACAAGGGAAATTCGGTGGTGGAGAGGAAAAACCGGGACCTAAAGCAAACCTTAACAGCAAGGGTATTAGGTGCGGGCAGTACATGGGACATGCCCTCTGGACCTATATGGGGTCCAGAGGGCACTTAACAACATGCCAAGAAAGTCCTTGGGAGGCCGTACCCCTTATGAAATTCTGTTTGGGACAAGAATGTGGGTACCTGATCTTGATTGTGCCTACACAGTGGCGGATGCAAGACCATTTGAACTGCATGACCGTTTGGCTGTTTTACAGGAACTCAATGAATTCCAAGCACTGCAAATCAATGTGCAAGTCAAACGCACCTCCACTGGGGAAGTGAAACCAGTTCTGGCAAGACCTGCCTGGGTCCCACAGATTGGGGACCTGGTCAGGGAAAAGATCATGGACAGAAGAGAGTTTGGGCCATCATACAGAACAGCTGTACTTGTCCTGGCGGTAGTGGGAACAAGAACAGTACTACCGGTAAAAAAGAAAAAAGATTTGTCTACATTGATCTGACCAAACCGCATCATGTGGCCGATTCTCAACAGTAAGCCATGTGGGGTCCTGAGTAGCCTCAGATCTCCTCTTGCTACTATACAGGAAGTTCAGATGGAAAGACTGATAACCTTTCAAGACTCCGCAACACAGAGTGATGGAGCAATCAATAATGGAGTGCAAATCACACCAGTTGAAATTGTAAAGCATCAAGAAGAAACAACAATGCAAGTTGCAATTCGGCCCAACAATGATGTCTACATTAATGTGCCTTCAAACGACACATCTGCCAGTTCTATAAAACCTGCTGAGCTACAAAAGATAAATTGAACTGTGTCTGGCTACTCCATCAACTTCAATGATTTTTCTTCAAATCCAAGTGAACCTGATCAAACGCCACCCACTTTAAAGAAAGAAAGATTTTGCCAATTCTATCTTTTGCTCAAAAAGACTTACTTAGTGCCACCTTGGTTGCATATTTGGTTCGCAAATGGGGTAGTATATCTGTTAATTTGGATTGGCACAGTGACTATCTTTTTTCTGCTTCTGAACGGACAACATCTCCCAGAACGCTCTGCAGTACAATCTGTGATCTTGGTCAATAAAACCACATATGTCATCACATCATGAACAAAGAGACTTGTCCCTGGTGAACATTACAGCAATTCCAATACCTGATGGTATTGTTTGGGATAAAGTATCATATGATGTATATGGCCCCACTAAACATTTGAAAATCTCACATTTGTTTAAAATCTCTTTAAATGATTTCATTATCCCCAGTACACTATCTGAAGATTGGGACATTGAGACTGTAAATACTATGCTCACAGATACGGAAGAATCTGCTGCATTTTCTTACATGAAATTGTATAAAGGTACAACTGATTACGATACGATGTTTTGTTACCAGCGTTATGGTCATCATTTGTTGCCTAGAGCAAGTGTACTACGGACTGCTAATGTTTATCATCAATGGGAACACTGCCCGACACCACCAAAGGGTAGTTCTGCCACATTCGCACACAAATTCGCATACTTTTCAGGGTACAACACATCAGACCCAGAATCGTTTTATTACACACTTGCAATGACAAATGCAACAGCGAAGAAAATTATGCTGACAAATACTAAGCTGATATACTCAGCACCCTCTAACTCTCAACTGTCTATACAGGGTTTTGACTACTGGAGAGACACTATAGACACAAAATCAATCTGGGGGCAAGAGAGTGGCAGGTTCAGGGAACGGAGGCATTATTTAGGTCTTGCCAAATACCATTACAAATGATTTTCCTGAACAGAACAATGCAACAGACCACATGTTATGGGTTTGCAAAAATCAAAGACCTGAAAACACCGAGCATCCCCTCACACACCCTGATCAAGGGTATTGCAAATAACACACTTACAACTAAAGGGGAACATGGTACAAGTACATACAATTCGTCATCTCCCGATTGAAAGGGTTGGTTGGTTTTGCCCATAGACACGATTAGGTGTCATTCAAGATTCCGGGGTACAACCGAAGGGTTTAGTGTCCATAGGCCCGACCCACGCCATGTACATATAGACGACCCAAGGGTAGTGACTTCCTATAGTGTCGGGAAGTTTAGCCTAGATTGGATAAAAACCTTGACACTATCACAGGTGTAACAACACTTGACCGTTTTGTCAGACAACATGGATCTTAGGGATTTCTTGTTAGGTCCCACAAAACCATGTAGAAAACTCTTCATGTATACCATCTACAATGAACAGTGGACAATCTCCCAACATGAAGCTGCTGAGAGAATTTGTGAAATAGTTAGAATTAACATAGAGAAGGGTCTTAGCTGTGGTAGACAATATCATGACCACCCACATTTTTGTCTCATATTTTTTCACTGGGCAACATTGTGTCCTCAGCTATTGACATAATGGAACAAGATTTGTCTATCTTACAGCATGAACAATAACAGCTTCGTGCTATCATGCTTCTAAGCTGAATGCTTCAATCATTGTACTCTGGCCACGTTCCATGGCTATACATTAAAGATCACCGTCTACAGAATGGTTAATCCATGGCTATATCACACTGCCAACCTGGACATTCCAGTTCCAATATTGCCTGAAATACTATCCAGTAGGCAGGTATGAGGCATTGGGTGAAGGGTACATACGAGAAACCTTGGAGTTACCGTACACATATGGATGCAGGAACAAAGACAAGGAAGTTTTTCTGAGTGGTTCGAACTGCAAAAAGACCTCAAGTGGGTCTTTAGTGTGTAAAGAAATATCGCTGCAAGGAGCATGCAATGAGTCAATAGCGAACTTGTCCTGCTACCTTAAGGGTTCCCCAGCTGCTGTAATTCATCCAGTCTTTGAGTTACTTTCAAATGGGAGTTACTTGATGCTGAATGACCAATGCTGCTGTAGTATGACGCCCGGCATTGCTTATCTAGTGACCGTTAACTCCAGGGTTGTTTGTTGAAAGCAAGTATTGTTTCCCCCCAACTCACACAGTTAGGGAAGCACTACTGTTGCCTTCACTGAATGTATCCAACATAGGGTTTGATTCTCTGAACAGACTTAAAGCCATGCTGTTTTAGCGTAATGTGGCCTTAACTTCAGGTCGAGAGACTTTTGATCTTCAAGTGGCAAGGTCTTTGGCAGAGATACAGGCGTTGGTCCATACAAACTTCCCTCTCCATTTCGGGGAAATGGTCCATCGTATCTTTTTTTTTTTTGATTTTCAAAACCTTTATTAGGGAAATTCAAAACAAACACATTACATTGTGAGACAGTTCAGATCAATGTACACAATAAGTTCCAAGTCAAGCGAACATGAATGTAAAGACACTCCTCCCTGCAAGAAGCAAAATCGTTGTGATGCTGGAAATACAACAAAATTACCCGTAAAGTCCCTCCCCCAAGGGGTTGTGAGCGCGGCTACAGCGCTAGTGAACAGGGCAAAAAAGGAAAGGAAGGCAATTACTGACCAACAACGGCAGCCGCCGCGGGTGGGGTGCCGGCAGGGAGCGTGGGAGAGGCAGTGCCGTTGGGAGGGGCTCGGGAATGGAGGTATGTCACTAAGGGTCTGCATATGTCAGTAGGACGGACCTCACAGGCAGTAAATCCCAAAATTCCGACAGCACAGTCTGACACCTAGAGGCATCCTCCAGCCAGTGATCAACCCTTGGCCCAGGTCTGCGACCCCAGCACATGGCCACCCTATGCCTGGCAAGGACCAGCAGCATCGCAATCAAGCGGCGAGAAGCATCTGGACAGAATTTGACAAAGCCCAGCAGACACAGGGGGGGATCAGGCTGCACCATCACACAAGTAATTTCTGAGATAGCGGAGCATACCGCCTGCCAAAACTCAGACACCTTAGGGCATAACCATGGTAAATGAGCAAAGTCCGCGGCAGGGGCGGCGCAGCGCATGCAAGTGTCACTGGGTATGAGTCCGAGTTTGAAGAGCTGGGCTGGAGTGCGGTACAGTCTGTGTAAATACTTAAAATGTATCAGACGAAGCCAGTAGTTTGGTGACAGTTTCTTCTTCTGATTGCATCAATAGAGCCAGTCAGCCTGCGCGATGTCCATGCCAAGGTCTGTGCCCCACGCAACGCGTGCTCGATCTGTAGAGATGGAAGTGGACGACAACGTGATGGCATAAAATTTAGTGACTATTTTGTGTGGAGATGGGGATGTGTATATAAAATCTAGAGCCGGCATCGTGGGAAGATGGCATGCAACTGGTAAAACAAAAATGTGTTCAGAGGGCCAGAAGAATCGGGAAGAGAATAAAACATGTTCCCTGGATATAAGTCTGCTACTGTCAGCAAGACCAAATGCGACGCATGTCTGGACATGCCGGAAGGCTGGAGAGGAGGAGTCAGGGTGATGCACTATTGGCATGGCGTTAGCAGAGAGCATCGAGAGATTGGAGAGCAGGCGCAGGCCAGACCAGGCCCAGCGCATTGTCTCGATCGTGTTCACCTCCGCACCACGGGCGCACCGCCAGAGCAAATAATGCCATGGTCAGCGGTCAGGGGGATGCAATATCCGTCTCAACAGCCACGTGTGGCTGATAAGGAGAGGGATGGATCCAGAAGTGCAGAAAGCTGGCCTGAGCGCATAAGGCATAAAGCTTGAAGTTAGGAACGCCCATACCACCAACCGACATAGGAAGAGTGAGAATATCATACGCGACTTTTGGTTGTTTACCCGCCCAGACGAGTGAAATGACCAAGGAACGCAGTTTGCAAAAGAAATGAGCAGTAAGGAGGATAGGGATGTTCAAGAACCAATAGAGGAATTTCGGCAGAGCCACCATCTTGGCAATAGCAATCCGACCGGCAAGAGATTACGGAAGTTGACTCCAATGCAGAATCTTGGACTCCAGCTAATCCACCACTCGCCTGAAGTTGGATCTCCAGAGTTCGTCCAAATCCCTATTCAGCCAAATGCCCAGATAGCGGGTGGGACCAGAGGCCCACACAAAGGGAAAGTCTGGCGTAAATGGGCTGGTGGCATCAGTAAGAGGGAACAACACGGACTTGCTCCAGTTAACTTGTATACCAGACAGTCCACCAAATCATATGATTTCCCGGATGGGAGGGCTAAGATTGTTTTGGGGATGACGAACATACAAGGTTATATCATCCGCGTACATGGAGACAAGGAGGGAGTGGGCTGAAAAACCTATGCCCCTCTGAGTGTGGTGCTGCAGAAGTCTGGCCGCAAGGGGCTCCATCGCAATAGCAAAAAGCATGGGTGATAGAGGGCACTCCTGCTGAGTGCCACGTTCAATACTGATGGGGTCGGAGATCTGTCCATTAATTTGGAGACGAGCCGAAGGGCTAGTGTAGAGAAGCATTACCTTACGTATAAAGATATTGCTGAAGCCCATGCGCAGTAGGAGAAAGTACAAGAAAGGCCATTCAAGTGTGTCGAACACCTTTGTAGCATCCAGCATGGCAGCCACGGCGGGGAAGCTGGGGTTAATCTGGTGTAGAACCGAAAAAATAGTTTGGAGGTTGTGCGAGGTGGCTCTGCCGGGAATGAAGCCAGATTGGTCCTGAAGGGCAATGAGGGGCATCAGTAATAAAAGGTGAGAGGAGATCAATTTAGCAAAAATGTTATTAACAGTGTTAATAAGAGAAACGGGGAGATGGGAATCGCGGCGGTCGGCTGGCTTATCGGGCTTAAGGAGCAGCTTTATCATGGCCTCACGAAGAGACTGAGGGAAGAGGCCATTATCAAAGGGTTTGTTATACATAGCCACCAAGTGTGGTTCTAAGAGGGAAGCATATGTTTTATAAAAAGAGGCTGGAAGACTGTCCAGGCCAGGGGCCTTGTCACCGGGCAAGCTACTAATGGCAGCGAGTATCTCCTCCGTAGTGAATGGCACATCTAAAAACTAACGATGATAATCTTCTAGGCAGACCAACGAGATGGTCTCGAAGTATTGTTCAAAGGCCTCACATGAGGGGGTAGCCAGCAGTGCAGAGCTGCGAGTAAAAATCCATGAAGCGGGCCTTAATCTCCTCTGGGGAAGTGGTTCTAGTGGAGCCCCTGTTGCAGAGAGACGTAATATATGACGCAGCATGAGGAAGGCGTAAGAGATTTGCTAAAGTCCGTCCAGGATGGTCCCCCTCACCGAAGCGACAAGCTCAGCCCTCTCTGCCTAGAAAGGCAAGCTCTCTGTCAGCTTCTTCCGAAAATTCTGTGTGTTTCTGTCATATAAGCACAAGGGTCTCGAGCCTGGGGCGTGCGACCTGGGCCTTGTCCAGAGCCTTAATTTCAGCCTCCAATTTTGCAAGAGTGGAGCGGATGGAACAAAGGACGCCGGCGTGTTTGGAGATGCACTCACCCCGTATGAAAGTCTTGAAGCCTTCCCAGAGTACAGAAGCTGAGTCTACGGATCCCACGTTTAGTTCAAAATAATTGGTGATGGCAGTTTGGATATCCGCAGAGAAGACAGTATCGCTGAGCGCGTTCGGAGGGAGTCGGCATGTGAATGCACGCTGTGGGGAGTGGGGGAGGCGGAGGCTAATCTGAATCGGTGCATGGTCCGAAAAAGTGCGTGCCATATGAGTCGCATCAATGAGCCAAAGGAGGACGTCTGGGGAGGTTAACCAAAAATCAATGCGCAACCAGCAGCCCCTGGCTATGGTCCATCGTATCTTTAACTTGTCTGATACGAGTGGTATCGTACACTTATTTAAGAGCATTGGATAAGGTCTGTTATCCTCCTTTCAAACCATTTTCGGAGTGATTCAATCTATCATACACTCTAGGGTCGACTCCGATCCCGGGTCGGACAGCTTTCCGAGAGCTGTCCATAGCCTTACCGTGCGACTGACACGTACCTGTAACCGGTCCGTCCTGTAGAGGAAGTACGATGCGCATAACTGCCAAAAACAGCCATAGGGGACCTGTTGCCCATCATCCCTGCCACCCCCACTCATAGGGGACCTGGTGCCCATCACTACTGCCACCCCCAGCCATAGGTGACCTGTTGCCCATCACCCCTGCCACCCCCACTCATAGGGGACCTGGTGCCCATCACTACTGCCACCCCCAGCCGTAGGGGACCTGTTGCCCATCACTACTGCCACCCCCACTCATAGGATGGGTGATGCGCCACACATCCATCAAACTTCAATATTAGGTATGTCAGCAAAATACATCCCCCCTAACATCATGACAACAGTGTGAGGTCTGTGACAAATTCCCACAACAGTGATTATGACTTTGAACATACACTGTAACTAACAGCACATGCGTGACCAACAAATGAGTGTGCCCTACACAAGGCAAGCATCACTATAACACTGTGTCAATGTAAAAAGAAAACCCCCTCACTGTGTAGAACAAAAGTTAAGTGTGGGCTTCCAAACTACAGCAGATGTTGAGCAATGTGGTGATGGGGTCTAAACCCCCCCCCTCATCACAGTGACCAAAAGGTAAGTGTCATCATGGTCAAAGCTGAAAATAACAAACAGCATGTAAGATCCCTGCTCCCAAAACATTAAACACTTCTGGGGCGAAGTAGTGGTTGTGTCCCATTCCCACAGAGATGTGGTGAGGCTAACAGTGCTGTGAAAACATAATACACTCTCGGCCATGTGCAGACAGGCACCACACATGGGGGCTGACAATGCATACAGTGTACAATGACACAAGAGCAGAAGTGACCCTCACAAAGCATACACACATCTCAAAAATAGACACACTAATCAAAACAACCTGTTTAGACTGTAGGTGTCAGCTCACAAACTCCCATTCCATGCCAGCAATGGCACCTAACAACCAGGATGAATGTGCACAATGATGTGATATGACTCACAGGGAAAGCAGGGAAAATCACAGAAACAGCATCCAGACAATGGCCCACGACAGCAATACCAATGCACTGATGCAGATGCACAATCACAAACAGGCAACCTCACACTGCACATCTGACACAACATGTGTGTGTGTGTGTGTGTCTCAGTATCCACAGGAAACTACACAACAAACAAGGGAGGTTGAACCACAGTGACACAGATGTGGACACAGTGCCATACAACAGTAAACCATCATTGGGACACCCTTAGTGGGCAATCAGGCATTGTGAAATGAGAGGGAGCACAACAGACACATGTGACACAAGCTGGAATGAACACCAACTAACACAGCAAGAGACTGACACACAACAGCACTACCCCCAGTGACCGGACATTGGGGTGACAAAAGCATGCATGACACCTCCACTGTGATGACAAAGGCAGATGTCCTACAAACTGGGAAACCCAGACATGTGTCCTGTTCCATAAATGTACATCACACATACACAAACACAAATCACTCAGCATGGCCCCTCATCCATGGACAAACGGGAGCTAGGGGACCATCCATGCAAACATTTCATTCATTCATTCATTTAATCTTTATTTCGACATTATTTCAGTCATAAAATATTACAAGTAAAAACAGACATTTCAGCACATCATATAAAATTGTCAATTCATAATATACAATAAAATTCCATAAAAACAAAAATAAGCAGTCACCCCTGGCTACTATTCGCCATTATAAAACATCTCTTAGACCACATGGCTCGCAGAAACTTCGATAGTGCAAAGACAATATGCCCTGAAGTATCGGTCTTGAGAATTCTCAAAACAACCGAGCATTTGTCAAAGCCCAGGTTCTTGCATAAAGGAACTAACCAGAACTTCCTGGCTTTACTATAAGCAGGACAAAAAAAGAGTATATGGAGTTCATCCTCGTGAACGGCACCACAGCCTGGGCAAGCTTTATTCACGGAGGAGGGCCATTTACTTGTCAAAGCCCTTAGTGGTAGTGTACCATACCTCCATTGAATATAAAGCTTCCTTGCTGCTACTGGATAGATAACATTCAGGAAGTCCTCAAACACATAAGCAGTCTTATTATTTAAAAATAATTTTGTCAAAATGCCAACTCGTGAATCGTGCAGCCATATGTTGTGTTTGTAAACCCTGAAAGACCTAGTAAGGGATTTATCTGAAACCTCCCTACACGCCTGTTCTGGTTCATACCACAGAGCAGGCAAACCCATTTTCTCCAGTTCCTGTTTCACAAACGCAAACCAAGGTATATTTGCTGCTTTAATATGGCTCAATACGTCCTTCAGTTCAAGCCTGTAATTTAGGAGTTCAGGAGCAATCCAGAGCCTCCACCAGAACCTGAGAGGTTTTAGGGCTAGCTCATCCTGAATGGGACTTAACCCTAGATCTAGCCTTAGTGATAGGAGGGGTGTACTCTGGGGAAGCGCCAATAGCTGTTGCATAAAATTATTCTCCACATTTGGGATTTCAAGCCTGCAGGAGTGCCCCCAGAGTTCCCCCCATAGAGAGCCACTGCCCTTACTTTGGCTTTATAAATCTCAAGCGCAGGACTCACTGGCTTAAATGTTGATGCATTTGACATCTTAAGGATGCCCGCCGATAATTGAGACAGTTTGAGTTGGGACTTAACCTGTTGGGGGTCCCACGAGAGATTTTCATTTATCGTGACCCCTAGGTATTGAAAGATCTGTACCCTCTCCAGTCTAACCGAGCCCAGGATAGGTGTTAGGCGGGTGGATGCCGGGGGATTAAAGATCATAAATTTGGTTTTTTCTACGTTGATTTCTAGACCACGGGAGCGACAAAAATCCATAAACCCGTTCAATACGCGTTGTATCCCCATAGGGGACTTGGAAAGCAGGAGGGTGTCATCGGCAAACATTATCGCCGGCACCCTCCTGCCTGCCAATCTGGGTGCGTCGTTATTGGAAACCGCGTCCAGGTGCGATATTACATCGTTCATATAGAGGCAGAACAGGGTTGGTGCCAAAACACAGCCCTGTCTGACCCCCCTGCAAACTGGAAACCTGGAGGACAACGCCCCATTTCTCCCGCATCTAACCTGTGCAAAGTTCTGTGCATGCAACCTCATCAATACCCCCGATATTGCATGTGGGACTCCCATGTCCAAAAGCACCGCCCACAGTTTCCCCCTAGGAACCATATCAAACGCAGACCGGAGGTCCACAAACACCATGTAGAGTCTGCCACCCTCTACTGTGACCGTCCTCCAGTATAGCAGAATTAAACAGAAGATCTGGTCCATGGTGGATGTGTTCCTCCTAAATCCTGCCTGAAATGGGGTGAGAATCTCATGCTCATCCATCCACTCCTGTAAACGATCTAGAATTAGTCGTGAGAAGATTTTTTGGGGGACGTCGATGAGGCTGATGGGCCTGTAGTTGGCTGGAAGCAGAGGAGAGCCCTGATTGAAAATTGGGATAATCTCTGCTCCCAGCCAGGTACCCGGCACCTCCATGCCTCCCAAGATTGCATTGTATAGGGTACAAAGGTAAGGAGCCCATATCCTTGGCTGATCCCTAAAAAGGTCGCCAGGGAGTTTATCTAAGCCGGGAGCTTTTCCCGTAGCCAGTTTCCCTATGGCAATGTAAACCTCCTCGAATGTAAATTCCAGTTCATCATTCTCAGCAACTGGCAGCGTGTGTAACTGTATGCTGGTGCATATAAGGTCTTAAAATGGAGTTCCCAGACCCCTGCCTCGATATTGGATTCAAGCACGGATCTGGGCTCGCCTGACCCCGTACTGACTATTGCCCAGAATCTACGCGCATCTTTCATGTCTAGGGAGGAGGAAAGATTAAGCCATCTTTTCAAGTCCCATTCTTTCTTAGCATGATTCATTGTTTCTTTATATAATAATCTTAAAGAGCGAATTTTAGGTTTATCACTCCCATCTTTTACAGCCCCCATGAGCTCCGTTTTTACCTTCCTGAAAGAAACATTATGCCAGGAGGATACAGGCACCCTACTCTTCCTGCAAGGGCTGAGCGGGTTAAAAAATTCCAATAGACAGTCTACCAAATCCTGATGCACGGTCAGCATATTTCCATGCAAATCTGGTGCCAATGGCTGAACCATTATGTCACTGGCCTTCATAAGGAAAGGTAAAATTGCACTATATAGTTTAGGTAGTGCAACTTGAGAAGCCACCAGTTTCCCCCACTTGACCCTACGTCTATTATTGGTGGCTATCAACCCATCTACCATATCTGGGGCAGCTTCATACTCATTAGCCCCTGGGCATGGGAAGTCCATCCTCAGACTCAATGCGTTATGGTCGCTGTCTGCCCTTGATATCACCTCAAAGTCAACAACCTTCGACCATATGCGTGTCTCCAACATAATATAATCCAATCGTGATTCTTGATCTCTCGTATTAAAGGTGCACTTTGAGGGGATATCGGAGGGCATCCGAACATTACAGGCCCTAATTGAGTTGTTTAGTGTAAGGGTCGTGATCTGCATGGCCAGTGGGGACCAGGTGCTTGCATAGGGAGACTGGCATGGCGGGATACCCCAATATTCATCCTCCCCCGTTAGCGCTCCCTCGTTCAGCCCTCGCAAGGGCTCAAAGTGACAGTTTAAGTCACCAGCCACCATGTAGTGTGTATCATTACTGAGGAAGTCAAGAAAAATTGACAGCTCCCCAATGGTACTAGACTCTTTGGCCACACTTGTAGGGCGGGAGTAAACGTTCACGATTGCAAATTTATAAGAGGTTGGCCATGTCAGGAGGACACACTGGATGTCAACAGAGTTGGTCGGGATAGACACACCATTACAGCCTAAATGTAGCCCAACCCAGATTGTAAGGTCCCCAGATGGACGCCCCTTCCCTCCCCAGCGGGCAGCGATATCAAAGGCCGCAAAGCCTACTCTGCATTGGTCCTCCCTAGCCCAAGTCTCCTGAAAAAAGCATATATCGTTCTTATCCACAAAAGAGCCCCACTCCGGACAGGCTAATTTATTTGGGAGACCCTCCACGCTCCATGACATAATAAGCATATGCTTCATATTATCAGGATTATGACGTACCGTGACAGGAATGTTATCACTCCCCAAGGGGTTTACGGCACCGGTGATTTCTGGTGGTAATGATGATTTCTGAACCAGGGGAGTCCACCCTGTGTCGAGCATATCACTTCTCATACTGCTCCCCTGTGGCGGATGATGAGCTCTTGGTAATGTTAGCACTGAGTGGCTTCCCGTTGATACCTTAATGGCTTCAGTATTATCATCCTGGCTTAAGGTTTTACCTGAAGATTCCAGCCCGGTTGAGTTCAGTCAATCAACCTGATCCAGGCCGCTAAACCTATTATAACAAGGGATAAGGCTATGGGCTGACATATTGTGGCCATACCTATCCTTCTCGCCCCTACCCCCTCGCTGGTATGATACAAAAGACCAGCCATCATCCAGATTTCTCAAGTGTTCACTGGGGTAAAAAAACGAAAGGGGGCGAGCTACGATTTTTGTACCTGGGCTGGATACACTCCAGTTGCAGATGTAATCTGCAGTCTGCGGGTCCCTGAAATGAACCAATATACAATCGCCAGTTGAGTTTTTTGGGGTACGACCCACCCATCCCACCCTTCGAACCATTGATATATCACTTGTAATGTACGGGGGCAGTGGCCTATACAGATTGAGCCAGTGGGTGGTTTTATTTTTCAAGGAACTGTATGTCTCTACATTCGGGGCACTTATTTCAGGGACCCCAGTTAGAATATCCAAGTATGGGCTCACCTCTGGTGGTAGATCAATTCTAGGTCTATTTCTAGGTTCCTCTATCGTGCCCCCATCCATCGGTACCCGCCCATCGTGTCTAGCCATACCAGTATAGACCACTCCTGCACTATTGGGGACTGAATGCTGATCTGCCCTGGATCCCACTCCCGATTTGTTTTGCAGTAGATTTGGGGCTGCGACAGCACCCCCTCGAGGTACAACACAATTACTATATATTGGATAAGTTGCAGAAATATCTGGTTTGTCATGCGTCACATCCCCTTCGGTTACACTAATTAAACCTCGATCGCCCCGATCTGGTACTTTATTAACGATACTATTTAAGATACCCAGTGTACCATGCTCCAACTTGGAGAGTTGACTCTCAATGCGAGCAAGTCTCTCTTCCAGTGGACGAAGTGAAACACACAGAAGTGCAGAAATTTTCAAACATAAGTAATCCTCCCCTGGTGATGATACATCCGTAGTTGCAGCCGGACCCTGCGCAATGCCTGCCCCAGGACTTTCTCGTTGTAGGGGTGGATCAGGCATGGCACCTGGCAAGGCATATGCCCCGGATCCCTCATCATCCTTGGAAGCAGTTAACTGTGCGCTGTTACTGCGGCATTTCAATGGTTTAGATGGTTAAGGTGGATTAGGTGGTTTAGATGGTTTAGCTTTCCTGGCTCCTGCAGTGGGGTACTTCTTTTTCGATATCACACCCGTGCCTTTTCCCCGAAGCTGGCGAGTATTAGGTCTCTCCGATGTCCTGGCCAGCGTAAAAGCGCCCAAGGTCACAGGGGACCCCTGCTGACTCAAGTGACTCAAATGACCATGAGGGGAAGACTCATCCAAATGCTATGCTAAGGATTGGTTACACACAGACATTTCAGGGTTATCAGTGTTCAAGTCCTTAGTGGCCTTTGGTGTGCGGGCATTTGCATAATGGCCCATTGAAGACCTTTTGGCCATAGCAAGATCCTGCGAAACTCTACGCTCCATCACAACAATGCCCTGGTCAATCACGGAGTTAGCTCTCAGTATAAAATTGTCCAGGGTGCCCGTTAGATTACCATTAGGAGCTTTGTTCCTGCACTCCTTCCCAGCCATGATTCGAAAAACAAACACACAAAAAAAGAATTTTCTAAAAAGAGTTCAGAATCGGTAACGACACAGTACTTACAGGACGTTTTTTGGAGAAGGATCAATTTTCCAAGATGGCGAAAGAGAGAGAGTCCGGTCCAATCTCCTCCGGGCTCGAATGGGCTACAAGAGACCCGGGCCGATCCGGGCCGCACAGCGGTGGGCCTTCTCAATCAGGTACATACGGGGAAAAGGCGGGAAGAGGTACACAGCTGCACAAAGTTACAAAGTTACAAAGTTACAGGGCTGCTGGTCCTCGCAGTCCCGTCTCAACACTCCCCCCGTGGTACGCAGTACAAAGTCCGGAACAACTTCATACAGAATGAAATGAGGATTCAAAGGCACCAGAGAACAGAGGCCAGAAGTAGCTACGGCGGACGTAACTAACCACCCAAGTAGCGGTATCCGTCCGCGACTGAGCCTCTCACCTCTCGCCGGCTCTCCAATGTGGGGGGAAGAAAGTGAATAGCGCTCCTGCGCTCCTACGCACGGTTATGGCCAAAATAGCGGCCCAGATGGCCCTCCGGAGTAGGAACCTGACGAAAACTCTTCCGAGGAAACGGACAATGTAGTTGCGGTACACGCGTGCCGCTATCCGGCGTCCTGAGAACGGGCAACCGCCCGGAGTCCTCTCACTTGATGACATGCCCCCTCAAGCAAATGCAGTGGGCTCTCACTTGATAATCGGCAAACATTTACATCAGTCCACCCTCAACACCACACACCCTGAACTGCAACAATGTGCATCTGTGAAGCCCACATGGACAGGTGACATTGCACATGCACCCATGACAAACACAGGCATGTTGGGAGGAACTAAGGTGCACAGACTCATCACAGTTTACAACCCTGGGGAATAACAGACATACTGCACAGTATGCGGTACATGGCCATGACGTCAAAGCTCACGTAACCTTAAGAATACCTGCCACAGTCCCAGGACAATGCAGAAGCCAAGGAGAACCACAAAGCACACATGCTGACACCTGCCAACACTGCAGCCATGAACCCGACAAGTGGGAGCAGTCACACACACATACAAATGTCTCAATCACTAAAAGGTACTACCTAGGGACAACTACATGATTTTGCAAATAAACAAGTGCATTGGGGAACCCTGACTGTGTCCCATCTGTGACTGACAACATCATCACTGACAAATCCCAATGATGATACACCAATTAACAGTAGTGTGTCATGCACCCACACATCTGGTAGCCCATGGCAAAGTAGTGGGATGAACCCAGTACTAGGGCTGGGCGTAGTTCGCGAAGTAGCACTTCGCGAAGCTACGCAAAGTGAAGTTCGCACTACGCGAGCTACGCGTAGCACTTCGCGAACTGCGTAGTACCTTGTTCGCACTGTGCCAGATGTCGTTTTCAATGATTGCACAGTGCGGACAAGCAACCGGCACTGTGCAATCATTGAAAATGGCATCTTGCACAGTGCGAGCTGTAGTTTTCTACTGCTCGAGTAGATTTTTACTCGAGCTTCAGCTTTCTCAACGCGAACTGGTAGTTTCTCATCGCGAGCGGTCGCGAGCATACGTGACCACTCGCAATGAGAAAACTGACCTCCTCGCGTTGGGAATCACGCCGGGAGGTTTATTTTCCATGCTCGCGATCGCCAACTTGAAGTTGCTGATCGCGAACAAGGAAAAAGTCTCGCCGGGATGTCATTTTGCTTGCTCGCGGTCGCCAACTTGACGTTGAGGACCGCGAGCAAGCATAAAATGACCGCAGCACTACGCAACACTACGCTACGCGTGTTCGCACTGTGCTATGTGCAGTTCGCGTAGTGCGTAGTAGCGCGAACTTCGCAAACTACGCGAGCGTAGCGTAGTGCTTTGCCCAGGCTTACCCAGTACCACTCAGCAAGCATCAACAACAAGAACATATCAAGGGAACACTGCCTGTGTATGAAAAGGGATGTGGACACACACACACGCTCATACAACAAACACCATGGGCCCAGGCTATGTCACGGGACAACACACTTACTTGAGGGGACCCAACTCCTGTGGAAGCCCAGCTGTGCCAAACATATTCACAGCACGTCTCACTCATGTCAGCAGAACACTTGGTCAGTCAGCCATCAGTTACCACACAATGAAGGCTCTGGTCACAACAGCCTGGGTATGTGAGTCTCCCCTAAGTCATCTGCACATACTCAAAACATATGTCTAGCAAGTTGCACAGAGGGCCCAGTTGCTCCTATACCAATGATGCCCACACCTGTAGGTCCAGTGGTGAGGCTCACAAAGTCTGTGAAATTGACAAATTGGACAATGGGAAGCACATTATATGTGCATGGGTGCAAGCCAGAGATGTGACCATGCAAACGAAATGTTCACAGAGATGTCCATAAATAGTTGATCATGACACACGCAGGTAGCTGCAAAGGATGACATGGATATCCACCAGAATAGGATACATATCTCAGGGACCATATGGAGTACCTTCCATCAACATATCAGTATTCAACATTGGAAACCAAGCATTACAGGTGCAAGGGCATTTAATCATCATCAACATAATGTACAGCTAAATCAAGTTCACAGGGATAAAGAAAAAAGCTTTATTCAGCATATTAAAAGTTAAATGTCCGTTCAAACAAAAGGCCAATGGCCAATCCATGTCCAAATGCCAAGGAGTGAACTAGAGTGACAACTGTCACACCTTGCTTGCCTGCACTGCTAAGGACCGTGGTCATCCCGTCGGAGGGGCATACAAGGGGGCAGGCCAGGCACCGAAGGGACAGGATCAGGGCGCAGCAGAAGGAGGCAGTGAAGAGGTGGTGGATGCAGGCGATGCACTTGCAACTGCAGTAGAGCTGACTGAAGTGGTGGGTGCAGTCACAACTGTGGGGAACAAGTCAGATGGGGTGGGTGCCGGCACAACTCCAGTGGGCAGGTCAGATGGAGTGGATTGGGTTCCCACTGCAGCGCCCAAGTCATAAGGGGTGGTCGTGGACTCCACTGCAGTGCCTACATCCATGTGAGCGGAATGGGGTGCAGGTGAGGTCGGCAGGACGTGGGGGACACGGTCCCCACATCAGTGGCACTAACCGTCTGACCAGGTGTGGAGGAGCAAGTGGTAGGGAGGGAGGGCCTTAGCATTTTGGGGATGGTGTATCTGTGGGTGGGGGAACCCGGGGCAGGGAGTGGTGGGGGAACCTCTGGAGTGGTGGCCTGGGGGATGGAGGACGGTGACTTTGCCTTGGAGCTGCGTGGTGGCGGGGGGTCTTGCTCTTCTGTCTCTGGGGGGACTTGCGGGTGGGGGTCTCAGTCTGACTGCGCCTGGGGGAGGGTGTCCTGGTGTGAGGGGCACTCTCCTCTGTGTGTGGGGACTTCCTCTCCCCCTTGTAGTCTGGATCTGCTGGGTCGGTGGGGAAGAGGCCAAGATCAGAGAGGAAGAGCTTCTGGGGAGATGGGGTTGCAGGTGAGTCAAGGGAAGGGGGCTGGGAGGGAGAGCTTTTGGGGGACTGCGGAGTGGTTGGGGATGACTGTGTTTGTGTCTGCAAACCAGCCCCTGTGAGTGTGGTATCAGTCCCCTGCGCTTGCTTGTGTGCACGTCTAGACCTTGGTTTGTGTGTTTGTGTGCTGACCGTGTCTGTGGCTCTGTGAGAATGTGCAGGTGTTTGTGTGCTTGGGACAGGTAGGCTGCTAGGAAACGTGGGTGGTGCAGGGGTAGGAGGGGTGCGGGACTGTTGGAGGAGGGACACTGCTGTCGTTAGGGAGGAGGTCATGGACTGATTGGTCCTCTGTAGGGCAGACATGCCCGATGAAATGCCCTCCATGAACGACACCAGTTGTGTCAACAGACGTGTGTGCATGGAGGACCTTCAGCATCGACGTCTGCCCTACATGGATCTGTCTATGAAAGTCCACAGACTCCTCACTCAGGGCAGCAGGGGACACATGGGCAGGGGGTGCGGTACCTAACACAAAGGAAACTTGCTCACGAACACGGGAGCCTACAGGGACCTCTGGGATGGGAGCCAATGGGAGGGTGGTGATGGTGGTGGCGGGGACAGCCTCACTAGCTGGGGTTTGGTGGCTGCTGACAGCCGCCTCCACAAGGGAGTCATCCGCAGAGCTGCTGTGGCCCTCAGCTGGGGGTGATGGTGCTGAGGACTCCTCTGTGTGGCTCCACTCGCCCTCTGTGCCACTGGGTCCCCCCGACTCCTCTCCTTCTGTCTCTGTCAGGCTCTATGGCTCCTCCTGGTCCGTGGAGCTGCCCCCTCCTGTGGCTGTGGATGTATCTAGATAGGAATAGGAAGTAAGAGAACAAAATCAGTCACCTGCACCGAATGCACACACCACAGTGAGTACATCACATCACAGGGCAAGCCCTGGCATCATCAGCTGAACACAGCTCAAAGTGCCAACACTGTTTAGAATAAGCCAATTGTCATTCTCAACATCAACCATGGTACACATGTCCCTCCTTGACGTGCACACATATGTCTGTTGCATGTTGGATGCTAACACCCCAATGTGCTGACATGCACCACCCACACATTATTTGGACATGCAAGTGAACATGTAGGAGTATGTCACTATACACACAGCACATCTCTTGCTACTGCCTCAGTACAGGTGTCCGGATGAAGGGATGGGGAGAGACTAATTTCACATGTTCGTGATGCATGCCAGCAACACACACTATGATGTTCTCATGTCCTGATGGGCAATGCCACAATGGGTTGCATGGTGCACACTTGAACACATTGCAGGATCACTCATAGCAAGTTAAATGCTATTGCACTGGGATGCCCTGAAAGTCAGTCAACACTGTCTCCTGTCACAGGGGCAGTGCATCCAGACAACAACAATATGCACTTACTCACAATCCTAGCTCAGGGGTAAAGCTAACTCTGCAGATGACAGGAGCACTTGCCCATCCCCTGCAAACAACATATACAGGACCCAGAAGACCCCACATCATGCAAATCAGACATATGAGTCTCTGCAAACACAACTCCCTGTACATTAACACATCTCAGTCTGCCAAGCATTTAACCCAGCTGCATGAAGGACACAGTTGCATACACCATTGTGCGCTGCCAGATGACCACACACCTATATGTCAGACAGGTCTTGTCTCTCACAGTCACATCTCAGATGTCCTGCTGACCCTCTGAATCATGGACACCCCAGTTGTACGTAACAACAAGCCACACCCTAATGACACAGAGGCAGACACCTGAGGACACATTTCACTAAGCACAACCTGTAATTTAATACACAGGAGTGGGATTACAGAGTGTTTCTAAATGCCCTTGAGGAGGCATAACTGCCCAGGTCTCCATGAAACAGTGTTTTGGCCCTGGACAGTAGTCAGGTGGCTAAGCAAGTGTGACATACTTGATATACATACTCCTGAGGCCCCAAAATTGGATTTCCCTGCTGAATGGGTTTGTTTGGAATACCACAGCCACATGTGGCGAGTCAGACCAGCAATTGGAACACATCTCAAGGGCACACACAGATCACATGTCAGATCTCAGGCATTGGGCAAACAATTGACCCACCCATGAAGCACACAACAGAGTCACGGAAACAGATGCTGTCCGGTAGATGAAGCGTAGCTGACTGCAGGGACACAGTGCCCTAGTGACACAAGCAACAGCCTGTAGGGGCCACACCTGTGGAACAGATGAGGAGGGTGCATTACATAATTGAGGGACCTGAGTATTGGACTACAAGACCTACGTAATGTGGAAGTGTGACCAGGCCAAAAGACTGCAATTAGCATGTCAGACATAGTACACAGATTAGGCATGGACCCCCTTCCTGCTGCTGACTGGCCTTCAGCTGACTTTCCAGGTCCGGAAGACCACCGCCAGTATCCGGAGCATGTGGGGGGTCAGGGTCCAGTGTCCGCCCCTCCTGCGCGGAGGTGACAGCTTCAGCTGGACTCTAGCTATCCTCCGGGTCCAGCCCCAAAGGTCCTGCCACCTCTTCTGGCATTTGCGGATCCGGCGCTTTTAGACCCCCACCAAACTAACAGCCATATCTCCTGCTTCTGGCGGGCATCAACCTGTGAGGATGACAAAGTGAAAAGTACATTAACACATTAACACACATGCCCCAGATTTGTGCTGCACACATTTGGATATACATGTCATCATCACAAAGGGAAATGAGTTACACAGGTAGTGCAACCATGGGGAAGGACAAATCACATGCATGTCTGACATGTTAACAATGCCTGGATAGTTTAAGCTTGCACTAATGCACTTTAGCAGCACGACATCTGTTCATTACATGTACCTACACACTTTGGGGGATGAAAGTAGTCAGTGAGAATGCTTGCCACTGGTGTACACACTGCTAGAATTGCTAGTCAGACAACATGCATAATTAGGAAGGCAGTGGACTGCACACTCACCTGCTCCCCTGGTTTCCCATAGAGCTTGCTGTACTGTGGAAGGAGCCCGTCCAGCAGGGCCTGGTTCTCCTCCTCAGTGAAGGCTGGGGCCCTCTCCAGAGTATGTGTCGTAGCAGAAGCCAGAGGATGCAGAGACAGCAGCAGTGGTAGCAGGGATGTGGTCCAGTAGCATGTAGTGCAGGCAAGTGAGCTCCCTGGGGTCCAGCCAGCCTTATATCTCTGCTGCAGAGGCAGAATCTGTGCCATGTGTCCCAAGTGATAGGTCCAACACGGTTGCATTCTATGAATCTGGCCAATCCATGGAATTGTACGACTCGTACACACCTTCCGCATCATTCAAATCTTCACCTTCATTAAACACTTGAAATTGCAACATTATTGTAGGCATCCAACTGAATTTCCAGTGCACAACTCGTACAAGTTTTGAATCCGCATCCGTCTCCATGACAGTCCAGAGCCAATGGGTGCGCCCAGCTCGGTCAACTGACTGAACAACGTGTATTTTGAAAATACACATGCACCCGTCTCCATACGATTCAATGGCCAAGGCGTACGCCTATCTCGGACCATGCCTGCCCGACACGTATGCATGATGGTCACCCGCGTCGGACGGACCTCATTTCATTCAATCACAAAGCGTACGCACGGCTCGGTGATGAACCGTGCAATGCGTACACATTGTCACCCGCATCGGACCTCATTGCATTCAATGGCAAAGCATATGTACGGCTCGGTCATGAACCATGCAATGTGTACGCATTGTCACCCGCGTCGGACCTCATTGCATTCAATGGCAAAGCGTACACACTGCTCGGTCATGAACCTTGCAATGCGTACGCATTGTCACCCGCGTCGGACCTCATTGCATTCAATGGCAATGCGTACTCACGGCTCGGTCATGAACCGTGCAATGCGTACGCATTGTCACCCGCATCGGACCTCATTGGTGTGACTATTCTACGGATTTAACACACAATTACTAGCCAGGGACACCTGAGTACACCTACCACACTACAGCATTGGCCACACAGTGTCCCATGGCATGTAAGGCTTCATTCCCTGGGTGTTTGGGGGGGCCACATTTGGTTTGTTGGGTGGCACTTTTGTGCAGCTACTCCCAGGCTGTGCACATGTACATGGGGCAGAATCCTTTGTGTGTCGTGCACATTACCACTGTGATGTGCAATTGTACAGTAATGGGCATGAGTCACGAAAACAGGTTCATGTTGGATATGTTTGGAGCATGTCACATACACCCTGAGTCCAGGGGGTGATGGCATGTACATCACAGTGAGACCTGTAGCCACAATACTGATGTGCACCCACAGTCTGTGTGCATGTTGTGTCTCAGATGTGTCTGATCAAATGTGCCCAATGGGTGACAGTCTCCACATCCATGTGGTATATGCATCAAACTTGATGGTGTGTGTGTGTCTAAGAGACGTACATGTAGGGCCTGCAGGAACAACAGTGGCCACTACCTGTGGGACTTACACTTGCCTTGTGGTGTGTACGTGATACACTATGTCCATGCCAGTGTTATTGTGGCAATACAGGGACCCTGGGTTTCTGCATGGCAAAGATCTGTGATGCCTGGGAGACATCAGGCCTCACTTGTCACTGTGGTTTGTGTTTGGAACATCACAGCAGTACAGAGGTTGGGTGACACAGCCAGATGATTGGCCATTGCACTACATTGGACTCATGTGGACATGTGGACATGTGGAATTGAGATGTGAGGTGATGGTCATGCAGGTGACATATGTGTCCATGCCCAACAGCACACACATCAGTACATTGTGTAATGTCATGGTCTATCATGTGATATTGAGCCTGGTCATGGCCACATGGGTGGATGAACTGACAATCTTCCTTTGTGCATCTCTGTACTGCAGGGCACCAGCTGTCCATAGACCATTCCCAGACCTTGCGACCATGCAGGAACGTGACTACATCAGACGGTACCGCTTCACCAGGCAACTGATTGAGGAGTTGGCGGAGCAGTGGGCGCTACATCTGCTACCTGGCCGGACATACTCTGTAGCACTGACCCCAGAGGTGAAGGTGATGGCAGCCCTGCACTTCTTTGCTACTGGTACCTTCCAGTACAATGTGGCTACTGCTGGTGGTATGTCGCAAACAATGTTTAGTCGGATGCTATGCGATGTCTTTGTAGGGATGTTGCATTTCCTAGACCTGTACATCAAGTTCCCTAGCCCAGCTGAACTCCCTGAAATAAAGGATGCCTTTTATACACTGGGGAGGATGCCGAACGTCATCGGATCTGTTGATGGGACACATGTGGCCCTGATACCACCATAGACACATGAGCAGGCATGCCGGAACAGGAATCACTACCACTCCATCAATGCTCTGGTGGTATGACTTGCTGACATGTCTATCACACATGTGTGTGCACGGTTCCCTGGCTCGGCACACAATGCCTACATAATGAGGAGTAGTCGCATTGCAACGCTGATGTCACAGATACCAGCTCAGCATGCCTGGCTTGTCGGTGTGTACCGACTGTTTCTCATTGTGTGTGTTTGCCAATGTTGTATTCCACACTCCTACAAAACTCAGCTACTTGTTCATTTTTGAGTGTGTAGGTGACTCCAGATACCCCAACATGCCGTGGTTGCTGACACCCCTCCGGAACCCTGTGACACCAGCCGAGATGCGCTACAATGAGGCACATGGTTGGAGCAGGAGGCTGATTGAGCGGACATTCGGCCTCCTGAAAAGCCACTTTCGCTGCCTAGACAAGACCGGCCTAGACAAGGCCCTCCCATATGAGCCTGCAAAGGTGTTCAAAATAATCCTTGTATGCTGCATGCTACACAACATGGCAGTGCAGAAGGAGGTGCCTCTTATCCAGGATGGCGATGACGATGACCAACCTCCGGCACCTGTGGAGGATCCCGGCCTGGGCCAAGATGCCAGTGATGATGAGGATGAGGGTGACGTCCGCTCACAGCTCATCAACATCTTCTTCACCTGAATGTGAGTTTCCAGGGTTGTTATGTCAATGTATGGAGGTAGCCTGGAATATGTTGTGGCTGCTCTGTTGCTGTCTGAGTGTGTCTGTGTGCCACTTGACTGGATGCGTGCAGTCATGTGTCCATTCAAGTGGTGTGTACTCCAGAATAGGGTAGAACTGCTAACTTGTTTTTGTGTAGGTTTCTTGCGACATGTTTTGTGCATGTGTATTGCATTTCTCCCCTGTTCTGCTGTGCTTTTGACTGTGTCTTGTGTCTGTCCTTCCCAGTGTACTTTGCCTGTTGTTTGGTCAACACTGACCCCCAACACCCAGAATCCAACACCAGTGTGGAAGTTGTCAATTCCCATCAACTGATGTACCACACATCCCTGGACAATTCTCCAACACTTTGTGAGCGTGTGTCCACTGTTACGTAGAATTAGCGTGCAACTATTGTGGAATAAACATGTTGCTGATGTGTAATGAACCTGTGCTACGCTTTGTTATGTGCGTTGTATGTCTTTCCATATCTGACTGACATCTGCTTACCTCACCTGTGGACTTTTTACCACTGACTGGGGTTGGTGTTGCGTCTGTGCATGCCAATGTGTTTCAGGTCAACATCATTGTGTGGGATGAGTAACATGGCCATGGTGAGTATTTTTTGTGGTGCCATAGTGGTGTGTCTCCCTTACATGTGTCACATCACCATGACTCACCTTACGTTGGTCACATTGTTGCAGTATTTGGCATGCACTGTGTTGTGTAGCAGATCGACATCTCCATGACACATGACAAGTTGGAATCACAACTGAGGCAAGTATGGTGTACTGGTGAGTTTATTTTAAAACATGTGTGAGGAAAGTGCACAGGATGGTGGGTGCTGTACATTGGTTTTGGAATCCAAAGTTCACATTAGAGTTGAATGTGCTTGTAGTCCACAGTCATCTGCTACATTGGCCCAACATGAACCCGCCATGTCATGTGGGCGAGTTGTATGTGATTGGATAAGGTGAACGGGTTGTGCACAAAGAACATTGTCCAGAACAGGTTTAGAGGCCCTGGGGAATGTGCTGGGACATCTGCCTCTCCCATGTCCTTCTTCGGACGACCCCTCTTCTTCCCTGGGGAGGGGGATCCTCAGGTGCAGGGCTCTGCGGTCCAGGGGACTCTCCACCAGAGTCATCCGCCTTCCCTGTGGCGCTGGCAATGGTGTTGCAACAGATGTTGTGGCCACACAGGGAGGTGTGGACAGGTTTGTGTTGATCTGGCGGAGGCATTGGAGTATGTCCCGATGCACCGCAGTAAGGGCATCCCACTTGGCCTCCATGCGGGCATGGTGGGTAGCCTGCTCCTGTTGCATGTCCTTGAGGATCCCCACTACCTGGCCAAATCCTCCGGTGCTATCCTGGTACGCATCTATGATGAGTGCCAGGTGGGAGTCATCAAGCAGTCCAGACCCCTCTGCAAAGCGCGTCCTCTGAATCCCACCCCTCCCATCACCCCTATCCACACAGGCAGGACCAGCGGTGGGACGCACAAGTGACACTTGGACCCCTTGGGTGGTATTGCTGGTGGTGTTTGCTGTAGCTTCCGGGGGGGTCCTGTGTCCCTGTGCTGTGGGTGTTCAGTGGCCTTGGTCTGTCCGTGTTGGCGGGGGTGCCCTGTCGGTTTCCAGATGCTGGAGACATGGGTACAGGGGGTGCAGATGTTGATGCTGCTGGTGCTGCATGATGACTCACACCGGAGGGGCCAGGTTGGTCGTCGTCATCCAAAGAGGACAGAGACAGAGTCAAACCAGAGAGCTCAGTGTCTGCCAGAGTCTGGGACTGGGAATCCTCTTCATTGGGTGCTGGGTGCCCAGCACCACCTGTGTTTGGAAAAGACACACAATGTGAGTTATGTTTCTACATGCATCAATGGTTCACAAACATGACATTTTCTACTTTTCGAACAGATCCCTGCCTGTACACTGCGTTTTTCCCAGCTTGTCACGGACAGAGTTTGATATTGTTGTTACCCATTTCCCAGCATGGCCTTCTGCTCCCCACAACAGAGCCCAGTGTCAGACATCCTGTCAGTCCTTTCGCACTCCCTGTGGGGTGAGTATGGTTCAGTTAGAACTTGCTGGGCCATGTGGGTGGGTGTAGATTGTCTGTGACTGCGACTCCCATCATACTCTTGGCTACACCCCCCTTCCCAGCATGCCCATGCTTCCTTCCTCTTGACTCTGCTTCCCTGTGAGGGAGTGTGACAGCAATGACAAGATAGCTGTCTGTGAAGTCCTGGTGTTTGCTGTAGCCCATTTCCCAGCAGGACCTTGTGCTCCCCACAACAGAGCCCAGTGTCAGACATCTTGTCAGTCCCTTCCCACTCGCTGTGAGGCAAGCATGGTTCAGTGTATGCTTACTGGGCCATGTGAGTGGGTGTAGATTGTCTGTGACTGCGACTCCCATCATACTCTTGGCTACACCCCTCTTCCCAGCATGCTCATACTTCCTTCCTCTTGACACAGCTTCCCTGTGAGGGGGGTGACAGCAATGGCAAGATGGCTGACTGTGAAATCCTGGTGTTTGTTTGGCTACAAGTCCAAAGAGAGCCCCTATGCTTCACACAGCAGCACCCAATATGGTGTATCTTTTGCTGATATTTCACAGAGGTGTGGGTCATTGCATTCTACTCGGTGAGTTGTGTGGAGTTTGTGTTGAGGGGTGTGTTTGTCTCCACATGCTGGTAAGTATGGTCAGAGCTGTCAGTCCGCCTTCCCACCCGGCCAGACATCCCACTATGAAACATGCTTCCATTGTGGGGCGTGCAAGTTGTCTTTCAGGATGTCAGTCAGTGGTGTCCTGCTTCTGATTTGCGCACATGCCCTAGCAGGGCCTTGTGCTCCCCACAGCAGGAGCCAGTATCAGCCATCTTGTCAGTCATTTTCCACTCCCTGTGATGTGGGCATGTTTCAGAGAGGTCTTGATGGGCCAATCAGGACGGGGATCATTATCTGTGACTACAGGCCCCATCATGCTTGTGGATACACTCACTTCACCTGCATCCCCACAATTCCTTCCTGTCAGTCAGCTGCACTGTGAGGTAGTGTGTTTGTGGTGGCAAACTGTCTGGCAGTGTCTATTTAGCTTTGTGCCACTGCCTTGCTCTACTTGTTTGTAGGTTGATGCATGTCATGACACAGTTCCAAGTCACTATGAGATGTCAGGTATTGTGTTTGTCTGACTGGCATACACATCTTGGTATGATTATCTATTGGTTACTGTAGCTTTGCTTGCGGTGCATGGTTTCACTGTGCCCTTGCCACACAATCTTGGGTATGTTGTTTGTGTACTCACCAGGCTCTGGTATCTCTGTTGGCCCATGGACGCTCTCTGGTGGTAGGATGTCCGGCACCTTCTCCTCCCAGGTCCTGAAGTAGACTGGTTTGGCAGGAGGGCCACCGCCGGTGCACTGTCTCAGGGCGTGATCTTTTTTGATGAGTTTCTTGACCCTCCTGCACACGTCATACCACCTGTTCTGGATATCGTCCTTTGTGCGCCTTGCTGGTGCTTGAGCGTTCACTTTGTCCACAATCCTCGCCCACATCTTGGTTTTCTGTGACACGGGGGTCCTTTGGACCAATGTACCAAACAAATGTGGCTCTACTCTGATGATCTCGTCTACCAGCACTTCTAACTCACTATCTGTGAACTTTGGATTCTTCTTTGGGGGCGTGGTGATGGGTGGTGGTGGTGAGGGATGTGTGTGTAAGGGTGCAAGTGAGGGTGGATTGGTGTTGGTTTTGCTGGCTGTATGTGTGTGTGCTTTTGGATGAGGTGCTAATGGTGTGTGGGTTGTGTGATGGGTGAGTTGTGAGTGTGTCTGTGGTTGCTGTCTAATGGTGTTTGCTGCTGGCTGTGTCTCCTGTTTGCAAAGGATGATGGTAGTGAATGTAGTCCTTTATATAGTTGGAGTTGTGGGTCTGTCTTTGTTCCAGTTTTTTTTTATTTAATATTTATTGGCTTTGTCATTGTTTGTTTGTTCCTTTTTTGTCTTTTTTCCTTTAGGTTTTATAGACATGAAGGAGACATTCATCTGACGGAAATGGACGCTGATGTTGGCTTGTGCGGGCTTCTCCCTCTTGTTCACGCTGCCTATCTTCTGTGTTTCATAAGCGTCGCTCGCGTAGGTCTCTATTGCTTGTGGGCCCGGTTGTCTGTGCGAGTCGGTCATGCGGCTTGGTCTCCGTGCGAGTCGGTCTGGTTTTACACGCATTGCATAGTACTGCGCGGATCGGACATCGCGGGTATGGGTCGGTCGAGTTCATTCTGGGTTTGTGTCGGTCGGTGAAATTCGTGTTGGTTTTCCGTCCGGATCACTATTTTCCCTATGGCTTGGTCGTATGGCTTGTATTCCGTACGTGTCGGTTGTAATTCACACATGTTGCATCGTACTGCACGGGTCCTACGGCGCTGGTCCGTGTCGGTCGGTATCCGTTCTGGGTTGGTTCATTTTGCAGCCGGACTCGGAATCGGCCCCTCTGTATTTGGAAGTGATGTTGAAGGGCTTCCTTTGGCCCTGCTTTCGGTAGCAGGCATCCTGATTTAACTTTTATTGCTTCGCAATGGATGTCAGCATCACTCATGGAGAGAGCACTGCTGGAGCGACGTTGTTGTGAGCAAATGGTGTTCTTAATGGGATTACCTCTGCTTCAAGAGCTGAGTGAGTTTTGGTTCTTGTCTTTCAGACCGGTCTGACTTAATTGCATTCTACCAGTTTTCAGCTACCTCTTTTGCGGACTCAGACACGTGTTGGACTTCTGTCTAACACTTCCATCGGTTGCGCCGCTGGACGTAGACATGCTCCTTTTGCCTTCATGGGCCCATGAGCACAGCTGTCCACAGTGTATTCCCATGTTGATGATTGCGTTCCTAGAGCCTCCACGGGACGTTTCAGCTCCTGTTGGACCGGAGAACGGCTCTACAATGGATGTACAAGTATCAGTCTCAGGCACACAGGCATCTACTTCTTCCCCGACGGATGCCGTGGGAAACAACGATGAACATCTCTGCTCACTTAATATCATACTAGAGGTATTGGAGGGACTGCCTCCTGGGGCTGCCATTTACAGTGATGTTTAGTCTTCAGTGCAGGATTCTTAAACTATCTGGCCTTTCCTTTGCTGGGAACCGTTTGGGCAATTTTTAAACATGTACCAAACTGAAGGCTGAACAGACTTTGTTTTTCTTCTCTGCTCTATATGAACATAGCGGCTTTCAAGGTGCTCAGAAAAACAAATGACAATATATCCGGGAGACTTTGTCATTTGGAGCTTTGTTAGACCTGGCACCTTGGCGTGAGTCTCCCTTCCTCTTTTTGTCGCTGTGCCTCATGTGATTTTATGGTGTTGGCCGCTCAGCGCGCTGTGCCACTGCCAACCAGTGTCGCGGTGCGAGTGCTCCCTTGTAAATTGTATATGTTGGTTGGATTCCATGATTGGATTGTTTGATTTACTATCAGACCCCAGTAAAGTGTGCCAGGAGCGCCAGGGCATGTAAATGCAAACACCGCTGGTGGGCTTGCAGCACGGGTTGTGCCACCCACAGAAGCGGCCGGTAAAATACGTCTAAGGTCTGCCATCGCAGAACCTGCGTGCAGTCTGGTACTGACATGCTGACTGGCAAGTGCCCACACTTGCCGGTCCCTACAACCTTCCCTTAGCTGCATGTTAGTCACCCCTCTGGTAGGCCCACGGGCAGGGTGCATTGTAAGCCTAAGGTAGGACAAGCCTGGATGCGTGGCATGTCCTAGTAGTGAATTACCGCCATCTTGTTGTTCACTACTGCAAGGCTACCCTGTTCTCATAGGCCAGTATGGGCAGCCTGGATTGTTAAACCCTATGATCCTAACCGGCCCAGGGAACATGGTAGGAGATCGAGTTTAGTATGCCTGAACTCGGAATAATAAAGTACATCTTTTCGCAAGGTTTATTTTAATATTCCGGGTTTGCAAATGCCGCTTTTAGAAAGCTGGCCTTTGCTTGCCTAAACATTTCAGCCGCCTCTGCGTGATGTGTAATTGATGTCTGGCTGGTGTGAGAGACAGGGCTGGGGTAACCCAGATGGGCAGGGCTAGGTAGCCTGGTGGTGAATAGGACGATCGACAGGTAGATGGGTGGGAGGAGTACTCCTAGGCTCTGAATAGGACAGTGCTCTGCCACCTCAATGCCGGCTCCGCCCCCTGTGGAGCGTCTGAGGACTATGCCCTGCACTCTGAAAGAAGAAGCCTGCATCGCGTAAACAAAGTGCTCAGAAACCGGACTGAACTAGGCAAGGGCCCCCCTGGCCTGGGAGAACAAAAGATTTGTTGTATAAATGGAGGAGCCCTGCTCCTAAGAAACTAGATCCGCTTTTGACCAAGAAGAATCTCTGCCTGAGGAGGAGGCACCGGGAAAGCTGTAGGAGGAAGACTGTCCCTATCCTAGGGGATTGGCCTGCAGTGGTGACCTTGCTGCCAAAGGGGAGAAGAGAAACTGTTGCTGAAGACTTTGCTTTATTTTTACTTTCAAGACTTGTGCTTTTCCAAAACGATCTCCAAGGGCTTGGAACTGAGCTTGCCCCCTGAACTGAGCCCCAGGACCATTGGGCTCTACCTGATCTTCACTCGCCTGCCGCTGGACTGTGGTGTCCTTTCCCTCGCCGGAGCTGTGACCCTCGTGCCCCAGTCCCTCCCTGAGCCATGACCAGGACCGTTTAGCCGCCCCCGCCTTGGGAAGAGCCTCGCTCGATCGGAGCCGCTCCCCCTACGCTGTGCTGGGCTGCCCCTGTCACCTCGCTCGCCGGAGGCTTGCTGTGCACCTTCACCCTCCCGCCGGAATCGGCGTTGTGAGCATCTCCAAGCCTCGGACGGCCCGGACGTAATCTGCATGCCCGGCTGCCCCGCTTTGTTCACCCGCCACCTGCAACACCCCGCTCTTGTCGTGAGCCTGAAGATCAGACCCCCATCGTGAAGTGTGGGATCCCCAGACACCGCCTCACTCTTCTGTCGAAGAGCCGCTGAAATCCCGCACCCGCCTTTGCGTCAAGAAACAAGGTACTGTACTTACGAACTCGACCGCGAGCTCGCATCGGATCCAGGGTCCGCAACGTTCTGATTTCCCTGTCATCTGCCGCGTGCTTCCCGGGCGCCGCCTCAGCACGAAGTGTGCTGAGGCCTACAGTTACCTTGTGCCCGCCTAAAGAACTTTCCGTAACAAAGAGAACTTTACCGTATTCCTAAGAATTGTGGCCCCATCAATTTAACGTTACTGGGCCTTGTATTGAATCTGCTGAATCTACATAAAAGCTTATTTTTATATACTTCCTGATTGGTGTCCGTTTGTGGTGCATGCAAGGGGTTTACTGTATGTGTAATTGCATTTGCGTAACCGTGTACGCCTGAGACTTAGCCTAGACTGCTCGCGCCACGCACCTAGAGGGTGAGCAGGGGTTATTCTGGGGAGTCATCCTTCGCCCTGACAAGAAGTAAAGGGTCCCTGCTTGTTGTGGGTTCACACCTGCGTCAACCAGAGCCCCCTCATTTCTAACATTGGTGGCAGCGGTGGGATTTACGGATTTGCACTTGTGGTTTGCGTATAGTGAATCACTGATCACCACGTAGTGAGAGCAGACCAGTAACACAGCCACAAGGCTAGCATTTGTTTTTGTTTTGCCAAGAATCTCCGTTGTTAGAGCCATGCCTGGCTCACTTCCCGCCGGAAGGGCAGCTTCTATAATCTCTGGATTTGAGGACATAGATTGGGAAGAAAGCACACTTCAGGATCATACCAATGAAGAGTTGAGAGGTTTTTGCTCCAAGTTCAGGATTGCCCAAACTGGATTGAAAAACAAGACCCAACTCGTGAAGGCGCTGAGGGCCTGGTATGAGTCAAAGGCACCAGAGAATCAGGTGGAAATGGTTCCACCAGAAAGTCTCCATGAGTTTGGCAGAGGCCTGTCGCCAGAAGAGTTGGCAGACAGGGCAGCAACCCGGGCACACGAGGTGGAGATGGCAAAACTTCATGGGCAGATGGATATGGAAAAACAAAGATTAGCCATGGAAGAAAAGAAACTACAATTAGAGCATGACATGAAGCTGAGGGAGCTGGAGCTGAAAGCAAAAAGTTTGGAGCTTAATCCCTCTGGTGGCAGCACACCGCCAGTACCGGCGGAACCAAGAGTTTATATTCCCAAGGATGTAGTGAAGGAGTTCTTCAAGAATGACGACATCGGGCAGTGGTTCAGAGCCTACGAGGTAGCCATGTCTTCCCACCGGGTCCCTGAGAGAGATTGGGGAGCGGGGTTGTGGGGACGGTTCCTGAGTGAAGGGCGGGACACACTGTTAGATTTACCTGCTGATGTTCATAATTCTTATGCCCATATGAAGGAAGCATTGATGGCTAGGTATGGTTTGACCCCTGAGTTATATAGACAGAGGTTCAGGGGTTGCACTAAGATTCCCAATAGTACGTATGTGGAGTATGTGACTTTCTTTTGCAGAGCGCTGGATGGTTGGGTAAAGGGTAGTAAGGTGAATGATTATCAAGGGCTTCTTGATTTAATGGATTTAATGGCATGGGAGCACTTGTCCAGTAATTGTTTTCATGAGCTACGCCAGCACCTGATAGATAGTAGGCTGACTAACCCGAGGAAGCTTGCTGAGGAGGCGGACCGCTGGGTCAGTACCAGGGTCCACAAGGGTACCGTGGGAGATTCAGCCAAAGGTGCGCAGGGTCCCCAGCAGAAGAGTGGGGGGGACAGGGGTAAACAGAAGCAGTTCCAAAAAGGGCCCCAAGGGAACCAAGGGAAGGGTTCTCAGCCTCCCCCACCCCAGAAACAGACCGGGGACCGACAGGTCCCCTGTTCAGAAGGGGCCCGTAAGATGTTACAGGTGTAACAATTTGGGGCATTTTGCCTCTGATGTAAAGTGTCCGTTGTTTGGTAAACCCGCACCCACTGGTGCTCCACCCCGGCAGGTGACTAGTGTAGCCTTGGGGGAGGAGAGGGAAGTCCAAGGTGGGTGGGGTCCCGCAGAGATGTCCCTGGTCTCGCTAGGAGACAGTGAAGTGGTCCCTCCAACCCAGCTGCCTGAGAACACTAAGAAGTACAGGCAGTGGGTGACAATAAATGGCCATAGGGTGGAAGCTCTTATAGATACAGGAGCCAGCGTGACAGCTGTCAGGTGTCACCTGGTGTCTCAAGAGCAGGTGGTCCCCAATGCATTCTACCCCGTTGTTGCCGCTGACAACACAGAGAGACACTGCAAGGTGGCTCAGGTTCCCTTTGAGTGGGGGGGGGGTCTCTGGTACTCTTCAGGTAGCTGTGAGGCCCGCCATGCCTGTAGACTGTTTGTTAGGGAACAATTTGGAGAGCTCACCTTGGGCTAAGGTGGAGCGGAGTGCTCACCTGGAGATGTTGGGTATGCCAGATTGGGCGTGTGTCACCACACGGTCCATGGCAGCCAGTAGAGGTACTCAAGAGGTCCTGGAGCCTGAGAGGGAGGGCCAGGAACCGGCCTCAGAGAGAAGGAGCAAGGGACGCGGGAAGCCGGCCCCTGAAGTTCCCACGGTCCAGGAGGAAGCAGACCTTGAGGGGGATGCCCTGGAGCCTACAGGGGAACAGATAGCTGAACTGGGAGCCCTGCCGGAGCTGACCCATTGGCAGCAGGAAGGGGGTCTTACCAGGGAGGACTTTTGCAAGGCACAGAAGGAGTGCCCTTCTCTCGTGGGTATGCGGCAGCAGGCTGCAGACCAGGCCGCAGGTGATCAGTCAGGATCACATTTCGTTTACTGGGAGAACGACCTCCTATATACAGAGCCTAAGGTTGCTGAGCCTGGGTCAGCCCATGCGCTGGTGGTACCCCAGGACTTCAGAGCCTTCCTACTGGGGATGGCTCACGATGTGCCATTGGCAGGGCATTTGGGGCAGGACAAGAACTTAGAAAGGCTTGTCACCCACTTTTATTGGCCTCAAATGCGCAGGAGTTCGGATACTCACTGCAGGACATGCCAGACTTGCCAGGCAAGTGGAAAGAGTGGAAGGAAGCAGAAGGCTCCACTCCAGCCATTCCCTGTGGTCGGTACCCTATTCCAGCGAGTGGGGATTGACATTGTAGGGCCACTGGACCCCAGGACAGCGATGGGCAATAGGTTCATCCTGGTCCTGGTGGACCATGCCACCCGGTACCCGGAAGCCATTCCTCTGAGGACAGTGACGGCCCCCGTGGTGGGACGTGCACTGATGGGAATTTTCTCCTGAGTGGGATTCCCTCTAGAGGTGGTGTCTGACCGAGGTACCAATTTCATGTCCAAGTACATGAAATCTCTTTGGCAAGAGTGTGGTGTAACCTACAAGTTCACCACACCTTACCACCCCCAAGGAAACGGGTTGGTTGAGAGATTCAACCGAACCCTCAAAGGCATGATAATGGGCCTAGAAGGACCCATGAGGCGTAAGTGGGACGTCCTCTTACCATGCCTTCTCTTCGCTTACCGTGAGATGCCACAGAAGTCTCTGGGGTTCAGTCCCTTTGAGCTTCTGTATGGTCACCCAGTCAGAGGACCTCTAAGTCTGGTCAAGGAAGGCTGGGAGCAATCTCCCAGGAAACCTCCCCAGAATGTATATAGTTACATGCTGGCCTTCAGGAATCAGACTAGGCGATTCAGACAACTTGCTGAGGCAAATCTGGAAGCCAGCCAGGAGGAGATGAAGCGGTGGTACGACCAGAATGCCACTCTGGTAGAGCTTCAGCCTGGGCAGAAGGTATGGGTCTTTGCCCCCGTGGAGCCGTGTGCGCTCCAGGATAAGTGGACCGGTCCCTTTGAGGTGGTGAAGTGCAAGAGTCCTGTTACCTAGGTGGTGGACCTCAAGTCTCCTAGGAACCCCTTAAGGGTCCTACATGTCAACCGCCTCAAGCCCCACTTGGAGAGGTCCCAAGTGGGCATGCTCTTGGCAACAGATGCTGGGATGGAAGAGGAGACCGAACCTCTTCCTGACCTCCTGTCAGCCAAGGAGCAAGATGGGTCAGTGGATGGTGTCATCCTCTCTTCCGCCCTGACCCCTGAGCAACAGAATGATTGTCGCCAGTTGCTGGGACAATTTTCTGATCTGTTTCCCCTGGTCCCTGGTGTCACTGATTGGTGCGTCCATGATGTGGACACTGGGGATAGTCCACCTGTGCGGCACAAGGCCTACAGGGTGACTGACAGGGTGAGGACATGCATCAAGGAGGAGGTCTCCAAGATGTTTGCCCTCGGGGTAATTGAGTCTTCCAGCAGTCCTTGGGCCAGCCCCGTGGTCTTGGTCCCAAAGGCTGCAGCGCCGGGAGCCACACCCGAACTCCGGTTCTGTGTGGACTACAGAGGACTCAATTCAGTCACTAGGACTGACGCACACCCCATCCCCAGAGCTGATGAGCTCATCGATCGGCTAGGGGCTGCCAACTACCTCAGCACGTTTGATTTAACGTCTGGGTATTGGCAGATCGCCTTGACCGAGGGGGCCAAAGAGAGGTCAGCATTTTCCACCCCAGATGGGCACTACCAGTTCCGGGTTATGCCCTTTGGGATGAAGAATGCCCCTGCCACCTTCCAGAGATTGGTCAACCAGGTGTTGGCTGGGCTGGATTTGTTCAGTGCAGCCTACCTGGATGACATCGCAGTGTTCAGCTCCACTTGGGAGGAACACCTGCGTCACCTCTGGGAAGTGTTGATGGCGCTGCGCAAGGCAGGCCTCACGATCAAGGCGAGTAAGTGCCAGATCGGGCAGGGTTCCGTGGTGTACTTGGGACACCAAGTTGGGAGTGGCAAGGTGGCACCCCTTCAGCCCAAGATAGAAACCATCCTGAATTGGGAGGCGCCCAAAACCCAGACGGAGGTGAGAGCCTTCCTAGGTCTCACTGGGTACTACAGGAGGTTTGTCAAGGGGTATGGCAACATGGTTGCCCCCTTGACAGCGCTGACTTCAAAGAAGCAGCCCAGGAAAGTGATTTGGACTGACACCTGTCAGAAAGCTTTTGAGGCCTTGAAAACTGCTATGTGCACGGCGCCCGTGCTCTTGGCTCCCAACTTCTCCAAAGAGTTTATCGTTCAGACAGATGCTTCATTGCATGGTGTGGGGGCTGTTCTTTCACAGATTAATGAGGAGGGCCTAGATCAACCCGTAGCCTTTCTTAGCAGGAGGTTACTTCCACGGGAACAGAGGTGGAGTGCTATTGAGCGTGAGGCATTTGCTGTGGTCTGGGCGCTGAAGAAGCTAAGACCCTACTTGTTTGGGTCTCACTTCCGGGTTCAGACGGACCACAGGCCCCTCAGATGGTTGATGCATATGAGGGGTGAGAATCCAAAGCTGTTGAGGTGGTCCATTTCCCTACAGGGTATGGATTTCACGGTGGAACATCGCCCTGGTACAGATCACGCCAATGCTGACGGTCTGTCCAGATTTTTCCGCCTTAGTGATGAGGAACTCCCTGGGGTAGGGTAGTTCTCCCCACTTTTCAGCTGGAGGGGACACGTGTTAGACCTGGCACCTTGGCGTGAGTCTCCCTTCCTCTTTTTGTCGCTGTGCCTCATGTGATTTTATGGTGTTGGCCGCTCAGCGCGCTGTGCCACTGCCAACCAGTGTCGCGGTGCGAGTGCTCCCTTGTAAATTGTATATGTTGGTTAGATTCCATGATTGGATTGTTTGATTTACTATCAGACCCCAGTAAAGTGCGCCAGGAGCGCCAGGGCATGTAAATGCAAACACCGCTGGTGGGCTTGCAGCACGGGTTGTGCCACCCACAGAAGCGGCCGGTAAAATACGTCTAAGGTCTGCCATCGCAGAACCTGCGTGCAGTCTGGTACTGACATGCTGACTGGCAAGTGCCCACACTTGCCGGTCCCTAACCCCTTCCCTTAGCTGCATGTTAGTCACCCCTCTGGTAGGCCCACGGGCAGGGTGCATTGTAAGCCTAAGGTAGGACAAGCCTGGATGCGTGACATGTCCTAGTAGTGAATTACCGCCATCTTGATGTTCACTACTGCAAGGCTACCCTGTTCTCATAGGCCAGTATGGGCGGCCTGGATTGTTACACCCTTTGATCCTAACCGACCCAGGGAACATGGTAGGAGATCGAGTTTAGTATGCCTGAACTCGGAATAATAAGGTACATCTTTTCGCAAGGTTTATTTTAATATTCCGGGTTTGCAAATGCCGCTTTTAGAAAGCTGGCCTTTGCTTGCCTAAACATTTCAGCCGCCTCTGCGCGATGTGTATCTGATGTCTGGCTGCTGTGAGTGTCAGGGCTGGGGGAACCCAGATGGGCAGGGCTAGGTAGCCTGGTGGTGAATAGGATGATCGACAGGTAGATGGGTGGGAGGAGTACTCCTAGGCTCTGAATAAGACAGTGCTCTGCCACCTCAATGCCGGCTCCGCCCCCTGTGGAGCGTCTGAGGACTCTGCCCTGCACTCTGAAAGAAGAAGCCTGCATCGCGTAAACAAAGTTCTCAGAAACCGGACTGAACTAGGCAAGGGCCCCCCTGGCCTGGGAGAACAAAAGATTTGTTGTATAAATGGAGGAGCCCTGCTCCTAAGAAACTAGATCCGCTTTTGACCAAGAAGAATCTCTGCCTGAGGAGGAGGCACCGGGAAAGCTGTAGGAGGAAGACTGTCCCTATCCTGGGGGATTGGCCTGCAGTGGTGACCTTGCTGCCAAAGGGGAGAAGAGAAACTGTTGCTGAAGACTTTGCTTTATTTTTACTTTCAAGACTTGTGCTTTTCCAAAACGATCTCCAAGGGCTTGGAACTGAGCTTGCCCCCTGAACTGAGCCCCAGGACCATTGGGCTCTACCTGATCTTCACTCGCCTGCCGCTGGACTGTGGTGTCCTTTCCCTTGCCGGAGCTGTGACCCTCGTGCCCCAGTCCCTCCCTGAGCCGTGACCAGGACCGCTTAGCCGCCCCCGCCTTGGGAAGAGCCTCGCTCGATCGGAGCCGCTCCCCCTACGCTGTGCTGGGCTGCCCCTGTCACCTCGCTCGCCGGAGGCTCGCTGTGCACCTTCACCCTCCCGCCGGAATCGGCGTTGTGAGCATCTCCAAGCCTCGGACGGCCCGGACGTAATCTGCGTGCCCGGCTGCCCCGCTTTGTTCACCCGCCACCTGCAACACCCCGCTCTTGTCGTGAGCCTGAAGATCAGACCCCCATCGTGAAGTGTGTGAGCCCGGGACGCCGCCTCGCTCTTCTGTCGAAGAGCCGCAGAAATCCCGCACCCGCCTTTGCGTCAAGAAACAAGGTACTGTACTTACGAACTCGACCGCGAGCTCGCATCGGATCCAGGGTCCGCAACGTTCTGATTTCCTTGTCATCTGCTGTGTGCTTCCCGGGCGCCGCCTCAGCACGAAGTGCGCTGAGGCCTACAGTTACCTTGTGCCCGCCTAAAGAACTTTCCGTAACAAAGAGAACTTTACCGTATTCCTAAGAATTGTGGCCCTATCAATTTAACGTTACTGGGCCTTGTATTGAATCTGCTGAATCTACATAAAAGCTTATTTTTATATACTTCCTGATTGGTGTCCGTTTGTGGTGCATGCAAGGGGTTTACTGTATGTGTAATTGCATTTGCTTAACCGTGTACGCCTGAGACTTAGCCTAGACTGCTCGCGCCACGCACCTAGAGGGTGAGCAGGGGTTATTCTGGGGAGTCATCCTTCGCCCTGACAAGAAGTAAAGGGTCCCTGCTTGTTGTGGGTTCACACCTGCGTCAATCAGAGCCCCCTCATTTCTAACAAGCTTGTTTGCTGCTGTGCCATAGAGGAAGGTCGGAGGGACTCTGAGGTCCACAGCACACCGCGGCAGGAGCCTCACTTGTCATCAGGGCCGCGGGACTCTGAAGCGTGAACCGGATTCCTGCAGCGCAGGAGACTTTGTCATTTGGAGCTTGTTTGCTGCTGTGCCTTAGAGGAAGGTTGGAGGGACTCTGAGTTCCACAGCACACCATGGCAGGAGCCGCACACGTCATCAGGGCTGCGACCTTCTTAAGCGCGGACTGGGCTCCCGCAGCATGGGACGTGCGTGGGTGTGACAGGCCACGCCTGGACAAAGCCCGGGCCAAGGGCAGGCCCGTCTGCGCCCATCAGAGCCTAGAGGAGGCCGGGCTGGGCTTATCCTCTGACGTCTGGATCGAGGTATCAGGAATTATATACTCAAGGTACTGGGTTTACATTTTCTACGTCCATGAGACACTAAGGCTACGGAATCATGGTCAAACGAAAGGAAACATGCGCACCCTATGGGGCTGGAATTGCGGGGACCTTAGACGCTTTTTTTACTAGGGCAGAGTCTGTCCTACCTAAAGAAATTCAGCTAACAGAAAGGCGACTCTCCCTGGATACCCTTGCTACTCAGAAGCGCTCCTTGTTAGGAGGCATAAATATGGCTAAATCACCTGTGTCCTCCTGAGTTGAGCACCAGCTTGCCAATACCGTAAGGATGACGGGCGCTGGGGTTGGGGGCCAACAGATCCTACACCAGCATCGATAGGTCTTGTCTCCACTATTATAGAAGAATCTATTGGTACAGATTTTGCTTTGAAGAGTCATGATGTATCATTATTGTCGGAAGTCCCTTCTTCGCTATTGGCCACATCCTTGAAACCCTCTGTAATCTTTGTACACCCCACGTTGCCAGTGGCATGCGATCCTAATGGTAGTGAGATTTCCACCAGATCCAAGAAGTCCCTGAGGGGTGGTTCGTCAAGGCCGCCTAACGCAATTAACAACGAACCACCCGCTAAACGGAGTCGGGGGGCACTCTGCAAAAGCAAAAGCCCAAACCGAAGCAGAAAATCACTAAATCAATATATCCAAATGTACAATGGATCTTTTTTTGAACGCTTTGTAGGGAAGAATACTTTCACTATAGACTTTAGTTTTTATGAACAGTTTTAAACGTTTTTTTATATGAAGGATTTTTTTTATGCCTTTTAATGCGTTTACTATCATTACCTAGCTGAACTTGTTGACCTTTTTATGAGGAGTGGGTGTCATGTCCCTTAGGTTAATTCCATCATGTACATACCGATCACATACATTGCGTCCCATCCACACAACATAATGGTATTACACAGGTGACCTTTTACCCAGTAGCTTACTTCTGTCTCTCCAACATCAGGCTCTTGGTACCATATCTTAATCCCTGTACCTGACATACACAAATCATGTCCCCAGGCACGGTAGATTTATTCTGTACAAGGGTCACCACTTTTTCATTCATGGCCAACATCCAGCTGCATACGATCATATTTGTTTAGAAAATGATTAGCAGGGGATTAGTGAATGTCTTCAAAACATATCAATTCTAGAAAACCCCCGGAGTGACCACTTTAGTATAAAAGGCTCTTACTCTTCCTTACTGACACAGAGGAGAAATTCCTTCCAAGCTGAGACGAGGCTCTGCCAGCTGATCCTCGACAAGCAGAGATCCAACAACCCTTGCGGGGTGCCATTCTCGGTGCAGAGACGGGGTCCTTCATTCAAGACCATCAGGTGAGGGGTCAGCACTTCCCCGGGGAATTCTTTGCTCCATTAGGTTCCATTAGGACATATCCTAGCACTTCCACATACTTGCTTCACCTACACATCTGGGCTAGGCACGATTAGGTAGGATATGCATCATAGGAGTACGCCAATTCTATTGTTTTATGTAATAACTTTTTACAATATTGGTACTAGCGATTATATTTCTCTGCTCCTGTCTTTTGATTATCGTAGCTAACATGTTTCACACTAGAATGACACTTGACCAATAAATAATTATTGAAACTGTTCCAATGGTCATTCTATGTGTTCTGAGAAAAGCAAGTATGAGTGACTGAGCGAAAGCTTCTGTATTGTTTCCACGATACCTGAGGAATCAGGGTTGTCATGTTCAGTGGTTGCCAGAAACTACCTACCACACTGTATGGTACAGAGAGGTGGTAGTGGTACTGAAGATATTGCAGGTCTAATGGCTGACTCATCCTGTGAGGGTGTCCAGAGTCTATCTGCACACCAAGCCCTCAGTTTAGGTCATCAAAAACGCGCAGGTCGTGGGTGATCCTAGGAACTACACGACAGAAGGCTCAGGACTCACTTGAGTTCAATATGGTGTGAGCCTATGTCCTTGTGGCTCTGAACAAGAGGCCAGAAAACCAGCCCTTGGAATCACTTCTGGAAGTCCTGAGTGCACATGTAGATACAGGGCTCCACAGCAGGGCTTACCACTTGAGGGTTCAAGGCAGGCTTCAGGCAGCAAATCAGCTCTTCCAGGTTCAGCAGCAGTCTGGCAGAGTGCACAGCAGGACACAGCAGCAGGCAGTCCTTTGGGAGTTCTTCCGCAGGTCCAGTAGTGAACTGAAGAGTGGATCACAAGATCCTATTTTTACACACTGGTGACCTCCTGGAAGGTGGTAGAAGCTTTTAGAACAGTTCTTTAAAGTTCTTGGAATTTCCTGACTCCCCTGGCTCCAAGTTGGCTGTAGTGACAAGGCTGTTAAGCCTATTGAGAGGTAACAGGGCATGTGGTGCTGTGCTCAGCTCCGCCCCTTCATCCTGCCAGTTAATGGCCTATTGAGGCTCAGCTAATCCCACTATTGTGTGACTGTCTGGGAGGAATTCACAAAGTCTAAATGTCAGCTACACTCAGTCATGTGACCCAAGATAGGCTGCAGGCACAAACGGCTAAGTGCAAGAAAATGGAAACTTTCTAAAAGTGGCATTTCCAAAATTGTAATGAAAAATCCAACTTTACCATTAAGAAGGGTGCATATTTACAATTCCATATGTACCAAACATGGCATATCTACTTCCCCTCAGTTAGAAATTACAGCCTAGAAAATGCAATAAGGAATCCCAGATGTTATCCAGATGAATCCCAGAGGGGTAGGCCTCATAATAGAGAAAAATGAATTTGGGAGTTTTTCACTACCAGGACATACACACCTTTAAAGTTCAAGGCCAGCCTTTTAATCACACAGCACCCTACCCCCATGGGCTACCTTGGGCCTACATTAGGGGTGAAATATGTAATAAAAGGTATGTTTAAGACCTGGCAAGGGGGTTTAAAAGCCAACCCGACATGGCAGTGTGACACTGCATTCAAGCTGCAATACCAGGCCTTTGGCAAGTTCTAAAGGGCTACTTAGGTGGGTGGCACACTAAGTCCTGCAGGCCCAATGGTAGCATTTAATTTACAGGCCCTTGTTATATGGTAGTGCACTCCACAAGAGACATACAAGTAAATTAAATATGCCAAACAAACCATGTTTAAGGAAGGGAGCACAAGCACTTCAGCACTAGTTAGCAGTGGTCCAAAGACCAAGAGAAGAAAATTTCCAGCACAATTGAAGGCAAGTAGGCAGAATGTTTGGGTGAAGACAACCCTGAGGCTGACAGGTCTAACAGAATTCTTCAGAACAAAATATTTTACCTGTGTTAGAAATTAGGGTATCTGGTTGACAGGTTTATACCCTGTCCAAGTAGGGACCGTTCCTTCTAGTCAGGGTAAGAGGGTAACACTTCTAAAATAACCCCTGGTCACCCCCTTGGTAGCTTTGCACGAGCACTTAGGCTTAACTTCGAGGCAATGTGTAAAGCAATTGCACATAACACACAGTAATACAGTAAAAACACTACAAAAGGACACCACACCAATTTTAGAAAAAGGCCAGCATGTATCTGTGTAAAACAAGACCAAAAAGATAAAAATCCAACATACAGTAATAAAGATAGCAATTTTGCAAGAATAGACTTAAAATACAGTTCCTTGAAGCCAATAGGTCCGTTTGGGTCTATCACGGCATCGTGAACAAATAATTCTAACAGTTCAGGCTGACCACGAGGTCGCAGGCCAGCTATGGTGTCGGGAAGACCCGCAAACAGTACCTTAGAAATGTAGGCCGTTTAGGACCTTGCAATGAGATTTGAAGATGCTGTGTTGGCTCTTGAGGTCGATGCAGGAGTCATCGGGTGCTTGAAGTCACATGCGTTGTAGATTGAACTCCGTGAGGTTTAAATCAGGAGCGCTGGTGGTGTTGGGCTGCAGTGAAGTGGAGCGGTGAGGAGTATGGTATCCCCAGGTCATGGTGCAGGCAGCGGCTCAATGATGGCATCAAGCGATGTCGGTGAGACCAGGGCTGCGGTGCAAAGGAGGGCAGAGCTTGCCACAGTGCTTACAGGTCATGGGGATGGCGGCGGAATCATCATTGCACAAGCGTTGTCAAAAGATATGTTATAAAATTCTGGGCTCAGGGAACTAAACCCCCTTTCTCTATCTTGTCTCAATTGAAAGTTACACTTGTAAAATATAACAAGGCAGTTCCAAGGATCACCTATCGGAAATACAATAGTGAAAAACGAAATTCCCCATATTTCACTATCAGGACATGTAAAATACCAGCACATGTCCTACCTTTCAGTTATACTGAACCCTACTCACAACGGTAACCTTGGGCCTGACTTAAGGGTGACTTACATGTAAGAAAAAGGAAGGTTAGGGCCCGGCAAGTGGTTAACCCGCCAAGTCTACAAGGCAGTTGAAAACTGTGTGCGCAGACATTGCAGTGGCAGGGCTGAGACACATTTGAAAGGCTATTCATATGGGTGGCATAACCAGTGCTGCTGCCCACTAGTAGCATTTGGTTTACAGGCCCTTGGCTCACCTGTGCACAATACGAGGGACTTACTAGCAAATCAAATATGCCAATCATGGCTACACCAATCAATAACATAATTGACATGGGGAGCATATGCAGTGATTAGCAGTGGTAAAGTGCTCAGAGTCCTAAAGCCAACACAATATGGGTCATAAACATGAGGTAAAAAAGCAAAACGTCTCTGTATTATCTGTGCCATCAGTCGGGCTCGCTCTATTTTGTAAATCAACTCTTTTATCAAGCATAGATTTTTTGCACAGATCCCCAGAATCTATTTTCTGTAAAAAAAAGAAAGGTTTGAAGATTGATACGAAGGAGTACATTTTTTCAATTCCAATCAGTAGCTGGATTCTATCTTAAAAATGAGTGCACAATTTGATGCTTTCAGATGATGATGAATGACGTGGCCAGTATGTACGAACTATTGCAGAATAAGTTTGTATTCCACAGGTTTTTTTAAATTTTGAAAATCTTTTTTTTTTTAATTTGACAAGACAAGAAGTATAGACCGTACAAAACAGATGAACAATTGCTTAATGGGGTATGACGGTAAGGATCGGGTACATCACAATGCACTATGGATTAATATCATCAATAAAGTCAAAGTGATGTAATGTAATAAAAAAACATTGATTCATAGCATCTTAGGTCACATATGCTGGAGAGGAGTGAGGTGCCCTGAGGGTAGGGTATAGTGCAGAACAGCTAGAATACCCCAGAGTACTATTAAGATGTGGAAAAAGAAGTGAAGAAAAGAGATTAGAGGATAGCTAGGAGAGAAATAGCTCGAGAACAAAGAAGAAATAGTGGAGGGAGGCGGTAGGGATGAAGGGATAGAAGAAGGTGTGAGGGTAGGAGAGGGAAAGGGGATTGGTGTGGGATGCAAGGATCGAGGGGATGTCATCTAAGGTAATGTTAGGTTAGTGATGTATGAATCTAGTTTTGGCCAGATTTTTTGTTTTTTCTTCAATGGGGTTTTCAGGTTGGCGTTTATAAAGTTATCAGCTCCCCTGGTAAAGTGGATCCATTCCCACCAAGGGAAGTGCAGGACTGAAAGTTTGGAGAGGCTTTTCCATTCACATAGAATGGCTTTGAGACCAGTTGAGACAAGAGTATTCCATAAGGTGCATTCTGATTTGTCCAGTCTCAGTTGTGGTTCTGAAGGGAAGATGCAAAGATCAATCGAGGCAAGGCCAGGAGTCTGGTTTATATTTAGGATTTGCAAGATGATATTGCCAAGTTCAAACCAGAACTTTTTCGAAAAGGTACAATTGAGTACCATATGTTGTATGCTTACTGTCTCTTTTCCACGGCTGCAACATGAGTCTGAGTCACAGAGACCTAGTTTGATAGGTTTAGGGGGCTCCAGTGGGTCATATAAGCAGTCCAAATCTATATTGAGGTAAGCAGGGTTTAATGTTGTTGGTCATGACGTTAGGCAAGATAGAAGACCAATTTAGTGTCAAATTATGTGTATTGCTTGTATTGCATAAGATCAATTCCCATTTGCTCTGTATTGATTTGGTTAGAGAGGAGGTTGTGGGTGTAAGAATAGAGTATAGTTTGGAAGCTATGTGCCCCCTTAGCTAAGGTCTTTATTGCGATGGAAAGATCAGGTGTTGCCGGGGTTTATGTCAGAAAATTCTGGCTTTGAGTTTTCGAAAGTGGTAAAGGTCTATGTCCTAGAGTTCAAAATTGTGGATTTAATGTGTGAGAAGGGTAAATATTTGGTGTGAGATCCAAGGAACCCTATTAATAGGATGCCTTTTTGTGCCCATTTCTCAAGAAATAGTGTCATTATTATGTCATCGTGAGGCCAGGAGGGATAAATAAATTTTTTAGGGAGTTTGTTGTCAATTGTCTTAAAGGCCTGAGCTGTGGAGAGAATGCCTGAGGAGTGTTCCTTTCTTATTTTCTTAGTCGTGATAAGTGAAATGAGCAAAAGGGGTCCAGCAAGATTGTTTTCAACGGAAAGTCAAGGGGGAGGAGCGGTTTAAGGTAGGGAGAACCCAAAGAATCCTTTCCTTGCTAAGTATGATTTTGGTATCTCTTATAGACTGTGAGGTTCAAAGCTCCATGTTTCTTTGGAAGTCTTAGTTTCTTAAGGGGAATTCTGGCTTTTTGTATCTCCATAGTAATGTGGTAAGCATTATATCATATCTGCCAAAGAAAGTGTCCGAAAGATAGATTGGTGACATGCTAATCTGACAAGGGGAGTGATCATCAATTTAGTGGTTTCTGTACAGCCCCACAAGTGATGAATCTGGATGACCATTTATCTAATAATATTTTGTTTTTTTGTCAACTGTTTTCATTGAAAGCACTGCTTCTTAACACATCACAGAGTAAGTTGTATATTTCCTTACAGTATCATAGTAAAACACAACCTGCATCATTATTCACGACCTGTCTATATATAGCATATTTGCAACACTTTTTCAATATATTGAACTGCAGGATGATCTCCTGTAAGTATATTTGAACATGAACATTTCCCGCCCACCCCTCTTCCCTCCCGGCAGCTATTCCGTTTAGGCTTTATTTAGGTATTCAGATTGGATGATGTACCTGATTCAGAGTAATGTGTGTGCGGTGGGGGGTGCTGTCGCTATCTTCGGCGCTGAGTACCTGTGCGTCAGGCACAGATGATTGTGTTGGCGTTGTGTTGTCATTTTGTAGGGGTTCTGCAACCGTCACAACCATTTATCTAATATGTTTTGGTTAGGGTTACTTTTCATTATAATCAAAGGTTTCTCTGTGGTCTTGGCTGATTCAAATGCCCAGGTATTTTATTTCATCAGGGGCCACTTTAAGAGCATAATCCTCGCTGACTGAGCTATTACAGTGGACATTTAGGGGTAGAATTTCTGTTTTGTCTCTATCAAGAGAGTACCCTGAGACTCAGTGATGGATGACATGATGTCAACCATCACTGCTTGAGTTGTGAAAAGAAGGATGTCATCTGATTAAGCTGCCACTTTTTGTGGGCCGCAGAAAGGGGGAAGCCAGGAATAGAGGGTTTCTCTCTAATTAGGTTTTGCCTGCACAGTGCCTGTCGGGGTTTGTTTTGCCAGCAGACATGGGAAGAGATGCTGGAGTCATGTAAGGTGTGGCTGGAAGAAAATCGCAGTCCATATGCACTTGTTACAGCACAAGCTTTTTAGAGCTAACCGATGGTGAGAACTGGCAGGACCCGGGCCAATTAAATCTGGTGTTATTAAAAAATATGTTAGAGCATGTTTAGTTTCTTAGTCTGTTGACGTTGTCGGGGTTTGTTTTCCGTTTTGCCAGCGGAAATGGGCAGAGATGCTGGAGTCATGTAAGGTGTAGCTGGAAGTAAATTGCAGTGCCTATGCAGTTGTTTCGGCACCAGCTTTTTAGCGCTAACAATGGTGAGCACCGGCAGGACCTAGCCCAATTAAAGCTGTGTCTGTTGGTGTGATTAATACAACTATACCAAACTGTCAAATTTAAAAATAATATTAAAAAACCACAGAGCATTTTTTTTTAACTAATATTAACCATTGCGTGTTATTAAAAAATACGGTAGATCATTTATTTTTTCCTTTTCTGTTGACGTTGTTGGGGTTTGTTTTCAGTTTTGATACCACTGCTTTTTAATACTTTCACTGCTCTTTAATACTATTTATATACTAAACTCCAATATATGGTAAGGTCTATTGGCACTGCCAATGCTTGTTTTATATAGTGGTTGGATTTGGCCCTCTCTGCAGTGTATCCCCTAAATGTTTTGTCCTTACATCACCTAACTTAATTCGTTTTTGCTGGCCTTAGAACTATCTGCATTTAATCACTGCTAACAAGAGCAAATGTGCTTGTGCACACTCCCTAAAACATGATAAAATTGGCTCATACCTGATTGGCATATTTAATTTACTCATAAGTCCCTGGTAAAGAGGTGTACCCAGGGTTGGTCAAATAAATGCTACAAATGCCTGCAGCACTTATTCTGCCGCCCACTTAAGTAACCCTTTAAAACATGTCTTGTTGCCTGCCATTGCTGCCTGTTAGCATTTTTAAACTACCAATTTAACTTAACAATATAATATCCTTGCCAAGCCTAAAACTCCCCTTTTATACATATAAGTTATCGTTGGACTTTAGGTCTAGGGTGGCAAAAGACTGGTGTGAAGTTCTTTGTGAGTGTGCTGGAGGTAGCTCATTCGAAATGTAAGTGAGACAGGGAACAGCTTCACCCCACCCATCCTGGCAGAATAATGACGCATCCTCCGCACAATTAGTCCCTCTTAGTCTCACTATCTGGTAGGCATTCACAAAGGCCAACTGCCAAATAGTCATAGTCATATGACCCAGGCACCAAATGGTTAGGACGAGAAAATGCCAACTTTCTAAAAGTAAAAGACACACAGATAATGGACAGAATGCATCGTACTTTTGCTCACTGTGCCACCCCAGTTTAGACCCAGCCATATGCAAATCAGTCTTGACCCTGTGCCTCAGGGGAACAGTCCAGACCGAACTGCTAAGCCAGTTCCTCCCTAGACCGGAAACAAGCATCCTGGGACCGGTTTCAGAGCATCACCCCTCATCAGCCAGGCTAGCTTGAATCCAGTGGCACAATGAGCCTGGGACCCACGTCTGGGCATACACGTCGCACTTAGGGCGAGAAAGCAAAAGACACACAGATGATGGATGGAATGCAGAGAAAATCAAACATTCTCCCCAAGTCAATAGATCTGGGTTAAATCCATTGTTCTTTTGCTCACCATGCAACCCCAGTTTAGACAAAGCCATATGCAAATCAGTCTTGACCCTGTGCCTCAAGGGAACAGTCCAGACCAAACTGCCAAGCCAGGTCCTCCCTGGACTGGAAAAAAACATCCTGGGACCGGTTTCGGGGCATCACCCTTCATCAGCCAGGCTAGCTTGAATCCAGTGGCTCAGTGAGCCGGGGACCCACCCCTGGGCATACCCGGAGCACTTAGGGCGAGAAAGCAAAAGACACACAGATGATGGACGGAATTCAGAGCAAATCAAACATTCTCCCCAAATCAATAGATCTGGGTTAAATCCATTGTTCTTTTGCTCACCATGCCATCCCAGTTTAGACCAAGCCATATGCAAATCAGGCTTGACTCTGTGCCTCAAAGGAATAGTCCAGACCAAACTGCCAAGCCAGGTCCCCTGTGGACCGGAAACAGGTATCCTGGGATGGATTTCGGGGCATCACCCCTCATCAGCCAGGCTAGCTTGAATCCAGTGGCACAGTGCGCCCAGGTCCCACATCTGGGCATACCCAACGTACTTAGGGCGAGAAAGCAAAAGAGACAGATGATGGACAGAATGCATAGCAAATAAAACATTCTCACCCCAATCTGGGTTAAATCCATTGTTCTTTTGCTCACCATGCCACTCCAGTTTAGACCCAGCCGTATGCAAATCTGTCTTGACCCTATATCTCAAGGGAAGAGTCCAGACCGATCTGCCAAGCCAGGTCCTCTTCACTAAAAGTGGCATTTTCAGAATTGTGACATAAAATCAACCTTTACCACTAAAGAGGAATTTAGATCACAATTCTTATGAGACCAAACATGACATTTCCACATGTTCTCAATCAAAAGTTAGCACTTATTAAATGTAATAAGGGTAACCCAATGTTATCCTCCGGGATAGGTTGGCCTAACTGTAGTGAAAAATAAATGTAGGAGCTTTCACTACTAGGACGTGTACAAATTAAAAGTACATGTCCAAGTTTTTGAATACCCTGTCCATTGCCCTATGAGCTGTTCAAGCCCTACTCTGGGGGGACTTATATGTATTAAAAAGGGATGTTTAGGCTTGTCACAAGGTTTATTTTGCCAGGTTGCCTTGGCAGTTTAGAACTGCACACAGGCTGCAATGGCAGACCTGAGAAAGGTTTAAAAGGGCTGCTTAAGTGGGTGGCAGGTAAGTACTGCAGGCCCGGTAGTAGTATTTAGTTTACAGGTACATTTATTACAACTTTAATAGGGAATGCTAATTAAATTAAATGTGGCAATTTGCATATAAGCCAATTTTACCATGTATAAAGGAGTAAGCACGAGCACTTTAGCATTGGTTAGCAAGGGTAGAGTGCACAGAGTCCTACGGCCAACAAAAATGACTGTCTGCAAACAGGAGGCAAAATGTTTGGTAGAAGACCACAACAAAGGCTATCAGGTCTAACAAACCAGTATGTCTCCTGCACAAGAAGAAGTGGAAAATAATAAACCTTGTTGGCTAAGACATTATTGATCAGGCCAAGCGTCCAACATTTTAGTTTCTGCCCCCAAGAGCAATATGATGAAAATATGCATCTGTGTTCACAGGTGTTCTTCCAAACATGGTCGTTGAGAGAGTGAGAGACAACAGAGCCCTAACATCAATGACATGATTACTTGCCTTGATGAGCCTTGCAGATTTTTCATGTTAGATCTCTATAAAGGATTCTGTCTTTGGTATCACATCAGCACACATTGCAAGGCCCACAATGTCCTGCATTTCCGGGGTACTGTTTGCTGGTCTTCCCAACACCGTAGCTGCCCCACGACCATGCGGTTGGCCTGAACTGTTGGATTTGTTGTTCATGACACCGTGATAGCCGTGGAAGGAGTTATCAACTTCAATGAACTGTATTTTAAACTTATTCAAGCAAAATATGTATCTTGAGTACTGTACGTTGGATTTCTATAATTTTGGTCATGTTTTACACAGATAAATATTAGCTATTTTTCTAAAACTGGTGTTGTGTTTTCACTATGTTAATGTATGTTATGTGCAAAGGCTTTACACATTTCCTCTGAGATAAGTCTGACTGCTTGTGCCAAGCAACCAAAGGGGTGAAGCAGGGGCTATTTTAGGTGTGTAACTCCCTTATCCTGACTAGAAGGAAGGGCCCCTACTTGGACAGAGTACAAACCTGCCAACTAGAGACCTCCATTTCTAACAGGTGCCAAAGCATAGAAACCATTGGGACTGAATTTGCTTTACATTAAAATGTGGTTGATATGCCTGATAAAATATGGCTTTAAGTTTTTACATGGGCCTGGGGAGCAGTACAAGTACCTCAGAGTACAATGCAAGACTACCCTTTTTGAAATGGTGGAACAGTCCTTATTACCTGAGGGGTAGATGCCATGCTATGCAGTACTGAAGGCACATTACCAAGGCTAGGACATGCCCAGCTGGCATGGCTCATGAAGAATTGGTGCAATTTAAGCAAAAAATAAAGAATGTTAAGTAACACCAAATGAATAGAATTGAAAAAACTTGACTAATTATTTTGAAATCTTCACCATTGACATTGGCAGCCAAGAGATTGCACCTAGGAACGTATGGTTCCTGAGGCTCTCAGCAGTACCTGTTGGTGACCTTATATGCATAGTGCAGATGTCACAGATGAGTCAAGTGTTTTCCACCGTGCCTGCTATAGTGTTGCCTGTCCTTGATGACAGGGTTGCAGCCTGGGACACCCCCATCACTTACCATCTAAAATCCCCCATTCTACAGTGATGAAGTTCATTAATTTGCAACATACCAAAGGCTGTTTCAATTCATCACACAAGAAAGCAATTCAGTGAGTGAAACTCACCAAACGTTCGATTGGTCAAACATTATTCTAGGTCTCTAGGCATTATGGCAATTGGCTGCCTAGTACTACTGGGAACTGTTCTGCAGAGTTGGGCAAACTACACAGTCATGCCCTTCCTCAGATGGAACTGAAGCACCCAAAGACCAAGCTTTTTTGCAGCTACAAATTGCAATCCAAATTCCTTAATGAAGGATCCTGCTGACCTCAAGTGCCATGTGTCTCTTAGAATTTTGATGCATGTGACATGGATCTGGCTTTTCAGAGACAATGCAGTAAAAAGGTAACTCTTTCCTTTTCCTTCTTAGTGAATGATAATGTTGGCATGACTGGTGCTCTTTAATGAGGTATGCCATTCACTTCAGAAATCACCACAGCCTGTTTGAGAACCATAATACTGCATCAGCAGAGAACATTGGCAAGGAGAACACACAGTACTGCCTATACCCCCTACTAGAAACACTCCTGTGGTTTTTCATAAGATCCATTAGATGACCTGAGCAAATGTAAATCTCTAAACTTATTTTTGAGGGCAGTTACTTTCATATCTTAGATTGGCTGAAATGATTAAGGAGAGAATGGAACAAGATTCCAAAGCTTGTCTCGCTAAAGTGGAAAGGTAAGTGAAAGAGTTAATGGAAGGATTGGTAGATAACTTGTGAAATAGAAAGGAGAAGGCCGGTGTGACGAGATTGACACAATAAAGAAAAAGAAAAAGAAAGAGAAATATGTGAATCACAAATAAGATGTTTGCCATCATCTTTTGAGTAGATTGTGACGCCACATAAATTAACGAATGACGCTCGTTTGTTAGGCAGCTTTTACTGGCTAAACTAAGATAACTGCAAATTTCCGGACAGGAATATTTTGTCCATTCAACATGTAATAATTTGCTCTCAAAGGGGGACTTAAAAAAAACTTTGTGTTCAAATTACTTATGTGTATGTACTAGGTGAGAACCTCCAGCGTGGCCTCATATATATGCACACTGAACACAGAGGGATTTACTTTTGTCCTCCATTTTTAAGATGTGGTCGTGGCTATGGACAAAAATGTGGCCATGTTCCAATATTCAATTAACCGTGACTCCTTTAGACCTTTAGTAGTGCTATGGGATGTAGCCATATCAGTGGGGTGATTAGTCCAGACTAGAGGCACCTGGGCTATATTTTAGTAAAATAATGTAATGTCTGCACCAATCTCTATCTTTTAGGATTAGCAAAGACACCTACTGTACCAGAAAGAAATTCACATTAAAACTGATTCTCTTATTCCAAGGTTGCCTACCCTTAAACAAATTAAACAAGCTGACCTTTTGTGGGCAAGAAATAAAATCCTATTTGTCAATGCACACCTTTGCATTTCATGGCCACTAGGTGACCTGAAGCCAACTTCACTTCTGACCTAGTCAGCAGTTTCAAACTTCTAGAAGGGGCTCGCCTCTAAATATGGCTGGATCTTTACCAAGCTTTTGCAAAGACAAAAAATTGAATCTCTCAAGGTTACTCTAGGGCTCTGAGAATGAGAGGAAATAAAAAAAAGTAGACGCCTGAGCCTGTTTGGAGATAGCTGACTAACACAATAAAGCCAGCAGCTGTCAAAGTCTTTAGAACATATCCTCGAGGGATCAGTTTAGGAAATACTTTCCTATTAGTGCAGCCACCCACCATCTAAAAAGTCAGAACTCCATTGTCCTATCACTCACTCTCCTACATCTACAAAAGACAAAACCTGGGATTTACAGTTATAAATCACCTCGGTAATGTCAGATGTTTCAGCTAATGTAGGTGCAGATTCTATATTGACTATATAAAAAACACATGCTTCTTTATGTCATGGCACAAACAACATACCACATACGTTCACCCCTAGATCTCTAGTATATTTCAAAAATACAAAAAAAATGAAAAATCGATCAACTCATGTTTGTTCACTTCAAACCTAGCCATTAGAGTGAAGTGATAACATTTGCTTTTAATTGATTGATCTCCAGATCAGGTTCCCATTGAGGACATTTAGGGAGCGTTGCAACACTGCTAGGCAGGGAATGAGCAAGATTTGGGTGGTGGCTTCACACAGAATGGCACACAACAGGGATAAATGTCTGGCTCAACTTTGGTGAAGGTTAAAAAATTCTTGATTTTAGGTTTGGTGACCTGGTGGCTGGGAGCGTTTGCAGAAGTTAGTTTTTTTGTCAGGCCTTAGTTAGAAGGAGTGGTTGGTGTCTGTTTCCGGTAAAGGAATGTTATATTAGATTGTTGCCTACCTTAGGTTGCCGGACCATCGGTTGCTGGAGGCGTTGCAGCTTCTGAGCGAGGCCGGGCGGATGGACCTCGTCATTGCAGAGGCGGTGGGGCTGGCGCGGCCTGTGCAGTAGGCGTCGGCCGGTGTAGCTGCGACTGTGGCTGCCTGTACCTTGCCCAAACGGCGAAAATTCTCTGCGGTGAGTGAACGGGCGGCTCACATGTCAGAAGAGCTGCCCCAGGGGAATCTGTTGTGATCGAGGGTGGGGAAGGCTGTGAGGAGGTTTGGGCAGGGGGCGGGACCTCGGCGACTCGGCACGGGCCTCTGGAATCGGGAGGTAAGCCTGGGAAGAAGAGAGCGTCGGACTCAGCAGAGCCTGGGAGGCCTCCTTTGGCCTCCGTGGCAGCCAGCAATGCGCGCTCTGAGCCTGCAGTAGGCTAGAGGGGTATTGGGGGAGTGGGACACGGCGGGTGAAGGGGTAAAAAGGCCTGCATTGTTATGGAGCCTGGGGCACCCTGCATTACTAGAACGCATGCGGTTAAAGGCCCCGCTCCCATGGATAGCTTGAAGAGGAGCGGGGGCGGGCCGCAGTGCAGAGGGCGGTGTGAGTGATGTCATCTCCCCGGAGCCTGCGTGGCATGCACCGGGTGCTAGAAAGGGTGCTCGGGATGCCCCTCCTGCAGATAGAGGCTCCCATTGGAAGCATTCTTTAGCGGGGAGTGTGGGCCGGGGCCTGGGGGTGTGGGTGGACCGGGAGCCTGAGCTGGAGGGAATGCGGGTCTGGCAGCCTCCTAGGGCTGCAGGGGCTCGTTCCTAGGGGGAGGGGTCCACGGGGGATGGTGAGAGGGCCCAATTGGAAGGGAGAGAGGGGACCCCAGGCTTACTATCGCTTGTTGGGGATTTTGATGTGGCAGGAGGCCCCAGCCAGGCTGACAGTAGTGCTGGGGCAGGGGGCTATTTTGGGGGACTTGGATTTAGGGGAATGGGAGGGGGTGGAGGGTATGGGGATTGGGAAGGTGGGACAGGGTGGGAGGAGTTCTTGCCAGGTGAGTTGGAGCCAGCTGGGGGGGTTAGGCCTGGGCGGGTTGGACAGCTTTTCAGAATGGAACGAGGAGGTGAGGGGCTTGACAGGGTGGGCCAATTAGATGTGTACTTGTCGCAGGGAGGGTCTTTGGCATCGGGCGGCTGGCCTGGGAACAGGCCAAGGGGGTCCAGAGGGGTGGGCTGTGAGGGGACCCCTGGGTGGGGTTGTTGCCAGGGGAATGTGTCATGGGCTGGGACTGGCTTTAGCAATGGTTGCTGCCATGTTGGAATGGAGTGGGGAAGAGGATGGGGGGACTCTCCGCTAGGTGAGATGGTGGAGATGCAGGGGCAGGATGGTCAGGATAGAGTGAGCAGTAAGGAGTTTAGGGACAACGGGGTAGGCGCAGGGGGTAGATGTAAGGGAGCCAGCACATCAGACCTAACATTTTTATAGCAGGGCAAGGAGCAGCGCAGCACAGCTGACTTGGCAGGGCTGGGAGCGGCCCACTGGCGCCGAGGCAAAGCGAGGATGAAGCCTCACATGGCGCGCTCAGCACCGGCAGGGGAACCCGGCGCAGCCAGCAGACGAAGGCCCAGAATTACCTCACTGGCCCCAACGAACAGCGGGTCTCTGTGGAATGCCGTGCCGTCACGGAAAGATATTGAATGGGCAGGGGCCCTGGGGGAGTACCGGCGTGTACAGTTGGGTCCACTACAAGGAGGGCGCAGCGGGTCCAGTAAGGCCCGCAGGGAAGAGTTGTCTCATGAATGGCTCCAGGTTGGGGAGCCAGTAGAGTTAGATTATGATGAAGAGAGTCTTAAGTAAGGAGAACTGCAGCAAGATGAGGTTGTAGGAAAATGGGGGCAATCTCCCGTTTTGGCTAGTATTTTGCAGGCACTGGCGGTGAAACCGCAGAAGGAGCATGGTCAACCTGCAAGGGCCCCGAGGATAGCGGAAAGGAAAGAGCCACTGGCAAGGCGGACTGCAACTGTACGGGCACCCTTCTTGGAGCCAGGTAAGGTTGATGGGGTGCGGGACAGACCTTTGATGGGGTCAGTAGGGACAGGGGGGGAGGTGGGCTGGGAGAGGAGGAAGGGCGCTTGCAGAAAGGAAAATACGTGATGGAGATTGGGGTAGAAATGCGGGACGTTGGGGACACAAAAAGTACTAAAGTTGAGAGCAGAACTAACACGGACACAGTCGCGGGAGACGGGGACAAAATGGGTGACAAAAAGGAGGGCCCGTAGAGTATCCCTTATATGGGAGTGACGACACCCCTAGGGGCTCACTTAATGTTGTCAAAAAAAGAGTGCATCTGGAAAAGGGAATATTTTGAGATGCTAAAGCTCTTGCACAGAGAAGTAAGGTCAAAGGAGGGATCTAAGAAAGAAGAGTACGAGTTGGCAAAGAGGCCAAAGCTACCTCTGACAATAGAAAATTGGACGGCTGCATTTTTGATTTATGCGAGCATATACTGCAAGAAGTTCGCAGAGCGCTGCGGAGCTTTATTGAAATACATGGACGTGATTGGAAAGGTCCAGATCACGGGGGGTGGATACGCTTGGGCACAATATGATGAAGAGTTCAGAGTGCGAATGGCTTGCGACCCAGAGGCCAAATGGGGGGAACTCGACACGGATCTGTGGCAAAACACCATGGGGGCAGCGAAGGGGGGGAAAACCATATTTACGGCCACCGACTTACCCATAGTGTACCGGTCCTTTGAGGGGAAGCCCACCCAGGGAGGGGTGGGGGGCATGGGAAAGACAAAGACTGGGGCAGGAGGGGTCTCCTGGGACTTTAATAAAGGCCTGTGCACTCAGGAGTATTGTTGGTTATGTCACGATTGTTCCAAATGCGGGGGCCGCCATACATTGGTCAAGTGCTGGGGCGGTCAACAACAGGGAGGCCAGCAGTGGCATCAGCTGGGAAATAGCGTAACAGGACACTCACAGCAATTCACAAATAACAAAGGGGGTTAGGGGCCACAGGGACCTGGGCCCAAAAGCTCGTACGCCAGTGAAAATCAAGAAGTTGGAGGAGGGACTGAGGGTGTATGAGGACTTGAGAGCTGCACAAGTAGTGCGGTACGGGTTCAGATGGGGGTTTCATTTGGGTTACAAGGGATTGAGACAGAGACGGTGGGTTGACAATCCGAAATCCGCGACAGAACACAGACAGTTGGTACGGGAAAAATTGAATAAAGAGGTGCATGAAGGGAGCATGGCAGGCCCCTTTGATAATTGACCAACAAAGAACTTGATTGTCTCGCCAATAGGGGTAGTGCCCAAAAAGGAAGAGAGGCAATACAGATTGATTCAACATTTGTCATGGCCAGAGGGGACTTCGGTCAATGACTTTATTGATGAGAAGGCAGCCTCCGTATCTTACTCATCAGTTGACGTGGCCATGTCACTGGTAGTGACCGCGGGCAACTGCACCAATGGCAAAATGTGACATAATGTCGGCATTTCGGTTGCTTCCAGTCAATCCGGATGATTGGGATCTTCTGGGTATCCATTTCAACAGAACATGGTACGTGGACAAAGCACTGCCAATGGGTTGCTCTATGTCATGCGTACTGTTTGAGTGCTTTAGCACTTTTCTGCAGTGGTTATTCACTCAGCGCACCGGTCACCATCTGGTGACACACTATTTGGACGATTTCTTCATCGTGGGTTCGTCCTGCTCCACGGAATGCCAGGCAGCACTGGACCCTTTCAGTGAGCTAACGGAGGAACTTGGGGTGCCTTTGGCACCTGAGAAGACAATGGGACCCAGTACGGCTCTGTCTTTCTTGGGCAAAGCAATCAACACTATAGCAATGCGGGCTCGCCTGCCAGTAGAGAAAAAGGAGAAAATTTTGGATTTGTTGAAAAGCATGCTGGCAAGGGACAAAGTCAAGTTTAAGGACATTCAAGTAATGTTAGGACATCTCAATTTCACTTGCTGGGTGGTGTGGGCTGGGAGGACTTTTTTGTAGGAGACTCGGGCACGCACTAGCCAGACACCACTTACCTCACCACCATGTGCGCCTTTTGGTGGGAGTGAGAGAGGATTTGAGGATGTGGACTGTATTTCTTCAATTATTTAATGGAGTGCCATTGGTGAGGGAGGACGACGTCACATGGGACGTGCAATTTTTTTCAGATGCAGCAGGCAGCGAATGCTTTGGCCTGTTTTGTCAGGGAAGATGGTGTGCGGAACAGTAGCCGCCATTTTGGAAAAGTGGGGGCAGAAGCATAGCCTTTTTGGAATTTTTCCTCCTAGTGGTAGCATCTAACACTTTGGGGGGAGGAGCTGGCTCACAAGACGGTACTCTTCAGAATAGACAACATGGCAGTGGTTGAAATTGTGAATAGACAGTCAGCAAGGGACAAGCAAATTCCGAAGTTGTTAAGAGACTTCATGTTGGGGTGCCTGAGACATGATATTGCTTTTAGGGCTTTACACATACCTGGTGTGGACAATTACATAGCCAATGCTTTGTCTCGTTCACAATGGGGGAGATTCTGTGGGCTAGCCAAGGAGGCAGACAGGACGCCGACACCAATGCCCGCTCATTTGTTGTACGTAGGCAATGTAGGATGCTACAATTGGTGTTAGGCTCGTTGTCGGCACTCACTTGGGCATCACACAGATTGGCTTGGAGGGACTTTGTGGAATCAGGTGCCCAGTGGCATGTTGAGGTCTGGTGGCGGTCAGAGGATGTAATTCAGTTCATTCTCGATCTCATTGATCGGGTTTATCTAGGGTGACAAACGCCGGGAAGTAGGCGGCATAGCTTTCATGGGTAAACTGCTATGGGTTTACCCTCCGACAGCGGGTGAACTAGGGAGGAGAATACTTGAGGGGGGGCCAGGGAGCAAACCAGGGGGGGCGGCATCTTTGGAGACCGCTTTCATGGCAGACTTTAGCCCGGGTGATTGAAGTTTTACCTGCGGTTTGCAGGGATGGTTTTGAGACTTGCCTGTTCTCGACATTCATGGTTTGGATGTTTTTTGGGGCCTTCAGGGTGTCTGAACTTCTGGGTAATAAGGACGGTGGGGGGGGTGATGTGGCAGGACGTAACCCTGCAGGGTACATGTTTTCAGATTTGGCTAGCTAGATCCAAAACAGACCAGAGAGGAAAGGGCAGATGGGTCAAGTTGGAGGCAGCAGTTCCTCCAGTGACATGTCCGCTTTGGTGGGCCTGAGGCTGGTTTTGCTTAGCAGGCGGGTCAGTGGGGGGTGCGGTGTTTAAACATGAAAATGGGTGCAAGGGGACGGACTACCAGCTACGGATGTTGTTGCAGGAAAGCATTACAACACATTGGGTTGGATGGAGCGCTTTATAGGACTCATTCTTTTTGGATTGGAGCTGCAACAGAAGCGTGCAACAGGGGTTGGGCCCGGGAGGATATCATGCAATTGGGGCACTTTTCCTCTGATTGTCTTCGGCGCTATGTTAGACGGGATGCGGAGGAGGCGCAAGCGTCATTCTCCCATTTGTGAGTCTCATTCTTCTTTTTCTTTTTTCAGGTTCTGTGCCTGACCCTCAGGCGGAAGAATTGACCATTTGGATAGTGGGGCAATCTTTTGTTAAATGGGCGCAAGTCCATGAACGCCAGCGTTACTTTGGGGCCCCCCTGTGTTTCAATGACCGTTTGTTTAAGGTTATCTGGTGGGGAAAAGCGGGTATGCTGTGGAAGGAGTTGATACCTTGTCTGAACAGATGGATGGTAGGTTGTTGGTGTCCGGATGTTTTCTTGGTTCACCTTGGTGAGAATGCTTTTTGAAGAGAAAAAGGGGTTATTTGGATGAGGGCAATGAAGAAGGAATTGACCTTATTAAGGGAGCAGTGGGCAGGTTGCCATGTGCTGTGGACAGAATTTGTGCCACGCAGGGTGTGGAGGGGTGCCTTGCACCTGAGCGCTATTGACAAAGCCAGTCGGAAGGCGAATACCGAAATGTCCCGTTTTTTACAAGCTTGGGTTTTGGTCGAGTTAGTCATAAGGACATTTGTTTTGAGTCAGTGGACTTTTTTAGAGATGACGGTGTGCACTTGTCAAGACTAGGCATGGATTTATATTTATTGGAGATCAGGGAGGTTTTGTCCAGGTGCCTAAACGTGCAGAGGCATTTCACAGAAAGACATAGGATGGCTTGCATTTTTGGGGGGATGGCAGAAAGGTGGGTAGATTCTCTCAGCCCACTTTCTGGGTGGCTGGCGTTATTGAAAGTTTGCCAGGGTTGGCGGAAGGTTTTTGGTCATTGTTGAAGTTGAGTTTATCGACAGGGAAAGGGTAGACAGGTTATTTTAAGTTTAGTTAGACAAGTTTGCAGATTTACTGTTGTAGAGAGGCAGGCAGAGGATGTTGGTTAATTGAAGTGTAGAATTAAAGGGGATAATTTTACTGCAATGCTTTGTATTGTCGTGTAAATTGTAATGTCAGGGTGGGGGCGGGAACAGGGGATCATAGGGGTGGGGACGGGGTCAGGGGTTTGGTATTTGGATGTATTAGTGAGACTCTAAGTTTTATAAGGCAGTTGCCAGGGATGTTTATTGTGATGTGCACCTGTTTAAATAAAGTGGCCTTTTACACACAAGAAAATGGTTTTCTTTTGGTCTGCTGCCCCACCTCCCTCCTAAGGGGGTGTTGGGGGTAGCTGACCACAGGGAGGTCTCCCCCCCGGGCTGTTTGGGAGGGGCGAGCCTACTCTTCTTCCATTTTGTTTTTGTGCTATTTTTTATATAGCCCAATGGTAGCCCAGCTATAAGGGCTTTGGGCTCCTGCTCCCAGCCACCATTTTAGGTTTGGTGACCTGGTGGCTGGGAGCGTGTGCGGTAGTTAGTTTTTCCCCTCCCTCCCTCAATTTTGTCCTTTTTTCCTTGAGGTTTATATTTTTTCCATTTGGCATTTTAGCTTTGGCTGGCTTTCATTGGGACAGGTGAGCAAGGGGTAGCATGTATTGTCGCTTGGAACAGGTGCACTGCGGAGGTTATTGAAAGTTTGCCAGGGTTGGCAGAAGTTCTTTAGTCATAGTTGAATTTGGGTTTATCGACAGGGAAAGGGTAGGCAGGTTATTTTAAGTTCAGTTAGACAAGTTTGCGGATTTACTGTTGTAGAGAGGCAGTCAGAGGATGTTGGTTAATTGAAGTGTAGAATTAAGGGGGATCATTTTAATGCAATGCTTTGTAATGTAGTGTAAATTGTAATGTCAGGGTGGGTTCAGGGGGCCATGAGGTGGGGGCGGGGTCAAGTATTTGGATGCATTAGTGAGGCTTTAAGTTTTGTAAGGCAATTGTAAGGGATGTTTATTGTGATGTGCACCTGTTTCAGTAAAGCGGCCTTTTACACACAAATTGGTCTTTTTTGGTCTGCTCCCCCCTTTCTCCCTCCCAATTTCATGCACTTAGCTCCACTTGAGGCAGTGGCATAGCTAGCCCTTGTCCCACCCGTGGCGGTTACTGCTACTGGTTTTGCTGCCCAGCGGCAATGTGAAAGAATGGGGGGGGGTTTCTGGCGGTTTGTCGTGCGTTGCCGCTGGAAGAGCTGGGGGGGGGGGGCGGCCACCCCCAAAACTTGCAAAACTTGTGGAGCCTAGGGCGGACCGCACCCCCCTTGCTATACCACTGACGAGGCACTTTGTGAAGTAGATACACCCCATGAGAGCATGTACTGTGTAGCATGTGAATGTGACTGACACACTCTTCTCTAAATATCACCTACTACAACCATGTGCATTTTTGTATGAAATTAATCTCCAGAATATGAGCTTTTTTGGGGGTTAACAAGTTCAGTCCTTATGGCAGAAAGGCTTGCAAATGAACAGAAACACTTATTAAAAACACATTTGTGCCTACTGCAAGAGAAACGGCACATGTAGACCGAGCTAACTGAAACACAGTTCCTGGATCCCACCAATCTGCCTACAACAACGCACTAAGGAAATGGGGTTGGCAGTTCCTAAGGCACTAGAGCAGGGTGTGGCTCAATAGTACAAAGTTCTGTAAATCCGTAAATACTAAAAATATATGTAAATTATTTACCACATCATAGCACCTTGCACAGGAATTGTTGCACCCAACATTTTCCTTATGAGTCTGCATCGTTAATCTTCTGTATTTATTAATGTTATCTGTTGTGTGCATAAATATACATCATAATATCTATCCTGCCCCAAAATTGGAAATCGTAGATCATACTAACTCAGTTGGCGCACACACCATTCCTTGTCTTTTCACAAATCAGCGCAGAGTTCTAATGCGTCTGCAAAATCGAGCAGCTATATTTTGATTGCTGCTATGCGACCCCTATCATTAATGATTTAAATGCAATTAAGATCACAATGGCCGTATCTGCACACCTTCCACATTAACAGGCAGTTCATCACACAGCTCTTCCTCTGTGCGGAAGAATCCACGCAGCTGACTCTGGTGATGTTCACAGAGGCACCTGCAGTCTCCGCATGGAAACAGTACAGAGGACAAGTCCGGACTGGGAACCAAAAGCAGCACTGAAAAATAGTTTAATACCAGCCCAAGTCTGTGTGATGCAAGCAAGTACACTCAAGGAGACACTTTCAACGAAAATAACACTTTCTCACTCAGCCGGCTTTATGATATTGCGTGTTTCGTACAAGGGGTGATAAGTTCCTGGGAAGTCACTGCCAGCCTTCAGTCAGTCACTCGAAGTGATATGCTTTCTTAGCTCTCTCCCGGGCAGCCGTAGTCAAGAGTACAGGCCACTTTCACTGAGGCCCCGTCCAGACTTTCCTTGGTCCGTTCATATTTGCGGGAGGCCTGTTGCTAAAGATGCAAGAAAATACATCTCTGAAACTGTTAAGTTTCAGCTTCGATCAATTGAGCCTGACAAATTGGTGCCTGCATGATTGTCATTGTTGAGTGCACCGCTATGGTGTGCCAAACTTACTTTATTTGGACTAATTAGAGTTGGGAGACAAATTGCACCATCATTTGTTGAAAACATCACGTCATGAGGATCTTTCTGAAAGGAATATTTTGACATGTTTTTAGTGCAAGAAGTTAGCCATTGAATTTCCTGGCCATTTTTGTTTTTAGGTCGAGCCTAGAGTCAGGGTGCATGCACTGCTCTGGGAGACTTGCTGTACTGGAGTATGAAATAGAAGCCCCGCCCACTCTCTGCCCATATTTGTCATTGACTTGTGCCGTTGTCCTTCGTAAATGCAGGCGTCTGATTGGTTCATAGGCTTGTTAGTCCCTCCTTAATACCGCCTTGTCTTCATTTGTAACCTCCCATGGATACTGGCCCCTTTACTTCGGTTGTTACAAAAAAGTACGTGTTATTTAGTCTGTAAGCACTACATTATTGAGTTTCTCTTACTGCAGGCATGAAAATGTGCTTTGCTTACATTGAGCGCACCATGCGCGCTTTCACTTTTTCAATGGCAAAGGGCTCCCAAGGCAGATAGAACCGATGAACCGCTCCCCACCCCGACCCCAGCAGCAAATTTAGATGAGAGGAGAGGCGGCCCGGCTGTGACTGCGGCTGGAAATAATTTACAGTATGTCAGAGAGCACATTAGTCGACAATGTATATGAAATTATGACAACACCTGTTAGAAGATGCGATGAATGACTGTGATTTAATCAGTTAAACAGTTTTTTGTCAAAAGATCAACAAATCAACAGACATGACATATGTCAGTCTCAGCATTTAAATTAAAACAGGTGCAAATTAGGTGACCGGTGCAAAAAATTGGGATCAGTGCAAGTGATGTGCAAGGGCAAGGTAGTGCATATAGATACATCCACAATACATTTTCGGGACATATCCTGCCAGTCTACTGGCAAATCCAACAAATGTAGCAACATAAACAAAGGAAACAGTTACAGAATCACTGTCAATCCAGTTTGCTAATGAAGGAAACTAAAGAAAGTCGACGTTTCGACCCCCATTGGAACCAGCATAGTGAATGTCTTGGAAGCGGGGTCTTCTTCAGGACCAAGGGATAGATGGGGATGGGGAGTTGTGCACCTATGGACAATAATGGAGGTTAATAAGGTGTGTCTGATGTGAGAACGAATCTACCAAGCAAAAAGTTAAATAATGAATTACCAGCATCAGCAGACGAGTTTAGAACTGGAGGAGGAGATTAGTAGGCCAGCATGGCTCCTGGGGTGGGGAAGAAGGAAAACGGAAAGAACCAGCAACAGAATTCACACTGGAGGCTGAGGAGAACATGAAAGGCAAAACCCAAGGTGAAGAGGTACTCACCATTGGGAGTTGAGTCATGCACCATAGGAAGTAAGTAGCTATGGGCATCTGATCAATCAGTTTAGAAGGCAAAAGGTTCAAGCGTAACCTATGTCTGCAGATAGAGGCGAGGGCAAAAGAAAAAGTAAAATCATGGGTTAAAAGTGCAGGTTTAAAAATGCAGTAAACGCGCAATTTATTCAAAAGGTAAACTAGAACCAGAGAGCGGCCATGAGTGAAAACTACCTCTCCCTGCGTGGTAATGGCTTGAAAACATGTGGGGAGTATCAAGAGTGAGCAGTGTGCACGTTGAGGAATAAACCGCACTTTAAGTGAGCCTACGGGATAGAGGCGGGACGATTGGTTCCTATACGCTGATCTGTACTACAAAGGTTGCCCGCGGTTTAACAGAAACAAACCCAAAGAATGTACTAATGATAGTATGCGTGGCAGGGCAGGGTGCCATTGAGAGTAAAATACAGGTGCGATTGCATTAGCGTAAAAGCGTGGGCGTGGGCGTGGACGGGGGTGGGTTGAGTTTACAATACACGGGTTGCCAAAGCATGTAACAAAGCCAGCGGTTATGCGGAGAAAAACCCCAAACCACCCGTGAATGGTATTTGGTTTCGTGAAGGAAGTCAACTAGTACCCAGAACTGTGTTTTTAATCAAAAGAGTTGCCGGGCAAGGTGTCCTGGAGCGAAAATTCAGACGTAGTAACCAAAGATGTAAAATAAGGGATGAAACCGGGGGGGGCGTATGAGTATTAACATTTCAAGGGTTTACCAAAAAGGTTTGCCGGACGATATCTAACACAGGTTAACAGAAAGAGAGAAAACAGACAGAGTGCGGTAAATGTGACATACCTCTGGGGAAGCGTTGATCCATCTGACAGCTAACCCTGGAGGATGTCACGTGACCTGGTTAAATAGCTTTTGCAAGTCATGTACACTAGAGTACAATCGAGCGTGACTCACCGATGTTGAGTGAGGACTGGTTTATCGATCCCCAGATGGGGGCGGAGCCACCAAACATTGAAATATAGTGGTAGGTCGTGTAAACGAGTTTCGAATAGAGCAATTCAAAACCAATTTTAGATACTGATATTCTCTTTGTGGTTAATAGTGAAACCGTGAAGCATACATAGAGACAACTTTACAATGTCATATTGCCACAATGATTGGAGGCTTGGCATCACATGGATAATTGGGTATATCACAGAACAAAATACATACATTTGAAACATAGGTGACAGAATTACTGTTAAGGAGATCCAGGAACTGAGTGTGTAGTCAAGTTGCCATATATTCAAACATTCCTGACTGCACAGCAGCATACACTCTAGTCGTAGGCAGTGTGACATTTTGTCAATGTATGATAATATATTATGTGGGTTATACGCAAATTGATAGAAGGAATGTTGTTGATGAAAATCATAAAATAACAAGCAACAATGGTGTGCCTAACTACAGAGGAGCGTGTAGATTGGCAGTGGGTAGTGGGTCACTTTGTCCATGTATGGTAGCATATCAAAAGAAGGGGAGGTTGCAAACTAGATGAATATATATGTGTCAAAGCATGTATCCTAGGTGTTATTTAATAAGGATAGTTGGGCATATGTTATATCAAGTTCGTTGAGGCCATTTTGGACAGACTTGAACCGGTCCATCCATTTGCATTCTCTGGTGTTGAGAATGGAACACAAGTCGCCACCCCTGATACCCAATGTGATGGCTTCAATGACCAGCCACTTCATAGATTCAGAGGGATGTTTCAGTGATTGGAAATAGTCAACCATAGGAGCCCCCATGGTTCCACATCCTATCCTGCTGCAATGTTGTAGAATTAGGCATTTAACCTTCTGTGTGGTCTGACCTATATAGATTTTGTTACATGGGCAGACAATGGCGTAATGACATTCTTAGTATTGCAGTTGGTAAGTGTTTTAAGGTCCGCTGTGCAGTTACTGTGTTGGAATATCTTAGTTTCGATGGTGAGGCTGCAAGCTTTACATTTGCCACACTTGACATGGCCCCTTGGGGCTGGGAGTTGCCACATTGATTTGATGGTGGGTTTAGGAGGTATATCCAAGAAGGACTTGACCACATGGTCACGCACATTTTTCCCTTTCTTGAATGAGTGCATGGGAGGTTCTGGAAGCTGCATTTCTCCCGCCACCAGATGCCAATGTTTATTGACAATACGTCGAACTTCATTGCTGCGTGTGTTAAATGTGGTAACACAGATCAATCTGTCCAGATGCTCAGGACGGTCTTTAGGGGTAAGAAGAGTCTCTCTATGATTGTGCCATGCTCTCTTTCTGGCCCGCTTAACCAGCTGTTTAGGGTAACCACGTTCAATCAATCTGCAAATGAGATCATCTGACTCATTGAAGAAGTCCTCTTTCCTTGTACAGTTCCTCCTGATCCTGAGGAACTGCCCGAAAGGGAGATTGTCCCGCAGGCCGCGGGGATGATGGCTTCCATACCTGAGCAAGGTGTTCCTTTCCGTGGGTTTACGGTACAGGGTGGTGTACAAGCGATCGCTCGTGGCCTTAATGGATATATCCAAAAAGTCAATAGTGGACTTGTCATGGTGGATAGTGAACTGGATATACGCAGATCTCTCATTGAGCCACTTGAAGAAATTTTCGAGTTCAAAGTCACTGCCTGTCCAAATCATAAGGACGTCATCGATATAACGTTTCCAATAGGTGACCTGCTCTTTAAAATGGTTCATGGTGTTATTAATGTAGGTCTGCTCAATGTCATCCATATACAGAATGGCCAGGTCTGGTGCGAAGCTAGCCCCCATAGCAACGCCCTTGGTCTGCATAAAGTAGTCACTCTGAAAATAAAAGAAGTTTTGGGTCATTGCTATTTCAAGTAATTGGATGATAAACACGGTTGGGACATGTACGGGTTGCATCCTTGTGTTCAGATGGTTCAGCATCACCTGCAGTGCATGTTGTTGTGGGATGCTGGTATACGGCAAGACGATATCCATCGTTGCGAGGATTTGAGTGGCTGGATTAAAGGGCATCCCATCGGCCAGGTTGATAACTTGCATAGTATCACGTAGGTAAGACCTGTTTTTTCGGCCAGCGGTTTATGAAAAAAATCGACGTATTTGCACAAAGGTTCTAGGATAGAACCACACCCTGAGATGATCGGACGACCAGGTGGTCATTCCATGTTTTTATGAACTTTGGGTAAAGTATAGATGGTAGGAAGGCGAGGCTGCTTCTGATTCAGGTAGAGAAATTCCAAATTTGATAGGAAACCCTGTTCAACCCCATTTTCTGTTATCTGTGAGATCAAGGTGCTGATCGTGAGATCAGCACCATGATCTCACGGATAACGGAAAATGGTGTTGAACAGGGTTTCCTATCGGATTTGGAATTTCGCTACCTGAATCAGAAGCAGCCTCGCCTTCCTACCATCTATACTTTACCCAAAGTTCATAAAAACATGGAACGACCACCTGGTCATCCGATCGTCTCAGGGTGTGGTTCTATCCTAGAACCTTTGTGCAAATACGTCGATTTTTTTCTTAAACCGCTGGCCGAAAAAACGGGGCCTTCGCACCAGACCTGGCCATTCTGTATATGGATGACATTGAGCAGACCTACATTAATAACACCATGAACCATTTTAAAGAGCAGGTCACCTATTGGAAACGTTACATCGAAGACGTCCTTATGATTTGGACAGGTAGTGACTTTGAACTCGATAATTTCTTCAAGTTGCTCAAGGAGAGATCTGCGGATATCCAGTTCACTATCCACCATGACAAGTCCACTATTGACTTTTTGGATATATCCATCAAGGCCACGAGCGATCGCTTGCACACCACCCTATTCCGTAAACCCACGGAAAGGAACACCTTGCTCAGGTATGGAAGCCATCATCCCCGCGGTCTGCGGGACAATCTCCCTTTCGGGCAGTTCCTCAGGATCAGGAGGAACTGTACCCAGAAAGCGGACTTCTTCAATGAGTCAGATGATCTCATTTGCAGATTGATTGAACGTGGTTACCCTAAACGGCTGGTTGAGCGGGCCAGAAAGAGAGCAAGGCACAATCACAGAGAGACTTTTCTTACCCCTAAAGACCGTCCTGAGCATCTGGACAGATTGATCTGTGTTACCACATTTAACACACGCAGCAATGAAGTTTGACGTATTGCCAATAAACATTGGCATCTGGTGGCGGAAGAATTGCAGCTTCCAGATCCCTCCCATGCACTCATTCAAGAAAGGGAAAAAGGTGCATGACCATGTGGTCAAGTCCTTCTTGGATATACCTCCTAAACCCACCATTGAATCAATGTGGCAAATCCCAGCCCCAAGGGGCCACGTCAAGTGTGGCAAATGTAAAGCTTGCAGCCTCACCATCGAAACTAAGATATTCCAACACAGTAACTGCACAGCGGACCTTAAAACATTTACCAACTGCAATACTAAGAATGTCATTTACGCCATTGTCTGCCCATGTAACAAAATCTATATAGGTCAGACCACACAGAAGGTTAAATGCCGAATACTACAACATTGCAGCAGGATAAGATATGGAACCATGGGGGCTCCTATGGTTGACCATTTCCAATCACTGAACCATCCCTCTGAATCTATGAAGTGGCTGGTCATTGAAGCCATCACACTGGGTATCAGGGGTGCCGACTTGTGTTCCATTCTCAACACCAGAGAATGCAAATGGATGGACCATTATAAGTCTGTCCAAAATGGCCTCAACGAACTGGATGTAACATATGCCCAAGTGATTCTGTAACTGTTTCCTTTGTTTATGTTGCTACATTTGTTGGATCTGCCAGTAGACTGGCAGGATAGGTCACGAAAATGTACTGTGGATGCATCTATATGCACTACCTTACCCTTGCACATCACTTGCACTGATCCCAATTTATTACGCCGGTCATCTTATTTGCACCTGTTTTAATTAAAATGCTGATACTGACATATGCCATGTCTGTTGATTTGTTGATCTTTTGACAAAAAACTGTTTAACTGATTAAATCACAGTCATTCATCGTATCAGGTGTTGTCATAATTTCATATACATTGTCGACACATGTGCTCTCTGACATACTGCAAATTATTTCCACTGTGACTTTCCTTTGTGTACCACTATATATCCGAGTCCAGTGGTCTATCGGGTTACCCCATTGACACATAACTGTGACTGCGGCTGGGCCAGTGCATGCACAACACGTAGGTAGAGGGAAGCATGCTCGCGACAGACTGGGGAAGTGCGCACAGGTTCCAGGTAGCAACAGAGGTCTGGTGCGTACTACCTCCCTGTGCCATATCATGCGCCGGGCACTGCTCTCCTTGGGTCTCGTACCCTTTTCCTCTCCCATTTGGAAGGATATGCTCCTGGTAGTGCCCCCCATTCAGTGTGTGAACTGCGGTGCCTGTTACCTATGCTGAGTGCCTGCAACCGCTGCTGCCTGCAATGTAGGCAAGGCTGGCGGGGAAGCGCCCCGATTCTGGGAGAATCTGCCGGTGTTACAGCCACTCTCGCCACCCTCTTCCCCAGTGGGAGATGATCCTATCGGTCCTTCCCCTGAAGCCGGGTCCGCCTTCCCACCACTGCTCAGGCAACAGACTGACTTATTGTTGTTCTATGTAGGATGGAGTCTGACATGCAGTGCTGTTATATGCAGCAGCAGGCGGAAGGGGTCTAGACCGTGTCATGGGCTCTGAGGCTCTGCGAGGATGTTGCCAGGGCATGACAGGAACCACAGCAGAGAGCCTGGTGCAGCAGGGAGGGTCCATGCCGAGAAGGCAGAGGGCCCCTAAGCTGCCCTACAGGCCACGGGAGAAAGTGAGAATGCCATTACAGGTGCCGCTAAAGCGTGATGCATGTCACTGTAGGGAGACTGGTGTGGCGGTGGCAGGTCAGGAGCGGAAAGTTGGGGGGCACCCAGAACGACAGATGGCTTATCTTTGCCATCTACCATCCAGTCGTAGCACTACCTGGGTTCAGGCGCCTCTGGCTGGAGGGGACGTCCACGCCAAATAATGTCAGCAGCCATCCTGTAACCATTGTGCAGCCATGCCCCTCAATCAGTGGCTCAGGACTCAGGATGGGGCTCTACCAATACACTAAGGATGGTGGTTTGTGTGGAGGTTGAGGTGTCATGCAGGCAAGACCTCCCAGTGGTCTCTCGCCCTTAATCGCAAAAGGTAATCACTAGTCCTTAGTAATTGATAAATAGTTGATTTTTTTTTCTCCTCTTATTTCCTACACGGGTGGTCTCATGGCAAGGCTTCAAGAGAGATTTATGCCAATGGCGATCCCCAGCCTTAGGAGCATCCTTGGGGAGCTCCTTCATTGTCGGCCATAAGTTGAATGGGTTTTCTCGCAACTGCGTGTCCCGCTTGTGCTGACGTTAAGAACGTTGATGGGGATGCACCATTTCCCATTTCTTTGCTTCTTTAATGTTTTCTCGTCCGCCTTGGGCCCACAGACGGCATATTTCTATCAAACTTCAGAGCCTCAGTTCATCTCATCGTGCCTTCACACATTATGCAGCAACCACTCCAGATTTACTAGGTACTGGCATATCAAAGTCTCTTCACAAGTCATACAGAGAAAGGAATCCCTTAATTCAAAGCAAATGGTGTTTCTTAACCTATTTGCTCCTATATATTGTGCGATCCAAGCTAGAGACCGGAGCAGACGTGTCTACCTGGGCTCCGGCCTCCACCCATTGAAATCCGTAACTATCCTGTGCTCCCGCAGCCATCCCAAAGATTTCCCCTGCATTTCTGGACATTATTGGGCCACTATTATTGAGATATGATGTGCATTACTCTTGTAAATGGTGATAGTTGCTGGCAGGGTCAATACTGATTATTGCTAAAAATTTAATTGGTATGCCTTTAGATTGGCAGGTGGAACACGCCTAAATTCCCTAAATTAAAACTTTAATAAAGGCTGTCACTCTTTACCTTAGTTAAGGCATCTTTTCCTGAAAGCCTATGTTTGTGGCGAACCACCCGATTCCGTGTATGAAGGGTTAAAGTGTGTGTTAATTTTATTGCTCTGACCGACCCTAAAGTTTTACATTATATTTACTGTTTGCCTTACTTGGATTGATGCCATTCTACACAGAATGCAATGCTACAAAAAATTGACGAACTTACATTCTGCATGGCCTATTTTTATCAGGTTCACTTTTCAAATGTACTTTTCACAATATTTATTAGAAATATTAATGCTTAATGTTAACCTAGTATAGTCAATGTATTTTTAAAACTACAGTGAACATGTAGCAAAGTAGAATATTGGCCCACGGTGTGTTAATGGATAGAGGATAGTGTGGGCACAACGCTGGCTCAGTGAAGAGTGGTTAGAGTTCAGTTATTTACAGGATCACAGTGAGATTTTGAAATTTACAAAGTCCACTTGATGCTAAATAAAAATAACCATTAGGAAGCCAAGTGTATTATTTGTGCAAATTGTAGTGTGACACCCAAGATACAGGACCATTATATGCCAGATGATCATTAAAGTGTTGGCCTATTTCCAAAAAAGCATAGTGCTCACTACTGAAGGAATAATCTGCATGTCACAGGTATGCTGTTATAATCTGTATTCTATTATTATGATAGTCGATAGTATTAGCACTCTTTGGTAAGAACATCTGTTCCTAAAGCAGAAAAAGTCAACTCACTTTTTGATCAGCATGGTTTAATTGGTTATTTCTATTGTTATTGATTGTATTTAGTCTGTGGCTGCATGGATAATACTGATAGGGTCCTAAAGGCAAGACCGATTGCATTGCAAATGCTTGTTGTATTTTAAACGTTGGTGGCACTAGATGTTTCCTGCTCTTGTGTGTGGTTAGTTTTGGAGATGCTCTAACATTTTCTGATTTCATGACTTTTCATGTGTCGCCTTGGGTACCTCTTGGTTGATTTGTCTTTGCTTACATTAAACTCTTCCAGACGTTTTTCTGAATTGTTGTCCAGCTGGGTAATAAAAGTCTGATGGACTAAATGCACAATATTCTTATACACAATATTCCTAGCTATGAAAGTATGCAGGATTTCTTCAATAAAACAATTTGCTAAGAATTTCACTATTTGACAGTAGGTTTGTCCATGTACTGGTGCTATACCGTGCCACGTTTGTGCAATGCTTTCCTGCAGATCACTATACTAGTCACGTGGTCACATGTCACCACTCAGTTTGTAATTAAACACTAAGGGGCCGTTTATATGTGTTTACAGTGCAGGCGGTACGCCACCACCGCACCCCACACCGCAGAGTCTCGCCGCTACGTGCCAGATTACAACTTTAAAGTGTCTGGTGGGCAGGAGGCGTGGCGGTCCCTCATCAGTACCTCCTTCAGAGGCGGTGGTGCCTTTGAAATAGGACCCGCTTTGAAAAAGGCACAGCACTGGGACCACAACAAGGTCCTGCATTTCATGGACTCGAAAGTCAATGCTGTGCAGGAACTGGTGTGCATGCACACATGGGGGCACATGTTATGCCCCCCTGTGTGCATCCACATGCGGTGGAGGCAAGGGGGTCGGTGGCGAGGTAACTTGTAATATGCTTGGCGCGACCGCAGTGGTCCCACCACACATATTGCGGCCTCTAACCGCCTCACCACCTACAGGAAATGGTAGTTCCCTGGCTGGGGCTGTGGTCCCGGGGCAGTCCAACAGCCCAGCTCATAATGGGGCAGTCAGACCGCTGGTGCAGCGGCTGCTGGCTTGCCACCATCACACCCCTGTGATTGTGGCAGTTCTCGGACCGCCTGATTCCTAATCGGGCCTCAAGCAGGAGGATGGGCATGTCACCTAAGATGAGGGGGTGTGGGGGCATAAACTACTGTTGTGAATATAGCAAGAGCAGAAACAGGTGAAGAGAGGGTAAAGGAAGGAGTAAACTGTTACTTAGGAGCGTAGTTAATAACAGCAAAAGGAAAGGACCTGAGGAGCTGAGAAGGTTGGGAGAGGGTAGTTGGCGCAAGCTTAACAAGCTTGTAGGACGGCAACTTCCGTGACTGTGCTCTGCCCTACAATCCTTCGCTAATGATGCCTACTGCACAGAGCTCACCCTGCTCAACCTCAGTTACTGCTGTTGCAGGCCTCTTCCTACCTTAATCCATCAGCTTCCCTTTGACTTTCTTCTCGTGGGTCCCAGCAGCACGGACGCTCAACACCCTCATGACCTCTGCCGCAGCCATACCTTCCACTTCCCTCTTCTGCTTCTTGTTCAAGTCTCAAGTGAATAAAGTACTAATTTTTAATTGTCCCTTTGCCTGTAATGTGCCACAATTAGGGTTCTTTCACAGTCCTTATGATATTTTGCCATGTTGCTCAAGAGAAGAGTGGTTGAGTTGTATGTACTTGCAGTATGGTATGGGACCTATAAATATGAACACTGGGCCTTATGATCACCACAGACAAATCAATGTTGGTCCTGGTGCAGGTCATCCACCAAGCAATAGGGTAGCGGGCAAAGCTAAAGGTCTTAGTAGATAATTTTAAATATTAGGGTACACATGTAGGTTCTTCATTTGTTTACTTTACTACAGCAAATTCAAAGTGACCTGCATACATGGGAAACCTTCCCCATATCAATGTTGGGCAGAACTGCCAGATTTTAAATCATCATGCTACCCAAAACATACTTCAAAATTACACATAAGAGGTTCCTGCCAGTTTTTTGCCTCCATTTTTTCAATGATTCAAAACATCCTGCGGGCAGGCAAGCAGCAAGGGTTTCCTTCATGAAACACATACAAACAGCTTATGAGAATGGACAGAGCATCTCAGATATGTAACTGTATTATTAAGCATTGCATTAATATCTAGATCTTTGGTGAGAGAGATGACCCATCACATAGGTTAGAACAGGTGTCCAGGGTCTTATTTATGGGGCCAGGGCCTTCTCTGTTTGGGCCACAATACCAAACATATACCCCTTTATCATGAAATAGCACTCTTCATATGGGAGAAAGTACTTCATTGCAAATTTAGGGCCTGATTCACAAATGGCCTCTGCCCTTGTGGCGAAGGCCCTGCAGTCGTGGGCATAATCTCCGCAATGAAAATTCTCATCAGCATTACTCAATCAGTCAACCAGTTTATTTTTCATATAAAATCCATAAAACTCCAACAATAAAAATCCAGACCTTAAACAGCCTGGCTAAAATAACAAGCAATCATATAAAAAAAGAAAATAAAGTACAGTAAATAAAAACATATTTACACTGAGATGCCATCAATCAGATTGTAAAGTGCAAATGCTCAGTAAAAGGGAAAAGGGAGAGATACAATAATCTTTATTACGTAGATCATTTCAATATCAAAACGGTGCATCTATAAAGAGTCTAAACCTTGCTGGAGCTCTGGAAACTCCCCCCCCCAATTCTGAAAATGTAGAGATCTTTAGAAACATATTTGCACTATAGTGACATTGCTCAAACATGTTAACTGCACGCCGGAAGTGACGTTCACGTCACATATATAGATTCCACCTTGCTGAAAGCATTGAGTCATGAAGTGCATTGACACTGGTGTTTCCAAACTAGGGCCCTGAAAGGGATAATCCCTAATCCTAGAAATCTGTCCACAGGCCGGGAAGGATGGGTGGGTTGGTAAGGAATTTGCAGCTAGATATTGTCTCTATCAGATAATGCATTACCGAAGGTATTCAACTTGTTCCTCTGATAGAGACATCTAGCTGCAAATTCCTTACCTTTGAATAAATACCCAAGCAATAACATCCCCAGTAGTGGGCTGCTGACAAATTCTAAACTAAAAAGTTCTGCAGGACCGAACGGGCGAAATGCCTGTCCCTATGAATTTGGCTGTCCAGCCACTAATATTTGGTGAACGTATGCAGGGATGCCCACGTTGCTGCCTGGCAGGTGTCCAGGACTGGAACTCCACGTGCTAATGCAATGATCACAGCTTTAGCGCTGGTGGAATGAGCTCTTAAGTCCTCAGGGGGTTGCTTCCTTGCCAGTGCATAGCAAGTTTTAATGCGGAGAACTACCCAGTGTGAAATGGTTTGTTTCTGCACCACCCGGCCCTTCATTGCTCCAAATTACCCCACGAAGAGTTGGTCGTCCACTAGGAACTCTTGTGTACAATCAAGGTAGAACGACTATGCTTTGTTTGGCTTCAGACGGTGGGAGTTGCTCCTCTTCTTTTGAAGGATATGGAGTAGCAAATAAAATGGGCAAGGTGATGGATGGCTGACATGGAATGATGTTACCACTTTTGCAAAGAAAGAGGCCCAAATGTGAAACACCAGTTTGTCTGGAAAAACTGAAAGGAAGGGAGGCCTGGATGATAAAGCCTGCAGCTCACTCACCCTCCTGGCGGAAGTTATTGCCATCAGAAAGGGTGTTTTGATAGTAAGCAGCCGGAGGGGATAATTATAAAGAGGTTCGAAAGGAGCACACATTAAGATAGTGAGACCTAAATTAAGGTCCCACTGAGGCATAATGAAAGGAGAAGGTGGAAACATATTTACAAGACCTTTAAAGACCTTTAAGAAACTAATTTACAATAGAGAACATAAATAAAGAGGGTTAATCAGGCAGATGCAAAAAGGCAGACAGAGCAGAAAGGTAATCCTTTAGAGTACCAGAGCAAAGCTGTGCTGGGCAAGGGTAAGAATAAAAAAGAAACATCAGAAAGGGAAGCAGAAAGAGGGTCAATAGACTTTCCTGTACAAGATAATACATATTTTGTTCCATTGGCAGGCGTATACCATCTTGGTGGAGGGATGCCTGGCTGCCAAGATAACATTCCTGACTTCGGGAGGAAAACTGAATGCTCTCACTGTCACCAGCCAATCTCCATTCAGGAAGGTGTAGAGGTTACAGGTTTGGTTGGAGGACCCCCGCTTGTTGCTGTGACAGAAGATCACCTCGAAGAGGCAGCCTGATCGGGAGATCTATGCTCATGCTGAGAAGCTTCGAATACCAGACTCTCCATGCCCAGTCCAGAGCCACAAGGATTACTTGGACCTGGTCCTTCCCAATCTTCTCGAGAACTCTGAGCAGAAGTGGTATGGGTAGAAAGGCACACAAGGAGGCCTGAGCTCTAATATGACAAAAAGCATCTCAGAATGAGAGGATTCTTGGAAACTCCAGCGAGCAAAACTGCTGACATTGCGCGAAGTTTAACAGATCTAACCAAGGCACTTCTCACTGCGGAAAGAGACCTTGTGCCACCTCTGGTTAGAAACACCATTCTTGATCTGCTAGGAATCGATGGCTGGGTTTGTCCGCACTGGCGTTCAGGGAACCTGCCTGGTGTTGAACTACCAGAGATATGCGCTGCTGCTCCAGCCATTTCCAGAGACGTAGGGGCTCTTCGCAAAGGGTTCACGACCCCACCCGACCTATTTCTTCAAGTACCACATGGAGGTAATGTTGTCCAGGAACACCTGAACCAGCCTTCCCTTGATAGACGGTAGAAAAGACTTTCAAGGCCAGTCGGATTGCTCGAAGCCCCAGCATGTTATGTACGGTCCGGATTCCACTGTAGGCCAGCGTCCTCTGATCTCCACCTCTCCCAGATAGCCGCCCCATCCCAGGAGTGATTCATCTGTCTCTACTGTGAGATCTGATTAGGGAAGGGAGAGGGTTCTGCCTCTGACACAACCACAGTTTTTTAGAAACCACTGCTGGTCTCTTGTAGTTCCCTTCGAGATCTAGACCATGTCACAGAGCTTCCCATGGTGCTGGCCCCACTGGAACTTCAGGTTTAAATGCCGAGCCTGCATTTACCATCTGAAATTTGTCACAAGCAGGATGCAGGGGGCCCTGAGGCCTAGCAGCCTCAGAGTCATTCTCACCTAAATCCACTCACCGCTCTGGAGGATAAGCCTGAGACTGCACTGTATCCAGAACAGCTCCGATGAAAGGGACCGTCTCAGAGGGAGTCAAGTGTGACTTCGGCATTTTGATAGTAAACCCCTACGAATGCAGGAGGTCTGCAGCAGTCTGGAGGTGGGAGACAAGAGTCTGGGGCGAGCCTACATTTAGCAGCTAGTCATCGAGATAGGGGAAAACTGGCACCCCTGATCTGCACGGATAAGATAAGCTGCAAACACTGCCATCACCTTGGTGAACACCCAAAGGGCGCTGGTAAGACCAAAAAGGAGCATGGTGTATGAAAATACTCGTGGACTACAGTAAACGGCAGGTAACACTGAGGGGCAGGCATGACGTGGATATGGAAATAGGAGTTCTGCAAGTTCAATGCTGCCATCCAGTCTCCCAGGTCAAGGGCAGACAAAACATAAGGCAATGTGAGCATCTATAACTTCTCCTTTTTGAGGAACAGGTTGAGGGTTCTCATATCTAAATTATGGTAAAATCCTTTGTTCTTTTTGGGAATTATAAAGTAGCGGGAATAGCAACCACTGCCTATTTCTGACACCAGAACCCTCTCTATGGCTCCCTTTGCCAAGAGAGCTGTGACTTCGTGAACTGGTCAGAGATGGACACAAAATGGGAGGATTAAAAAAGAAGGGAGTAGCCTCTCCGAATGATCTGTGAGAGCCACCTGTTCGATGTTATGGACTGCCAGTAATGGAGATGGTGGCTAATTCTGACACCAACTGGATGCCGATGACCTTGTAGGTCAAAATTAGGAGGGCTTAGAGGCTGTGGCTGCACGGGATTGGTGGTTGGGGCAGACCTCTGCCTATCTGACCTACGGGGTCGGTATGAACTGCATCTTTGCCCCGCACAGTCTTGAAAGCTTGCGTGGGGCGGTGGCTGGAATATGGTTGGCATGGTTGAAAGTCCTTTCTGGAGCCACAAAAGGAGTGATAGGCGGACTGAGCTGAGGTTGACATGGGTCAACTGAGAGACCCAAGGACTTGGCTGTAGCCTTAAAGCTCTCAAGCACCGAGTGTGCACTGTTTCCAAATAGACGAATCCAATCAAAGGGCATGTCCATGAGGGAAACCTGGAAATCCCCTGAGAAGCCAGATGTTCTCAGCCAGGTGTGGTGTTTAAGTGCCACTGTCATTGAAACTGCCCTGCCCAGCGAGTCAGTTGTATCCAAAACACAACCAATGATAAACTTCGCTGCCGCTCTCTCATCCCTGACCGATTGGGAGAGAATAGCCTGGGCCTCCTCCGGGACCTGTGGCAGCACTTGCTCAACCATGTCCCCCAGTGTGTGTGAGTAGTGGCCCATTATACATGCAGTATTCACCGAGTGCAACGCAAAGCTGGTTGAAGAAAACATCTTCTTCCAAAAACTATCCAGCCTCTTGGATTCCCTGTCCGAGGGTGCGGCAGGGAATGTGCCTTGGGACGTAGAGACTTGTACACCAAATTCTCAGAGGTGGGGTGTTGGGTGAGGAATTTCGGGTCCCGAGGTGCATGGCGGTGGTGGCAGGCAAATGTACTGTTCACAGGAGCCGCTGTACTGGGTTTGGGCAAGGTTCCCAGTAGGACATCGATCAGTTTTTCATTAAAAGGAACAAGGGTTCAGAAGAGGAAGCTTCTGGTTGTAGCACTTTTGTCAAGATGTTAGTCTTGACTGTCACCGAGGGCAACTCGAGATCCAGGACCTCAGCTGTCCTCTTCACCAAATGTAATAAGAAGCTCCCTCCTCCATTACCACGATAGGGGGAGAAAGCATACCAGTATCTGGGAATGTGTCCAGACCACTGGCATACATGAGTTGATCATACCAGTCCATATTCTGGCTTTTTAATTGGCATTCTAAAGGAACCAGTGAACCCTCCCTTTCTTCCCAAAAGCCTAGCCCTTCAGAATAGGACTCAAGCACCAACCTAGGACGCATGGGTCCTGTTGGCGCTGGAATCGGCGTCGATCTATGCTGGCTAGGCTCTGTGTCAGATTCATTGATTTAAATGGAGCTGTGGGCGCTGGCAGCATAGGGAGCATCAGTGAGGGGGCCAGCATCGGGGGAGGTCACTGTGGCACAGCTGATGCTGGTCCACATCCATTATCGGATCCACGGGGGCCCGTCAGAGGCAAGGCCGGAGCCACCGGTACAGAACCCGATGGGCCCCCTTCTGACCCTGTGGGGTAGAAGGCGCGCCAGAGGGATCAGACCACTCAAATACACAGTGCATGACCTCATAAAATTCCTTTACTTGAACGCGGGCCGCTCTGGCTCCCAGAAAAGGTGGATGGCTCAGAGTCTGCCCTGGCAATGATTCTGAAGACATATGCCTCGAACGCTGATGCTCCTTCGTCACATGAGCCGACAGAAACAGAGAAGTCGAAGCATGCTCTAACTTTTTGTGCTTCTTATGCTTCTTCTATGAATATCCCAATGACCTGGAATGCGAGAAAGAAGACTTAAGACTGCTAGAGCGGTTCTTCGACCTCCCTCTTGATCAAGATCGAGACCGCCGAGGAGTCATGCGACTCGGTGTCGCCTGCAGGGATGCTAGCAGGTTTAGGGACTGCTCCCTCAAAGCCTTTGGTGCCATGGCCCGGCAGCCCGAGCAAGAATTGGGGTGGTGGTCACGCTCACGACACCACAGACGCATGAGGTGTGGGTCCGTAACCAACATGGCACAATAACTGGCGCCACATGGTTTAAAACCTGTCTTCTTATAACACATCCCTCGACACACCAGTGGGAACATTTGCTCAAAAATAATTTGACAATACATCAGAAAAAGTCTGTCAAAAAGTGACAGAGGGCTAGCTCTTTCTCTGGATCACCGTTAACTGGCACAAAAAAAAGAACTGATGGCAGCATGCCAAGGTGGTGCCTATATATGTGATGCCCACGTCACTTCTGGCACGGATGCCAGCGAAAGTGCTGTGTGGACCCGATCAACACCACCTACCAGCGCACAGGGGTATAAGTCATGGAAAAATCTTTTCGATCCAGTCTGGAAAATTCAAAGGTAAGGAATCTGTGGCTAGATGTCTCTATCAGATTGTTCGCCTTTGCTGCTTAGTAGAGGTTGAAGACCTTGAACTTGGTTAGGTTAATGTTTAGTTCAAGACACCTGTCTCTGCAAAAACATAAAAAGCAATCTACTATGGCCTGCTGAGGGCCCAGTTTTGGGACATAATTACCAGGAAAATGTAATGCCTTTAGTAAATAATTAATGTAAAGTATGAACAAGGTCGGTGTCCAGACACACTGCTGACGAATGCCTGTCTCAATCCTAAAGGGATCGGTAAACTCGCCATCACTTCCATACCTTACTTCTGCATTATTGGAGGTGTGCAGCTTAGCTAGGACTGTCAGAGGATTGTCAGGGACACCCATCTGCTTCAGAACATTCCATAATTTTACTCTGGGGATTGAATAAAGAGCTGATCTTAAATCAACAAAGACCGCATACAAGTGGCTCCTGTCTAGTGTTATGGTTTTCCAATAAATGCTACAAAGCGCAAAATTTGATCTATTGTGCTGGTGTTGTTTCTAAAACATGTCTGCCATTCTGAGAGTATGGAATTCGCATGGGCCCACTCCGCAGTTTCCCCAAAATAAGACAACAAAATTGTTTCTGTGAAGCGTCAATTATGCTGATTAGCCTATAATTGCTGGCGTCACCTTTACTGCCCTTTTAAAATAACGACACAATCTTGGCTTCCTGTCAAGATCCGGGTAACGGACCACCTTCCAGGATAGACCAAAATAGCTTGTAAAAAAAAGGGGCCTCAAACAAGGGGTTCCAATATAAAGAAGTCCACAGGGACAGAATCAGGACCAAGTGCTTTGTGGGGAGGAATTGCCTTTATTGCCTCTAAAATATCTTCAAGTGAAAAGGCCAACGGAGTCACTTCCCTTTCGAGTGGAGCAAACCCTGCCCTTATAGCTCTGGACATTGAAACCATCTTGGCTGCATATACCCTCTTAAAATGTTTCACCCATATCTCTTTTGTAGGGGATCCGCATTAGCATTTTCTGTAATCAATTGACACAATCGGATCCTAGAGAAGGCAGTCTGTTCTTACACCAATATGCTGATTGAATGCACATCTTGAAAAATTGATTATGTAGCAATCTCAATCTTCCAATTTGGCCTGTGCTCCCTCTAAAACATAATGGTTAAATATTTCCTTTTTCATACCCCATATAAAATAGAGCACATCCTATTCTATCCTTCAAAAAACTACAGACAGGGTCCTAAATTCTCACCCCTGGTATTTGTTGATTTCCACACAAACTCTCTACAACAAAGAAATGTATTGGTTTAATGCTAGACTCCTCCCTCAGAATTAATAGTAGAGATCAACAGAGTGAGGAAAGCTGACAGCTTCTAATCCACTTTTATGTAAAAGATGTGAAGCTTCAGATTTCGAGGAATACTTGAACATTGTGGACACTGATGATAACAGCACTCTAGTTGCATGTGCTCCTCAATATTCCTAGAGACCACTCAAAGTTATTCTTCTTTCTGCAGCTGGCCATTTACCTCATCAAAATAAATCTCCTACATGCTCTTAGAGGCCACTCGACACTTGTAAGTGCAGGATCACCCTTAAACTCTGCTCCATTGCATTTGAATCCATAAATCTACATAACCCCCGCAACTCTCCATTCTGCTATCCTTCTCTGGAGAATAAATATTCGTAGCCAAAATTAATTGTGGATGGAGGCTGCTTAATTTAGAATCAGTCCTTCTTTGGCTCATACCGAAGGACCTCTTTTATTTACTGCTGTTAGATTTTACTTGCCTATACACATTTTTAATGACCAGCTCTTCTTTGTGCTCTCTAGGCTGATTGTTATACCAAATTTCAGTTGTATGGAACTGTATTTAGTTGCAAACCACCTAAATTCTAACAGGTGCTAGCACATCATTATAAGAAGGTTAAGTTAATAAAAGACAACTTACTAGCCTAAGGGCTTTTATTGAAAGGAACCTCAACGTAAAGCCACACACCAAACTTGTTCTACTCAAAGAAGTGGAATCCTTCCTCCCTGAGAAAAATTCAAAACAACCTTGCAAGCATTAGCCTTTCCCCATCTGACAGGTCTCCCAGGAGACCGAGCTGGTTGCCTTGAAGAGTATTATAAGGGAGCTGCTCGACTCATCAGGTGTGTGAGGGAGTAGAACTGGAAAACTCTCAAGCTGCTGGGCCTCCACGGGCTCCCTCAACTAGCTTGTTCAAATCCATCTGATTCATTCACATAGCTATAATATAACACACCCCAATACACCAGGCTGCCAAGGTGCAAGACTTTAGCAGAAGTTCACCTGACTTACAGATCAAAATCCAAAGGATGTAACATAACAAGATATCAGGCTTGCTACCCCATGCCCGTCAGATATGGAATACTATCCCTCTTATCTACAATTAAGAAAAGTGCACAAGACCCTCCCCTTCTATCAATCTTGCTTCAATGTGCAAATACACCACACCCTGCCCTTTGTATACCCGGCACTGTGCTCATCAAATTCATCAACTCCCAACATGGTAACATATCATACCTGACTTCATCCACTCTTGTCCCACTACCTCGGGTTCTCCCTCCAACTATTTCACTAAATTGTACAATGCAACATTGTCTTGCAGTAAGAGTTATTTTATTTACGTTTATAAAAGTAAAATGCTCAACTTCTGAGCAACCTTAAAACAATCCATGTTGCTGTGGAATTTGACAGCTTGAATTTTAATGAGATAAATGTCTCTATACAGCCCTTGAAATATAGTCAGATTACTTGTTCTGAATTATTTGTTATGATCTTATAAGGTGAGAGGTCATCAATGACTGTATAATAAAGTATCTGTTGTATCCATAAGAAGGGACAGTTCCAGAAAGACCCATGTGGAAAGTTTGTTTAAGCGGATCCTGACATAGATGAGGAGCCCATGAAGTTGGGCAATCAATGGCTTGCTATTGGTGTAGCACTGCGCAGAAGTGATAAGGCTAGCGTATTTCTTGTGGATCGATTGTAATCATGAAGGATGTTTTTGATTTTTCTTTCTTCGTTTTTTTCCCGCAATGGATTATGCTCAAAGCAAATCCATTACTACCTCCTATACTGTTTTTGGGGTGAGACATGCAACACATTGCATTTAATTTTTATGCAAATTGTGCATTGATATTGGTATTTTTTAAGCACCCAACATTGGGGCCTTAAACAGTCTAGACCCAAGGCTGGACTCTCAGGATTATTGCTTTGATCAACATCAAAGTGGATGTAATGTCATTGTAATGTTAAATTGTTCTTTTAATGTCAAGACACTGTAATAAACATTCACATTAATGGATATATTTGATATTTTAAACATTTTAGTTAGACAATATGCAAAGACAGTGCACCATATTTTATTTTTGAGGATCCAGAAGCAAAAATTAATTTTCCCTTTCGTTTTAGTACTGCTATCTCAGAATCTACAGTGCCCGCTCTGGATATATTGTTCTTTTGTGGGTGCAATTCTTTTGTATTTATAGCTTTTCTGATGTGATTCTAAAACCACGTCCCAAGCTCAAAGATTTAATGTAATTCACTTAAAAAACCATAGGTTTCACACATGTTATAGTTAGGTGGATATTTCACTCGTAAAAAACCAATGAAATTCCCCCGTTATAGTTAGTTCAGATAACTATAACTCGTGCGCCCGCAATCCTGCTCATGACGTCACATATTACATCACTCATGACATGGTCAGTGGCATCACTCATGACATCACTGATGACATCATCCTTGTGATAGAGTGGCGGTTGCGCGAGTTATAGTTATCTGAACTAACTATAACGGGGGAATTTCATTGGTTTTTTAGGAGTGAAATATCCACCTAACTATAACATGTGTGAAACCTATGGTTTTTTAAGTGAATTTGCAAGGTTTTTTAGATGATAATTCCTAACTATGACGTGTGTGAAACCTATGGTTTTTTCAGTGAATTTGTACGTTTTTTTAAATGCTAAGTTATGTATGTATTATTATTTTTTGGGGGTTTTCACCGCGCGCGCACCCCCGCGATTTAAAAAAAAAAAATTTTAAATGTGTTTTTCTGCCTTCAGGGTCCTTCAGGGACCCCCTGACAAAGGCTAGGGGGTCAGGAACTCTCTACCCTGCCCCCTTTTCACGTTCGCCACCTTCCTGTTTCACTCTTGCACTGAAAACAAACAAAATGTCGGCCGACACTTCCTGATTTCAACCGATTCGAACGTTGACTAACATGTAACCACCAATCTGAATTACGCTTGCGCACGTTAGGGTGCTCGCACGGTGCGCGCACGGTGCGCGGCAATAGATATCTATGTGCTTTTAACTGCAATTTTCTCAGGAACTACTGAACAGATTGACTCCATATATGCAAAAGGCATATCCCTGACCTGAGGACTACCTTTCAAGTAATTCTGTTCAGCCGTTCGGGCTGTACCTTCGACTAAAGGTCCTATGGGAAAATGCATGGGGAAAACGCGTTTTGGGACCCCCCATTTTTCTAGACCCCCGCTTGACGAATCCCGCCGAGACTTTCAGGGTAGGAGCTGAGCGGAACGCCCCATTAGTTTTGAAAATTTCGCGAAGATTCGTCAACCGGCGCCAAAGTTATTCAAAATAGAATTTTCAGATTTCCTATGGAAACACGGTCGTAACTATAACTATCTACTGGCGACCGCCAGTAGATAATATCCCTATCTTCTCTGTAGGAATCAGTCAGATTTTCCTTTTTTTTATTCTGTTATCCTCAAACGGCAAGCGCTCCTGCATTATGCAAATAATAATAGCATGCATGTTTGTCAGTTTTCACATATTAATTTTGATGGTAACACCACTGATAACTTTACATTCACATGCTTATGTTATTTTTTGTATTTTTAGGTGATGATGTGTTTTTCTTTTTTTTAAACCCAGACATTTTAAATTGACTGGAGGACGCCCCTGTTAGTTTGAAATTCAGCTATTTTGCTGACAGAGTAGTTTTTGCCCCAATATAAACTCCTGTAAAAATCTAAGTTTTTTTTAACTCACTGTTATTAACAATGTGGCTAAAGCTGCCACATTCCAAGCACAGTCCTAATTATTACTGGAGAATAGCAGTGTATACTTGGAGAGGATTGAACCCATATTCTACCTTGCACAATAGAGTTGCCTCTCCCTCCTTATTAAGATACTACCTCACTCTAGCACCATTCAGAACCCCATAGCGGAATACCACCCAAAAAGGCTGTGTTGTGCCCTAGTGTGGAAGCCTGGACTACACTCATTGATGAATTAAATATATTTAAGCGAGTAAAGCTAATGGATAAGATAACAAATATATAATTAGACACAGCAGACATGTAAATATGAAATACCTTGTCAAGTTCTGCTGGTTTGGTGGCGGGCCCTGCACCAGCTACTAACTGGCTATCGCCCTTGTCATTAGGTAGTACGTAATTGTTCTTTTTACATGGGACATCAATGCCCTGAAATATAGAAAAGGTTACAAATTTAGAAGTGCATGCACATCTTTTTGACCGTACACTTTGCAGCTAGGTTGAATTTTACAGTTCTGATTTACAAGTTTAGTATACAGTGATGTATCAACTCTAGACCCGCAGTCTTTTCAGTATTTCATTCCACAGAGTTTTGAGAAGACGAAGGTGTACGATCAACTGTCGGATCTATAAAACTCCATTGCTAAAAATCAGAAATTTTTGCACATAGTCTAAAACCTACCATTTGACTAAATGTCTACCCTTGTGAAATTTACAAATGATTCCATGTGTACTCCAAGGAACTTTCAACCACCTCAGATTCGCAGTTCCCTTATACATATCCATCTATGCACCCACGAAAGTTCAAGTGCACATTTTCTCATGCATTTGCTTTTTGAATGATAGTTTCTACAATAGAAAATATTTTCCACTCTCTTCTCTAAATACTGAATAATTTTCAGGGTATTGTCTCGCCATTTACACCATGAAAACAGATGCACCCCTGATCTATCTTTATGGATATTACATTTTGCAGCTGGACCCTGGGTGCAACACCAAGAATTCCAGCCTCTGTAAACAGATTTGCTCACTCAGAAAGGGTAGTAGCAAAACCAAAAATGAAACTTTACCAAAGAAAAATAGGCAACAGCGAGAGTGATGGATGAATGATTGTTGTTATCCATAAAGTCATGTGACTGTTTTGTTAAACCATTAGTGTATGCATGATGTTAAATGACACATGGGGTTTTTGTTGCAGAAATTCTATAACAAACCTATAAGTATCGTATGCAAATGTAATAGTGTTATGTACATCAAGGCGCTCTAAAGCTCTATAACATTACGTATTCTACATATGCAAACCGTTGTTTGTGTGTTAGGGATATTTGATATGCTCATTTAAAAGGGACTGTCTAATTGTATATAAATAATTCTTGTTCTCATTGTCTTCCCAAATGAGAGGTGATTGTTACATTATTCTGCAGTGGTGGGACCTTTTCGCCTGCCACTAATCCACTTTCAATGCTTTTGCATGTTGATATTCAACCTTTTGTACAAACAATATGAAGGAAAATATATTTTTTGTACTTGTCATAATTCTAAGTGTAACCAGGGTTTTTAGTCTTAGATTGATCAATACTAACTAGTTAACGTCTCGTTAGCCAATTGGTTTATATGGGATGATCTGTATCTAGTTCTTGTATTGTGAATATGTGGCTTATAGCAGCCTTCATAGTCCTTTAAGTTGATTTATGCATATTTCACAGTGGCAGTAGCCACTGTGTAGCTATGGTTCGATTTTTATTCCATAGGAAACCCCTTTTTTGATTAACTTCAAACCTTTGCTCTTTGTAACGAATTGACTTCCTCTCTAGTTCCCCAGTTACCATAACCTCATCATGAACTCCTAGTGTTGTCTTGTTGCAGGAGGATGAGGAAGGAGAAAATAATAAACCTATGTGGAGTGAAGGAAAACATACAGGAGAAGATCCCAAGAAAAGAGACAGAGAGAGGGAAGTTGACCCAGAGAGACATTAGAATGAAAGATGACCTGCTGGGGACCGTGCGCCACTGCCAGAAAGAGTGGGACCAGATTCTCTGGATGGTGCAGACTGGCAGGCTGAAGTAGCTTTGCAGTCCAGGCAAGACTGTGGGACTGGTAGGGAAAACATTCATTGAAGTTTTCTTCCAATTCTGTCTCACTCTGGGACTTTAACCAATTATATCTCCATTATAGTTTATTTTATCTAATCCCAATCGAAGATGCAAACAATTGTGGAGAACTGTATACTACGATATACACCCAGCCTGCTTCACGCACACTATAAGCCTTTTGGAGGTGGGGGCCATGTGGAGAAACCTGACAAACCAGATTTTATTGTGGGAATAGACAACCCCATAAGAGATAGTAAACTACATTAATGTATTATTTTGCCTGTTCTGTGTACATGACCCATTACAGGTGGGATTGGTACACCAAAACCAGAGAAGACAATAATTAAACAAGTGATTCAGCAATTAGCTGACGTAAATCCACAAATTTCAGTTTGGTCTTGAAAAACAGGCAGAAAGACTGCATAAAGATTATAAAAACTAAAACCAAAGATTAATTTGAGCATAGGGAATACATTTTTTACCAGAACATTATACCTATTGGAACGAAAAAACAGTGGTGATCTGTCTGTGAGGTGAAACGATCTTATACAAAAGCAAGTTGCAGAATAATCTTACAGAGTTCAAGGAGACTCCCAGCAGGTCCTTTGGAGAAGGAGCACTGGGTGGGGGAAACAGCCTTTACCATGCAGTGGCAACTACGCAGTGCCTTTACAATGCAGTCTCAAGAAAGAATGGCTCGTTACCACACATTCCATTACCATGCAAGTCTTTAGAATGACTTGCTTTAGAGAATGCATTGTTGGACTGATGTTGGATTTTAAGTCAAGGCAAGCAGTTTACTTGTCACAGGATAGATCAGATACAAGAACCCTACAGACAGGACTAGGAACAATGACAATCACAGAACCAAGAAGACAGGAAAACAGGATATAGAAAAGGAAAAAAACAGGTATCGCAACAGTGAGGACATGATAGAAGACGAGGGTACTCAACAACCAGTGAGTTATGAATTTTTAAACTTTTAATTGGAAAATAGCGCCTAAAAGATCAAAGCACCAACCGCAGATATCTAGAGACCGGGGCAAAGTCCAAATTTATGGCTCACAGTGATGGGAGAGTGGGTCGGACACACAAAGTGGATTGGGCCTGGTCCCTGCTTACCTTTGAACTTAGAAGAAATTTTGAAGAAATATTTCTGAGAAGGTAAGAGTTCAGTGGAGCAAGACAGCTATCGGTGTTTAAGGAAGAGGAGTCGTCATCTGGGAGGCACTGGACAAAGTTGTGGTAAAGATTTCTACGTTCAGTCTTAGTCTCTTCTTTGGATGTCAAAAATCCCTATTGGTGTAAAGCTGCAGGCTGCAGCTGATAGGACCGCCATGAGGCTGTATTCCAAGTCTGCGAGGAGCTGCTTAACAGGATGTGCTGCTGCAGTGAAGAACATATCTGGAGCTGCAGTGCAGTTCAGGCCAACCGGCGATGCACCTTTTGTGGATATAGATGCAAATAGTCCATGGTCTCCTGTCTATTATCAGAGCACTTCTTGGTCAAAAATTCTCCAAGTCCCAAGTTCTGGATATTGGCTATCTGGTTACCTTTAGCACCACCTCCAAGGGTCCAGGACTGGAGAGGAGAGGCACCATGTGGAAGGTCAGGCTTCACACAGTCATGGTCCAAGGGTTCAAGATGGTTGTGGCCTTTTCTGTCCCTAAAGCTCTGATCAGGAGGCCAGCCAACTAGCCCTTGGAGTCCCTCTGGAAGAAGGGTTCAAGAAGGAGAGCAGGGCTTTTGCAGCAGGGCTCAAAAGTCACCCTAATATCCTTTATGAATAGCAGCATGCCAACTACATATAGTGAAGTCATGTGTATCCTGTCCTGTCTCCTCTGGGGGCTCAGAGCAGGCTTCAGACAGAAGAGCAGTCCCTCTTGGTGCAGCAAAGCAGTCTTCTAAAGTACACAGCAGTCCACAGCAGCAGGCAGTCCACTGAGATTCCTTCAGCAAGTCCAGAAAGTGAATTGAAGAGTGGATCTGAGGGCCCGATTTTTACACCTAGTGCCTCCTTTGAAGTAGAGCTTTCTAGAGGGTTCCCCTTCCAGAAGGGTGTAGAATGTCCTAGCTCCCTGCCCTAGTCCCAGTCTGTCTGCAGGCACAATAGGCTAGTGTGAAGTTCTTTTTGTGAGGGCAGGGCACAGCCTATTGAAGTACAAGTAGGGCCTTGCTCACTTCCGCCCCCGCACACGATCATGCCGGAGATGGCTCATTCAGGCACAACTAAAAGACGAAAGAGGTAGGCCTAACAGTTGTAAAAAACACATTTGTAAATTTTTCACTACCAGGACATGTAAAACTTACAAGTACATGTCCTCCTTTTGATTTACAATGCACCCTGCCATATAGGCTGTGTGGGTCATACTTTAGAGATGACTTATATGTAATAAAAAGGGAGTTTAGGTCTTGGCAAAAAGTTCATTTTACCAGGTCAAATTGGCAGTTTAAAACTGCCAACAGGCTGTTATGGCGGGCCTCAGACAAGTTTAGAATGCTACTTAAGTGAGTGAGACAATACGTGCTGCCAGTCCATGAGTAGCATTTATTCACAAGGCCCGGGTCAGTGGCGCAGCAAGGTGGGGGCAGTCCGCCAGCACTAGTTTTGTGGAGGCGGCCTCCTCCCTCTTACCTGCCATCTCGGGCTGCAATCACCACCACACCCGCTCTTCAATGCGATCGTTGAGGGCGGCAATCGTAGGAATCTCAGCAGCACCCCGCTCTTCAGTGTGGCCCCCGAGGAGCGGCAAATGCAGAGACTGCCAGAGGCGGCCAAAGGGCTATCTATGCCACTGCCCTGGGTGCATGTACTAAAACTTTACTTGGGACTTACATGTAAATTAAATATGACAATCAGGTGTGAGCAAATTTTCCCATGTTTTAGGGAGTGGTGAGCAATAACTTTAGAAGTTGTTAGCAGTGGTAAAGTACACAGAGTCCTATGGCTGACAAAAACAAATACAGAAAAATAGGAGGGGTGTAGTTACAATGTTTAGGTGAAGACCATCCTAAAGCTGACAGGTCTAACAAATCGTAAATTGGGACCTCAAAGACACATCATCACGTCTTTATTATATTGAGTTTGAGAAAATTACATCAGATTCAGATTTTGGTCAAATTACTGTTTTGGTCCTAACACCTTGGCTCTGTAAATATAATGTCTCTAATCAGTGTAGGCAATGTAATACTGATGAACAATCATGTGTCATACATTTTATTTATATGCCAGTTTTAACTTATATTCAAATGGTTAACCTGAAAGGCACATTGTGATCCAATAACATCTGCACAATAAGCAGTACCCTGCAGTTTATAGATAATGGCATCCGCAGCAAGTTATATGGCTGTACATTTACATTAATAGACATTGCTCTCAAAAGACTACATGATGTGGTGTCTTACTGTGATGTGGACTGCTGTTTTTAAATATTAAATTACTAGAAGTGATTGATTAACATGCCTTTTTTTGTATGAGGGCCCGTGATATATCATGCATGGGTTCTAGTACAATTGCGTTTGCTGGGCAATTAAGATTTTACTCACTGTTAAGATTGCCATATGTCAGGGGGAGACAGAATAAAGCGACCCTATCAGATGGGGAACCATAATCAACATAATAGGCATCAAATTTACCAGAGGACGCATATTAAGTTGACAAGATAAGGGCAAATTAGAATTATTGAGTATAGTATAGATATTGGAGATACAGAAACCAGTTCAGTTAGAAAGAAGTTGAATCTAGAGGAAAATCCTCATTCTATTTTGTGGAAGTGGAGAGCATAAAGCGTGGAGGAGTGAGAAAGAAGGGTGAAAATAATGCTTTAAATAGTAGTGATCTTCAAGGAAAAGTAAGACAAATGTATTAGCTTGTAAGCTAGTCAAAGTACCAATAGGGCAGGGACATAAAGGCTTGGAGCGGTCCGGAATAAAGACAGGGTGGACATTTCCCTAGGTAGTTTTAGAATTCTTGTGTTGTGAGTATCCGAAATCTAGAGGGGTCAGCAGAAATACTGTTGGCCCCACAAAATGTGAACAAAGCTCCAGTCTGTATGTTGGCCTGCGGCAGAGTGTTGATACGCGCCCTATGATAAAGCATGACACAGTTAAGTGTGTGAGGGCCGTATTAGAAAACTAAAGGGTTTTCCACGGGGAGAACCGAGCAGCTACTTAAGAAGCACATTGACTTGATTTCTTCTTTCTTTCCATTATTTGGAAAAGGGTTACAGAATATCCCTACTTACGGATATGGATAGACATATTTGCATCTTGAGAGTGCAAATAGAGGTGTAATATAAGGCTGAGGACAAAGGGGGTCGGAAACAGGTGTGAATTCAATAGGTTCAATGTAGAACAGAAAGGATGGAATGTCAAACAGGGAAGTAAGGCCATAGAATTCCTTGGTGAGGATTAGGTTGTGGTTTATTTTATTTTTAGCTATAGGCATTGTTCTTCCTGGAATTTGGGAAAGAGACAGCTACTGGTGTGTATCAATTAGCCAATGAGAGTGTGGGCCAATCGTGTGAATCAGTGGGATAATACAGATGATAATAATAACAGCGGGTGGGAAATGGCCTTTACAACGGGGCCTTAAGCACGCGTGCTGTTACCCTGCAAGCTGAACACCGCTTGCCTTAACCACGCAACCCATGCATATGAGTAGTTAAGGCAATAGGGTATCTAGCTGTCTGAGCGGATGGGCGGGTAGAACAACCGAAAGGATCACTGCAGGAAGGACGCGGCATGGTAAGCTGGGAGGGAGCTGGGGGGAGGTGGGGGGAGGTTTTAGGTGTGGTTGCTGGTTTTAGGGCTCAGGGCGGGGAGCTTGGGTCGGGGTAGTATTTAGGGCAGGGGGACGAGTTTTAGGGCTCACGGCAGGGGGATGGGCCAGTTTTCAGGGCTGGGGGCCCGTTTTTAGGGCTCAGGGCAGGGGTGCTGGGGTTGGAGTCGTTTTTCTAGGCTGGGGCAGGCTTTTAAGGTTTAGGGTAGGGGTTGGTGTAGTTAATAGGGCTAGGGCAGGTAGATTACAAAGCAGGAGGACGGAAATTACGGCTCAGGACAGGGGGGCCTGGGTGTTATCTTTACCACACATATACCTTTACCAATCATGCCTTTACAACGAAAATCGTTGTAAAGGCATGCGTGGTAAAAGCATGCGTGGTAAAGGCGCGGTTGTTGTAAAGACTGAGTGGTTAAGGCACACGTGGTTTAGGCATGAGTGATTGTGTCATTAATCAGATTGGGTGTGTTGCAATGGGAGTGGGTGTTTGATAAAGTGGTTGGAGGGAAGGCGAATAAACAAATTGGGCTACCGGTGATTCTTAAGGTTAAGGTTGAAGCCACTGAGAACTATGAACTTTCCAGAGGTGGAAGCAGAGTCTAAGATGGGGTGTTTATCCTATAAGAAGGCTCCGGTCACACTGAAGAGAAGCTAGACCACTAATGTATATAGTTTGAAATAGGTGAGTACAGTGAAGTCACTGTTTTAGAAGGTGCATAATAGAGCTTGATCATGGCTGGGAGGGTGTGAAGATGAGGAATTCATTTACAAACAGGCCTATCCCTCGTCTGGTTTGTGCCTAACCTGATTCTCTTTATGCGTCCATAACACATTTACATCACTTTTTTGTTTTCCTTAACTGTGAGGATCAGTTCTGTGCTGCAATAATTTCCATCATTCCCCTGCAGTGAAATTTAGTACTTTTCTATTTAATGCTCTTGCCTTGTCTTCTCTGGCAAGACTTTAACCACTCACTATGCAGCATAGGGAAAATGGGAGTGATGGGAGACAAGAGGAGGACAGAGTGTAAAGAGAACATCATAGCATAAGAAAGAAGTGGAGGGTATAATAAGATAAGCATGAGGTAGAAAGACAGTTGAAGAAAGAAGAGACATAAGGTAGAGAAAGAATAAAAAGGAAGAGATAGATAAGATAAAGTTAAGGGTATAGACAGGAACGTTATTAGAGTGGTGGACATGAATTGAGCTAGGCATATGAAGAAAGGGGTTGGGTACAACGAGAGGTGAAATAGGGGGATAAAATATATAGAGATCAGTGTTAAAAAAATACAGTGGCAGAAAAATGTTAAAGTAGACATGTAGAGAAGTGAGTTGTAGATACAAAAATAACAATTTAAGAGAAAATGGTGAGATAGAGAAAGGGGCAAAATGAGAGAAAGTATAGGACCACAGGTCAGGTAAAGGGAGTAGCATGGGAGAGAGAAAGGTAGAGTGATGCGGTTAAAGTTTGCCTGGAGAGATGAGGCGTAGAGAGAAAATAGGTAAAACAGAGACATTTGAGATAGAGAAAGATAGGCTAGGTGATACAGAAGTAGAAAGGTGGGGAGAGTTGGGTGGGACTCCTCACTAGCTCCCCTTGCTGCCAGTCACCTCTACCTCACTCCTGACTCCTGCTAGGCTGCTCCTGCCCTTGGGAGTAAGCTCCCCAGCCAGCCTTGTCAGACAACCGGTTCTGCAGTCAGGGCAGCTCTTCTAGGTTCCAGCGGCATCAGCCCTTCTGGGTTCCATGCCTTTAGGCTCCAGGTCCATTTCCACTCGCCATTTTCCCACCACCCGCAACCCCACCATCCCTCCCAGGACCTACTTAATGGAGGCCGCAGTGCCTAAGGCATGCCAATGGCAAGCTCCTCCCTTCCTGGGCTGCACCCAGCACCAGGAACCCAGATACTCCACTACAGAGTTCTGAACCCTAGACCTCAGACATCATAACAACTACTGCTTTGCTTCACAGCAGGACCATTCATCTGCCACCAATGTCAGTTCACCTGTAAGCTAGGACCGCCTGTCCACGCAGAAACCCGTGCCACACCCACTCAGCCAGCTGACACCACCCCGGACCCACTTGAATGTTTTTTGATAAATTCCAGATCGATGTGCAAACACGGCACTGAAGTCTGGGACAGCATCACTACCTTCGCCCCATACGTGACCTTTATCACAGAGACATGGCTCAAGTTTTCCTCGGCCTCGACATTGCTACTACAATGCCCAATGGCTACAAGATGAAACAGCGGGATTGCACCAACAAACATGGAGAGGTGGCATCGTCATTATCCACAAAGATTCAATCCGCTGCACCACCACCGAGGAGGAAACCTTGCTGATCATGGAACACCTGAATTTCCAACTCCACACCGACAACAAAACAACCATTAAAGGTACCCTTGCCTATAGACCCCCGGGACCATGAACCGGCCTCTGCAACACCATCACAGATTTCATCACCCCACTCGCCACCGAATCCAACCACTGCATATTCCTTCGTGACCTCAACTTCCACCTGGAGGACCCCACAGGCACAAATTCCGCCAACCTCCTGGAATGAATGGATAACATTGGCCTCACCCAGCTGACCACAGACTCCCCACACAGAGTCGTACACACACTAGACCCTATCTTCACTTCCAGCAACAGTTTTAAACACAGCCGCACCTTGGAACTCACCTCGACTGACTACTCCATCGTGCACCATCACAGGACCACCTTGCACCACCCTCAACACCCACAGAACCTCCTCCCTCAGCTGGAGTAAAGTTACACAGAGCCAATGGATGGACACCCTCAACACCACCCAGCCAGATGCCACAGCCAACCTGAAACAGGCAGTCGAGAACTTCAACACATGGATCACCAATGCCGCCACCGTGTTATCCACACCATATCAGCCAGAACTTGCAGATCCACCAAACAAGCCAGCTGGTACACTTCGGAACTGAGCCAAATGAAACACAGCAGCAAACAACTAGAAAGAAGAAGGCCCTCTACCTGAGATGATACCTACCGAGCCACCTTCAAGTCAGCCCTCACCAAATACCACCAATGACTCAAAGATTCAAAAAAGGAAGCACTTGCAGACTGTATCGAGGCTAGCATCAACCAAACCAAGGAACTCTTCAGCATCCTCAGAGAGTTCAGTTCTCCTGCTCAGCAGTTACCGAGAACACAAACCCTCCCTCATAGGAACTCTGTGATGCTCTAGCTAATCACTTCCACAACAAGAAATCTATCCTCTACTGGAACTTTGACCCCTAAACCCACTGACCTCCTCAGTCTCCCCACATCTACAGAAGCCTCCCCAGACCAACATCTCACCGCATGGGAATAGCTCATCATACTGGACACCATAGCCATAATGGACTTGATCTACTTAGGAGATCCCACTGACCCGTGCTCCCACCACCTCTTCAACCTAGGAAGCGACAAGATCCGCCACTAACTCATCATCATCCTCAGTGTATCCATCACTGCAGCCACCTTTCCCTACACATGGGAACACACAGAGGTCAGACCTCTCCTCAAGAAATCCTCTGCAGACCTCAGTGATCTCCAGAACTACCACCCCTCTCTCTGCTCCCTTTTCCCACCAAAGTCCCGGACAAAAGGCCCTCAACTAACAACTCACAGAATACCTGGAGAGCAACACCCTGCTAGACCCCTCCCAAGCAGGTTTCCGAGCCAACCGCAGCACCAAGACCGACATGATTGCTGCTATGTAGGACGTCAGCACCATACTCGACAGAGGAGAATCGGCATCCTGATCCTTCACGACCTCTCCGCAACCTTCGACACTGTGCCCCACCACACCCTCATCAAAAGACTGCACTAGATCAGAATCAAAGGAGACACACTCAGATGGACAGCATCATTCCTCATGGGATGCATGCAGAGAATAAACTCCCCCCTTCACCTCGCAACCATTACCTGCATTATCCCCCAGGTTTCATCCCTCAGCCCCACCTTCTTCAACATCTACATGACAGCGCTAGCCAACATCATCAGAACCCACAACATCAACATCATATCCTTCTCCAACAAAACCCAGCTCATCCTCTTGCTCTCAGCAGACCCCACTACAACAAAGACCAACTTCCACAACTGCATGAAGAATGTCACAGCCTGGATGAAGGACAACTGCCTGAAGCTCAACATGAACAACACCTAAGTGCTGATCTTTGGCAACCATATTTTCCTCTGGAATGGCACCTGGTGGCCTGCTGAACTTGGACCCACCCCCACTCTAAAAGACCATGCCTGCAACCTCTGCATCACCCTGGACAGCAAACTCACCATGAAACGATAGATCAACACAGTCTCCTAGGCCTGTTTTCACACTCTCCCCATGCTCTGAAGAATATTCAAAAGGCTTACCATAAGCAACAGAGAAAAATTAATGCAAGCCCTCATTACCAGCCCTCTGGACTACGGCAACACACCGTAAAAAGGAACCTACATTGAACTCATGAGAAGGCTCCAGACTATACAGATCTCCGCAGCCAGATTGATCCTCAACCTACCCAAACAGGCCCACATCACCCAGCACCTGAGCAACCTCCACTGGCTCACCCATCCAGAAAAGATGCCAATTCAAACTACTAATACACCCCTACAAAGCCCTCCAAGACAAAGGACCAGCATACATGAACAACTGGCTGAACTTCCACAAACTATCCAGAAACCACTGCTCCACCTCCCTCACTCTTACTTAGACACCACACATCTACTGGAGCCACAGTGAAGGACGCTCCTTCTCCCACCTCACTGCCAAGTCCTAGAATGCCCACCCTCTGCAACTCTGGACATCACCCTCACTGACGGACTTCAGGAAGAAACTTAAGACCCGGCTCGTCGACTAAGCCCAGCAACCCAGCGCCTGGACTGCAGGAAGAAACTCAAGACCTGACTCTTGGACAAAGCCCCAGCAACCCAGCACCTGGATACCCTCCCAAGTGATAAGCCACGCTCTACAATTACGAATTGATTGATTGATTGATAAAAGTAGAGCGAGAGCGGTATTGTAGATATATATAAAAAGAGAGTGGTAAAGAGGGAGGTTAGGTAGAGGCACCTTGAAAATTGAGAAGGAAATACAAGGAGAAACGAGACAGGCATGAGGTACTGATAAAGAATATGAAGTAGGGGTAGAAAAAGATGGATAGCCAGATACAAGTAGGCTAGTGAGAGGGGTACGGTACATGGAACAGAGGTAGAAAGGTAGAGAGGAGGTACACAAGTAAGGTATAAACAAAGGTCCAAGTACATCAAGAGGTATGGTAAAACAGGAGTCAAGAAAGAGGTTGAGAGAGGTGAGGTATAGGCAAATGGAAAGTTAGTGAGTGGTGGTAAAGAGAGAAATGATAGTTCTATGGAGACAAATTATATAGAAGATAGATGCAGGGAGGCGAGATGGTGACAGCAGAGAGGTGCAGAAAGAGGAACAAAATGGAGTTAAAGTTAATAGAGAGGTAGAGATAAAGATTCTGGCATATATAGTGGTAGTGAGAGAGGCAAGGTCCTGTGAGAGAGGTGGGGCAGTGATAAGTGTACTGAGATGCAAATAAAGTAGACATAGGTTAAGTAGAGAGACCTGAGAAAGGCTGAGAGAAAGTGCAGGTGCATAGCAATGTAGAACCTGTCTAGAGGGAGGTAAAAGAGATTGGGCCTCATGTAGGTAGCATACAAGTTACCACTTCTTAAATACCGAACGTTACCGAATCGGTATTTAAGAAGTGGTAACTCGTATGTAGGTAATCATTCGGTAAATATTACCGAATCGGTAAAATTCGGTAATTACCGAAACGGTATTTACCGATTTGGTAATGAGGCATACCTTCCCATTGATGGGAAGGTATGCCTCATTACCGAATCGGTAAATACCGATTCGGTAATGGGGGGAACACATGCAAGGGTGGCAGGGTGTCACATTGACACCCTGTTGCACCCCTGAAGCGGCCATGTGTGCACATGTGGCACACATACATGCCCTAAGGGCATGTATGTCTGCCACATTGCACACTTGTAGGCGCTTTGAAATGCATTTCCACATCCATTCTTCATTTACCACCAACTATTAGTTGGTGGTAAATACCGACTCATAACAACACCCACACACTCCCCCTACATCTCATTTCTGTATTCGGAATTTACCGAATCGGTAAAATTACCGATTCGGTAATTTTACCGATTCGGTAAATTCCGAATACAGAAATTGTCCCCCTACATACCAAAAGCCAAAATACCGGTCGGTAACGGTATAATTACCGAAAATCGGCCGTTACCGACCGGTATTTGGCTACCTACATGAGGCCCATTGTGAGGTAACAAGAGAAACATAAGACTGTATTATTTTTTTTAAGTTAATTCCCACAAACTGCCTGAAAGAATGAGGTTTATGGTCGGGCAGGACAGTCATGCCTTCTAATGTTCAATTAAATGTGAGTGTCCAGCTGTCAAATTGGTAAATGTATTTTTTTATGCATACCGATAACAGCATGACTTCTAACTGTCCCATCACTTTACCTGGGAAGCCCTTAGAAGGCTGGGCCCCTGTTCAATTGTCCACTTTCCCCATTCATACAAGGGTTCTGAGTATTGATATACATTCTGAAGACACAATTGGCAATTTCTCACTTAAAATTATCATTGGATTTACATCCACCAAAAACAGTTGGAGGACGGATGAAGCAATGCACTTAAGCCTTTTTTAGCCCTCAATTAGGATGCATAGCTTATACTATGCTAATTACACTTACTATACCTTTAAGTTAGAGTCAAATAACCTGAATGTTAATTTCTCATAGGTCTCACTAACCATCAGGAAGTCATTTACAACGCTCTCTCTCTTTCTCTCTCTCACACACTCACGCACATATATAGACACACTCACACATAATAGAACATTATGTATACCTTGGTGGATTTCAATGTGATTTTCCTCTCTTTGTCATCATTGACATTGAAAGTATATAGTAATCTTGTGTTTCGATATACCTCATCTTCCTCATCTGAAGTAACCTGAAAAACAGAAGGGGTAATCCAGAAGAAAGAAAACCGGGCTACCCTAGTTACCACCAGTTCTGGAATGTATAGGGTGGTCTAAACACTGTGTTAAACAGCAATTTCACATTTAAGAGTTTCCACAAAATTAGGCTCATGGGTTACACCATGACTTGTGAAGAATAGTCTAAGATATAAATGCAGGTGGCTTACACATCTCTTAACATATCCTGAGTAATAATACCCTAGAAGAGTTAATGGCTGAAACAATAAGTTAGCCAGAAAACACTGATTTTTGCATAACAAAGTATCATGATGTTCTGTGGAAAAAATGATCAACACCTCTCAGCAAGGCCCTTTTAATGTGACAGCATAGATACTTTTCAAGACAAAAAGCTGGCCCAGTGTCACAACTTCTCTCAACACACAATGGTATGTCACAAGACACAAGGATGGTGATGGTTACATTGCATTGGAGCAAGAATATATAATTGAGTCAGGATCAGTAACATAAGATCATACAACCATGGCCCAAATCACAAATCACTTTCACAAGATTACAATGGAAATAGGACTGATCCAAATGAATATATTCATTCTATTGACAGGGCCCTTGATAGATATGTGTTAGTTTATGAGAAATCATCCTTTTTCCTAATCAGACTTTGTCTGTGGTGTATCTGGGAGCATGGAAAGTAGTAAACTGAAATATTTATATCAATTCAATGAGTACAAACATTTGAAAAAAACCCTCAGCACCTTGAGACCCTAACTGGTGAGTAGCACGCTTACAATTCCCTGCTTGATTGATGGATTGATCGAAGTTTCATATCATAAGCTGAATTATATCTTTGCTATAAGTAAACAATTTTATGTGGCCAGTTTTTCCAATACACAGTTAAAATAATAAAGATTGCCATAAAAATGCAGATATACCCTGGAATGCCTAAAAAATTAAACAGCTCCTTAATCCCCAGCACTTCATATCCCTTTATCTATACATCCTCCTTCTCCCTGGAAAGGCCATTTCTTCTGGTCAGAATATACTCTCTAATTGACTGATATGTATGTTGGGCTTTAGCCTTTATGAAGTATTTAATTGTTTATGCTTTCTGATTTCCATGTGTCCTGTTCCAAATGATTCTTCACATACTACAATACTTGTAAGTTTTACTCAAGTGGATGGATAGCAGAGTAAATTACCATAATGTCTTTTGTGAAACTGCATGGACACACCCTTCTTGAAAACAGAGATGGACAGGATCCAGTGCGTTATTAATTCCTCAACAAGCTATCATTCCTTACCCTCTGCCCATTCACTACAGAACGATTACACCACCTTCCCAGTTTTGGGAGGTATCGGCTGTCTTAAACCCTGCTGTTTGTTTAGTGGTTTTCTATAGGGATGCCAGGTACCACATGTGGTCATTGTGTGCTTCTTGTTTGACAATTCTTAACTCATATATGTGTATTCATTATCCAATGGGATTCTTTGTATTTTCCTCATTACCATGAGTAACTGGTTGAAACCAACCTCAGTAATAAGAGGAAACAGGTCACTCAGCTCCCATTTTTCAATAGAAATGTCTGCCTTCATTTTTGGGTCTTTTATCCATTCATATTATTGATGTATGTAAGTGAATGAGCTACACATACAATCTCTTGCGTAGCAGAGACCAGAATGTCCCTGTGTGACCAATCTGCTCAATGATGTTTCCCAGATATGTGTTCTCTTATTACTCTTTTCATAATGGCAAAATGGGTATCTTCTCAATCTCTTTATTGCAATCCATCCGAAAAAGTGTGTCTCCTACTAACTGTATTCCTATTCCTCCATCTTCCCTCCCTCCACCCCTTGCCACCCACAATCTAGCTCTTATTTTTAACTTATCACTTTCTTATGTCTCCTCTTTTACATATACTTGCGGATTTCACACCTAAAATCTGAAAAAGTGCCATTTCTTAACTACATATTATTTGTTCTACCTAACATGGTATTCAGGTGTTCTAATGTTCTTCTCATAGTCTTTCTGGTTGTCCTTTGACTCCTGTACTGTCTTTCTGGAACTCCCCTATGTATCTTCTCTTGAAACGTCCTTCCACTGGCAATGTCTGACCTACACTAACATCCCTCCACAGCCTCTATTTTTAGTTTTCTGTTTTTTCTTTTTTCTTGTGCATATCATTTGCCTGCGTCAAATTTTCCCAGTGATTCCTAAGGATTGTAACTCCTCTTCTTTTTTATTTCCACTACTTCAACCTTACACTCCTTTTTCTGCTTTTAAAGAAACTGTCTTTTATCTCTCTTATTGCCCTTAATCATTTTACATCTTTCTAAAAATTGTTTTATTTTGCATGTTTTTTTCTAATTTTATGTAGAGCGCTGTGATAAAGTTGCTACTTAAATTCAATACAATAAAAAAAATTGAACTAAAATATATTCAAAACATCCTCATATGTAACAAATCAGGAGCCTCCATCCTTGTATCTGTGCTGCCACTCTAGTACAACACATATATATTTACACACCAACTCACAGAGTTTCACGCGGCAGAATTCTGTAGAGGTACATTAAAATGCAGCAAATTTCCACGGAGTTCCACAGGCAGGCGGAATTCGGCATGTCACCCTGATTTTTAGAGCTGGGAGCTTATTTCGCACTGCAAAATCAGTGGAAACAGCACCGTGCAGTGTGCCAGAAGGAGCTGCTTTTATATGCCACTCAAGTAGATTGCGACTGCCCACGTTGAGAAATTTTGCCCGGTGACGTTCTAGCATCTGAAAATCACACTAGGAGATGCTTATTGCCAATTTAATGTTTCAAACACAAGGAGATGATGGACGGAGAGCTGAATCTTTCAGACACTTACCCCAGTCATAGATCTGGGTTGAATCTATCATCATTCTTTAGCTCACTTCGCCACCCCAGTTCAGACCCAGCCATATGCAAATCAGTCTTGACCCTGTTCCTCATGGGAACAGTCTAGCCTGAACTGCCAAGCCAGATCTTCCCTGGCCCGGAAACAAGCAAAGAATTTCTACGTAATAAATGTAGAGAAAGGGGAAAAAATGTATCATATATTAAGAACAGTAGCTGAGTTGGGGAGGCGTCCTCAACATGGGTGCATCAACATGGCACCCAGTCCAGGTGTCCACGATGGTGCTTTCCGAGGGAAGTTGGAGATGGGTATTGTGGGTAATTCCCATCTCCTAGGGTGTGAAAGGATTAGCTTGGTGGGGGTCACTGGGTTTGGGGGAGGGGGGTATTTGGTAGCACAGGGGGGTTTTGAGAGGTGGGGTTGGGGAGCTCATGTGGAAGAAAAAAATAAGCAGATTCTAGGGAGACAGCAAAAAAATGCATTAATGGAAAACAGCTATAGAAGAAAAGGGGTCTTAAAATTCAAATATTATCATGCAGTGTTATGGAGTTATCTAACAAACAAAATTATGGAGCGCTAATCAAGTGGTTAACAGAATTTTCTCAACAGATTTTATTTCTGTAGGAGACTCATCCTAAAACTAATACGCCAAAACATTTTATTCCTAAAGTCTATCATTGATCATACTTTGCCGCAGCGGGGCTGGCAGTAAGGGGGCTAGCGGTGTATTTAGGCCATGGGCCCGATTGGGAAGAGATTCAAGTTCGCAGAGATGAATTTGTGCAGATAAACAAGGTGGCTATGGGAGCAGAAGGCCATATAATTATAGGAGGGAATTTTAATTTTATACAGGATCTAGAAAGGGATACCTCCAATAAAACTAAGAAACAGCTAAGCAGCGCACCAAAAAATGAATAGATCAAATGAAACGGGAGTATCAACTGATGGCGCAGAGCTCATCCAGAATTTTCCCTTTATACCTGCTTCTCGCATCAATTTAAATCAGTTTCTGGTATTGATTTTTTTTCTAATTTCGCATTCTCTTAATTGTATAGACTCTGATATATGGGCCAATGCTTTTTCTGATCACTCATTGCTTAGCATAGATCTGGAGTTTGAAATTAGGAGGAGGGAGAGGATCAGGTGGCAGTTGGACTGTGGCTTTCTTTCTAACCAGGAATGGGTAGCAAATACCAGAAAGTGAATTGAAAATTTTCTTTTCAGATCAATAAGGGCACTGCTTCTGTTTTTTCAGTTTGGGGGGCCTTTAAGGCAACTATCCAGATTAAGATTTTTGCTTTCAAAGCCTCTCAACCAAAAAAATGAGCTTCACACCTCTGTGGATGCTGCTTTACAGAATAGGATTAGTCGACTGGGTGCACAAAACTTAGTAAAAGTGAAACAGGAGCTGAAGGAATTCTTTATTTTAGAAGAAATACAGAGTTCATGGCTCTATCCGCACTAGGTCTATGAGGAAAGTCAGATTGTGGGAACATTTTTAGCATGGTCAACTAGGGTCAAGCAAGATGTGGCAATGATTACGAACTAGTTGAACCAGAAAAAGGGACATTAGTTTATGAAAAGGATAAGATAGCTAAAATGTTCCTACAGCATTATAATAATTTATATGCAGTAAAGTACACAGCCTCAGATGAGACCATAGGTCGGTATAGGTCGGTATTTTCAGTCTATAAAACTTCAGAATCTGACTAATATACAATCAGAAGAATTGATCATAGATATTACAACTCTAGGAAATTCAAAATGTTTTGGCCTCAATGCTTCGTGGTAAAACCTGTGACGACAACGGCTTTCCTTTAGAATTTTATAATACTTTCTCTAAAGAACTTATTCCCTTCTTAGGTGAATTATTTAATTTTATTAAAGGAGATGGGGAGATTATGACAAATTTTAAAGAATCTACAATCATTATTCGGATATAAATATCCATAAAAGCCAATTAGCCTACTTAATACAGATTATGAAATTTTAGTGAAAATCTGGGCCAATCATGTGACCTCAATTGCACAGAAAATAATCCATAGGGATCAGACAGGATTTGTGGACTGACAGGTTGATATCATCTAATACAGGCTTGTTAGTACAAGCACTTAACTTTTTTAATGTGAACCGCACCCCTTCTTTTATAATGATGTTGGATGCGGAAAAAGAATTTGACCTAGTCAACTGGGACATTCTTTTTATTGGCTTAGAGAAGTTTGGCTTTCTGCTACAGTATACCTGTATGTTCTGTTGTCTATATCAAGGCGCACAAGCAAAAAATGTCTTAAACTCCAATTTAGCTGGAATTGTGGAAATAAACAGGGTAACTCGACAGGGCTGCCCCCTCTCATCTGTTTTATTCACTTTTTTAATCGAACCATTGACCGTTAGGATAATGGCTTATTTGGATATAACTGCACTGCTACATGGAATGTCTAAGCTTAAATTGTTTACAGACAATATAATACTCTATCTGAGGCCAGAAGGACAAACTATTGAAGCAGCACTGACAGAACTTTAGCAATTCCAAGAAATTGGGGATTATAAATATATCAATCATTCCAAAGCTGAACTGCTGTTATTTAATACCCCTCTTAATTTTCTTCTGGTAAGTCTTCAGCTGCAGGCTTCTAATAATGCACCTATCCGTTATTTAGGCCTACAAGTCATTAATCAATACACAGAATTATACAGGTTGAATTATGAAACAATGAAGAAAAAGATTAAGGATTTACTAGATAGATGGACACTTCTTCCCCTTACGTTAATAGGATGGGTTGCAGTGATAAAAATGTTCATTCTACCTGTACTGATCTTTTTGTTCACTAATGTCCCAATTAAAATTAATAGAGTATTTTTCAAGGAATTAGAGACACTTTTTAGATGCTGTATTTGGAATAAAAAGGATTCAAGAGTAGGTGTACCCGTGATGCAACTAGATGTAAGTCAGGGAGGGTTAGCATTACCTCATCTATATACATATTATGAAGCTGCTCTTCTAGATATGATGGTACGATTTATAGATGTCAAGGGTATCCAGGATAGATTTTTTTAAGAGAAGATGGTTCAGGAGGGAGGATCCCAGCTTTCAATATTTATTAAAACATCAAAACTCCCAAAAAAGACAAGATATAAAACATTCCAGGAGTATGGATGGAGACTCAAAGCATGCTATTAAAAAAATCGAGCTGCGGGATATAGGTACTTGCAGCTGAGTGAATGTAAAGTATTGGGTCTTCACGTACCAAATGGCCATATAACGCATTGTATTACAAATGGATTTAAAGAATTGGGATATTTTCGGGTTAAAGGGAGAATTATAACCAGGCAGCAACTCCCAGCTAGGTGCGGAGATCGCTGTAAGCATCTGTATTTTGGGTACCTATTGACTGTACTTCTTTTTAAAGATGCTGTGGGTACTTAAATAGTGACTCCCCACCAATAATAACAGCATTATTCAGAACTAAAATGAGGGGCATAGGTAATTGGTACGGATTATCACAGAGCCAGCTGGTAAAAAGGATTTTAGAAAAGATCACGTTGACCACACAGTGTACCTTTTCTAAGGCTGAGTGGCAGCCGATCTCAAAATTAGGATATGAGGCATTAAGAGCAGCCAATTTCAAGAGAATGTCTTTCTTGGCACGTTGGATGGCATACTACACCCCTAAAGCTCTCCAGAAAATGTAACCCAAAATAGAAGATTGTGGCTTTCGCTGTAATCAACTAGGGGGAGGAGACTGGCTGTATACTTTTTTCATCTGTCCAAAGATAGTTGGGTTTTGGGAAGATGAATTTGAAGCCCTAAGTAGTGGAGTACACAGACGGATCGAGCCTGAGCCCAGGGTGGAACTGTTTGGATTATCTAGACAGAGGCAAGATCGAGCATTAGGAAAGGGGGTTGAGGTATTTATCACAATCTGTTCTTTGGTTGCTCGATCATTGATTTTGCAAATTTGGAAGACCAATAGAGTGCCAACATATTTGGAATGCTATAGTAAGATGTGCCGAACAAAGAAGTTCAAGGAGACATTTGCTAAAAGGTGCAGGGGAATCAAACGATTCAATGCCCCAGGGCAACTTATGGAAAATATTGATAACAACACAGGGTAAGATTTTGGCTAAATCTACTATGGAAACAGATTGGAGTAACAGAGGATATCTTGCTTTTTTGAAGATACAAGTCCTTTTTGTATAAGCCAGAATTGAATCTTGAATAGAAATGGTGGACTATTTAAATCTATCACTGTTGCACTTTATTGAAGTAAATCGGACATTGAGGTTTACAGTAGGCCTGGGCGGTAAATTCCGTTCTGCCCGCGAAATTTGCAGAATTTGGGTAATTTCGCGTTCCGCGGAGAACACGGAATTGCCCACAATTCTGCATTCCGCTGCTTCACAGAATTTTTTGCTTGTTCTCGTTCTCAAAACGCGTGTTCACAAGATATTTCCCCCCGAGCAGGCAAACAGCGTTCGTGAACAGGAAAAAAGCATTGCGAAAAAGCAGAATTTCTGTGTGCTCACTGAGATTTTTTACCGTTTCGCAGAGCTTTGCCTAGCGTGACTTCGCAAATTCCGCCCACCCCTAGTTTACAGTACTAATGAAATATGACCATAAGATGCAATAATAGAAGGAATGTTTATATTGATCAGAAAAACTATGTCTCAGATTTGACGAAAGGAGTGTTGAGAGAATTGCTGGTTGCTAAAGGTCGCACTAGTGCACTTTATTGAAAGCATCAAGGACTATTTCTTTATTTATGTAAAATTAATATTTATTTTCTTAGTATTATTAGTATTCTGTGGATATGATAAGAATTGTACATATGTATGAATAATATTTATGTCTTCTATGGAGCTGCTTTACAAAAATAATAATAATATTTAAAAAAAGACCATGTTCCTCATGGGAACAGTTGAACCCAAACTGCCAAGCCAGGTCTTCCCTGGACCAGAAATAAGCATCGTAGGACCGGTTTCAGGGTAACACCCCTCATCAGCCAGGCTAGCTTGAAATCAGTAGAAAAGTGCGCAAATGACCCATGTCTGAACATACCCTGCCAACTTAGGGCAAACAAACCAATTACAAGGAGATGATCGGTGGAGCACTGAATCTTTCAGATACTCACCCCCGTCACAGATCTGGGTTGAATCCATCATCCTTCTTTAGCTCACTTCTCTACCTCAAATCAGACATAGCCATATGCAAATCAGTTTTGACCCTGTTCCTCATGGGAACAGTGTAGAAAGCTGGGTTTCAGTTGCAGAAACCCCCTCACTTTTTGCCAGATTTCTGATGCACTTTGACTTGATGTGCCCTGGGTCCCTGCCAATCAGGTTCCTAGGGTCTGTGTTCTTTCCCGAACTGTACGTTTGTACCCCCAATTGGCACCTCTCTGGCCACATGTGAGACCCTTGTAAAAGGTACCATGGGTACCAAGGGAAAAGTTTTGTGTTTTGATTTAGATACCCGTATATAGGTTTCCCTGGATCATGTCCTTATATAGGCACAACTCACTTATTTAGGCATAGAATCCCAGTCCTTATTTAGGTATAAGCTCAGGAATAGGGATCATTTGAAAAAAACTGACAGGTATCAAGATACCGATACACGTTCCTCTCGTACCTTTCAGACATCTTCACAGACATCCGAAAGAAGAGGACGGTCAGATCACAAAGAAGAACGTATAAAGTCCAGAGACAATCAACAAGTTCAGAAAAACAAACCAAAACCTCAATTCACCAAGAAAAAGGTAGCAGGTCTGAAGCTCAGACATGCCAAAAATTCTGAGGACACAACTCAAAAATGGAGAATTGACTCAGACAATGCTGGCCAGTGCAGCAGAAGTAACAATAGCTCGCCAGAACCTGAAGGAACCTCTGGAGACAGTGGACTTGAATGGATATATAACAATTGAAACTGTAGACACCAGGGTTAGTTCTCCACAAAAGTTATATGAGATAACACTCCGGATGGAGGGAGACATATGAAGACAGGTGAAAGCACTCTTTTGGGAAAATCTTTCAAGGGGTTATGATATACTACTACCCGAAAAAGATTGGCCACCAGAATTTGTCAGGGAGTGCCCACATGACAAAGACATCATTATGCCAGCCTTCTCCAACCATGTTCCTATACATTTAAAATATACTTATGCCAGGAAATGGGCAGTAGCCCAGGCCCCTGCATTATACAAAAATCATGTAGGATGGGGTGAGGACTCACCTCACCATAAAATCCAAATAAAATGTTAACCTACTGTACAAAGGCAGTACCTAATTAAGCAAGAAGCTAAAAAACAGGTCAGGGAGATCTTAGATCAACTTGAATACCGAGGGGTGATTGAAACATGCACCTCATCAATGAACAATCCTTTGTTTCCTGTTTCCAAACCAGACAACACATATCGTCTAGTTTTGGATTACAGACACCGGAACACTTGTTCTAAGACATTTGCTGTGCAAAATGCACACAGTACAGCATTAATGAATAACATTGTGCATAAAAAATATAAAACCACATTGGATATTTCACATGGTTTCTTTTGTCAAAACATAGCACCTGAAAGTAGGTACTTGATAGCTTTCTCAATAATGGGGACTCAGCGTCACTTCTGTCGACTCCCACAGGGGTTCAAGAACATCCCGGGGTTATTCTCAGCAAGAGTAACAGAGTTACTACAAATTTATGATAACAAGGCATTGTCATATGTCGATGATATCTATCTTACAGACGATGACCTGGATAGGCACTTGAACAGGGTGAACACCATTATACTGGGCTTCGCATTTGAGGGCCATAAATTCAACTTTAAGAATTCAAAAATTGCCCATCTCAATGTCCTTTTTCTAAGACATGAACTTTCAAGTGAAGACAAAAGCCTGGCAGTGAATTTTTTAGAAAAGTGTGCACTGCTCCAACCTCCAAAAACGCTGAAAAGTTTACAGTCGATTCTGGATTTCCTGAATTTTGGAAGGATTTACATTCTACATTACACAGAAAGGGTTAAACCTCTCTACAAACTAATCAAACCTGATTTGAAAATCAAAGATTGGACACAGGAACACACAGAAATCCTGTGTTCACTACAAACTGACTTGTTAGCAACAAATCACCTACAAACACGCGTAAATACACGCAATTTAGTGATCCGAATAATTTCGGGTCAATTCGAATTCACCTACTTAACTTTTAATGAAGGTGAAAAAGTACCTATTGCATACAAATTACATTTGTACACACAAGCAGAAATGCTATTCACTTAGACAGAAAAAGTTCTGACAGCAGTTCAAACCGCTGTTGCAAAAGAAAGGGCTCTAGCTCAGTGGAAACGCATTATTGTCGTGACTCCGGTACCAGCCTTAGAGGCAGTTACAAAAGCGAGCATTCCAAATGCAAAACCTTTACATCCAAGATGGATACAATTGGTTAATTCTCTTGCTCCAACAGATGTTGAATATGTTTTTGATCCTTATTTAAAAACACAAGCATTCCTGCAATACGAACACAAATGTCATTTGCCAATTGAGATTCTCCCTCTTGACCAGTATTCATTCCTAATTTATACTTACGGATCAGCACAACCCGCTACGGAAAGTAAGCAAGCTTACAGTGCAGCCTGCGCGATCGTTAAAGGTCGTATGCGCAATGGTAAATTCCGACCGATACTTTGGGAACAAGTAGTTTAGTTGCGAGACGGACTACAAAACACTCCCGTTATACACACGCTGAGTCATCAATGTGATGGCGTTCACGTTGCAGGGAATTCATTGGCTGACGAAGCCGTGAAGGGGGCTGTGTAAACGGCTTCCGTAGCTGCAATCACTCGTAAATAGACAGTGAGATATTGTTGGCTGTCAATGTTTCAAGCAAAGGCAGTGGTGCAGCATTACCTAAAAAGTTTCCACTCAAATACTCGTATATAATTGATGCAAACAGCGTTCCGTTTGCTCAAATCCCTGGAGTGGGGGATAGGGTAATTCCAAACATAGAACGAAGAGCAGCTTTGATTTACATCTGGGAGAGGGTCTGTCACATCAGGGGATCTCTAAAACAATTTTAACATTAAAAGAGATGTACTGGTGGCCTGGAATAAATACACTTATTCACATCTTCATCAATAACTGCATAGACTGCAATAGAGATCGCGGGGCAGAACGCCATGAGATACCAGGCTGCGAAGTAGCCTGCCCAGTACAGACACCATTGTTAGACAGCATTAGACTATCTACATGCAGGCATCCTCTTGGACGAATGCAATCCCACAAACACTAAGTCAAGGTTCCTTTGGATGTGGCCTCAGCGCTCGGCTGACGCTCAAACTGTTATAAAAGATTTGCGAGTCTTTATCGGCACATATGCAATTGGCACACTACATTCTGACCAGGGCCCTGCGTTTAGCTCTCGGGCTTACAAAGAATCCATAGCCAGTTTGGGCGTTGCATTGCGGTACTCCTCTCCATTCCTTCCTGTGGGAAATTTGGTTGTGGGAACAAAAAACCCGGCCATCAAGCGGTCTATAACAGCTAGGGTATTAGGTTTGGGTAATGGGTGGGTTAAACATCTTTATGGGGTCCAACCCTCATTAAACAATTTGCCAAGAAGTTCTCTAAGGTGGTCACTCCACATGAGGTCCTATTTGGGACAAGAATGTGAGTTCCTGATCTCGAATGTAAAGGCACAGTGGTGGAAAATAAACCATTTGATATCAAAGATCGTTTGGCTGATTTACAGGACTTAAATGAACTAAGATCGAAACAAAGCAACGTTTTCCTGAAGCCAACCACCAATGGGGATAAACCAGCCATCCCAGCAAGGCCTTTCTGGATCCCAAAGCTTGGGGATCTAGTCAGAGAGAAGATCGCGGACAAGAAGGAATTTGGGCCTTCTTACAGACAACCAATACCTGTCCTAGCAATCCACGGATCAAGAACAGTACTTCTGCCGCCCCTTGCTGGAAAAAAGGAGAAATTATTTGTGTCCATCGACCTCATCAAACCACACTATGTGGCCGATACTAAACAGTAGCCCATGTGGACTCCAACCAAGTATCAGACACACTCCTCTAGCTACTATCCAAGATGTTCAAACTGAAAGACTCATCACCATTGAGAATCCAACAGTAAGAAATAAAGGACTAAGCAAGAATGCTATGGAACTCATCCCTCTTAAAACCCAAATAACAGTTCGTCCTGATACACTTGTCTACACCAACGTAGCAAGTGATCTACTGGTTCCAGCGATTTCAACGAATCCTGATGCAATTTCAACCATTGACAGAACTGGTTCTGGCTATTTAATTAACTTTGATACGTTTTCTGAGGATCCCAGCGAGCCTGAAACGACGCCAGCCAAAATAACTTTCAAAAAACAAGCACAAGGCTTTTTTCAACACGTGATAAAGAATTATCTGGTTTCACCATGGATTGAACTATGGATTATTTCTGGAATATTTTTCTTTCTAGTTTGGCTAGCTTAAGTAATAACTCTGAGCATGTTGATAGATGGAAGATATATTCATTTGGACACAGGAAGCAAAAATGTGAACTTACTTTTGAAACCACACAAATCATCCCATTTTGAAGCAAGAGACTTGTCAGCAGTGGACATCACAGCCTTTCCTATATAAGATGGTATAGTTTGGGACAAAAGGGATTATGATATGTTCGGTCCGTCTGAACTTCTAAAGATTCCACACTTATTCAAGATATCATTAAGTGACTTTATTACCTCCAGTACCTATTCTGATGATTGGGACTTTGAGATTGTTAATAACATGATGTTTGATCTGCTTCATACTCTAACCATGAATACTTAGAGGGTTCAACAGACTATGAACAGCTTTTTTGTTACAACCACTATGGTCATCAATTCTTGCATAAATCTGCAACACCTAGAAATGTATTCATGTATAACCAATGGGATCATTGTCCTACACCACCAAGGGGTAGCTCAAAAACATTTGAAATGAAGTTTCCATATTTTTCAGGGTACAATACATCTATTCCAGAAACGTTTTACTTTAAAAATGTGAACAAAACAGGAACGAAAAATATGTTAACCAATATGAAACAGATTTATTCTGCAGCCTTTAATGCCCAACTGTCTAGACAGGGTTTCGACTTTTGGAAAAAGACAATTGACACGAAATGTGTCTGGAGTTCAAAATATTGGCAAGTGCAGGGGATAGAAGCTTTGTTTAGAGCCTGCATCATCCCACAGCAGATAATGTTTTTGAATGACACTGTCCAACAAACGTCTTGCCTTGGGTTAGCCAAGAACAAAGACATGAACAAACCGTCTATACCTACACCTGCAAGTAATAGCACTACACAGGGGGTGGTCGACATACATACTATCTTACAATACAACAGATCAGAAAAAATGGTTGCTCTGGCCCACAGACACAAACATCTGTCAGGAAATATTCCTGAACAAAACACAAGGTTTAACAATCAATAGGCCAGACCCAAGCTATGTTCAAAGACAGCATCCAGGGGAAGTAACAACATACAGTGTAGGAAAATTATGCCTTGATTGGCTACAGACATCTACACTAGAGGATGTAACAACACTTATCTTTACTTAAAGAAGACGCAGATCTTAGGGAATTCTTGCTAGGTCCAAGAAAACCACGTCAAAAACGTTTCATATATGTCGGCATCTATGTTGCATATAATGAAATATGGAAGGTTACCCAAGAAGATGCTGCAGAAAGAATACGAGAAATTGATCGTATTAATTCAGAGAAATCTCTCGCTGTGGTCAACAATGGGTTAACGACTTATCCTGGATTTATTCATTGGGCAACATTGTATCCTCTGCTATAGACATTGTGGAACAAGATTTGGTCCTGCTGCATCAAGGCCAGTCTCAATTACGTTCTATTCTGTCATTAGGCTGGACGCTACAAAACGTGCGTGCAGGCTATGTGCCTTGGCGTATCATCAACAAGTCTTCTCTGTTTCCTGATTACAATCTCACTGAAAAACAGATCGCGCTGGCACAAGGGGAATGAAGTATACAGTGCTGAGCATTGAAAAACTGGAAAAATTACCATTTACGGTAGCAGAAAAAACAGCTACAGAATGGATCATACATGGCAAAATAACTCTGCCTGTTACAACTTTCCATTTTCAGTATTGCCTTAAACACATGCCAGTAGGCAAATATGAAAGGTTGGATAAAGAATACATCAGGACATCCTGGGATTTACCTGACACACACAGATGTTGGTGTGGGGAGCGTGAAGTGTTTATTAGTGGTATACACTGTGAAAATGCACTGACCGATTCACTCATATGTCGGTATAATAGCTTACACAGGGCCTGTAGCGGTTCCACCGCAAACTTATACTGCTACCTGCAAGGTTCACAAGCCGCTGTGATTAATCCAATGTTTGGACAACTTTCAAATGGGAGTTACCTCACGTTGAATGATCAGAGCTGTTGCGGCATGTTGCCAGGTATCCCATATCTAGTAACGGTTACTTCCAGGGTCACTTGCTGTATGCAAGTCTTGTTCCCCCAAATAGACACAGTCAGGGAGTCACCTTTATGGCCTTCACTGAACATCTCTTCTATACAAATTGATACTTAAAGCAGAATAAAAGCCATTCTTTTACAACAAACCGTGCCTTTGACCTCGGCCAAAGAAACCTGTGATCTACAAGTGGTAAGGACTTCGGCTGAGATACAGGCTCTGTTAAGGACAAATTGCCCTACACATTTTCACAGAAATGTTGGGACGTATCTTAAACATGTCTGATACGAGCGGAACTGTTATTACCTTTTCAAGCAGTCCTTGGAATCATTCCAAACTTCATGAACTTGGTGTTTGGCTAATTCTAGATCTCGTTGCAGGAATCCTGTTTTTTTATTCCTACTGCTTCGCCATGGCAAGCCAATCCCCCAGTGTCACTTCCAGCACCTTGGAGAATGCTCTCCTGGAAAGGAAGTGTCGTGAGCGCATAGTACAACTATTGGGTTTACTTGGTCTACGAGAACTAAATACCACATGGTTTCTGTCTTTCAGACCAATCTGGCAAGATTGCATCTTACCTGTTCTATGCTGCCTGCTTTACGGTGAAGAATGCGTGCTAGACATCTGTCTAACACTCCCATCAGTCATGCCAATGGATATCGAAACTCTGCTGGACCAGATAACGGCCCATGCTCTGTGTTGTCCCCAGAGGCTGCCGATCCTGATTACGGCATTCATTGAGATCTCACAGATGCAACATGCTACTGCTGAGGTACAAGATGGATCAACAGGCACACAGGTATCAACGAACACTGCTACTGACAATGCATCACATCACTTTGAAGTTAGTCTTCTATGCGAGGTAATCGACCTATCACTGACAACAATAGACAACCTTTTGTCTACAGGTTTAGAGGATTTCATGTTTTACCCAGCATCTTCAAATAACTTTTGATTTGGCTCACAGTGTACCATGTAATCTATGAATTCGGCCTTCATTTTTTCAAAACAAAAAGACTAAATTTGGAACTTTCCTAAGATCGCACTTTTTGAATATTGACTTTTTCTTTTATGACTAAAAGCTCTGCTTACAGTAGAACTCTTCATAGAGAACAGACTTCTTTGAAACACTTCCAGGGACACATTGTCAGCTTTTTTCCACATTTATGTAATCATGACATGAAATGGCTCTGAACTTTTTTCCTTTCTGTAAACCTGGACCATTTCATTACATATGTGTATATATTTTCTGTTCATTCTCTTAGCATTCACTGTAAATATATGCTTAGAATGCAACATTGCATTAATATGTACAGCACCTGTATTTCATGTGTAGCAAACTTTTAAAGAGTTTTTAGTATGCTTTTACAAATGTTGTTAGTGAACATGTGATACTCAATTTTATGTGTTTAGCGTGTTTAGCATTTAGTAATAGCAATCATTCGTCAATGGAGTGGGTGTTGTGTTTCGATTTAGATACCTGTATATAGGTTTCCGTGAATCATGTCCTTATATAGGCACAACTCGCTTTGCCCTTATTTAGGCACAGAATCCCAGTCCTTATTTATCCATTAGCCATGCTGACCAAATACAGGTATGGTCACCTACATCTGTCCATCCCACGTCACAACGAGTTCTTAGAAGCCAGACCCTTAAGCCGAACGGGACTTTCCGTAGCAAGGATTATTGATTTCTCCAAGAACTCATCTATTATGCATGAACTACTATTCCTTAGGGGTTCATCCATGACGTCTTCATCTACCCGGCTTTACGTCAATGCTAGAAACCTTCCAGGTATAAATATGCCTTCCCTTAACATGTCAAACCACGGCATGACTCAGCACAACTTAACTTTATAGTTCGCCACGGCAAGTTTGGAAGAGACCATATCGCGGCCTGACGTGCTGACCAGATGCTGTCGTTCCTGCTTGCAGAGAATCCAACTTCCAGTATTCTGACTCCCTTCGCGGGGTGTTAGAGTTTGAGACCCGGATAGAGATTCCCACCTCGCTCATTCTAATGGTATGGAGCCAACAAGAACCTAGAGGTACTCTTGGCATACTAAACTTAGTATTTCCCATACTATAGAAAACAGCACCTACTTTTACCTCGCACTACACTTAGGTTAGATACCGGGGTAGGACTATTTTAGGAGCATCAGATGAGTATTCACATTTTAGCCTATTATTTATGTATGTATATATGAATATATGTCATAGCTAAAAGACAATGCTATTGCAGTATTATTTCTTCTTTCTGCTTACGCTGTGCGTATTATATCTTGCTTACTGTCTAATGATTGTAACAGCTCACATCTCTTACACGAGAAACAAGACTGTTCAATAAACCCTTTTATTGAAATGCCCGTCTTTCTATTTCTGTGTAACTCTGAAGAAACTAAGCATGCACGATTGAGTGAAACTGTCATCTATTGTTTCCACGATTCTGAGACGCGTTCCGATTCTAAGGGAAACAGAGTTGTCATGTTTATGCAGTTGTCAGAAACGAATCCCTTCTTGTTTATTCGAGAAGTTTCTAGTGACCTCTGAGTTAGCTGGCACACACAAGTAATTAAGTTTAATGTACTCGATAGGAGCATACTGACCTTAGTCCTATGTAAAAACTATAGTGTCTATTATTCCAATGCGCAGAGCCTATAAGGGAAATAGGAACTACACTACAAAAGTGACCAGGGAAGGCCTCTAAGGTGCTGCAGCACATATTGTGGCACCCTTAGAGGTCCTGTACCTTAACACACACACACTGTCAGTGCAGACTACATGTTTTGGTGTAGGAAAAAGTCAAGAGTCGACATGGCACACCTGCCTGTGTGCCATGACTGCAACCCACTGCCTATGGTATAGGTAAGGCACCCCTCTAGCTGGGTGCATGATAACACTGGTGAGAGTAGTTGCATGAGCACTGTACCCCTACAGTGTCTAAGTCCAATCTTAGACATTATAAGTGCAGTAAAGCCATAAAGAGTATATGGTCTGGTAGTTTGCCATTTCGAACTCCACAGCACCATGATGGCTTTACTGAATTCTGGGAAGTTTAGAATCAACCTTCTCAGCATAATAAACCCACATTGATGCTAATGTGGGATAGATTATACCATTCACTCACAGGGCATCTTAGAGATGCCCCCTAAAAAAGACTAGCCTCTGGTGGGCTCCTCCTGACTGTTAAATACCGGCCTGCCACCATGAAATATGTTTCTGGACACCTGGCATGCGAGCCATCGCTCCCTGAGCCCAGAAACAAAGCCTTTCCTGGGTGGAGGTGGTCACACCGCACCCTGGTTAAGAAGAGCTATCTGTAGCAGGGGAGTTTCAAAGGCCTTTGTAACATGGCCCCCAGCCTCTCCAGCTACCAGGAGCACTCCCCCTTCCGGTCTCCCCTCCGTTTCTGTGGGAAGACAGGCAGGAAAAATTAGAACAGCACAGAAAGTGTGCCCATCCCTGCCAACCCCACCTCTCAGGTGGGGAAGGCGAGGTGAAACCCAATCTTCAGTGCCAACAATCGGATTAGGGATTGTGCCCACTCCCCCACGTGTGGTGCGCACAACAAGGGTGTGCTCACTAAGGTCAGTGGCCCATTGGCTACTGACTTCTAGACCCCTAAAACACCCCATAAATACAGTATTTAGGGGGCAGACCTGAACCAAGAATACAGATTCCCGCAATCTACGAAGAAGATGGACAAAAGAAGATGCACAGCAGAGGAGACTGCAGAGAAGTACTGACTTGGCCCCAGCCCTACCGGCCTGTCAGCAGTTTTCAGAGATCCTGCTCCAAAAGTCACCTTGTCCTGCATCCAGTGACCTCTAGAACCCCTAAGAGGACTGACTGCCTTCCACAAAGACCGGATCTCCTGTGAACAGCAGCTCTGTTCAAAAGAATCACCAAAGAATGACTGCTGAGGACAAAGAAACTCAATGCCTACAACCACCACTGCACCCGACTCCTACGGCCCGAGTCCGAGTTGCCCAGTGGCCCCACCAAGGTCCCCCAGCACTCCAGAGTCCGAGTCCAACATGGTTTGACCCCTTGAGGACTCCCTGAAGATGCCTGCAGCCTCTGCACGGAGACTCCCCCAACCATGAGTGACCCATTGAGGTGAAATCATACCTCAAAAGGCACCCATGCATCCGGCCACCCTGCGCCCCGGTGAAGAGGACCTGTGCTCCACCTTCACCTCCAAGCCCTCCAACTTACCTGCCCAGCTGTTGGTTTCTCCAGGAAGACTTCCTGGACTGAGCATGTAGCCAAAATCCCAAACCGTCAACTCCCATTGACAACAACAGGGCACCTGACGCCAAAACAGTACTCTGCATCCGGGCACACCTGTGCCGCTGTGAGTTTATCTTGTGTGCTAAATCGGATCCCCCATTGCCCTGAGCTTAAGTCCAGGAGCTTTGCTCCCACAACCTTGTGGCCTGCTAGTAAGCAGTCACCAACCAGAGTCCACCTATCCCCCATTGGATAACATTGGGCCTCAGCACTCTGCACCCGCCGCCCTAGTGCCGCTGAAGGTGCCTTGAGAGTGCATCCTTGACCCTAGGGGAACCCTGGTTCTAACCCCTGAAAACCAACTCCAAAACCAAAGTACTTACCGTTAAACCAATAACACTTTTTTCTCTCATAGGACTGCATTGACTGCTTTTCTGTGAAAAATCTTCTAAGTGTGGAGTTGGTTGGTATGAAAACCTAAGAAACTGCAAATGTACAAAAACTGATTTACTTACCTTTTATCTAGAAAGTATCCCAGTGTGATATTTAGGCATATCACACTGAGTGGAAAAAGTAACTTAAAAAGTAATCTGAAAAGTAACATACAAAGTAATCACAATAGTAATTGAAAAGTAATTTTGACTATTGACTTACCTGAAAACAAACCAATTGCATTCTACTGCATTCCAACTGTATTCAATTGCATTATTCTTGCAAAGTATTATTTCATTTACCTGCACCAGGCCTGGTGTGGTTCTAGAAATAAAATACAACTAAAATAATATTTTTATGCAAACAAATTGGCCTGAGTTCAATCTTTGAGTGTGTGCCATTCCTCCTTGCTTACGTGTGTACAATAAATGCTTAACACTACCCTCTGATAAAGGCTTCCTGCTCTCCCACACTACCACAAATAGAGAGTAAGGTATTAACTACTTTTACCTCGTCCTAATTCTGGGGATCCACTGGACTCTGAGCACACTATACCTTACTTTGGTATAGTATATACAGAGCCAGCTTCCTACAAACAGTACAACCTGAACTGCCAAGCTAGGTCTTCCCTGGACTGGAAACAAGCATCCTGGGACCGGTTTTGGGGTAACACCCCTCATGAGCCAGCCTAGCTTGAATCCAGTGGCAAAGTGCGCAAGGGACCCACGTCTGGGCATACTCTGCCAAATTAGGATGAAGCAGAAAACATGATGACCAGAGCGCTGAATCTTTCACACACTCCCCCCAGTCAGAGATCTGGGTTGAATCCATCATAGTTCTTTAGCTCACTTCGCCACCCCAGTTCAGACCCAGTCATATGCAGATTAGTCTTGACCCTGTTCCTCACGGGAACAGTCCAGCCAGAACTGCCAAGCCAGGCCTTCCCTGAACCAGAAACAAGCATCCTGGGATCGGTTTCGGGTAACACCCCTCATCAGCAAGGCAAGGTTAAATCCAGCAGCAACGTGAGCAAGGTACCCACATCTTGGCATACCCAATTTAATGTTGGTGAGCCATGCGTGAGAAAAAAATCCATTATGGTTGGTGAAGTTTTGCCAGAACCCCATGTTACAAGCGTGAGGCACCAACGGAGCGGAAATTATTGACTGCCCCTACATTGCACTACCTTTACCAATTCACCAATAACATTGCTTCATTGGTGGTTCCCCATATGATTTTATTTCTTGTCATTCCAACTATCTGGCCTTATACTGCATTGCACTGTGCCATTTGTATAGTGCCTAATTCTACAGGTACGGCCTTGAAGTGATCTTTAAAGCCAGTCAGGTGAAAGGGTACTCTGTTTGTTCTGTATCACTGGTTAGAGTTTATGTTTATAGTTTGATCTATGTGAAACACAATAGGTGTTGTGTGTTTGTTAGTCAGAAGTGTCCTCCAGCTGTTTCAATGCAGAAAGTTAAGAAGTAGACAGAGACATAGATGTTACATGACATCTCCTGTCTGTCATCCAAGTTGAATTATTTGGTGTCAGGATGCCTAGGTTGAGTGGAAATCTTGGTTGATTGAAAAAGTCATGTGTTTGGGCTCATCAAGTATTTTACAGCCTTTTTGGAACTCCTCTTCATTGTAAAGGTTCTGTATTGTTGATGGGGCATAGTTGCAGAGCTTGGCTGTCTGTACCAAAAAGGAAGGTACACCAATGTGGGACATTCTGACACTGGTACTAGTTAGACTTTTGGTCAGTCTGTATCTGAAGCACCTACTTGGTGGTAGGTGCATATTGCTTGTAGTATAGTGATTTGTGGCTTTATTCAATTGGGTTTACCTTATTCTTTGAAAGTTGATAGTGTATGCAAGAGTTGGTATTTGAAAACAAATAATGTTGGCATTGAGTAGCAATGTACTAGAAGAATGTTACAATTCGATAAATTACTCTGAATATCCTGAGAAGCAATGGAGTCTGCCTTGAAGCAGATACATATTGCCATGTTGTGAGAGTGGAGTGCTAGCAAAGCAGGTATTAATAAATTAATGTGATCCTCTAGAATCTGTGGATTATAAAGGTGGGTGTGACTTGGCATATGTTCTGTGGTTGTAATTTAGGCAGTAAAGAACCAAAGTAATGGGGGCCTGTAGCCTGTGTCAATCCATGTGTCTGCAAATATGATACTGGGCCCTCATGCTTGAGATGAGAGATTGAAAACTGATTAACTTTAGGATGAAGGGATAGGTAATTTGCTTATTCACTTTGGTGTGCCTCACTTTGATTAAGGCAGTCAGTGGGGTTCCTAGTCCTCAGACTAAAGGGCAGTGCAGTGGGGGTGGAATCAGTTTTTAAATGTGACAGTCTTTTATTTGCAAGCTTTGGACTTTAGATCATTGGGCATAATGCATTAATCCACTAAAAGACAAGTATCTATGGCACAGAATTGCAGAACGCTTGAGGGTGTTCTGTGTGTCATTAGTATAGTTGCAGCAGATACGGCTAAAAGGTGTAATGAGGTCTTTGTTTGGGGTAACCTAGACATTGGTTGTTTTCTTTTAAGAAGGTGGATAGCTGTGTGATCCCTGTATTTGTGGGTGCTAGCTTCATATGGACATGTGATCTGAATTATGTGATAGATGGTTGCCTTTATAGACACACGCAAAAAGAGGATCCAAACCAAGAAAAGCACTGGAGCTTACTGAGATAATGGAGGAAGCAGACCATGTAGACATCTTTAGAGCTCAGCACTAAACAAGATTTCCTCACACTCATCGTACACCCATTGCATACACAGTAGATTAGACTATATCCTGGGGAAAAAAGAGAATCTAGAGAGGTTCTGTGATGTAGTCAACCTGAGTAGGGTCCTCTCAGACCACTCACCACTGGAGGTGATGCAAAGGTAGTGACAAATTAGGACACAGCTATCCACTTGGAGACTGAAGGGCCTCATTCACAAAGGTAAACTTATAAATTTGTGCAAGTTTACGTGTGTTGTAATTCGCAAGCTCTAACTTATTTCAAACTTTACAACTGCAGACACTCCAAAGTCAGGGCGGAGAACTGCTCACATAAAAAGGTAGGCATGTTGTATCTTTTAATGTGTGGAGTTCACCGTCTGAATGTGGATCCTCCACAATCATTTTCCAAAAAAGTGTAATCGTTTATTGATCAGTTAATGAAAATTGTCAACAATACAAGGCGGAAACTAAACAGCAAATAGAGGCATAAATTATGACAATTAAAAGATCTGACCCAATGTTTTAAAATCATATAATATGCACCATTTAAAAATGCTTTAACAACCAACATCAGGAGGCATTCCCATTCAACCAGTACCTACAATGAGTTTGCTCATGAAACAAAGTGCATTTCGGGCCTGATTTACATTTCGGCAGATGGGTCACTCCTCCACAATGGTGACAGATATCCCATCCGCCAAAATATAAATCTGGTAGGATATTATAGGATTTATATTTCTGTGACGGGATATCTGATGCCATTGTGAAGGAGTAACCCATCTGCTGTAATCTTAATCAGGCCCTTAGTCTTGGGTTGCTTCCATGGCTAAAAAACCATTACATGTGCAAAGAAGAACACAGGAAAAATTCATTTTAACGATTACTGTAAAAAAACATATTAAATCCTAGCAGAAGGTATGATCGTGTGACCAATGCTTTTAATGGATTTACTCATAAGACATTAGATGCAAAATGATTGTGTAATGAGCTCTTCTAAAATCATTAACACAAACATAATGCCAACAACCATGGATACAGTGGGAGCTAGAGTTTGTTTAGCTTGTTTTTTGTTGCAGTGTATTTACAACTTGTTTCAAAAATGTAATCATCTTCCGATCTATAATAGTATTACATCCATTGACACTGGCTATAACTGCCTGACCGCAAGACCACACTTCCAGTATGTTAAAGGATTGCCGTAATAATTGTTGTCGCTTTGTTAAGAAAGCTGGGCAGATGCAAATGATGTGCATTATTATTTCAGGAACTTGGTTGTAGCCCCTACAAGATTTATTAATTGGTTTTACGAGCCATTTCAGACAGAGATCTGGGGTAACAAAATTTCCTAGGTGCAGATTGATTCATTCTATATTTTTGTGGAGAGGATAAGTGATGCTTAGGTATCCCTGATATGCTAAAGTCTCACAGGACTGGATGATTATCCATGAGTGGACTTACTTTGATAAGATATTTTTGTTCTCCAATAGCGAAAGCTCCAGAATTATTTAGTTGACATGTTTCCTAAAGATTTTAAATGAGGTTGAAGTTCCCACCAAATGTTTATTTGTACCGACTCAATGTTGGACCATGAATTATCACTGTGTGGACCCTTGTTTGTAGACATTTCAGTAAGGAGCCTTTGGACTAGTGAGTCTTCATGTGCTGCTCTCAGTTTGTGGGAGAATTTAACAAAAGCTCCTTGTCTTGCATATTTTTGTCTTACAAGTCCAAACTCCATCCCGATTTGTGCTAGTGAGGCTTTCTGGGGTAGTCACAAGAACTGCCTGTAGGTGTTAAGGTTTAGTGACTCAAACCCTTCTGGTTCGCGGCCACAAACTGCTTAACAGCCATAGGGTATGGTGGGTAATAGTTTTGTTCTGATAACATCTAGCAGGGTTAGTAGTGAATTCTCTTCTGCAGGCATAAAAGGTGGCTGTTAGAGACCCTGCCCTAGCTTTAATTTGTTCCTTGTATCGTAAAAAAAGAGTTGTTGGTGTTAATTATCATTTAATTAGTTTATGATTATTTAAGAACCAGGGTCCTGCTTTTAAAATTATTTTACTAAATGCTAAAAACCTTTGTTTTTGTGAGGTTAATGTCCAGTTTGTTTGTACGAGTTTGGTTACATAATTTTACCAACATCCTTTGTAGGCCTACTTTTGTTCTGCCAAAATGAAATGAACTATATCATCAGTTTATAACATACCCATTAATGGTTTCCTCCCTAGTATGGGTGCATGAGCTTTTCCCTGATCCAAGGCTTCTGTGAGGTCTGCCAGAAAGAGGTTGGGCAATGCTGGGGATGTCAAGCATCCCTGTATAAGGCCTGTTGTAGTCTGGATCTTACAGGAGACACTTGTTCCATTTCCTATTTCAATCCTGATCCATTTGTCTGTGTGTTGTTGAACTGATTTTAATAACTTCTCTGGGATCCACTGGCTGCAATTTTGAACCAAACTTTTGTCCTGTCCACTCGATGAAAATCAGCCTTCAAATCAACGAAACAGGCATACAGGAAATGTTTAAGCTTCTGGGCATTTCTTATTGGAAGAACTAATACTGTCAAATTGGTCAGGGTGCCCATCCCATGAGGAAAGCTAGTCTAGATTAATGGGAAGATCTTCCTGTCTTCCATCCAACTGTTCAAACCATGGAGTAAGACCCCTGTATAATATTCAGCCTCGTTATTTAACAAAGTGATCAGACAGTAATTTGAAGGTTTGCTTTTTTTTTTACCTTTAAGGATCGGGTGGATAACCACGCCTCACTATGAGTCTGGAATATGTTTCAAAATGTAACAGTAGTTATTTAGTGGGACTAGATAGTTTGCCCATTTCTCTGAGCTCGGTTTAGAGAGTGCATTTGGTAGACCTCTTGGTCTTATGGAGCAGTCTGATTTGCTTTTTGTTATCAGCTTCTTAAAACTAAGGGTGGGCGTAGTTCGCGAAGTAGCACTTCGCGAAGCTACGCAAAGTGAAGTTCGCACTACGCGAGCTACGCGTAGCACTTCGCGAACTGCGTAGTAACATGTTCGCACTGTGCAAGATGTTGTTTTCAATGATTGCACAGTGCGGACAAGCAACCGGCACTGTGCAATCATTGAAAATGGCATCTTGCACAGTGCGAGCTGTAGTTTTCTGCTGCTCGAGTAGATTTTTACTCGAGCTTCAGTTTTCTCAACGCGAACTGGTAGTTTCTCATCGCGAGCGGTCGCGAGCATATGCGACCCCTCGCAATGAGAAACCTGACCTCCTCGCGTTGGGAATCTCGCCGTGAGGTTTATTTTCCATGCTCGCGATCGCGAACAAGGAAAAAGTCTCGCCAGGATGTCATTTTGCTTGCTCGCGGTCGCCAACTTGACGTTGAGGACCGCGAGCAAGCAAAAAATGACCGCAGCACTACGCAACACTACGCTACGCGTGTTCGCACTGTGCTACGTGCAGTTCGCGTAGTGCGAAGTAGCGCGAACTTCGCAAACTACGCGAGCGTAGCGTAGTGCTTCGCCCAGGCCTACTTAAAACATATTCCGTCTGAGTAATTCATATCCATCACCAATTTAAATACAGGTATATTATGTGTAAAATTGTTGTTCCTGATTCATTCCAAAAAACATTATAACACGCTGTTAAATACTGGACTCAAGTTGACTCAGTGATATTGGAGTTGTTGGAGTTGTGTGGGCCTCTTTCTAGTATGTTAACAGTTCTCCAGAATTGGCTTAGGTGTTTGTTTTAAAGTTGTAGAGTACTCTTGCCCACTGGCCTTCGATGCACTCCTTCTTGAGTGTCCATGTGTTTTTTTGTACTCTGGTGTGTCTGAATTTCTCTGGCAGTACTGTATCAGCTGGGGAATTCTTTGCTGCCCTTAGTAAATGGTTCATGCTGTTTTTTGCGATTCCTATAGCTTGTGCAACTTGGCGACAAATGCCTCCAAGTTTTGCACAGGGTTGCTGTCCTGAGAAACTCTTAAGGTACGCCACTATTTCAGTCCCCAGTAAGATGACTCCTAAGTAAAACACGGACAACTTCACCTTGATGTGTTTCGTTTTGTTTACCTCACCGGTCACTTTAATTAAAGACTGTTTTTATTGACAAATCCAATTAGTAACATTCAGGAGCACCATCTTTAGATTTGCGTGGCACAGTAAAATAGACACACTTTTACCCAAAAGATCTAATTCCTGAAAATTGAAGAACGTATATCCATATTGTTTATAGATATTCCCTTGACAATGGCCAATGCTGGCCGAAATGCATCGGGATGATGGAACCTTAAAACAACCTGCATGCTGGGAATTGTAGTTGTTCTGACTACGAAAAAACATACTATGTTGTGAAATTAACATTATAACGAATTATCAACAACAACTTGGATAGGAGAATTTTTTTAGCACTTTTCATTTAAATATTGGTAACCTCTAGTGAGGACCATATAAATCAGTGCCCTGGGGACATATCCCAAAGGCTTTGGGAATGTTGCTAGACTTTCCTTATAGCAAAACACAAGATGATGGACGGAATGTTGCACATTGGCAAAACATTCATCCCCAGTCACAGATCTGGGTTTAATCCATCATTATTTTGCTCACTACGCCACCCCACTTCAGACATGGCCATATGCAAATCAGTCTTGACCCTGTGCCTCATGGGAACAGTCCAGCCCGAACTGCCAAGCCATGTCTTCCCTGGACTAGAATCATGCATCCTAGGACTGGTTTCAGGGTTTCACCCCTCTTCAGCCAGGATAGTTAACTCCAGTGGCGTAGTGAGCACAGGACCCACGTCTGGGCATACCCTTCCCACATAGGGTGAACAGCAAAACACACAAGATGATGGACGGAATGTTGCACATTGGCAAAACATTCACCCCCAGTCACAGATCTGGGTTTAATGCATCGTTATCTTGCTCACCACGCCACCCCAGTTCAGACATGGCCATATGCAAATCAATCTTGACCCTGTGCCTCATGGGAACAGTCCAGCCTGAACTGCCAAGTCATGTCTTCCTTGGACCAGAATCAAGCATCCTAGGACCGGTTTCGGTGTTTCACCCCTCTTCAGCAAGGATAGCTTGACTACAGTGTCGTAGTGATCACGGGACCCACGTCTGGGCATACATTTCCCACATAGGGTGAACAGCAAAACACACAAGATGAAGGACGGAATGTTGCACATTGGCAAAACATTCACCCACAGTCACAGATCTGGGTTTAATCCATCGTTATTTTGCTCACCACGCCACCCCAGTTCAGACATGGCCATATGCAAATCAGTCTTGACCATGTGCCACATGGGAACAGTCCAGCCCAAACTGCCAAGCGATGTCTTCCCTGGACCAGATTCAAACATCCTAGGACCGGTTTCGGGGTTTCACCCCTCTTCAGCAAGGATAGCTTGACTACAGTGGCGTAGTGATCACGGGACCCACGTCTGGGCATACCTTTCCCACATGGGGTGAACAGCAAAACACACAAGATGAAGGACGGAATGTTGCACATTGGCAAAACATTCACCCACAGTCACAGATCTGGGTTTAATCCATCATTATTTTGCTCACCACGCCACCCCAATTCAGACATGGCCATATGCAAATCAGTCTTGACCCTGTGCATAATGGGAACAGTACAGCCCAAACTGCCAAGCCATGTCTTTCCTGAACCAGAATCAAGCATCCTGGGACCGGTTTCGGGGATTCACCCCTCTTCAGCCAGGATAGCTTGACTCCAGTGGCGTAGTGAGCATGAGACCCACGTGTGGGCATACCCTTCCTACAAAGGGTGAACAGCAAAACAGACAAGATGATGGACGGAATGTTGCACATTGACAAAACATTCACCCCCATTAACAGATCTGGGTTTAATTCATTGGTATTTTGCTCACCACGCCACCCCACTTCAGACATGGCCATATGCAAATTAGTCTTGACCCTGTGTCTCATGGGAACAGTCCAGCCCGAACTGCCAAGCCATGTCTTCCCTGGACCAGAATCAAGCATCCTAGGACCAATTTCGGGGTTTCACCCCTCTTCAGCCAGGATACCTTGACTCCAGTGGCGTAGTGAGCATCAGACCCACGTATGGGTATACCCTTCCCACAGAGGGGGAACAGCAAAACACACAAGATGATGGACGGAATGTTGCACATTGGCAAAACATTCAGCCCCAGTCACAGATCTGGGATTAATCCATCGTTATTTTGCTCACCACGCCATCCCGGTTCAGACATGGCCTTAAGCAAATCAGTCTTGACCCTGTGCCTCATGGGAACAGTCCAGCCTGAACTGCCAAGCCATATCTTCCCTGGACCAGAATCAAGCATCCTAAGACTGGTTTCGGGGTTTCACCCCTCTTCAGCCAGGATAGCTTGACTCCAGTGGCGTAGTGAGCACGGGACCCACGTCTGGGCATACCCTTCCCACATAGGGTGAACAGCAAAACACACAAGATGAAGGATGGAATGTTGCACATTGGCATTCCAGTGTTCCAAGGCCCTGCCCGTGCTGTAAAGGATCCTACTCAAGATGTTATAGACATACAGACTCATGCTACCGCTACTGAACTGGAACACTGGAAATTGTCCGGAGTGGTAGAAACAGATCAGGGATGAATGACAAAGGACAGGGCCCTCTGGTTTCTACCGGACTCTATGGTACCCGTGATAATTGACACCGCACATAGCCCCGCACACTTGGGAGAAAAAGCTATGCTACAGCCTAAGCAACATATGGTATAACAAACATATGCGTGCTGCGGCTAAAAACAAAGTGAAAACATGTATGATCTGTTACCAATTTAATCCTGGGAAAGGCACAGTTACAGAGGGAGGAGGATTCCACCCCCCTGATCATCCTTTTGAAGTCCTACAGATGGATTATATCCAGATGGAAAGATGCAGGGGGTACAAATATGTCCTAGTTGTAGTATGTGCATTGACCCGATGGACAGAGGCCTACCCGGTCCCTGACTATACAGCAGTGACAACAGCTAGACAATTAGTGAGGGAATTTTTTCCTAGATATGGGTTGCCACGTGTCATTTACTCTGACAATGGCCGGCCTTTCTCTTCCGAATTGATGAAACACGTCTCCCTCTTGTTGGGTTATACTTGGAAGTTCCACTGTGTCAGGCACCTACAGGCAGCAGGCTTGGTGGAAAGACATAATCAGACATTGTAGACAAAACTGGCAAAAGTATGTGCAGAGATGGGTACTGACTGGATCACAGCTCTTCCCGTTGCCCTGTTTTACATGAGAATGGTAGCACATTCAAGGTCAGGCCTGTCTCCCTATGAAGTCGTGTTTGGGAGACCCCCAAACATGTGGGGAACACCTATGCCGAAGAAGATAACTGATGTTGACAGTACTATGCTTGCAGATTATTTGGCTTCCTTGATGTCTGCACTCCTCTCTTGTCGTTCACAGGTTGCAGCAGCCTTCCCAGACAAAACCAAACCCGAGGACCACGCCATAAATCCAGGAGACTGGGTCCTCGTGCGGAATTTTGACAGATCAACACCCCTCGAGCCCAGATGGAAGGAGCCTAAATTGGTCATATTGACCACCAGGACAGCGGTCAAGGTTGAAGGTCGAAAAGGATGGCTGCATGCAAGTCATTGTAAGAAATTCTTTGGGGACATTGACACTTATGTGAAGAACAAAGAGTTTAAAGACACAGACTCAAAAGAAATATTACCACCGTTACTGGAGACAACCCCACAGCAAGAATATACTTCCAAGTTTAGGCCTAGACATAAGATCTGATATTCTGGTCAATTAAGTCCACTGGGTACGTCCCGTGGTGAAGCGGCTGGAATAATGATCTCAAATATCCAGGCCAAAAAGACTACGATAAAAGACAAGTATTGTAAAATGCTGTACCAGAGATACTCTGTATTTTTAGTAATATTATTATGTGTTGTGCTTTTTGTCGCAGGTTTGGGGTGGATCTTACACTTGATATACCCTCCTTTCCTGTCAAAAACGTTAAACAGTACTACTATGCATTCCCATATAGAACTTCCTACGCATCTTGCAGACAGGCACCTGGAATTCCGGAACAATACTTTTCTCTCTCTGTTACACCATCATCATCTATCGATTAACACCACTGACTGTTGGGTTTGTGGACTAATGCCACACTCGGCCAGCAAAGGTGTCCCGTTATTGTCATACCCCTTCTCTATGACGGGCTCCTGTTTGGCTTGGAGCCTCATGTTGAAAGAAGGACAGAGGACGGGAAGAATAGAGGACTCCGTCATGGCCTCTTTCACTCGACAGGTCTGGCGTAATACTTCAGAACACAGGGCCTATCCTTTTTGCTATAAATATGAAAATGACACTTACAGTCTCCCCTATACGGAGGAGGAAAAAGAGGAAATGTACACTGTAATTAGTAAGGGCGACACCATATTTGTCGGTATGAAAAGAACGAATAGGCCACTAACACCATCTTTTGCATGGGTGATACCACAAGAGGGGGCCCTTTGTATAATAGGTGTAGGAGATAAGCCGGTGGGGCAGAGTTCTTGTCTAGTTCATAGGAGTTTGAACACCACAATGTCCCCTATCTGGTATTATCACCTAATTCTTATTTTGTTTGCGGAGATAAAGCCTATGTGTGGCTACCTACTGGGTGGAGTGGCTCCTGTGATATTGCCTTCCTGTTGCCTCCCACCTATACAGCTCCGGCAGATTACCATCTGATTGACCCTCTGTCCACCACAACTAGGCGGCGAAGGGGGGTCATAGACGCAGAGGATACTGCAGGACAGGAGGCAGAAGATTTCCTTAAAGGTTACATCTCTTTCTGGGGACCCATGATCAATAGTCGTCACATAAGACAATTAACTCGGGTGCTAAAAAAAACTATAGATGAGACGGCCGGGGCACTGGGCAATGTCACTGCTGAAATGGCCGCCGAAAGATTCATGACTTTGCAAAATCGTATTATTTTAGACATCATACTGGCGGACCGTGGGGGGGCATGCAGATTGATCCATTCCAGCTGCTGTGTTTACATTCCTGATAACGCACCTACGGTGCATGCAGCCATTTCCCGGCTACATGTATTATCAAAGGGCCTCGACCAAGCCACAGGTTCCTGGTCCCTAGTGGACTGGATATGGAGCCTAATTTCAACATGGGGATGGAAAGTGTTGACCGTACTTGGACTGGTCCTTGCTCTTATAACCTCATGTTGCCTTTGTGTCCAGGTCGGGCCCGCTATATGTGGTCTCTGTGCTACATGCCTCGTCCCAAAACCCATTATTAGAGCAAAAGAAAATGAGAAAATGATGCTGCAAGCCCATGTGGACGGTCTCATGGCCATAGAAATGGCCTAAATATGAATTTAAGTCGCGCTTGGGGACAAGGAGGGAATGAGGAAATAAAATAAGAAAAAGACCACTTCCCGGTTCTGTCCCCACGCACACTTCCCTATTCTTTCTGTTCTGAAAGGCAATTCTATATGGCATCCATTTTGGGTACAGCCTCCATGTTAGAATTAATTTCAGCTTGCTCAGGGTTAGCCAGTTCACGGATTTCAAGCTGCATCTAGTTTGTTCAGTCAGCTACATCCCTAAAAGACAGATCTATACAGCATGTATATATTTAGCATCCATTCAAGTATATTTACCGACATTCTGTCCAGCCTGCCCCTGTGAGCCTGTGAGCCCATCCACATTTTTTTAACGTACACATTCCTTTCCCCTGGCGAGGCCCGAGTATATCAGGTCTCTAAACCTTGGGAAGATAATAAATGGACCTCCGAGCTAAAAGAGACACAAACTGATCCCAGACTCGCAGCATACAGATAAGGGTCCCTGTGACCTTGTTCAGGCTCAGGACGCTGTCAAGGAAAACATAAACCATATACGTTTGTTTTAGATAAGGTTACTTTCCGTCCTTGTACAAGAATGTGGCGTAACGATCATCTCTCTTCAGACAACGAAGGATGTCCTGCACTGTGTTTTTTTTTTTAACTATGTAAAGGAGGGGTCCACTCAGAGTGTGTGCAGAAAATGTATATATATTGTACTCTGTGAATAAAGCTTCAGACCACTCCTGAACCTGTTGGTGAAGGAGCTCTCTCCCTTAACCCGGGTTATTGAATAAAGGCCCATTTTTAACTCTTACACCACGCACTCCTCAGTTCATTATTTCATTTATATTGATAATTTATAGAAATTCAGACCTGGTAATTAATTAATTTATCACATATATTCCCTGGACCAGAATCAAGCATCCTAGGACCGGTATCGGGGTTTCACCCCTCTTCAGCCAGGATAGCTTGACTCCAGTGGCGTAGGGCCTGATTCACAGAACTAACTTAAGACAAAATCCTAAACTTACTACCATTTTCGTATTCACAGAAGACACTTACTCATTTTGGTATTCACAGAAGGCACTTACTCATTTCGGTATTCACAGAAGTTAGTAGTCCTAACTTTAGGACTCCTAAATGCCTTCTGTGAATACCGAAAGCCTTAAAATTAGGATTTTTCTCAGTTTAGTAGTAGTATAGTTAGGACTCCTAGCTTTAGGACTCCTAAATGCCTTCTGTCAATACCGAAAGCCTTAAAATTAGGATTTTTCTCAGTTTAGTTGTAGTAAAGTTAGGAGTCCTAACTTTAGGACTCCTAAACTGAGAAAAATCCTACTTTTAAGACTTTCGGTATTCACAGAAGGCATTTTGGAGTCCTAAAGTTAGGACTCCTAACTTTACTACTACTAAACTGATGAAAATCCTAATTTTAAGGCTTTCGGTATTCACAGAAGGTATTTAGGAGTCCTAAAGTTAGGAGTCCTAACTTTACTACTACTAAATTGAGAAAAATGCTAATTTTAAGACTTTTGGTATTCACAGAAGGCATTTAGGAGTCCTAAAGTTAGGAGTCCTAACTATACTACTACTAAACTGAGAAAAATCCTAATTTTAAGGCTTTCGGTATTCACAGAAGGCATTTAAGAGTCCTTAAGTTAGGAGTCCTAACTTTACTACAACTAAATTGAGAAAAATCCTAATTTTAAGACTTTCGGTATTGACAGAAGGCATTTAGGAGTCCTAAAGTTAGGAGTCCTAACTAAACTACTACTAAACTGAGAAAAATCCTAATTTTAAGCCTTTCGGTATTCACAGAAGGCATTTAGGAGTCCTAAAGTTAGGACTCCTAACTTCTCTGACTACCGAAATGAGTAAGTGCCTTCTGTGAATACCAAAATGAGTAAGTGCCTTCTGTGAATACCAAAATGGTAGTAAGTTTAGTATTTTGTCTTAAGTTAGTCCTGTGAATCGGGCCCGTAGTGAGCAAGGGACCCACATCTGGGTATACCCTTCCCACATAGGGTAAACAACAAAACACACAAGATGATGGACAGAATGTTGCACGTGGCAAAACATTCACACTCAGTCACAGATTTGGGTTTAATCCATCGTTATTTTGCTCACCACGTTACCCCAGTTCAGACTTAGCCATATGCAAATCAGTCATGACCCTGTGCCTCATGGGAACAGTCCAGCCCGATCCGCCAAGCCATGTCTTTCCACGACCAGAATCAAGCATCCTAGGACCGGTTTTGGGGTTTCACCCCTCTTCAGCCAGGATAGTTTGACTCCAGTGGTGCAGTGAGCACGGGACCCACATCTGGGCATAACCTTCCCACATAAGGTGAACAGCAAAACACACAAGATGATGGACGAAATGTTGCACATTGGCAAAAAAATCACCCCCAGTCACAGATCTGGGTTTAATCCATTGTTATTTTGCTCACCACGCCACCCCAGTTCAGACATGGCCATATGCAAATCAGTATTGACCCTGTACCTCATGGGAACAGTCCAGCCCGAACTGCCAAGCCATGTCTTCCCTAGACCAGAGTCAAGCAACCTAGGACTGCTTTCGGGGTTTCACCCCTCTTCAGCCAGGATAGCTTGACTCCAGTGGCGTAGAGAGCACGGGACCCATGTCTGGGCATAACGTTCCCACATAGGGTGAACAGCAAAACACACAAGATGATGGACGGAATGTTGCACATTGCCAAAACATTCACCCCCAGTCACAGATCTGGGTTTAATTCATCGTTATTTTGCTCACCACGCCACCCCAGTTCAGACATGGTCATATGCAAATCAGTCTTGACCCTGTGCCTCATGGGAACAGTCCAGCCTGAACTGCCAAGCCATGTATTCCCTGGACCAGAATCAAGCATCCTAGGACCGTTTTCGGGGTTTCACCCCTCTTCAGCCAGGATAGCTTGACTCCTGTGGCGTAGTGAGCACGGGAACCACATCTGGGCATGCCCTTCCCACATAGGGTGAATAGCAAAACACACAAGATGATGGATGGAATGTTGCACATTGGCAAAACATTCACCCCAGTCACAGATCTGGGTTTAATCCATCGTTATTTTGCTCACCACGCCACCCCAGTTCAGAACTGTCCATATGCAAATCAGTCTTGACCCTGTGCCTCATGGGAACAGTCCAGCCGGAACTGCTAAGCATTATCTTCCCTGAACCAGAATCAAGCATCCTAGGACCGGTTTCGGGGTTTCACCCCTCTTCAGCCAGGATAGCTTTGAGGTTCCGTAGCGATCCGAACCCGTGAATTCGGTATCGTAGTACTGACACGATTTCGGTACCAATGAACCGCAAATGATCCATTATATGCATGACAGTGTTTTCGCTACGCAACTAGCATGAATTCACTGAGAAATAGGGCATTCTGTTGTAAAGTCATGGTATCCATTTTAGTTACGGCATCCATTTTGTTTCTTGCCCTCACATAGTCAATGAACGGACGATGACCCCGGCAGAGTCACCTTGTTAAGGACACGTAAGCTCGAGCCCCGCGAAAGGCTGACGCTGCATGACTAGGCAGAATCAAGCTGCCTCCCTTGCCTGAGGCCAGTCCTGCTATACTGGTTCTCGCGTCCGTTGTCCTGACTGAAAGGCCGAAGACGGTAGCCATGCCCGTTTATGATCCATAAACACCTCTTATCCTACTTTTCAATCCTTTGCACCTGGCTCTGCTCCTCTCCTTCTGGGCTTTTACAATGGGGAGGTTACGATTTTTATGATGGGGAGGATCGGGCAAAGAATGGAAAACTGTCGAGGGGACCTGATCGAATACCGAAAACCTACGACTAATTATTGTTTGATGTCTATTTACTGTTTGTTTGGGATACCGGGTTGGGCATGAGAAATATTCGTGTAATGTTGCCTAAAGACATTTTGCGTGTATTTAAAGAACAACCCACTTAATACAAATCGAACAGTCTCGTAGATTCTGCCTTGGTGTGGTTCCTATGACTTCTGTGTCCCTGCAGTAAATAAACCTTGGTCTTTGACGCCACCATCCAGAAGCCCGTGTCTCTGTTTATTTGTGCACCGAGACAGGAGGAACTCAGGGGTCTTTGGGTGTTGTTTCCCTGACACCTCTGGACTCTTAAAAGTCCAGAACCTCAAATTGGCGCCCAACGTGGGGCGACGTCATCCGGTACCGGTCCAAAGCCTGAAAAGTTCGAGAAGTTTCGTGTGAAGATTCCGGAGGGAGGTACCCCGCTTCATCGATCCCTGCATGTCGTAAAAGTGGCCCGACGATCTCTTCCACGAGGGTTCCCGTTCCCAGACGGCTACAGAGGACCGCTGCCCTGACTGTCGCCCTGTCTTGGACCCGAGGTGCAGACCTTAGTACGGCGAGACGTAGACGGGTTCTCCTTGGTGACGTCTTCCACATTTCAGTTAAGTATTAAGTGGGTTACGCTCAGTTTGGTTGTTCCTTGTTGCTCTGGTTTAATTCGTAGATTATCATTGGTTGCTCTTGTTTAGATAATCTTTGTTTCGGTATTAGTTCATTTTGGTAGGCCTAAGTTCTCTGCGCATTTTGGTTGGAATTTGTCTTTGTTTGTGTCATGACTACCAGTAGTAATTGTTTCTTGTCCTGGTTACGTTGCAACGGGGATTCCCGGTTGGAGGATTCGTGTTCGGTTCCTCCGATTGGAACTCCTACATATGAGCTCTATTGTAAACATGGTGTGGGTCCTATTACGTATAATGAAGTATGGGTCCGTTATACCAGAAAAGATGGTGTCCTTAGTTGGCCACCGCATCGTAGCTTCGAAAACGAAATACTAGATAATCTAGAAATGAAGTTGTTTAAGAGAAAAGCCCGGCCGGCAATGTTTGATTCTTTTTGCGTATGGCGCAAAGAAGCCAAACAGAGAGAAATTAGGAAGACGAAGAAAGAACAGAAAGAGAAAGGGTTGACTTTAATGGAGTCTGCTAGGCAGCTGCATGTCAACGAGACTGAGAAAGCAATGGAGGTGGCGAATAGAAAATATAATTTGGCAATTGATAAATGTTACCCTGTATTGCCATCTTGTCCTACCAAGCCGATAGAGGATCATGAAAAGGATCCACTGTTGTCTTACCTGTTGAATTCACCTCCACCGTATGCACAGGGTATTACAGCACCACAGTTATTACCTGTTGTACAGCCAGCTGCTTGTCAGCCTGGAATAGTTGCTCCACTTCCTTTGATTCCAGCTCCTATCCTGCCCGTGGTTATTGTTCCTTCGGCACCCCCTCTTCCTGGGTCGCCTGTTCCGCCTTTGCCTGTCATTTCGCAAACTGCTTTACCTGCTACTCCCACCTTTACTATTTCATCTGCTTCAGCTGCCCTGTCCCCGAACCCTGTGAACATTCTGACTCCGCTTTCCGTTCGTCGGAAAATAACCGACTCTGTAACTAATATCCTAACTCCTCTCTACAGGTCTTTAATTGGGACCCCCGTTTCTGACTCTATACAGAGACGTAGCCAGCTTCCTGGTCCTCAGGAACGAGAAATGTTAGATTCGACAGCTCTTAGGTGGATGTTGAAAGCTGTGAAGTATGATGCATGAAGAGTGTTAGATACCTTTATGCAATGGAATGAACCAACTCAACGTTATGTTTTTGACGTAATGTGTTCTCTTGTGCGTGAAGAATGGGAAGATGATGACTTAGATTCCGTCCCCTCTGATCTGATAAATATTCAGCAGAAATTCGCCGCAGGAATGGTGATAGGTTCAGAAGTAAGAGGAGCGATAGAACTGATTTTAGCTTATAGGGATGATTCCCCTCTTCGAGCGACAAGGGACCCTGATGGTTCACCGATTACTACTAGGAAAAGACGAGGTCAATATCCGATGAGGGAAGTTCCACCGATATGGCGCGATGCAGTTCAAGCTGATGGGGCTAATGGTATTGCAGCTGCCCCGGCACAATTTCAGAGAGTGTGGATACACATCCCTTGGAAGCGGGCCGAAGTATTGGCAGTAAAACAAGCGTTGCCGGACCCGCGTAAAAATCCTGCTGGTTATTACAAAGAGTTAACGCAGACAGTTCAAGCATGTGTCATGAATTTGGCAGACATTGAAATGCTATTTGGCAATGTAGTGCCACAGCCTATATGGGCCAAAATTCGGCAAGAGAACCACCCAGTCGCCTTAGGAGGTGATTGGCCAGCTATTGTAGCAGCCGATGGGCAACAAGTTGGCGGTGCTAAACCGGAACCTCTGATTGCCGCCTTACCTGGCAGAATAATTAATCTGATGAAAACGCTGATGCCAGCGCCACGAGTTAATTGGGATAAACTATCGGCATGCAAGCAAAAGAAGGACGAAAGCGTCTCTGACTTTTTCACTAGATTTGAAGAGACCTTCGTAGACCACAGTGGGCAAGATATGAGTACTGAGGGAGGCCAGAGGTTGTTTGTCGACAAGTTCGTGTTTAATTTACTACCTGAGCTTAGTAACAAGTTAAAGGATTCTGAAAGCGCATGGGCAGTGTCGACGACAGCACAGATACTTGCAACTGCTCAGTATTACGAGAATAGAGAGAAAGAAGAGAAGGAAAAGCCAGAAAAGAAAACCAAAGATTTAAAGACTAAAGTTCTTTTGCAACAGGCATATCCGCTTCGCTCGAATCAGTCAGATTCACAGCAGCGACCCCAGTTTCAGCAACAGCCACAATTCCAGCAAGGGACGTCCCAAAGATTTAATTATGGTTTTTCCCGACAACAGTTAGCATGGAATCAGTGTGCCTATTGTAAAAAGGAGGGCCATTATAAGAATGAGTGTCCAGTACTGCACGCACAGACTAGTGGTGTCCCAGCTCAGAGAGGTAATGTTGGGTTTATGCAAACTCCTAGAGGTAGAGGACGTGGTACAATGACTAGGCCTGGGCGGTAAATTCCGTTCCGCTCGCGGAATTTGCGGAATTCGCGTAATTTCGCGTTCCGCGGAGAACGCGAAATTGCTCAAAAGTCTGCTTTCCGCGATTTCGCGAAATTTTTGCTTGTTCGCGTTCTCAGAATGCGTGTTCGCGAGATATTTCTCCCCGAGCATCCAAACAGCAATTGTGAACAGGAAAAAAGCATCGCGAACAAGCAATTCCGCGTGTTCGCGGAATTTCTGCGTGGTCGCGGAGATTTTTTACCGTTTCGCGGAGATTTGCGTAATGCAATTACGCAAATTCCGCCCACCCCTAACAATGACACCACAGGCTGATCGCCAATCAAATTATTTCGATCAGCGAAATGCACAACCTGCGCAACCAGGTAGATCTCCACAGTACCATGTTGAAGATTATTATGATCATAATGAAGAGATTCAGAGAAGCGAGTACTAGGACAGCCACAGGCAAAGAGAGGGAGTAGTATCAGTTCCAGTTGATCAGAGTGGACCTTATGTCGCAGTAGTTACCTCAGGCGTGGTCGAACCGTTTCTGTTGGATACTGGTGCGGCAAAAAGTTCAATTATGCATGCGAAACTCCCTGGCGCACCTTTGTCTGGCTTAATGAACACTTCAGTAGGTTTCTCAGGCGCCCCTGTTCACAATCCTGTTTCTAGTCCTTTATCAATATCTGTTGGGCCATGCGAGCTAGAAGCACCCCTTATCCTAACAACCGGTTGTAATGAGAATCTGCTTGGTTTAGATCTGTTGAAACGCCTGCATGCGACACTGTACTGTTCTCCTTCGGGAGTACAGCTCACATTAGGCAAGAGAGTCATCTCTCCAATGTATATGTCGATGGATAAGCTCCCACCGGAGCTGCGTTCTCTCCCTGATACTCTTTGGGCGACTGGTCCTAACGATGTAGGCCTCTTGGAAATTTCCCCTTATGTGGTAAGTCTGAAAGCAAATGTTAAATTCCCACGAATTCCACAGTATCGGATTTCGAATGAAGGTGAACGTGCACTCTTGCTGATTGTGAAAGACTTAATACAGAAAGATGTGATAGAGGAAACTAGAGGAAATGTCTGCAATAGTCCTGTTTTGCCGATTTTGAAACGCACTGACCCTTCCAAACCTCCAATCTACAGATTTGTGATTGACCTCAGAGAAGTTAACAAAATAGTGATTCCGCAGTTTCCTGTGGTACCAGATATCACTGCATTATTGACGTTGATTCCTGCCTCAGCCTCATGGTTTACAGTGATCGACTTGAAGAATGCCTTTTTCAGCATACCGATAGCCGAGGAAAGTAGAGACATTTTTGGTTTCTCCTTAGGAGGTCGCAGTTTCAGATTCAAACGCGCTCCACAAGGTTATTGTGAGAGCCCTTCAATTTACAGCCAAGCATTGAAGAGTCAATTAGATGCTCTTGTACTTCCCCCTGGTGTTGCTCTGATCCAATACGTAGACGATCTTTTACTGGCCGCTGATGACAAGGAAACTTGCAAAGCAGCTACAATTTCTTTATTACGTCATTTGTCAGACTTACATCACAAGGTGTCACCTTCTAAACTGCAATATTGTTGCCAAGAAGTGACCTACTTAGGTCATCTTTTGTCAAAGGAGGGAAGAAGGTTGACCCCAGAGAGAATCAAAGCAATTTCGCAGATGACTGTACCAAGCACACAGAGAGAAGTACGTGCGTTTTTGGGTATTACGTCATACTGCAGGCAATGGATCCCAAATTTTTCTCTCATGGCAAAACCATTGGTAGACCTGACTGGAAAAGGTGTTCCGAGCCCTTTGCCATGGTCTGTTGAATGTCAACAGAGCTTCTCCGACTTATGTGATGCGCTGTGTTCAGCTCCTGTGTTGGGTACCCCTGACTACAGTAAACCGTTTACTTTGTATGTCCATGAAAGAGAAGGTTGTGCGTTGAGTGTTTTAACACAACAATTTGGTGACAAACAGCGGCCTTGTGCATATTTCTCATCCACATTAGATCCGGTAGCCAGAGCATTGCCAAGTTGTTTGAGAGCTACAGCAGCAGCTGCAGTGTATATTCGACAGTCTGCTGGACTAGTCATGAACAACATGTTAGTAGTCATGGTTCCACATGCTGTGGATACACTCATGAATCGGACGAAAACTCAGCACCTCACCAGTGCTAGACTATCAGGCTATGAGCTGACGCTTTTGGCAAGTCACATTCAGATCAAGCGATGCAACATATTGAATCCAGCAACGCTGTTGCCGACTACTCTAGAGTCAAGTGATTCAGAGCCCCATGATTGTTGTTTCAAAACTGAGGAAGAGACTAAAGGTAGGATTGATTTAAAAGATACTCCGTTACTAGATCCAGACGGCACTCTATATGTCGATGGGTCGTGTTTCAAACTACAGAATGGTGATGTGACGGCCGCGTATGCAGTTACGACTTTGAGTACGATTGTTGAGACTGCAAGAGTAAGTCAGAATTCTGCCCAAGCTGCAGAATTAATTGCATTAACAAGAGCGTGTGTTTTAGCTGAGGGAAAGAGAGTGAATGTGTTTACTGATAGCCAATACGCCTTCGGCGTAGCACATAGCTTTGGACGTCTCTGGAAAGAAAGAGGTTTTCTCACGTCCCATGGGACTAAGATCCAACATGGTCAGTTAGTCAGCGATCTATTGGAATCCCTGACCCTACCGAATGAAGTTGCGATTGTGAAGTGCAGTGCACATCGAAAGATTACGGATGATGTTGGCCGTGGGAATGCGTTTGCTGATGAGGTCGCTAAAGAAACGGCCAAGAACATGATGAGCCGAATGTACGTTGCAACGTCTGCAAGATGGATTGCTGAATCAGGGATGTGTGAGAATATGATTGAAAGTGTGAAGGCAATCCAGAATGAAGCAACTGAAAATGAGAAGAATGAATGGAAGGAGAAAACGGGTAAAATGGATTCGAGTGGATGTTGGGTTGATTTGTCTGAGCAGCAGCGTTGGATGTTACCTGATGCGTATGTGCTTGCGGTAGTCACGATGGCGCATGGAGCGGCGCACGTTAGTTCGAAAGGGATTTGTAAAATGTTAGCTCCAGTATGGAAGAACAATGGAATTACTAAGTGTGCGGAAAGAGTGGTGAAAAACTGCATGATATGCTTGATGCATAATCCTGGCAAGGGAACCCCAACCCCAACTGGTCATTTTGCTCCCCCTTCTTGTCCCTTTGAAGTGATTCAGTTGGATTTTATCCACATGGACAGGTGTAACAATCTTAAATATGTCCTAGTGGTAGTCTGTGCCTTTTCAAGATGGATTGAGGCATATCCGTTAAAGGATAACACTGCTATGTCCACTGCCAAAATCCTCCTCAAAGAATACTTCCCCAGGTATGGTATGCCACGGATTGTTTGGTCGGACAATGGAAGTGAGTTTGTAGGGAAAGTTATGAAGAGTGTGTGTACGGGTCTGGGTATTACCCAGAAATTTCACAGTGCGAATCACCCACAGTCAGCAGGTTTGGTTGAAGGGTACAATGGTACCCTGAAGCTGAAACTTGCTAAAATTCAAGCTTCCACTGGTCTATCTTGGCCAGATGCACTGCCTTTAGCTCTATTGTCCACCAGAGCGACTGTACATTCTCGAGTAGGGCTTAGCCCATATGAGATTGTGTTCGGTCGCCCTGCTAATGTTTGGGGAGTCCCTAGGCCAAAGGAATTCAAACAGATCAAATACCCAATGTTGATTGATTATCTTTATGACCTGACTGCTAAATTAAGCCTTATTCGTCAACAGGTATTTGAATCCTTGCCTGAAACCAGGCGACCAAGTGGTAGTGCGGAATTTTGAACGAACTCGGAACCTCCAGCCAAGATTCGTGGGTCCGTTCCAGGTACTCCTAACAACGAGAACTGCTGTACGCCTAGCTGGAAGGAAGAATTGGGTGCACGCTAGCCATACGAAGCGTGTCCCTCTCCCACTCCCCTATGACAACTGGGTTAGACAGGGATTTGGAGTATCCGAGACAGAACCTGTTCCTAGGCACATCCCTTTCAGTGATGCAGCAGAGTACATAACGGACCCACAAACTGAAACACAGAACTTTGACACCTCAGCAGGAACTGCTCCTTTGAATCTTGGACCGAGTGTTGTACAAAGTGAACATTTGTCACCTGTGGAGTCGAACATTTCCGCACCTACAGACCAGCTATTTCAAGATCAGACAAGACCCGGAAAGTACAGATATAATCTACGTTCTCATGTTATGAACTGATGACATTGCATAATTACCTTTCTGTTTGAAAACTGTTTTGATCTTACTGCATTCCATTCAGTCAGGAAGTTTGCTCTAAATTTTTATCTTTTTGTTTTTGTTGTTTCTCTCACCTTGCCGTCTGGGTTACCGTAGGGTCGTAACGTGTGCCTTGTTTTAATTTGCAGGGAACCAGACACAAGGTCGGTTTCTTCTGTTTATTCTGGGAACTCCCAGGGTAAACAGAGGCAAGTTTTTTAACAGGTACAAACCATCCGTTGCGAACGGTTGTAGAAGATGGAGCTTTCTGAACTGCGACGGGTTAACGTCATAAATGTGCACAAGACAAAACTATATGACATATTGCATAGCAAATGTTTTCTAAAGCAATGTGACACTTCTAATTGTTTTAATAACTTTGGTAGGCGGAATTATTTTTGGTATTCAGTTGATCTTTACACCTGTTACATCTACAGTATCTCCCCATGTTCCTGTTTCTCCGACTGTTGTTTCTCTTCATTCTTTCCATCCTTTTCCTGCCCACGAGCAAGCTCGACGCTCTGAGTTTATAAATAACACTTTCATTCAGCTCTTACATCAACATCAACTAGTGGTTAACACAACAAACTGCTGGGTGTGTGGCTTGATACCACATACCATGGACAAGGGCATCCCTTATCTGGTTCTGCCCTTTAGTTATAATGGATCATTCTGGGCATTTCAGACCATGTTCGCTTATGCCCTAGAGACCTATCCTCCACGACCTCCGCGTTCCACTAGGTATAACTCTGCTAATAGAGCCTTGGTAAAAGGAATCACTGACATGGTTAGAGATATCAATAACACTCCGTTCATTCTCAAGGATGAATTGCGAGTTTACATGGGTTGGAATGTTACGGAATATGGCATTACTCTGGGTGAGAACAAACGTAAAAGCTCGACTCCGATCTGGGTGGTACCCCACCAAGGTCAGGTCTGTTTGCAAGGAAATGGGAGGAATCCGAAAGCTCGACTAGGGAAGAGTGACTGTATCGAAACATATGTTTTCCCGTCACAGTCTTCCCCTGCATTCTTAGCTGCTAAGGGTACCTATTTTGTTTGCCAAGACAGAGCATACACATGGCTGCCTGCTGACTTCTCAGGCTCATGTTATATCGCTCAACTATTACCTCCGACATACACTGCTGCACCGGACTATCACAAAACTAGAGTTGTGAGAGGTGTTTTCAGTAAAGAAGATACTGCTGGCCAAGAAGCAGGAGACTTCTTCAAAGGTTTCCTTCCATTCTGGGGGCCTATGGCCAACGGTAGAAACTTACGTCAACTAACACGGGTAGTTGAATCCACTATCACCGAAACTGCGGGTGCCCTTAGTAACCTGACAGCTGAGCTTCAAGCGGATCGCCTCATGACGTTACAGAACCGTATGGTCCTTGATGTGTTACTTGCAGATCGAGGTGGAGTATGTAAGATGATCCAATCGAGTTGCTGTGTTTTTATCCCAGATAATGCGCCAACGGTATACAAGGCCATCTCTAAGTTACACAAAATCTCTGACTCTATTCATGTAGAGGAAGGTGACTGGTCATTAATGGGATGGTACTGGAGCCTGTTATCTGCGTGGGGATGGAAGGTTCTGATAGTCACTGGTGTTGCGTTGGTATTTTTATTTTCGTGCTGTCTCATTTTTCAGTGTGGTCCTGCCTTATGTAATCTCTGCATTTCAACATGCGTAAGAAGACCACCTGTTTTTAGAGATACGCCACCGGATAGAGTAATGCTTCAACAACATATCAGTGACCTGATGAACATAGAAATGGACTCTGACATAGAGTAAGTTATTGCCTATGTAAGGGCAAAAGGACGGTCTGAGGTTCCGTAGCGATCCGAACCCGTGAATTCGGTATCGTAGTACTGACACGATTTCGGTACCAATGAACCGAAAATGATCCATTATATGCATGACAGTGTTTTCGTACGCAACTAGCATGAATTCACTTAGAAATAGGGCATTCTGTTGTAAAGTCATGGCATCCATTTTAGTTACGGCATCCATTTTGTTTCTTGCCCTCACATAGTCAATGAACGGACGATGACCCCGGCAGAGTCACCTTGTTAAGGACACGTAAGCTGGAGCCCCGCGAAAGGCTGACGCTGCATGACTAGGCAGAATCAAGCTGCCTCCCTTGCCTGAGGCCAGTCCTGCTATACTGGTTCTCGCGTCCGTTGTCCTGACTGAAAGGCCGAAGACGGTAGCCATGCCCGTTTATGATCCATAAACACCTCTTATCCTACTTTTCAATCCTTTGCACCTGGCTCTGCTCCTCTCCTTCTGGGCTTTTACAATGGGGAGGTTACGATTTTTATGATGGGGAGGATCGGGCAAACAATGGAAAACTGTCGAGGGGACCTGATCGAATACCGAAAACCTACGACTAATTATTGTTTGATGTCTATTTACTGTTTGTTTGGGATACCGGGTTGGGCATGAGAAATATTCGTGTAATGTTGCCTAAAGACATTTTGCGTGTATTTAAAGAACAACCCACTTAATACAAATCGAACAGTCTCGTAGATTCTGCCTTGGTGTGGTTCCTATGACTTCTGTGTCCCTGCAGTAAATAAACCTTGGTCTTTGATGCCACCATCGAGAAGCCCGTGTCTCTGTTTATTTGTGCACCGAGACAGGAGGAACTCAGGGGTCTTTGGGTGTTGTTTCCCTGACACCTCTGGACTCTTAAAAGTCCAGAACCTCAGCTTGACTCCAGTGGCGTAGTGAGCACGGGACCCACGTCTGGGCATACCCTTCCCACATAGGGTGAACAGCAAAAAACACAAGATGATGGACAGAATGTTGCACATTGTAAAAACATTCAATCCCAGTCACAGATCTGGGTTTAATCCATCGGTATTTTGCTCACCACGCCACCCCAGTTCAGAAATAGACATATGCAAATCAGTCTTGACCTTGTGCCTCATGGGAACAGTCCAGCCCGAACTGCCAAGCCATGTATTCCCTGGACCAGAATCAAGCATTCTAGGACCGGTTTCGGTGTTTCACCCCTCTTCAGCCAGGATAGCTTGACTCCAGTGGCGTAGTGAGCACGGGACCCACGTCTGGCCATACCCTTCCCACATAGGATGAACAGCAAAACACACAAGATGATGGACAGAATGTTGCACATTGGCAAAACATTCACCCTCAGTCACAGATCTGGGTTTAATCCATTGTTATTTTGCTCACCACGCCACCCCAGTTCAGAATTGGCCATATGCCAATCAGTCTTGACCCTGTGCCTCATGGGAACAGTCCAGCCCGAACCGCCAAGCCATGTCTTTCCACGACCAGAATCAAGCATCCTAGGACCGTTTTCTGGGTTTCACCCCTCTTCAGCCAGGATACCTTGACTCCAGTCGTAGTGAGCACGGTACCCACATCTGGGCATACCCTTCCCACATAGGGTGAAGAGCAAAACACACAAGATGATGGACGGAATGTTGCACATTGGCAAAACATTCACCCCCAGTCACAGATTGGGTTTAATCCATCGTTATTTTGCTCACCACGCCACCCTAGTTCAGACATGGCCATATGCAAATCAGTCTTGACCCTGTGCCTCATGGGAACAGTCCAGCCCGAACTGTCAAGCCATGTATTCCCTGGACCAGAATAAAGCACCCTAGGACCGGTTTTGGGGTTTCACCCTTCTTCAGCCAGGATAGCTTGACTCCAGTGGCGTACTGAGCACGGGACCCACATCTGGGCATACCCTTCCCACATAGGGTGAACAGCAAAACACACAAGATGATGGACGGAATGTTGCACATTGGCAAAACATTCACCCCCAGTCACAGATCTGGGTTTAATCCATTGTTATTTTGCTCACCACGCCACCCCAGTTCAGACATGGCCATATGCAAATCAGTCTTGACCCTGTATCTCATGGGAACAGTCCAGCCTGAACTGCCAAGCCATGTCTTCCCTGGACCAGAATCAAGCATCCTAGGACCGTTTTCTGGGTTTCACCACTCTTCAGCCAGGATACCTTGACTCCAGTCGTAGTGAGCACGAGACACACGTCTGGGCCTACCCTTCCCACATAGGGTTAACAGCAAAACACACAAGATGATGGACAGAATGTTGCACATTGGCAAAACATTCACCCCCAATCACATATCTGGGTTTAATCCATCTTTATTTTGCTCACCATGCCACCCCAGTTCAGACATGGCCATATGCAAATCAGTCTTGACCCTGTATCTCATGGGAACAGTCCAGCCTGTACTGCCAAGCCATGTCTTCACTGGACCAGAATCAAGCATCCTAGGACCGTTTTCGGGGTTTCACCCCTCTTCAGCCAGGATACCTTGACTCCAGTCGTAGTGAGCACGGTACCCACGTCTGGGCATACCCTTCCCACTTAGGGCGAACAGCAAAACACACAAGATGATGGACGGAATGTTGCACATTGGCAAAACATTCACCCCCAGTCACAGATCTGAGTTTAATCCATCGTTATTTTGCACACCACGCCACCCCAGTTCAGACATATACATATGCAAATCAGTCTTGACCCTGCGCCTCATGGGAACAGTCCAGCCCGAACTGCAAAGCCATGTCTTCCCTGGACCAGAGCCAAGCATCCTTGGACCGGTTTCAGAGTTTCACCCCTCTTCAGCTAGGATAGCTTGACTCCAGTGGCGTAGTGAGCACGGGACCCACGTCTGGGTATACCCTTCCCACATAGGGTGAACAGCAAAACACACAAGATGATGGACGGAATGTTGCACATTGCCAAAACATTCACCCCCAGTCACAGATCTGGGTTTAATCCACCGTTATTTTGCTCACCATGCCACCCCAGTTCAGACATGGTCATAATCAAATCAGTCTTGACCCTGTGCCTCATGGGAACAGTCCTGCCCGAACTGCCAAGCCATGTCTTCCCTGGACCAGAATCAAACATCCTAGGACCGGTTTCGGGGTTTCACCCCTCTTCAGCAGGATAGCTTGACTCCAGTGGTGTAGTGATCACAGGACCCACGTCTGGGCATACCCTTTCCACATAGGGTGAACAGCAAAACACACAAGATGATGGACGGAATGTTGCACATTGGCAAACCATTCACCCCCAGTCACAGATCTGGGTTTAATCCATCGTTATTTTGCTCACCACACCACCCCAGTTCAGACATGGCCATATGCATATCAGTCTTGACCCTGTGCCTCATGGGAACAGTCCAGCCCGAAGTGCCAAGCCATGTCATCCCTGGACCAGTGAGGTTCCGTGTGAGACGGAACGACTCTTTTTGAGTGGTGACGAATATGGATGAGTTTGGTGTCTACGAACCGCAAATGACGAGTATAGTGGGTGTACGCAGTTTCGCTATGCAACCACGTATGGTTCGTCTCATTTTTGGGTTTGTTCATCCGAACCCTCGGGTTCCATTTTAGATACGGCATCCATTTTGTTTCTTGCCCTCAAGTAGCCAGCGAACGGACTTTGTCCGCTCCGTGACCCTGGGACTCCCAAGCTTACACGAGGGACACGTGTTTCTTTGAGGGTGACTTTTACGATAAGGGAAATGACACGGCGAAGGCAGATGGCCCCGCTCGAGGCTCATCTTGCCGTGCTAGTCTATTGTTTCAGTCATGCATGCATTGGACACGAGGTCTTTGATCCTGTTATCAAGTTTCCGTTATTACTCCCAACACTCTTTTCTAACCTGTTGTGCATCCTTGTCCTTTCTTTGCATCTGTTTTTGTCCCCTCTCCTAATGTGTTTACGGTCAGAATGGAATGTGTTTTATTGCAGAGAAGAGATGTTTTTACAGTTGGGAACCGGCAATGCTGCTGTAATTATGTTCCGGCCTCCTGAAACATGAACACGACTCTTTTGAAGTTTATTGTGGGAACTGAGTTGTAACCTTTGTTCGCCATACTGTGCAATGGCAAAAACGTGTATAAAAGGAGCGATCCACTTTTGCAATTAGAAGCAGTCTCCGAGAACCTACACGTTGTGTACTTCTTGTGATTTCTGTATCCCTGCAGTAAATAAACGCTGATCTCTGACGTCGCTGGAAGTGTCCCGTGTCTCTGTGTTTTGTACGCCAGAACAGGTAACCCACGAAGGTTTCAGGTGTTGTCCCCTGGCATCGCTGGGTCTTAGAATAACCCAGTCCTTCAGTTGGCGCCCAACATGGGGCAACATCAGCGATACCGGTCCAAAGCCTGACGATCGTGAGGAACTTCGTGTGAAATCTCCAAGGGAAGGTGCACCCCGCTTCATCGATCCAGTTGTCGAAATAAGTGGCCCGACGTCTTTTCCTGCGAAGATCCCCGCCTCCTGACGGCTGCGACGGACTGATGCCCTGACTGTCGACCTGTTTTGGCGCCTGGCGTAGTCCTTTGTACGGCGAGACGATAGACGGGCCTTCCTGGTGACGCCATTGCTCTTTCAGTTAAGTATTTGTGGGTCGCTCCCAGTGTTCCTTTGTTGTTTGCATGGTTCCATAGCATTTGTGGTTCTTAGTTGTTGAGCTTTATTTGACGATTGCAATTGCCAAAACCGAGGGTCTTGCATTTTTGTGCGAGGACATCATAATTCGATAGCCCTTGAAGTTTGTAAACTCGGTTAGTGTGCACGATGCCTGGCCGTAGTACTTTGTTTGGTTTTCTTAAATGTTGCAGAACGGATTCCCGGCTGGAGGATTCATGTCCGATACCTCCGGTTGGAGCTCCAATTTACGAGCTCTATAGTCGCCATGGCGTGGGTCCTATCGTATATAACGAATATTGGGTTCGTTACACTAAAAATGATGGTGTTCTTAGTTGGCCATCACATGGTAGTTTCGAAACTGCCGTTTTAGATAATTTGGAAGCTAAACTGTTTAAAAAGAAGGCTAGGCCAGCCATGTTTGATTCCTTCCGGTTATGGCGTAAAGAGGCCAAGCAGAAAGAAATCAAACAGAGTAAGAAAAATAAAAGAGAAGGTGTCATTACGGTGATGCGAAATGCTGAACAGTATCAGCGAGACAAAGATGAGAAAGAGCAGGAAGTTAGTGCTCGACTTCATCATATGGCGGTGGATAAGTGTTATCCGGTGTTACCGTCTAATGCCGATAAGACGGGAGAAGAAGTGATAGAAGATTCGCTACTATCTTATCTGTTGAAATCACCACCTCCCTATGCTCCAGATACTGTGGGTCCTGTGATTCTTCCTATTCCTCAACCTGCTGTTTTGGCGGCTGCTGGTCAGCCCGTCGTTCCTCCCGCTCTCCCGAATCCTCTTGTGCTGCAAATCGTACATCCTCCTTTACCGGCTTTTCTTCCTACTGCGCCTTTCCCAGCCCCTCCTCAGCCTGTCGTTCCCGCTACTCCTGGTGCCGCGTCCACTTCTACTGTCTCCACTCCTACCGTCGCTGCTCCTGTGCCTTCTTCTTCTTCTCCTTCTGTTCGTAGCCGTCTCCTGAATGCTGTTGCTACTCTTTATTCTCCGCTTTTTGGGCCAATACTTGGATCGACTCTTTCTGATGTTGCCCAGAGGCGCAGCCAGCTTCCTGATGGTAGGGAACGTGAGTCGTTGGTAAAAATGGCACGTAAATGGATTCGTAATCCTGTTAAGTACACTTCGCGTATAGTGTTTGAAACATTTTCCCAGTTTAATGCGCCCACGCAACGATTCGTGTTTGAGGAAATGTGTAAATCGTTGAAGGAAGAGTGGGATCATGATGTGGTCGATAATGTACCGTCTGAGGTTTCTGAGCTCCAGCATCAATTTACAACTGGTGTGATTGTAGGTGATAAGGTTCGAGATGCTCTAGAACGCCTGTTATCCTTTCGATGTACAGTGCAACCTCGAGCATTGTTTAAAGACGAGACTGAAGAGTGGATGGCAAAACCTAGTCAATATCCTATGCGGGAAGTTCCCCCAGTGAGGATGCCAGGTGATCCTAATGCTAATCCTGCTGTCCCAGGACGTTTTCAGAGAGTGTGGATACACCTCCCTTAGCAGCGATCGGAAGTTTTGCAGGTGAAGCAAACTTTGCCCGATCCCCGTAAAAATCCTGCAGGTTATTATAAGGAGTTGTCCCAACTAGTGGATGCTACTGTTATGAATCTTGCTGATATTGACATGTTGTTTGGCAATGTAGTGTCTCAGCCGATTTGGGCGAAAATTCGTCACGTGAATCACACGGCTGAGTTAGGCGGTGACTGGGCTGCCCTTACGGCGGCAGACGCCCAGCAAGTTGGTGGGGCTAAACCTGAACAGCTTATTGTGGATTTGCCCCAGAGGATAATTACTCTTATGAAAACGCTTATGCCAGCAATGCGCGTCAATTGGGACAAATTGTCCGCGTGCAAGCAAAAGAGGGATGAGAGTGTCTCCGATTTCTTTACGAGATTTGAGGAAGCATTTGTTGATCATAGTGGTCAGGACATGAGTTCGGAGGGTGGTCAGCGGTTGTTCGTTGATAAATTTGTATCGAACTTGTTGCCCGAACTCAGCAACAAGTTGAAGAATTCTGAGAGTTCGTGGGCTGTTTCTACCACTGCTCAAATATTGGCTACGGCCCAATATTACGAAAACAGAGAAAAGGAAGAAAGTGAACGTGCAGATAAGAAAACGAAGGATCTTAAAACTAAGGTCTTATTGCAGCAAGCGTATCCTCCGCGCTCAAATTTCAATGACTCGCAACAGCCAAATCGATCACAATCGCAGTTTTCCAGATCGCAGGTGCGCACTGACTCTCCCGCACCTCGCTTTGTGTTGGGATATAATCAATGTGCATATTGTCGAGGGGAGGGCCATTTGAAGTTTAATTGTCCAGTTCTACGTGATAGGAACAATGGTGTGTCAGCTCGAGGAGGTCGTAGTGGTCCTCAACAAGCTTCACGTGGTAGAGGTCGCGGAGTTACTCAGAATCAGGCCGAGCGTCTTGCCACTTCCTCAGACTTGCAGAATTGTTTCGATCGACGCGACCTCTCGTCTGGTAGATCTGCACAGTATCATGTGGACGACTATTATGTCGAGCGTGATGTTGATACGGACGGTATTTACTAGGACAGCCATAGACAAAGGAAGGGAGAAGTATCAGTTCCGGTTGATCAGAGAGGGCCTTATGTCGCAGTTGCCACATTGGGCGTCGTTGAGCCTTTTCTGTTGGACACTGGTGCAGCAAAAAGTTCCATCATGCATTCGAAACTCCCTGGCGCGCCTTTGTCTGGCTTAACGAATGTTTCCGTTGGATTCTCTGGCGCCCCCGTTAGCAATCCAGTTTCTAGCCCCTTGGCCCTTACGATTGGGTCTCATGAGTTAGAAGCTCCTTTGATTTTGACTACTGGTTGTGGTGAGAATCTTTTGGGCTTGGATTTGTTGAAAAGGTTACATGCAACTTTGTACTGCTCTCCTACGGGAGTGGAGCTTACATTGGGTCAGAGTGTGATTTCCCCTATGTATCTGTCGATCGATAAGCTCCCACCGGAATTGAGTTCTCTTCCGGCTTCTTTGTGGGCGACAGGTCCCAATGATGTGGGCCTGCTGGATATACCACCTTATGTTGTTCAATTGAAAGTTGATGCGCGATTACCGCGCATACCCCAGTATCGTATCTCCCTTGATGGTGAACGGGCACTATTAGCGATCATCTATGATTTGATCGATAAAGATGTTATTGAGGAGACACGAGGTAACGTGTGTAATAGTCCTGTGTTGCCTATTCTGAAGCGAACTGATCCCTCCAAGCCTCCCGTGTACCGTCTAGTTATTGACTTACGGGAGGTAAATAAAATTGTTGTCCCGCAGTTTCCTGTGGTGCCCGACATTACAGCTTTACTGACTCTGATTCCAGCCTCTGCATCATGGTTCTCGGTAATCGATCTGAAGAATGCGTTCTTTAGCATTCCGATTGCTGAGGAAAGTCGTGATTTGTTCGGTTTTTCATTAGGTGGTCGTAGCTTCCGGTTCAAACGTGCACCTCAAGGCTACTGTGAGAGCCCATCGATCTACAGCCAAGCTCTCAAGAGCCAACTTGATGCATTCATGCTGCCAGCTGGTGCGGCCTTGATTCAGTACGTTGACGATCTGTTGGTAGCTGCAGACACTGAACAAGTTTGCAAGACTGCTACTGTGTCACTGTTGCAGCATCTATGCGACTTACATCACAAGGTGTCACCTTCTAAATTACAATATTGTTGTCAAGAAGTTACCTACCTAGGTCACTTATTGTCAAAGGCGGGACGAAGGTTGACCCCTGAAAGAATCGCAGCAATTACTCGAATGACTGTGCCGACGACTCAGAGAGACGTACGTGCCTTTCTAGGTATCACGTCATACTGCAGACAGTGGATTCCAAATTTTTCACTGTTAGCGAATCCATTGATAGCTCTCACGTGCAAGGATGTTTCGACTCCTTTGCCATGGACGGAGGAATGTCAGAAAAGTTTTTCTGAACTTCGTGATGCGTTGTGTTCGGCTCCTGTGTTAGGTACTCCTGATTACAGCAAGCCATTTACACTATACGTCCACGAGAGGGAAGGTTGTGCATTGAGTGTTTTAACGCAACAATTTGGTGGCAAGCAGCGCCCGTGTGCATATTTTTCCTCGACCTTAGACCCAGTAGCTAGAGCGTTGCCGAGTTGCTTGAGGGCGACGGCGGCAGCTGCGGCGTCCATTCGACAATCCCCAGGTCTTGTCATGGATAATATGCTCATAGTGATGGTTCCGCATGCAGTTGACACTCTCTTGAATCGTACAAAAACTCAACATCTGACGAGTGCAAGGTTGTCTGGGTACGAGCTGACCCTTTTGGCAAGTCATATACAGATCAAGCGTTGTAATGTACTGAATCCGGCGACATTGTTGCCGATTAATATGGAATCAGATGATGTACCACCACATGATTGTTATTTACGAACTGAGGAAGAAACAAAGGGTCGTGTGGACCTGAAAAACACTCCATTGGCAGATCCCGATGGTACGTTGTATGTTGATGGTTCTTGTTTCAAGTTGCCGAATGGCGATGTGACGACTGCGTATGCTGTAGTGACGTTGAGTACAGTCGTGGAAACTGCGAGATTGAATCAGAATTCAGCACAAGCGGCAGAGTTGATTGCATTGACAAGGGCATGTGTCTTGTCTAAGGGAAAGCGAGTGAATGTGTTTACCGACAGTCAGTACGCATTCGGCGTTACGCACAGTTTTGGAAGACTGTGGAGAGAAAGAGGATTTATGACATCGCATGGTACGAAGATCCAACACGGGCAGCTCGTGAATGATCTTTTGGATGCACTTACATTGCCTAAACAAGTGGCGATTGTTAAATGTAGTGCACATCGGAAAGTGACGGATGATGTTGGTCGTGGTAATGCATTTGCGGATGAGATTGCTAAGGAAACGGCTAAGAATCTTACAACCCGAATGTACGTGACAAGTTCAGTGAGATGGCCGGCGGAAACTGGTATGTGTGAAGATACTGTCGGGAGTGTGAAAGCAATTCAGAACGAAGCCACTGAAGCTGAAAAGATCAAGTGGAAAGAATGTACGGGAAGGTTGGATATGCATGGATGTTGGGTTGACTTGACGGAACGTCAGAGGTGGATGTTACCAGATGCGTACGTATTAGCTGTCGTGACGATGGCTCAGGGGTTGTCACATATTAGTGCAAAAGGGATATGTAAGTTCTTGTCCCCTGTATGGAAGAATGAGGGTATTACTAAGTGTGCTGAGAGAGTGGTTAAGAATTGCATGGTGTGTTTGATGCACAATCCTGGCAAGGGCACCCCCACTCCACCTGGTCATTTTGCTCCCCCTGTTTGTCCCTTCGAGGTTATCCAACTGGACTTTATCCATATGGAGAGATGCAATAACCTGAAGTATGTTTTGGTTGTGGTTTGTGCGTTCTCTAGATGGATTGAGGCCTATCCTCTTAAGGATAATACTGCCCTGTCCACAGCGAAAATCCTGCTGAAGGAATACTTTCCTAGGTATGGAATGCCACGGATCGTGTGGTCGGATAATGGAAGTGAGTTTGTGGGAAGTGTGATGCAGAGTGTGTGTAAGGGCCTTGGAATTCGTCAAAAATTCCATAGCGCTAATCATCCTCAGGCAGCGGGTTTGGTTGAAGGGTACAATGGTACCCTGAAACTGAAACTTGCAAAGATACAAGCTACGACTGGTCTATCATGGCCTGATGCCTTGCCTCTGGCTCTCCTATCAACCAGGGCTACTGTACACTCTCGAGTAGGGCTTAGCCCATATGAGATTGTGTTCGGCCGCCCTGCGAACATTTGGGGAGTCCCGAGACCTAAGGCCTTTGATAGTCTTGAGTATCCAATGCTAATTGATTACCTTCATGATTTGACCACTAAACTACGGTTAATCCATCAACAGGTCTTTGAAGCTCTACCGGCGCAGACAGAGGGTCCTGGACATCAGCTCCGGCCAGGCGATTGGGTCGTTACCCGAAATTTTGGTCGGAAACGTAACTTGGAGCCAAGATTCGTAGGACCCTTTCAAGTCTTGTTGACAACGAGGACTGCGGTTCGATTGGAGGGCAGGAAGAACTGGGTTCACGCCGGCCACACGAAAAAGGTACCGATCTCCTCACCAACAGACGGTTGGGTGAGAACTGGGATTGCGGCAACGGAAACTGAGACTCCTTTAAACTTTGTGCCGTTTAGTGACGCTCAACCTGTAGGGGATGATTTGTCGCTGCCAAACCCACTTGTGGAGTCATCAGTAGCAGAGAACCCAAGGTCCGACTCGTCGTTCACTTCATCGAACACTGTTGCGCCAGCTGAACAATTGTTTGTAGAGCAAACTCGACCTGGAAGAAGTCGATACTTTCTTCGTTCAAGGACTAATAAAAATTAGTTGTATATTTGTTTGTCCCTTTTCTGGTGCTGCTATGAACATTTTGGACAATTACATCCTTTCTTTTTGAGTTTTTATGTGCTTTTCACTGCTAAGAGATTTGTATTAAAACTGAACGTTTTGAGGAAACCCTACCATCCGGGTTACCGTAGGGCCGTGCGGGTACTCCTTTCTGTTTAGCAGGTTTCTGACGTTAGGTCGGTTACTTTTGTCGACTCCTGGGAACTCCTGGGAATTGATAATCGCTACTCAGAACGAAGTGCGTCTAGTACGTCACGGACGGTTTGTAGAGGATGGCATTCTCTAAGCTGTTGGAAGTAGAAACGATGTCGGCGCAGAAATCAGAATTGCATAAGGTTGTACGAACAAAATGTTTTTTGTTTCAGGTGTTCCTACTGTTTCTGACTGTGTCTATGCTATTGGTGGGCGGAGTGTATTTTGGAATACAGTTGTTATTACCTTCTGTTTCACCTACTCTTTCTCCTAAACTAAGCTCCATCACCACTGTTTCCCCACATTCTTTTCATCCCTTGCCTCAACACGAACAGGTTAGACGTGCGGAATTTATGAATAACTCCTTCGTTCAACTCCTACATCAGCATCAGTTGGTGATGAATACTACCAACTGTTGGGTGTGTGGGTTAATGCCACATACCATGGATAGGGGTATTCCGTATTTGGTCCTTCCTTACAGCTCCCAGGGTTCAGCTCGAGCATTCCAAACTATGTTTCGTAGTGCACTAGATTCCTACCCCAGTCGAGAGCCACGCTCTGTCAATTTTGGTCCCGGTCCGTACCACAAGCCTTTGGCGATAGCGATAGCGGATTTAGATAGAGATGTTTTTGATGCATCGCTTATCCCAGATGAAGAGGTGCAAGCCTATAAGGATCTGAGTGAGGCTGAGTACAGTGTTTCAGTGGGTGATAAACAGCTTAAGAGCTCGTCCCCAATATGGATTGTACCACACCTCGGTAATTTCTGCTTGAAAGGTTTGGGTCGAAATCCGAGAGCACAACTTGGGAACAGTGCTTGTACTGACACGTACGTCCTACCGATGCTCTCTTCCCCTGTTTTCCTGACTGCTAAGGGCACTTATTTCGTATGTTATGAACGCGCATATACATGGTTACCCCGTGATTTTTCGGGTACCTGTTATATTGCGAATCTTTTACCACCGACTTTCACAGTTGCCTCAGACTATCACAAGACTAGAGTTGTGAGAGGTGTTATTAGCAAAGAGGATACTGCCGGTCAAGAAGCAGGAGATTTCTTTAAGGGTTTCTTGCCGTTTTGGGGACCTATGGTTAATAGTAGGAACCTAAGACAGTTGACCCGTGTAGTTGAGTCGACTGCTAATATTACCGCGAGTGCCCTTGGTAATTTAACAGCTGAACTTCAGGCGGATAGACTCATGACGTTGCAGAACCGGATGGTTCTAGATGTTGTTCTTGCAGATAGAGGTGGTGTGTGTAAAGTTATCCATTCGAGTTGTTGCATTTTCATTCATGACAATGCTCCAACTGTCTACCAAGCCATCTCAAAGTTGCACAAGATTTCCGAGTCCATACACGTGGACGAAGGTAATTGGACACTTCTAGGATGGTTTTGGGGTCTGATGTCAACTTGGGGTTGGAAGATTCTGATGATCGTAGGGGTTGTTGTAACGTTTCTATTCACGTGTTGTCTTTGTGTAGAGTGTGGTCCTGCCTTATGTGGCCTCTGTGCTACAACGTGTATAAGACGGCCATCTGTTACCAAGGAGACGTTGATGAATAGAATGATGTTCCAGCAGCAGGTGAACGATCTGATGAATATTGAAATCAATTCCGATCTTGACTAGTGCTTGCCTACATGAGGGCAAAAGGAGCGTCTGAGGTTCCGTGTGAGACGGAACGACACTTTTTGAGTGGTGACGAATATGGATGAGTTTGGTGTCTACGAACCGCAAATGACGAGTATAGTGGGTGTACGCAGTTTCGCTATGCAACCACGTATGGTTCGTCTCATTTTTGGGTTTGTTCATCCGAACCCTCGGGTTCCATTTTAGATACGGCATCCATTTTGTTTCTTGCCCTCAAGTAGCCAGCGAACGGACTTTGTCCGCTCCGTGACCCTGGGACTCCCAAGCTTACACTAGGGACACGTGTTTCTTTGAGGGTGACTTTTACGATAAGGGAAATGACACGGCGAAGGCAGATGGCCCCGCTCGAGGCTCATCTTGCCGTGCTAGTCTATTGTTTCAGTCATGCATGCATTGGACACGAGGTCTTTGATCCTGTTATCAAGTTTCCGTTATTACTCCCACACACTCTTTTCTAACCTGTTGTGCATTATTGTCCTTTCTTTGCATCTGTTTTTGTCCCCTCTCCTAATGTGTTTACGGTCAGAATGGAATGTGTTTTATTGCAGAGAAGAGATGTTTTTACAGTTGGGAACCGGCAATGCTGCTGTAATTATGTTCCGGCCTCCTGAAACATGAACACGACTCTTTTGAAGTTTATTGTGGGAACTGAGTTGTAACCTTTGTTCGCCATACTGTGCAATGGCAAAAACGTGTATAAAAGGAGCGATCCACTTTTGCAATTTGAAGCAGTCTCCGAGAACCTACACGTTGTGTACTTCTTGTGATTTCTGTATCCCTGCAGTAAATAAACGCTGATCTCTGATGTCGCTGGAAGTGTCCCGTGTCTCTGTGTTTTGTACGCCAGAACAGGTAACCCACGAAGGTTTCAGGTGTTGTCCCCTGGCACCGCTGGGTCTTAGAATAACCCAGTCCTTCACCAGAGTCAAGCATCCTAGGACCAGTTTCGGGGTTTCACCCCACTTCAGCCAGGCTAGCTTGACTCCAGTGGCGTAGTGAGCACGGGACAAATGTCCGGGCATATCCTTCCCACATAGGGTGAACAGCAAAACACACAAGATGATGGACGGAATGTTTCCCATTGCCAAAACATTCACCCCCGGTCACAGATCTGGGTTTAATCCATTGTTATTTTGCACACCACGCCACCCCAGTTCAGACATGGCCTTATGTAAATCAGTCTTGACCCTGTGTCTCATGGGAACAGTCCAGCCCGAACTGCCAAGCCATGTCTTCTCTGGACCAGAATCAAGCATCCTAGGACCGGCTTCGGGGTTTCACCCCTCTTCAGCCAGGATAGCTTCACTCCAGTAGCGTAGAGAGCACGGGACCCACATCTGGGCATACCCTTCCCACATAGGGTGGACAGCAAAACACACAAGAAGATGGACGGAATGTTGCACATTGGCAAAACATTCACCCCCAGTCACAGATCTGGGCTTAATCTATTGTTATTTTGCTCACCACGCCACCCCAGTTCAGACATGGCCATATGCAAATCAGTCTTGACCCTGTGCCTCATGGGAACAGTCCAGCCCGAACTGCAAAGCCATGTCTTCCCTGGACCAGAGTCAGGCATCCTTGGACCGGTTTTGGGGTTTCACCCCTCTTCAGCCAGGATAGCTTGACTCCAGTGGCGTAGTTAGCACGGGACCCACGTCTGGGCATACCCTTCCCACATAGGGTGAACAGCAAAACACACAAGATGATGGACGGAATGCTACATATTGCCAAAACATTCACCCCCAGTCACAGATCTGGCTTTAATCCATCGTTATTTTGCTCACCACGCCACCCCAGTTCAGACATGGCCATATGCAAATCAGTCTTGAACCTGTGCCTCATGGGAACAGTCCAGCCCGAACTGCCAAGCCATGTCTTCCCTGGACCAGAGTCAAGCATCCTAGGACTAGTTTTGGGGTTTCACCCCTCTTCAGCCAGGATAGCTTGACTCCAGTGGCGTAGTGAGCACGGGACCCACGTCTGGGCATACCCTTCCCACATTGCGTGAACTGCAAAACACACAAGATGATGGACAGAATGTTGCACATTGGCAAAATATTCACCCCCAGTCACAGATCTGGGTTTAATGCATCGTTATTTTGCTCACCACGCCACCCCAGTTCAGACATGGAAATATGCAAATCAGTCCTGACCCTGTGCCTCATGGGAACAGTCCAGCCTGAACTGCCAAGGCATGTCTTCTCTGGACCAGAATCAAGCATCCTAGGATCGGTGTCGGGGTTTTACCCCTTTTCAGCCGGGATAGCTTGACTCCAGTGGCGTAGTGAGCACGGGACCCACGTCTGGGCATCCCCTTCCCACATAGGGTGAACAGCAAAACACACAAGATGATGGACAGAATGTTGCACATTGGCAAAACATTCACCCCCAGTCACAGATCTGGGTTTAATCCATTGTTATTTTGCTCACCACGCCACCCCAGTTCAGACATGGCCATATGCAAATCAGTCTTGACCCTGTATCTCATGGGAACAGTCCAGCCTGAACTGCCAAGCCATGTCTTCCCTGGACCAGAATCAAGCATTCTAGGACCGTTTTCTGGGTTTCACCCCTCTTCAGCCAGGATACCTTGACTCCAGTCATAGTGAGCACGGTACCCACATCTGGGCATACCCTTCCCACATAGGGTGAAGAGCAAAACACACAAGATGATGGACGGAATTTTGCACATTGGAAAACATTCACACCCAGTCACAGATCTGGGTTTAATCCATCGTTATTTTGCACACCACGCCACCCCAGTTCAGACATAGACATATGCAAATCAGTCTTGACCCTGTGCCTCATGGGAACAGTCCAGACCGAACTGCCAAGCCATGTCTTCCCTGGACCAGAATCAAGTGTCCTAGGACCGGTTTGGGGGATTCACCCCTCTTCAGCTAGGATAGCTTGACTCCAGTGGCTTAGTGAGCACGGGACACACGTCTGGGCATACCCTTCCCACATTGGGTTAACAGCAAAACACACAAGATGATGGACAGAATGTTGCACATTGGCAAATTATTCACCCCCAATCACATATCTGGGTTTAATCCATCTTTATTTTGCTTACCATGCCACCCCAGATCAGACATGGCCATATGCAAATCAGTCTTGACCCTGTATCTCATGGGAACAGTCCAGCCCGTACTGCCAAGCCATGTCTTCCCTGGACCAGAATCAAGCATCCTAGGACCGTTTTCGGGGTTTCACCCCTCTTCAGCCAGGATACCTTGACTCCAGTCGTAGTGAGCACTGTACCCACGTCTGGGCATACCCTTCCCACATAGAGCGAACAGCAAAACACACAAGATGATGTACGGAATGTTGCACATTGGCAAAACATTCACCCCCAGTCACAGATCTGAGTTTAATCCATCGTTATTTTGCACACCACGCCACCCCAGTTCAGACATATACATATGCAAATCAGTCTTGACCCTTCACCTCATGGGAACAGTCCAGCCCGAACTGCAAAGCCATGTCTTCCCTGGACCAGAGCCAAGCATCCTTGGACCGGTTTCAGAGTTTCACCCCTCTTCAGCTAGGATAGCTTGACTCCAGTGGCGTAGTGAGCACGGGACCCACGTCTGGGTATACCCTTCCCACAAAGGGTGAACAGCAAAACACACAAGATGATGGACGGAATGTTGCACATTGCCAAAACATTCACCCCCAGTCACAGATCTGGGTTTAATCCACCGTTATTTTGCTCACCACGCCACCCCAGTTCAGACATGGTCATAATCAAATCAGTCTTGACCCTGTGCCTCATGGGAACAGTCCTGCCCGAACTGCCAAGCCATGTCTTCCCTGGACCAGAATCAAACATCCTAGGACCGGTTTCGGGGTTTCACCCCTCTTCAGCCAGGATAGCTTGACTCCAGTGGTGTAGTGATCACAGGACCCACATCTGGGCATACCCTTCCCACATAGGGTGAACAGCAAAACACACAAGAAGATGGACGGAATGTTGCACATTGGCAAATCATTCACCCCCAGTCACAGATCTGGGTTTAATCCATCGTTATTTTGCTCACCACGCCACCCCAGTTCAGACATGGCCATATGCAAATCAGTCTTGACCCTGGGCCTCATGGGAACACTCCAGCCTGAAATGCAAAGCCATGTCTTCCCTGGACCAGAGTCAAGCATCCTAGGACCGGTTTCAGGGTTTCACCCCTCTTCAGCCAGGATAGCTTGACTCCAGTGGCGTAGTGAGCACGGGACCCACGTCTTGGCATACCCTTCCCACATAGGGTGAACAGCAAAACACACAAGATGATGGACGGAATGCTACACATTGCCAAAACATTCACCCCCAGTCACAGACCTGGGTTTAATCCATCGTTATTTTGCTCACCACGCCACCCCAGTTCAGACATGGCCATATGCAAATCAATCTTGACCCTGTGCCTCATGGGAACAGTCCAGCTCGAAGTGCCAAACCATGTATTCCCTGCAACCAGAATCAAGCATCCTAGGACCGGTTTTGGGGTTTCACCCCTCTTCAGCCAGGATAGCTTGACTCCAGTGGCGTAGTGAGCATGGGACCCATGTCTGGGCATACCCTTCCCACATAGGGTGAACAGCAAAACACACAAGATGATGGACGGAATGTTGCACATTGGCAAAACATTCACCCCCAGTCACAGACCTGGGTTTAATCCATCGTTATTTTGCTCACCACGCCACCCCAGTCAAGACATGGCCATATGCAAATCATTCTTGACGCTGTGCCTCATGGGAACAGTCCAGCGCGAACTGCAAAGCCATGTCTTCCCTGGACCAGAGTCAATTATCCTAGGACCGGTTTCGGGGTTTCACCCCTCTTCAGCCAGGAAAACTTGACTCCAGTGGCAAAGTGAGCACGGGACCCATGTCTGGGCATACCCTTCTCATATAGGGTGAACAGCAAAACACACAAGATGATGGACGGAATGTTGCACATTGCCAAAACATTCGCCCCTAGTCACAGAGTTGGGATTAATCTATCGTTATTTTGCTCACCACGCCATCCCAGTTCAGACATGGCAATATGAAAATCAGTCTTGACCCTGTGCCTTATGGGAACAGTCCAGCCTGTACTGCCAAGCCATGTATTCCCTGGACCAGAATCAATCATCCTAGGATCGGTGTCGGGGTTTTACCCCTCTTCAGCCAGGATAGCTTGACTCCAGTGGCGTAGTAAGTACGGGACCCACGTCTGGGCATACCCTTCCCACATAGGGTGAACAGCAAAACACACAAGATGATGGACGGAATGTTGCACATTGGCAAAACATTCACCTCCAGTCACAGATCTGGGTTTAATCCATCGTTATTTTGCTCACCACGCCATCCCAGTTCAGACATGGCCATATGCAAATCAGTCTTGACCCTGTGCCTCATGGGAACACTCCAGCCTGAAATGCAAAGCCATGTCTTCCCTGGACCAGAGTCAAGCATCCTAGGACCGGTTTCGGGGTTTCACCCCTCTTCAGCCAGGATAACTTGACTTCAGTGGCAAAGTGAGCACGGGACCCACGTCTGTGCGTACCCTTCCCACATAGGGTGAACAGCAAAACACACAAGATGATGGACGGAATGTTGCAAATTAGCAAAACATTCACCCCCAGTCACAGATCTGGGTTTAATCCATCGTTATTTTGCTCACCACGCCACCCCAGTTCAGACATGGCCATATGCAAATCAGACTTGACCCTCTGCCTCATGGAAACAGCCCAGCCCGAACTGCCAAGCCATGTCTTCCCTGAACCAGAATCAAGCATCCTAGTACCGGTTTTGGGGTTTCACCCCTCTTCAGCCAGAATAGCTTGACTCCAGTGGCATAGTGAGCACGGGACCCATATCTGGGCATACCCTTCCCACATAGGGTGAACAGCAAAACACACAAGATGATGGACGGAATGTTGCACATTGGCAAAACATTCACCCCTAGTCACAGATCTGGGTTTAATCCATCATTATTTTGCTCACCACGCCACCCCAGTTCAGACATGACCATATGCAAATGAGTCTTGACCCTGTGCCTCATGGGAACAGTCCAGCCCGAACTGCCAAGCCATGTCTTCCCTGGATCAGAATCAAGCATCCTAGGACTGGTTTCGGGGTTTCACCCCTCTTCAGCCAGGATAGCTTTTCTCCAGGGGTGTAGTGAGTACGGGACCCATGTGTGGGCATAACCTTCCCACATAGGGTGAACAGCAAAACACACAAGATGATGGACGGAATGCTGCACATTGCCAAAACATTCATCCCCAGTCACAGATCTGGGTTTAATCCATCGTTGTTTTGCTCACCACGCCACCCCAGTTTAGACATGGCAATATGCAAATCAGTCTTGACCCTGTTCCTCATGGGAACAGTCCAGCCTGAACTGCCAAGCCATGTATTCCCTGGACCAGAATCAAGCATCGTAGGACCAGTTTCGGGGTTTCACCCCTCTTTAGCCAGGATAGCTTGACTCCAGTGGCGTAGTGAGTACGGGACCTACGTCTGGGCATACCCTTTCCACATAGGGTGAACAGCAAAACACACAAGAGGATGGACGGAATGTGGCACATTGGCAAAACATTCACTCCCAGCCACAGATCTGGGTTTAATCCATTGTTATTTTGCTCACCACTCCACCCCAGTTCAGACATGGCCATATGCAAATCAGTCTTGACCCTGTGCCTCATGGAAACAGCCCAGCCCGAACTGCCAAGCCATGTCTTCCCTGAACCAGAATCAAGCATCCTAGGACCGGTTTTGAGGTTTCACCCCTCTTCAGCCAGAATAGCTTGACTCCAGTGGTGTAGTGAGCACGGGACCCACGTCTCAGCATACCCTTCCCACATTGGGTTAACAGCAAAGCACACAAGATTATGGACAGAATGTTGCACATTTGCAAAACATTCACCCCCAGTCACAGATCTGGGTTTAATCCATCATTATTTTTCTCACCACGCCACCCCAGTTCAGACATGGCCATATGCAAATCAGTCTTGAACCTGTGCCTCATGGGAACAGTCCAGCCCGAACTGCCAAGCCATGTCTTCCCTGGACCAGAATCATGCATCCTAGTACCAGTTTCGGGGTTTCACCCCTCTTCAGCCAGGATAGCTTAACTCCAGTGGCGTAGTGAGCACGGGACCCACGTCTGGGCATACCCTTCCCACATAGGGTGAACAGCAAAACACACAAGATGATGGACGGAATGTTGCACATTGGCAAAACATTCACCCCCAGTCACAGACCTGGGTTTAATCCATCGGTATTTTGCTCACCACGCCACCCCAGTTCAGACATAGACATATGCAAACCAGTTCTGACCCTGTGCCACATGGGAACAGTCCAGTCCGAACTGCCAAGGCATGTCTTCCCTGGACCAGAATCAAGCATCCTAGGATCGGTGTTGGGGTTTTACCCCTCTTCAGCCAGGATAGCTTGTCTCCAGTTGCGTAGTGAGCACGGGACCCAAGTCTGGGCATACCCTTCCCACATAGCGTGAACAGCAAAACACACAAGATGATGGACGGAATGTTGCACATTTGGCAAAACATTCACCTCCAGTCAGAGATCTGGCTTTAATCCATCGTTATTTTGCTCACCACGCCACCCCACTTCAGACATGGCCATGTGCAAATCAGTCTTGACCCTGTGCCTCATGGGAACAGTCCAGCCCGAACTGCCAAGCCATGTCTTCCCTAGACCAGAATCAAGTATCCTAGGACCAGTTTCGGGGTTTCACCCCTCTTCAGCCAAGATAGCTTGACTCCAGTGGCATAGTGAGCACGGGACCCACGTCTGGGCATACCCTTCCCACATAGGGTGAACAGCAAAACACACAAGATGATGGACGGAATGTTGCACATTGCCAAAACATTCTCCCCTAGTCACAGAGTTGGAATTAATCCATTGTTATGTTGTTCACCACGCCACCCCAGTTCAGATTGGCAATATGCAAATCAGTCTTGACCCTGTGCCTCATGGGAACAGTCCAGCCTGAACTGCCAAGCCATGTATTCCCTCTACCAGAATCAAACTTCCTAGGACCAGTTTCGGGATTTCACCCCTCTTCAGCCATGATAGCATGACTCCATTGTTGTAGTGAGCACGGAACCCAGTCTGGGCATACCCTCCCCTCATAGGGTGAACAGCAAAACACACAAGATGATGGAGGGAATGTTGCACATTGGCAAAACAATCAACCCCTGTCACAGATCTGGGTTTAATCCAATGTTATTTTGCTCAGCACGCCATCCCAGTTCAGACATGGCCATATGCAAATCAGACTTGACCCTGTGTCTCATGGGAACAGTCCAGCCCGAACTGCCAAGCCATGTCTTCCCTGAACCAGAATCAAGCATCCTATGACCGTTTTTGGTGTTTCACCCCTCTTCAGCCAGAATAGCTTGACTCCAGTGGCGTAGTGAGCACGAGACCCACGTCTGGGTATACCCTTCCCACATAGGGTGAACAGCAAAACACACAAGATGATGGACGGAATGTTGCACATTGGCAAAACATTCACCCCCAGTCACAGATCTGGGTTTAATCCATCGTTATTTTGCACACCACGCCACCCCAGTTCAGACATATACATATGCAAATCAGTCTTGACCCTGTGCCTCATGCGAACAGTCCAGCCCGAACTGCAAAGCCATGTCTTCCCTGGACCAGAGTCAAGCATCCTTGGACCGGTTTCAGAGTTCCACCCCTCTTCAGCTAGGATAGCTTGACTCCAGTGGCGTAGTGAGCACGGGACCCACGTCTGGGCATACCCTTCCCACATAGGGTGAACAGCAAAACACACAAGATGATGGACGGATGTTGGACCCGGCCCTTCTGGCAGGTTCACCCCGAAACTTTTTGTTTTTTATTGGTGACTTGGTTTAGTGATTTTTGGTTTCTGTGCACTTTACCGCTGTGTCCCAGGGTAAAGTGCGTGCGTGTTGTGAGGTTGGCCTGCCCTCCCATAGGAATGCATGGGGGAATGTATGTGTCCTGGTAGTTCCTGATGCGTGGGGTGTGCAGGCCCGAGTTTGGTATGTGCGGACTCGTGTGATTGAATGCTGCGCGATGATGTGTGCGGCGTGCATGTACCTAGTGTGGAAGTGCCACTTCTAGAAGTGGGCACTTCAGTGTGCAGTATGAAATGTGTGCCTTGTCTGGCGATTGGCTGGCTGAGGTCATGTGATGGGCTAGGGATTCCCCAGAGTCAGGATGAGTCACCCAGTGGTGAATGGGGAGATCAGCAGCTAGATGGGTGGGAGGAGTACACCTGGGTCCTGAATAGGGCAGGGTTTTCCCCACACAATGCTGGCTCCGCCCCCTGTGGTGCGACTGATGACCCTGGCCTGTCCCCTGAATAGGGAGAGGGGCTGAGCAAAACAAAGTGCTCAGGAACCTGTTGTAACTGGTTCGCCCCTTCCCTGCACATTGAAGACAAAGGGTTTTACTGTATAAAAAGGGGCTGTGTCCCCTTACAACTTGTTCTCTTCCAGGATCTCAACTTGAGGGGGGCCTGCTGATGCTGGGCGCCAGGAGAGACCGCCACTTGGGACTGCCTCCCTGCTGGAGGGCCCTGTGAGCTGGCCCCTGGGCCCAGTCTTTGCCCCCCCTGCTTGAAGACTTTTTGGTTGCTGGACTTTTGCTGGCAGCGCCTGGGAGCGCTTGGATCTGCTGTATAGCGCTAGGAGCGCTTGATTTGGTGGCCTGGCACTTTTAGCGCGCTCCTGTGTATCCTCGGTGCAAACGAGGGAATCCCCGGCGTAGGGATTCCCCCCCTCGTGTGCCAGGTCAGGCGGGAGCCCACCCCGCATTGTGGTGTGTTGGCGGGTGCCCACCCTGCTTATGTAATCATTATTGAGGGCGGGAGCCCACCCCGCCTCCTGGTGTTATCGCGGGTGCCCACCCCGCTGATTGCAGTGTCCTCATTGAGGGAGCCCACCCCTCATTGCCGCCGTTTGGGAAATCACCGCCGCGGCCGAGGAACAAGGAAGTCAGGCAGCCTGCTTGGGACGTGGGCGGGACTGCTAGAAACAGGAAGCAGACGGGAGCCTACCCGGCGCTCCTGTGACGGAGATCAGGAAGTGGCGCCAGCGACTCGATGCCGCGCAGGGCTCCCGTGGGTCAGAGGGAAGCCCCGCGCTGGGAGAAGGAACGCCGCTGAAAGAAGGTGCCAGCGGGCGGGAGCCTACCCTGCGCTCCCTCGACCCAGAAGGACTGCTGGCCAATGAGAGCCTCCCTCGACGAGGTCCGGTGAGTGGGGCTCTGACCAGGGGGGGAGGCAGTGCTTCTCGAGCCTGTGAGGCTCCGACGAAATCACCGCATCGAGGGTGCCAGAGAGCGAGTGCGCTTCAGCATAGAGGAGGCATTTGTTGGACAGGAACGAGCGGCCCCGGAAGGCAGCGGGCCGCTCCCACGTGGCCCCCACCTTTGTAAAAGAACCGGCAAGGCTCCAACGCTCAGGGGGCATATTCGTTTAAAGAGCCTGAAGGGCTCCAAACTACGCAGCATTGTGTTGTCTAGAGCCCCGTGAGGCTCCCGCAACGAGGGGGCATTCTGGTGTGCAGAGCTCCGCTCTCCAACGTCGGGGGCAATAGTTTAATAGAGCCCTGAAAGGCTCTAGGGGGCATTTTGCTTGGCTAGAGCCAGGAGAGGCTCCACGAGAGCGGCAGATTTGTGTGGGAGGGCACAGTGGTGCCCACGCTCATTCCTCCAGCTGCCCAGCACTTAGTGGGTAGCTGCAACGTTTAGGTTGGGTACTCTACGCTGGTTTGCGCAGCTGGCGCAGCCTGACTGGGACAGAGCGTCCTAGCCCCGACAAGGCCAGTTGGCCTAGGGACTGCCACAGGTGGTGGCTTATGTGAGTTTCCTAACCTACACCTCTGAATGTTTTATGCATCATGTGTAATGTGTGTTTACCCCTACAGGTATTGTGATACTTAGGTGGTTGTTTTCTCCTAGTACAGGTGGTACTAGGGAGGTTCTGAGTCCCTGCGCGATATTTTCCTAAAGCGGTTAGGGTTGCGTAGGTGGTACTTTCTTGTTACCAGTAGTTACTGGTTGTGTGTTATATGTGTATTTTGTGCTACAGTAATTTTATATTCTAAAAGTGCTGATTCTTGACAGTGGTCCATGTGGCCCTGTCCCCTGTACATATAATCCCTTGTAAATTCTGCCCGTGCCTGTTGGCACATTGTAAAGTGTGTATTTATTATCTAATGTGTTTTACTATAATACAAAGGCTATTTTTATAAAATACCTTGTGTGGAGTTTCCTTTGTGGTGGGCCTTGGGTGTTGTTGCTGGGTGCGCGCGCAAACGCTTTACACATTGCCTCAGAGATAAGCCTGACTGCTCGTGCCAAGCTACCAAGGGGGTGAGCAGGGGTTATCTTTGCGTGTAACTTCCTTGCCCTGACTAGAGTGGTGGTTTCTGCCTGACTTTGGCGCAAGCCTTAGCCAACCAGAAATCCCATTTCTAACATTGGTGATCAGCGGTGGGATTTGGACTTGCATTTGCGCTGTACCGCAGCAGCGACTGGCTACACCACAAAACTCTGAATTTAGATAATCACATTTTGGGGATTATTGTTGTTGAGTTCCATTATTTCTTCTCCTAAAGGTGTCCTTTGTGAATCATGTACTCCTGTGTTAGCTCAGACACCCAGGTTCCCTGTGTTGAACTTTTCTCGAGAACGCCCACCAAAATGGAGCCTGCTTTTAATTTCTGTGGTCTGTTTAGATACAGTATGTTGGAGTTGGTCAGGTTCTGTGAAGAGAGGGACATAGAGGTGGGTGAGTCAGATACCCAGTCCAAACTGAGGGACAACCTGATCCTATGGCAAAAGGATGAGTGGGAGCGAGAGCGCAGTGAGAAAGATAGGGCCCGGGCCGCACGCCGAGAGGGTGGGGGGTCTGAGGGGAGCCCTGAAGATTCAGAAGAGGAGGATGATTACCTGACAGGGACGCCAGTAGAAAGTGAAGACCCCATAGATAGGGAGTCCCTTGCTGGGTCCAGTGTCGGGAGCAGCACCCCATCCCTTTCCCTGTCCCCAGAGGAGTGGATAGATAGGAGGGAAGAGAGGGAGCATCAGCTGGCCATGGAGAAGCTCAGGTTAGAAGCGATGGCGCAGCTGGGGGTGGAGGAGAAAAAGATTGAGACCGAGAGGGTCTTAGCTCAGAAACAGATGGCGGAGGCTGAGAGGGCCTTCGCCAGGGAGAGATTAGCTCTGGAGGGTAAGTTGTCCCCAGAGCGCAGTGGTTTTCTGGATTCACCAGTGTGGGTAGAGTCTAGTGGTGGCAGCGATAGAGAGGCCAGTGCAGAGAGTCCCATTCCCGATTCCCCGAATATGGTACCTGTTTCCCAAGAAGAGGAGTATAGGTTGAAGTTCAGGGGCAGTAGGAAGCTGCCTCACCAGGATTGGGGGGATTTTGTGGATGAATGTGATGATGCACTGTGCAAGTGGGAGTGGGTTAACAGGAAACATGATTCTAGGAATCTGTTTAATATGCTTCTCAAAGAGCAGGTGTTCAGGAGTTGTTGTCCCGAGTTGCGCCAACACCTGTTGGAGTATGGGTTTGCTAGTCCAGGGGACCTTGCAAGAGAAGCGGACCATTGGGAAAGAGCCCAAGGTTCTGATGAGGTATGGGAGAGTGCTTCCAACAGCAGTGGCTCAGGGATCTTCCCGTCTTGGATGGGGGTAGAGGTTCAGAGTAGCCCAGCTAGGTCCCAGAGTAGTGAGAGGGGTGTAGGGGCTCACGGCCTATCTCAGCGGAGTAGGAGTGAGTGGGTGACTTTGAGTCCCCAGAGGACCGAAACCCAGTCTCAGAGCCTGGATGGTTTCTTCAGGGAACACCAGGTAGGGGGCCTAGGCTGTCCTGTTAGGCCACTTGAGGAGGATCGCCCAGTGTATGGAGAACCTGGAGTCTCTGTAAATAGAGCTCCAGTGGTTCTGGTGTCAGGCAGTACCGCTCCAGTAGGGAGGGTACAGAAGTCCAGCGAGAGGAGTGGCATGGGGCTGTGTTCCCCGGTGGAGGAGCCAGTGGGTCAGGGACCAGCCGGTAGGGCTGAGTCTCCTAGAAGTGACCACACGTCTGTCCTGGGGGATCTTCGCGTACTGTCAGGTGGACCGGGAACGGGAGATCTGCGCCAGGCAGACTGTCATGCAACATATGAGGCATATGTTACTCTTGGGGGGATACTGTGTTAGTCCCCAGAAGTCCTGGAGTGCCAGGCAATTATTCCACCGAAGGTTCTAGACCAGAGGTTGGGAGGCAAGGTTCAGGATCAGCCTGACCTGCAGGGTAGGACGACTGTAACCAGTGTCCTGACCGGTTCTTCTTCCAGAGGTACCGCCCCAGTTGGTAGGGAGCAGGACTCTGGAAGGGGGTGCAGAGGGTGGGAGAGCCCACCTCTGACCCCGGTGCAACCTGAGGGGTTAAACCCTAGGTTGGGAGACCAGTTCTCAGGGAGAGGTCCTGAGCTGGTGGGAAAGTTGATTTCTGAGGGTGCCTCTCAGAGGAGGAGAGGACGGAACCCTAGAAGGAGAGATAGGGGGAGGAGAGCCTCGCCCGTGACTGTTGGTCAGCTTGAGGGTTCAGACCCTGGGCTGGAAGATCAGTGGATGTTTAGAACTGCCCTGATGAGGGGTAGAGTGGAGAATGGCTGCTACGTGCCAGGGGTTACTACCCCCCACTCTGTGGTTAGGCAAGGATCAGTGGCGCCTAGATGGCCTAGGGCCTGGTCCTGGCTGCGGACAGCTGAGGAGTACCAGTGGGGTAGCCCAGTTGGTCCACCGAGTTCTTTTAGAAGGAATTCCATGGGTTTAGAGTGGCGTAAAAACGGATAGTGTCCCTGCCGTTGCGGGCCTGCGTCCGTGTTTTGTCGCCCAAAGCAGGGAAGACCTTCACGGTGGTGATTGGTCTACCCTGCGTTTTGGCTGGAAGGGGGTTGTGTTGGACCCGGCCCTTCCGGCAGGTTCACCCCGAAACTTTTTGCTTTTTATTGGTGACTTGGTTTAGTGATTTTTGGTTTCTGCGCACTTTACCGCTGTGTCCCAGGGTAAAGTGCGTGCGTGTTGTGAGTTTGGCCTGCCCTCCCATAGGAATGCATGGGGGAATGTATGTGTCCTGGTAGTTCCTGATGCGTGGGGTGTGCAGGCCCGAGTTTGGTATGTGCGGACTTGTGTGATTGAATGCTGCGCGATGATATGTGTGGCGTGCATGTACCTAGTGTGGAAGTGCCACTTCTAGAAGTGGGCACTTCAGTGTGCAGTATGAAATGTGTGCCTTGTCTGGCGATTGGCTGGCTGAGGTCATGTGACGGGCTAGGGATTCCCCAGAGTCAGGATGAGTCACCCAGTGGTGAATGGGGAGATCAGCAGCTAGATGGGTGGGAGGAGTACACCTGGGTCCTGAATAGGGCAGGGTTTTCCCCACACAATGCTGGCTCCGCCCCCTGTGGTGCGACTGATGACCCTGGCCTGTCCCCTGAATAGGGAGAGGGGCTGAGCAAAACAAAGTGCTCAGGAACCTGTTGTAACTGGTTCGCCCCTTCCCTGCACATTGAAGACAAAGGGTTTTACTGTATAAAAAGGGTCTGTGTCCCCTTACAACTTGTTCTCTTCCAGGATCTCAACTTGAGGGGGGCCTGCTGATGCTGGGCGCCAGGAGAGACCGCCACTGGGGACTGCCTCCCTGCTGGAGGGCCCTGTGAGCTGGCCCCTGGGCCCAGTCTTTGCCCCCCCCTGCTTGAAGACTTTTTGGTTGCTGGACTTTTGCTGGCAGCGCCTGGGAGCGCTTGGATCTGCTGTATAGCGCTAGGAGCGCTTGATTTGGTGGCCTGGCACTTTTAGCGCGCTCCTGTGTATCCTCGGTGCAAACGAGGGAATCCCCGGAGTAGGGATTCCCCCCTCGTGTGCCAGGTCAGGCGGGAGCCCACCCCGCATTGTGGTGTGTTGGCGGGTGCCCACCCCGCTAATGTAATCATTATTGAGGGCGGGAGCCCACCCCGCCTCCTGGTGTTATCGCGGGTGCCCACCCCGCTGATTGCAGTGTCCTCATTGAGGGAGCCCACCCCTCATTGCCGCCGTTTGGGAAATCACCGCCGCGGCCGAGGAACAAGGAAGTCAGGCAGCCTGCTTGGGACGGGGGCGGGACTGCTAGAAACAGGAAGCAGACGGGAGCCTACCCCGCGCTCCTGTGACGGAGATCAGGAAGTGGCGCCAGCGACTCGACACCGCGCAGGGCTCCCGTGGGTCAGAGGGAAGCCCCGCGCTGGGAGTAGGAACGCCGCTGAAAGAAGGTGCCAGCAGGAGCGGGCGGGAGCCTACCCCGCGCTCCCTCGACCCAGAAGGACTGCCGGCCAATGAGAGCCTCCCTCGACGAGGTCCGGTGAGTGGGGCTCTGACCTGGGGGGGAGGCAGTGCTTCTCGAGCCTGTGAGGCTCCGACGAAATCACCGCATCGAGGGTGCCAGAGAGCGAGTGAGCTTCAGCATAGAGGAGGCATTTGTTGGACAGGAACGAGCGGCCCCGGAAGGCAGCGGGCTGCTCCCACGTGGCCCCCACCTTTGTAAAAGAACCGGCAAGGCTCCAATGCTCAGGGGGCATATTCGTTTAAAGAGCCTGAAGGGCTCCAAACTACGCAGCATTGTGTTGTCTAGAGCCCCGTGAGGCTCCCGCAACGAGGGGGCATTGTGGTGTGCAGAGCTCCGCTCTCCAACGTCGGGGGCAATAGTTTAATAGAGCCCTGAAAGGCTCTAGGGGGCTTTTGCGTGGCTAGAGCCAGGAGAGGCTCCACGAGAGCGGCAGATTTGTGTAGGAGGGCACAGTGTTGCCCACGCTCATTCCTCCAGCTGCCCAGCACTTAGTGGGCAGCTGCAACGTTTAGGTTGGGTACTCTACGCTGGTTTGCACAGCTGGGGCAGCCTGACTGGGACAGAGCGTCCTAGCCCCGACAAGGCCAGTTGGCCTAGGGACTGCCACAGGTGGTGGCTTATGTGAGTTTCCTAACCTGCACCTCTGAATGTATGTTTATGCGTCATGTGCCTTGTTTTACACCGCTGAATGTTTTATGCATCATGTGTTTACCTGCCCGGCACCTCTGAATGATGTTATGCATCATGTGCCTTGTTCTACACCTCTGAATGTTTTATGCATCATGTGTAATGTGTGTTTACCCCTACAGGTATTGTGATTCTTAGGTGGTTGTTTTCTCCTAGTACAGGTGGTACTAGGGAGGTTCTGAGTCCCTGTGCGATATTTTCCTAAAGCGGTTAGGGTTGCGTAGGTAGTACTTTCTTGTTACCAGTAGTTACTGGTTGTGTGTTATATGTGTATTTTGTGTTACAGTAATTTTATATTCTAAAAGTGCTGATTCTTGACAGTGGTCCATGTGGCCCTGTCCCCTGTACATATAATCCCTTGTAAATTCTGCCCGTGCCTGTTGGCACATTGTAAAGTGTGTATTTATTATCTAATGTGTTTTACTATAATACAAAGGCTATTTTTATAAAATACCTTGTGTGGAGTTTCCTTTGTGGTGGGCCTTGGGTGTTGTTGCTGGGTGCGCGCGCAAACGCTTTACACATTGCCTCAGCGATAAGCCTGACTGCTCGTGCCAAGCTACCAAGGGGGTGAGCAGGGGTTATCTTTGGCGTGTAACTTCCTTGCCCTGACTAGAGTGGTGGTTTCTGCCTGACTTTGGCGAAAGCCTTAGCCAACCAGAAATCCCATTTCTAACAACGGAATGTTGCACATTGCCAAAACATTCACCCCCAGTCACAGATCTGGGTTTAATCCACTGTTATTTTGCTCACCACGCCACCCCAGTTCAGACATGGTCATAATCAAATCAGTCTTGACCCTGTGCCTCATTGTAACAGTCCAGCCTGAACTGCCAAGCCATGTATTCCCTGGACCAGAATCAAGCATCCTAGGACCGGTTTCGGGGTTTCACCCCTCTTCAGCCAGGATAGCTTGACTCCAGTGGCGTAGTGAACATGGGACCCACGTCTGGGCATACCCTTCACACATAGGGTGAACAGCAAAACACACAAGATGATAACGGAATGTTGCACATTGCCAAAACATTCACCCCCAGTCACAGATCTGGGTTTAATCCACCGTTATTTTGCTCACCACGCCACCCCAGTTCAGACATGGTCATAATCAAATCAGTCTTGACCCTGTGCCTCATTGTAACAGTCCAGCCTGAACTGCCAAGCCATGTATTCCCTGGACCAGAATCAAGCATCCTAGGACCGGTTTCAGGGTTTCACCCCTCTTCAGCCAGGATAGCTTGACTCCTGTGGCGTAGTGAGCACGGGACCCACGTCTGGCATACCCTTCACACATAGGGTGAACAGCAAAACACACAAGATGATAACGGAATGTTGCATATTGCCAAAACATTCACCCCCAGTCACATATCTGGCGTTAATCCATCGTTATTTTGCTCACCACGCCACCCCAGTTCAGACATGGCCATATGCAAATCAGTCTTGACCCTGTGCCTCATGGGAACAGTCCAGCCCGAACTGCCAAGCCATGTCTTCCCTGGACCAGAATCAAACATCCTAGGACCGGTTTCAGGGTTTCACCCCTCTTCAGCCAGGATAGCTTGACTCCTGTGGTGTAGTGATCACAGGACCCACGTCTGGGCATACCCTTTCCACATAGGGTGAACAGCAAAACACACAAGATGATGGACGGAATGTTGCACATTGGCAAAACATTCATCCCCAGTCACAGATCTGGGTTTAATCCATCGTTATTTTGCTCACCACACCACCCCAGTTCAGACATGGCCATATGCATATCAGTCTTGACCCTGTGCCTCATGGGAAAAGTCCAGCCCAAACTGCCAAGCCATGTCTTCCCTGGACCAGAGTCAAGCATCTTAGGACCGGTTTCAGGGTTTCACCCCTCTTCAGCCAGGATAGCTTGACTCTAGTAGCGTAGTGAGCACGGGACCCATGTCTGGCCATACCCTTCCCACATACGGTGAACAGCAAAACACTCAAGATGATGGACGGAATGTTGCACATTGGCAAAACATTCAATCCCAATCACAGATCTAGATTTAATCCATCGTTATTTTGCTCACCACGCCACCCCAGTTCAGACATGGCAATATGCAAATCAGTCTTGACCCTGTGCCTCATGGCAACAGGCCAGCCTGAACTGCCAAGCCATGTATTCCCTGCACCAGAATCAAGCATCCTAGGACCAGTTTCGGGGTTTCACGCCTCTTCAGCCAGGATAGCTTGACTCCAGTGGCTTAGTGAGCACGGGACCCATGTCTGGGCATACCCTTCCCACATATGAACAGCAAAACACACAAGATGATGGACGGAATGTTGCACATTGGCAAAACATTCACCCCCAGTCACATATCTAGGTTTAATCCATCGTTATTTTTCTCACCACGCCACCCCAGTTCAGACATGGCCATATGCAAATCAGTCTTGACCCTGTGCCTCATGGGAACAGTACAGCCCGAACTGCCAAGCCATGTCTTCCCTGGACCAGAATCATGCATCCTAGGACCAATTTCGGGGTTTCACCCCTCTTCAGCCAGAATAGCTTGACTCCAGTGGCTTAGTGAGCACGAGACCCACGTCTGGGCATACCCTTCCCACATAGGGTGAACTGCAAAACACACAAGATGATGGACGGAATGTTGCACATTGGCAAACATTCACACGCAGTCACAGATCTGGTTTTAATCCATCGTTATTTTGCACACCACGCCACCCCAGTTCAGACATAGACATATGCAAATCAGTCTTGACCCTGTGCCTCATGGGAATAGTCCAGCCCGAACTGCAAAGCCATGTCTTCCCTGGACCAGAGTCAGGCATCCTTGGACCGGTTTTGGGGTTTCACCCCTCTTCAGCCAGGATAGCTTGACTCCAGTGGCGTAGTTAGCACGGGACCCACGTCTGGGCATACCCTTCCCACATAGGGTGAACAGCAAAACACACAAGATGATGGACGGAATGCTACACATTGCCAAAACATTCACCCCCAGTCACAGATCTGGGTTTAATCCATCGTTATTTTGCACACCACGCCACCTGAGTTCAGACATATACATATGCAAATCAGTCTTGACCCTGTGCCTCATGCGAACAGTCCAGCCCGAACTGCAAAGCCATGTCTTCCCTGGACCAGAGTCAAGCATCCTTGGACCGGTTTCAGAGTTTCACCCCTCTTCAGCTAGGATAGCTTGACTCCAGTGTCGTAGTGAGCACGGGACCCACGTCTGGGCATACCCTTCCCACATAGGGTGAACAGCAAAACACACAAGATGATGGACGGAATGTTGCACATTGCCAAAACATTCACCCCCAGTCACAGATCTGGGTTTAATCCACCATTATTTTGCTCACCACGCCACCCCAGTTCAGACATGGTCATAATCAAATCAGTCTTGACCCTGGGCCTCATTGTAACAGTCCAGCCTGAACTGCCAAGCCATGTATTCCCTGGACCAGAATCAAGCATCCTAGGACCGGTTTCGGGGTTTAACCCCTCTTCAGCCAGGATAGCTTGACTCCTGTGGCGTAGTGAGCACGGGTCCCACGTCTGGCATACCCTTCACACATAGGGTGAACAGCAAAACACACAAGATGATAACGGAATGTTGCATATTGCCAAAACATTCACCCCCAGTCACAGATCTGGGGTTAATCCATCGTTATTTTGCACACCACGCCACCCCAGTTCAGACATAGACATATGCAAATCAGTCTTGACCCTGTGCCTCATGGGAACAGTCCAGCCCGAACTGCAAAGCCATGTCTTCCCTGGACCAGAGTCAGGCATCCTTGGACCGGTTTTGGGGTTTCACCCCTCTTCAGCCAGGATAGCTTGACTCCAGTGGCGTAGTTAGCACGGGACCCACGTCTGGGCATACCCTTCCCACATAGGGTTAACAGCAAAACACACAAGATGATGGTCAGAATGATGCACATTTGCAAAATATTCACCCCCAGTCACATATCTGGGTTTAATTCATCTTTATTTTGCTCACCATGCCACCCCAGTTCAGACATATACATATGCAAATCAGTCTTGACCCTGTGCCTCATGCGAACAGTCCAGCCCGAACTGCAAAGCCATGTCTTCCCTGGACCAGAGTCAAGCATCCTTGGACCGGTTTCAGAGTTTCACCCCTCTTCAGCCAGGATAGCTTGACTCCTGTGGTGTAGTGATCACAGGACCCACGTCTGGGCATACACTTTCCACATAGGGTGAACAGCAAAACACACAAGATGATGGACGGAATGTTGCACATTGGCAAAACATTCATCCCCAGTCACAGATCTGGGTATAATTCATCGTTATTTTGCTCACCACACCACCCCAGTTCAGACATGGCCATATGCAAATCAGTCTTGACCCTGTGCCTCATGGGAACAGTCCAGACCGAACTGCCAAGCCATGTCTTCCCTGGACCAGAATCAAGTGTCCTTGGACCGGTTTTGGGGATTCCCTCTCTTCAGCTAGGATAGCTTAACTCCAGTGGCATAGTGAGCACAGGACACACGTCTGGGCATACCCTTCCCACATAGGGTTAACAGCAAAACACACAAGATGATGGTCAGAATGATGCACATTTGCAAAATATTCACCCCCAGTCACATATCTGGGTTTAATTCATCTTTATTTTGCTCACCATGCCACCCCAGTTCAGACATATACATATGCAAATCAGTCTTGACCCTGTGCCTCATGCGAACAGTCCAGCCCGAACTGCAAAGCCATGTCTTCCCTGGACCAGAGTCAAACATCCTAGGACCGGTTTTGGGGTTTCACCCCTCTTCAGCCAGGATAGCTTGACTCCAGTGGCGTAGTGATCACAGGACCCACGTCTGGACATACCCTTTCCACATAGGGTGAACAGAAAAACACACAAGTTGATGGAGGGAATGTTGCACATTGGGAAAACATTCACCCCCAGTCACAGATCTGGGTTTAATCTATCGTTATTTTGCTCACCACCCCAGTTCAGACATGGCCATATGCATATCAGTCTTGACCCTGTGCCTCATGGGAACAGTCCAGCCCGAAGTGCCAAGCCATGTCTTCCCTGGACCAGAGTCAAGCATCTTAGGACCGGTTTCAGGGTTTCACCCCTCTTCAGCCAGGGTAGCTTGACTCTAGTAGCGTAGTGAGCACGGGACCCATGTCTGGCCATACCCTTCCCACATACGGTGAACAGCAAAACACTCAAGATGATGGAGGGAATGTTGCACATTGGCAAAACATTCAACCCCAGTCACAGATCTAGATGTAATCCATCGTTATTTTGCTCACCACGCCACCACAGTTCAGACATGGCAATATGCAAATCAGTCTTGACCCTGTGCCTCATGGCAACAGTCCAGCCTGAACTGCCAAGCCATGTATTCCCTGCACCAGAATCAAGCATCCTAGGACCAGTTTCGGGGTTTCACGCCTCTTCAGCCAGGATAGCTTGACTCCAGTGGCGTAGTGAGCACTGGACCCATGTCTGGGCATACCCTTCCCACATATGAACAGCAAAACACACAAGATGATGGACGGAATGTTGCACATTGGCAAAACATTCACCCCCAGTCTCATATCTAGGTTTAATCCATCGTTATTTTTCTCACCACGCCACCCCAGTTCAGACATGGCCATATGCAAATCAGTCTTGACCCTGTGCCTCATGGGAACAGTACAGCCCGAACTGCCAAGCCATGTCTTCCCTGGACCAGAATCACAATTTCGGGGTTTCACCCCTCTTCAGCCAGAATAGCTTGACTCCAGTGGCGTAGTGAGCACGAGACCCACGTCTGGGCATACCCTTCCCACATAGGGTGAACAGCAAAACACACAAGATGATGGTCAGAATGATGCTCATTGGCAAAACATTCACCCCCAGTCACATATCTGCGTTTAATCCATCTTTATTTTGCTCACCATGCCACCCCAGTTCAGACATGGCCATATGCAAATCAGTCTTGACCCTGTATCTCATGGGAACAGTCCAGCCTGAACTGCCAAGCCATGTATTCCCTGGACCAGAATCAAGCATCCTAGGACCGGTTTCGGGGTATCACCCCTCTTCAGCCAGGATAGCTTGACTCAATTCAATTCAATTCAGCTTTATTCGGTACAAATTAATGACCATAAAAGCATACACAGTCACAAAATCAAAATCAAAATATACAATATACGAACAACTTATAGCAGGCATAATAATAATACATTAAAAAACACTATAATTAATTAAACATGATCACGTTTACACAATTAAAAAAGCATTTATACAGCTAAAAACACATATTTTTCCTGGAGTTGATGCATTTGTTTAAAAAAGTGGCAGTATAAAAACAAACATCCGCAGATTGTAAATTAAAAATCAATTTCATTGCGTGCTCAACCGTACGTGTTCCATATTTAACAAACATGGGTTTAAGTAAGACAAAATTAGAGTACAGCTTACAGAATAGCATAAAGTGCATTGTGCTCTGCTTGGAAATCCCATCACATCTACAAGGCCCTGATGGGTGTTTCTTCATTATCGGATGGGCCACCAGGTAGTGCACTATTCCGAATCTAAGTCTAGTTAGCACAAATTTGTGCGTCGGCCTAGTGACTAGGGTTAAGTAGACAGGGAATCCATCCATAGACAAATATCTGTTATAAAACATAACGGTGGACAAAGTGCCAGCGATAAAAGTTCTCTTTCGCTCTGCATAAGCTAGAAAGACCCTTTTTAACTTTACTTTAGGAATTAATAGAACAGCATTCGGATCAGTTACAATATTCAGGTTGAAAATATCTGAAAAGCACACAATAATGTATTTAATCCAGGGTATTGCTGTAACTTTATCTAATCGCAAACAATCCTGGATAATAGACCTAGTAAAAGCCTTCTCATCATTCATCCAAATAGACCGCCAAGTCATCAAAGGTCTAAGTGACAAAAGGTCTAATAAATAATTCACAGATAATTCCTGATGACTCAGAGTGTTAGAGGCCGAAGTGGGTAAACATAAAAGTTTTTTAAGGAAAGAATTCTCTTCCAGCTGCAAATTATGTGCGCAGCAATAACCCCAGATTCCTGCCCCATACAATGCAATTGTTACGCATCTGGCCTGATAAATTTTTATCATGTCCCTGGTCCTACGATCCCCAATTTTCTGAGCAAATCTAAAAATTCCATGGGCATTTCTAGCCATTTTATTGCGTATGTTATTAAATTTGTGAGTCCACTTTTTTTCGCTAGAAAAAGTTATGCCTAAATAACAAAATTTGTCCACTTGCTGTACTTTTGCGTTGTCTATAAAAAACCCTTGCATTGTCTTTTTTAATTTCTTTGGACCACAGATCATGGTGTAGGTTTTGCCTTTGTTAATAACTAATTTTCGGTTGTCAATAAAGGAAGCAAAACTATTCATCAGTCGTTGCAACCCTACGGGAGTTCTGGACAACAACACCGCATCATCGGCGTATAGTAACACCGGTACTGATACACCATTGATCATGGGAGCATCTGCACTAACTTCCTGTAAAATAGCATCAATTCCGTTAATAAGTAAAATAAATAAAAGAGGAGCTAAAACACAACCCTGCCTAATACCTCGTTTAACGCTAAAGTTCGGGGTACATTCTCCCTTCCTACCAAAACGTACACACGTTTTTAATCTCTCGTACATTCTGGCAAGAAAATAAATTATGCCATCTGGCGCTCCCATTTTCAACAAGGTTGACCACAAGATTGAGTGGTCAACCATGTCGAAAGCGCTGCTCAAATCAGCGAAGCACAAATATATAAGGCCAGGTTTTGCATCACTATACTTCCCGATCAATAATTCTAAATTGATACGTTGATCGAGCGTACCCCTGCCTTTCCTAAAACCGTATTGGCTATTTGCCAAAATACCGTCCTGTTCTGCCCACTCTTCCAATCTTACCAGCATTATCCTGCTCATAACTTTTACGGAAGAGTCCAGTAATGAATCAGGTCGATAGTTTTTAGCATCAGACCTTGATCCTTTTTTATATATTGGTACGATAATGGACTCCTCCCAAGTCGGAGGTGGTTCTATACAAACCGCAGCATTAAAAACAACAGTCAACAGGGGACCCCATACTTCCGGCGCTTCCTTGTATACATCACTTTGAACCCCATCCGGGCCTTGGGCCTTTCCTCCCTTACTTGCCCTAATCCCCCTTTCAACTTCTTCTACAGAGATTTCAAGTGGTAATATAGGCCAACTTGATGGGCCAACATTTGTATTTTTACCCGAATCAAAAATAGCTGAAAAATGGATAATCCACTCTTCACAGGAGACATTAGCTGTTAACTCAGGTGTGTTTGTCTCCTTAAGGAATGGGGAGTTGACTGTTGCCCAAAACAGCGCACCATTTGAAAGTTCTGCCGCTTGGTTAAGCGAATCCCAGGCTTGATGTTGAAGAATCATCTTCCTTGATTTAATAGCATTTTTATACTCTAACCTTAATATTGTTACTAAATTTTTATCCCTAGGCTTTGCTGCTAGAGCCTGCTTAAGGTTAGTCAAGGCAGCAGAACAGGTTTTATCAAACCAAACAGGTCCAGGTTTTGAGCAGCCCCTGTTACCACCAGTAAACTTCGCGTTAATGGCAGTGTTGATGCCCGTAAAACAAGATAAAACCTGCTCGTGATCCAATCTATTTTCTAAAATAAAAACAATGTCTGCTAAATTCATCAATATGATGGATGAAGATAATTCGGATTCTTTCGCCCCTATCCACCTAAGTCTTACCCCATTAGTCCGGTGGGCTTCTATGTTTCCGACTATAGACCCCACCTCTCTAACATTCTCCTCCCACAAGGTCATAGTCACAATAATACAATTATGATCACTTGTATCCATTATTTCAATTTCCAGTGGGGCAAAACAGTCGACAATACTAGAAGATACCAACACGTGGTCAATTACAGAGTTAGAGCGCCAGTTTTTGAATGTAGGAACGGGTAAACCAATTCCGTCCCTACAACTATCCAAAATTTCCAAGTCAAGGCACCCCATTAATGTGTTCACAGTTTCCCCATACATATCATGACCAAAGTGTTGAACCTCCCAGCCGGCATTGTTAGTAACCCCACAGGCCTTTATAGGTGATAATTCACATAATGAAGTATTAAAATCCCCACACCAAATAATATCAAATACAACATTGGAATCCGAACTCAGGGTATCGATAGCATTGGCCAAATCAGTTATTATTCTACCCCTAGTGCTATCAAAAATATTGTTGTAATAATTGATCAGAAGGATATTACGGCTTTTGCCTTCACAGAGCCAAAGCATCTGGACAAGATCACCCACCGGTACATATTTTTTCACCAATATTTGGCGGTGAACTGATACTAGGGTGAGTAAACCCCCCTTAGCCCTTCCCGGACCCTCTCCATGTGCTGGTAGGTTATATGATACAAATCCTTCATAGTCAACATCACTTTTGCACCAGGTTTCTTGGAAACATAAAATATCATACCTATTAATAAAAGTTTCCCAACCAGGATCGCTGCCCTTAGATTTCAAACCGGCCACGTTCCAGCATACCAGTCTGGAATGTATACTTGTTCCAGTAATAGACCCGCTGGCAGAACCTGGAGCATTTCCATCAGTGTTGACAACCCCGCTTGTTTTACCTATGTTGCATGAATTCACAAGACCCTCTTGATTATTCTCTGCCTCAGTCTGATTAGGCGTATATCCTGAGACCCTAAATATTGTTTCAGGGACACGATCATCCACATGATCATCCCCGTCGGGTCCCTCCTCCCTTACCGTACACATCTCCATCTTTTGTATACGTCAATCATTAGAGTCCAGGGAGCTAAGTGCATGAAATCTATTTTGTGTGGGAATATCAGGGTGAGGTTTATAGGTAGTCGGGTAAGTAATAATTCTGGTACTGTCCCGCTGGTTAGCATTAAGATGATTATAAAAGAAACCTAGCGCTCGGGCACTTACATTGCCTTCGGAAATTGGGAGAGAAGCAGCTCTTAGTAGGACTGTAGTAACATCTTGTGGATGTTTGAAATTTATGATTACACAGTCTCCCTTTGAGCTTTTCCTAGAACTCCCTATCCATTTAACTCTCCTGGTAGTTAAAACATTATCAGAGAAATTCACTGGGAAACCACATTGCCTATTCAGCCAAGATAGACATTTATTTTTTAAGGAATCGTGTGTTTCTTGATGACCCCTATTATCAGGCGGCGGTACATTTGTTAATACGACCACATATGGAGCACACTCAGGAGGGAGATTTACAGCATGCCTTTTGTTAACTTCTTCCCATCCATTTGTATTTTCTATAACAGGCGTGGCCTGACTTCCTAGATGAGTACGCCCTTGGGGTATTGTGGGGTCAACACTAACATTCCCTTTACTGCCTATGGCCTTAATAGAAGGGTCTCCTTGTGTATAGCAGTTACATTGATTGCTAATTATGGCATTTGTGGCAATAATTGCCCCTTCTGGTTTGTCCACGGCCTTACTAAGCAATCCGCCCAATCTTGCAACCTCTTTTGTCAATTCCTCAATTTTTAATACCAGCGGGTCTATAACGCCTCTTATCTTTGAATCAATAATAGTCTCTAGGTTAGTTATTGTATCGTCATCTATACCAACCTTATTGGGCTTAACCTTTACATTTGTTTCAAGTACTTTAACGGGTGAGGCTACTCGTTTCCGCACACTACGCATTCCCCCCTTCTTATTCGGTATTTTCCTACACGTTCTTACTGCCCGAGCTACGGGGGTCGGTGAACATTGTAATACCATATCAGGACAATCTCCTAATTCTGCCTCAATAGGGGTGGTTTGCTCAGAATCCAACTGTCCCATCTCTACAACATCCGGAATAATAATATTAGAAAGATTGTTCGCAACCTCTAAAGTAAAAACTGATGAACCCCTAGTAGGGCTCTCTGCTTGCGGGGAGCTATTTTTCCCTAATGACTGTCGCCTTTCAGAATTTATCTTGCTAACCTTCTGGACCAAATAGTTATCCAAAGTACGCGGTCCAGAAGGAGGCTTAGGTTTCGACATATTGTCAACAGGCACAGCCCCCAATAAAGCTGACTGAATTATAAGAACAATTACACCATATACTATTGGTGTTATATATTAAACGAAAACACTTAAAACCTATGTACGAAAAAAATATACAAGTCCAGACCTACTACTAATGTATGCCACTACCTGTGCTATATATCACAGTCCTCTAGAAGCAGCGTTTCTGGCCCTGCCCGGCCTCCTCTGGCCTCTGAGGGCCACAGAGGGCCCGCCCTTTGCCCGGGCTTAGCCCGGTGCCGCCCGCGCGCGTCCCGCGACGCGGAGGGAGCCTCTCGATTTTAAGCGCCTCAGGGCGCGCTGGTAGGCGGAAGCAGGAAGTGCCTCCAAGGACTCTGGGGGCTGTAGTCCCCCCTGACAGCGGCCAGCGTGGTAATGGCGGCGGAGGAGACCACAGCGTCAACAACCCAAAGAAGAAAATGCCAGGACGTGAGGAGAGCGTCAGGGCGTCAGGTAAGGTTCGCCGATTCTGCCAAATGCCCCCGCTCCACCGATGGAGCCTCTCGATTTTAAGCGCCTCCGGGCGCGCTGGTAGGCGGAAGCAGGAAGTGCCTCCAAGGACTCTGGGGGCTGTAGTCCCCCCTCACAGCGGCCAGCGTGGTAATGGCGGCGGAGGAGACCACAGCGTCAACAACCCAAAGAAGAAAATGCCAGGAGGTGAGGAGAGCGTCAGAGCGTCAGGTAAGGTTCGCCGATTCTGCCAAATGCTTGACTCCTGTGGCGTAGTGAGCACGGGACCCATGTCTGGCATACCCTTCACACATAGGGTGAACAGCAAAACACACAAGATGATAACGGAATGTTGCACATTGGCAAAACATTCACCCCCAGTCACAGATCTGGGTTTAATCCATCGTTATTTTGCTCACCACGCCACCCCACTTCAGGCATGGCCATATGCAAATCAGTCTTGACCCTGTGCCTCATGGGAAAAGTCCAGCCCGAACTGCCAAGCCATGTCTTCCCTGGACCAGAATCAAACATCCTAGGACCGGTTTCAGGGTTTCACCCCTCTTCAGCCAGGATAGCTTGACTCCAGTGGTGTAGTGATCACAGGACCCACGTCTGGGCATACCCTTTCCACATAGGGTGAACAGCAAAACACACAAGATGATGGACGGAATGTTGCACATTGGCAAAACATTCACCCCCAGTCACAGATCTGGGTTTAATCCATCGTTATTTTGCTCACCACCCCAGTTCAGACATGGCCATATGCATATCAGTCTTGACCCTGTGCCTCATGGGAACAGTCCAGCCCGAAGTGCCAAGCCATGTCTTCCCTGGACCAGAGTCAAGCATCCTAGGACCAGTTTCGGGGTTTCACCCCACTTCAGCCAGGCTAGCTTGACTCCAGTGGAGTAGTGAGCATGGGACCCATGTCCGGGCATAACCTTCCCACATAGGGTGAACAGCAAAACACACAAGATGATGGACGGAATGTTGCACATTGGCAAAACATTCACCCCCAGTCACAGATCTGGGTTTAATCCATTGTTATTTTGCTCACCACGCCACCCCCATTTCAGACACGACCATATGCAAATCAGTCTTGACCCTGTGCCTCATGGGAACAGTCCAGCCCGAACTGCAAAGCCATGTCTTCCCTGGACCAGAGTCAAGCATCCTTGGACCGGTTTCAGAGTTTCACCCCTCGTCAGCTAGGATAGCTTGACTCCAGTGGCGTAGTGAGCACGGGACCCACGTCTGGGCATACCCTTCCCACATAGGGTGAACCGCAAAACACACATGATGATGAACGGAATGTTGCACATTGCCAAAACATTCACCCCCAGTCACAGATCTGGGTTTAATCCACCGTTATTTTGCTCACCACGCCACCCCAGTTCAGACATGGTCATAATCAAATCAGTCTTGACCCTGTGCCTTATGGTAACAGTCCAGCCTGAACTGCCAAGCCATGTATTCCCTGGATCAGAATCAAGCATCCTAGGACCGGTTTCGGGGTTTCACCCCTCTTCAGCCAGGATAGCTTGACTCCTGTGGCGTAGTGAGCACGGGACCAACGTCTGGCATACCCTTCACACATAGGGTGAACAGCAAAACACACAAGATGATGGACGGAATGTTGCACATTGGCAACACATTTACCCCCAGTCACAGATCTGGGTTTAATCCATTGTTATTTTGCTCACCACACCACCCCAGTTCAGACATGGCCATATGCATATCCGTCTTGACCCTGTGCCTCATGGGAACAGTCCAGCCCGAAGTCCCAAGCCAGGTCTTCCCTGGACCAGAGTCAAGCATCCTAGGACCAGTTTCAGGGTTTCACCCCACTTCAGCCAGGCTAGCTTGACTCCAGTGGCGTAGTGAGCACGGGACCCATGTCCGGGCATAACCTTCCCACATAGGGTGAACAGAAAAACACACAAGATGATGGACTGAATGTTGCACATTGCCAAAACATTCACCCCCGGTCACAGATCTGGGTTTAATCCATTGTTATTTTGCACACCACGCCACCCCAGTTCAGACATGGCCTTATGTAAATCAGTCTTGACCCTGTGCCTCATGGGAACAGTCCAGACCGAACTGCCAAGCCATGTCTTCCCTGTACCAGAATCAAGTGTCCTTGGACCGGTTTTGGGGATTCCCCCTCTTCAGCTAGGATAGCTTGACTCCAGTGGCATAGTGAGCACAGGACACACGTCTGGGCATACCCTTCCCACATAGGGCTAACAGCAAAACACACAAGATGATGGTCAGAATGATGCACATTTGCAAAATACTCACCCCCAGTCACATATCTGGGTTTAATTCATCTTTATTTTGCTCACCATGCCACCCCAGTTCAGACATATACATATGCAAATCAGTCTTGACCCTGTGCCTCATGCGAACAGTCCAGCCCGAACTGCAAAGCCATGTCTTCCCTGGACCAGAGTCAAGCATCCTTGGACCGGTTTCAGAGTTTCACCCCTCTTCAGCTAGGATAGCTTGACTCCAGTGGCGTAGTGAGCACGGGACCCACGTCTGGGCATACCCTTCCCACATAGGGTGAACAGCAAAACACACAAGATGATGGACGGAATGTTGCACATTGCCAAAACATTCACCCCCAGTCACAGATCTGGGTTTAATCCACCATTATTTTGCTCACCACGCCACCCCAGTTCAGACATGGTCATAATCAAATCAGTCTTGACCCTGTGCCTCATGGTAACAGTCCAGCCTGAACTGCCAAGCCATGTATTCCCTGGAGCAGAATCAAGCATCCTAGGACCAGTTTCGGGGTTTCACCCCTCTTCAGCCAGGATAGCTTGACTCCTGTGGCGTAGTGAGCATGGGACCCACGTCTGACATGCTATTCACACATACGGTGAACAGAAAAACACACAAGATGATAACGGACTGTTGCACATTGGCAAAACATTCACCCCCAGTCACAGATCTGGGTTTAATCCATCGTTATTTTGCTCACCACGCCACCCCACTTCAGACATGGCCATATGCAAATCAGTCTTGACCCTGTGCCTCATGGGAACAGTCCAGCCCAAACTGCCAAGCCATGTCTTCCCTGGACCAGAATCAAACATCCTAGGACCGGTTTCAGGGTTTCACCCCTCTTCAGCCAGGATAGCTTGACTCCAGTGGTGTAGTGATCACAGGACCCACGTCTGGACATACCCTTTCCACATAGGGTGAACAGAAAAACACACAAGTTGATGGACGGAATGTTGCACATTGGCAAAACATTCACCCCCAGTCACAGATCTGGGTTTAATCTATCGTTATTTTGCTCACCACCCCAGTTCAGATATGGCCATATGCATATCAGTCTTGACCCTGTGCCTCATGGGAACAGTCCAGCCCGAAGTGCCAAGCCATGTCTTCCCTGGACCAGAGTCAAGCATCTTAGGACCGGTTTCAGGGTTTCACCCCTCTTCAGCCAGGGTAGCTTGACTCTAGTAGCGTAGTGAGCACGGGACCCATGTCTGGCCATACCCTTCCCACATACGGTGAACAGCAAAACACTCAAGATGATGGACGGAATGTTGCACATTGGCAAAACATTCAACCCCAGTCACAGATCTAAATTTAATCCATCGTTATTTTGCTCACCACGCCACCCCAGTTCAGACATGGCAATATGCAAATCAGTCTTGACCCTGTGCCTCATGGCAACAGTCCAGCCTGAACTGCCAAGCCATGTATTCCCTGCACCAGAATCAAGCATCCTAGGACCAGTTTCGGGGTTTCACGCCTCTTCAGCCAGGATAGCTTGACTCCAGTGGCGTAGTGAGCACTGGACCCATGTCTGGGCATACCCTTCCCACATATGAACAGCAAAACACACAAGATGATGGACGGAATGTTGCACATTGGCAAAACATTCACCCCCAGTCTCATATCTAGGTTTAATCCATCGTTATTTTTCTCACCACGCCACCCCAGTTCAGACATGGCCATATGCAAATCAGTCTTGACCCTGTGCCTCATGGGAACAGTACAGCCCGAACTGCCAAGCCATGTCTTCCCTGGACCAGAATCATGCATCCTAGGACCAATTTCGGGGTTTCACCCCTCTTCAGCCAGAATAGCTTGACTCCAGTGGCGTAGTGAGCACGAGACCCACGTCTGGGCATACCCTTCCCACATAGGGTGAACAGCAAAACACACAAGATGATGGTCAGAATGATGCACATTGGCAAAACATTCACCCCCAGTCACATATCTGGGTTTAATCCATCTTTATTTTGCTCACCATGCCACCCCAGTTCAGACATGGCCATATGCAAATCAGTCTTGACCCTGTATCTCATGGGAACAGTCCAGCCTGAACTGCCAAGCCATGTATTCCCTGGACCAGAATCAAGCATCCTAGGACCGGTTTCGGGGTTTCACCCCTCTTCAGCCAGGATAGCTTGACTCAATTCAATTCAGCTTTATTCGGTACAAATTAATGACCATAAAAGCATACACAGTCACAAAATCAAAATCAAAATATACAATATACGAACAACTTATAGCAGGCATAATAATAATACATTAAAAAACACTATAATTAATTAAACATGATCACGTTTACACAATTAAAAAAGCATTTATACAGCTAAAAACACATATTTTTCCTGGAGTTGATGCATTTGTTTAAAAAAGTGGCAGTATAAAAACAAACATCCGCAGATTGTAAATTAAAAATCAATTTCATTGCGTGCTCAACCGTACGTGTTCCATATTTAACAAACATGGGTTTAAGTAAGACAATACGAAAATTAGAGTACAGCTTACAGAATAGCATAAAGTGCATTGTGCTCTGCTTGGAAATCCCATCACATCTACAAGGCCCTGATGGGTGTTTCTTCATTATCGGATGGGCCACCAGGTAGTGCACTATTCCGAATCTAAGTCTAGTTAGCACAAATTTGTGCGTCGGCCTAGTGACTAGGGTTAAGTAGACAGGGAATCCATCCATAGACAAATATCTGTTATAAAACATAACGGTGGACAAAGTGCCAGCGATAAAAGTTCTCTTTCGCTCTGCATAAGCTAGAAAGACCCTTTTTAACTTTACTTTAGGAATTAATAGAACAGCATTCGGATCAGTTACAATATTCAGGTTGAAAATATCTGAAAAGCACACAATAATGTATTTAATCCAGGGTATTGCTGTAACTTTATCTAATCGCAAACAATCCTGGATAATACACCTAGTAAAAGCCTTCTCATCATTCATCCAAATAGACCGCCAAGTCATCAAAGGTCTAAGTGACGAAAAGTTCTAATAAATAATTCACAGATAATTCCTGATGACTCAGAGTGTTAGAGGCCGAAGTGGGTAAACATAAAAGTTTTTTAAGGAAAGAATTCTCTTCCAGCTGCAAATTATGTGCGCAGCAATAACCCCAGATTCCTGCCCCATACAATGCAATTGTTACGCATCTGGCCTGATAAATTTTTATCATGTCCCTGGTCCTACGATCCCCAATTTTCTGAGCAAATCTAAAAATTCCATGGGCATTTCTAGCCATTTTATTGCGTATGTTATTAAATTTGTGAGTCCACTTTTTTTCGCTAGAAAAAGTTATGCCTAAATAACAAAATTTGTCCACTTGCTGTACTTTTGCGTTGTCTATAAAAAACCCTTTCATTGTCTTTTTTAATTTCTTTGGACCACAGATCATGGTGTAGGTTTTGCCTTTGTTAATAACTAATTTTCGGTTGTCAATAAAGGAAGCAAAACTATTCATCAGTCGTTGCAACCCTACGGGAGTTCTGGACAACAACACCGCATCATCGGCGTATAGTAACACCGGTACTGATACACCATTGATCATGGGAGCATCTGCACTAACTTCCTGTAAAATAGCATCAATTCCGTTAATAAGTAAAATAAATAAAAGAGGAGCTAAAACACAACCCTGCCTAATACCTCGTTTAACGCTAAAGTTCGGGGTACATTCTCCCTTCCTACCAAAACGTACACACGTTTTTAATCTCTCGTACATTCTGGCAAGAAAATAAATTATGCCATCTGGCGCTCCCATTTTCATCAAGGTTGACCACAAGATTGAGTGGTCAACCATGTCGAAAGCGCTGCTCAAATCAGCGAAGCACAAATATATAAGGCCAGGTTTTGCATCACTATACTTCCCGTTCAATAATTCTAAATTGATACGTTGATCGAGCGTACCCCTGCCTTTCCTAAAACCGTATTGGCTATTTGCCAAAATACCGTCCTGTTCTGCCCACTCTTCCAATCTTACCAGCATTATCCTGCTCATAACTTTTACGGAAGAGTCCAGTAATGAAACAGGTCAATAGTTTTTAGCATCAGACCTTGATCCTTTTTTATATATTGGTACGATAATGGACTCCTCCCAAGTCGGAGGTGGTTCTATACAAACCGCAGCATTAAAAACAACAGTCAACAGGGGACCCCATACTTCCGGCGCTTCCTTGTATACATCACTTGGAACCCCATCCGGGCCTTGGGCCTTTCCTCCCTTACTTGCCCTAATCCCCCTTTCAACTTCTTCTACAGAGATTTCAAGTGGTAATATAGGCCAACTTGATGGGCCAACATTTGTATTTTTACCCGAATCAAAAATAGCTGAAAAATGGATAATCCACTCTTCACAGGAGACATTAGCTGTTAACTCAGGTGTGTTTGTCTCCTTAAGGAATGGGGAGTTGACTGTTGCCCAAAACAGCGCACCATTTGAAAGTTGTGCCGCTTGGTTAAGCGAATCCCAGGCTTGATGTTGAAGAATCATCTTCCTTGATTTAATAGCATTTTTATACTCTAACCTTAATATTGTTACTAAATTTTTATCCCTAGGCTTTGCTGCTAGAGCCTGCTTAAGGTTAGTCAAGGCAGCAGAACAGGTTTTGTCAAACCAAACAGGTCCAGGTTTTGAGCAGCCCCTGTTACCACCAGTAAACTTCGCGTTAATGGCAGTGTTGATCCCCGTAAAACAAGATAAAACCTGCTTGTGATCCAATCTATTTTCTAAAATAAAAACAATGTCTGCTAAATTCATCAATATGATGGATGAAGATAATTTGGATGCTTTCGCCCCTATCCACCTAAGTCTTACCCCATTAGTCCGGTGGGCTTCTATGTTTCCGACTATAGACCCCACCTCTCTAACATTCTCCTCCCACAAGGTCATAGTCACAATAATACAATTATGATCACTTGTATCCATTATTTCAATTTCCAGTGGGGCAAAACAGTCGACAATACTAGAAGATACCAACACGTGGTCAATTACAGAGCTAGAGCGCCAGTTTTTGAATGTAGGAACGGGTAAACCAATTCCGTCCCTACAACTATCCAAAATTTCCAAGTCAAGGCACCCCATTAATGTGTTCACAGTTTCCCCATACATATCATGACCAAAGTGTTGAACCTCCCAGCCGGCATTGTTAGTAACCCCACAGGCCTTTATAGGTGATAATTCACATAATGAAGTATTAAAATCCCCACACCAAATAATATCAAATACAACATTGGAATCCGAACTCAGGGTATCGATAGCATTGGCCAAATCAGTTATTATTCTACCCCTAGTGCTATCAAAAATATTGTTGTAATAATTGATCAGAAGGATATTACGGCTTTTGCCTTCACAGACCCAAAGCATCTGGACAAGATCACCCACCAGTACATATTTTTTCACCAATATTTGGCGGTGAACTGATACTAGGGTGAGTAAACACCCCTTAGCCCTTCCCGGACCCTCTCCATGTGCTGGTAGGTTATATGATACAAATCCTTCATAGTCAACATCACTTTTGCACCAGGTTTCTTGGAAACATAAAATATCATACCTATTAATAAAAGTTTCCCAACCAGGATCTCTGCCCTTAGATTTCAAACCGGCCACGTTCCAGCATACCAGTCTGGAATGTATACTTGTTCCAGTAATAGACCCGCTGGCAGAACCTGGAGCATTTCCATCAGTGTTGACAACCCCGCTTGTTTTACCCATGTTGCATGAATTCACAAGACCCTCTTGATTATTCTCTGCCTCAGTCTGATTAGGCGTATATCCTGAGACCCTAAATATTGTTTCAGGGACACGATCATCCACATGATCATCCCCATCGGGTCCCTCCTCCCTTACCGTACACATCTCCATCTTTTGTATACGTCAATCATTAGAGTCCAGGGAGCTAAGTGCATGAAATCTATTTTGTGTGGGAATATCAGGGTGAGGTTTATAGGTAGTCGGGTAAGTAATAATTCTGGTACTGTCCCGCTGGTTAGCATTAAGATGATTATAAAAGAAACCTAGCGCTCGGGCACTTACATTGCCTTCGGAAATTGGGAGAGAAGCAGCTCTTAGTAGGACTGTAGTAACATCTTGTGGATGTTTGAAATTTATGATTACACAGTCTCCCTTTGAGCTTTTCCTAGAACTCCCTATCCATTTAACTCTCCTGGTAGTTAAAACATTATCAGAGAAATTCACTGGGAAACCACATTGCCTATTCAGCCAAGATAGACATTTATTTTTTAAGGAATCGTGTGTTTCTTGATGACCCCTATTATCAGGCGGCGGTACATTTGTTAATACGACCACATATGGAGCACACTCAGGAGGGAGATTTACAGCATGCCTTTTGTTAACTTCTTCCCATCCATTTGTATTTTCTATAACAGGCGTGGCCTGACTTCCTAGATGAGTACGCCCTTGGGGTATTGTGGGGTCAACACTAACATTCCCTTTACTGCCTATGGCCTTAATAGAAGGGTCTCCTTGTGTATAGCAGTTACATTGATTGCTAATTATGGCATTTGTGGCAATAATTGCCCCTTCTGGTTTGTCCACGGCCTTACTAAGCAATCCGCCCAATCTTGCAACCTCTTTTGTCAATTCCTCAATTTTTAATACCAGCGGGTCTATAATGCCTCTAATCTTTGAATCAATAATAGTCTCTAGGTTAGTTATTGTATCGTCATCTATACCAACCTTATTGGGCTTAACCTTTACATTTGTTTCAAGTACTTTAACGGGTGAGGCTACTCGTTTCCGCACACTACGCATTCCCCCCTTCTTATTCGGTATTTTCCTACACGTTCTTACTGCCCGAGCTACGGGGGTCGGTGAACATTGTAATACCATATCAGGACAATCTCCTAATTCTGCCTCAATAGGGGTGGTTTGCTCAGAATCCAACTGTCCCATCTCTACAACATCCGGAATAATAATATTAGAAAGATTGTTCGCAACCTCTAAAGTAAAAACTGATGAACCCCTAGTAGGGCTCTCTGCTTGCGGGGAGCTATTTTTCCCTAATGACTGTCGCCTTTCAGAATTTATCTTGCTAACCTTCTGGACCAAATAGTTATCCAAAGTACGCGGTCCAGAAGGAGGCTTAGGTTTCGACATATTGTCAACAGGCACAGCCCCCAATAAAGCTGACTGAATTATAAGAACAATTACACCATATACTATTGGTGTTATATATTAAACGAAAACACTTAAAACCTATGTACGAAAAAAATATACAAGTCCAGACCTACTACTAATGTATGCCACTACCTGTGCTATATATCACAGTCCTCTAGAAGCAGCGTCTCTGGCCCTGCCCGGCCTCCTCTGGCCTCTGATGGCCACAGAGGGCCCGCCCTTTGCCCGGGCTTAGCCCGGCGCCGCCCACGCGCGTCCCGCGACGCGGAGGGAGCCTCTCGATTTCAAGCGCCTCCGGGCGCGCTGGTAGGCGGAAGCAGGAAGTGCCTCCAAGGACTCTGGGGGCTGTAGTCCCCCCTGACAGCGGCCAGCGTGGTAATGGCGGCGGAGGAGACCACAGCGTCAACAACCCAAAGAAGAAAATGCCAGGAGGTGAGGAGAGCGTCAGGGCGTCAGGTAAGGTTCGCTGATTCTGCCAAATGCCCCCGCTCCACCGAGGGAGCCTCTCGATTTTAAGCGCCTCCGGGCGCGCTGGTAGGCGGAAGCAGGAAGTGCCTCCAAGGACTCTGGGGGCTGTAGTCCCCCCTCACAGCGGCCAGCGTGGTAATGGCGGCGGAGGAGACCACAGCGTCAACAACCCAAAGAAGAAAATGCCAGGAGGTGAGGAGAGCGTCAGGGCGTCAGGTAATGTTCGCCGATTCTGCCAAATGCTTGACTCCTGTGGCGTAGTGAGCACGGGACCCACGTCTGGCATACCCTTCACACATAGGGTGAACAGCAAAACACACAAGATGATAACGGAATGTTGCACATTGGCAAAACATTCACCCCCAGTCACAGATCTGGGTTTAATCCATCGTTATTTTGCTCACCACGCCACCCCACTTCAGACATGGCCATTTGCAAATCAGTCTTGACCCTGTGCCTCATGGGAACAGTCTAGCCCGAACTGCCAAGCCATGTCTTCAGTGGACCAGAATCAAACATCCTAGGACCGGTTTCAGGGTTTCACCCCTCTTCAGCCAGGATAGCTTGACTCCAGTGGTGTAGTGATCACAGGACCCACGTCTGGGCATACCCTTTCCACATAGGGTGAACAGCAAAACACACAAGATGATGGACGGAATGTTGCACATTGGCAAAACATTCACCCCCAGTCACAGATCTGGGTTTAATCCATCGTTATTTTGCTCACCACGCCACCCCACTTCAGACATGGCCATATGCAAATCAGTCTTGACCCTGTGCCTCATGGGAACAGTCTAGCCCGAACTGCCAAGCCATGTCTTCCCTGGACCAGAATCAAACATCCTAGGACCGGTTTCAGGGTTTCACCCCTCTTCAGCCAGGATAGCTTGACTCCAGTGGTGTAGTGATCACAGGACCCACGTCTGGGCATACCCTTTCCACATAGGGTGAACAGCAAAACACACAAGATGATGGACGGAATGTTGCACATTGGCAAAACATTCACCCCCAGTCACAGATCTGGGTTTAATCCATCGTTATTTTGCTCACCACCCCAGTTCAGACATGGCCATATGCATATCAGTCTTGACCCTGTGCCTCATGGGAACAGTCCAGCCCGAAGTGCCAAGCCATGTCTTCCCTGGACCAGAGTCAAGCATCCTAGGACCAGTTTCGGGGTTTCACCCCACTTCAGCCAGGCTAGCTTGACTCCAGTGGAGTAGTGAGCACGGGACCCATGTCCGGGCATAACCTTCCCACATAGGGTGAACAGCAAAACACACAAGTTGCTGGACGTAATGTTGCACATTGGCAAAACATTCACCCCCAGTCACAGATCTGGGTTTAATCCATTGTTATTTTGCTCACCACGCCACCCCCATTTCAGACACGACCATATGCAAATCAGTCTTGACCCTGTGCCTCATGGGAACAGTCCAGCCCGAACTGCAAAGCCATGTCTTCCCTGGACCAGAGTCAAGCATCCTTGGACCGGTTTCAGAGTTTCACCCCTCTTCAGCTAGGATAGCTTGACTCCAGTGGCGTAGTGAGCACGGGACCCACGTCTGGGCATACCCTTCCCACATAGGGTGAACAGCAAAACACACAAGATGATGAACGGAACTTGCACATCTGAGTCCTACCACCGGTTAACTGCACCTGGGTAACCACATTCAATATCAAAGTACCAGTGCACACGAAGGGTCCAAAACGTTCTTTATAATTAATTTTTATATGTATTCTCTTGTTATCTAGTGGAGACCTCTCTCCTCTGACTTCTTTTATATGTTGTTGATATCTTCCTGTGCCTCTACTTCTCCCCATAACACCATTATACTTTAGGGAACGAATGTGTTTCTCCCCCTGTGGACGCGCCATGCACCTGATGAGGAGCTCTTTTTAACATAAATTGGTGAGTCCTTACACGATCATGATTTCTTTCATTCCCAGGGACTATACTTTAAACCAGAACCTGTCGGTGCTATTTGTCATTACCGTTTTCTACTTAGCCCTACCTTGTCCTATGTCATACTATGATTATTGAACAGATACCTGGTAGGCATCCAGTATTAATATTCTGGGTCATATGAATGTGATCACCACTTTACCACACAAGTGGTGTTCGACTCAATTTTTGTTTTTAATGCCTAATATGCCGAGGGTGGCTTTGGGTTTTCATACATATTTTTTGTTGATTTTTTCTTTTCTCTAGGTGACCCCCTCTTAAATCAAATACGTAAGGTAGGGGCGCCTACTAAGGGTTGACCAACACTTTTGTTCTCACCCTTGCTTTTCTCACCCAACTGTAGATAGTTTTATTCGAGCACACTTCACTTCACTTAAGGTCCTGACGAAGCGCCGCGAGATCCTCCTGACTCAATGTGCGCGAAACATGTTGACCATAAGAGCTGAGCGTAGCTAGCCACTCATCCGTTGTGAGTACATATAGCTTTTACGCCACTCATCCCCCCTTTTTTTAACTAGGTGGTCGACTGAGCCAATAAAATTCAATTTCAGATCTACCAACCTTTTTTAATCACCTACATCTACACTCCCGGGCCCTCACACGCACGCACCATACGGCAGGGAACAAAAGATCTCCGACAAAGAGCCCCTGTATGGGTGCCCGTCGGGTATTGCACCGCCGACCCGACGAGGAGCAGAACCCAGATGATGAAGCATGACACCTAGCTTGCTGGGTGTGTGAGGGTTTTAGTTCCACCCTGAAGGGATCCCCTTCCCTTGTGCACTTTCTTTCATTAGGTTGAAGTCTGAATGGGAATACTTTATTCCCTGCAGACTTCCTGTCCTGCAGGAACTACACATCTCTCGTTGACACAGGCACATTGCCAAAACATTCACCCCCAGTCACAGATCTGGGTTTAATCCACCGTTATTTTGCTCACCACGCCACCCCAGTTCAGACATGGTCATAATCAAATCAGTCTTGACCCTGTGCCTTATGGTAACAGTCCAGCCTGAACTGCCAAGCCATGTATTCCCTGGATCAGAATCAAGCATCCTAGGACCGGTTTCGGGGTTTCACCCCTCTTCAGCCAGGATAGCTTGACTCCTGTGGCGTAGTGAGCACAGGACCAACGTCTGGCATACCCTTCACACATAGGGTGAACAGCAAAGCACACAAGATGATGGACGGAATGTTGCACATTGGCAACACATTTACCCCCAGTCACAGATCTGGGTTTAATCCATTGTTATTTTGCTCACCACACCACCCCAGTTCAGACATGGCCATATGCATATCAGTCTTGACCCTGTGCCTCATGGGAACAGTCCAGCCCGAAGTCCCAAGCCAGGTCTTCCCTGGACCAGAGTCAAGCATCCTAGGACCAGTTTCAGGGTTTCACTCCACTTCAGCCAGGCTAGCTTGACTCCAGTGGCGTAGTGAGCACGGGACCCATGTCCGGGCATAACCTTCCCACATAGGGTGAACAGAAAAACACACAAGATGATAGACGGAATGTTGCACATTGCCAAAACATTCACCCCCGGTCACAGATCTGGGTTTAATCCATTGTTATTTTGCACACCACGCCACCCCAGTTCAGACATGGCCTTATGTAAATCAGTCGTGACCCTGTGTCTCATGGGAACAGTCCAGACCGAACTGCCAAGCCATGTCTTCTCTGGACCAGAGTCAAGCATCCTAGGACCGGTTTCGGGGATTCACCCCTCTTCAGCCAGGATAGCTTCACTCCAGTAGCGTAGTGAGCACGGGGCCCACATCTGGGCATACCCTTCCCACATAGGGTGAACAGCAAAACACACAAGAAGATGGACGGAATGTTGCACATTGGCAAAACATTCACCCCCAGTCACAGATCTGGGTTTAATCCATTGTTATTTTGCTCACCACGCCACCCCAGTTCAGACACGGCCACATGCAAATCAGTCTTGACCCTGTGCCTCATGGGAACATTCCAGCCCGAACTGCAAAGCCATGTCTTCCCTGGACCAGAGTCAAGCATCCTTGGACCGGTTTTGGGGTTTCACCCCTCTTCAGCCAGGATAGCTTAACTCCAGTGGCGTAGTGAGCACGGACGGGACCCACGTCTGGGCATACCCTTCCCACATAGGGTGAACAGCAAAACATACAAGATGATGGACGGAATGTTGCACATTGGCAAACATTCACCCCCAGTCACAGATCTGGGTTTAATCCATTGTTATTTTGCAAACCACGCCACCCCAGTTCAGACATAAACATATGAAAATTAGTCTTGACCCTGTGCCTCATGGGAACAGTCCAGACCGAACTGACAAGCCATGTCATCCCTGGAGCAGAATCAAGCGTCCTAAGACAGGTTTTGGGGTTTCAGCCCTCTTCAGCTAGGATAGCTTGACTCCAGTGGCGTAGTGAGCATGGGACCCATGCCTGGGCATACCCCTCCCACATAGGGTGAACAGCAAAACACACAAGATGATGGACGGAATGTTGCACATTGGCAAAACATTCACCCCTAGTCACAGATCTGGGTTTAATCCATCGTTATTTTGCTCACCACGCCACCCCAGTTCAGACATGACCATATGCAAATCAGTCTTGACCCTGTGCCTCATGGGAACAGTCCAGCCTGAACTGCCAAGCCATGTCTTCCCTGGACCAGAATTAAGCATCCTAGGACCGGTTTCGGGGTTTCACCCCTCTTTAGCCAGGATAGCTTGACACCAGTGGTGTAGTGAGCACGGGACCCACGTCTGGGCATAACTTTTCCACATAGGGTGAACAGCAAAACACACAAGATGATGGACGGAATGTTGCACATTGGCAAAACATTCACCTCCAGTCACAGATCTGGGTTTAATCCATCGTTATTTTGCTCACCACGCCACCCCAGTTCAGACATGGCCATATGCAAATCAGTCTTGCACCTGTGCCTCATGGGAAGTGGAACAATCCAGCCCGAACTGCCAAGCAATGTCTTCCCTGGACCAGAGTCAAGCATCCTAGGACTGGTTTCGGGGTTTCACCCCTCTTCAGCCAGGATAGCTTGACTCCAGGGGCGTAGTGAGCACGGGACCCATGTCTGGGCATAACCTTCCCACATAGGGTGAACAGCAAAACACACAAGATGATGGACAGAATGTTGCACATTGGCATAACACTCACCCCAGTCACAGATCTGGGTTTAATGCATCGTTATTTTGCTCACTACCCCACCCCAGTTCAGACATGTAAATATGCAAATCAGTCCTGACCCTGTGCCTCATGGGAACAGTCCAGCCCGAACTGCCAAGGCATGTCTTCTCTGGACCAGAATCAAGCATCCTAGGTTCGGTGTTGGGGTTTTACCCCTCTTCAGCCAGGATAGCTTGACTCCAGTGGCGTAGTGAGCACGGGACCCACGTCTTGGCATACCCTTCCCACATAGGGTGAACAGCAAAACACACAAGATGATGGAAGGAATGCTACACATTGCCAAAACATTCACCCCCAGTCACAGATCTGGCTTTAATCCATCGTTATTTTGCTCACCACGCCACCCCACTTCAGACATGGCCATGTGCAAATCAGTCTTGACCCTGTGACTCATGGGAACAGTCCAGCCTGAACTGCCAAGCCATATATTCCCTGGACCAGAATCAAACATCCTAGGACCAGTTTCGGGGATTCACCCCTCTTCAGCCATGATAGCATGACTCCAGTGGTGTAGTGAGCACGGGACCCACGTCTGGGCATAACTTTTCCACATAGGGTGAACAGCAAAACACACAAGATGATGGACGAAATGTTGCACATTGGCAAAACATTCACCTCCAGTCACAGATCTGGGTTTAATCCATCGTTATTTTGCTCACCACGCCACCCCAGTTCAGACATGGCCATATGCAAATCAGTCTTGCACCTGTGCCTCATGGGAAGTGGAACAATCCAGCCCGAACTGCCAAGCAATGTCTTCCCTGGACCAGAGTCAAGCATCCTAGGACTGGTTTCGGGGTTTCACCCCTCTTCAGCCAGGATAGCTTGACTCCAGGGGCGTAGTGAGCACGGGACCCATGTCTGGGCATAACCTTCCCACATAGGGTGAACAGCAAAACACACAAGATGATGGACAGAATGTTGCACATTGGCATAACATTCACCCCAGTCACAGATCTGGGTTTAATGCATCGTTATTTTGCTCACTACCCCACCCCAGTTCAGACATGTAAATATGCAAATCAGTCCTGACCCTGTGCCTCATGGGAACAGTCCAGCCCGAACTGCCAAGCCATGTATTCCCTGGACCAGAATCAAGCATCCTAGGACCAGTTTCGGGTTTTCAGCCCTCTTCAGCCATGATAGCATGACTCCAGTGGTGTAGTGAGCACGGGACCCAGTCTGGGCATACCCTTCCCACATAGGGTGAACAGCAAAACACACAAGATGATGGACGGAATGTTGCACATTGGCAAAACATTCACCCCCAGTCACAGATCTGGGTTTAATCCATCGTTATTTTGCTCACCACGCCACCCCAGTTCAGACATGGCCATATGCAAATCAGTCTTGACCCTGTGCCTCATGGGAACAGTCCAGCCCGAACTGTCAAGCCATGTATTCCATGGACCAGAATCAAGCATCCTAGGACCGGTTTCGGGGTTTCAGCTCTCTTCAGCCAGGATAGCTTGACTCCAGTGGCGTAGTGAGCACGGGTCCCACGTCTGGGCATACCCTTTCCACATAGGGTGAACAGCAAAGCACACAAGATGATGGACGGAATGTTGCACATTGGCAAAACATTTACCCCTAGTCACAGAGTTGGGTTTAATCCATCGTTATTTTGCTCACCACGCCACCTCAGTTCAGACATGGCAATATGCAAATCAGTCTTGACCCTGTGCCTCATGGGAACAATCCAGCCTGTACTGCCAAGCCATGTATTCCATGGACCAGAATCAAGCATCCTAGGACCGGTTTCGGGGTTTCACCCCTCTTCAGCCAGGATAGCTTGACTCCAGTGGCGTAATGAGCACGGGACCTACGTCTGGGCATACCCTTCCCACATAGGGTGAACAGCAAAACACACAAGATGATGGACGGAATGTTGCACATTGCCAAAACATTCACCCCCAGTCACAGATCTGGGTTTAATCCATCGTTATTTTGCTCACCACGCCACCCCAGTTCAGACATGGCAATATGCAAATCAGTCTCGACCCTGTGCCTCATGGGAACCGTCCAGCCTGAACTGCCAAGCCATGTATTCTCTGGACCAGAATCAAGCATCCTAGGACCAGTTTCGGGTTTTCAGCCCTCTTCAGCCAGGATAGCTTGACTCCAGTGGCGTAGTGAGCACGGGACCCATGTCTGGGCATACCCTTCCCACATAGGGTGAACAGCAAAACACACAAGATGATGGACGGAATGTTGCACATTGGCAAAACATTCACCCCCAGTCACAGACCTGGGTTTAATCCATCGTTATTTTGCTCACCACGCCACCCCAGTTCAGACATGGCCATATGCAAATCAGTCTTGACCCTGTGCCTCATGGGAACAGTCCAGCCTGTACTGCCAAGCCATGTATTCCATGGACCAGAATCAAGCATCCTAGGACCGGTTTCGGGGTTTCAGCTCTCCTCAGCCAGGATAGCTTGACTCCAGTGGCGTAGTGAGCACGGGTCCCACGTCTGGGCATACCCTTCCCACATAGGGTGAACAGCAAAGCACACAAGATGATGGACGGAATGTTGCACATTGGCAAAACATTTACCCCTAGTCACAGAGTTGGGTTTAATCCATCGTTATTTTGCTCACCACGCCACCCCAGTTCAGACATGGCAATATGCAAATCAGTCTTGACCCTGTGCCTCATGGGAACAATCCAGCCTGTACTGCCAAGCCATGTATTCCATGGACCAGAATCAAGCATCCTAGGACCGGTTTCGGGGTTTCACCCCTCTTCAGCCAGGATAGCTTGACTCCAGTGGCGTAATGAGCACGGGACCTACGTCTGGGCATACCCTTCCCACATAGGGTGAACAGCAAAACACACAAGATGATGGACGGAATGTTGCACATTGCCAAAACATTCACCCCCAGTCACAGATCTGGGTTTAATCCATCGTTATTTTGCTCACCACACCACCCCAGTTCAGACATGGCAATATGCAAATCAGTCTCGACCCTGTGCCTCATGGGAACCGTCCAGCCTGAACTGCCAAGCCATGTATTCCCTGGACCAGAATCAAGCATCCTAGGACCAGTTTCGGGTTTTCAGCCCTCTTCAGCCAGGATAGCTTGACTCCAGTGGCGTAGTGAGCACGGGACCCATGTCTGGGCATACCCTTCCCACATAGGGTGAACAGCAAAACACACAAGATGATGGACGGAATGTTGCACATTGGCAAAACATTCACCCCCAGTCACAGACCTGGGTTTAATCCATCGTTATTTTGCTCACCACGCCACCCCAGTTCAGACATGGCCATATGGAAATCAGTCTTGACCCTGTGCCTCATGGGAACAGTCCAGCCTGTACTGCCAAGCCATGTATTCCATGGACCAGAATCAAGCATCCTAGGACCGGTTTCGGGGTTTCACCCCTCTTCAGCTAGGATAGCTTGACTCCAGTGGCGTAATGAGCACGGGACCTACGTCTGGGCATACCCTTCCCACATAGGGTGAACACCAAAACACACAAGATGATGGACGGAATGTTGCACATTGGCAAAACTTTCACACCCAGTCACAGATCTGGGTTTAGTCCATCGTTATTTAGCTCGCCATGCCACCCCAGTTCAGACATGGCAATATGCAAATCAGTCTTGACCCTGTGCCTCATGGGAACAGTCCAGCCTGTACTGCCAAGCCATGTATTCCCTGGACCAGAATCAAACATCCTAGGACCAGATTCGGGGTTTCACCCCTCTTCAGCCATGATAGCATGACTCCAGTGGTGTAGTGAGCACGGGACCCAGTTTGGGCATACCCTTCACACATAGGGTGAACAGCAAAACACACAAGATGATGGACGGAATGTTGCACATTAGCAAAACATTCACCCCCAGTCACAGATCTGGGTTTAATCCATTGGTATTTTGCTCACCACGCCACCCCAGTTCAGACATGGCCATATGCAAATCAGTCTTGACCCTATATCTCATGAAAACATTCCACCCCGAACTGCCAAGCCATGTCTTCCCTGGACCAGAATCAAGCATCCTAGGACCGTTTTTGGGGTTTCACCCCTCTTCAGCCAGGATACCTTGACTCCAGTCGTAGTGAGCACGGTACCCACGTCTGGGCATACCCTTCCCACATAGGGTGAACAGCAAAACACACAAATTGATGGACAGAATGTTGCACATTGGCAAAACATTCGCCCCCAGTCACAGATCTGGGTTTAATCCATCGTTATTTTGCTCACCACGCCACCCCAGTTCAGACATGCCATATGCAAATCAGTCTTCACCCTGTGCCTCATGGGAACAGTCCAGCCCGAACTACCAAGCCATGTCTTCCCTGGACCAGAATCAAGCATCCTAGGACCGGTTTCGGGGTTTCACCCCTCTTTAGCCAGGATAGCTTGACTCCAGTCGCGTAGTGAGCACGGGACCCACATCTGGGCATACCCTTCCCACATAGGGTGAACAGCAAAACACACAAGATGATGGATGGAATGTTGCACGTTGGCAAAACATTCACACAGATTCACAGATCTGGGTTTAATCCATCGTTATTTTGCCCACCACGCCACGCCACCCCACCCCAGTTCAGACATAGACATATGCAAATCAGTCTTGACCCTGTGTCTCATGGGAACAGTCCAGACCGAACTGCCAAGCCATGTCTTCCCTGGACCAGAGTCAAGCATCCTAGGACCGGTTTCGGGATTTCACCCCTCTTCAACCAGGATAGCTTGACTCCAGTGGCTTAGTGAGCACGGACCCATGTCTGAGCATACCCTTCCCACATAGGGTGAACAGCAAAACACATAGCATTATTGACGGAATGTTGCACATTGGCAAAACATTCACCCCCAGTCACAGACTTGGGTTTAATCCATCATTATTTTGCTCACCACGCCACCCCAGTTCAGACATGGCCATATGCAAATCAGTCTTGACCCTGTGCCTCATGGGAACACTCCAGCCCGAACTGTCAAGCCATGTATTCCATGGACCAGAATCAAGCATCCTAGGACCGGTTTCGTGGTTTCACCCCTCTTCAGCCAGGATAGCTTGACTCCAGTGGTGTAATGAGCACAGGACCCACGTCTGGGCATACCCTTCCCACATAGGGTGAACAGCAAAACACACAAGATGATGGACGGAATGTTGCACATTGGCAAAAAATTCACCTCCAGTCACAGATTGGGTTTAATCCATCGTTATTTTGCTCACCACGCCACCCCAGTTCAGACATGACCATATGAAAATCAGTCTTGACCCTGTGCCTCATGGGAACAGTCCAGCCTGAACTGCCAAGCCATGTCTTCCCTGGACCAGAATTAAGCATCCTAGGACCCGTTTCGGGGTTTCACCCCTCTTCAGCCAGGATAGCTTGACTCCAGTGGTGTAGTGAGCACGAGACCCACGTCTGGGCACACCCTTTCCACATAGGGTGAACAGCAAAACACACAAGATGATGGACGGAATATTGCACATTGGCAAAAAATTCACCCCCAGTCACAGATTGGGTTTAATCCATCGTTATTTTGCTCACCACGCCACCCCAGTTCAGACATGACCATATGAAAATCAGTCTTGACCCTGTTCCTCATGGGAACAGTCCAGCCCGAACTGCCAAGCCATGTCTTCCCTGGAGCAGAATCAAGCGTCCTGGGACCGGTTTTGGGGTTTCAACCCTCTTCAGCTAGGATAGCTTGACTCCAGTGGCGTAGTGAGTAAGGGACCTACGTCTGAGCATACCCTTCCCACATAGGGTGAACAGCAAAACACACAAGATGATGGACAGAATATTGCACATTGGCAAAACATTCACCCCCAGTCACAGATCTGAGTTTAATTCATCGTTATTTTGCTCACCATGCCACCCCAGTTCAGACATGGCCATATGCAAATCAATCTTGACCCTGTGCCTCATGGGAACAGTCCAGCTCGAAGTGCCAAGCCATGTATTCCCTGCAACCAGAATCTAGCATCCTAGGACCGGTTTTAGGGATTCACCCCTCTTCAGCCAGGATAGTTTGACTCCAGTGGCGTAGTGAGCACAGGACCCATGTCTGGGCATACCCTTCCCACATAGGGTGAACAGCAAAACACACAAGATGATGGACGGAATGTTGCACATTGGCCAAACATTCACCCCCAGTCACAGACCTGGGTTTAATCCATCGTTATTTTGCTCACCACGCCACCCCAGTTCAGACATGGCCATATGCAAATCAGTCTTGACCCTGTGCCTCATGGGAACAGTCCAGCCCGAACTGCAAAGCCATGTCTTCCCTCGACCAAAGTCAAGCATCCTAGGACCGGTTTCGGGGTTTCAGCCCTCTTCAGCCCGGATAGCTTGACTCCAGTGGCGTAGTGAGCACGGGACCCACGTCTTGGCATACCCTTCCCACATAGGGTGGACAGCAAAACACACAAGATGATGGACGGAATGCTGCACATTGCCAAAACATTCCCCCCCAGTCACAGATCTGGGTTTAATCCATCGTTATTTTGCTCACCACGCCACCCCAGTTCAGACATGGCAATATGCAAATCAGTCTCGACCCTGTGCCTCATGGGAACCGTCCAGCCTGAACTGCCAAGCCATGTATTCCCTGGACCAGAATCAAGCATCCTAGGACCAGTTTCAGGTTTTCAGCCCTCTTCAGCCAGGATAGCTTGACTCCAGTGGCGTAGTGAGCACGGGACCCATGTCTGGGCATACCCTTCCCACATAGGGTGAACAGCAAAACACACAAGATGATGGACGGAATGTTGCACATTGGCAAAACATTCACCCCCAGTCACAGACCTGGGTTTAATCCATCGTTATTTTGTTCACCACGCCACCCCAGTTCAGACATGGCCATATGCAAATCAGTCTTGACCCTGTGCCTCATGGGAACAGTCCAGCCTGTACTGCCAAGCCATGTATTCCGTGGACCAGAATCAAGCATCCTAGGACCGGTTTCGGGGTTTCACCCCTCTTCAGCTAGGATAGCTTGACTCCAGTGGCGTAATGAGCACGGGACCTACGTCTGGGCATACCCTTCCCACATAGGGTGAACACCAAAACACACAAGATGATGGACGGAATGTTGCACATTGGCAAAACTTTCACACCCAGTCACAGATCTGGGTTTAATCCATCGTTATTTAGCTCGCCATGCCACCCCAGTTCAGACATGGCAATATGCAAATCAGTCTTGACCCTGTGCCTCATGGGAACAGTCCAGCCTGTACTGCCAAACCATGTATTCCCTGGACCAGAATCAAACATCCTAGGACCAGATTCGGGGTTTCACCCCTCTTCAGCCATGATAGCATGACTCCAGTGGTGTAGTGAGCACGGGACCCAGTCTGGGCATACCCTTCACACATAGGGTGAACAGCAAAACACACAAGATGATGGACGGAATGTTGCACATTAGCAAAACATTCACCCCCAGTCACAGATCTGGGTTTAATCCATTGGTATTTTGCTCACCACGCCACCCCAGTTCAGACATGGCCATATGCAAATCAGTCTTGACCCTATATCTCATGAAAACAGTCCACCCCGAACTGCCAAGCCATGTCTTCCCTGGACCAGAATCAAGCATCCTAGGACCGTTTTTGGGGTTTCACCCCTCTTCAGCCAGGATACCTTGACTCCAGTCATAGTGAGCACGGTACCCACGTCTGGGCATACCCTTCCCACATAGGGTGAACAGCAAAACACACAAAATGATGGACAGAATGTTGCACATTGGCAAAACATTCGCCCCCAGTCACAGATCTGGGTTTAATCCATCGTTATTTTGCTCACCACGCCACCCCAGTTCAGACATGCCATATGCAAATCAGTCTTCACCCTGTGCCTCATGGGAACAGTCCAGCCCGAACTACCAAGCCATGTCTTCCCTGGACCAGAATCAAGCATCCTAGGACCGGTTTCGGGGTTTCACCCCTCTTTAGCCAGGATAGCTTGACTCCAGTCGCGTAGTGAGCACGGGACCCACATCTGGGCATACCCTTCCCACATAGGGTGAACAGCAAAACACACAAGATGATGGATGGAATGTTGCACGTTGGCAAAACATTCACACAGATTCACAGATCTGGGTTTAATCCATCGTTATTTTGCACACCACGCCACGCCACCGCAGTTCAGACATAGACATATGCAAATCAGTCTTGACCCTGTGTCTCATGGGAACAGTCCAGACCGAACTGCCAAGCCATGTCTTCCCTGGACCAGAGTCAAGCATCCTAGGACCGGTTTCGGGATTTCACCCCTCTTCAACCAGGATAGCTTGACTCCAGTGGCTTAGTGAGCACGGACCCATGTCTGGGCATACCCTTCCCACATAGGGTGAACAGCAAAATACACAAGATGATGAACAGAATGTTGCACATTGCCAAAACATTCACCCCTAGTCACAGATCTAGGTTTAATCCATCGTTATTTTGCTCACCACGCCACCCCAGTACACACATGGTAATATGCAAATCAGTCTTGACCCTGTGCCTCATGGGAACAGTCCAGCCTGAAATGCCAAGCCATGTATTCCCTGGACCAGAATCAAGCATCCTAGGACCAGTTTTGGGGATTTCACGCCTCTTCAGACAGGATAGCTTGACTCAAGTGGCGTAGTGAGCACGGGACCCGGTCTGGGCATACCCTTCCCACATAGGGTGAACAGCAAAACACACAAGATGATGGACGGAATGTTGCACATTGGTAAAACATTCACCCCCAGTCACAGATCTGGGTTTAATCCATCGTTATTTTGCTCACCACGCCTCCTCAGTTCAGACATGGCCATATGCAAATCAGTCTTGACCCTGTGCCTCATGGGAGCAGTCCAGCCTGAACTGCCAAGCCATGTATTCCCTAGACCAGAATCAAGCATCATAGGACCGGTTTCGGGGATTCACCCCTCTTAAGCCAGGATAGCTTGACTCCTGTGGCGTAGTGAGCATGGGACCCAGTCTGGGCATACCCTTCCCACATAGGGTGAACAGCAAAACACATAGGATTATTGACGGAATGTTGCACATTGGCAAAACATTCACCCCCAGTCACAGACTTGGGTTTAATCCATCGTTATTTTGCTCACCACGCCACCCCAGTTCAGACATGGCCATATGCAAATCAGTCTTGACCCTGTGCCTCATGGGAACACTCCAGCCCGAACTGTCAAGCCATGTATTCCATGGACCAGAATCAAGCATCCTAGGACCGGTTTCGGGGTTTCACCCCTCTTCAGCCAGGATAGCTTGACTCCAGTGGTGTAATGAGCACAGGACCCACGTCTGGGCATACCCTTCCCACATAGGGTGAACAGCAAAACACACAAGATGATGGACGGAATGTTGCACATTGGCATAAAAAATTCACCTCCAGTCACAGATTGGGTTTAATCCATCGTTATTTTGCTCACCACGCCACCCCAGTTCAGACATGACCATATGAAAATCAGTCTTGACCCTGTGCCTCATGGGAACAGTCCAGCCTGAACTGCCAAGCCATGTCTTCCCTGGACCAGAATTAAGCATCCTAGGACCCGTTTCGGGGTTTCACCCCTCTTCAGCCAGGATAGCTTGACTCCAGTGGTGTAGTGAGCACGGGACCCACGTCTGGGCACACCCTTTCCACATAGGGTGAACAGCAAAACACACAAGATGATGGACGGAATGTTGCACATTGGCAAAAAATTCACCCCCAGTCACAGATTGGGTTTAATCCATCGTTATTTTGCTCACCACGCCACCCCAATTCAGACATGACCATATGAAAATCAGTCTTGACCCTGTTCCTCATGGGAACAGTCCAGCCCGAACTGCCAAGCCATGTCTTCCCTGGAGCAGAATCAAGCGTCCTGGGACCGGTTTTGGGGTTTCAACCCTCTTCAGCTAGGATAGCTTGACTCCAGTGGCGTAGTGAGTAAGGGACCTACGTCTGAGCATACCCTTCCTACATAGGGTGAACAGCAAAACACACAAGATGATGGACGGAATATTGCACATTGGCAAAACATTCACCCCCAGTCACAGATCTGAGTTTAATTCATCGTTATTTTGCTCACCATGCCACCCCAGTTCAGACATGGCCATATGCAAATCAATCTTGACCCTGTGCCTCATGGGAACAGTCCAGCTCGAAGTGCCAAGCCATGTATTCCCTGCAACCAGAATCTAGCATCCTAGGACCGGTTTTAGGGATTCACCCCTCTTCAGCCAGGATAGCTTGACTCCAGTGGCGTAGTGAGCACAGGACCCATGTCTGGGCATACCCTTCCCACATAGGGTGAACAGCAAAACACACAAGATGATGGACGGAATGTTGCACATTGGCAAAATATTCACCCCCAGTCACAGACCTGGGTTTAATCCATCGTTATTTTGCTCACCACGCCACCCCAGTTCAGACATGGCCATATGCAAATCAGTCTTGACCCTGTGCCTCATGGGAACAGTCCAGCCCGAACTGCAAAGCCATGTCTTCCCTCGACCAAAGTCAAGCATCCTAGGACCGGTTTCGGGGTTTCAGCCCTCTTCAGCCCGGATAGCTTGACTCCAGTGGCGTAGTGAGCACGGGACCCACGTCTTGGCATACCCTTCCCACATAGGGTGGACAGCAAAACACACAAGATGATGGACGGAATGCTGCACATTGCCAAAACATTCCCCCCCAGTCACAGATCTGGCTTTAATCCATCGTTATTTTGCTCACCACGCCACCCCACTCCAGACATGGCCATGTGCAAATCAGTCTTGACCCTGTGCCTCATGGGAACAGTCCAGCCCGAACTGCCAAGCCATGTCTTTCCTGGACAAGAATCAAGCATCCTAGGACCGGTTTCGGGGTTTCACCCCTTCTTCAGCCAGGATACCTTGTCTCCAGTGGCGTAGTGAGCACGGGACCCACGTCTGTGCATACCCTTCCCACATAGGGTCAACAGCAAAACACACAAGATGATGGACAGAATATTGCACATTGGCAAAACATTCACCCCCAGTCACAGATCTGAGTTTAATCCATTGTTATTTTGCTCACCATGCCACCCCAGTTCAGACATGGCCATATGCAAATCAATCTTGACCCTGTGCGTCATGGGAACAGTCCAGCTCGAAGTGACAAGCCATGTATTCCCTGCAACCAGAATCAAGCATCCTAGGACCGGTTTTGGGGATTCACCCCTCTTCAGCCAGGATAGCTTGACTCCAGTGGCGTAGTGAGCACGGGACCCACGTCTGTGCATACCCTTCCCACATAGGGTGAACAGCAAAACACACAAGATGATGGACGGAATGTTGCACATTGGCAAAACTTTCACACCCAGTCACAGATCTGGGTTGAATCCATGGCTATTTTGATCACCACGCCACCCCAGTTCAGACATGACCATATGAAAATGAGTCTTGACCCTGTGCCTCATGGGAACAGTCCAGCCTGAACTGCCAAGCCATGTCTTCCCTGGACCAGAATTAAGCATCCTAGGACCGGTTTCGGGGTTTCACCCCTCTTAAGCCAGGATAGCTTGACTCCAGTGGTGTAGTGAGCACGGGACCCACGTCTGGGCATACCCTTTCCACATAGGGTGAATAGCAAAACACACAAGATGATGGACGGAATGTTGCACATTGGAAAAAACATTCACCCCTAGTCACAGATCTGGGTTTAATCCATCGTTATTTTGCTCACCACGCCACCCCCGTTCAGACATGACCATATGCAAATCAGTCTTGACCCTGTGCCTCATGGGAACAGTCCAGCCTGAACTGCCAAGCCATGTCTTCCCTGGACCAGAATTGAGCATCCTAGGACCGGTTTCGGGGTTTCACCCCTCTTCAGCCAGGATAGCTTGACTCCAGTGGTGTAGTGAGCACGGGACCCACATCTGGGCATACCCTTTCCACATAGGGTGAACAGCAAAACACACAAGATGATGGACGGAATGTTGCACATTGGCAAAACATTCACCCCCAGTCACAGATCTGGGTTTAATCCATCATTATTTTGCTCACCACGCCACCCCAGTTCAGACATGGCCATATGCAAATCAGTCTTGAACCTGTGCCTCATGGGAACAGTCCAGCCCGAACTGCCAAGCCATGTCTTCCCTGGACCAGAGTCAAGCATCCTAGGACTGGTTTCGGGGTTTCACCCCTCTTCAGCCAGGATAGCTTGACTCCAGGGGCATAGTGAGCACGGGACCCATGTCTGGGCATAACCTTCCCACATAGGGTGAACAGCAAAACACACAAGATGATGGACAGAATGTTGCACATTGGTATAACATTCACCCCAGTCACAGATCTGGGTTTAATGCATCGTTATTTTGCTCACTACCCCACCCCAGTTCAGACATGGAAATATGCAAATCAGTCCTGACCCTGTGCCTCATGGGAACAGTCCAGCCCGAACTGCCAAGGCATGTCTGTTCTGGACCAGAATCAAGCATCCTAGGATCGGTGTCGGGGTTTTACCCCTCTTCAGCCAGGATAGCTTGACTCCAGTGGCTGAGTGAGCACGGGACCCACGTGTTGGCATACCCTTCCCACATAGGGTGAACAGCAAAACACACAAGATGATGGACGAAATGCTACACATTGCCAAAACATTCACCCCCAGTCACAGATCTGGCTTTAATCCATCCTTATTTTGCTCACCACGCCACCCCACTTCAGACATGGCCATGTGCAAATCAGTCTTGACCCTGTGCCTCATGGGAACAGTCCAGCCTGCACTGCCAAACCATGTCTTCCCTGGACAAGAATCAAGCATCCTAGGACCAGTTTCGGGGTTTCACCCCTCTTCAGCCAGGATAGCTTGACTCCAGTGGCGAAGTGAGCACGGGACCCATGTCTGGGCATACCCTTCCCACATAGGGTGAACAGCAAAACACACAAGATGATGGACGGAATGTTGCACATTGGCATAATATTCACCCAAGTCACAGATCTGGGTTTAATGCATCGTTATTTTGCTCACTACCCCACCCCAGTTCAGACATGGAAATATGCAAATCAGTCCTGACCCTGTGCCTCATGGGAACAGTCCAGCCCGAACTGCCAAGGCATGTCTTCTCTGGACCAGAATCAAGCATCCTAGGATCGGTGTCGGGGTTTTACCCTCTTCAGCCAGGATAGCTTGACTCCAGGGGCGTAGTGAGCACGGGACCCAGGGTCTTGGCATACCCTTCCCACATAGGGTGAACAGCAAAACACACAAGATGATGGACGGAATGCTACACATTGCCAAAACATTCACCCCCAGTCACAGATCTGGCTTTAATCCATCCTTATTTTGCTCACCACGCCACCCCACTTCAGACATGGCCATGTGCAAATCAGTCTTGACCCTGTGCCTCATGGGAACAGTCCAGCCTGCACTGCCAAGCCATGTCTTCCCTGGACAAGAAGCAAGCATCCTAGGACCAGTTTCGGGGTTTCACCCCTCTTCAGCCAGAATAGCTTGACTCCAGTGGCGAAGTGAGCACGGGACCCATGTCTGGGCATACCCTTCCCACATAGGGTGAACAGCAAAACACACAAGATGATGGACGGAATGTTGCACATTGGCAAAAAATTCACCCCCAGTCACAGATTGGGTTTAATCCATCGTTATTTTGCTCATCACGCCACCCCAGTTCAGACATGACCATATGAAAATCAGTCTTGACCCTGTTCCTCATGGGAACAGTCCAGCTCGAAGTGCCAAGCCATGTATTCCCTGCAACCAGAATCAAGCATCCTAAGACCGGTTTTGGGGATTCACCCCTCTTCAGCCAGGATAGTTTGACTCCAGTGGCGTAGTGAGCACGGGACCCATGTCTGGGCATACCCTACCCACATAGGGTGAACAGCAAAACACACAAGATCATGGACGGAATGTTGCACATTGGCAAAACATTCCCCCCCAGTCACAGACCTGGGTTTAATCCATCGTTATTTTGCTCACCACGCCACCCCAGTTCAGACATGGCCATATGCAAATCAGTCTTGACCCTGTGCCTCATGGGAACAGTCCAGCCCGAACTGCAAAGCCATGCCTTCCCTGGACCTGAGTCAAGCATCCTAGGACCGGTTTCGGGGTTTTACCCCTCTTCAGCCAGGATAGCTTGACTCCAGTGGCGTAGTGAGCACGGGACCCACGTCTTGGCATACCCTTCCCACATAGGGTGAACAGCAAAACACACAAGATGATGGAAGGAATGCTGAACATTGCCAAAACATTGCCCCCAGTCACAGATTTGGCTTTAATCCATTGTTATTTTGCTCACCACGCCACCCCACTCCAGACATGGCCATGTGCAAATCAGTCTTGACCCTGTGCCTCATGGGAACAGTCCAGCCCGAACTGCCAAGCCAAGTCTTCCCTGGACAAGAATCAAGCATCCTAGGACCAGTTTCGGGGTTTCACCCCTTCTTGAGCCAGGATACCTTGACTCCAGTGGCGTAGTGAGCACGGGACCCACGTCTGTGCATACCCTTCCCACATAGGGTGAACAGCAAAACACACAAGATGATGGACGGAATGTTGCACATTGGCAAAACTTTCACACCCAGTCACAGATCTGGGTTTAATCCATCGCTATTTTGCTCACCACGCCACCCCAGTTCAACATGGCCATATGCAAATCAGTCTTGACCCTGTGCCTCATGGGAACACTCCAGCCCGAACTACCAAGCCATGTCTTCCCTGGACCAGAATCAAGCATCCTAGAACCGGTTTCGGGGTTTCACCCCTCTTCAGCCAGGAATAGCTTGACTCCAGTGGTGTAGTGAGCACGGAACGCACGTCTGGGCATACCCTTTCCACATAGGGTGAACAGCAAAACACACAAGATGATGGACAGAATGTTGCACATTGGCAAAACATTCACCCCCAGTCACAGATCTGGGTTTAATCCATCGTTATTTAGCTCACCATGCCACCCCAGTTCAGACATGGCCATATGCAAATCAGTCTTGACCCTGTTCCTCATGGGAACAGTCCAGCCCGAACTGCCAGGCCATGTCTTCCCTGGAGCAGAATCAAGCGTCCTAGGACCGGTTTTGGGGTTTCAACCCTCTTCAGCTAGGATAGCTTGACTCCATTGGCGTAGTGAGCATGGGACCCACGTCTGGGCATACCCTTCCCACATAGGGTGAATAGCAAAACACACAAGATGATGGACGGAATGTTGCACATTGGCATAACATTCACCCCTAGTCACAGATCTGGGTTTAATCCATCGTTATTGTGCTCAGCACGCCACCCCAGTTCAGACATGACCATATGAAAATCAGTCTTGACCGTGTGCCTCATGGAAACAGTCCAGCCTGAACTGCCAAGCCATGTCTTCCCTGGACCAGAATAAAGCATCCTAGGACCGGTTTCGGGGTTTCACCCCTCTTCAGCCAGGATAGCTTGACTCCAGTGGCGTAGTGAGCACGGGACCCACGTCTGGGCATACCCTTTCCACATGGGGTGAACAGCAAAACAAACAAGATTACGGACGGAATGTTGCACATTGGCAAAAAATTCACCCCCAGTCACAGATTGGGTTTAATCCATCGTTATTTTGCTCACCACGCCACCCCAGTTCAGACATGACCATATGAAAATCAGTCTTGACCCTGTTCCTCATGGGAACAGTCCAGCCCGAACTGCCAAGCCATGTCTTCCCTGGAGCAGAATCAAGCGTCCTAGGACCAGTTTTGGGGTTTCAACCCTCTTCAGCTAGGATAGCTTGACTCCAGTGGCGTAGTGAGCACGGGACCCACGTCTGGGCATACCCTTCCCACATAGGGTGAACAGCAAAACACACAAGATGATGGACGGAATGTTGCACATTGGAAAAAACATTCACCCCTAGTCACAGATCTGGGTTTAATCCATTGTTATTTTGCTCACCACGCCACCCCAGTTCAGACATGACCATATTCAAATCAGTCTTGACCCTGTGCCTCATGGGAACAGTCCAGCCTGAACTGCCAAGCCATGTCTTCCCTGGACCAGAATTAAGCATCCTAGGACCGGTTTCGGGGTTTCACCCCTCTTCAGCCAGGATAGCTTGACTCCAGTGGTGTAGTGAGCACGGGACCCACGTCTGGGCATACCCTTTCCACATAGGGTGAACAGCAAAACACACAAGATGATGGACGGAATGTTGCACATTGGCAAAACATTCACCCCCAGTCACTGATCTGGGTTTAATCCATCATTATTTTGCTCACCACGCCACCCCAGTTCAGACATGGCCATATGCAAATCAGTCTTGAACCTGTGCCTCATGGGAACAGTCCAGCCCGAACTGCCAAGCCATGTCTTCCCTGGACCAGAATCAAGCATCCCAGGATCGGTGTCGGGGTTTTACCCCTCTTCAGCCAGGTTAGCTTGACTCCAGTGGCTGAGTGAGCACGGGACCCACGTGTTGGCATACCCTTCCCACATAGGGTGAACAGCAAAACACACAAGATGATGGACGGAATGCTACACATTGCCAAAACATTCACCCCCAGTCACAGATCTGGCTTTAATCCATCCTTATTTTGCTCACCACGCCACCCCACTTCAGACATGGCCATGTGCAAATAAGTCTTGACCCTGTGTCTCATGGGAACAGTCCAGCCTGCACTGCCAAACCATGTCTTCCCTGGACAAGAATCAAGCATCCTAGGACCAGTTTCGGGGTTTCACCCCTCTTCAGCCAGGATAGCTTGACTCCAGTGGCGAAGTGAGCACGGGACCCATGTCTGGGCATACCCTTCCCACATAGGGTGAACAGCAAAACACACAAGATGATGGACGGAATGTTGCACATTGGCATAATATTCACCCCAGTCACAGATCTGGGTTTAATGCATCGTTATTTTGCTCACTACCCCACCCCAGTTCAGACATGGAAATATGCAAATCAGTCCTGACCCTGTGCCTCATGGGAACAGTCCAGCCCGAACTGCCAAGGCATGTCTTCTCTGGACCAGAATCAAGCATCCTAGGATCGGTGTCGGGGTTTTAACCCTCTTCAACCAGGATAACTTGACTTCAGTGGCGTAGTGAGCACGGGACCCACGTCTTGGCATACCCTTCCCAAATAGGGTGAACAGCGAAACACACAAGATGATGGACGGAATGCTACACATTGCCAAAACATTCACCCCCAGTCACAGATCTGGCTTTAATCCATCGTTATTTTGCTCACCACGCCACCCCACTTCAGACATGGTCATGTGCAAATCAGTCTTGACCCTGTGCCTCATGGGACCAGTCCAGCCTGAACTGCCAAGTCATGTATTCCCTGGACCAGAATCAAACATCCTAGGACCAGTTTCGGGGATTCACCCCTCTTCAGCCATGATAGCATGACTCCAGTGGTGTAGTGAGCACGGGAGCAGTCTGGGCATACCCTTCCCACATAGGGTGAACAGCAAAACACACAAGATGATGGACAGAATGTTGCACATTGGCAAAACATTCACCCCCAGTCACAGACTTGGGTTTAATCCATCGTTATTTTGCTCACCACGCCACCCCAGTTCAGACATGGCCATATGCAAATCAGTCTTGACCCCTGTGCCTCATGGGAACAGTCCAGCCCGAACTGTCAAGCCATGTATTCCATGGACCAGAATCAAAGATCCTAGGACCGGTTTCGGGGTTTCAGCCCCCTTCAGCCCGGATAGCTTGACTCCAGTGGCGTAATGAGCACAGGACCCACATCTGGGCATACCCTTCCCACATAGGGTGAACAGCAAAACACACAAGATGATGGACGGAATGTTGCACATTGGCAAAAAATTCACCCCCAGTCATAGATTGGGTTTAATCCATCGTTATTTTGCTCATCACGCCACCCCATTTCAGACATGACATATGAAAATCAGTCTTGACCCTGTTCCTCATGGGAACAGTCCAGCCCGAACTGCCAAGCCATGTCTTCCCAGGACCAGAATCAAGCATTCTAGGACCGGTTTTGGGGTTTCACCCCTCTTCAGCCAGGATAGCTTGACTCCAGTGGTGTAGTGAGCACGGGACCCACGACTGGGCATACCCTTTCCACATAGGGTGAACAGCAAAACACACAAGATGATGGATGGAATGTAGCACATTGGCAAAACATTCACCCCCAGTCACAGATCTGGGTTTAATCCATCTTTATTTTGCTCACCATGCCACCCCAGTTCAGACATGGCCATATGCAAATCAGTCTTCACCCTGTGCCTCATGGGAACAGTCCAGCCCGAACTGCCAAGCCATGTCTTCCCTGGACCAGAGTCAAGCATCCTAGGACAGGTTTCGGGGTTTCACCCATCTTCAGCCAGGATAGCTTGACTCCAGGGGCGTAGTGAGCACAGGACCCATGTCTGGGCATAACCTTCCCACATAGGGTGAACAGCAAAACACACAAGATGATGGACGGAATGTTGCACATTGCCAAAACATTCACCCCCAGTCACAGATCTGGGTTTAATCCATCGTTATTTTGCTCACCACGCCACCCCAGTTCAGACATGGCAATATGCAAATCAGTCTCGACCCTGTGCCTCATGGGAACAGTCCAGCCTGAACTACCAAGCCATGTATTCCCTGGACCAGAATCAAGCATCCTAGGACCAGTTTCGGGTTTTCAACCCTCTTCAGCCAGGATAGCTTGACTCCAGTGGCGTAGAGAGTACGGGACCTACGTCTGAGCATACCCTTCCCACATACGGTGAACAGCAAAACACACAAGATGATGGACGGAATGTTGCACATTGCCAAAACATTCACCCCCAGTCACAGATCTGAGTTTAATCCATTGTTACTTTGCTCACCATGCCACCCCAGTTCAGACATGGCCATATGCAAATCAATCTTGACCCTGTGCCTCATGGGAACAGTCCAGCTCGAAGTGCCAAGCCATGTATTCCCTGCAACCAGAATCAAGCATTTTAGGACCAGTTTTGGGGATTCACCCCTCTTCAGCCAGGATAGCTTGACTCCAGTGGCGTAGTGAGCACGGGGCCCATGTCTGGGCATACCCTTCCCACATAGGGTGAACAGCAAAACACACAAGATGATGGACGGAATGTTGCACGTTGGCAAAACATTCACCCCCAGTCACAGACAAGGGTTTAATCCATCGTTATTTTACTCACCACGCCACCCCAGTTCAGACATGGCCATATGCAAATGAGTCTTGACCCTGTGCCTCATGGGAACAGTCCAGCCCGAACTGCAAAGCCATGTCTTCCCTGGACCAGAGTCAGGCATCCTAGGACCGGTTTCGGGGTTTCACCCCTCTTCAGCCAGAAATAGCTTGACTCCAGTGGTGTAGTGAGCACGGAACGCACGTCTGGGCATACCCTTTCCACATAGGGTGAACAGCAAAACACACAAGATGATGGACAGAATGTTGCACATTGGCAAAACATTCACCCCCAGTCACAGATCTGGGTTTAATCCATCGTTATTTAGCTCACCATGCCACCCCAGTTCAGACATGGCCATATGCAAATCAGTCTTGACCCTGTTCCTCATGGGAACAGTCCAGCCCGAACTGCCAGGCCATGTCTTCCCTGGAGCAGAATCAAGCGTCCTATGACCGGTTTTGGGGTTTCAACCCTATTCAGCTAGGATAGCTTGACTCCGGTGACGTAGTGAGCACGGGACCCACGTCTGGGCATACCCTTCCCACATAGGGTGAACAGCAAAACACACAAGATGATGGACGGAATGTTGCACATTGGCAAAACATTCACCCCTAGTCACAGATCTGGGTTTAATCCATCGTTATTTTGCTCACCACGCCACCCCAGTTAAAAAAAGACCACATGCAAATCAGTCTTGACCCTGTGCCTCATGGGAACAGTCCAGCCTGAACTGCCAAGCCATGTCTTCCCTGGACCAGAATTAACCATCCTAGGACCGGTTTCGGGGTTTCACCCCTCTTCAGCCAGGATAGCTTGACTTCAGTGGTGTAGTGAGCACGGGACACACGTCTGGGCATACCCTTTCCACATAGGGTGAACAGCAAAACACACAAGATGATGGACGGAATGTTGCACATTGGCAAAAAATTCACCCCCAGTCACAGATTGGGTTTAATCCATCGTTATTTTGCTCACCACGCCACCCCAGTTCAGACATGACCATATGAAAATCAGTCTTGACCCTGTTCCTCATGGGAACAGTCCAGCCCGAACTGCCAAGCCATGTCTTCCCTGGAGCAGAATCAAGCGTCCTAGGACCGGTTTTGGGGTTTGAACCCTCTTCAGCTAGGATAGCTTCACTCAAGTGGCGTAGTGAGCACGGGACCCACGTCTGGGCATACCCTTCCCACATTGGGTGAACAGCAAAACACACAAGATGATGGACGGAATGTTGCACATTGGCAAAACATACACCCCTAGTCACAGATCTGGGTTTAATCCATCGTTATTTTGCTCACCACTCCACCCCAGTTCAGAAATGACCATATGCAAATCAGTCTTGACCCTGTGCCTCATGGGAACAGTCCAGCCTGAACTGCCAAGCCATGTCTTCCCTGGACCAGAATTAAGCATCCTAGGACCTGTTTCGGGGTTTCACCCCTCTTCAGCCAGGATAGCTTGACTCCAGTAGAGTAGTGAACACGGGACCCACGTCTGGGCATACCCTTTCCACAAAGGGTGAACAGCAAAACACACAAGATGATGGACGGAATGTTGCACATTGGCAAAACATTCACCCCCAGTCACAGATCTGGGTTTAATCCATCATTATTTTGCTCACCATGCCACCCCAGTTCAGACAAGGCCATATGCAAATCAGTCTTGAACCTCTGCCTCATGGGAACAGTCCAGCCCGAACTGCCAAGCCATGTCTTCCCTGGACCAGAGTCAAGCATCCTAGGACTGGTTTCGGGGTTTCACCCCTCTTCAGCCAGGATAGCTTGACTCCAGGGGCGTAGTGAGCAAGGGACCCATGTCTGGGCATAACCTTCCCACATAGGGTGAACAGCAAAACACACAAGATGATGGACAGAATGTTGCACATTGGCATAACATTCACCCCAGTCACAGATCTGGGTTTAATGCATCGTTATTTTGCTCACTACCCCACCCCAGTTCAGACATGGAAATATGCAAATCAGTCCTGACCCTGTGCCTCATGGGAACAGTCCAGCCCGAACTGCCAAGGCATGTCTTCTCTGGACCAGAATCAAGAATCCTAGGATCGGTGTCGGGGTTTTACCCCTCTTCAGCCAGGATAGCTTGACTCCAGTGGTGTAGTGAGCACGGGACCCATGTCTGGGCATAACCTTCCCACATAGGGTGAACAGCAAAACACACAAGATGATGGACGGAATGCTACACATTGCCAAAACATTCACCTCCAGTCACAGATCTGGCTTTAATCCATCCTTATTTTGCTCACCACGCCACCCCACTTCAGACATGGCCATATGCAAATCAGTCCTGACCCTGTGCCTCATGGGAACAGTCCAGCCTGCACTGCCAAGTCATGTCTTCCCTGGACAAGAATCAAGCATCCTAGGACCGGTTTCGGGGTTTCACCCCTTCTTCAGCCAGGATACCTTGACTCCAGTGGCGTAGTGAGCACGGGACCCACGTCTGTGCATACCCTTCCCACATAGGGTGAACAGCAAAACACACAAGATGATGGACGGAATGTTGCACATTGGCAAAACTTTCACACCCTGTCACAGATCTGGGTTCAATCCATCGCTATTTTGCTCACCACGCCACCCCAGTTCAACATGGCCATATGCAAATCAGTCTTGACCCTGTGCCTCATGGGAACAGTCCAGCCCGAACTACCAAGCCATGTCTTCCCTGGACCAGAATCAAGCATCCTAGAACTGGTTTCGGGGTTTCACCCCTCTTCAGCCAGGAATAGCTTGACTCCAGTGGTGTAGTGAGCACGGAACGCACGTCTGGGCATACCCTTTCCACATAGGGTGAACAGCAAAACACACAAGATGATGGACAGAATGTTGCACATTGGCAAAACATTCACCCCCAGTCACAGATCTGGGTTTAATCCATCGTTATTTAGCTCACCATGCCACCCCAGTTCAGACATGGCCATATGCAAATCAGTCTTGACCCTGTTCCTCATGGGAACAGTCCAGCCCGAACTGCCAGGCCATGTCTTCCCTGGAGCAGAATCAAGCGTCCTATGACCGGTTTTGGGGTTTCAACCCTATTCAGCTAGGATAGCTTGACTCCGGTGGCGTAGTGAGCACGGGACCCACGTCTGGGCATACCCTTCCCACATAGGGTGAACAGCAAAACACACAAGATGATGGACGGAATGTTGCACATTGGCAAAACATTCACCCCTAGTCACAGATCTGGGTTTAATCCATCGTTATTTTGCTCACCACGCCACCCCAGTTCAAAAAAGACCACATGAAAATCAGTCTTGACCCTGTTCCTCATGGGAACAGTCCAGCCCGAACTGCCAAGCCATGTCTTCCCTGGAGCAGAATTAAGCATCCTAGGACCTGTTTCGGGGTTTCACCCCTCTTCAGCCAGGATAGCTTGACTCCAGTAGTGTAGTGAGCACGGGACCCACGTCTGGGCATACCCTTTCCACAAAGGGTGAACAGCAAAACACACAAGATGATGGACGGAATGTTGCACATTGGCAAAACATTCACCCCCAGTCACAGATCTGGGTTTAATCCATCATTATTTTGCTCACCATGCCACCCCAGTTCAGACAAGGCCATATGCAAATCAGTCTTGAACCTCTGCCTCATGGGAACAGTCCAGCCCGAACTGCCAAGCCATGTCTTCCCTGGACCAGAGTCAAGCATCCTAGGACTGGTTTCGGGTTTTCACCCCTCTTCAGCCAGGATAGCTTGACTCCAGGGGCATAGTGAGCAAGGGACCCATGTCTGGGCATAACCTTCCCACATAGGGTGAACAGCAAAACACACAAGATGATGGACAGAATGTTGCACATTGGCATAACATTCACCCCAGTCACAGATCTGGGTTTAATGCATCGTTATTTTGCTCACTACCCCACCCCAGTTCAGACATGGAAATATGCAAATCAGTCCTGACCCTGTGCCTCATGGGAACAGTCCAGCCCGAACTGCCAAGGCATGTCTTCTCTGGACCAGAATCAAGAATCCTAGGATCGGTGTCGGGGTTTTACCCCTCTTCAGCCAGGATAGCTTGACTCCAGTGGTGTAGTGAGCACGGGACCCATGTCTGGGCATAACCTTCCCACATAGGGTGAACAGCAAAACACACAAGATGATGGACGGAATGCTACACATTGCCAAAACATTCACCTCCAGTCACAGATCTGGCTTTAATCCATCCTTATTTTGCTCACCACGCCACCCCACTTCAGACATGGCCATATGCAAATCAGTCCTGACCCTGTGCCTCATGGGAACAGTCCAGCCTGCACTGCCAAGTCATGTCTTCCCTGGACAAGAATCAAGCATCCTAGGACCGGTTTCGGGGTTTCACCCCTTCTTCAGCCAGGATACCTTGACTCCAGTGGCGTAGTGAGCACGGGACCCACGTCTGTGCATACCCTTCCCACATAGGGTGAACAGCAAAACACACAAGATGATGGACGGAATGTTGCACTTGGCAAAACTTTCACACCCTGTCACAGATCTGGGTTCAATCCATCGCTATTTTGCTCACCACGCCACCCCAGTTCAACATGGCCATATGCAAATCAGTCTTGACCCTGTGCCTCATGGGAACAGTCCAGCCCGAACTACCAAGCCATGTCTTCCCTGGACCAGAATCAAGCATCCTAGAACTGGTTTCGGGGTTTCACCCCTCTTCAGCCAGGAATAGCTTGACTCCAGTGGTGTAGTGAGCACGGAACGCACGTCTGGGCATACCCTTTCCACATAGGGTGAACAGCAAAACACACAAGATGATGGACAGAATGTTGCACATTGGCAAAACATTCACCCCCAGTCACAGATCTGGGTTTAATCCATCGTTATTTAGCTCACCATGCCACCCCAGTTCAGACATGGCCATATGCAAATCAGTCTTGACCCTGTTCCTCATGGGAACAGTCCAGCCCGAACTGCCAGGCCATGTCTTCCCTGGAGCAGAATCAAGCGTCCTATGACCGGTTTTGGGGTTTCAACCCTATTCAGCTAGGATAGCTTGACTCCGGTGGCGTAGTGAGCACGGGACCCACGTCTGGGCATACCCTTCCCACATAGGGTGAACAGCAAAACACACAAGATGATGGACGGAATGTTGCACATTGGCAAAACATTCACCCCTAGTCACAGATCTGGCTTTAATCCATCCTTATTTTGCTCACCACGCCACCCCAGTTCAAAAAAGACCACATGAAAATCAGTCTTGACCCTGTTCCTCATGGGAACAGTCCAGCCCGAACTGCCAAGCCATGTCTTCCCTGGAGCAGAATTAAGCATCCTAGGACCTGTTTCAGGGTTTCACCCCTCTTCAGCCAGGATAGCTTGACTCCAGTAGTGTAGTGAGCACGGGACCCACGTCTGGGCATACCCTTTCCACATAGGGTGAATAGCAAAACACACAAGATGATGGACGGAATGTTGCACATTGGCAAAACATTCACCCCCAGTCACAGATCTGGGTTTAATCCATCGTTATTTTGCTCACCACGCCACCCCAGTTCAGACATGGCCATATGCAAATCAGTCTTGAACCTCTGCCTCATGGGAACAGTCCAGCCCGAACTGCCAAGCCATGTCTTCCCTGGACCAGAGTCAAGCATCCTAGGACTGGTTTCGGGGTTTCACCCCTCTTCAGCCAGGATAGCTTGACTCCAGGGGCGTAGTGAGCAAGGGACCCATGTCTGGGCATAACCTTCCCACATAGGGTGAACAGCAAAACACACAAGATGATGGACAGAATGTTGCACATTGGCATAACATTCACCCCAGTCACAGATCTGGGTTTAATGCATCGTTATTTTGCTCACTACCCCACCCCAGTTCAGACATGGAAATATGCAAATCAGTCCTGACCCTGTGCCTCATGGGAACAGTCCAGCCCGAACTGCCAAGGCATGTCTTCTCTGGACCAGAATCAAGCATCCTAGGATCGGTGTCGGGGTTTTACCCCTCTTCAGCCAGGATAGCTTGACTCCAGTGGAGTAGTGAGCACGGGACCCACGTCTTGGCATACCCTTCCCACATAGGGTGAACAGCAAAACACACAAGATGATGGACGGAATGCTACACATTGCCAAAACATTCACCTCCAGTCACAGATCTGGCTTTAATCCATCCTAATTTTGCTCACCACGCCACCCCACTTCAAACATGGCCATATGCAAATCAGTCCTGACCCTGTGCCTCATGGGAACAGTCCAGCCTGCACTGCCAAGCCATGTCTTCCCTGGACAAGAATCAAGCATCCTAGGACCAGTTTCGGGGTTTCACCCCTCTTCAGCCAGGATAGCTTGACTCCAGTGGCGAAGTGAGCACGGGACCCATGTCTGGGCATACCCTTCCCACATAGGGTGAACAGCAAAACACACAAGATGATGAACGGAATGTTGCATATTGCCAAAACATTCGCCCCTAGTCACAGAGTTGCGATTAATCCATCGTTATTTTGCTCACCACGCCACCCCAGATCAGACATGGAAATATGCAAATCAGTCTTGACCCTGTGCCTCATGGGAACAGTCCAGCCCGAACTGCCAGGCCATGTCTTCCCTGGAGCAGAATCAAGCGTCCTATGACCGGTTTTGGGGTTTCAACCCTATTCAGCTAGGATAGCTTGACTCCGGTGGCGTAGTGAGCACGGGACCCACGTCTGGGCATACCCTTCCCACATAGGGTGAACAGCAAAACACACAAGATGATGGACGGAATGTTGCACATTGGCAAAACATTCACCCCTAGTCACAGATCTGGCTTTAATCCATCCTTATTTTGCTCACCACGCCACCCCAGTTCAAAAAAGACCACATGAAAATCAGTCTTGACCCTGTTCCTCATGGGAACAGTCCAGCCCGAACTGCCAAGCCATGTCTTCCCTGGAGCAGAATTAAGCATCCTAGGACCTGTTTCGGGGTTTCACCCCTCTTCAGCCAGGATAGCTTGACTCCAGTAGTGTAGTGAGCACGGGACCCACGTCTGGGCATACCCTTTCCACATAGGGTGAATAGCAAAACACACAAGATGATGGACGGAATGTTGCACATTGGCAAAACATTCACCTCCAGTCACAGATCTGGCTTTAATCCATCCTTATTTTGCTCACCACGCCACCCCACTTCAAACATGGCCATATGCAAATCAGTCCTGACCCTGTGCCTCATGGGAACAGTCCAGCCTGCACTGCCAAGCCATGTCTTCCCTGGACAAGAGTCAAGCATCCTAGGATCGGTGTCGGGGTTTTACCCCTCTTCAGCCAGGATAGCTTGACTCCAGTGGTGTAGTGAGCACGGGACCCATGTCTGGGCATAACCTTCCCACATAGGGTGAACAGCAAAACACACAAGATGATGGACGGAATGCTACACATTGCCAAAACATTCACCTCCAGTCACAGATCTGGCTTTAATCCATCCTTATTTTGCTCACCACGCCACCCCACTTCAGACATGGCCATATGCAAATCAGTCCTGACCCTGTGCCTCATGGGAACAGTCCAGCCTGCACTGCCAAGTCATGTCTTCCCTGGACAAGAATCAAGCATCCTAGGACCGGTTTCGGGGTTTCACCCCTTCTTCAGCCAGGATACCTTGACTCCAGTGGCGTAGTGAGCACGGGACCCACGTCTGTGCATACCCTTCCCACATAGGGTGAACAGCAAAACACACAAGATGATGGACGGAATGTTGCACATTGGCAAAACTTTCACACCCTGTCACAGATCTGGGTTCAATCCATCGCTATTTTGCTCACCACGCCACCCCAGTTCAACATGGCCATATGCAAATCAGTCTTGACCCTGTGCCTCATGGGAACAGTCCAGCCCGAACTACCAAGCCATGTCTTCCCTGGACCAGAATCAAGCATCCTAGAACTGGTTTCGGGGTTTCACCCCTCTTCAGCCAGGAATAGCTTGACTCCAGTGGTGTAGTGAGCACGGAACGCACGTCTGGGCATACCCTTTCCACATAGGGTGAACAGCAAAACACACAAGATGATGGACAGAATGTTGCACATTGGCAAAACATTCACCCCCAGTCACAGATCTGGGTTTAATCCATCGTTATTTAGCTCACCATGCCACCCCAGTTCAGACATGGCCATATGCAAATCAGTCTTGACCCTGTTCCTCATGGGAACAGTCCAGCCCGAACTGCCAGGCCATGTCTTCCCTGGAGCAGAATCAAGCGTCCTATGACCGGTTTTGGGGTTTCAACCCTATTCAGCTAGGATAGCTTGACTCCGGTGGCGTAGTGAGCACGGGACCCACGTCTGGGCATACCCTTCCCACATAGGGTGAACAGCAAAACACACAAGATGATGGACGGAATGTTGCACATTGGCAAAACATTCACCCCTAGTCACAGATCTGGCTTTAATCCATCCTTATTTTGCTCACCACGCCACCCCAGTTCAAAAAAGACCACATGAAAATCAGTCTTGACCCTGTTCCTCATGGGAACAGTCCAGCCCGAACTGCCAAGCCATGTCTTCCCTGGAGCAGAATTAAGCATCCTAGGACCTGTTTCGGGGTTTCACCCCTCTTCAGCCAGGATAGCTTGACTCCAGTAGTGTAGTGAGCACGGGACCCACGTCTGGGCATACCCTTTCCACATAGGGTGAATAGCAAAACACACAAGATGATGGACGGAATGTTGCACATTGGCAAAACATTCACCCCCAGTCACAGATCTGGGTTTAATCCATCGTTATTTTGCTCACCACGCCACCCCAGTTCAGACATGGCCATATGCAAATCAGTCTTGAACCTCTGCCTCATGGGAACAGTCCAGCCCGAACTGCCAAGCCATGTCTTCCCTGGACCAGAGTCAAGCATCCTAGGACTGGTTTCGGGGTTTGACCCCTCTTCAGCCAGGATAGCTTGACTCCAGGGGCGTAGTGAGCAAGGGACCCATGTCTGGGCATAACCTTCCCACATAGGGTGAACAGCAAAACACACAAGATGATGGACAGAATGTTGCACATTGGCATAACATTCACCCCAGTCACAGATCTGGGTTTAATGCATCGTTATTTTGCTCACTACCCCACCCCAGTTCAGACATGGAAATATGCAAATCAGTCCTGACCCTGTGCCTCATGGGAACAGTCCAGCCCGAACTGCCAAGGCATGTCTTCTCTGGACCAGAATCAAGCATCCTAGGATCGGTGTCGGGGTTTTACCCCTCTTCAGCCAGGATAGCTTGACTCCAGTGGAGTAGTGAGCACGGGACCCACGTCTTGGCATACCCTTCCCACATAGGGTGAACAGCAAAACACACAAGATGATGGACGGAATGCTACACATTGCCAAAACATTCACCTCCAGTCACAGATCTGGCTTTAATCCATCCTTATTTTGCTCACCACGCCACCCCACTTCAAACATGGCCATATGCAAATCAGTCCTGACCCTGTGCCTCATGGGAACAGTCCAGCCTGCACTGCCAAGCCATGTCTTCCCTGGACAAGAATCAAGCATCCTAGGACCAGTTTCGGGGTTTCACCCCTCTTCAGCCAGGATAGCTTGACTCCAGTGGCGAAGTGAGCACGGGACCCATGTCTGGGCATACCCTTCCCACATAGGGTGAACAGCAAAACACACAAGATGATGAACGGAATGTTGCATATTGCCAAAACATTCGCCCCTAGTCACAGAGTTGCGATTAATCCATCGTTATTTTGCTCACCACGCCACCCCGGATCAGACATGGAAATATGCAAATCAGTCTTGACCCTGTGCCTCATGGGAACAGTCCAGCCCGAACTGCCAGGCCATGTCTTCCCTGGAGCAGAATCAAGCGTCCTATGACCGGTTTTGGGGTTTCAACCCTATTCAGCTAGGATAGCTTGACTCCGGTGGCGTAGTGAGCACGGGACCCACGTCTGGGCATACCCTTCCCACATAGGGTGAACAGCAAAACACACAAGATGATGGACGGAATGTTGCACATTGGCAAAACATTCACCCCTAGTCACAGATCTGGCTTTAATCCATCCTTATTTTGCTCACCACGCCACCCCAGTTCAAAAAAGACCACATGAAAATCAGTCTTGACCCTGTTCCTCATGGGAACAGTCCAGCCCGAACTGCCAAGCCATGTCTTCCCTGGAGCAGAATTAAGCATCCTAGGACCTGTTTCGGGGTTTCACCCCTCTTCAGCCAGGATAGCTTGACTCCAGTAGTGTAGTGAGCACGGGACCCACGTCTGGGCATACCCTTTCCACATAGGGTGAATAGCAAAACACACAAGATGATGGACGGAATGTTGCACATTGGCAAAACATTCACCTCCAGTCACAGATCTGGCTTTAATCCATCCTTATTTTGCTCACCACGCCACCCCACTTCAAACATGGCCATATGCAAATCAGTCCTGACCCTGTGCCTCATGGGAACAGTCCAGCCTGCACTGCCAAGCCATGTCTTCCCTGGACAAGAGTCAAGCATCCTAGGATCGGTGTCGGGGTTTTACCCCTCTTCAGCCAGGATAGCTTGACTCCAGTGGTGTAGTGAGCACGGGACCCATGTCTGGGCATAACCTTCCCACATAGGGTGAACAGCAAAACACACAAGATGATGGACGGAATGCTACACATTGCCAAAACATTCACCTCCAGTCACAGATCTGGCTTTAATCCATCCTTATTTTGCTCACCACGCCACCCCACTTCAGACATGGCCATATGCAAATCAGTCCTGACCCTGTGCCTCATGGGAACAGTCCAGCCTGCACTGCCAAGTCATGTCTTCCCTGGACAAGAATCAAGCATCCTAGGACCGGTTTCGGGGTTTCACCCCTTCTTCAGCCAGGATACCTTGACTCCAGTGGCGTAGTGAGCACGGGACCCACGTCTGTGCATACCCTTCCCACATAGGGTGAACAGCAAAACACACAAGATGATGGACGGAATGTTGCACATTGGCAAAACTTTCACACCCTGTCACAGATCTGGGTTCAATCCATCGCTATTTTGCTCACCACGCCACCCCAGTTCAACATGGCCATATGCAAATCAGTCTTGACCCTGTGCCTCATGGGAACAGTCCAGCCCGAACTACCAAGCCATGTCTTCCCTGGACCAGAATCAAGCATCCTAGAACTGGTTTCGGGGTTTCACCCCTCTTCAGCCAGGAATAGCTTGACTCCAGTGGTGTAGTGAGCACGGAACGCACGTCTGGGCATACCCTTTCCACATAGGGTGAACAGCAAAACACACAAGATGATGGACAGAATGTTGCACATTGGCAAAACATTCACCCCCAGTCACAGATCTGGGTTTAATCCATCGTTATTTAGCTCACCATGCCACCCCAGTTCAGACATGGCCATATGCAAATCAGTCTTGACCCTGTTCCTCATGGGAACAGTCCAGCCCGAACTGCCAGGCCATGTCTTCCCTGGAGCAGAATCAAGCGTCCTATGACCGGTTTTGGGGTTTCAACCCTATTCAGCTAGGATAGCTTGACTCCGGTGGCGTAGTGAGCACGGGACCCACGTCTGGGCATACCCTTCCCACATAGGGTGAACAGCAAAACACACAAGATGATGGACGGAATGTTGCACATTGGCAAAACATTCACCCCTAGTCACAGATCTGGCTTTAATCCATCCTTATTTTGCTCACCACGCCACCCCAGTTCAAAAAAGACCACATGAAAATCAGTCTTGACCCTGTTCCTCATGGGAACAGTCCAGCCCGAACTGCCAAGCCATGTCTTCCCTGGAGCAGAATTAAGCATCCTAGGACCTGTTTCGGGGTTTCACCCCTCTTCAGCCAGGATAGCTTGACTCCAGTAGTGTAGTGAGCACGGGACCCACGTCTGGGCATACCCTTTCCACATAGGGTGAATAGCAAAACACACAAGATGATGGACGGAATGTTGCACATTGGCAAAACATTCACCCCCAGTCACAGATCTGGGTTTAATCCATCGTTATTTTGCTCACCACGCCACCCCAGTTCAGACATGGCCATATGCAAATCAGTCTTGAACCTCTGCCTCATGGGAACAGTCCAGCCCGAACTGCCAAGCCATGTCTTCCCTGGACCAGAGTCAAGCATCCTAGGACTGGTTTCGGGGTTTGACCCCTCTTCAGCCAGGATAGCTTGACTCCAGGGGCGTAGTGAGCAAGGGACCCATGTCTGGGCATAACCTTCCCACATAGGGTGAACAGCAAAACACACAAGATGATGGACAGAATGTTGCACATTGGCATAACATTCACCCCAGTCACAGATCTGGGTTTAATGCATCGTTATTTTGCTCACTACCCCACCCCAGTTCAGACATGGAAATATGCAAATCAGTCCTGACCCTGTGCCTCATGGGAACAGTCCAGCCCGAACTGCCAAGGCATGTCTTCTCTGGACCAGAATCAAGCATCCTAGGATCGGTGTCGGGGTTTTACCCCTCTTCAGCCAGGATAGCTTGACTCCAGTGGAGTAGTGAGCACGGGACCCACGTCTTGGCATACCCTTCCCACATAGGGTGAACAGCAAAACACACAAGATGATGGACGGAATGCTACACATTGCCAAAACATTCACCTCCAGTCACAGATCTGGCTTTAATCCATCCTTATTTTGCTCACCACGCCACCCCACTTCAAACATGGCCATATGCAAATCAGTCCTGACCCTGTGCCTCATGGGAACAGTCCAGCCTGCACTGCCAAGCCATGTCTTCCCTGGACAAGAATCAAGCATCCTAGGACCAGTTTCGGGGTTTCACCCCTCTTCAGCCAGGATAGCTTGACTCCAGTGGCGAAGTGAGCACGGGACCCATGTCTGGGCATACCCTTCCCACATAGGGTGAACAGCAAAACACACAAGATGATGAACGGAATGTTGCATATTGCCAAAACATTCGCCCCTAGTCACAGAGTTGCGATTAATCCATCGTTATTTTGCTCACCACGCCACCCCAGATCAGACATGGAAATATGCAAATCAGTCTTGACCCTGTGCCTCATGGGAACAGTCCAGCCCGAACTGCCAAGCCATGTCTTTCCTGGACCAGAGTCAAGCATCCTAGGACTGGTTTCGGGGTTTCACCCATCTTCAGCCAAGATAGCTTGACTCCAGGGGCGTAGTGAGCACAGGACCCATGTCTGGGCATAACCTTCCCACATAGGGTGAACAGCAAAACACACAAGATGATGGACGGAATGTTGCACATTGCCAAAACATTCACCCCCAGTCACAGATCTGGGTTTAATCCATCGTTATTTTGCTCACCACGCCACCCCAGTTCAGACATGGTAATATGCAAATCAGTCTTGACCCTGTGCCTCATGGGAACAGTCCAGCCTGAAATGCCAAGCCATGTATTCCCTGGACCAGAATCAAGCATCCTACGACCAGTTTCGGGTTTTCACCCCTCTTCAGCCAGGATAGCTTGACTCCAGTGGCGTAGTGAGTACGGGACCTGCGTCTGAGTATACCCTTCCCACATAGGGTGAACAGCAAAACACACAAGATGATGGACGGAATATTGCACATTGGCAAAACATTCACCCCCATTCACAGATCTGAGTTTAATCCATCGTTATTTTGCTCACCATGCCACCCCAGTTCAGACATGGCCATATGCAAATCAATCTTGACCCTGTGCCTCATGGGAACAGTCCAGCTCGAAGTGCCACGCCATGTATTCCCTGCAACCAGAATCAAGCATCCTAGGAACTGGTTTTGGGGATTCACCCCTCTTCAGCCAGGATAGCTTGACTCCAGTGGCGTAGTGAGCACAGGACACACAAAGCATACCCTTCCTACATAGGGTGAACAGCAAAACACACAATATGATAGACGGAATGCTGCACATTGCCAAAACATTCCCCCCCCAGTCACAGATCTGGCTTTAATCCATCGTTATTTTGCTCACCACGCCACCCCACTCCAGACATGGGCATGTGCAAATCAGTCTTGACCCTGTGCCTCATGGGAACAGTCCAGCCCGAACTGCCAAGCCATGTCTTCCCTGGACAAGAATCAAGAATCCTAGGACCGGTTTCGGGGTTTCACCCCTTCTTCAGCCAGGATACCTTGGCTCCAGTGGCGTAGGGAGCACAGGACCCACGGCTGTGCATACCCTTCCCACATAGGGTGAACAGCAAAACACACAAGATGATGGACGGAATGTTGCACATCGGCAAAACTTTCACACCCAGTCACAGATCTGGGTTTAATCCATCGCTATTTTGCTCACCACGCCACCCCAGTTCAACATGGCCATATGCAAATCAGTCTTGACCCTGTGCCTCATGGGAACAGTCCAGCCCGAACTACCAAGCCATGTCTTCCCTGGACCAGAATCAAGCATCCTAGAACCGGTTTCGGGGTTTCACCCCTCTTCAGCCAGGAATAGCTTGACTCCAGTGGTGTAGTGAGCATGGGACGCACGACTGGGCACACCCTTTCTACATAGGGTGAACAGCAAAACACACAAGATGATGGACAGAATGTTGCACATTGGCAAAACATTCACCCCCAGTCACAGATCTGGGTTTAATGCATCGTTATTTAGCTCACCATGCCACCCCAGTTCAGACATGGCCATATGCAAATCAGTCTTGACCCTGTGCCTCATGGGAACAGTCCAGCCCGAACTGCCAAGTGATGTCTTCCCTGGACCAGAGTCAAGCATCCTAGGAACGGTTTCAGAGTTTCACCCCTCTTCAGCCAGGTTAACTTGACTCCAGCGGCGAAGTGAGCACGGGACCCATGTCTGGGCATACCCTTCCCAGATAGGGTGAACAGCAAAACACACAAGATGATGGACGGAATGTTGCACATTGCCAAAACATTCGCCCCTAGTCACAGAGTTGAGATTAATCCATCGTTATTTTGCTCACCACGCCACCCCAGTTCAGACATGGCAATATGCAAATCAGTCTTGACCCTGTGCCTCATGGGAACAGTCCAGCTTGTACTGCCAAGCCATGTATTCCCTGGACCAGAATCAAACAACCTAGGACCAGATTTGGGGTTTCACCCCTCTTCAGCCATGATAGCATGACTCCAGTGGTGTAGTGAGCACGGGACCCAGTCTGGGCATACCCTTCCCACATAGGGTGAACAGCAAAACACACAAGATGATTGACGGAATGTTGCACATTGGCAAAACATTCACCCCCAGTCACAGATCTGGGTTTAATTCATTGGTATTTTGCTCACCACGCCACCCCAGTTCAGACATGGCCATATGCAAATCAGTCTTGACCCTATATCTCATGGGAACAGTCCACCCCGAACTGCCAAGCCATGTCTTCCCTGGACCAGAATCAAGCATCCTAGGACCGTTTTCGGGGTTTCACCCCTCTTCAGCCAGGATACCTTGACTCCAGTCGTAGTGAGCACGGTACCCACGTCTGGGCATACCCTTCCCACATAGGGTGAACAGCAAAACACACAAAATGATGGACAGAATGTTGCACATTGGCAAAACATTCACCCCCAGTCACAGATCTGGGTTTAATCCATCGTTATTTTGCTCACCACGCCACCCCAGTTCAGACATGCCATATGCAAATAAGTCTTCACCCTGTGCCTCATGGGAACAGTCCAGCCCGAACTACCAAGCCATGTCTTCCCTGGACCAGAATCAAGCATCCTAGGACCGGTTTCGGGGTTTCACCCCTCTTTAGCCAGGATAGCTTGACTCCAGTCGCGTAGTGAGCACGGGACCCACATCTGGGCATACCCTTCCCACATAGGGTGAACAGCAAAACACACAAGATGATGGATGGAATGTTGCACGTTTGCAAAACATTCACACAGATTCACAGATCTGGGTTTAATCCATCGCTATTTTGCACGCCACGCCACCCCAGTTCAGACATAGACATATGCAAATCAGCCTTGACCCTGCGCCTCATGGGAACAGTCCAGACCGAACTGCCAAGCCATGTCTTCCCTGGACCAGAATCAAGCGTCCTAGGACCGGTTTTGGGGTTTCACCCCTCTTCAGCTAGGATAGCTTGACTCCAGTGGCGTAGTGAGCATGGGACCCACGTCTGGGCATACCCTTCCCACATAGGGTTAACAGCAAAACACACAAGATGATGGACAGAATGTTTCACATTGGCAAAACATTCAACCCCAGTCAAAGATCTGGGTTTAATCCATTGTTATTTTGCTCATCACGCCGCCCCAGTTCAGACATGGCCATATGCAAATCAGTTTTGACCCTGTGCCTCATGGGAACAGTCCAGCCCGAACTGCCAAGCCATGTCTTCCCTGGACCAGACTCAAGCATCCTAGGACCGGTTTCGGGATTTCACCCCTCTTCAACCAGGATAGCTTGACTCCAGTGGCTTAGTGAGCACGGACCCATGTCTGGGCATACACTTCCCACATAGGGTGAACAGCAAAATACACAAGATGATGAACGGAATGTTGCACATTGCCAAAAAATTCACCCCTAGTCACAGATCTAGGTTTAATCCATCGTTATTTTGCTCACCACGCCACCCCAGTACAGACATGGTAATATGCAAATCAGTCTTGACCCTGTGCCTCATGGGAACAGTCCAGCCTGAAATGCCAAGCCATGTATTCCCTGGACCAGAATCAAGCATCCTAGGACCAGTTTTGGGGATTTCACCTCTCTTCAGACAGGATAGCTTGACTCCAGTGGCGTAGTGAGCACGGGACCGGTCTGGGCATACCCTTCCCACATAGGGTGAACAGCAAAACACACGAAATGATAAACGGAATGTTGCACATTGGTAAAACATTCACCCCCAGTCACAGATCTGGGTTTAATCCATCGTTATTTTGCTCACCACGCCACCTCAGTTCAGACATGGCCATATGCAAATCAGTCTTGACCCTGTGCCTCATGGGAGCAGTCCAGCCTGAACTGCTAAGCCATGTATTCCCTAGACCAGAATTAAGCATCATAGGACCGGTTTCGGGGATTCACCCCTCTTCAGCCAGGATAGCTTGACTCCTGTGGCGTAGTGAGCACGGGACCCAGTCTGGGCATACCCTTCCCACATAGGGTGAACAGCAAAACACACAAGATGATGGACGGAATGTTGCACATTGGCAAAACATTCACCCCCAGTCACAGACTTGGGTTTAATCCATCGTTGTTTTGCTCACCACGCCACCCCAGTTCAGACATGGCCATAACCAAATCAGTCTTGACCCTGTGCCTCATGGGAACAGTCCAGCCCGAACTGTCAAGCCATGTATTCCATGGACCAGAATCAAGCATCCTAGGACCGGTTTCGGGTTTCAGCCCTCTTCAGCCAGGATAGCTTGACTCCGGTGGCGTAATGAGCACAGGACCCACGTCTGGGCATACCCTTCCCACATAGGGTGAACAGCAAAACACACAAGATGATGGACGGAATGTTGCACATTAGCAAAAAATTCACCCCCAGTCACAGATTGGGTTTAATCCATCGTTATTTTGCTCACCACGCCACCCCAGTTCAGACATGACCATATGAAAATCAGTCTTGACCCTGTTCCTCATGGGAACAGTCCAGCCCGAACTGCCAAGCCATGTCTTCCCAGGACCAGAATCAAGCATCCTAGGACCGGTTTTGGGGTTTCACCCCTCTTCAGTCAGGATAGCTTGACTCCAGTGGTGTAGTGAGCACGGGACCCACGTCTGGGCATACCCTTCCCACATAGGGTGAACAGCAAAACACACAGGATGATGGATGGAATGTAGCACATTGGCAAAACATTCACCCCCAGTCACAGATCTGGGTTTAATCCATCTTTATTTTGATCACCACGCCACCCCAGTTCAGACATGGCCATATGCAAATGAGTCTTGACCCTGTGCCTCATGGGAACAGTCCAGCCCGAACTGCCAAGCCATGTCTTCCCTGGACCAGAGTCAAACATCCTAGGACTGGTTTGGGGGTTTCACCCAACTTCAGCCACGATAGCTTGACTCCAGGGGCGTAGTGAGCACAGGACCCATGTCTGGGCATAACCTTCCCAAATAGGGTGAACAGCAAAACACACAAGATGATGGACGGAATGTTGCACATTGCCAAAACATTCACCCCCAGTCACAGATCTGGGTTTAATCCATCGTTATTTTGCTCACCACGCCACCCCAGTTCAGACATGGCCATAACCAAATCAGTCTTGACCCTGTGCCTCATGGGAACAGTCCAGCCCGAACTGTCAAGCCATGTATTCCATGGACCAGAATCAAGCATCCTAGGACCGGTTTCGGGTTTCAGCCCTCTTCAGCCAGGATAGCTTGACTCCGGTGGCGTAATGAGCACAGGACCCACGTCTGGGCATACCCTTCCCACATAGGGTGAACAGCAAAACACACAAGATGATGGACGGAATGTTGCACATTAGCAAAAAATTCACCCCCAGTCACAGATTGGGTTTAATCCATCGTTATTTTGCTCACCACGCCACCCCAGTTCAGACATGACCATATGAAAATCAGTCTTGACCCTGTTCCTCATGGGAACAGTCCAGCCCGAACTGCCAAGCCATGTCTTCCCAGGACCAGAATCAAGCATCCTAGGACCGGTTTTGGGGATTCACCCCTCTTCAGTCAGGATAGCTTGACTCCAGTGGTGTAGTGAGCACGGGACCCACGTCTGGGCATACCCTTCCCACATAGGGTGAACAGCAAAACACACAGGATGATGGATGGAATGTAGCACATTGGCAAAACATTCACCCCCAGTCACAGATCTGGGTTTAATCCATCTTTATTTTGATCACCACGCCACCCCAGTTCAGACATGGCCATATGCAAATGAGTCTTGACCCTGTGCCTCATGGGAACAGTCCAGCCCGAACTGCCAAGCCATGTCTTCCCTGGACCAGAGTCAAACATCCTAGGACTGGTTTGGGGGTTTCACCCAACTTCAGCCACGATAGCTTGACTCCAGGGGCGTAGTGAGCACAGGACCCATGTCTGGGCATAACCTTCCCAAATAGGGTGAACAGCAAAACACACAAGATGATGGACGGAATGTTGCACATTGCCAAAACATTCACCCCCAGTCACAGATCTGGGTTTAATCCATCGTTATTTTGCTCACCACGCCACCCCAGTACAGACATGGTAATATGCAAATCAGTCTTGACCCTGTGCCTCATGGGAACAGTCCAGCCTGAAATGCCAAGCCATGAATTCCCTGGACCAGAATCAAGCATCCTAGGACAAGTTTTGGGAATTTCACCTCTCTTCAGACAGGATAGCTTGACTCCAGTGGCGTAGTGAGCACGGGACCCAGTCTGGGCATACCCTTCCCACATAGTGTGAACAGCAAAACACACAAGATGATGGACGGAATGTTGCACATTGGCAAAACATTCACCCCCAGTCACAGACTTGGGTTTAATCCATCGTTGTTTTGCTCACCACGCCACCCCAGTTCAGACATGGCCATATCCAAATCAGTCTTGACCCTGTGCCTCATGGGAACAGTCCAGCCCGAACTGTCAAGCCATGTATTCCATGGACCAGAATCAAGCATCTTAGGACCGGTTTCGGGGTTTCAGCCCTCTTCAGCCAGGATAGCTTGACAGCGGTGGCGTAATGAGCACAGGACCCACGTCTGGGCATACCCTTCCCACATAGGGTGAACAGCAAAACACACAAGATGATGGACGGAATGTTACACATTGGCAAAAAATTCACCCCCAGTCACAGATTGGGTTTAATCCATCGTTATTTTGCTCACCACGCCACCCCAGTTCAGACATGACCATATGAAAATCAGTCTTGACCCTGTTCCTCATGGGAACAGTCCAGCCCGAACTGCCAAGCCATATCTTCCCAGGACCAGAATCAAGCATCCTAGGACCGGTTTTGGGGTTTCACCCCTCTTCATCCAGGATAGCTTGACTCCAGTGGTGTAGTGAGCACGGGACCCACGTCGGGGCATACCCTTTCCACATAGGGTAAACAGCAAAACACACAAGATGATGGATGGAATGTAGCACATTGGCAAAACATTCACCCCCAGTCACAGATCTGGGTTTAATCCATCTTTATTTTGCTCACCACGCCACCCCAGTTCAGACATGGCCATTTGCAAATCAGTCTTGACCCTTTGCCTCATGGGAGCTGTCCATCCCGAACTGCCAAGCCATGTCTTCCCTGGACCAGAGTCAAACATCCTAGGACTGGTTTCGGGGTTTCACCCATCTTCAGCCAGGATAGCTTGACTCCAGGGGCGTAGTGAGCACAGGACCCATGTCTGGGCATAACCTACCCACATAGGTTGAACAGCAAAACACACAAGATGATGGACAGAATGTTGCACATTGCCAAAACATTCACCCCCAGTCACAGATCTGGGTTTAATCCATCGTTATTTTGCTCACCACGCCACCCCATTTCAGACATGGCAATATGCAAATCAGTCTCGACCCTGTGCCTCATGGGAACAGTCCAGCCTGAACTGCCAAGCCACGTATTCCCTGAACCAGAATCAAGCATCCTAGGACCAGTTTCGGGGTTTCACCCCTCTTCAGCCAGGATAGCTTGACTCCAGTGGCGAAGTGAGCACGGGACCGATGTCTGGGCATACCCTTCCCATGCAGGGTGAACAGCAAAACACACAAGATGATGGACGGAATGTTGCACATTGCCAAAGCATTCGCCCCTAGTCACAGAGTTGGGTTTAATCCATCGTTATTTTGCTCACCACTCCACCCCAGTTCAGACATGGCAATATGCAAATCAGTCTTGACCCTGTGCCTCATGGGAACAATCCAGCCTGTACTGCCAAGCCATGTCTTCCCTGGACCAGAGTCAAGCATCCTAGGACCGGTTTCGGGGTTTCACCCCTCTTCAGCCAGGATAGCTTGACTCAAGTGGCGTAGTGAGCACGGGACCCACGTCTTGGCATACCCTTCCCACATAGGGTGAACAGCAAAACACACAAGATGATGGACGGAATGCTGCACATTGCCAAAACATTCCCCCCCCAGTCACAGATCTGGCTTTAATTCATCGTTATTTTGCTCACCACGCCACCCCACTCCAGACATGGCCATGTGCAAATCAGTCTTGACCCTGTGCCTCATGGGAACAGTCCAGCCCGAACTACCAAGCCATGTCTTCCCTGGACCAAAATCAAGCATCCTAGGACCGGTTTCGGGGTTTCACCCCTCTTTAGCCAGGATAGCTTGACTCCAGTCGCGTAGTGAGCACGGGACCCACATCTGGGCATACCCTTCCCACATAGGGTGAACAGCAAAACACACAAGATGATGGATGGAATGTTGCACGTTGGCAAAACATTCACACAGATTCACAGATCTGGGTTTAATCCATCGCTATTTTGCACACCACGCCACCCCAGTTCAACATGGCCATATGCAAATCAGTCTTGACCCTGTGCCTCATGGGAACAGTCCAGCCCGAACTACCAAGCCATGTCTTCCCTGGACCAGAATCAAGCATCCTAGAACCGGTTTCGGGGTTTCACCTCTCTTCAGGCAGGAATAGCTTGACTCCAGTGGTGTAGTGAGCACGGGACGCACGTCTGGGCATACCCTTTCCTCATAGGGTGAACAGCAAAACACACAAGATGATGGACAGAATGTTGCACATTGGCAAAACATTCACCCCCAGTCACAGATCTGGGTTTAATCCATCGTTATTTGGCTCACCATGCCACCCCTGTTCAGACATGGCCATATGCAAATCAGTCTTGACCCTGTGCCTCATCGGAACAGTCCAGCCCGAACTACCAAGCCATGTCTTCCCTGGACCAGAATCAAGCATCCTAGAACCGGTTTCGGGGTTTCACCTCTCTTCAGCCAGGAATCGCTTGACTCCAGTGGTGTAGTGAGCACGGGACCCACGTCTGGGCATACACTTTCCACATAGGGTGAACAGCAAAGCACACAAGATGATGGACAGAATGTTGCACATTGGCAAAACATTCACCCCCAGTCACAGATCTGGGTTTAATCCATCGTTATTTGGCTCACCATGCCACCCCAGGATCAGACATGGCCATATGCAAATCAGTCTTGACCCTGTGCCTCATGGGAACAGTCCAGCCCGAACTGCCAAGTGATGTCTTCCCTGGACCAGAGTCAAGCATACTAGGACCAGTTTCGGGGTTTCACCCCTCTTGAGCCAGGATAACTTGACTCCAGTGGCGAAGTGAGCACGGGACCCATGTCTGGGCATACCCTTCCCATACAGGGTGAACAGCAAAACACACAAGATGATGGACGGAATGTTGCACATTGCCAAAACATTCGCCCCTAGTCACAGAGTTGGGTTTAATCCATCGTTATTTAGCTCACCACGCCACCCTAGTTCAGACATGGCAATATGCAAATCAGTCTTGACCCTGTGCCTCATGGGAACAATCCAGCCTGTACTGCCAAGCCATGTATTCCATGAACCAGAATCAAGCATCCTAGAACCGGTTTCGGGGTTTCACCCCTCTTCAGCCAGGATAGCTTGACTCCAGTGGCGTAATGAGCACGGGACCTACGTCTGGGCATACCCTTCCCAGATAGGGTGAACAGCAAAACACACAAGATGATGGACGGAATGTTGCACATTGGCAAAACTTTCACACCCAGTCACAGATCTGGGTTTCATCCATCGTTATTTAGCTCACCATGCCACCCCAGTTCAGACATGGCAATATGCAAATCAGTCTTGACCCTGTGCCTCCTGGGAACAGTCCAGCCCGAACTGCCAAGTGATGTCTTCCCTGGACCAGAGTCAAGCATCCTAGGAACGGTTTCGGGGTTTCACCCATCTTCAGCCAGGATAACTTGACTCCAGTGGCGAAGTGAGCACGGGACCCATGTCTGGGCATACCCTTCCCACATAGGGTGAACAGCAAAACACACAAGATGATGGACGGAATGTTGCACATTGGCAAAACTTTCACACCCAGTCACAGATCTGGGTTTCATCCATCGTTATTTAGCTCACCATGCCACCCCAGTTCAGACATGGCAATATGCAAATCAGTCTTGACCCTGTTCCTCCTGGGAACAGTCCAGCCCGAACTGCCAAGTGATGTCTTCCCTGGACCAGAGTCAAGCATCCTAGGAACGGTTTCGGGGTTTCACCCATCTTCAGCCAGGATAACTTGACTCCAGTGGCGAAGTGAGCACGGGACCCATGTCTGGGCATACCCTTCCCACATAGGGTGAACAGCAAAACACACAAGATGATGGACGGAATGTTGCACATTGCCAAAACATTCGTCCCTAGTCACAGAGTTGGGATTAATCCATCGTTATTTTGCTCACCACGCCACCCCAGTTCAGACATGGCAATATGCAAATCAGTCTTGACCCTGTGCCTCATGGGAACAGTCCAGCCTGTACTGCCAAGCCATGTATTCCCTGGACCAGAATCAAACATCCTAGGACCAGATTCGGGGTTTCACCCCTCTGCAGCCATGATAGCATGACTCCAGTGGTGTAGTGAGCACGGGACCCACGTCTGGGCATACCCTTCCCACATAGGGTTAACAGCAAAACACACAAGATGATGGACAGAATGTTGCACATTGGCAAAACATTCACCCCCAGTCACAGATCTGGGTTTAATCCATCGTTATTTTGCTCATCACGCCGCCCCAGTTCAGACATGGCCATATGCAAATCAGTTTTGACTCTGTGCCTCATGGGAACAGTCCAGCCCGAACTGCCAAGCCATGTCTTCCCTGGACCAGAGTCAAGCATCCTAGGACCGGTTTCGGGATTTCACCCCTCTTCAGCCAGGATAACTTGACTCCAGTGGCGAAGTGAGCACGGGACCCATGTCTGGGCATACCCTTCCCACATAGGGTGAACAGCAAAACACACAAGATGATGGATGGAATGTTGCACGTTGGCAAAACATTCACACAGATTCACAGATCTGGGTTTAATCCATCGTTATTTTGCACACCACGCCACGCCACCCCAGTTCAGACATAGACATATGCAAATCAGTCTTGAGCCTGTGCCTCATGGGAACAGTCCAGACCGAACTGCCAAGCCATGTCTTCACTGGACCAGAATCAAGCGTCCTTGGACCGGTTTTGGGATTTCACCCCTCTTCAGCTAGGATAGCTTGACTCCAGTGGCGTAGTGAGCATGGGACCCACGTCTAGGCATACCCTTCCCACATAGGGTTAACAGCAAAACACACAAGATGATGGACAGAATGTTGCACATTGGCAAAACATTCACCCCCAGTCACAGATCTGGGTTTAATCCATCGTTATTTTGCTCATCACGCCGCCCCAGTTCAGACATGGCCATATGCAAATCAGTTTTGACCGTGTGCCTCATGGGAACAGTCCAGCCCGAACTGCCAAGCCATGTCTTCCCTGGACCAGAGTCAAGCATCCTAGGACCGGTTTCGGGATTTCACCCCTCTTCAACCAGGATAGCTTGACTCCAGTGGCATAGTGAGCACGGGACCCGGTCTGGGCATACCCTTCCCACATAGGCTGAACAGCAAAACACACAAGATGATGGACGGAATGTTGCACATTGGTAAAACATTCACCCCCCAGTCACAGATCTGGGTTTAATCCATCGTTATTTTGCTCACGACGCCACCTCAGTTCAGACATGGCCATATGCAAATCAGTCTTGACCCTGTGCCTCATGGAAACAGCACAGCCCGAACTGCCAAGCCATGTCTTCCCTGAACCAGAATCAAGCATCCTAGGACCGGTTTTGGGGTTTCACCCCTCCTCAGCTAGGATAGCTTGACTCCAGTGGCGTAGTGAGCATGGGAGCCACGTCTGGGCATACCCTTCCCACATATGGTTAACAGCAAAACACACAAGATGATGGACAGAATGTTGCAAATTGGCAAAACATTCACCCCCAGTCACAGATCTGGGTTTAATCCATCGTTATTTTGCTCACCACGCCGCCCCAGTTCAGACATGGCCATATGCAAATCAATCTTGACCCCGTGCCTCATTGGAACAGTCCAGCCCGAACTGCCAAGCCATGTCGGGATGGACATCGTGACCTACGGTCGCTGCAAAAGGTGTTTTGCGCCTGTTGCAGAGTCTTTCCCGGACGGTATAGGGGTAAGAGACGATGCCCGGGGTGTGGGTGGTTCCCAAGCACGGCTTCAGTCTCTATACCAAATAGGGAGGTGGATTGTGTGAAGCATCTTTTTTTGCTTCTAAATACCAGGTCCATGAGCAGACATGCTCAGGAAATTTGTGATCTCCTGTCCACTGAAAAACCGTTATGTCTGATGCTGACAGAGACCTGGCTGGGGGATTCTTCCAACCCTGATATAGCTATAGCAATTCCTCCAGAATACAATATTTATCATCAAGATAGATCGGTGGGGAGGGGTGGGGGTGTGGCACTTGTAGTAAATAAATTGGTTACATGCTCCATTATTCCCACGGATGCCATCACAGGATCTGAATCCCTCGCTTTCTCTATAGCATTGGCGCCTCATCAATCTGTCAAAGGGCTGTTAGTCTATAGGCCCCCTGGACCGGCTGGTTCCTTCTTTGATGAGCTCCAGTCTGTAATCGCGGTGCTCGCTCTTAGAGCTGAGCATTGTGTAGTGGCCGGGGATTTTAATTTTCATATGGAAGAGGGATTGGATCCGGATACGATCAACTTGACCGATGTCACGGCCTCCTTAGGTCTTGTTCCTTACCTCTTTGGACCTACACACGACAAGGGTCACACCCTGGATCAGGTTTTTTCTACGTCCCCTATAGAAGTGCTTGCACTTTTGCCGGTACTTTGGTCAGATCATAGGCTGGCCGAATTTTACGTACTGGGTAAAAAGAAACCATCAAGTACCGCTCCTAGGCATCAGGGACGTACACTTATTGCGTATCATCGGGTGACTCCTGAAATGCTGGCCCAAGCCTCTCTTGATAATCCCTGTCTTTTTACGGGTGATCTGGAGAGAGATTTAGATTTCTTGCAGGCATGGCTAACGGATAGGCTGAATGATCTGGCCCCTGAGAAGGTGCCTCGACTAACATCTAAGCGGGTCTCGGCCCCCTGGTTTACTGAAGCACTATCGGCCTCTCGACGGCAGTGCAAGGTGGCTGAAAGGGCCTGGCGGTCGCAGTATGCTCTGAAGGCCAGGCTTGTATATAGGACTGCGGTTAAAGCATACCATCGAGACATCCTCCTTGAAAAAAAAGGCTATCTGGCAAGGAGGATAGAGGCTGCCTCTAACTCCTGTAAGGAGATATTTACGATTGTCAGGGAATTCACGTCCCCACGGTATAATGGGACCATTGCCGCTCCGTCTGAGCCGTGGGTTTCTGCCCTCGCCAATTTCTTTACTACTAAGATTCAACTGATCCAGGACTCCTTTCTCCCGAGGGTGGCTGAGGTACGTCCCAATTATAAGGACGGCCTAGATTCGTTGGCCCCTACGGGTCCAGTTCTGGCAGTTTTTCCGCCAATTTCAGCTTTTTCATCTTCAGTACTTATGGCCAATCATAAATCTGGGTCGCCTCTTGACCCTTGTCCGGCCAAATTCTTGGCGAAAATGGCTGAAGTTGTAAATCCATTGGCGAATCCACTTTTGAATCTCTCCCTGAGTCGGGGGGTGGTCCCGCAGGCCTGGAAGCAGGCAATGGTTATTCCTCTTCTTAAAAAGCCTGGTCTAGACCCTGAGGCTCTGGCCAATTATAGGCCTATTTCTCTTCTCCCTGCGTTGGCTAAGATTTTGGAGAAGTATGTGCATATCGTGCTCTCCAATTTCCTGGAATCTCATAATCTGCTGCACTCTACTCAATCTGGCTTCCGCCCTAACCTAAGCACCGAGACGGCGCTCTTGGAGGTGTCTGAAGCCATTAGAGAGGTACTGGATTCGGGGGGCAAAGCTATGCTCGTTATGTTGGACTTGTCGGCGGCCTTTGACACCGTCCCCCATTAGGGTCTCCTCGCCAGACTTTATGATATCGGTCTGAGGGGGACGGTAATCAGATGGTTTAGATCATTCTTGGAGGGCCGTCAGCAAACGGTCTGGGTCCCGCCCAGCTCTGCCACGATGCCGCCTCTGGGAGTCGGAGTTCCACAGGGCTCTGTGTTGAGCCCGACTCTTTTTAACATCTTTATGACTCCTTTGGCGGCATTGGCTGAGTTTTGGGGGGCCCAGATCGTATCTTATGCCGACAATACCCAGCTCCTCTTTTCGTGCAGGAAAGGAGAAGATTTTGATGGAGAGAGTATTCGTGAGTGCCTTGGGGCTGTTTTTAAATGGTTCCAGCTCAACAGCCTCAAGTGCAACTCAGACAAATCGGAGGTACTCTTTTTTGGATGCCCATCTGATCCAGACTGGCAGGAATGGTGGCCTGCTAACATGTTCCCTCCAGCGGGCTCATCTCAGCTGGCAAAGAATCTGGGGATCAAGATTGATAATGGTTTGTCGTTAAGATCTCAGATCCTTGGTCTTACTGGAACATGTTTCAGCCTCCTTAGGATGCTCCGAAAGTTTCTTCCTTTGCTTTCGGAGGATCATAGGAAGACGACGGTGCAGGCCTTGATCGGTTCAAGATTGGACTATTCTAACGTTTTATATCTCGGCCTACCAGAATATCTCCTGCAACGACTGCAGGTGGTCCAGAACTCGGCCGCGCGAGCCATTTTTGGCCTACATAGGCGAGCCAGAGCTTCTGGTCTTCTACAGTCACTCCACTGGCTTCCGATCCGGAAACGGATAGTTTTTAAGGCCTTGACCTTAGTTCACAAGGCCCTCTATGCTTCGGGTGCGAAATATCTCCAAAGGAGACTTGCTTTTTACCATCCGGCCCGATCCTTGAGGTCTGAATCATTGCTCTTGGCTGTGGTTCCTCGAGTTAAAAAGGCTCGTATTGGAGGTCGTTCTTTTAAGTTGTTGGCATCGCAGCGTTGGAATACTCTGCCTCTGGCTCTGCGCAGCACCTCTAATTTGTTGACTTTTAGGAAGGGCCTTAAAACTTGGCTTTTGCTCTTTAGTCTGCTTTGTCCTCTTTCTGTCGGCCCTGTCTTCTGTCTACTGTTCTGTGTCTCTTGCTGTAGGTTGTTATTAAAAGCGCCGGGACACTCTTTGGAGTAGCCGAGCGCTATAAAAGACCAATTTTAACATAACATAACATAACATGTCTTGCCTGGACCAGAGTCAAGCATCCTAGGACCGGTTTCGGGATTTCACCCCTCTTCAACCAGGATAGCTTGACTCCAGTGGCATAGTGAGCACGGACCCATGTCTGGGCATACCCTTCCCACATAGGGTGAACAGCAAAATACACAAGATGATGAACGGAATGTTGCACATTGCCAAAACATTCACCCCTAGTCACAGATCTAGGTTTAATCCATTGTTATTTTGCTCACCACGCCACCCCAGTACAGACATGGTAATATGCAAATCAGTCTTGACCCTGTGCCTCATGGGAACAGTCCAGCCTGAAATGCCAAGCCATATATTCCCTGGACCAGAATCAAGCATCCTAGGACCAGTTTCGGGGATTTCACCCCTCTTCAGACAGGATAGCTTGACTCCAGTGGCGTAGTGAGCACGGGACCCGGGCTGGGCATACCCTTCCCACATAGGGTGAACAGCAAAACACACAAGATGATGGACGGAATGTTGCACATTGGTAAAACATTCACCCCCAGTCACAGATCTGGGTTTAATCCATCGTTATTTTGCTCACCACGCCACCTCAGTTCAGACATGGCCATATGCAAATCAGTCTTGACCCTGTGCCTCATGGGAGCAGTCCAGCCTGAACTGCCAAGCCATGTATTCCCTGGACCAGAATCAAGCATCCTAGGACCGGTTTCGGGCATTCACCCCTCTTCAGCCAGGATAGCTTGACTCCTGTGGCGTAGTGAGCAAGGGACCCATGTCTGGCATACCCTTCCCACATTGGGTGAATAGCAAAATACACAAGATGATGGACGGAATGTTGCACATTGGCAAAACATTCACCCCCAGTCACAGATCTGGGTTTAATCCATCATTATTTTGCTCACCACGCCACCCCACTTCAGACATGGCCATATGCAAATCAGTCTTGACCCTGTGCCTCATGGGAACAGTCCAGACCGAACTGCCAAGCCATGTCTTCCCTGGACGAGAATCAAGCGTCCTACGACCGGTTTTGGGGTTTCACCCCTCTTCAGCTAGGATAGCTTGACTGCAGTGGCATAGTGAGCACGGGACCCATGTCTGGGCATACCCTTCCCACATAGGGTGAACAGCAAAACACAATAGATGATGGACGGGATGTTGCACATTGGCAAAACATTCACCCCTAGTCACAGATCTGGGTTTAATCCATCGTTATTTTGCTCACCACGCCACCCCAGTTCAGACTTGACCATATGCAATGAGTCTTGACCCTGTGCCTCATGGGAACAGTCCAGCCCAAACTGCCAAGCCATGTCTTCCCTGGATCAGAATCAAGCATCCTAGGACCGGTTTCGGAGTGTCACCCCTCTTTAGCCAGGATAGCTTGACTCCAGTGGTGTAGTGAGCACGGGAACCACATCTGGGCATACCCTTTCCACATAGGGTGAACAGCAAAACACACAAGATGAAGGACGGAATGTTGCACATTGGCAAAACATTCAACCCCAGTCACAGATCTGGGTTTAATCCATCGTTATTTTGCTCACCACGCCACCCCACTTCATACATGGCCATATGCAAATCAGTCTTGACCCTGTGCCTCATGGGAACAGTCCAGCCCGAACTGCCAAGCCATGTCTTCCCTGGACCAGAGTCAAGCATCCTAGGACTGGTTTCGGGGTTTCACCCCTCTTCAGCCAGGATAGCTTGACTCCAGGGGCGTAGTGAGTACGGGACCCATGTCTGGGCATAAACTTCCCACATAGGGTGAACAGCAAAACACACAAGATGATGGACGGAATGTTGCACATTGCCAAAACATTCACCCCGAGTCACAGATCTGGATTTAATCCATCGTTATTTTGCTCACCACGCCACCCCAGTTCAGACATGGCAATATGCAAATCAGTCTTGACCCTGTGCCTCATGGGAACAGTCCAGCCTGAACTGCCAAGCCATGTATTCCCTGGACCAGAATCAAGCATCGTAGGACCAGTTTCGGGGTTTCACCCCTCTTCATCCAGGATAGCTTGACTCCAGTGGCGTCGTGAGTACGGGACCTACGTCTGGGCATACCCTTCCCACATAGGGTGAACAGCAAAACACACAAGATGATGGACGGAATGTTGCACATTGGCAAAACTTTCACTCCCAGTCACAGATCTGGGTTTAATCCATCGTTATTTTGCTCACGACGCCACCTCAGTTCAGACATGGCCATATGCAAATCAGTCTTGACCCTGTGCCTCATGGAAACAGCACAGCCCGAACTGCCAAGCCATGTCTTCCCTGAACCAGAATCAAGCATCCTAGGACCGGTTTTGGGGTTTCACCCCTCCTCAGCTAGGATAGCTTGACTCCAGTGGCGTAGTGAGCATGGGAGCCACGTCTGGGCATACCCTTCCCACATATGGTTAACAGCAAAACACACAAGATGATGGACAGAATGTTGCAAATTGGCAAAACATTCACCCCCAGTCACAGATCTGGGTTTAATCCATCGTTATTTTGCTCACCACGCCGCCCCAGTTCAGACATGGCCATATGCAAATCAATCTTGACCCCGTGCCTCATAGGAACAGTCCAGCCCGAACTGCCAAGCCATGTCGGGATGGACATCGTGACCTACGGTCGCTGCAAAAGGTGTTTTGCGCCTGTTGCAGAGTCTTTCCCGGACGGTATAGGGGTAAGAGACGATGCCCGGGGTGTGGGTGGTTCCCAAGCACGGCTTCAGTCTCTATACCAAATAGGGAGGTGGATTGTGTGAAGCATCTTTTTTTGCTTCTAAATACCAGGTCCATGAGCAGACATGCTCAGGAAATTTGTGATCTCCTGTCCACTGAAAAACCGTTATGTCTGATGCTGACAGAGACCTGGCTGGGGGATTCTTCCAACCCTGATATAGCTATAGCAATTCCTCCAGAATACAATATTTATCATCAAGATAGATCGGTGGGGAGGGGTGGGGGTGTGGCACTTGTAGTAAATAAATTGGTTACATGCTCCATTATTCCCACGGATGCCATCACAGGATCTGAATCCCTCGCTTTCTCTATAGCATTGGCGCCTCATCAATCTGTCAAAGGGCTGTTAGTCTATAGGCCCCCTGGACCGGCTGGTTCCTTCTTTGATGAGCTCCAGTCTGTAATCGCGGTGCTCGCTCTTAGAGCTGAGCATTGTGTAGTGGCCGGGGATTTTAATTTTCATATGGAAGAGGGATTGGATCCGGATACGATCAACTTGACCGATGTCACGGCCTCCTTAGGTCTTGTTCCTTACCTCTTTGGACCTACACACGACAAGGGTCACACCCTGGATCAGGTTTTTTCTACGTCCCCTATAGAAGTGCTTGCACTTTTGCCGGTACTTTGGTCAGATCATAGGCTGGCCGAATTTTACGTACTGGGTAAAAAGAAACCATCAAGTACCGCTCCTAGGCATCAGGGACGTACACTTATTGCGTATCATCGGGTGACTCCTGAAATGCTGGCCCAAGCCTCTCTTGATAATCCCTGTCTTTTTACGGGTGATCTGGAGAGAGATTTAGATTTCTTGCAGGCATGGCTAACGGATAGGCTGAATGATCTGGCCCCTGAGAAGGTGCCTCGACTAACATCTAAGCGGGTCTCGGCCCCCTGGTTTACTGAAGCACTATCGGCCTCTCGACGGCAGTGCAAGGTGGCTGAAAGGGCCTGGCGGTCGCAGTATGCTCCGAAGGCCAGGCTTGTATATAGGACTGCGGTTAAAGCATACCATCGAGACATCCTCCTTGAAAAAAAAGGCTATCTGGCAAGGAGGATAGAGGCTGCCTCTAACTCCTGTAAGGAGATATTTACGATTGTCAGGGAATTCACGTCCCCACGGTATAATGGGACCATTGCCGCTCCGTCTGAGCCGTGGGTTTCTGCCCTCGCCAATTTCTTTACTACTAAGATTCAACTGATCCAGGACTCCTTTCTCCCGAGGGTGGCTGAGGTACGTCCCAATTATAAGGACGGCCTAGATTCGTTGGCCCCTACGGGTCCAGTTCTGGCAGTTTTTCCGCCAATTTCAGCTTTTTCATCTTCAGTACTTATGGCCAATCATAAATCTGGGTCGCCTCTTGACCCTTGTCCGGCCAAATTCTTGGCGAAAATGGCTGAAGTTGTAAATCCATTGGCGAATCCACTTTTGAATCTCTCCCTGAGTCGGGGGGTGGTCCCGCAGGCCTGGAAGCAGGCAATGGTTATTCCTCTTCTTAAAAAGCCTGGTCTAGACCCTGAGGCTCTGGCCAATTATAGGCCTATTTCTCTTCTCCCTGCGTTGGCTAAGATTTTGGAGAAGTATGTGCATATCGTGCTCTCCAATTTCCTGGAATCTCATAATCTGCTGCACTCTACTCAATCTGGCTTCCGCCCTAACCTAAGCACCGAGACGGCGCTCTTGGAGGTGTCTGAAGCCATTAGAGAGGTACTGGATTCGGGGGGCAAAGCTATGCTCGTTATGTTGGACTTGTCGGCGGCCTTTGACACCGTCCCCCATTAGGGTCTCCTCGCCAGACTTTATGATATCGGTCTGAGGGGGACGGTAATCAGATGGTTTAGATCATTCTTGGAGGGCCGTCAGCAAACGGTCTGGGTCCCGCCCAGCTCTGCCACGATGCCGCCTCTGGGAGTCGGAGTTCCACAGGGCTCTGTGTTGAGCCCGACTCTTTTTAACATCTTTATGACTCCTTTGGCGGCATTGGCTGAGTTTTGGGGGGCCCAGATCGTATCTTATGCCGACAATACCCAGCTCCTCTTTTCGTGCAGGAAAGGAGAAGATTTTGATGGAGAGAGTATTCGTGAGTGCCTTGGGGCTGTTTTTAAATGGTTCCAGCTCAACAGCCTCAAGTGCAACTCAGACAAATCGGAGGTACTCTTTTTTGGATGCCCATCTGATCCAGACTGGCAGGAATGGTGGCCTGCTAACATGTTCCCTCCAGCGGGCTCATCTCAGCTGGCAAAGAATCTGGGGATCAAGATTGATAATGGTTTGTCGTTAAGATCTCAGATCCTTGGTCTTACTGGAACATGTTTCAGCCTCCTTAGGATGCTCCGAAAGTTTCTTCCTTTGCTTTCGGAGGATCATAGGAAAACGACGGTGCAGGCCTTGATCGGTTCAAGATTGGACTATTCTAACGTTTTATATCTCGGCCTACCAGAATATCTCCTGCAACGACTGCAGGTGGTCCAGAACTCGGCCGCGCGAGCCATTTTTGGCCTACATAGGCGAGCCAGAGCTTCCGGTCTTCTACAGTCACTCCACTGGCTTCCGATCCGGAAACGGATAGTTTTTAAGGCCTTGACCTTAGTTCACAAGGCCCTCTATGCTTCGGGTGCGAAATATCTCCAAAGGAGACTTGCTTTTTACCATCCGGCCCGATCCTTGAGGTCTGAATCATTGCTCTTGGCTGTGGTTCCTCGAGTTAAAAAGGCTCGTATTGGAGGTCGTTCTTTTAAGTTGTTGGCATCGCAGCGTTGGAATACTCTGCCTCTGGCTCTGCGCAGCACCTCTAATTTGTTGACTTTTAGGAAGGGCCTTAAAACTTGGCTTTTGCTCTTTAGTCTGCTTTGTCCTCTTTCTGTCGGCCCTGTCTTCTGTCTACTGTTCTGTGTCTCTTGCTGTAGGTTGTTATTAAAAGCGCCGGGACACTCTTTGGAGTAGCCGAGCGCTATAAAAGACCAATTTTAACATAACATAACATAACATGTCTTGCCTAGACCAGAGTCAAGCATCCTAGGACCGGTTTTGGGGTTTCACCCCTCTTCAGCCAGAATAGCTTGACTCCAGTGGTGTAGTGAGCACGGGACCCACGACTCTGCATACCCTTCCACACATTGGGTGAACAGCAAAACACACAAGATGATGGACAGAATGTTGCACATTGGCAAAACATTCACCCCCAGTCACAGATCTGGCTTTAATCCATCGTTATTTTTCTCACCACGCCACCCCAGTTCAGACATGGCCATATGCAAATCAGTCTTGACCCTGTGCCTCATGGGAACAGTCCAGCCCGAACTGCCAAGCCATGTCTTCCCTGGACCAGAATCATGCATCCTAGGACCAGTTTCGGGGTTTCACCCCTTTTCAGCAGGGATAGCTTGACTCCAGTGGCGTAGTGAGCACGGGACCCACGTCTGGGCATACCCTTCCCACATAGGGTGAACAGCAAAACACACAAGATGATGGACGGAATGTTGCACATTGGCAAAACATTCACCCCCAGTCACAGACCTGGGTTTAATCCATCGGTATTTTGCTCACCGCGCCACCCCAGTTCAGACATAGACATATGCAAATCAGTTCTGACCCTGTGCATCATGGGAACAGTCCAGCCCGAACTGCCAAGGCATGTCTTCCCTGGACCAGAATCAAGCATCCTAGGATCGGTGTTGGGGTTTTACCCCACTTAAGCTAGGATAGCTTGCCTCCAGTGGCGTAGTGAGCACGGGACCCATGTCTGGCCATACCCTTCCCACATACGGTGAACAGCAAAACACACAAGATGATGGACGGAATATTGCACATTGGCAAAACATTCAACCCCAGTCACAGATCTAGGTTTAATCCATCGTTATTTTGCTCACCCCAGTTCAGACATGGCAATATGCAAATCAGTCTTGACCCTGTGCCTCATGGGAACAGTCCAGCCTGAACTGGCAAGCCATGTATTCCCTGCACCAGAATCAAGCATCCTAGGACCAGTTTCGGGGTTTCACCCCTCTTCAGCCAGGATAGCTTGACTCCAGTGGCGTAGTGAGCACGAGACCCATGTCTGGGCATACCCTTCCCACATATGAACAGCAAAACACACAAGATGATGGACGGAATTTTGCACATTGGCAAAACATTCACCCCCAGTCACAGATCTAGGTTTAATCCATCGTTATTTTGCTCACCACGCCACCCCAGTTCAGACATGGCCATATGCAAATCAGTCTTGACCCTGTGCCTCATGGGAACAGTCCAGCCCGAACTGCCAAGCCATGTCTTCCAAGGACCAGAATCTTGCATCCTAGGACCATTTTCGGGGTTGCATCCCTCTTCAGCCAGAATACCTTGACTCCAATGGCGTAGTGAGCACGGGACCCACGTCTGGGCATACCCTTCTCATATAGGGTGAACAACAAAACACACAAGATGATGGACGGAATTTTGCACATTGGCAAAACCTTCACCCCCAGTCACAGATTTGGGTTTAATCCATTGTTATTTTGCTCACCACGCCACCCCAGTTCAGACATGGCCATATGCAAATCAGTCTTGACCGTGTGCCTCATGGGAACAGACCAGCCCGAACTGCCAAGCCATGTCTTCCCTGGACCAGAATCATGCATCCTAGGACCAATTTCGGGGTTTCACCCCTCTTCAGCCAGAATAGCTTGACTCCAGTGGCGTAGTGAGCACGGGACCCACGTCTGGGCATACCCTTCCCACATAGGGTGAACAGCAAAACACAAAAGATGATGGACAGAATGTTGCACATTGCCAAAACATTCACCCCCAGTCACAGATCTGGGTTTAAACCATCGGTATTTTGCTCACCATGCCACCCCAGTTCAGACATGGCCATATGCAAATCAGTCGTGACGCTGTGCCTCATGGGAACAGTCCAGCCTGAACTGCCAAGCCATGTATTCCCTGGACCAGAATCAAGCATCCTAGGATCAGTTTCGGGGTTTCACCCCTCTTCAGCCAGGATAGCTTGACTTCAGTGGCGTAGTGTGCACGGGACCCACGTCTGGGCATACCCTTCCCACATAGGGAGAACAGCAAAACACACAAGATGATGGACGGAATGTTGCACATTGGCAAAACTTTCACTCCCAGTCACAGATCTGGGTTTAATCCATCGTTATTTTGCTCACCACGCCACCCCAGTTCGGACATGGCAATATGCAAATCAGTCTTGACCCTGTGCCTCATGGGAACAGTCCAGCCCAAACTGCCAAGCTATGTCTTCCCTGGACCAGAATCAAGCATTGTAGGACCGGTTTCGGGGTTTCACCCCTCTTCAGCCAGGATAGCTTGACTCCAGTGGCGTGGTGAGCACGGGACCCACGTCTGGGTATTCCCTTCCCACATAGGGTGAACAGCAAAACACACAAGATGATGGACGGATTGTTGCACATTGGCAAAACATTCACCCCCAGTCACAGATCTGGGTTTAATCCATCTTTATTTTGCTCACCACGGCACCCAAGTTCAGACATGGCCACATGCAAATCAGTCTTGACCCTGTGCCTCATGGGAACAGTCCAGCCCGAACTGCCAAGCCATGTCTTCCCTGGACCAGAATCATGCATCCTAGGACCAGTTTCAGGGTTTCACCCCTCTTCAGCCAGGATAGCTTGACTCCAGTGGCGTAGTGAGCACGGGACCCACGTCTGGGCATACCCTTCCCACATAGGGTGAAAAGCAAAACACACAAGATGATGGACGGAATGTTGCACATTGGCAAAACATTCACCCCCAGTCACAGATCTGGGTTTAATCCATTGTTATTTTGCTCACCACGCCACCCCACTTCAGACATGGCCATATGCAAATCAGTCTTGACCCTGTGCCTCATGGGAACAGTCCAGACCGAACTGCCAAGCCATGTCTTCCCTGGACCAGAATCAAGCATCCTAGGACCGGTTTTGGGGTTTCACCCCTCTTCAGCTAGGATAGCTTGACTCCAGTGGCAAAGTGAGTACGGGACCCATGTCTGGGCATACCCTTCCCACATAGGGTGAAAAGCAAAACACACAAGATGATGGACGGAATGTTGCACATTGGCAAAACATTCACCCCTAGTCACAGATCTGGGTTTAATCCATCGTTATTTTGCTCACCACGCCACCCCAGTTCAGACATGACCATATGCAAATGAGTCTTGACCCTGTGCGTAATGGGAACAGTCCAGCCCAAACTGTCAAGCCATGTCTTCCCTGGATCAGAATCAAGCATCCTAGGACTGGTTTCAGGGTTTCACCCCTCTTTAGCCAGTATAGCTTGACTCCAGTGGCGTAGTGAGCACGGGACCCACGTCTGGGCATACCCTTCCCACATAGGGTGAACAGCAAAACACACAAGATGATGGACGGAATGTTGCACATTGGCAAAACATTCACCCCCAGTCACAGACCTGGGTTTAATCCATCGGTATTTTGCTCACCGCGCCACCCCAGTTCAGACATAGAAATATGCAAATCAGTTCTGACCCTGTGCCTCATGGGAACAGTCCAGCCCGAACTGCCAAGGCTTGTCTTCCCTGGACCAGAATCAAGCATCCTAGGACCAGTTTCGGGGTTTTACCCCTCTTCAGCCAGGATAGCTTGACTCCAGTGGCGTAGTGAGTACGGGACCTACGTCTGGGCATACCCTTCCCACATAGGGTGAAGAGCAAAACACACAAGATGATGGACGGAATGTTGCACATCGGCAAAACATTCACCCCCAGTCACAGATCTGGGTTTAATCCATCGTTATTATGCTCACCATGCCACCCCAGTTCAGACATGGCCATATGCAAATCAATCTTGACCCTGTGCCTCATGGGAACAGTCCAGCTCGAAGTGCCAAGCCATGTATTCCCTGGACCAGAATCCAGCATCCAAGGACCGGTTTTGGGGTTTCGCCCCTCTTCAGCCAGGATAGCTTGACTCCAGTGGCGTAGTGAGCATGGGACCCACGTCTGGGCATACCCTTCCCACATAGGGTGAACAGCAAAACACACAAGATGATGGACGGAATGTTGCAAATTAGCAAAACATTCACCCCCAGTCACAGAACTGGGTTTAATCCATCGTTATTTTGCTCACCATGCCACCCCAGTTCAAACATGGCCATATGCAAATCAGTCTTGACCCTGTGCCTCATGGAAACAGCACAGCCCGAACTGCCAAGCCATGTCTTCCCTGAACCAGAATCAAGCATCCTAGGACCGGTTTTGGGGTTTCACCCCTCTTCAGCCAGAATAGCTTGACTCCAGTGGTGTAGTGAGCACGGGACCCACGACTCGGCATACCTATCCCACATTGGGTGAACAGCAAAACACACAAGATGATGGACAGAATGTTGCACATTGGCAAAACATTCAGCCCCAGTCACAGATCTGGGTTTAATCCATCGTTATTTTGCTCACCACGCCACCCCAGTTCGGACATGGCAATATGCAAATCAGTCTTGACCCTGTGCCTCATGGGAACAGTCCAGCCCAAACTGCCAAGCTATGTCTTCCCTGGACCAGAATCAAGCATCCTAGGACCAGTTTCGGGGTTTCACCCCTCTTCAGCCAGGATAGCTTGACTCCAGTGGCGTAGTGAGCACGGGACCCACGTCTGGACATACCCTTCCCACATAGGGTGAACAGCAAAACACACAAGATGATGGACGGAATGTTGCACATTGGCAAAACATTCAGCCCCAGTCACAGACCTGTGTTTAATCCATCGGTATTTCGCTCACCGCGCCACCCCAGTTCAGACATAGACAAATCAGTTCTGACCCTGTGCCTCATGGGAACAGTCCAGCCCGAACTGCCAAGGCATGTCTTCCCTGGACCAGAATCAAGCATCCTAGGATCGGTGTTGGGGTTTTACCCCACTTCAGCCAGGATAGCTTGCCTCCAGTGGCGTAGTGAGCACGGGACCCATGTCTGGCCATACCCTTCCCACATACGGTGAACAGCAAAACACACAAGATGATGGACGGAATATTGCACATTGGCAAAACATTCAACCCCAGTCACAGATCTAGGTTTAATCCATCGTTATTTTGCTCACCACGCCACCCCAGTTCAGACATGGCAATATGCAAATCAGTCTTGACTAAGCCTGGGCAAAGCACTACGCTACGCTCGCGTAGTTTGCGAAGTTCGCGCAACTTCGCACTACGCGAACTGCACGTAGCACAGTGCGAACACGCGTAGCGTAGTGTTGCGTAGTGCTGCGGTCATTTTTTGCTTGCTCGCGGTCCTCAACGTCAAGTTGGCGATCGCGAGCAAGCAAAATGACATCCTGGCGAGACTTTTTCCTTGTTCGCGATCAGCAACTGCAAGTTGGCGATCGCGAGCATGGAAAATAAACCTCCCGGCGAGATTCCCAACGCGAGGAGGTCAGGTTTCTCATTGCGAGTGGTCGCGTATGCTCGCGACCGCTCGCGATGAGAAACTACTAGTTCGCGTTGAGAAAGCTGAAGCTCGAGTAAAAATCTACTCGAGCAGCAGAAAACGACAGCTCGCACTGTGCAAGATGCCATTTTCAATGATTGCACAGTGCCGGTTGCTTGTCCGCACTGTGCAATCATTGAAAACGACATCTGGCACAGTGCGAACAAGGTACTACGCAGTTCGCGAAGTGCTACGCGTAGCTCGCGTAGTGCGAACTTCACTTTGCGTAGCTTCGCGAAGTGCTACTTCGCGAACTACGCCCAGGCCTAGTCTTGACCCTATGCCTCATGGGAACAGTCCAGCCTGAACTGGCAAGACATGTATTCCCTGCACCAGAATCAAGCATCCTAGGACCAGTTTCGGGGTTTCACCCGTCTTCAGCCAGGATAGCTTGACTCCAGTGGCGTAGTGAGCACGGGACCAATGTCTGGGCATACCCTTCCCACATATGAACAGCAAAACACACAAGATGATGGACGGAATTTTGCACATTGGCAAAACATTCACCCCCAGTCTCAGATCTAGGTTTAATCCATCGTTATTTTGCTCACCACGCCACCCCAGTTCAGACATGGCCATGTGCAAATCAGTCTTGACCCTGTGCCTCATGGGAACAGTCCAGCCCGAACTGCCAAGCCATGTCGTCCCTGGACAAGAATCAAGCATCCTAGGACCAGTTTTGTGGTTTCACCCCTCTTCAGCCAGGATAGCTTGACTCCAGTGGCGTAGTGAGTACGGGACCTACGTCTGGGCATACCCTTCCCACATAGGGTGAACAGCAAAACACACAAGATGATGGACGGAATGTTGCACATTGGCAAAACATTCACCCCCAGTCACAGATCTGGGTTTAATCCATCGTTATTTTGCTCACCATGCCACCCCAGTTCAGACATGGCCACATGCAAATCAATCTTGACCCTGTGCCTCATGGTAACAGTCCAGCTCGAAGTGCCAAGCCATGTATTCCCTGGACCAGAATCAAGCATCCTAGGACTGGTTTTGGGGTTTCGGCCCTCTTCAGCCAGGATAGCTTGACTCCAGTGGCGTAGTGAGCATGGGACCCACGTCTGGGCATACCCTTCCCACATAGGGTGAACAGCAAAACACACAAGATGATGGACGGAATGTTGCAAATTAGCAAAACATTCACCCCCAGTCACAGAACTGGGTTTAATCCATCGTTATTTTGCTCACCATGCCACCCCAGTTCAGACATGGCCATATGCAAATCAGTCGTGACGCTGTGCCTCATGGAAACAGCACAGCCCGAACTGCCAAGCCATGTCTTCCCTGAACCAGAATCAAGCATCCTAGGACCGGTTTTGGGGTTTCACCCCTCTTCAGCCAGAATAGCTTGACTCCAGTGGTGTAGTGAGCACGGGACCCACGACTCTGCATACCCTTCCACACATTGGGTGAACAGCAAAACACACAAGATGATGGACAGAATGTTGCACATTGGCAAAACATTCACCCCCAGTCACAGATCTGGCTTTAATCAATCGTTATTTTTCTCACCACGCCACCCCAGTTCAGACATGGCCATATGCAAATCAGTCTTGACCCTGTGCCTCATGGGAACAGTCCAGCCCGAACTGCCAAGCCATGTCTTCCCTGGACCAGAATCATGCATCCTAGGACCAGTTTCGGGGTTTCACCCCTTTTCAGCCAGGATAGCTTGACTCCAGTGGCGTAGTGAGCACGGGACCCACGTCTGGGCATACCCTTCCCACATAGGGTGAACAGCAAAACACACAAGATGATGGACGGAATGTTGCACATTGGCAAAACATTCACCCCCAGTCACAGACCTGGGTTTAATCCATCGGTATTTTGCTCACCGCGCCACCCCAGTTCAGACATAGACATATGCAAATCAGTTCTGACCCTGTGCCTCATGGGAACAGTCCAGCCCGAACTGCCAAGGCATGTCTTCCCTGGACCAGAATCAAGCATCCTAGGATCGGTGTTGGCGTTTTACCCCACTTAAGCTAGGATAGCTTGCCTCCAGTGGCGTAGTGAGCACGGGACCCATGTCTGGCCAAACCCTTCCCACATACGGTGAACAGCAAAACACACAAGATGATGGACGGAATATTGCACATTGGCAAAACATTCAACCCCAGTCACAGATCTAGGTTTAATCCATCGTTATTTTGCTCACCACGCCACCCCAGTTCACACATGGCAATATGCAAATCAGTCTTGACCCTGTGCCTCATGGGAACAGTCCAGCCTGAACTGGCAAGCCATGTATTCCCTGCACCAGAATCAAGCATCCTAGGACCAGTTTCGGGGTTTCACCCCTCTTCAGCCAGGATAGCTTGACTCCAGTGGCGTAGTGAGCACGGGACCCACGTCTGGGCATACCCTTCCCACATATGAACAGCAAAACACACAAGATGATGGACGGAATTTTGCACATTGGCAAAACATTCACCCCCAGTCACAGATCTATGTTTAATCCATCGTTATTTTGCTCACCACGCCACCCCAGTTCAGACATGGCCATATGCAAATCAGTCTTGATCCTGTGCCTCATGGGAACAGTCCAGCCCGAACTGCCAAGCCATGTCTTCCAAGGACCAGAATCATGCATCCTAGGACCATTTTCGGGGTTTCATCCCTCTTCAGCCAGAATACCTTGACTCCAGTGGCGTAGTGAGCACGGGACCTACGTCTGGGCATACCCTTCTCATATAGGGTGAACAACAAAACACACAAGATGATGGACGGAATTTTGCACATTGGCAAAACCTTCACCCCCAGTCACAGATTTGGGTTTAATCCATTGTTATTTTGCTCACCACGCCACCCCAGTTCAGACATGGCCATATGCAAATCAGTCTTGACCGTGTGCCTCATGGGAACAGACCAGCCCGAACTGCCAAGCCATGTCTTCCCTGGACCAGAATCATGCATCCTAGGACCAATTTCGGGGTTTCACCCCTCTTCAGCCAGAATAGCTTGACTCCAGTGGCGTAGTGAGCACGGGACCCACGTCTGGGCATACCCTTCCCACATAGGGTGAACAGCAAAACACAAAAGATGATGGACAGAATGTTGCACATTGCCAAAACATTCACCCCCAGTCACAGATCTGGGTTTAAACCATCGGTATTTTGCTCACCATGCCACCCCAGTTCAGACATGGCCATATGCAAATCAGTCGTGACGCTGTGCCTCATGGGAACAGTCCAGCCTGAACTGCCAAGCCATGTATTCCCTGGACCAGAATCAAGCATCCTAGGATCAGTTTCGGGGTTTCACCCCTCTTCAGCCAGGATAGCTTGACTTCAGTGGTGTAGTGTGCACAGGACCCACGTCTGGGCATACCCTTCCCACATAGGGAGAACAGCAAAACACACAAGATGATGGACGGAATGTTGCACATTGGCAAAACTTTCACTCCCAGTCACAGATCTGGGTTTAATCCATCGTTACTTTGCTCACCACGCCACCCCAGTTCGGACATGGCAATATGCAAATCAGTCTTGACCCTGTGCCTCATGGGAACAGTCCAGCCCAAACTGCCAAGCTATGTCTTCCCTGGACCAGAATCAAGCATTGTAGGACCGGTTTCGGGGTTTCACCCCTCTTCAGCCAGGATAGCTTGACTCCAGTGGCGTGGTGAGCACGGGACCCACGTCTGGGTATTCCCTTCCCACATAGGGTGAACAGCAAAACACACAAGATGATGGACGGATTGTTGCACATTGGCAAAACATTCACCCCCAGTCACAGATCTGGGTTTAATCCATCTTTATTTTGCTCACCACGGCACCCAAGTTCAGACATGGCCACATACAAATCAGTCTTGACCCTGTGCCTCATGGGAACAGTCCAGCCCGAACTGCCAAGCCATGTCTTCCCTGGACCAGAATCATGCATCCTAGGACCAGTTTCAGGGTTTCACCCCTCTTCAGCCAGGATAGCTTGACTCCAGTGGCGTAGTGAGCACGGGACCCACGTCTGGGCATACCCTTCCCACATAGGGTAAAAAGCAAAACACACAAGATGATGGACGGAATGTTGCACATTGGCAAAACATTCACCCCCAGTCACAGATCTGGGTTTAATCCATTGTTATGTTGCTCACCACGCCACCCCACTTCAGACATGGCCATATGCAAATCAGTCTTGACCCTGTGCCTCATGGGAACAGTCCAGACCGAACTGCCAAGCCATGTCCTCCCTGGACCAGAATCAAGCATCCTAGGACCGGTTTTGGGGTTTCACCCCTCTTCAGCTAGGATAGCTTGACTCCAGTGGCATAGTGAGTACGGGACCCATGTCTGGGCATACCCTTCCCACATAGGGTGAAAAGCAAAACACACAAGATGATGGACGGAATGTTGCACATTGGCAAAACATTCACCCCTAGTCACAGATCTGGGTTTAATCCATCGTTATTTTGCTCACCACGCCACCCCAGTTCAGACATGACCATATGCAAATCAGTCTTGACCCTGTGCCTCATGGGAACAGTCCAGCCCGAACTGCCAAGCCATGTATTCCCTTGACCAGAATCAAGCATCGTAGGACCAGTTTCGTGGTTTCACCCCTCTTCAGCCAGTATAGCTTGACTCCAGTGGCGTAGTGAGCACGGTACCCACGTCTGGGCATACCCTTCCCACATAGGGTGAACAGCAAAACACACAAGATGATGGACGGAATGTTGCACATTGACAAAACATTCACCCCCAGTCACAGACCTGGGTTTAATCCATCGGTATTTTGCTCACCGCGCCACCCCAGTTCAGACATAGAAATATGCAAATCAGTTCTGACCCTGTGCCTCATGGGAACAGTCCAGCCCGAACTGCCAAGGCTTGTCTTCCCTGGACCAGAATCAAGCATCCTAGGATCGGTGTTGGGGTTTTACCCCTCTTCAGCCAGGATATCTTGCCTCCAGTAGCGTAGTGAGCACGGGACCCACGTCTGGGCATACCCTTCCCACATAGCGTGAACAGCAAAACACACAAGATGATGGACAGAATGTTGCACATTGGCAAAACATTCACCCCCAGTCACAGATCTGGGTTTAATCCATCGTTATTTTTCTCACCACGCCACCCCAGTTCAGACATGGCCATATGCAAATCAGTCTTGACCCTGTGCCTCATGGGAACAGTCCAGCCCGAACTGCCAAGCCATGTCTTCCCTGGACCAGAATCCAGCATCGTAGGACCGGTTTTGGGGTTTCGCCCCTCTTCAGCCAGGATAGCTTGACTCCAGTGGCGTAGTGAGCATGGGACCCACGTCTGGGCATACCCTTCCCACATAGGGTGAACAGCAAAACACACAAGATGATGGACGGAATGTTGGAAATTAGCAAAACATTCACCCCCAGTCACAGAACTGGGTTTAATCCATAGTTATTTTGCTCACCATGCCACCCCAGTTCAGACATGGCCATATGCAAATCAGTCTTGACCCTGTGCCTCATGGAAACAGCACAGCCCGAACTGCCAAGCCATGTCTTCCCTGAACCAGAATCAAGCATCCTAGGACCGGTTTTGGGGTTTCACCCCTCTTCAGCCAGAATAGCTTGACTCCAGTGGTGTAGTGAGCACGGGACCCACGACTCGGCATACCCTTCCCACATTGGGTGAACAGCAAAACACACAAGATGATGGACAGAATGTTGCACATTGGCAAAACATTCACCCCCAGTCACAGATCTGGGTTTAATCCATCGTTATTTTGCTCACCACGCCACCCCAGTTCGGACATGGCAATATGCAAATCAGTCTTGACCCTGTGCCTCATGGGAACAGTCCAGCCCAAACTGACAAGCTATGTCTTCCCTGGACCAGAATCAAGCATCCTAGGACCAGTTTCGGGGTTTCACCCCTCTTCAGCCAGGATAGCTTGACTCCAGTGGCGTAGTGAGCACGGGACCCACGTCTGGACATACCCTTCCCACATAGGGTGAACAGCAAAACACACAAGATGATGGACGGAATGTTGCACATTGGCAAAACATTCACCCCCAGTCACAGACCTGTGTTTAATCCATCGGTATTTTGCTCACCGCGCCACCCCAGTTCAGACATAGACAAATCAGTTCTGACCCTGTGCCTCATGGGAACAGTCCAGCCCGAACTGCCAAGGCATGTCTTCCCTGGACCAGAATCAAGCATCCTAGGATCGGTGTTGGGGTTTTACCCCAATTCAGCCAGGATAGCTTGCCTCCAGTGGCGTAGTGAGCACGGGACCCATGTCTGGCCATACCCTTCCCACATACGGTGAACAGCAAAACACACAAGATGATGGACGGAATATTGCACATTGGCAAAACATTCAACCCCAGTCACAGATCTAGGTTTAATCCATCGTTATTTTGCTCACCACGCCACCCCAGTTCAGACATGGCAATATGCAAATCAGTCTTGACCCTATGCCTCATGGGAACAGTCCAGCCTGAACTGGCAAGCCATGTATTCCCTGCACCAGAATCAAGCATCCTAGGACCAGTTTCGGGGTTTCACCCCTCTTCAGCCAGGATAGCTTGACTCCAGTGGCGTAGTGAGCACGGGACCCATGTCTGGGCATACCCTTCCCACATATGAACAGCAAAACACACAAGATGATGGACGGAATTTTGCACATTGGCAAAACATTCACCCCCAGTCACAGATCTAGGTTTAATCCATCGTTATTTTGCTCACCACGCCACCCCAGTTCAGACATGGCCATGTGCAAATCAGTCTTGACCCTGTGCCTCATGGGAACAGTCCAGCCTGAACTGCCAAGCCATGTCGTCCCTGGACAAGAATCAAGCATCCTAGGACCAGTTTTGTGGTTTCACCCCTCTTCAGCCAGGATAGCTTGACTCCAGTGGCGTAGTGAGTACGGGACCTACGTCTGGGCATACCCTTCCCACATAGGGTGAACAGCAAAACACACAAGATGATGGACGGAATGTTGCACATTGGCAAAACATTCACCCCCAGTCACAGATCTGGGTTTAATTCATCGTTATTTTGCTCACCATGCCACCCCAGTTCAGACATGGCCATATGCAAATCAATCTTGACCCTGTGCCTCATGGTAACAGTCCAGCTCGAAGTGCCAAGCCATGTATTCCCTGGACCAGAATCAAGCATCCTAGGACTGGTTTTGGAGTTTCGGCCCTCTTCAGCCAGGATAGCTTGACTCCAGTGGCGTAGTGAGCATGGGACCCACGTCTGGGCATACCCTTCCCACATAGGGTGAACAGCAAAACACACAAGATGATGGACGGAATGTTGCAAATTAGCAAAACATTCACCCCCAGTCACAGAACTGGGTTTAATCCATCGTTATTTTGCTCACCATGCCACCCCAGTTCAGACATGGCCATATGCAAATCAGTCGTGACGCTGTGCCTCTTGGAAACAGCACAGCCCGAACTGCCAAGCCATGTCTTCCCTGAACCAGAATCAAGCATCCTAGGACCGGTTTTGGGGTTTCACCCCTCTTCAGCCAGAAAAGCTTGACTCCAGTGGTGTAGTGAGCACGGGACCCACGACTCTGCATACCCTTCCACACATTGGGTGAACAGCAAAAACACACAAGATGATGGACAGAATGTTGCACATTGGCAAAACATTCACCCCCAGTCACAGAACTGGGTTTAATCCATCGTTATTTTGCTCACCACGCCACCCCAGTTCAGACATGGCCATATGCAAATCAGTCTTGACCCTGTGCCTCATGGGAACAGTCCAGCCCGAACTGCCAAGCCATGTCTTCCCTGGACCAGAATCATGCATCCTAGGACCAGTTTCGGGGTTTCACCCCTTTTCAGCCAGGATAGCTTGACTCCAGTGGCGTAGTGAGCACGGGACCCACGTCTGGGCATACCCTTCCCACATAGGGTGAACAGCAAAACACACAAGATGATGGACGGAATGTTGCACATTGGCAAAACATTCACCCCCAGTCACAGACCTGGGTTTAATCCATCGGTATTTTGCTCACCGCGCCACCCCAGTTCAGACATAGACATATGCAAATCAGTTCTGACCCTGTGCATCATGGGAACAGTCCAGCCCGAACTGCCAAGGCATGTCTTCCCTGGACCAGAATCAAGCATCCTAGGATCGGTGTTGGGGTTTTACCCCACTTAAGCTAGGATAGCTTGCCTCCAGTGGCGTAGTGAGCACGGGACCCATGTCTGGCCATACCCTTCCCACATACGGTGAACAGCAAAACACACAAGATGATGGACGGAATATTGCACATTGGCAAAACATTCAACCCCAGTCACAGATCTAGGTTTAATCCATCGTTATTTTGCTCACCCCAGTTCAGACATGGCAATATGCAAATCAGTCTTGACCCTGTGCCTCATGGGAACAGTCCAGCCTGAACTGGCAAGCCATGTATTCCCTGCACCAGAATCAAGCATCCTAGGACCAGTTTCGGGGTTTCACCCCTCTTCAGCCAGGATAGCTTGACTCCAGTGGCGTAGTGAGCACGAGACCCATGTCTGGGCATACCCTTCCCACATATGAACAGCAAAACACACGAGATGATGGACGGAATTTTGCACATTGGCAAAACATTCACCCCCAGTCACAGATCTAGGTTTAATCCATCGTTATTTTGCTCACCACGCCACCCCAGTTCAGACATGGCCATATGCAAATCAGTCTTGACCCTGTGCCTCATGGGAACAGTCCAGCCCGAACTGCCAAGCCATGTCTTCCAAGGACCAGAATCTTGCATCCTAGGACCATTTTCGGGGTTGCATCCCTCTTCAGCCAGAATACCTTGACTCCAATGGCGTAGTGAGCACGGGACCCACGTCTGGGCATACCCTTCTCATATAGGGTGAACAACAAAACACACAAGATGATGGACGGAATTTTGCACATTGGCAAAACCTTCACCCCCAGTCACAGATTTGGGTTTAATCCATTGTTATTTTGCTCACCACGCCACCCCAGTTCAGACATGGCCATATGCAAATCAGTCTTGACCGTGTGCCTCATGGGAACAGACCAGCCCGAACTGCCAAGCCATGTCTTCCCTGGACCAGAATCATGCATCCTAGGACCAATTTCGGGGTTTCACCCCTCTTCAGCCAGAATAGCTTGACTCCAGTGGCGTAGTGAGCACGGGTCCCACGTCTGGGCATACCCTTCCCACATAGGGTGAACAGCAAAACACAAAAGATGATGGACAGAATGTTGCACATTGCCAAAACATTCACCCCCAGTCACAGATCTGGGTTTAAACCATCGGTATTTTGCTCACCATGCCACCCCAGTTCAGACATGGCCATATGCAAATCAGTCGTGACGCTGTGCCTCATGGGAACAGTCCAGCCTGAACTGCCAAGCCATGTATTCCCTGGACCAGAATCAAGCATCCTAGGATCAGTTTCGGGGTTTCACCCCTCTTCAGCCAGGATAGCTTGACTTCAGTGGCGTAGTGTGCACGGGACCCACGTCTGGGCATACCCTTCCCACATAGGGAGAACAGCAAAACACACAAGATGATGGACGGAATGTTGCACATTGGCAAAACTTTCACTCCCAGTCACAGATCTGGGTTTAATCCATCGTTATTTTGCTCACCACGCCACCCCAGTTCGGACATGGCAATATGCAAATTAGTCTTGATCCTGTGCCTCATGGGAACAGTCCAGCCCAAACTGCCAAGCTATGTCTTCCCTGGACCAGAATCAAGCATTGTAGGACCGGTTTCGGGGTTTCACCCCTCTTCAGCCAGGATAGCTTGACTCCAGTGGCGTGGTGAGCACGGGACCCACGTCTGGGTATTCCCTTCCCACATAGGGTGAACAGCAAAACACACAAGATGATGGACGGATTGTTGCACATTGGCAAAACATTCACCCCCAGTCACAGATCTGGGTTTAATCCATCTTTATTTTGCTCACCACGGCACCCAAGTTCAGACATGGCCACATGCAAATCAGTCTTGACCCTGTGCCTCATGGGAACAGTCCAGCCCGAACTGCCAAGCCATGTCTTCCCTGGACCAGAATCATGCATCCTAGGACCAGTTTCAGGGTTTCACCCCTCTTCAGCCAGGATAGCTTGACTCCAGTGGCGTAGTGAGCACGGGACCCACGTCTGGGCATACCCTTCCCACATAGGGTGAAAAGCAAAACACACAAGATGATGGACGGAATGTTGCACATTGGCAAAACATTCACCCCCAGTCACAGATCTGGGTTTAATCCATTGTTATTTTGCTCACCACGCCACCCCACTTCAGACATGGCCATATGCAAATCAGTCTTGACCCTGTGCCTCATGGGAACAGTCCAGACCGAACTGCCAAGCCATGTCTTCCCTGGACCAGAATCAAGCATCCTAGGACCGGTTTTGGGGTTTCACCCCTCTTCAGCTAGGATAGCTTGACTCCAGTGGCATAGTGAGTACGGGACCCATGTCTGGGCATACCCTTCCCACATAGGGTAAAAAGCAAAACACACAAGATGATGGACGGAATGTTGCACATTGGCAAAACATTCACCCCCAGTCACAGACCTGGGTTTAATCCATCGGTATTTTGCTCACCGAGCCACCCCAGTTCAGACATAGACATATGCAAATCAGTTCTGACCCTGTGCCTCATGGGAACAGTCCAGCCCGAACTGCCAAGGCATGTCTTCCCTGGACCAGAATCAAGCATCCTAAGATCGGTGTTGGGGTTTTACCCCACTTAAGCTAGGATAGCTTGTCTCCAGTGGCGTAGTGAGCACGGGACCCATGTCTGGCCAAACCCTTCCCACATACGGTGAACAGCAAAACACACAAGATGATGGACGGAATATTGCACATTGGCAAAACATTCAACCCCAGCCACAGATCTAGGTTTAATCCATCGTTATTTTGCTCACCACGCCACCCCAGTTCAGACATGGCAATATGCAAATCAGTCTTGACCCTGTGCCTCATGGGAACAGTCCAGCCTGAACTGGCAAGCCATGTATTCCCTGCACCAGAATCAAGCATCCTAGGACCAGTTTCGGGGTTTCACCCCTCTTCAGCCAGGATAGCTTGACTCCAGTGGCGTAGTGAGCACGAGACCCATGTCTGGGCATACCCTTCCCACATATGAACAGCAAAACACACAAGATGATGGACGGAATTTTGCACATTGGCAAAACATTCACCCCCAGTCACAGATCTAGGTTTAATCCATCGTTATTTTGCTCACCACGCCACCCCAGTTCAGACATGGCCATATGCAAATCAGTCTTGATCCTGTGCCTCATGGGAACAGTCCAGCCCGAACTGCCAAGCCATGTCTTCCAAGGACCAGAATCATGCATCCTAGGACCATTTTCGGGGTTTCATCCCTCTTCAGCCAGAATACCTTGACTCCAGTGGCGTAGTGAGCACGGGACCCACGTCTGGGCATACCCTTCTCATATAGGGTGAACAACAAAACACACAAGATGATGGACGGAATTTTGCACATTGGCAAAACCTTCACCCCCAGTCACAGATTTGGGTTTAATCCATTGTTATTTTGCTCACCACGCCACCCCAGTTCAGACATGGCCATATGCAAATCAGTCTTGACCGTGTGCCTCATGGGAACAGACCAGCCCGAACTGCCAAGCCATGTCTTCCCTGGACCAGAATCATGCATCCTAGGACCAATTTCGGGGTTTCACCCCTCTTCAGCCAGAATAGCTTGACTCCAGTGGCGTAGTGAGCACGGGACCCACGTCTGGGCATACCCTTCCCACATAGGGTGAACAGCAAAACACAAAAGATGATGGACAGAATGTTGCACATTGCCAAAACATTCACCCCCAGTCACAGATCTGGGTTTAAACCATCGGTATTTTGCTCACCATGCCACCCCAGTTCAGACATGGCCATATGCAAATCAGTCGTGACGCTGTGCCTCATGGGAACAGTCCAGCCTGAACTGCCAAGCCATGTATTCCCTGGACCAGAATCAAGCATCCTAGGATCAGTTTCGGGGTTTCACCACTCTTCAGCCAGGATAGCTTGACTTCAGTGGCGTAGTGTGCACGGGACCCACGTCTGGGCATACCCTTCCCACATAGGGAGAACAGCAAAACACACAAGATGATGGACGGAATGTTGCACATTGGCAAAACTTTCACTCCCAGTCACAGATCTGGGTTTAATCCATCGTTATTTTGCTCACCACGCCACCCCAGTTCGGACATGGCAATATGCAAATCAGTCTTGACCCTGTGCCTCATGGGAACAGTCCAGCCCAAACTGCCAAGCTATGTCTTCCCTGGACCAGAATCAAGCATTGTAGGACCGTTTTCGGGGTTTCACCCCTCTTCAGCCAGGATAGCTTGACTCCAGTGGCGTGGTGAGCACGGGACCCACGTCTGGGTATTCCCTTCCCACATAGGGTGAAAAGCAAAACACACAAGATGATGGACGGAATGTTGCACATTGGCAAAACATTCACCCCCAGTCACAGATCTGGGTTTAATCCATTGTTATTTTGCTCACCACGCCACCCCACTTCAGACAAGGCCATATGCAAATCAGTCTTGACCCTGTGCCTCATGGGAACAGTCCAGACCGAACTGCCAAGCCATGTCTTCCCTGGACCAGAATCAAGCATCCTAGGACCGGTTTTGGGGTTTCACCCCTCTTCAGCTAGGATAGCTTGACTCCAGTGGCATAGTGAGTACGGGACCCATGTCTGGGCATACCCTTCCCACATAGGGTGAAAAGCAAAACACACAAGATGATGGACGGAATGTTGCACATTGGCAAAACATTCACCCCTAGTCACAGATCTGGGTTTAATCCATCGTTATTTTGCTCACCACGACACCCCAGTTCAGACATGACCATATGCAAATCAGTCTTGACCCTGTGCCTCATGGGAACAGTCCAGCCCGAACTGCCAAGCCATGTATTCCCTTGACCAGAATCAAGCATCGTAGGACCAGTTTCGTGGTTTCACCCCTCTTCAGCCAGTATAGCTTGACTCCAGTGGCGTAGTGAGCACGGGACCCACGTCTGGGCATACCCTTCCCACATAGGGTGAACAGCAAAACACACAAGATGATGGACGGAATGTTGCACATTGACAAAACATTCACCCCCAGTCACAGACCTGGGTTTAATCCATCGGTATTTTGCTCACCGCGCCACCCCAGTTCAGACATAGAAATATGCAAATCAGTTCTGACCCTGTGCCTCATGGGAACAGTCCAGCCCGAACTGCCAAGGCTTGTCTTCCCTGGACCAGAATCAAGCATCCTAGGATCGGTGTTGGGGTTTTACCCCTCTTCAGCCAGGATATCTTGCCTCCAGTAGCGTAGTGAGCACGGGACCCACGTCTGGGCATACCCTTCCCACATAGCGTGAACAGCAAAACACACAATATGATGGACAGAATGTTGCACATTGGCAAAACATTCACCCCCAGTCACAGATCTGGGTTTAATCCATCGTTATTTTTCTCACCACGCCACCCCAGTTCAGACATGGCCATATGCAAATCAGTCTTGACCCTGTGCCTCATGGGAACAGTCCAGCCCGAACTGCCAAGCCATGTCTTCCCTGGACCAGAATCATGCATCCTAGGACCAGTTTCGGGGTTTCACCCCTCTTCAGCCAGGATAGCTTGACTCCAGTGGCGTAGTGAGTACGGGACCTACGTCTGGGCATACCCTTCCCACATAGGGTGAACAGCAAAACGCACAAGATGATGGACGGAATGTTGCACATCGGCAAAACATTCACCCCCAGTCACAGATCTGGGTTTAATCCATCGTTATTATGCTCACCATGCCACCCCAGTTCAGACATGGCCATATGCAAATCAATCTTGACCCTGTGCCTCATGGGAACAGTCCAGCTTGAAGTGCCAAGCCATGTATTCCCTGGACCAGAATCCAGCATCCTAGGACCGGTTTTGGGGTTTCGCCCCTCTTCAGCCAGGATAGCTTGACTCCAGTGGCGTAGTGAGCATGGGACCCACGTCTGGGCATACCCTTCCCACATAGGGTGAACAGCAAAACACACAAGATGATGGACGTAATGTTGCAAATTAGCAAAACATTCACCCCCAGTCAAAGAACTGGGTTTAATCCATCGTTATTTTGCTCACCATGCCACCCCAGTTCAGACATGGCCATATGCAAATCAGTCTTGACCCTGTGCCTCATGGAAACAGCACAGCCCGAACTGCCAAGCCATGTCTTCCCTGAACCAGAATCAAGCATCCTAGGACCGGTTTTGGGGTTTCACCCCTCTTCAGCCAGAATAGCTTGACTCCAGTGGTGTAGTGAGCACGGGACCCACGACTCGGCATACCCTTCCCACATTGGCTGAACAGCAAAACACACAAGATGATGGACAGAATGTTGCACATTGGCAAAACATTCACCCCCAGTCACAGATCTGGGTTTAATCCATCGTTATTTTGCTCACCACGCCACCCCAGTTCGGACATGGCAATATGCAAATCAGTCTTGACCCTGTGCCTCATGGGAACAGTCCAGCCCAAACTGCCAAGCTATGTCTTCCCTGGACCAGAATCAAGCATCCTAGGACCAGTTTCGGGGTTTCACCCCTCTTCAGCCAGAATAGCTTGACTCCAGTGGCGTAGTGAGCACGGGACCCACGTCTGGACATACCCTTCCCACATAGGGTGAACAGCAAAACACACAAGCTGATGGACGGAATGTTGCACATTGGCAAAACATTCACCCCCAGTCACAGACCTGTGTTTAATCCATCGGTATTTTGCTCACCGCGCCACCCCAGTTCAGACATAGACAAATCAGTTCTGACCCTGTGCCTCATGGGAACAGTCCAGCCCGAACTGCCAAGGCATGTCTTCCCTGGACCAGAATCAAGCATCCTAGGATCGGTGTTGGGGTTTTACCCCACTTCAGCCAGGATAGCTTGCCTCCAGTGGCGTAGTGAGCACGGGACCCATGTCTGGCCATACCCTTCCCACATACGGTGAACAGCAAAACACACAAGATGATGGACGGAATATTGCACATTGGCAAAACATTCAACCCCAGTCACAGATCTAGGTTTAATCCATCGTTATTTTGCTCACCACGCCACCCCAGTTCAGACATGGCAATATGCAAATCAGTCTTGACCCTATGCCTCATGGGAACAGTCCAGCCTGAACTGGCAAGCCATGTATTCCCTGCACCAGAATCAAGCATCCTAGGACCAGTTTCGGGGTTTCACCCCTCTTCAGCCAGGATAGCTTGACTACAGTGGCGTAGTGAGCACGGGACCCATGTCTGGGCATACCCTTCCCACATATGAACAGCAAAACACACAAGATGATGGACGGAATTTTGCACATTGGCAAAACATTCACCCCCAGTCACAGATCTAGGTTTAATCCATCGTTATTTTGCTCACCACGCCACCCCAGTTCAGACATGGCCATATGCAAATCAGTCTTGACCCTGTGCCTCATGGGAACAGTCCAGCCCGAACTGCCAAGCCATGTCTTCCCTGGACCAGAATCATGCATCCTAGGACCAATTTCGGGGTTTCACCCCTCTTCAGCCAGAATAGCTTGACTCCAGTGGCGTAGTGAGCACGGGACCCACGTCTGGGCATACCCTTCCCACATAGGGTGAACAGCAAAACACAAAAGATGATGGACAGAATGTTGCACATTGCCAAAACATTCACCCCCAGTCACAGATCTGGGTTTAAACCATCGGTATTTTGCTCACCATGCCACCCCAGTTCAGACATGGCCATATGCAAATCAGTCGTGACGCTGTGCCTCATGGGAACAGTCCAGCCTGAACTGCCAAGCCATGTATTCCCTGGACCAGAATCAAGCATCCTAGGATCAGTTTCGGGGTTTCACCACTCTTCAGCCAGGATAGCTTGACTTCAGTGGCGTAGTGTGCACGGGACCCACGTCTGGGCATACCCTTCCCACATAGGGAGAACAGCAAAACACACAAGATGATGGACGGAATGTTGCACATTGGCAAAACTTTCACTCCCAGTCACAGATCTGGGTTTAATCCATCGTTATTTTGCTCACCACGCCACCCCAGTTCGGACATGGCAATATGCAAATCAGTCTTGACCCTGTGCCTCATGGGAACAGTCCAGCCCAAACTGCCAAGCTATGTCTTCCCTGGACCAGAATCAAGCATTGTAGGACCGGTTTCGGGGTTTCACCCCTCTTCAGCCAGGATAGCTTGACTCCAGTGGCGTGGTGAGCACGGGACCCACGTCTGGGTATTCCCTTCCCACATAGGGTGAACAGCAAAACACACAAGATGATGGACGGATTGTTGCACATTGGCAAAACATTCACCCCCAGTCACAGATCTGGGTTTAATCCATCTTTATTTTGCTCACCACGGCACCCAAGTTCAAACATGGCCACATGCAAATCAGTCTTGACCCTGTGCCTCATGGGAACAGTCCAGCCCGAATTGCCAAGCCATGTCTTCCCTGGACCACAATCATGCATCCTAGGACCAGTTTCAGGGTTTCACCCCTCTTCAGCCAGGATAGCTTGACTCCAGTGGCATAGTGAGCACGGGACCCACGTCTGGGCATACCCTTCCCACATAGGGTGAAAAGCAAAACACACAAGATGATGGACGGAATGTTGCACATTGGCAAAACATTCACCCCCAGTCACAGATCTGGGTTTAATCCATTTTTATTTTGCTCACCACGCCACCCCACTTCAGACATGGCCATATGCAAATCAGTCTTGACCCTGTGCCTCATGGGAACAGTCCAGACCGAACTGCCAAGCCATGTCTTCCCTGGACCAGAATCAAGCATCCTAGGACCGGTTTTGGGGTTTCACCCCTCTTCAGCTAGGATAGCTTGACTCCAGTGGCATAGTGAGTACGGGACCCATGTCTGGGCATACCCTTCCCACATAGGGTGAAAAGCAAAACACACAAGATGATGGACGGAATGTTGCACATTGGCAAAACATTCACCCCTAGTCACAGATCTGGGTTTAATCCATCGTTATTTTGCTCACCACGCCACCCCAGTTCAGACATGACCATATGCAAATCAGTCTTGACCCTGTGCCTCATGGGAACAGTCCAGCCCGAACTGCCAAGCCATGTATTCCCTTGACCAGAATCAAGCATCGTAGGACCAGTTTCGTGGTTTCACCCCTCTTCAGCCAGTATAGCTTGACTCCAGTGGCGTAGTGAGCACGGGACCCACGTCTGGGCATACCCTTCCCACATAGGGTGAACAGCAAAACACACAAGATGATGGACGGAATGTTGCACATTGACTAAACATTCACCCCCAGTCACAGACCTGGGTTTAATCCATCTGTATTTTGCTCACCGCGCCACCCCAGTTCAGACATAGAAATATGCAAATCAGTTCTGACCCTGTGCCTCATGGGAACAGTCCAGCCCGAACTGCCAAGGCTTGTCTTCCCTGGACCAGAATCAAGCATCCTAGGATCGGTGTTGGGGTTTTACCCCTCTTCAGCCAGGATATCTTGCCTCCAGTAGCGTAGTGAGCACGGGACCCACGTCTGGGCATACCCTTCCCACATAGCGTGAACAGCAAAACACACAAGATGAAGGACAGAATGTTGCACATTGGCAAAACATTCACCCCCAGTCACAGATCTGGGTTTAATCCATCGTTATTTTTCTCACCACGCCACCCCAGTTCAGACATGGCCATATGCAAATCAGTCTTGACCCTGTGCCTCATGGGAACAGTCCAGCCCGAACTGCCAAGCCATGTCTTCCCTGGACCAGAATCATGCATCCTAGGACCAGTTTCGGGGTTTCACCCCTCTTCAGCCAGGATAGCTTGACTCCAGTGGTGTAGTGAGTACGGGACCTACGTCTGGGCATACCCTTCCCACATAGGGTGAACAGCAAAACACACAAGATGATGGACGGAATGTTGCACATCGGCAAAACATTCACCCCCAGTCACAGATCTGGGTTTAATCCATCGTTATTATGCTCACCATGCCACCCCAGTTCAGACATGGCCATATGCAAATCAATCTTGACCCTGTGCCTCATGGGAACAGTCCAGCTCGAAGTGCCAAGCCATGTATTCCCTGGACCAGAATCCAGCATCGAAGGACCGGTTTTGGGGTTTCGCCCCTCTTCAGCCAGGATAGCTTGACTCCAGTGGCGTAGTGAGCATGGGACCCACGTCTGGGCATACCCTTCCCACATAGGGTGAACAGCAAAACACACAAGATGATGGACGGAATGTTGGAAATTAGCAAAACATTCACCCCCAGTCACAGAACTGGGTTTAATCCATAGTTATTTTGCTCACCATGCCACCCCAGTTCAGACATGGCCATATGCAAATCAGTCTTGACCCTGTGCCTCATGGAAACAGCACAGCCCGAACTGCCAAGCCATGTCTTCCCCGAACCAGAATCAAGCATCCTAGGACCGGTTTTGGGGTTTCACCCCTCTTCAGCCAGAATAGCTTGACTCCAGTGGTGTAGTGAGCACGGGACCCACGACTCGGCATACCCTTCCCACATTGGGTGAACAGCAAAACACACAAGATGATGGACAGAATGTTGCACATTGGCAAAACATTCACCCCCAGTCACAGATCTGGGTTTAATCCATCGTTATTTTTCTCACCACGCCACCCCAGTTCAGACATGGCCATATGCAAATCAGTCTTGACCCTGTGCCTCATGGGAACAGTCCAGCCCGAACTGCCAAGCCATGTCTTCCCTGGACCAGAATCATGCATCCTAGGACCAGTTTCGGGGTTTCACCCCTCTTCAGCCAGGATAGCATGACTCCAGTGGCGTAGTGAGTACGGGACCTACGTCTGGGCATACCCTTCCCACATAGGGTGAACAGCAAAACGCACAAGATGATGGACGGAATGTTGCACATCGGCAAAACATTCACCCCCAGTCACAGATCTGGGTTTAATCCATCGTTATTATGCTCACCATGCCACCCCAGTTCAGACATGGCCATATGCAAATCAATCTTGACCCTGTGCCTCATGGGAACAGTCCAGCTCAAAGTGCCAAGCCATGTATTCCCTGGACCAGAATCCAGCATCCTAGGACCGGTTTTGGGGTTTCGCCCCTCTTCAGCCAGGATAGCTTGACTCCAGTGGCGTAGTGAGCATGGGACCCACGTCTGGGCATACCCTTCCCACATAGGGTGAACAGCAAAACACACAAGATGATGGACGTAATGTTGCAAATTAGCAAAACATTTACCCCCAGTCAAAGAACTGGGTTTAATCCATCGTTATTTTGCTCACCATGCCACCCCAGTTCAGACATGGCCATATGCAAATCAGTCTTGACCCTGTGCCTCATGGAAACAGCACAGCCCGAACTGCCAAGCCATGTCTTCCCTGAACCAGAATCAAGCATCCTAGGACCGGTTTTGGGGTTTCACCCCTCTTCAGCCAGAATAGCTTGACTCCAGTGGTGTAGTGAGCACGGGACCCACGACTCGGCATACCCTTCCCACATTGGGTGAACAGCAAAACACACAAGATGATGGACAGAATGTTGCACATTGGCAAAACATTCACCCCCAGTCACAGATCTGGGTTTAATCCATCGTTATTTTGGTCACCACGCCACCCCAGTTTGGACAAGGCAATATGCAAATCAGTCTTGACCCTGTGCCTCATGGGAACAGTCCAGCCCAAACTGCCAAGCTATGTCTTCCCTGGACCAGAATCAAGCATCCTAGGACCAGTTTCGGGGTTTCACCCCTCTTCAGCCAGGATAGCTTGACTCCAGTGGCGTAGTGAGCACGGGACCCACGTCTGGACATACCCTTCCCACATAGGGTGAACAGCAAAACACACAAGCTGATGGACGGAATGTTGCACATTGGCAAAACATTCACCCCCAGTCACAGACCTGTGTTTAATCCATCGGTATTTTGCTCACCGCGCCACCCCAGTTCAGACATAGACAAATCAGTTCTGACCCTGTGCCTCATGGGAACAGTCCAGCCCGAACTGCCAAGGCATGTCTTCCCTGGACCAGAATCAAGCATCCTAGGATCGGTGTTGGGGTTTTACCCCACTTCAGCCAGGATAGCTTGCCTCCAGTGGCGTAGTGAGCACGGGACCCATGTCTGGCCATACCCTTCCCACATACGGTGAACAGCAAAACACACAAGATGATGGACGGAATATTGCACATTGGCAAAACATTCAACCCCAGTCACAGATCTAGGTTTAATCCATCGTTATTTTGCTCACCACGCCACCCCAGTTCAGACATGGCAATATGCAAATCAGTCTTGACCCTATGCCTCATGGAAACAGTCCAGCCTGAACTGGCAAGCCATGTATTCCCTGCACCAGAATCAAGCATCCTAGGACCAGTTTCGGGGTTTCACCCCTCTTCAGCCAGGATAGCTTGACTACAGTGGCGTAGTGAGCACGGGACCCATGTCTGGGCATACCCTTCCCACATATGAACAGCAAAACACACAAGATGATGGACGGAATTTTGCACATTGGCAAAACATTCACCCCCAGTCACAGATCTAGGTTTAATCCATCGTTATTTTGTCACCACGCCACCCCAGTTCAGACATGGCCATATGCAAATCAGTCTTGACCCTGTGCCTCATGGGAACAGTCCAGCCCGAACTGCCAAGCCATGTCTTCCCTGGACCAGAATCATGCATCCTCGGACCATTTTCGGGGTTTCATCCCTCTTCAGCCAGGATACCTTGAGTCCAGTGGCGTAGTGAGCACGGGACCCACGTCTGGGCATACCCTTCTCATTTAGGGTGAACAACAAAACACACAAGATGATGGACAGAATTTTGCACAATGGCAAAACATTCACCCCCAGTCACAGATTTGGGTTTAATCCATTGTTATTTTGCTCACCACGCCACCCCAGTTCAGACATGGCCATATGCAAAACAGTCTTGACTGTGTGCCTCATGGGAACAGTCCAGCCCGAACTGCCAAGCCATGTCTTCCCTGGACCAGAATCATGCATCCTAGGACCAATTTCGGGGTTTCACCCCTCTTCAGCCAGAATAGCTTGACTCCAGTGGCGTAGTGAGCACGGGACCCACGTCTGGGCATACCCTTCCCACCTAGGGTGAACAGCAAAACACAAAAGATGATGGACAGAATGTTGCACATTGCCAAAACATTCACCCCCAGTCACAGATCTGGGTTTAAACCATCGTTATTTTGCTCACCATGCCACCCCAGTTCAGACATGGCCATATGCAAATCAGTCATGACCCTGTGCCTCATGGGAACAGTCCAGCCTGAACTGCCAAGCCATGTATTCCCTGGACCAGAATCAAGCATCCTAGGATCAGTTTCGGGGTTTCACCCCTCTTCAGCCAGGATAGCTTGACTTCAGTGGCGTAGTGTGCACGGGACCCACGTCTGGGCATACCCTTCCCACATAGGGAGAACAGCAAAACACACAAGATGATGGACGGAATGTTGCACATTGGCAAAGCTTTCACTCCCAGTCACAGATCTGGGTTTAATCCATCGTTATTTTGCTCACCACACCACCCCAGTTCTGACATGGCAATATGCAAATCAGTCTTGACCCTGTGCCTCATGGGAACAGTCCAGCCCAAACTGCCAAGCTATGTCTTCCCCGGACCAGAATCAAGCATTGTAGGACCGGTTTCGGGGTTTCACCCCTCTTCAGCCAGGATAGCTTGACTCCAGTGGCGTAGTGAACACGGGACCCACGTCTGGGTATTCCCTTCCCACATAGGGTGAACAGCAAAACACACAAGATGATGGACGGATTGTTGCACATTGGCAAAACATTCACCCTCAGTCACAGATCTGGGTTTAATCCATCTTTATTTTGCTCACCACGGCACCCCAGTTCAGACATGGCCATATGCAAATCAGTCTTGACCCTGTGCCTCATGGGAACAGTCCAGCCCGAACTGCCAAGCCATGTCTTCCCTGGACCAGAATCATGCCTCCTAGGACCAGTTTCAGGGTTTCACCCCTCTTCAGCCAGGATAGCTTGACTCCAGTGGCGTAGTGAGCACGGGACCCACGTCCAGTCCCTGGGCATACCCTTCCCACATAGCGTGAACAGCAAAACACACAAGATGATGGACGGAATGATGCACATCGGCAAAACATTCACCCCCAGTCACAGATCTGGGTTTAATCCATTGTTATTTTGCTCACCACGCCACCCCACTTCAGACATGGCCATATGCAAATCAGTCTTGATCCTGTGCCTCATGGGAACAGTCCAGACCGAACTGCCAAGCCATGTCTTCCCTGGACCAGAATCAAGCGTCCTAGGACCGGTTTTGGGGTTTCACCCCTCTTCAGCTAGGATAGCTTGACTCCAGTGGCATAGTGAGTACGGGACCCATGTCTGGGCATACCCTTCCCACATAGGGTGAACAGCAAAACACACAAGATGATGGACGGAATGTTGCACATTGGCAAAACATTCACCCCTAGTCACAGATCTGGGTTTAATCCATCGTTATTTTGCTCACCACGCCACCCCAGTTCAGACATGACCATATGCAAATGAGTCTTGACCCTGTGCGTAATGGGAACAGTCCAGCCCAAACTGTCAAGCCATGTCTTCCCTGGATCAGAATCAAGCATCCTAGGACTGGTTTCGGGGTTTCACCCCTCTTTAGCCAGGATAGCTTGACTCCAGTGGCGTAGTGAGCACGGGACCTACGTCTGGGCATACCCTTCCCACATAGGGTGAAAAGCAAAACACACAAGATGATGGACGGAATGTTGCACATTGGCAAAACATTCACCCGCAGTCACAGATCTGGGTTTAATCCATCGTTATTTTGCTCACCACGCCACCCCAGTTCAGACATGACCATATGCAAATCAGTCTTGACCCTGTGCCTCATGGGAACAGTCCAGCCCGAACTGCCAAGCCATGTATTCCCTTGACCAGAATCAAGCATCGTAGGACCAGTTTCGTGGTTTCACCCCTCTTCAGCCAGTATAGCTTGACTCCAGTGGCGTAGTGAGCACGGGACCCACGTCTGGGCATACCCTTCCCACATAGGGTGAACAGCAAAACACACAAGATGATGGACAGAATGTTGCACATTGACAAAACATTCACCCCCAGTCACAGACCTGGGTTTAATCCATCGGTATTTTGCTCACCGCGCCACCCCAGTTCAGACATAGAAATATGCAAATCAGTTCTGACCCTGTGCCTCATGGGAACAGTCCAGCCCGAACTGCCAAGGCTTGTCTTCCCTGGACCAGAATCAAGCATCCTAGGATCGGTGTTGGGGTTTTACCCCTCTTCAGCCAGGATATCTTGCCTCCAGTAGCGTAGTGAGCACGGGACCCACGTCTGGGCATACCCTTCCCACATAGCGTGAACAGCAAAACACACAAGATGATGGACAGAATGTTGCACATTGGCAAAACATTCACCCCCAGTCACAGATCTGGGTTTAATCCATCGTTATTTTTCTCACCACGCCACCCCAGTTCAGACATGGCCATATGCAAATCAGTCTTGACCCTGTGCCTCATGGGAACAGTCCAGCCCGAACTGCCAAGCAATGTCTTCCCTGAACCAGAATCATGCATCCTAGGACCAGTTTCGGGGTTTCACCCCTCTTCAGCCAGAATAGCTTGACTCCAGTGGTGTAGTGAGCACGGGACCCACGTCTGAGCATACCCTTCCCACATAGGGTGAACAGCAAAACACACAAGATGATGGACAGAATGTTGCACATTGGCAAAACATTCACCCCCAGTCACAGATCTGGGTTTAATCCATCGTTATTTTGCTCACCACGCCACCCCAGTTCGGACATGGCAATATGCAAATCAGTCTTGACCCTGTGCCTCATGGGAACAGTCCAGCCCAAACTGCCAAGCTATGTCTTCCCTGGACCAGAATCAAGCATCCTAGGACCAGTTTCGGGGTTTCACCCCTCTTCAGCCAGGATAGCTTGACTCCAGTGGCGTAGTGAGCACGGGACCCACGTCTGGACATACCCTTCCCACATAGGGTGAACAGCAAAACACACAAGATGATGGACGGAATGTTGCACATTGGCAAAACATTCACCCCCAGTCACAGACCTGTGTTTAATCCATCGGTATTTTGCTCACCGCGCCACCCCAGTTCAGACATAGACAAATCAGTTCTGACCCTGTGCCTCATGGGAACAGTCCAGCCCGAACTGCCAAGGCATGTCTTCCCTGGACCAGAATCAAGCATCCTAGGATCGGTGTTGGGGTTTTACCCCACTTCAGCCAGGATAGCTTGCCTCCAGTGGCGTAGTGAGCACGGGACCCATGTCTGGCCATACCCTTCCCACATACGGTGAACAGCAAAACACACAAGATGATGGACGGAATATTGCACATTGGCAAAACATTCAACCCCAGTCACAGATCTAGGTTTAATCCATCGTTATTTTGCTCACCACGCCACCCCAGTTCAGACATGGCAATATGCAAATCAGTCTTGACCCTATGCCTCATGGGAACAGTCCAGCCTGAACTGGCAAGCCATGTATTCCCTGTACCAGAATCAAGCATCCTAGGACCAGTTTCGGGGTTTCACCCCTCTTCAGCCAGGATAGCTTGACTCCAGTGGCGTAGTGAGCACGGGACCCATGTCTGGGCATACCCTTCCCACATATGAACAGCAAAACACACAAGATGATGGACGGAATTTTGCACATTGGCAAAACATTCACCCCCAGTCACAGATCTAGGTTTAATCCATCGATATTTTGCTCACCACGCCACCCCAGTTCAGACATGGCCATATGCAAATCAGTCTTGACCCTGTGCCTCATGGGAACAGTCCAGCCCGAACTGCCAAGCCATGTCTTCCCTGGACCAGAATCATGCATCCTCGGACCATTTTCGGGGTTTCATCCCTCTTCAGCCAGGATACCTTGAGTCCAGTGGCGTAGTGAGCATGGGACCCACGTCTGGGCATACCCTTCTCATTTAGGGTGAACAACAAAACACACAAGATGATGGACAGAATTTTGCACAATGGCAAAACATTCACCCCCAGTCACAGATTTGGGTTTAATCCATTGTTATTTTGCTCACCACGCCACCCCAGTTCAGACATGGCCATATGCAAAACAGTCTTGACTGTGTGCCTCATGGGAACAGTCCAGCCCGAACTGCCAAGCCATGTCTTCCCTGGACCAGAATCATGCATCCTAGGACCAATTTCGGGGTTTCACCCCTCTTCAGCCAGAATAGCTTGACTCCAGTGGCGTAGTGAGCACGGGACCCACGTCTGGGCATACCCTTCCCACCTAGGGTGAACAGCAAAACACAAAAGATGATGGACAGAATGTTGCACATTGCCAAAACATTCACCCCCAGTCACAGATCTGGGTTTAAACCATCGTTATTTTGCTCACCATGCCACCCCAGTTCAGACATGGCCATATGCAAATCAGTCATGACCCTGTGCCTCATGGGAACAGTCCAGCCTGAACTGCCAAGCCATGTATTCCCTGGACAAGAATCAAGCATCCTAGGATCAGTTTCGGGGTTTCACCCCTCTTCAGCCAGTATAGCTTGACTTCAGTGGCGTAGTGTGCACGGGACCCACGTCTGGGCATACCCTTCCCACATAGGGAGAACAGCAAAACACACAAGATGATGGACGGAATGTTGCAAATTGGCAAAGCTTTCACTCCCAGTCACAGATCTGGGTTTAATCCATCGTTATTTTGCTCACCACGCCACCCCAGTTCGGACATGGCAATATGCAAATCAGTCTTGACCCTGTGCCTCATGGGAACAGTCCAGCCCAAACTGCCAAGCTATGTCTTCCCTGGACCAGAATCAAGCATTGTAGGACCGGTTTCGGGGTTTCACCCCTCTTCAGCCAGGATAGCTTGACTCCAGTGGCGTAGTGAACACGGGACCCACGTCTGGGTATTCCCTTCCCACATAGGGTGAACAGCAAAACACACAAGATGATGGACGGATTGTTGCACATTGGCAAAACATTCACCCCCAGTCACAGATCTGGGTTTAATCCATCTTTTTATTTTGCTCACCACGGCACCCCAGTTCAGACATGGCCATATGCAAATCAGTCTTGACCCTGTGCCTCATGGGAACAGTCCAGCCCGAACTGCCAAGCCATGTCTTCCCTGGACCAGAATCATGCATACTAGGACCAGTTTCAGGGTTTCACCCCTCTTCAGCCAGGATAGCTTGACTCCAGTGGCGTAGTGAGCACGGGACCCACGTCTGGGCATACCCTTCCCATATAGGGTGAAAAGCAAAACACACAAGATGATGGACAGAATGTTGCACATTGGCAAAACATTAACCCCCAGTCACAGATCTGTGTTTAATCCATTGTTATTTTGTTTACCACGCCACCCCAGTTCAAACCTGGCCATTTGCAAATCAGTCTTGACCTTGTGCCTCATGGGAACAGTCCAGCCCGAACTGCCAAGCCATGTCTTCCCTGGACCAGAATCATGCATCCTAGGACCAGTTTCAGGGTTTCACCCCTCTTCAGCCAGGATAGCTTGACTCCAGTGGCGTAGTGAGCACGGGACCCACGTCTGGGCATACCCTTCCCACATAGGGTGAAAAGCAAAACACACAAGATGATGGACGGAATGTTGCACATTGGCAAAACATTCACCCCCAGTCACAGATCTGGGTTTATTCCATTGTTATTTTGCTCACCACGCCACCCCACTTCAGACATGGCCATATGCAAATCAGTCTTGATCCTGTGCCTCATGGGAACAGTCCAGACCGAACTGCCAAGCCATGTCTTCCCTGGACCAGAATCAAGCGTCCTAGGACCGGTTTTGGGGTTTCACCCCTCTTCAGCTAGGATAGCTTGACTCCAGTGGCATAGTGAGTACGGGACCCATGTCTGGGCATACCCTTCCCACATAGGGTGAACAGCAAAACACACAAGATGATGGACGGAATGTTGCACATTGGCAAAACATTCACCCCTAGTCACAGATCTGGTTTTAATCCATCGTTATTTTGCTCACCACGCCACCCCAGTTCAGACATGACCATATGCAAATGAGTCTTGACCCTGTGCGTAATGGGAACAGTCCAGCCCAAACTGTCAAGCCATGTCTTCCCTGGATCAGAATCAAGCATCCTAGGACTGGTTTCGGGGTTTCACCCCTCTTTAGCCAGGATAGCTTGACTCCAGTGGAGTAGTGAGCACGGGACCCACATCTGGGCATATCCTTTCCACATAGGGTGAACAGCAAAACACACAAGATGATGGACGGAATATTGCACATTGGCAAAACATTCAACCCCAGTCACAGATCTAGGTTTAATCCATCGTTATTTTGCTCACCACGCCACCCCAGTTCAGACATGGCAATATGCAAATCAGTCTTGACCCTATGCCTCATGGGAACAGTCCAGCCTGAACTGGCAAGCCATGTATTCCCTGTACCAGAATCAAGCATCCTAGGACCAGTTTCGGGGTTTCACCCCTCTTCAGCCAGGATAGCTTGACTCCAGTGGCGTAGTGAGCACGGGACCCATGTCTGGGCATACCCTTCCCACATATGAACAGCAAAACACACAAGATGATGGACGGAATTTTGCACATTGGCAAAACATTCACCCCCAGTCACAGATCTAGGTTTAATCCATCGATATTTTGCTCACCACGCCACCCCAGTTCAGACATGGCCATATGCAAATCAGTCTTGACCCTGTGCCTCATGGGAACAGTCCAGCCCGAACTGCCAAGCCATGTCTTCCCTGGACCAGAATCATGCATCCTCGGACCATTTTCGGGGTTTCATCCCTCTTCAGCCAGGATACCTTGAGTCCAGTGGCGTAGTGAGCATGGGACCCACGTCTGGGCATACCCTTCTCATTTAGGGTGAACAACAAAACACACAAGATGATGGACAGAATTTTGCACAATGGCAAAACATTCACCCCCAGTCACAGATTTGGGTTTAATCCATTGTTATTTTGCTCACCACGCCACCCCAGTTCAGACATGGCCATATGCAAAACAGTCTTGACTGTGTGCCTCATGGGAACAGTCCAGCCCGAACTGCCAAGCCATGTCTTCCCTGGACCAGAATCATGCATCCTAGGACCAATTTCGGGGTTTCACCCCTCTTCAGCCAGAATAGCTTGACTCCAGTGGCGTAGTGAGCACGGGACCCACGTCTGGGCATACCCTTCCCACCTAGGGTGAACAGCAAAACACAAAAGATGATGGACAGAATGTTGCACATTGCCAAAACATTCACCCCCAGTCACAGATCTGGGTTTAAACCATCGTTATTTTGCTCACCATGCCACCCCAGTTCAGACATGGCCATATGCAAATCAGTCATGACCCTGTGCCTCATGGGAACAGTCCAGCCTGAACTGCCAAGCCATGTATTCCCTGGACAAGAATCAAGCATCCTAGGATCAGTTTCGGGGTTTCACCCCTCTTCAGCCAGTATAGCTTGACTTCAGTGGCGTAGTGTGCACGGGACCCACGTCTGGGCATACCCTTCCCACATAGGGAGAACAGCAAAACACACAAGATGATGGACGGAATGTTGCAAATTGGCAAAGCTTTCACTCCCAGTCACAGATCTGGGTTTAATCCATCGTTATTTTGCTCACCACGCCACCCCAGTTCGGACATGGCAATATGCAAATCAGTCTTGACCCTGTGCCTCATGGGAACTGTGGTAAATATTCTTTTTACCGAAACTGAATTTCATACGGAATCCTTAAAATAAAGTAAAATAGCTCAGAATAACAAGAGGCAGAAATCCGTGGTATAAGAGGTTTCTAAATGGGCTTTATTCCATCCAAAATGGCCGACTCGAGTCGCGGCCTTCAGGTTCCGTCACCACGAGGGTTCAGGAAGTGAAGTACAATACTTTATTGACAAGAAGTAACTTTTATAGGTCATACATTTACAATGAAACAAGTGCAAAAAGGCGTAACAATTGATAAGATAAATTAACATAGTGATACGTAATTGAAACTAGGCGTAATAAGGAGCAAAAAGAAACATGATTGGCTCTCATTATCTTACATAGGTGGATCTATACGATAATACTTAACATGGATGCGTGCGCAGCAGCATGACGTGTGATTGACGTGCAACTAGGGGGTGAAGGGGACTTGACATTTAGCTCTACATGTGGAGACGAGAAGTCTAGGGGGTCATGTCAACCTAATCCCAAATCATATCTAACATCCTATGTTTAGAGAACTATGTTATCCACAAGGAAGGACTCTCGGACAAAATCTATTCTATACTAACTGTATGTGCGTGTACAAGCGTCTAAGTGTCTATATGAGAAGCGAGGGGCAGAAAACTTTCCATGGCAACAGGGCTATGAATCACTTGCAGGAGGACGGAAAGGCTGAGTCCTTTGCTTGTGAGCTAAAGGAAATGTTTACCTAAATCACTAGACAGGAATGCATCGGCTGAAGAGCAAAATAGATAATTCGAAGGTGAAATACAGCTTCTTGGCAGGCAGGCGAAAACTGGCCGAGGCAGGCACCGTTAGCTGCACAGGGAGTAGGACAAAGTTCATGGATACAGATGCGAGCTCAAGCTGAAACTGTCAGAGACAGAGAGCAGGGAAAGGCTTTGAGGAAAGAATCGGGCCTACTTGCCTGAACTGTAAAAATGGAGTACCTTAGCCATATAAAGTCGGTGGCTTTTCATACTTAGGAATTGAATATCCAGCCCATTGATGGCGGATCTGACAGAGAACATGTCGACGGTAGACACACATATGTTTGCGTCTTGGAAACTGGAACTGGAGGGAACATACATGTACTTGTGACATGCACATAGAATCGTTGGGGTCCAAGATAGGGGACATAACTGATCAGGAAAATCCACATTTCCACATTCCCTCCTTGTCCCCTACTTGCCCTTCAAGAGATATCAATCTTCATTATTCCATCGATTTGCTCATGGAGCATCATTTCTTCTTCCTTCTTTTTCCGGCATTTTGAACGAGAACTTTGATATGGAATGCATGATGTGGCACACAGACCACAAATCGCTGGTCCACATTGCAGGCATAAACAACAACTGAAGAGCATAAGAAGGCCAATACCTAGGAAGGATAGAACTCTCCATCCCCAGGCTGATATCACACTCCAAAACCACCCGGACCACGTCCAAGTGCCTGGATTCTCGTGTATCTGGCTTACAATCTTATGAAGGCGTGTTATAGCTTTATATACAGATGGCGAATTTTCTGGTATGAATATGCAGCAGCTGGATCCGATGACCCTGCAAGCTCCGCCCCTATCGGCCAGGATGACGTCAAGGACAAGACGATTCTGGAGAACAACAATTCTCATCACTGATTGTTCCTCTGTCAGATTGCCTAGGGCGGTTATAGTCTCGTTTACTACAGCTTCAAGAGTCTTGGTGAGTCTGCGTATCAGCTTACTATTTGATATAGTACCTATATAGGGGAAGATACCTTTATTGAAATCTACATACTTGTCCCATGCCGTCTCAGTATAATCGACAACTGGGAGATCTCTACGCTCTCTTTTGTGTACTAAATGAACATTTCGATAATAATCAGGGGGAGCTAGGAAAACAGGTGGCAAAAGGAATGCTATGTAACAGGTACCATCCCAATCTAGAGGCAGACGCATATATGCCGTCTGACCACATATAAAGTAAGAATGGCGAGAAGCTCTAAATGAAGATTTCCCTTGATCACTATATTCTACTGTAGTAACGCATTTGCTATGGCCCATGTGTATGGAACCAACTTTTCTCACACATAATTCACCCTTAACTGGAAATACTGACATAGTGGGCAGAATTAATTCAACTTCGGATTTGACGTTCAAAATCATGAGGTTAGGCGTAAAATTACCTAATTTATACACTTCATTTTCTAAATCAGTTCCTGTTCTACTGGGGTGACCTTCCTTATTAGGGTGACAGACTTTGAATAAAACTAGATTCAGATTTCCCCATATCCAATGTTGTTGATAAACTGCTGTGTCTGGGTCTATGGAATTTAGTAAACTAAACCATGCTCCACAGGAGCCATTGTGTGTGAACGGATGTGGAAAGAAAGGCAGAACTCCTTTGTTATTCTGATAGGGAGGGAGTCGGCCACACACCCAACAATTGGTGGCATTACTAGTCTGATGGGAATGATGTAACATACTAATGAAGGTGTTATTGCGCAGCGCAAGTCTATAAGATAATTCATGTGGCGGTAGGTCACTAAAAGAATGTTCAGCAGTAATATTATAAACATGTCTAGAAATAGGATGATATATGTGCAAAATCACACTCGTAATGATTATTAAAACACTCAATAAAAACAGAATTAATAATGTCCTCACACAGTAGCTACGCAGTGATTTACAATACGCCTGTCGTTTCAACATTTCTCTGGTATTTTCTCTACTCAGGTCCAAGGGATACATGTCAGAGACAATTCAACCGCTTCACCTTGGAGAGGACTTAAACAATCAAATTGCTCGACTGTTTGGGCCTAAGTTTTAATTTATAGTTCTGAGAGTCATTCCTTTCAACAAAGGGAAGTTTTGAATCAGTCTGTGAGGGAGTGCAGGGCACAGTGTCTATATCCGAGGATAGTCCATGAAATTTCTTAACGTGACTGGAATGTATCCATCCTTTGCGGCCCTCCACTTTCACGGCTGTTCTTGTGGTCAGCAGGACTAGCTTCGGTGTTTTCCACCTGGGCTCCAATTGGGTTTTCCGATCGAAATTCCTCACAAACACCAGATCCCCCGGAGCAACGTCATGGGGTTTCACCTCAGTGTTGTCAGGAAAAGCTGCAGCTACCTGTGAACGACAAGATCGTAGTGCAGACATCAAGGAAGCCAGGTAATCTGTCAGCATATTACAATTAACATCAGTTATTTTACGTGGTACAGGCGTCCCCCACATATTTGGTGGCCTTCCGAAGATCACCTCATACGGGGATAGCCCTGTTCGAGAGTGTGCTACCATTCTTATGTAAAATAGTGCAACTGGTAAGGCTACTATCCAGTCAACACCTTTCTCCTTACATATTTTAGACAATCTGATTTTCAAAATTTGATTATGTCGTTCCACGAGACCTGCTGCCTCGGGGTGTCGGACACAGTGGAACTTCCACTGATATCCCAACAAAAGTGAGACATGTTTCATTAATTCGGATGAGAAAGGCTGGCCGTTATCTGAATATACAACACGTGGTAGCCCGTACCGTGGGAAGAATTCTCGAACTAACTTTTTGGCAGTAGTCGGGGCCGTGTAATCTGATACTGGGTACGCCTCAGTCCATCGGGAGAGAGCGCAGACAACTACAAGAACATATTTGAATCCTCGACATCGTTCCATCTGGATATAATCCATTTGGAGCACTTCAAAAGGATGATCAGGAGTCTGGAATCCACCCTGTTCTACGGGAACACTTTTTCCCGGGTTGAACTGACAACATATCATACAGGTACGGACCTTTTGTTTAGCTGCTGCTCGTAAATGTTTATTGAACCAAATGTGTTGAATGCTATCTAGCATAGCTTTTTCTCCTAAATGCGCCGGGCTGTGAATTGTAGCTATAATGGCTTGGACCATAGAGTCAGGAAGAAACCATACAGATTTCTCCTTCGTCATCCATCCCTGATCTGTCTGGATCCCTCCTAGTTCAGTCCATTTCTTTAATTCTTCTGCAGTAGCATGTGTCTGTATGTCAATTACGTCAAGTGCGGGATCCTTAATTGTCATACACTGTGTTGGTGTCTGAACTATTGGCTTTGTCATGTCTAATGTGCGATTCTGAGCAGTCTGTTTAGCTGTTCTGTCAGCTAAATCATTGCCTTGAGAAATGATATCAGTAACCTTCGTGTGTGCTTTACATTTCATAATCGATATAGCAGTGGGTAGATGTATTGCGTCTAACAAGGCATGAATGAGGGGTCCGTGCTGAATGTGGGCACCATGGGAGGTTAAATAACCTCTCTCTCGCCACAGTACGCCGAAGTCGTGTACAACTCCGAATGCATAACGTGAGTCAGTGTATACATTAACTTTCTTATTTGTGGCTTGAATACAGGCTTGTGTTAGAGCAATAAGTTCTGCTGCTTGGGCTGACAAAGTATCTATACAATTTGTCTCAATAACTTCAGTGTCTGTTGTGACTGCATACGCGGCCACTAAATCTCCTGTACTTGTTCTCATGCACGATCCGTCTACATACAACGTCAGGTCTGGATCTAACAATGGAACGTCTGTCAAGTCTTGTCTAGGTTTCGTCTTTATTTCAATGATTTCAACACAATCATGAGCTAGTGGGTCTGTTCCAATTACAGGTAATAGTGTAGCAGGATTCAATGTATTACACCGTCGGATCTCTATGTGTGGTTGAAACAATGTTAGTTCATAACCGGTAAGTCTTGCTATGGTCAAGTGTTGTGTTTGTGTTCGGTTCACAAGAACCTCTACTGCATGTGGTACTTGTACTGTCAATGGATGTCCTAATACTATGGCATCGCTTTGTCTGATTGCTAAAGCTGTCGCCGCCACTGATTTCAGGCATGCAGGCAAAGCCTGAGCTACGGGATCTAATGTACTGGAAAAATAAGCACATGGCTTGCGTGATCCTGCTTGATCCTGAGTGAGTACTGACAAGGCAGTACCTTCACGTTCTGTAACAAAAAGTGTAAAATGTTTGCTATAACATGGTGTTGCTAAAACAGGTGCTTGACATAAAGCTTCCTTTAGGCTTTCAAAAGCTTGTGTATGTTCCTGAGTCCAAGGGAGAACAGTCGATGTGGCTGCCTCCTGTGTGGTTAGCTGAATGAGTGGTTTTGCTAGAAATGCGTACTGAGGGATCCACTGCCTACAATATGAAGTGAGGCCTATAAAAGCCCGCACTTCCTTTTGTGTCTGGGGTATTGACATGTTAGCAATTAACTGGATGCGATCTGGTGTAAGCTGCCTTCCCTCCTTGGACAGCGAGTGACCAAGATAAATAACTCGCTGGACACAGAATTGCAGCTTAGAAGGAGACACCTTGTGCCCCTTGTCGGCTAGAAAATGTAAAACTGTCAGAGAAGCCTTTTCACATTCACGTTCGCTTCTCGCGGTGATCAGCAGATCATCGACATATTGAAGCAGTGCAGTATTGACTGGCATGTGGATACTGTCAAGTTCTCGTTTCAGTGCTTGGCTGTAGATGCTGGGGCTTTCTGTGAATCCTTGGGGAGCGCGTGAGAATTTAAAGCTGCGCCCATTTAAACTGAATCCGAACAAATATTGGCTTTCCGGATCTATTGGGACGCTGAAAAAGGCATTCTTGAGATCAATTACAGTAAAGAATGTTGCTTCGGAATCAATTGCTGTCAATAATGATGATATATCAGGGACCACAGGAAATTGTGGTACAATGCACTTGTTTAGTTCACGCAAATCAATAACCAATCGGTATACTGGTGGGGCAGTAGGATCAGTTCGTTTAAGAATCGGAATTATCGGTGAATTACATACATTGGAGTCTGTTTCTACAACTACTCCCTGGGCAATTAGCTCATCAATAATTTTCAGCAAAGCCACTACAGCATCATGTGGCAACTTGTATTGTCGCATTCGTGGTAGTACCACTCCTGCTTTCAATGTGACTCGGTATGGTGTAATGTTCATGCAGCCAACATCCGTAGGGCCTTGTGCCCATAGATGTACTGGTAAAGTCTGTAGTCGGGGATCCATGTCCCTAGACACATAGTGACCTTTAAAATCACGTAGAAACAACCTTACTCCTTCCGGAGAACAACATATTATGGCTCCTAGTGCTTTCAGAGTTTTAATTCCTAACAGATTTTCTGGGCATGATTTAGTAAGCAATAAATCTGTAGTTCGTGTCAAAGGTCCTATCGTAAGTGGGAGAGGCTGTGATACTTCATTAACAATAGGTTTTCCTGAAAAACCAAGGGAAACATTTTGAGAGCCTGAGAGGGGTGCCCCTGGAACTTCACTACGTTTTATAGTTGTTCGACTTGCCCCTGTATCGAGTAAGAATTTTCTATCTTGACCTAACAATTCACTATGTACATACGGTCCTTCTTGATCTACAGGAATCTCGATGAGCGGTAAGTCAACTTCCCTCTCTAGGCTTGTTCATGCGTAACGCTGATACTCAGGATATTCATATTGTGCAGTCTGATACATTTGTCGTGTTGTGGTTTGTGTGGCAGTAGCAGGCAACGGTGGTGCAGCTGGCACAAACTGTATGGGCTGCTGTGAGGCTGGCATGGACTGTTGCTGAACTGGCATGGACTGTTGCTGAACTGGCATGGACTGTCCATGCTGCATAGCTCCTTGTTCATTCTGATCTTGTCTAACTAATCGTGGTCTCTCTTTTGCAATACCTGTAGCTATATTACGTTTCAGGACTGGACAATCGTGTACATAATGGCCTAGTTGCTTACAGTAATTGCAGGTTCCTTTTACGGGAGCTGCAGAATCACCAGAATGTGTCACACCCTTTTTGTGACCCTCTGCTGGTACTGTCTGAGAAACTAGCATTTTCATTTTTGTATCCTTCATGCGTCTATGCTCGTGTTCTTGTTCATCCCTAATTCTATTGTGATGATACTGTAACATTTGTAGCATTTGTGACGGAGTGTTACTTTGCCAGGTACTCTCGAATTTCAATATTCTATTCTTCACTGGAGGCAATGCATTTTCCACTAATTTTGTCACAAATAAATGTGGATATGAGTCACTACTTGCTTTTATACCACTGTTTATACCAAAACATTTTTCAAATCGAGCATAATAATCGCTTGTGTCTTCATCTTGCTTTTGTTTGCAGGCTGTGATTGCACCCCAATCTTCCTTTTTTGTAGTTAATAGACGTGGCAGTACCTGTACTAGTAAACCTGGTAACAGTTTAACTTTATCCCCGAGCCCTGAACCTGCAGTTCGGGCCCTTTCTTCCTCTGCTAATGCTGTCCAGTCTATCTTTTGGTCTCCCACTTCCCACTCTTTTTCTTTCAGTTTTTCATAGATGCCAGCAGGCAAAAGCACCTTTAATATCGTCATAATATCAGGAAAGGTGTACTCTCCCATTAGTAACATGTCTTTAATTTCTCGGTGGAAACCCGCTGGGTCTTTGTCATGACTAGGTACTACTTTCTTCATTTCTAATAATTCCATTTTTGATATGGGTGTGTAAACAAATACACGGTGAAACTCATTGTCTTCGCCTTTTATTGGGTGCACTTCTCGTAAAGGATTTTGTCTATCCATATAGTACGGCGTTCTTTCTCTGTGGGGCAGCGAGAGAGAATCCGGATTTACAAAAAGGACATACTGTTTACGTGACACTAATATCTCTTTAATTAGCTTGTTACTAGAACCTCTCCATCTGTTCGTGAGTAGTTCCGTTAATATATCAGGTAGAGGACCAGGGTCAGCATGTTGGCTCTTATATAATATAAGGAGTTGCTGAATCATATAGATTCCAGCTAAACGTTGTTCATCTGCACTGAGATTAAAAAACGTGTGTGCTACGATCTCATCACCGTATATTTCAGGACTGTCAATCCAGTGAACAGCTGATCTGGCTAATTCTTGCTCATCCATGGAATCGAGGAGGTGGTAACCCCTTCGTTCTCGTAGTATTTTATCTGCGGCCTGAAACAAATGTTCAGGAGACTTCAGATTTATTACAGGCGTCGGATACGTTCTGCTATTATTTGGGCATACAGAGTGTATGGGATCAGAAAAACATCTAGCATTATTACAGGATCTTCCTCTGCCTACATAGGCTATGGTCTCTGACTGTCTTGCGGAATTCCCTGATTCGGACACTTCGTCTTGCTCGAACTCGTCTGTTCCCAATCTTTCTTCATGAATACGCTCTATTTCTCTACGGATTTTTCGGCACATGGCTATTATACAATTTTGCTTATCGTGTCTCCCTTCTGATATATTCTGGCTCCATCTTGTAAGAATAAGCATTGCATTCGGGTCTACCCCCGGACGGTCTTGATTTCTGATCACACAGTTTATGAGGAAACGTAACAGTTCCCCCTGTATCTCTACTTTCTGGAATTCCATAGCTCTGTTAATACATCCTGGATCTCGTCCTGTTTGAACAAAATGGTATATGTTATCTAGATGCGTAGTCATTCCTGGTAACCTTGCTAAATACTCTGCGGCTCGCCTGATGCGTAATGATGCCAGGACCATTTCGTCCTCTTTACCAACCACCGGGTCATATCTACAATTTACAAGGAGTTCCTTTAACGTACGTTCACTTACGAATTTAGGTGTACGTGAATGCGCTGATTCTTGAAAGACAAGTTTATTTATTCTGGGTGGTGTAAAGGTATTGCTAGCACCTCCCGTGGCCCCATCTGGGGCATCGGGTGTGAATGGGTTCGTTGAACGTGACACAGCAACTATGGGTGTCGATACCACTGTAGAATCGACTGCGGGGACAGATGTGCTTGCCGAAGCTTGTATCGGGACTTGCTGTTGTACGGGGTCGGATACCTGATCCTGACGTTGAACCCCTCCGCCAGACGGTCTATGTAGTGTGGCGTTAGTATACTCGGGAGCTGTGTCGTCTAGATATGAGGAAAGAAAAACATCTTCTGCGGTTCTGGGATGCCCTTTTTGATGTACCTTAATTGGAAATAACGGGGGTGGCAAGTCTTTTGGCATCCCTGGAACAGCCTTTGGTAGTCCTTCGGTTAGAAGGGGATACATACCATTCATAAGAGCATTTCTTTGTCTATTTACTTGTTCTGACTTCACTCGGATACCTTCCTCAATTAATAGATCTTCTTGAACTTTATTTGAACTTTCTTTACTCCTCTCTTCTTGTCTACGTGCTTTTTCTGTACGTCTATGAGATTCTTTACGCCATAACTCAACAGCGTCTTTCTGTGACTGTCTGACCTTTCTTTTCCATAACTCTTCCTCCACTTTCATGATGCACTCTGCATCCCAGGTTCCCGCTGCGGGCCACCTTTGACTTTCCGGCAATCCCTTGGTATAATCTACCCATAGATCAAGAAACAATATGGCATCTAAGCCATGCTTGTGGTACATAAAATGCCCTGGAGTGTCCCTAGGAGGAATAGGAACTGCTTCTTCAAGCACCCCTTTTCTGGTAGTAATCTGTCTTAACTTCGAGAAGAGCGGCATATTGACAACTGATCTGATACTTACTCTTGAATTCACTTAATACGAAAAACACAATAATGAACAGCGAACAAAGAACAATCATTCATACCACAATATGCAAGACATTTGAACACTTTTAAACATTAAACATTAAACATTTTAACAATAACCGACAATGATGACAGTCTGCCTAACTAATCACCACGCTGAATTCTTGACAATAACTGAATACTTCGGAATACTTGATATACTGCTAAACAGTACATATACACTGCTAAACAGTGCCGACCGGATTTGTGTACCCAAATCCGTCTTGACCGGCACAACCTATGTGCGCGTCAACACGCCTCCTCGGCGATGGTACTCACCGAGTAGCTCCTTGAAACGGAAGGCCTCAGAGAATGGACAGGACTCGATAACTGCGGATAGCGGACCCTCTGGACATCGGGATTTCGAAAAACCTGGTGGGCTTCTGTATACCTCGGATCTTGCTCTCTCAGCTAGGCTCTGGTCGGGATACTTCGCACTTCTCACCGCCTCGTCTGGGTTGATCGCAGCCTCAGTCGCCCCCGCTTGACCGGAGGGAGCTTACAGGAAATCCTGCTGGTACGCGTTTATGGTCCGTCCAGCTGTGGCAGGAGACCGGGCCTGCAACGCACCGCCGGCGCGTGAGATGAGAAAGTGTCCCTGTTCGGGCGCCATTATGTGGTAAATATTCTTTTTACCGAAACTGAATTTCATACGGAATCCTTAAAATAAAGTAAAATAGCTCAGAATAACAAGAGGCAGAAATCCGTGGTATAAGAGGTTTCTAAATGGGCTTTATTCCATCCAAAATGGCCGACTCGAGTCGCGGCCTTCAGGTTCCGTCACCACGAGGGTTCAGGAAGTGAAGTACAATACTTTATTGACAAGAAGTAACTTTTATAGGTCATACATTTACAATGAAACAAGTGCAAAAAGGCGTAACAATTGATAAGATAAATTAACATAGTGATACGTAATTGAAACTAGGCGTAATAAGGAGCAAAAAGAAACATGATTGGCTCTCATTATCTTACATAGGTGGATCTATACGATAATACTTAACATGGATGCGTGCGCAGCAGCATGACGTGTGATTGACGTGCAACTAGGGGGTGAAGGGGACTTGACATTTAGCTCTACATGTGGAGACGAGAAGTCTAGGGGGTCATGTCAACCTAATCCCAAATCATATCTAACATCCTATGTTTAGAGAACTATGTTATCCACAAGGAAGGACTCTCGGACAAAATCTATTCTATACTAACTGTATGTGCGTGTACAAGCGTCTAAGTGTCTATATGAGAAGCGAGGGGCAGAAAACTTTCCATGGCAACAGGGCTATGAATCACTTGCAGGAGGACGGAAAGGCTGAGTCCTTTGCTTGTGAGCTAAAGGAAATGTTTACCTAAATCACTAGACAGGAATGCATCGGCTGAAGAGCAAAATAGATAATTCGAAGGTGAAATACAGCTTCTTGGCAGGCAGGCGAAAACTGGCCGAGGCAGGCACCGTTAGCTGCACAGGGAGTAGGACAAAGTTCATGGATACAGATGCGAGCTCAAGCTGAAACTGTCAGAGACAGAGAGCAGGGAAAGGCTTTGAGGAAAGAATCGGGCCTACTTGCCTGAACTGTAAAAATGGAGTACCTTAGCCATATAAAGTCGGTGGCTTTTCATACTTAGGAATTGAATATCCAGCCCATTGATGGCGGATCTGACAGAGAACATGTCGACGGTAGACACACATATGTTTGCGTCTTGGAAACTGGAACTGGAGGGAACATACATGTACTTGTGACATGCACATAGAATCGTTGGGGTCCAAGATAGGGGACATAACTGATCAGGAAAATCCACATTTCCACAGAACAGTCCAGCCCAAACTGCCAAGCTATGTCTTCCCTGGACCAGAATCAAGCATTGTAGGACCGGTTTCGGGGTTTCACCCCTCTTCAGCCAGGATAGCTTGACTCCAGTGGCGTAGTGAACACGGGACCCACGTCTGGGTATTCCCTTCCCACATAGGGTGAACAGCAAAACACACAAGATGATGGACGGATTGTTGCACATTGGCAAAACATTCACCCCCAGTCACAGATCTGGGTTTAATCCATCTTTTTATTTTGCTCACCACGGCACCCCAGTTCAGACATGGCCATATGCAAATCAGTCTTGACCCTGTGCCTCATGGGAACAGTCCAGCCCGAACTGCCAAGCCATGTCTTCCCTGGACCAGAATCATGCATACTAGGACCAGTTTCAGGGTTTCACCCCTCTTCAGCCAGGATAGCTTGACTCCAGTGGCGTAGTGAGCACGGGACCCACGTCTGGGCATACCCTTCCCATATAGGGTGAAAAGCAAAACACACAAGATGATGGACAGAATGTTGCACATTGGCAAAACATTAACCCCCAGTCACAGATCTGTGTTTAATCCATTGTTATTTTGTTTACCACGCCACCCCAGTTCAAACCTGGCCATTTGCAAATCAGTCTTGACCCTGTGCCTCATGGGAACAGTCCAGCCCGAACTGCCAAGCCATGTCTTCCCTGGACCAGAATCATGCATCCTAGGACCAGTTTCAGGGTTTCACCCCTCTTCAGCCAGGATAGCTTGACTCCAGTGGCGTAGTGAGCACGGGACCCACGTCTGGGCATACCCTTCCCACATAGGGTGAAAAGCAAAACACACAAGATGATGGACGGAATGTTGCACATTGGCAAAACATTCACCCCCAGTCACAGATCTGGGTTTATTCCATTGTTATTTTGCTCACCACGCCACCCCACTTCAGACATGGCCATATGCAAATCAGTCTTGATCCTGTGCCTCATGGGAACAGTCCAGACCGAACTGCCAAGCCATGTCTTCCCTGGACCAGAATCAAGCGTCCTAGGACCGGTTTTGGGGTTTCACCCCTCTTCAGCTAGGATAGCTTGACTCCAGTGGCATAGTGAGTACGGGACCCATGTCTGGGCATACCCTTCCCACATAGGGTGAACAGCAAAACACACAAGATGATGGACGGAATGTTGCACATTGGCAAAACATTCACCCCTAGTCACAGATCTGGGTTTAATCCATCGTTATTTTGCTCACCACGCCACCCCAGTTCAGACATGACCATATGCAAATGAGTCTTGACCCTGTGCGTAATGGGAACAGTCCAGCCCAAACTGTCAAGCCATGTCTTCCCTGGATCAGAATCAAGCATCCTAGGACTGGTTTCGGGGTTTCACCCCTCTTTAGCCAGGATAGCTTGACTCCAGTGGAGTAGTGAGCACAGGACCCACATCTGGGCATATCCTTTCCACATAGGGTGAACAGCAAAACACACAAGATGATGGACGGAATGTTGCACATTGGCAAAACATTCACCCCCAGTCACAGATCTGGGTTTAATCCATCGTTATTTTGCTCACCACGCCACCCCAGTTCAGACATGACCATATGCAAATCAGTCTTGACCCTGTGCCTCATGGGAACAGTCCAGCCCGAACTGCCAAGCCATGTATTCCCTTGACCAGAATCAAGCATCGTAGGACCAGTTTCGTGGTTTCACCCCTCTTCAGCCAGTATAGCTTGACTCCAGTGGCGTAGTGAGCACGGGACCCACGTCTGGGCATACCCTTCCCACATAGGGTGAACAGCAAAACACACAAGATGATGGACGGAATGTTGCACTTTGACAAAACATTCACCCCCAGTCACAGACCTGGGTTTAATCCATCGGTATTTTGCTCACCGCGCCACCCCAGTTCAGACATAGAAATATGCAAATCAGTTCTGACCCTGTGCCTCATGGGAACAGTCCAGCCCGAACTGCCAAGGCTTGTCTTCCCTGGACCAGAATCAAGCATCCTAGGATCGGTGTTTGGGTTTTACCCCTCTTCAGCCAGGATATCTTGCCTCCAGTAGCGTAGTGAGCACGGGACCCACGTCTGGGCATACCCTTCCCACATAGCGTGAACAGAAAAACACACAAGATGATGGACAGAATGTTGCACATTGGCAAAACATTCACCCCCAGTCACAGATCTGGGTTTAATCCATCGTTATTTTTCTCACCACGCCACCCCAGTTCAGACATGGCCATATGCAAATCAGTCTTGACCCTGTGCCTCATGGGAACAGTCCAGCCCGAACTGCCAAGCCATGTCTTCCCTGGACCAGAATCATGCATCCTAGGACCAGTTTCGGGGTTTCACCCCTCTTCAGCCAGGATAGCTTGACTCCAGTGGCGTAGTGAGTACGGGACCTACGTCTGGGCATACCCTTCCCACATAGGGTGAACAGCAAAACACACAAGATGATGGACGGAATGTTGCACATCGGCAAAACATTCACCCCCAGTCACAGATCTGGGTTTAATCCATCGTTATTATGCTCACCATGCCACCCCAGTTCAGACATGGCCATATGCAAATCAATCTTGACCCTGTGCCTCATGGGAACAGTCCAGCTCGAAGTGCCAAGCCATGTATTCCCTGGACCAGAATCCAGCATCGTAGGACTGGTTTTGGGGTTTCGCCCCTCTTCAGCCAAGATAGCTTGACTCCAGTGGCGTAGTGAGCATGGGAGCCATGTCTGGGCATACCCTTCCCACATAGGGTGAACAGCAAAACACACAAGATGATGGACGGAATGTTGCACATTGGCAAAACATTCACCCCCAGTCACAGATCTGGGTTTAATCCATCGTTATTTTGCTCACCATGCCACCCCAGTTCAGACATGACCATATGCAAATCAGTCTTGACCCTGTGCCTCATGGGAACAGTCCAGCCCGAACTGCCAAGCCATGTATTCCCTTGACCAGAATCAAGCATCGTAGGACCAGTTTCGTGGTTTCACCCCTCTTCAGCCAGTATAGCTTGACTCCAGTGGCGTAGTGAGCACGGGACCCACGTCTGGGCATACCCTTCCCACATAGGGTGAACAGCAAAACACACAAGATGATGGACGGAATGTTGCACTTTGACAAAACATTCACCCCCAGTCACAGACCTGGGTTTAATCCATCGGTATTTTGCTCACCGCGCCACCCCAGTTCAGACATAGAAATATGCAAATCAGTTCTGACCCTGTGCCTCATGGGAACAGTCCAGCCCGAACTGCCAAGGCTTGTCTTCCCTGGACCAGAATCAAGCATCCTAGGATCGGTGTTTGGGTTTTACCCCTCTTCAGCCAGGATATCTTGCCTCCAGTAGCGTAGTGAGCACGGGACCCACGTCTGGGCATACCCTTCCCACATAGCGTGAACAGCAAAACACACAAGATGATGGACAGAATGTTGCACATTGGCAAAACATTCACCCCCAGTCACAGATCTGGGTTTAATCCATCGTTATTTTTCTCACCACGCCACCCCAGTTCAGACATGGCCATATGCAAATCAGTCTTGACCCTGTGCCTCATGGGAACAGTCCAGCCCGAACTGCCAAGCCATGTCTTCCCTGGACCAGAATCATGCATCCTAGGACCAGTTTCGGGGTTTCACCCCTCTTCAGCCAGGATAGCTTGACTCCAGTGGCGTAGTGAGTACGGGACCTACGTCTGGGCATACCCTTCCCACATAGGGTGAACAGCAAAACACACAAGATGATGGACGGAATGTTGCACATCGGCAAAACATTCACCCCCAGTCACAGATCTGGGTTTAATCCATCGTTATTATGCTCACCATGCCACCCCAATTCAGACATGGCCATATGCAAATCAATCTTGACCCTGTGCCTCATGGGAACAGTCCAGCTCAAAGTGCCAAGCCATGTATTCCCTGGACCAGAATCCAGCATCGTAGGACTGGTTTTGGGGTTTCGCCCCTCTTCAGCCAAGATAGCTTGACTCCAGTGGCGTAGTGAGCATGGGACCCACGTCTGGGCATACCCTTCCCACATAGGGTGAACAGCAAAACACACAAGATGATGGACGGAATGTTGCAAATTAGCAAAACATTCACCCCCAGTCACAGAACTGGGTTTAATCCATCGTTATTTTGCTCACCATGCCACCCCAGTTCAGACATGGCCATATGCAAATCAGTCTTGACCCTGTGCCTCATGGGAACAGTCCAGCCCGAACTGCCAAGCCATGTCTTCCCTGGACCAGAATCATGCATCCTAGGACCAGTTTCGGGGTTTCACCCCTCTTCAGCCAGGATAGCTTGACTCCAGTGGCGTAGTGAGCACGGGACCCACGTCTGGACATACCCTTCCCACATAGAGTGAACAGCAAAACACACAAGATGATGGACGGAATGTTGCACATTGGCAAAACATTCACCCCCAGTCACAGACCTGTGTTTAATCCATCGTTATTTTGCTCACCACGCCACCCCAGTTCAGACATGGCAATATGCAAATCAGTCTTGACCCTATGCCTCATGGGAACAGTCCAGCCTGAACTGGCAAGCCATGTATTCCCTGTACCAGAATCAAGCATCCTAGGACCAGTTTCGGGGTTTCACCCCTCTTCAGCCAGGATAGCTTGACTCCAGTGGCGTAGTGAGCACGGGACCCATGTCTGGGCATGCCCTTCCCACATATGAACAGCAAAACACACAAGATGATGGACGGAATTTTGCACATTGGCAAAACATTCACCCCCAGTCACAGATCTAGGTTTAATCCATCGATATTTTGCTCACCACGCCACCCCAGTTCAGACATGGCCATATGCAAATCAGTCTTGACCCTGTGCCTCATGGGAACAGTCCAGCCCGAACTGCCAAGCCATGTCTTCCCTGGACCAGAATCATGCATCCTTGGACCATTTTCGGGGTTTCATCCCTCTTCAGCCAGGATACCTTGAGTCCAGTGGCGTAGTGAGCATGGGACCCACGTCTGGGCATACCCTTCTCATTTAGGGTGAACAACAAAACACACAAGATGATGGACAGAATTTTGCACAATGGCAAAACATTCACCCCCAGTCACAGATTTGGGTTTAATCCATTGTTATTTTGCTCACCACGCCACCCCAGTTCAGACATGGCCATATGCAAAACAGTCTTGACTGTGTGCCTCATGGGAACAGTCCAGCCAGAACTGCCAAGCCATGTCTTCCCTGGACCAGAATCATGCATCCTAGGACCAATTTCGGGGTTTCAAGCCTCTTCAGCCAGAATAGCTTGACTCCAGTGGCGTAGTGAGCACGGGACCCACGTCTGGGCATACCCTTCCCACCTAGGGTGAACAGCAAAACACAAAAGATGATGGACAGAATGTTGCACATTGCCAAAACATTCACCCCCAGTCACAGATCTGGGTTTAAACCATCGTTATTTTGCTCACCATGCCACCCCAGTTCAGACATGGCCATATGCAAATCAGTCATGACCCTGTGCCTCATGGGAACAGTCCAGCCTGAACTGCCAAGCCATGTATTCCCTGGACCAGAATCAAGCATCCTAGGATCAGTTTCGGGGTTTCACCCCTCTTCAGCCAGTATAGCTTGACTTCAGTGGCGTAGTGTGCACGGGACCCACGTCTGGGCATACCCTTCCCACATAGGGAGAACAGCAAAACACACAAGATGATGGACGGAATGTTGCAAATTGGCAAAGCTTTCACTCCCAGTCACAGATCTGGGTTTAATCCATCGTTATTTTGCTCACCACGCCACCCCAGTTCGGACATGGCAATATGCAAATCAGTCTTGACCCTGTGCCTCATGGGAACAGTCCAGCCCGAACTGCCAAGCCATGTCTTTCCTGGACCAGAATCATGCATACTAGGACCAGTTTCAGGGTTTCACCCCTCTTCAGCCAGGATAGCTTGACTCCAGTGGCGTAGTGAGCACGGGACCCACGTCTGGGCATACCCTTCCCATATAGGGTGAAAAGCAAAACACACAAGATGATGGACAGAATGTTGCACATTGGCAAAACATTAACCCCCAGTCACAGATCTGTGTTTAATCCATTGTTATTTTGTTTACCACGCCACCCCAGTTCAAACCTGGCCATTTGCAAATCAGTCTTGACCCTGTGCCTCATGGGAACAGTCCAGCCCGAACTGCCAAGCCATGTCTTCCCTGGACCAGAATCATGCATCCTAGGACCAGTTTCAGGGTTTCACCCCTCTTCAGCCAGGATAGCTTGACTCCAGTGGCGTAGTGAGCACGGGACCCACGTCTGGGCATACCCTTCCCACATAGGGTGAAAAGCAAAACACACAAGATGATGGACGGAATGTTGCACATTGGCAAAACATTCACCCCCAGTCACAGATCTGGGTTTATTCCATTGTTATTTTGCTCACCACGCCACCCCACTTCAGACATGGCCATATGCAAATCAGTCTTGATCCTGTGCCTCATGGGAACAGTCCAGACCGAAATGCCAAGCCATGTCTTCCCTGGACCAGAATCAAGCGTCCTAGGACCGGTTTTGGGGTTTCACCCCTCTTCAGCTAGGATAGCTTGACTCCAGTGGCATAGTGAGTACGGGACCCATGTCTGGGCATACCCTTCCCACATAGGGTGAACAGCAAAACACACAAGATGATGGACGGAATGTTGCACATTGGCAAAACATTCACCCCTAGTCACAGATCTGGGTTTAATCCATCGTTATTTTGCTCACCACGCCACCCCAGTTCAGACATGACCATATGCAAATGAGTCTTGACCCTGTGCGTAATGGGAACAGTCCAGCCCAAACTGTCAAGCCATGTCTTCCCTGGATCAGAATCAAGCATCCTAGGACTGGTTTCGGGGTTTCACCCCTCTTTAGCCAGGATAGCTTGACTCCAGTGGAGTAGTGAGCACGGGACCCACATCTGGGCATATCCTTTCCACATAGGGTGAACAGCAAAACACACAAGATGATGGACGGAATGTTGCACATTGGCAAAACATTCACCCCCAGTCACAGATCTGGGTTTAATCCATCGTTATTTTGCTCACCACGCCACCCCAGTTCAGACATGACCATATGCAAATCAGTCTTGACCCTGTGCCTCATGGGAACAGTCCAGCCCGAACTGCCAAGCCATGTATTCCCTTGACCAGAATCAAGCATCGTAGGACCAGTTTCGTGGTTTCACCCCTCTTCAGCCAGTATAGCTTGACTCCAGTGGCGTAGTGAGCACGGGACCCACGTCTGGGCATACCCTTCCCACATAGGGTGAACAGCAAAACACACAAGATGATGGACGGAATGTTGCACTTTGACAAAACATTCACCCCCAGTCACAGACCTGGGTTTAATCCATCGGTATTTTGCTCACCGCGCCACCCCAGTTCAGACATAGAAATATGCAAATCAGTTCTGACCCTGTGCCTCATGGGAACAGTCCAGCCCGAACTGCCAAGGCTTGTCTTCCCTGGACCAGAATCAAGCATCCTAGGATCGGTGTTTGGGTTTTACCCCTCTTCAGCCAGGATATCTTGCCTCCAGTAGCGTAGTGAGCACGGGACCCACGTCTGGGCATACCCTTCCCACATAGCGTGAACAGCAAAACACACAAGATGATGGACAGAATGTTGCACATTGGCAAAACATTCACCCCCAGTCACAGATCTGGGTTTAATCCATCGTTATTTTTCTCACCACGCCACCCCAGTTCAGACATGGCCATATGCAAATCAGTCTTGACCCTGTGCCTCATGGGAACAGTCCAGCCCGAACTGCCAAGCCATGTCTTCCCTGGACCAGAATCATGCATCCTAGGACCAGTTTCGGGGTTTCACCCCTCTTCAGCCAGGATAGCTTGACTCCAGTGGCGTAGTGAGTACGGGACCTACGTCTGGGCATACCCTTCCCACATAGGGTGAACAGCAAAACACACAAGATGATGGACGGAATGTTGCACATCGGCAAAACATTCACCCCCAGTCACAGATCTGGGTTTAATCCATCGTTATTATGCTCACCATGCCACCCCAGTTCAGACATGGCCATATGCAAATCAATCTTGACCCTGTGCCTCATGGGAACAGTCCAGCTCGAAGTGCCAAGCCATGTATTCCCTGGACCAGAATCCAGCATCGTAGGACTGGTTTTGGGGTTTCGCCCCTCTTCAGCCAAGATAGCTTGACTCCAGTGGCGTAGTGAGCATGGGACCCACGTCTGGGCATACCCTTCCCACATAGGGTGAACAGCAAAACACACAAGATGATGGACGGAATGTTGCAAATTAGCAAAACATTCACCCCCAGTCACAGAACTGGGTTTAATCCATCGTTATTTTGCTCACCATGCCACCCCAGTTCAGACATGGCCATATGCAAATCAGTCTTGACCCTGTGCCTCATGGGAACAGTCCAGCCCGAACTGCCAAGCCATGTCTTCCCTGGACCAGAATCATGCATCCTAGGACCAGTTTCGGGGTTTCACCCCTCTTCAGCCAGGATAGCTTGACTCCAGTGGCGTAGTGAGCACGGGACCCACGTCTGGACATACCCTTCCCACATAGAGTGAACAGCAAAACACACAAGATGATGGACGGAATGTTGCACATTGGCAAAACATTCACCCCCAGTCACAGACCTGTGTTTAATCCATCGGTATTTTGCTCACCGCGCCACCCTAGTTTAGACATAGACAAATCAGTTCTGACCCTGTGCCTCATGGGAACAGTCCAGCCCGAACTGCCAAGGCATGTCTTCCCTGGACCAGAATCAAGCATCCTAGGATCGGTGTTGGGGTTTTACCCCACTTCAGCCAGGATAGCTTGCCCCCAGTGGCGTAGTGAGCACGGGACCCATGTCTGGCCATACCCTTCCCACATACGGTGAACAGCAAAACACACAAGATGATGGACGGAATATTGCACATTGGCAAAACATTTAACCCCAGTCACAGATCTAGGTTTAATCCATCGTTATTTTGCTCACCACGCCACCCCAGTTCAGACATGGCAATATGCAAATCAGTCTTGACCCTATGCCTCATGGGAACAGTCCAGCCTGAACTGGCAAGCCATGTATTCCCTGCACCAGAATCAAGCATCCTAGGACCAGTTTCGGGGTTTCACCCCTCTTCAGCCAGGATAGCTTGACTCCAGTGGCGTAGTGAGCACGGGACCCATGTCTGGGCATACCCTTCCCACATATGAACAGCAAAACACACAAGATGATGGACGGAATTTTGCACATTGGCAAAACATTCACCCCCAGTCACAGATCTAGGTTTAATCCATCGTTATTTTGCTCACCACGCCACCCCAGTTCAGACATGGCCATATGCAAATCAGTCTTGACCCTGTGCCTCATGGGAACAGTCCAGCCCGAACTGCCAAGCCATGTCTTCCCTGGACCAGAATCATGCATCCTCGGACCATTTTCGGGGTTTCATCCCTCTTCAGCCAGGATACCTTGAGTCCAGTGGCGTAGTGAGCACGGGACCCACGTCTGGGCATACCCTTCTCATTTAGGGTGAACAACAAAACGCACAAGATGATGGACAGAATTTTGCACAATGGCAAAACATTCACCCCCAGTCACAGATTTGGGTTTAATCCATTGTTATTTTGCTCACCACGCCACCCCAGTTCAGACATGGCCATATGCAAAACAGTCTTGACTGTGTGCCTCATGGGAACAGTCCAGCCCGAACTGCCAAGCCATGTATTCCCTGGACCAGAATCAAGCATCCTAGGATCAGTTTCGGGGTTTCACCCCTCTTCAGCCAGGATAGCTTGACTTCAGTGGCGTAGTGTGCACGGGACCCACGTCTGGGCATACCCTTCCCACATAGGGAGAACAGCAAAACACACAAGATGATGGACGGAATGTTGCACATTGGCAAAGCTTTCACTCCCAGTCACAGATCTGGGTTTAATCCATCGTTATTTTGCTCACCACGCCACCCCAGTTCGGACATGGCAATATGCAAATCAGTCTTGACCCTGTGCCTCATGGGAACAGTCCAGCCCAAACTGCCAAGCTATGTCTTCCCTGGACCAGAATCAAGCATTGTAGGACCGGTTTCGGGGTTTCACCCCTCTTCAGCCAGGATAGCTTGACTCCAGTGGCGTAGTGAACACGGTACCCACGTCTGGGTATTCCCTTCCCACATAGGGTGAACAGCAAAACACACAAGATGATGGACGGATTGTTGCACATTGGCAAAACATTCACCCCCAGTCACAGATCTGGGTTTAATCCATCTTTATTTTGCTCACCACGGCACCCCAGTTCAGACATGGCCATATGCAAATCAGTCTTGACCCTGTGCCTCATGGGAACAGTCCAGCCCGAACTGCCATGCCATGTCTTCCCTGGACCAGAATCATGCATCCTAGGACCAGTTTCAGGGTTTCACCCCTTTTCAGCCAGGATAGCTTGACTCCAGTGGCTTAGTGAGCACGGGACCCACGTCTGGGCATACCCTTCCCACATAGGGTGAAAAGCAAAACACACAAGATGATGGACGGAATGTTGCACATTGGCAAAACATTCACCCCCAGTCACAGATCTGGGTTTAATCCATTGTTATTTTGCTCACCACGCCACCCCAGTTCAAACCTGGCCATTTGCAAATCAGTCTTGATCCTGTGCCTCATGGGAACAGTCCAGCCTGAACTGCCAAGCCATGTATTCCCTGGACCAGAATCAAGCATCCTAGGATCAGTTTCGGGGTTTCACCCCTCTTCAGCCAGGATAGCTTGACTTCAGTGGCGTAGTGTGCACGGGACCCACGTCTGGGCATACCCTTCCCACATAGGGAGAACAGCAAAACACACAAGATGATGGACGGAATGTTGCACATTGGCAAAGCTTTCACTCCCAGTCACAGATCTGGGTTTAATCCATCGTTATTTTGCTCACCACGCCACCCCAGTTCGGACATGGCAATAATCAAATCAGTCTTGACCCTGTGCCTCATGGGAACAGTCCAGCCCAAACTGCCAAGCTATGTCTTCCCTGGACCAGAATCAAGCATTGTAGGACCGGTTTCGGGGTTTCACCCCTCTTCAGCCAGGATAGCTTGACTCCAGCGGCGTAGTGAACACGGTACCCACGTCTGGGTATTCCCTTCCCACATAGGGTGAACAGCAAAACACACAAGATGATGGACGGATTGTTGCACATTGGCAAAACATTCACCCCCAGTCACAGATCTGGGTTTAATCTATCTTTATTTTGCTCACCACGGCACCCCAGTTCAGACATGGCCATATGCAAATCAGTCTTGACCCTGTGCCTCATGGGAACAGTCCAGCCCGAACTGCCAAGCCATGTCTTCCCTGGACCAGAATCATGCATCCTAGGACCAGTTTCAGGGTTTCACCCCTTTTCAGCCAGGATAGCTTGACTCCAGTGGCGTAGTGAGCACGGGACCCACGTCTGGGCATACCCTTCCCACATAGGGTGAAAAGCAAAACACACAAGATGATGGACGGAATGTTGCACATTGGCAAAACATTCACCCCCAGTCACAGATCTGGGTTTAATCCATTGTTATTTTGCTCACCACGCCACCCCAGTTCAAACCTGGCCATTTGCAAATCAGTCTTGACCCTGTGCCTCATGGGAACAGTCCAGCCCGAACTGCCAAGCCATGTATTCCCTGGACCAGAATCAAGCAATCTAGGACCAGTTTCGGGGTTTCACCCCTCTTCAGCCAGGATACCTTGACTCCAGTGGCGTAGTGAGCACGGGACCCACGTCTGGGCATACCCTTCCCACATAGGGTGAACAGCAAAACACACAAGATGATGGACGGAATGTTGCACATTGGCAAAATATTCACCGCCAGTCACAGATCTGGGTTTAATCCAATGTTATTTTGCTCAGCACGCCACCCCAGTTCAGACATGGCAATATGCAAATCAGTCTTGACCCTGTGTATCATGCGAACAGTCCAGCCCGAAATGCCAAGCCATGTCTTCCCTGGACCAGAATCAAGCATCCTAAGACCGTTTTTGGTGTTTCACCCCTCTTCAGCCAGGATACCTTGACTCCAGTGGCGTAGTGAGCACGGCACCCACCTCTGGGCATACCCTTCCCACATAGGGTGAACAGCAAAACACACAAGATGATGGACGGAATGTTGCACATTGTCAAAACAGTCACCCCCAGTCACAGATCTGTGTTTAATCCATTGTTATTTTGCACACCACGCCAACCCAGTTCAGACATAGACATATGAAAATCAGTCTTGACCCTGTGCCTCATGGGAACAGTCCAGACCGAACTGCCAAGCATGTGTTCCCTGGACCAGAATCAAGCATTCAAGGACCGGTTTTGGATTTTCAGCCCTCTTCAGCTAGGATAGCTTGACTCCAGTGGCGTAGTGAGCACGGGACCCACGTCTGGGCATACCCTACCCACATAGGGTGAAAAGCAAAACACACAAGATGATGGACGGAATGTTGCATATTGGCAAAACATTCACCCCCAGTCACAGATCTGGGTTTAATCCATTGTTATTTTGCTCACCACGCCACCCCAGTTCAAACCTGGCCATTTGCAAATCATTCTTGACCCTGTGCCTCATGGGAACAGTCCAGCCCGAACTGCCAAGCCATGTATTCCCTGCAGCAGAATCAAGCATCCTAGGACCCGTTTCGGGGTTTCACCCCTCTTCAGCCAGGATAGCTTGACTCCAGTGGCGTAGTGAGCACGGGACCCCATTTCTGGGCATACCCTTCCCACATATGAACAGCAAAACACACAAGATGATGGACGGAATGTTGCACATTGGCAAAACATTCACCGCCAGTCACAGATCTGGGTTTAATCCAATGTTATTTTGCTCAGCACGCCACCCCAGTTCAGACATGGCCATATGCAAATCAGTCTTGACCCTGTGTCTCATGGGAACAGTTGTCAGGGTCGAGAAAACGTTGGCCTGAAGTGCTTGCACAGGAACAGAGATGCTAGTTCCCAACTCCCGCTACACGGCAACCAGAGTTCCAGTAATATTCACCTGGACTCCGCACTACCCTGCAGGGGGAAGGGGGGAGTGGATCAAATAATAAACCAAGAAGAGACTGGTCCTGAAACTCCGGTTCTTCACTATTCTTCTCCGCTTCTTCTTAGCGTTGTTGTCAGCTCTTGTAAGTGAGAACCTTAAACAAGAAGACGACACAATGACTTTCTTGCTCCCTTCTGCTTCTAAACTCTCTCTCTCTCTCTCTCTTCGTGTTAACACCTACCCTGGGTTTCAAGCTCTGTGCCCCTCTTCTGTATGTCTGTCTTGTTGTGTGGTGTAATTTCTTTCCATTCTTTTTCTGCGATTCTGGATGCTTCCTTCCCACTCTTTTCTCTACAAAACAACCTTCTAATAATTCTTTCTCATAATGTTTTTCTCTTTTTAAATATTATTTAAACTAGAAATTTATTATTTTGAGCTTACTTCTAGAGTGGTTATTTCTAGCTGTCCTTTTCTTCCATGTATTCTTCTTGTAGTGTCGTTCTTTACTCTATACTGGTCTTGCGCTAAACTTGCATATCTCTTGCTTTTCCTTCTCTCTAGTTTCCTAGTTCAAGGGAACTGAGGTGAGTATATTTATTATATTGTCTTTTTCTACTCTCTATATTAACACGTCTGTTTATTTCCTCAGGGCGTCTTACGGATGACTTGGATAATCAGGTACGTCGTCTATGCATTCTCTTCTGTCATATTCTTTTACATTCTGTCTCCCATGCCCCTCAAAAGTACTTAGCTTCGGTCTTCTTTGTTCTGTCACAGGATGGCGCCAAAGACCTCCGACTATCTGCTCGAGGACCACGAAGATGCTTCGGAAAATCTCTCGAAGGTAGGAGTGAATTCTTCGTCTTTTCTGTCTCTGTGAAACTTCGAAATTCTCTTCCATAATTCTCTCGGAATCGTGTAGGGTTCTGACTTGGAAAACTATTTAGTTGCTCTGACGCTCCTAACTAACTCTTCTGGTGCTCTCTCTATTTTTACTCAGGAACTCTAACTTCGAACTGCTCTCTCTCAGATTTACCTCAGTGAAGTGCGCATTCCTCTTGGAGCGCGCGCCTCACCTAACCTCGGAACACCTGTGGGGAGAAAGACTAGACTGCCGCTATGCTTCCAGCGCGGCCGCCATCTTGGAGTTCCTCTTCCTATTTAATTCTGTCCATGAATTGTTCTTTGCCCATCGGTTCAGTCTTGGGCGGCAGAAAGACCCCAACGTTGCCCCCATTATCGCCTCCTTGTCCTCCGGAGGCCTGACAACAGTCCAGCCCGAAATGCCAAGCCATGTCTTCCCTGGACCAGAATCAAGCCTCCTAAGACCGTTTTTGGTGTTTCACCCCTCTTCAGCCAGGATACCTTGACTCCAGTGGCGTAGTGAGCACGGGACCCACCTCTGGGCATACCCTTCCCACATAGGGTGAACAGCAAAACAAACAAGATGATGGACGGAATGTTGCACATTGGCACAACAGTCACCCCCAGTCACAGATCTGTGTTTAATCCATTCTTATTTTGCACACCACGCCAACTCAGTTCAGACATAGACATATGAAAATCAGTCTTGACCCTGTGCCTCATGGGAACAGTCCAGACCAAACTGCCAAGCATGTCTTACCTGGACCAGAGTCAAGCATCTTAGGACCGGTTTCAGGGTTTCACCCCTCTTCAGCCAGGATAGCTTGACTCTAGTAGCGTAGTGAGCACGGGACCCATGTCTGGCCATACCCTTCCCACATACGGTGAACAGCAAAACACACAAGATGATGGACGGAATGTTGCACATTGGCAAAACATTCAACCCCAGTCACAGATCTAGGTTTAATCCATCGTTATTTTGCTCACCACGCCACCCCAGTTCAGACATGGCAATATGCAAATCAGTCTTGACCCTGTGCCTCATGGGAACAGTCCAGCCTGAACTGGCAAGCCATGTATTCCCTGCACCAGAATAAAGCATCCTTGGACCAGTTTCGGGGTTTCACCCCTCTTCAGCCAGGATAGCTTGACTCCAGTGGCGTAGTGAGCACGGGACCCATGTCTGGGCATACCCTTCCCACATATGAACAGCAAAACACACAAGATGATGGACGGAATGTTGCACATTGGCAAAACATTCACCCCCAGTCACAGATCTAGGTTTAATCCATCGTTATTTTGCTCACCACGCCACCCCAGTTCAGACATGGCCATATGCAAATCAGTCTTGACCCTGTGCCTCATGGGAACAGTCCAGCCTGAACTGGCAAGCCATGTATTCCCTGCACCAGAATAAAGCATCCTTGGACCAGTTTCGGGGTTTCACCCCTCTTCAGCCAGGATAGCTTGACTCCAGTGGCGTAGTGAGCACGGGACCCATGTCTGGGCATACCCTTCCCACATATGAACAGCAAAACACACAAGATGATGGACGGAATGTTGCACATTGGCAAAACATTCACCCCCAGTCACAGATCTAGGTTTAATCCATCGTTATTTTGCTCACCACGCCACCCCAGTTCAGACATGGCCATATGCAAATCAGTCTTGACCCTGTGCCTCATGGGAACAGTTCAGCCCGAACTGCCAAGCCATGTCTTCCCTGGACCAGAATCATGCATCATAGGACCATTTTCGGGGTTTCACCCCTCTTCAGCCAGGATAGCTTGACTCCAGTGGCGTAGTGAGCACGGGACCCATGTCTGGGCATACCCTTTCCACATAGGGTGAACAGCAAAACACAAAAGATGATGGACAGAATGTTGCACATTGCCAAAACATTCACCCCCAGTCACAGATCTGGGTTTAAACCATCGTTATTTTGCTCACCATGCCACCCCAGTTCAGACATGGCCATATGCAAATCAGTCGTGACCCTGTGCCTCATGGGAACTGTCCAGCCTGAACTGCCAAGCCATGTATTCCCTGGACCAGAATCAAGCATCCTAGGATCAGTTTCGGGGTTTCACCCCTCTTCAGCCAGGATAGCTTGACTTCAGTGGCGTAGTGTGCACGGGACCCACGTCTGGGCATACCCTTCCCACATAGGGTGAACAGCAAAACACACAAGATGATGGACGTAATGTTGCACATTGGCAAAACTTTCACTCCCAGTCACAGATCTGGGTTTAATCCATTGTTATTTTGCTCACCACGCCACCCCAGTTCAAACCTGGCCATTTGCAAATCAGTCTTGACCCTGTGCCTCATGGGAACAGTCTAGCCCGAACTGCCAAGCCATGTATTCCCTGGACCAGAATCAAGCATCCTAGGACCAGTTTCGGGGTTTCACCCCTCTTCAGCCAGGATAGCTTAACTCCAGTGGCGTAGTGAGCACGGGACCCACGTCTGGGCATACCCTTCCCACATAGGGTGAACAGCAAAACACACAAGATGATGGACGGAATGTTGCAGATTGGAAAAACATTCACCCCCAGTCACAGATCTGGGTTTAATCCATCGTTATTTTGCTCTCCACGCCACCCCAGTTCAGACATGGCCAGAATGTTTTGCCAATGTGCAACATTCCGTCCATCATCTTGTGTGTTTTGCTAGACTTTCATGATACCGCTCGCGTTCAGAGAGTGACTCCCAGGCGGCACTGAATAAATACTTTAAGATTTTCCTTGAAATTGGGCTGTGCGCGTATAACTTTCTTAAAACTCTTGAGGTACTCACAGTGACACACTGTTCAATCATGTCTTTTGAAATATGGGCTTTCTATTGCAGCCTTCCTAGTTTTTCTGTTGTGACTGGGTACTGGAATGTTGCAGCTTTTAGGAGAAAGCTGGTCACAGTCCTTTGGCCAAATAACTGAGGTCAGTTGTTGCTTTCAGGACATAGCTCTGTTCTTTAGGTTGTAATATGATTGAGTAAACTTAGGGATCCTGAAGTGTAGTCTACTGTGAAACTAGTCGTGATCGTGACTCTCGTTTTAAATGCCGGCTTGTCCTCTTGAAATCACCCATTCAATACCCTCAGGCCCATACTAGTACATGACGTGAGAATGGACATACTGATTTTGTTGTATCGGATCTTTGTCGGTTTGTACTGATCTAGAATCTGACATATTGAGTCTTGTTTGACTTTGAGGGCATCCCGATCTTGCTTCAGGCTCATTAATATTGATTGCAGGTTAGCCGCGACTTTTCCTCTGAGAACGGGTTGCTGTAGGTGCTCAAAATGTATAGAGGCTGTGTTGGAAACCGGGCAGCCGGGTTAGCAGTCATCAGGTTCCCAGCACAGTGGTAGCTTGGCTCGAGCGGTGGGGGTCAGGCACCGTGCTAAGTGTACGTCACACACTCACAATAACCATGCGTTCATCCGTTCCAAAAACGACACTACACCGTAAAAATAATGCAAGTCAAATTGAAAATATATCTGTCTTTATCTTATTTTCTCTTAGTTGCAGGTTTCATAAAATAAATACAATACAATAAGATTTTCCTCAAAAGAGCAGGTCAAATAAATAATACTACATTGGAATTTCAATAAATAGGTTCAGGTCATAAATAAGCAAGGAATAAATAGGTTGCAATAAATACAGATGGTAATTAAATACAGTCAGACAATAAATATAGTGCAGGAAGAAATACTGGATGACAATAAATAAAGCACTTCCAATAAATAAGGTAAAACAATCAATGACAGTGACAATTCAAAACATATACATGAGGTCACTTGGTCTTACTTTGCCCATACCCAACTTTAGGACACTTGGATGGCATGGGGGGTGTCCCACCTAGATTGATCAAGGCTGGGGCCTAAGCTGAGGCAGAACAAGAGTAATCTACAGATCTGGCCCTCCAAACTACACAGCTCTTTAGGTAGGTCACTGTACCAGTCTCAGTTCACCCCTGGCACTCTCAGGCTGGTTCTAGCACCCCTTTAGCCCCTAAAATGGTCTTTTAGGGCTCCACAGGGCCTTAGACGCCCCCTCTACCACTTACTGTCCTTTTTAAGATGATCGGCTCCGCTCGGCTCCGTGTCGACGCCGTGAGGCGGCTCCGGTTCGATGTCGCTGGGCGGTCTCGACTCGATGTCGCTGGGCGGTCTCGACTCGATGTCGCTGGACGGCCTCGTCTCGATGTCGCTGGGCGGTCTCGACTCGATGTCGCTGGGCGGCCTCGGCTCGATGTCGCCTTCCGGCGTCACAGGGACTCGGACTCCCCACTTCCTGGTGTCTCCGGAGTGCGATCTCCACTCCCGACCTCCGGCGCGCTTCACCTCGGTTTCCGGCGAGTCCGGTGGGCGGACTTCACTCCCCCGTCGACGCCTCACCTCGACCTCAGGTGACTCCCGACTCGACCTCCGGCGCCTCTCCACGACCTCCGTCGGCGCCCTCACCTCGACCTCGGGTGACTCTCCACTCGACCTCCGGCGCCTTTCACCTCGGTTTCCGGCGGTGCCCTCACCCGACCTCGGGTGACTCCTTACTCGACCTCCGGTGTCTCTCCACGACCTCCGTCGGCGCCCTCACTCGACCTCTGGCGGCTCCGGGTACGACATCTGCTTTCTGTCAGCGCCGCTTCTCGACCTCAGGCCCCAGGTCTCCAGGCTTCTCGACGTCAGGACTCCAGGAGGACACTGCTGAACAGGTCAGGAACTTGCTGGTCTTCTTCTTTAAGGCCTGTTCCAAATATTTAGTCCTTTAAGATGGTTCTTCTGGTCTTGATCCCACACAGGGCTCTAGGTTGGGCTTGGTCAGTAGAGACTAGCATCAAGGGTGGGTTTCTGGACCCCACTCCAAGCACTGGTTTCCACCTCTGCTGCCTTACTCCGACCTTCTTCTATCTCTCTCCTTCCTCTTCTCCAGTCAGTTGCCAACTGCCACTCTGAGATGGCCTCCCAACATTCTAAACTGCCTCTCACTATCACAGGGTTCCAGAATGTTACAGAAGGTTCTAGAAATCTCCAGTGGGTTCTGATGATGTCACAGGTGACAATGGGTGGCCACCATTTTGTGTCTTCAGGCCCTCAGACAGAAGTTCCAGGGGTAGGGAAAATGGCATCAACACTAAAAAGTATGGTGGTTCCCAAAAAGGAAAAATTATAACAGGGTTTGAGGCAAAAGTGGGACAAAATAAATAATGATGAGGAGGGACCACCCAAAGGGCTGACAGGTCTAACAGGCTGTTTTTATCCTTGGGCCAGTCGTACAGTTTATCTGACAGGATCCAAGGATAGGACAGGTCCAACTGTGATGTCCTGACCTTTAGCTCCTGTGAAATATAGATAGACAGGCCTCCCTATGGTTGTTGATCCCTTAGGGTATGTTTGATTGTTAAGTTGTTAAATTCAGTATGTCCAATTAATGGAATTTTATCCTAGTTCCAGGCCTTCTACAATAAAATAATGTTATTACGACAGCTGATCCATGTAGGAACAACCGATTTGGAAAGGCTGTCAGAATCCGACATAGTAATCGCTTGGTCGGAAACCCGGTCTGTAGACCTGTACAAGTCGGCTCCGAATGACTCGGTCCTCTGAAAGCGCTCCTGAACTGACTCGGACAGTCGGAATGCTTTCCGAACATCGTAATTGGTCGTTTGGAAAGCTTTCCGGATCGATCAGAAAGACGGGTCCCAAATCGGATTCGGCAGACCCGAATCTGATTCAGAGCCTAGTAGTATCATGCTGCTTATCTTTCAGATCCGGGTGAACCTTAAGCCCTTCAGGAACTTGACAGTTGACTTTAGATACTAGCAGAGTCTGTTTGTGTCTTTGCAATTCACCATGGTTTTTGCTTCACAAAAGTGTTTCTCATCTGATAGTTTAGGTGTCATTTCTGAGAGGGGGGTCCCCAGGGTCTGTTTTTTGGGTGCTTACTTTTCTGGCTGGCTCAGCATGATTCCTTTGGACCACCTGGCTTGAGTAATTTGGATGTATGGCGTAATTACGGATGATTTTGCAACGCATGCCTTTACAACGCGGGCAATACAACAAACGCATCATTACCCCACATTCCATTACAACGCAAGTCATTACAATCCGCCTTAGAGAAGCGCAGTGCTTTTGAATAGTATATTTTACTATTCCAACTCCAGTCTGTGCAACAGTAGGGAAGGTGTTGGATTTGAAATCCAACAACCTGTTCCCGATGGCATGTCATTGTAACGACTTACATGGTAAAGGAGCACGTGTTAACAATGCGTTCGTTGTAGTGCCTGCATTGTAATGGCACTGCGTAGTACTCTCTGCATAGTAAAGGCTGTTTGCCGAGTAATTTCAATGGGAAATTGGGAAGAATTTGGTGTATCATGGTGGTTGGGTTGGCCGCAGTGAAGCTCCTTATTTCTGCCCCCGCACAGTCTCTTACATTGGCCTTTCATCAGTTTATGGCTTCATTCATCTTGCTGAACTAAAGATTTGGGATCCCCTGTGATATCACCCTGCTGCCCGTCTGGGTCTTTCGCATCTGAGGTCTCCATCAAGTTTTCTCCAGAAGTGTGCTTCGTGTTTTTTTTAAGGAAGGGGGCCCAATAGATCAACTTTGTAAGAGGAAGTGGCTGAAGAGTTCTGGTCATTAGACTCATTGCACTCAGGCAAGGTACCGACTAGGGAGTCGGTAGATCTCAGAAAAGGTTTACCTTTGAAATCTTGTTTACTATGTACAACCTTTGCTGTTACTATTAGTGATTGCTGAACACTGTCCTCCTTTTTGATATTTTCAGGTTTGGTTTTTGGTGACTCAGCTGGTAGACATGTGATGATGTGATTACGGGGGAAAAAGCTGTTGTATGAATAATTTCCAGTGTTGTAATTTGTAGCTGTGCTAAATGATTTGAGCAGTTCATCTTGACATTTGGGGAGTGAGATCTTTGAGTTGTGTGTTCCAGGGTTTTGGCTGCAGTTGTTTTACTATTAATCAGCTGGAAGCCCGTGTTTGAGGAAATAGGAAGGGGTCCAGTGGGACTTGCTCATAGGAGAAAGCATGGGCAACCTTCTATACGTTTCCCTGTGTTTGATCCTCGGTGAGAGGCTTGTGAGGTGGGAAACCCGGCGTAATCAGTCTTCGCAAAGCTAAATTTGCAGCATTACCTTGTTGCGGGGATTCTGCTCATGCACAGAACTATGCACAGGAAACCAGGACCTCAGTGATTTGTGGTGTACCAAAAAACTCACCTCAGTACCCAGAACCCCTATCCGACTAGCATCAGTGTCTCATTCGTTCTCCGTACTACAGCGAAACTACCAATGATTAGACAACCCAGAACAAGCGACTTAGGGTACTCTCAGGAATGGTGGGAATCAAGAACACTCTTTTGTTTTTATTCTCATATCAGTCCACAACATGACTAATCAGAGACACGGTAAAGTTTAAAATGTTTATTTTTAACTACGTGCTCTAAGATGCATTATTTTGGCTAACACAAGCAAGCAAATGATTAGAAATAAAACAATCAGCATTGTTACAATTCCGTAAAACACAAAGAGAGAAATCATGTTATAAAGATAGTGGAAACAGGTCTTATAGCGCCTTGTGTACCACCCACCCCTGGCTAGGAGCTAGGTTTTATAATAATAGAAGATCTCTAGGTATAAACAGGCAACCCCATACCTCCAAGATCAGCTGAGATGAATCACATCACAAGATCAGCAACACTCGATGTAGATGGAAATGTTTTCTCCAAGTGCCAGCATCATGCAATATTAAAGGCACCCGAGTTTCAGATATTTGCAGCTGTGTGTGTATTGTGTCTAGAGCGTGGGCCGATCAACCTGAATCAACAGCATACATTGTTATTTGACCTTGAAGACTTCTGCACACAGTGTACAGACTGAGGTCGCGTTGTAAGTCTAGGGATGTGAAAAACAGACCGTTCTCATGTGAATAAAAGCAAGCAGTTAAACTTACAACAACAGATACTTGTAGTGTTGTGTGCAAAAAGCGGCAAAGTGGCAAAATGGTGTTTAACTACTAATATGCTTATGCTAACATAGCAATGTGTACAAGCAGAACCCTGTCTTCACTGCACCCCTTCCCTGATCGGACCACGAACAAAAAGGGAAGGAATTTAGGAACGCAGAGTTCAAGTTCAAATGAGACAGAACCAAGTTCATATTTTGTCAAACCAGATAATTTGGAAGTGATAAGTTCGAAGTTGTGAGGTAAAAAATAAAAGTGACCATAAAGGGGCGGTACAACGCCCATCATTGTAATAGGAGAGAAAAAATCGTATGCTTTGAAGATGGACAAGTGCCAATTTAATCCATCAGTGTATAGGCACAATAAGTTGCAACAGCCTCTAAGGGAAGCCATTGTTATCATCAGTAAAGGATTCAGCCATCCATTATAATAAAGTAAACGAACATACATGCTCTTCGATAGCAGGAGCCTCTTGAGTGTTATTCGAGGTAACTTCATGCCAAGAAGTTATGTGCCGCTGCACATATGTCCCAATTACCTAGAACTCCATGCGCAGCTGAGCAGGCCGTAATCCCCATACCAGAACAGTCCACCTCATGAGCCACTAAGGGACTCATCAGTCGATCATAATCCGGGGCAGGAGACGCTGTACTGGAGAGACACAAATTCAGAGCCCTTTCAAATGAACAATCCAGGCAATGGAAAACAGGTTGCACGCAAGTAAAATATGAGAACCAGAAGGATAATCCATAGGCCACACTCAGGTTGGTCAGAGGTAGCGTTCCATAGTATTCAAGCATCCGGTTGCGAAGTTGGAAGGCTGTCTTGTGACACAGATTGTACAGCCATTGCGGAGCAAACAAATCAACAGCAGCACACCGGCAGCCAAGGCGAGAATTAATGGTAACCCGCCGAAGATGCTGGAAAAAAAAGAATGAAAAAATGCCGGTATCACACCAAATATTGTTTGGAACGAGGTCACAAGGCCGGAGCCTACAACTTTGAAAAAATGCGCCAAGCCAGTTGTTGACGAGGCATTGAATATAGTGTGAATCAGAGCGCCGAAATGAAGTAGGAGATCAGTATTCAAAAGCGCATGCACCTCGATGCGGGTGTTAGCTACGTGAAGGACAAATGTTTCACAAGAGGAAATTAGGGCACCTTCTTTTTGAGACAATAGAGCCCTTATTCTGCTCATCTTGTTGAACTCTGCTTTCAAGGTTGGAATGGAAGGCCAGATGGATATGTCGAGTCTCCCATGCGGGGGCGGGAAAAGCTAATTTTTACAACAAACTACACGTTGGGAGACAGTTACAATGTACGGAATTCCTGCTAGCATCCCACAGCACTCTTCATTATTTAAAAGCAAATAACTACTGTTAGCTAGTAACGTGAAAGTGGGTGTTATAGCTGGCACTGGATTTCCTTTTAAAATGCAAGCTGAATTTGGGGCTTGGGTGTTACACGCGCCATGCAATTGTATATTCTTGCACACTAGTGAGTGATCAGGTGTAGAAGTGCACTCCTCTCCCTTCAAATAAACTTCTTTTCCCTCTCTCAGGCACATGTATGTGAACGGGAGTGACAAAACTTCATGGAGATAAGCGCTACCCAACGGTTCATATCTGCCTAAGGCATAGTGTTTCATACATGAACTGAACTGAAACAAGTGAAAAGGTAGTGTTCTTAACCCATGAATAAGCCATATAGCCGAGTTAGATTTGGCCACAGAAAATGGTAAAGGTTCCAACTTTTCAATGTGCAAAAGAGAATGTGTTGCATCGTTCATGGACATGAACTGTTGTTTTTCAGATAAATTAAACAGTAAAAATAGAGATGAGGTATTCATGTAGTTCCAAGGAACTTTCCCAGATTTCAATGTTTGTAAAGTCCATGCAAACTGCATTACAGAAAGCAATTGATTTTGACCATGTTGTAACACAGACATTTCATCCTGTACGATACCCACAACAGATGAGACAATATTATCTTATGTGTAAATTCTGGAAGAAAGAGTATTAATGCTTTTATCAACGACAGCAAGCACTTTTTCTAAATTTGCTTGATCAATAGCCCTCAATCTAGAAGCAGCTTTAACTTGAGATAATTTTCTAAACTTCGTTGTAAATAGCATATACCCATCTTTTGAACCTGCCTCCTACAGGGCCTTTAACAAAGTCCTTCAAATCAACATCGTCAGTCAATTGCGACAAATGAAGTTTAACTTACGCTAAGGTGGAATGTTTAAGCCAGTTTTGACATAATTGGCCTACAGAATAGGTAGTAACAGAATGGGAGTTTTCAAAACGGGGAACCACCCTAACCTGTGTATAGCCTGGGGCCAGACCCAGAAAACGATGTTGGCATGAATCCAAACTTTTTTTCCATAATAACCATCCTTGGGGATCCAAGCTTGAAATATTAAAGGAGGTATTAGTAATTAGGGACTGCAATTCATAAAGGGACATATCTGTGCGATGTCCCAGGTAGGATAAGCACCCAGATCAGGAATGGTAGGGGCATTAATTTTTTTAGAAGTAGCCAAACCAAAGCAAGCGGTCTGAAAAATTGTAGAATTCAAAAACAATATGTGGTTAGGGATGAGGCACGCACACTGTAAACCCTTGGTGCCCTGCACCTGTCAGCCTTTAGAACCCCAAACTTGATTTAAGATGAATTGTATTTTTCCACAACTCATAGCCCCCTATAGCTTATTGATCCATAAAAGACTTAAAATACAGTAATTTAGTGTGTGTGAGTCTAACTTTGGAAGTGGACTCAGCAGTCATTTTGAAATAAAATGCTTCAGGATTGGATCGACTAAAATCAGTAAAATATGTACATTTTTTCAATAGCGTTTTAGAACTACCTTCGATGGGAGCTGGACAATGTTCCCATTGTGTATAATCGATAACATTTCTAAATGTATTTGCTTTACGCAGGAAATGATTGCCATAGTGCTGGTAACAAAATAACTCTGCATAATTCGCTGAGTCTAAGTACAAATCTTCAGCATCAAATGCAGCATAATATTTCAAATCAGAAAAAAGAGCCTCAACGGTTTGGACATCCCAATCATCAGAGCGTATGCATATGTTTTGTTTCATAACATCCCCAATAGAAAAACAAAGTACATTGGGGACATTAATCATCTCTGCTGGGCCATGAATTTGAAATTTTACAGCATCCTATACAATCCCATCTAACACAGGCCAGGCAGTGATATTGACAAAAGTCCGGTCCCTCTTCATGATGTGTGATGAGGAGTGGGGTGCCAAAGTTCCATCAATTAATCTAATTGCAGATCTTTGGGTTAGATTATGTCCATTTACTAGACGAAAAAAGACAACCACAAATCCAATCGATATGAACAAAAACATAGAGATGAGCAACAACCAAATGTAAGTCCAAGGGGGAATTAAAAAATTTCTTTTAAACCAAACAGCAAAAATAGACATTTTCGATGGGGCTCTTGATGTTGTAGAGTTAGTGTCAAATGAAAAACGTGACTGGTCAGCTGCACTTGTCTGCACAACAGGCAATGACACATCTGTGAGATAGGTATACTCAGTATCTTCATGGGGACCATCAGCCGGTGGAGTCAAAAAAGGATTAGGAACTGTATGCATCTCGATGGCAATATAATGCGTGTTCATATTTGCCGAGGCCAAAACAGAATTTCTCAGCATTGCTGGACAAGAGACCGCCGGAGTCATACTATGAAGAATCGGCCATTCGTTGTAGTTTGACATTGTCAATGGAGATGTACCTGTTATCCTTGCGACCAGGAAGTGGAGGTAAAATTACTATTCTTTTACCCTGCACGCCAAGGTCTGGAACAGGTGCATGATAAGATGGGCCGAACTCCTTCTTGTTCTCCACCTTCTCACGGACAGGTCAATGATTCGAGATAACCAGCCAACTACTGGAATCTGAAGTGCAGCATCAGTTGTGGAGGACAAGTGTTCCTTTGCAAGACTGTCTCGAGCCTCTTGTAGGATCTGTAACACAACAGAAGAACAAGTTACTTACCTTCGGTAACGCTTTTTCTGGTGGATACAGTATCTGCCTGTGGATTCCTCACCTTGTGAATATCCCCTGCGCCAGCATTCCACGGAACGTTTCTTCCCAGCACTCCACGTCGACGTGGGTGACGTCATAATGCATTGGCTCCGCTCGCGACTCCATTCGACGTCACCGGAGCCATAAGAAGCCCACGTCGGCGTGATGACGTCAGTTCCACCCATTTTTTCCCCGTGCTTTCGAGGCGAACAGGTGGACTAACGACAGACTCAAAGTATACACAGTATACAATAAACCAATACATATATATAATATACAAAGAAAAGGAATGCAAAGTAAAACAAGCATTTCCTACCACTGTACCATACAGCATAAAAACATTTCTAGAAGACTTTTTTCATGGTATACGAAGGTGGACAACGGGGAGGCGGGTGGGCCAGTGAGGAATCCACAGGCAGATACTGTATCCACCAGAAAAAGCGTTACCGAAGGTAAGTAACTTGTTCTTCTGATGGATACATCTGCCAGTGGATTCCTCACCTTGTGAATAGATTCCCACAGCAGTCCCCACTCCCGGAGGAGGGTGTCCACCTTCCTATATCAGAAAGTCCTGCAACACAGAGCGCGAGAAGTGGCCCTCCCTCCTCATCTCGGAGTCCAAGCAATAATGCTTTGCGAAAGTATGGAGGGAGGCCCAAGTCGCGGCCTTACAAATATCTGCCACAGGAACACCCCGGGCAAAAGCAGATGTAGATGACTTAGCCCTAGTCGAATGAGCTCTAATGCCCTCAGGAGGAGTCTTACCAGCCAGGGCGTTGCAGATCTTGATGGCCAGAATTATCCATCTCGACAGCGTGCGCTTGTGCACCGCTTTACCCTTAGAACGACCAACGTAGCCAACAAAGAGCTGGTCATCAAGGCGAAAGTCCTTGGTTCTGTCCAGATAAAAACTCATAGCCCTCTTCGGGTCCAGGCGATGGAGTCTTTCCTCCTCTTTGGAAGGGTGAGGAGGCGGGTAAAAAACAGGGAGAGTAATGGACTGCCCCAAATGAAACGGAGTGACAACTTTTGGCAGGAAAGCAGCCCTGGTCCTGAGAACCATCCTTTCAGCTTGTAAGGTAAGAAAAGGAGGTTTGGAACTAAGGGCTTGAAGCTCACTAACCTTCCTTGCCGAGGTTATGGCCACAAGAAAAACCACCTTAAAGGACAACAGCCTCAAAGGACAACTATGTAGAGGCTCAAAAGGGGACCCCATCAGAAAGGTTAAAACAAGATTAAGGTCCCACTGAGGCATTACAAAAGGAGTGGGAGGAAACATGTTTGTAAGGCCCTTGATAAACCTCAGAACAACTGGAGATTTAAATAGTGACGGTTGATCAGGAATGCATAGAAAAGCCGATAAGGCCGAAAGATAGCCCTTGACTGTGGCCACAGCACAGCCCTGCTGTGCCAAGGAAAGAGCAAACTGGAGCACATCAGAAAGATGGGCTTTTAAAGGGTCAATGGATCTCTCTCCACACCATTTTACAAACTTAGACCACCTGTAGGAGTAGATAGACTTGGTGGAGTGTCGCCTGGCCGATAAAATAACGTCCACCACATCAGGTGGGAGAGAGAAGCAACTCAGGTTGCCCCGTTCAATCTCCAGGCATGAAGGTGTAAGCTCTGGAGGTGGGGGTGTAGAACCTGCCCCTCCGACTGCGAGAGGAGGTCTGCCCTCAGAGGGAGACGGAGCGGAGGGCACGAGGATAGGTGGAGAAGATCTGTATACCACACCCTTCTTGCCAATCCGGGGCGACCAATATAACTTGGGCCCGGTCTTGGCGAATCTTCCTCAGAACCCGAGGAATCAAGGGTATGGGAGGAAACGCGTAAAGAAGTCGTGAGCCCCAACTCAACTGAACCGCGTCCCCCAACGCCCCCTGCATTGGAAACTGGAGACTGCAGAATGACGGGCAGTGCGCGTTCTCGAAAGTGGCAAACAGGTCCACCCGAGGAGTCCCCCATGTGCGAAAGACGTGACAAACCACCTCCGGATGAAGCCTCCACTCGTGGTCGGCGGAGAACTGCCGACTGAGACTGTCCGCACGTACGTTCAGCACCCCAGCCAGATGATTTGCCATCAGACAAATCTGATGGTCCTGAGCCCAGGACTATAGCCGCAGGGCCTCTCTGCAAAGACAAAGAGACCCCACCCCTCCCTGCTTGTTGACATACCACATCGCGGTCGTGTTGTCCGTCAGGACTTGAACCGACTGACCGCGAAGGGAAGGGAGGAAGGCCTTGAGCGCCAAACATATCGCCCGCAATTCCAGAAGGTTGATGTGAAGCAACCTTTCCTCTGGAGACCAAAGACCCTTGATCTCCAGATCCCCCAGATGAGCACCCCACCCTAAGGTGGATGCATCCGTTATCACTGTGGCCACCGATGGAGGCAGATGGAAGGGCTTTCCTTGCGACAGATTGCCCTCCACGCCCCACCAAGACAGATCCGCTGCAGCTTCTCCGGAGATCCTGATTGACTCCCTGAGATCTCCGTTGTGCTGGTACCACTGCTTGCGGAGACACCACTGGAGCGCCCTCATGTGCAAGCGTGCATGGTTGACCAACAGAATGCAGGAGGCGAACAGACCGAGCAGGCGAAGGACCTTCAGAACTGGAACAACCGCTCCATTGTGGAATAAAGGGACCATCTCCTGAATGTCGAGAATCCTTTGAGGAGGAGGGAATGCTCGACACACAGTAGTGTCCAGTACCGCCCCTATAAACAGATTGCGTTGAGAGGGCACCAGGTGAGATTTGGGCACATTGATCGAAAAACCCAAGTCGAATAACAGCTGAGATGTTACCTGCAGATGACGCTGCACCATCTCTGGGGACTCTACCTTCAGAAGCCAGTCATCCAGGTAAGGGAATACCGGAATCCCCGACCTCCTGAGATGAGTAGCCACCACTGCCATCACCTTTGTGAAGACTCGAGGTGCGGTAGTAAGACCAAACGGGAGGACCGCAAACTGGTAGTGTTGCGACCGAACCGTAAAACAGAGATACTTCCTGTGCGACTTCAGGATTAGGACGTGGAAGTACGCGTCCTGCAAGTCGAGCGACACCATCCAGTCTCCTTGCTGCAATGCTTGAAGAACCTGCGCAAGGGTCAGCATCTTGAATTTCTCCTGCTTCAGGTAAAAATTCAAAACTCTGAGGTCCAGTATTGGACGCTATCTGCCGTCCTTTTTGGGAATCAAGAAATACCGGGAGTAGCATCCCTGACCCCTTTCCTGCTCCGGAACCACTTCTATTGCACCCTTCTGAAGCAAGGCTAGAACTTCTTTCTGCAGGAGAAGCAGATGGTCTTCCGAGCAATAACCTTGGCAAGGAGGGTAAGGGGGAGGAAACTCCCGAAAGGGAAGGGCGTACCCAGTCTCTACGAGGTTCAAAACCCAAAGGTCTGTTGTAACCGATTTCCAACCCCGTAGAAAATAGGACACCCGACCCCCCACAGGTCTTACATGATCCGGGATGGGGGATCTAGGGCTGCTTCCCAGAAGCCTCATTTGGAGCAGAGGAGGATGAGGAAGAAGAGGGGTTGCGTCCAGAACCTCTTCGACCCCTATGCTTCCCTCTATAAGACCTATAGAGGGGATTCTGCTGCTGCTGTTGTTGTTGTTGCTGCTGTTGGGACTGTCGGAAGGAGCGAAAAGATGTTCTTCCGAAACCCCTAAACTTCCAAAAAGACGAACCCCTAGCAGGAGCTTGCAGACCCAAGGATTTTGCAGTCAACCTGCTGTCCTTAAATCGCTGCAGGGCAGAGTCTGCTTTCTCCCCGAACAGCTTCTGTCCGTCGAATGGCAGATCAACCAGCTTAGCTTGAACATCAGCTGAAAACCCAGAGATACGGAGCCAAGCCTGCCTCCTTGCGGCAACAGACGACCCCATGATCCTTGCCACCAAGTCCGCAGTATCCAACCCTGACTGGATAACTTGTCTGGCAGCTGCCTGTGTGTCCGCAACAACCTCCAAGAAGGACGACTTATCTCCCTCAGGCAACTTAGGGGCCAAAGATTTAATGGAGTCCATCAGTGCGTGTACATAACGCCGCAGTAGGCATGTAGCATTAGACGATTTTAACGCCATACTTCCTGTGGAAAAGGTCTTTTTGGCTGCCTGATCAACCTTTTTGGATTCCCTGTCAGCAGGAGACTGAGGGAAGGCACCCGAAGCATGCTTAGAACATGAAGCCTGCACCACCAAGCTGTCCGGAGATGGATGAGTAGACAAAAAGTCAGGATCCCCTGGTGCAACCTTGTACCTTCTTGCCACCTGTCTGCACAATGCCGGAGATGAAAGAGGTTTCTTCCACACCTCCAAGACCGGCTCCAAGATGGCCTCATTGAAAGGCAACAAAGGCTCTGATGTTGATGATGGAGAATGCAACACCTCTGTAAGCAAGTTGGATTTGTACTCCACAGAGGGCAGCTGCCAATCCAAAAGATCTGCTGCCTTTTTGATCACTACATGATAGGGAGCCAATTCCTGAGGCGGAGAAGACCTGACAGATGTATGCTCCCACTCTGGGGTTGTATCCAACCCACTAGCTTCTTCAATGCCTTCAAATTCATCTGAAGAAGAGTCAACTTCACCTTCTTCCACCTCTGTCCGATATCTCTCTTCCTCCAACACCCTCTGGGCCTCCCTTCTTGACCGGATCTGGGGAGCCGGCGTCGACGACGTCGTACGCGGCGTCGGTGGAGCCAGAGGTACCGGAGTCGGCGGTGCCATAGGTGGAGTCGGCGGCGCCGGACCTGGCGCCGATGGAGTCGGCCTCGGCGTCGAGGAAGGCTCCGAAGTCTGCTGGTCCCTCCGAGGTCGAATCGGATCCCCAGACGGCGCCGGAAACTGCCAAGAAGGTGCCATCGGCATAAAGGGCATAAAGGGGGCCTGAGCATAATGCTGCGGCACCCCTAGTGTAAATGCCATCGGACCCACGGGACCAGTTGGTGCTCCGGATGGGTAGGCCGCCCTATTAAATATGCCATACATAGCATTCAAAAAATTTGTACAATCGGTACCTGGTGCCGGGAATTGAGGAAAAGGAACAGACCCTGTATCCCCTTGTGGGGTCTCCGGCGTCGGCTCCGCAGTATCTTCCACCGGAGCCGCAGATTCTTCAGGCATCGGAACAGACTCTTCTTGTTCCTGTTCATGCATGGAAGCATCCGACTCCACTGGAATCGGAGTCGACGCCTTAGACGGAGCCGATGACCGCGTCGGAGACTGAGTTGGAGTCTGCTTCTTCGAAGGAGAACACCTCGGTGACTTCGAAGGTGAAGGAGAAGGAGACAAGCCTTTACTCCGACGTCGACGGGGCGAAGCCGACCTCGACTTCGACTTCCTGGGCCTCGAGGACCGACGTCGAGAATAATGTTTTCTCTTTTTGTGGTGCTTCTTCGACCTCGAAGACCTCGAAGTCGATGACTCCCTCTTCGACTTCTCCTTTTTCCTCCCTCTCTTCTCCTCACCGATCTTTTTCATAAAGAGCTTAGTCTTCCTCTCTTTGAGTGCCTTCGAGTTCATGCTCCTACAGCATCCGCACTCCTCCATATCGTGGTCTGAAGAAAGGCACCATAAACAGTTCTGGTGTGGATCCGTCATTGACATCAGACCTCCACATTCCCTACAGGGCTTAAAGCCCAACTTTCTAGTCGAAGACATACCGACTTAAACACAGTAACACGGCCAAACTACAAAGTAGCTAGAGAGCACTGGAAAAAAAACGTTGCGCATCGAAGGCGCGGAAAAAAGGGAACTGACGTCATCACGCCGACGTGGGCTTCTTATGGCTCCGGTGACGTCGAATGGAGCCGCGAGCGGAGCCGATGCATTATGACGTCGCCCACGTCGACGTGGAGTGCTGGGAAGAAAACTGCCGTGGAATACTGGCGCAGGGGATATTCACAAGTTGAGGAATCCACTGGCAGATGTATCCATCAGAATGGTCATCTACGTCAAAGGGTGCGGCCGACACCACCATGTCTAGACCATCAAGGTCCGGGACAAGCATGTTTATGCCACAGAGCATTTTGTATGGGGTCCGCCCACCCAGGTACCTTCTAGGGAGATTATTAAGTGCACATTGTACGCTATACAAATGGGCCAACCAGTTTCTGCCAGTACCTAAAACTCTAGCTGTCAAGGATTGCCTTAAGTCACGGTTCATTCGTTCCACAATAGAATTGCCCTCAGGCCGGTATGGAGATGAAAATTTGACTTGGACCCCCAAAGACCTCATGGCTTCTTTGTACGCTTTGAGGTGAATGCCGGACCCTGGTCCGAATGGAGGGTGCCACATGCAAAAATTCCCACAAAGACACGCATATCCCAGATGACAGCATCAGCACTCCTTTGTGGCCAAACCCATAGAAAGCATGTGCACGAATCCACTGCAACTAAGATGAACTTATACACAGTATCAGAGGAGAAAGGATCGCAGTGATCTAAATAAACACACCCAAGTGGTTTACTAGATATGTACAACTGTGTTTGTGGTGGACGCGCAGCAGTTGAAGGCTTAATCTGCTGGCAAATGTCACAAGTAAGGACATAATCAAGAGTCTGTTTATACAATCCGCGCCACCAGTAATGTTGTTGCAAGATAGAGGCAGTCGCCGAAACGCCTGCATGAGCCAAGGCCATGCCTTCATGAATGGCTATTATCAAGGAAAGCCGGCGGTCCGCGTTGGGAATCAATCTGTCACCAACGTCGTAAATTCTCACATAGGGAACTTTATCAGGACTTAAATGATAAGAGTATTTAGAAGAGAAAACTCTGGGGTAATTATCTCCCTTCTCGGTTGCAGCAATAGCTGGAAAGATGACATCATCAATCTTACTTTTGGATCTTGTAACTGCTGCTACTAAATATGTTGCCACTGCTGTTTTCGCTGCTTCGTCAGCTAAACTGTTACCAGCATCGTGTACTCCTACGCGCTGGTGACCAAGAGTATGAATTACATTCACGAGAGGCAGACGTTCTTTAAGTTCTGCAACTCGAACCCAAAGCATTTTATGTTTGATTGTGCTACCTTTGGAATCACGATATCCAATTTCAGTCCAAAAGAGCAAATTGTCGTTGAAAGACTGAACACAGTAGTAAGAATCACTTACAGAGTAGTCACACGGGGATCAGCAAACTCTAGTGCAAGAACCAGAGCACGTAGCTCTGCCAACTGGGCAGTACAGTCCCATAATATCAGCGTGTGCACGACATCGGACTTGAATTCGCCATTCACCATGGTACCTACCACTATTGCTCAGGCCGCTGAATAAGCATGCTTCAAATCCGTGGCCGGTTGCACCAAACCGTCAGTGTAAATGATACAATGGTAATTCTCAAGCGGGCACATGGACAGAGGAGCAGGATGAACAAATTCATACTGTAAGTACTCCTGAGTTTGCAATGAGGAATCAAAGATAAACGTGACATATGGAGACGTCAAGGAAGTGGCCCATTGGATCCAACATGGATGTAAAGCTTTAGAATTCGGTACACTGGCTCTCGTTACTGCCTCAAGGGCAGGATACGGTGTGACAACCAACATGTGTCTCCCCTGCGATAGTGCTCTCTCTTTTAGAATCGCCATCTGCACAGCAGTCAATACTTTCTCGAAAGAAGAAAAGCGCATTTCAGCAGAAGTGTACAAGTGTGACTTGTAAGCAATAGCGACTGGGTCTCCCTCATTAAACGTCAAATACGTGAAACCCACCGCGCCTGGCACAATTCTTATGACCAGGTTTGTGTGGTTGTCACGTGTCAGTAAGTATTTAGATTCAAGAAGATCAGATTGCAAGGATTGCAGTATAGCTGAATGTTCTAGAAGCCAGCAAGATTTGGCAAAAGTAGGTTGTATCAAGGCATATAGCAGCTTGATACGCTGGGCACAATCGGGAATGTAAGTACGCCCGAAGTTCAAAACACCCAGCAAAGATTGTAGTTTTTTCAGAGTTGTTGAAGTGCGCAACCATGCGCATTTTTACAGGAAGAGAGATGCTAAACCTCGTCCTTCATTGTTGAGCTCATAGCCCAAAAACAACACTGTATACTCTGCAATGTGTGATTTCGCAAAGTTGCATTTGTAACCGAAGTCCGCAAACATGACATGGATGCAATCAACGTGACACAGATGTGGCCATAATTCGTCGTCTGTGAGATAAATATCATCAATATACAAGTACGCATCAGGGCCAATGCTCTCTAACAGACAGACAACGCGTGCGGCAAAGACGCCCGGGCTGTTTTTATAGCCCATGGCTAATCTTTTAAACTGTTTTTGTTTGCCACCAGAAGTAAAGGCTGTCCATTGACTACTAATAGAGGACAGGTTATCACTATAAAGGCCATTTGAAATGTCAAGTGTGGTCTTAAACCTTTTTCTCACGAGACTATCAACCAGGGTCTTAAACCTTTTTCTCACAAGACTATCAACCAGGGCAGAACTGTGGGTATTCTGTACTGCGCATGTTCGACAATGAGAGTTTAAATGTCGATAATCCCATCAGGTTTGGTTACAGTGAAAAGAGGATAATTCATGGGTGAAACACATTACACCTTGATATTCCTATTTTTCTAGGATTTCTGCAACAGGAGCTTTCGCTTCTCGCCGCATGGGATATTGGGGTTATGTCTGTGGCATTGACCGTAATGGAATCTCAAGCCTGGCCGAGAGTTTATCCCAACTGACCTGAGTACGGTACAACGCCGGTGCAAGCACCTGAGCCCACTCTTCTGCAAAGCTCTGCGCCTGCTCCTTTGGCACAGTGTGTGCGAAACTAGGGAGAATTACCTCCTCCCCTCTTAGAGCGGCCAAAACGAAGAAAGGGGGCCAGTCCGCCTGCGCTGACAAAATGTCATATGTAGAGGTCAGATTTTCCCAAGAAATCTCTCTTATTGTACGTTGTATGTCACCTTCAATTAAAAGGACTATTTCATATAGTCTGTCAGGGGGAGCCACTCTAGTGTCAGCAGTTTCTATAGTAATAAACGTGTCAGTTGCTGTCACCTTCATATACGGACGCAGTGCTTGCCGCACTATTCTAACCTCCGCTGCACTGTTTAGCAGCTTTAGTGCCCATGTCAGGTTCCGAAGCTGTGTTCTCACTATCTGTGGCATACCTTGCGGTTAATGCAGCAACTTTCTTTTTCTGATACGGAGGGCGTTGACGTGGAAAGTCGTCCTGCTTGCCTTTACCATCACGTCCTTGTGGGGCACACGACCTCTGCCGCGATCTCCTCCACCAGCTTGTGAGACCGATGTTTCCTGTGAAGAACGAGGAGAAGCTAGATCACGAACCTGAAATCTATCAGGAGACCTAATTCTCACGCGATCGCGCAACTCATATGTGCGTTCAGTAGATGCTGGTATTTGCGATGCAGGACGTGAGCCTTGTTTCTGTTGCTGCTTCCCCTGTTTTTTATTTTTCCAATTTTGTTTAGGAAAAACTGGACGTTCGTCTTTAGTAGACTTAACCGTCTGAGTTTGCGTTTGTTCTGTTATTTTAGCAAAAGGCTTAACACCCAAACTATTGTGGCCAAAGGTCTTATAAGCCTCCGCAATAATCTTCCGTAACTGCCGGGGTTTATTGGCGTCGGCGACGAGGTGCGACTCATTAGACACTTGAAAGTTAACCGCATCTCCCTTGACGTTAGCAAGGATGAGATCCGCAACTACGTCAAACACGCCAACAAGCCTCATTCCCAACTCGACCGCCGCCTCCGGACCGTGCCCATCCTGAACACGCTTAATCACGGAGGGCAGTACAGTCATAGACGGTGTGCCGAAGCACTTCGCGTAGACTGCTGCAAATACTTTACCCCAGTTCTCACAATCCGTCACCTCACATACTAAGTCTTTCTGCAAACTAATCGTCAGAATCCTGTGTTTTTCCACAGGAGTCGTATTAGGAAATACTGCTTCCAGCTGGTCAAATTTCTCAGCAAGCCAATAAGGCATATCGTCCTAATTCTGGGGGCGCTTGCCCATTACCGAATTAACCATGACGGGACTAATAGGAATCCCAGCAGGTCCAACTGGTTGTGTCGCAACTCCAGGTGCCCCCACCTGGAGGTTGCGTGAGACGTATTGCACTAAAGCCCTGTGTACCGCTATCAAGGTGGTATGTAGCTGACGTACGTCGTCCACTGGGGCTTGCAAATAACATGTATGTTGTGTGAACCCGGCCAAGACTGGCCAAGTGGCCCCAGGGATAGGCAAGGGGCCTAACCGAACAGGAGTTATGGCATGGGGAGGGCTCCATTTAACCAAATACGATGCTGCCATGCCAAAATCGGAATCTTCTATGTCTTATATGGTGTGTAATTTGCAGGCATCGCAGTGGGAGTGTAAGTATGGCATGTTTTATCATCTGCATTTACTGCAGGAAATGTAACCCAAGAGTCAAAGGGAAACGCTGCATCGGCACTCACCACAAAGATGACTGACATACCATCGTCAGGCACCCCAAACTGCATGATATGATGCCGGAGTGCTGCGCAACTATGCGGTGCTATATTAATATCACCCACGAGGACCCAGAAAAGAAAAACTATTTATACTAAATGTAGCACAAAAAGGGGCAGTAATTCAAAACGCAAACCTTTTTAATTGTCAAGCTTGAATGAACCTATATTTTATCCATATAGGAAGGCTAATCCGTCACTTCTGTCAACCGGAAACAGGAGTGAGGGTGTTGTGGACAAATATATGCACTACTACTAAAGTGCCGACCAAACGTTGGGAGTGCCATGTTGCGGGGATTCTGCTCATGCACAGAACTATGCACAGGAAACAAGTACCTCAGTGACTTGTGATGTACCAAAAAACTCACCTTAGAACCTAGAACCCCTATCCGACTAGCATCAGTGTCTCATTCGTTCTCCATACTACAGCAAAGCTACCAATGATTAGACAACCCAGAACAAGCGACTTAGGGTACTCTCAGGAATGGTAGGAATCAAGAACACTCTTTCGTTTTTATTCTCACATCAGTCCGCAATGTGGGTAATCAGAGACACGGTAAATTTTAAAATGCTTATTTTTAACTACGTGCTGTAAGATGCAGTATTTTGGCTAACATAAGCAGGCAAATGATTAGAAATAAAACTATCAGCATTGTTACAATTCCATAAAACACAAAGGGAGAAATCATGTTATAATGATAGTGGAAACAGGTCTTATAGCGCCTTGTGTACCACCCTCCCCTGGCTAGGAGCTAGGTTTTATAATTATGGAAGGTCTCTAGGTTTAAACAGGGAACCCCATACATCTAAGAGTAGCTGAGGTGAATCACATCACAGGATCAGCAACGCTCTTTGTAGATGGAAAGGTTTTCTCCAAGTGCCAGCATCATGCATGCAATGCAATATTAAATGCTCCCAAGTTTCAGATATTTGCAGCTGTGTGCATGTTGTGTCCAGAGCGTGTGCCGATCAACCTGAATCAACAGCATACATTGTTATTTGACCTTGAAGACTTCTGCACACAGTGTACAGACTGAGGTCGCGGTGTAAGTCTAGGGATGTGAAAAACAAACTGTTCTCATGTGAAGAAAAGCAAGCAGTTTAACTTACAACAACAGATACCTGTAGTGTCGTCTGCAAAAAGCGGCAAAGTGGCAAAATGGCGTTTAACTTCTAATACGCTTATGCTAACATAGCAATGTGTGCAAGCAGAACCCTGTCTTCACTACAACCTGAGCGAGTGGAGATCCAGGACTCCAGGGATTCATTGCTTGGCAAACCAGTTTGAAATGGCATGGGCTTGAGTCCCCTTTGGGACGTTTTTAACATGAACTTCTGACGTTTGCTTTGATTGGCTCCTCACTTGTGTTTTCTTTTGGAAGCACCTTGGAGCCTTGACTTAATTACTTTAGTTGCCCTAATTTTATGTTTAATTTATTGCGCATTGTCATTAGCTTCAGATATCTGATTGAAGTCTCCAATATTTTTGAGCACAGACAGGCAAGTATAAAATTCCTAATGGACGAGTTGTTGCTGATTGTTCTTTTAGCTCAATGCTTTTTGCGTCATGTGTAATGAAGCGTGTTGACTTGATTGGGTTTCTCCACGTCCACACACTCTCTTACTCTCTCCTGCTGGCCTGATGGTCTCAGATTAGCTTGGTTTATTTTCCCTAGCTGACTCAAGGGGTACTGCCTGTAACTCAGCTGGGATTGAGGGAGAAGAGGTGACCTGGAACACCCGTCAGAATTTTGATGTTCTGTTAAGTCTGTGGATCCAACACTGGCAGCCCAGGTACCCAACTGAACAACAAGCAGTAACCTGTGCTGCGAACAGTGGGTGAGTCACTTACTTCTTCTCAGGTTTCAAGAAATATGCGTGGCTACCAATGATCTTCTAGCGATGCGGGCACTGCACTATGCTGCAGCCTGATCCATTCCTAGAAAGATCAGGCCTCTGCGGCGGTCCTGTGGTGACAATCCAGCGGTGATCCTGGTGGACTCCCCTAGAGGTGGTGAGCTGCCAGTCTCCACCCTAACCTTAGGATTTTATCCTCCTCCACTCACAGATACCCTAGTGTGAGCATGAGGGTGCGTAAGTACAGGCAAACTAAGTCACTGCTGATTGCTGCTGCTGGCAACACAGACAGCGTGCTGGGTTGTGTCGGTGAATCGGCAAGCAGCACAGCCTGTACACAGATGGATGATGTATCCAGAAGGAGAAAAGTCAGGAGAGGGAGTGGCCTGGAGCTAAGAAACCCCCCTCACTCACATTTTTTCTCATCTTGACTTCTCCTATCCTTTTCTTCTATGCACTGGCCTCCATGCTCTGTCCAGTAAGCAGTGGCAGCTAGCAGTAAGTGGTAGCATCAGTAACAGAAGTGATAACATAAGCGGGTTCCATAAACAGCCGTAAGCCACATTGGTGTCACCTTCCTGTGACCCTCTGCTGAGTGGCACCCCCCCCCGAGCCCACTGCCCAGTGGCAGGGAGATGACATGGGGATTATGAAGACAACAAGATCTCTACCCTGGGGGGATGGGGAGCAGCACACATTTGGGGTCAGTCAGTGGCACAAGCAACCCCAGCTGCTTTTGCAGCGCTTTGGAGCTCCGCCCACTACACTCCGCATGAGAATCTGCCAGACTTGACTAATCGATCGATGTTATGTTATGTTAAATACATTTTATAATGTGCACAGCTACCCAAAAAGGGTTTCCCAGCGCAAGCCTGAAGAAGCCATAAAGTATGACAAATGAAGGTTATTGATTAAACAGCCAGGGTTTTAGTTGTTTACAAAAATTAGAGTACAGTGTTTCCTTGCGGATCATAGTGTCTGAACTGGGGTGGCAAAGTGAACTAAAGAATGAAGAGTGATTCAGCCCAGATCTGTAACTGGGGGTGAGTGTTTGAAAAGTTTCAGCACTCCGTCCATCATCTCTTTGTGTTTGCCTTGTTTTTTATAGCCAAAAAATCCACCTGTGAAGATACTGGCCCATTTCTAATTGGACAGAATGGTATCCCATCCAGATTACAACTCCCTCCACTCGTAATCAACCCCATAATCCAGATTAGACATTTACAGCCCTACATGTTAAACTGAAAAAGAAACATGTTAACCTAAGACCGCATGAAGTTGATAAATAGCAGGAGATATGTGCACATACAGCAATATTTTCTAACACAAATAATTTCAAAAGATTAAACAAGATTAAGGAATGTGTACCATGTTTGGCAGTGATTGCTCCTCAATGGTGAACCTTGAGCAAGCGGATGCATTTTCCTCTTCTGTGGAAGCCACAGGAGCTGTCTGAACAATCTGAAAGACAAGAAGGTGAAAATGTCATGAATTCCAAATGGACATGGGTAAATATATTTTCAAATGACATTTGTGTACATAATATATTGTACTAGGATAAAGGTGTATAGCTAGAGATGACCAAAAGGTCTTTGTAAACTCTTCACTATTTTTACTTGTGCTGCATTTTTGTTGTGACTCATCCTATTGTTTGGTAGCTGAATGTGTCATGTATATTTCCTATTTTGATGGTCCTCAAATCATTCTATATTTTGCAATTGTGTGTGGGATTACTTTGTCGATGCATTACTGGTGTTCATTGTAGCAAATCATGCCTAGGCTTTCACTCTGGGATGACTGTTTTGTCATTCTTGTGAGTTAGACCCCTGAAACATGTCTCCAGTGGCTTTGGATCCGCTGGAGTAGGATGGTATCTCTTGTTCTGTGCTGTGAGTTCATCAATGCCCACAGATGTCCTGCTAGGGAATGACCTAGAGAACACTATCTGCAAGGAAGTGGAGGTCTGGCCTGGAGATGCTGGCATTGTCTGAGTGGGTATTTATGACCACATGATGTATGATATTCTATCAGGTGATTCAGAAGGACTTGGAGCCTGAAACAGTAGCCCTGGTGCCTGCTACAAAGAGGAGGGGTAGAGGGAGTCAGAGACACTCCCTGGAATTTCCAACAGTCTGGGAAGCTGAGCCTAGGGGTTGAGCCTGGGCGTGAACGGTCCTGGAACCTACACAAAAAGGCATTGCTGCCCTTGGAGACCTATCAGAGCTGGTCCTGTTGCAAGCCGCAGAAGGATCATCTCAGGCAGAATTCAGAAAGGCATAGAAGGTGTCCCTGACTATAGAGGGTGATGGTGACAGGGGGAGGCCCAAAAAAATGGTAATACCTCTAGTGATCACCACATTTATTGGGAGAATGGTCTCCTGTATAGTTATCCTAATGTTCCTGAACTCGAGTCAACCAGAGTGTTGGTGGTCCCCAATGCAATGGGGCCTTCCTTCTGGAGTTCGTGGCCTACCCTGGCAGAATATTTTGGGACAGACCAAAACCCTTGGCAGCCTGGACACCTACTTTTATTGGCCTCCATTGAGGACTACACTTTGTAAGTTCTGTGTTATCTGCCTGGCCAGTGGTTACTCAGGGGTAAAGCGGTAGGCTTTAACCATCCCTTGTTGTGGAAACTCCCTTTGAGAAGGAAGGTTTTGATATTGTTGGCCCTATGGACCCCAAGATAGTCTTAGGTAACATACTTATCTGGTCTTAGAAGACCATTCCACAGAGTACCCCGAGTTCATAAGTATAAGAACAATGATTACACCTGTGATGGCCAGGGCACAAATGCTGATATCTTCCCACAGGAGGTTGTGTCTAGTAGGGGAACCAACTTCATACCTGCCCACATGAAAGTCATGGGGTCACCCTCAAGAGCTCCACACCATCCTACCCCAAACAAATGGGCTTGCTAAGAGGTTTAGCATGAATTTGGGCCTGTCAGTGACCCTGAGACAGAAACAAGGTGAATCAAACCGAAGCTAAGATGCACCACAAATTTATAAACAGTGTCAATATATCTATATCAAAATCAATTTCAGAGGACAAAGTAATCCTTGATTTCAGTTTCTTTATTCCAAATTCCTTGGACAGAAACAAGGTGTTGTGTTGCCAAGCCTTCTCTTTGTCTAAAGGAAAATACCCCAGAGGGGAGTAGCTTCAGGCCCTTTGATCTTCTGTTTGGCCATCCTGTTTGAGAACTTCTCAGTCTTGTGAAGGAGGGGTGGAACTAAGCTCCCAAGAAATCCCCACAAGATGTTATAAGTGTCATGTTATCCGTCGAAGCTCAGTTGAGGTACTTCATAATGTCAGTGAAAATTCAGAGGCCAGCCAGGAAATTATGATACAGTGGTATGACTAGAAGGCCGATCTAATAACGTGCCAACTGGGCCAAGAAATGTGGGTTATGGAGTCCACATAACCCCACGCCTTTCAGGAACAATAGTCAAGGCCCTACAAGAAAAAGGGTAAATAGAGTTAGGTCATTTACCTAGTCGACCTCCAGACACCTAGGAACCCCTAAAGGGTCTCTGCATGTCAATTGATTGAAACCCCACTTCAAGAGGTCTGAAGTGACAACGCTCATGGTGACAAATGACAATGAGTAGGAGATTGAAACTTTCCTAGACCTACTGCCCTACAATGAGCAGGATGGGTCAGTGGAAGGGCTGTCCTCTCCACTACACTGACCACAGAGCAGCAGAGGGACTGTCACCAGTAACTGGGGCAGTTCTCCTTTCTCTTCTCTCTTGCATCCGAGCGCGAAGACTGATGTACCCATGATATTGATGCAGGGGACAGCATGCCTGTCAAAACAAGAATTACAGACTGTCTAATAAGATTACAGCCAGCATCAAGGGTGAGGTTTTCAAGATGCTGGGGCTGACTGAGCCCTCCTCTAGTCCCTGGTCGAGCCCAATGGTTTCGGTACCAAAGGTGTGGACTACAGGGGCCTCAATTCAGTCTCCAAGACTGATGCTTATCCCATACCTAGAGCTGAGGAGCTCATTGACCGGTTAGGGGCTCCCAAGTTCCTCAGCACCTTTAATTTGACATAAGGGCACTGGCAGATGGCCCTAACCAAAAGAGTGAAGGAGGTGTCAGCATTCTCAATACCAGATGAGCATTTTCATTTTAGAGTATTGCCTTTTGGGTTTAAGAATACACCTGCCACCTTCCAGAGGCTGATCAACCTGGTCATAGCTGGGCTGGAAAACTTCAGTTCAGCCTACCTGGATGAGATTGCTGTCTTCAGCTCAAGCTGGAATGACACCCTGTACCATCTCAAAAAGTACTTAAGGCCCTGCAACAAGCATGCCTGACTATCAAGTCTAGTAAGTACCATATAGGGCAGGAGATTTGACAAGGTATATGGCACTATTGTTGCCCTCTTGACTGAGCTGAGTTTCAACAAGCAGCCCAAGAAGGTGATCATGTCAGGGTTGTGCCAGAAGTCTTTGACATCCTGAAGGAAGCCATGTGTTTAGGACCAGTACTTAAGGTATCTGACTTCAGTGAGGAAATCTTTTTGCAGACAGATGCTTCAGAAGATGATATTGGGGCTGGCCTGTCACATCTAAACAATGAGGGCCAGGACCAACCAGTAGCCTTCAACAGCAGAGATCGACTACCCAATAAACAAAGATGTAGTGCAATTGAGAGGAAAACATTTGAAGTGGATTGGGCACGAAAGAAACTAAGACCATACCTGTTTGAGATTCCCCTGATTTTTACCTTAACTGTATTTGCTGGCTATAGAGCTCTGCATGACTTTACCCCTGCTAACTACTAGAAAAAGGCCTGTGCTCACTCTTTTAACATGGTGGAATTGGCCTACAACTAATTGGCACATTTAATTTACCTGTAAGTCCTGAATATATGGTACAAAGGGCACAAAGGAAAATGAAATATTGCATTGGGTTGTGTTATATTGTGATGATTTCTAGAGCTCACACTATTATCCAAGAGGACATGTTCAAGGTGTGTTGAGCAGTTTTCGATGTTAGGCAGTTGCATAGGTGACAGGCCTTCAACTCTCTTTCAACTTTCAAGGAAACCATACTTGGTCTTGGAGAGCTTGTTTTGTGGCAACTATTATACGTTGACCTTCAAAGGCCACTTCAATTATCTGTTGTCACAGACTCTCCGGAATGACAATTCTTGAACCTCTCAGATTATACCTTCTTGCTTCATTAATATATTATTGTACTTACGTCTTAAGTTTTCTAACCCATGAAACAGCAAAGGGAGCTGAATTATTATTTCATGATGAGCATTAATGTTGTGGTTCACTGATAAAAGTCCCATATTAGCAGCTGTGCTGAAACTGAGTAGACAGGTACTTGGTGCCATACCTTGAAGCACTTGAACACATGCTTAAACTGTTGTTTGTTTGTGTTTCATCCATTCGATGAACGAACCTTGAATTTCCAATGGAGTCGATGCAGCCCATGTATACACTTTAGTTTTCGAAGGCGTAAGTCGTGTTAAGGGATACAGTTCATTGTACTCCTCCTTAGTCATAATTTATCGATGTACTGCTGTCAATAATGAAAGGTATTGAACAATGATTTATTTACAGTGTAATGTTCGGACAATCTTTAATTCACTTTGGTACTTTTTCATGTTCAGTTTTCTCTGACTGGTATTTTTCTTCACATGCAACCAGCCAAACATGCACATGTTTTTCTGAGCTAATAATCAACATTGCACAACCATCTTCTTCACGTTAACTTGATATTGCTAGAGAATAACTTTTTGAAGATGATTTAGATGATGATCAACTTTGTTTGGTGTCGAGTTGCCTCAACTGGTGTTGTCGCTCGTCCTTGTGCGTGTTTGTTGAACGTCGCTTCCGGAATGTTCAGGAGACATTTTGTCTTCACACTGGGATGCACTTTTTTCTTCGCCTTGCAAAACATTACAAAATGGTTCACCTTCTAACAGCCTTTGCATATCTACCCAATAGCGGGACAATTACCTTCGTGTAGAAACGAACATTCACACCTGAAGCACAACCTCTTTTTCCATGGAGACATCAGTTTGTGTACTTGAGCCTTGTGCTTCTGATTACTTTTCATGTTCATGACTGACTCTCTCTGGGCACCTCCAGCCTCCATGTCAGCAACTTGTCAATTGGCATGCTCTTCAGCTCTAGCAGCCATGAGAACTTGCTCTGCACTTAGAATTTCTCTCAGCATACGTCATCTGATTAAATATGACAGTCATCTGTCAAAAACTCTGAGATTTATTGCTTCCTCATCATTAAATTCATTGAATTTTGAGAGTTTGATGAGCGTATCTAGTCTCTCCATAGATTTGTTGATGGTTTTACCAACTTTCTATCATGCTGGACTGAAAATGTATCTTTCATAAACTACGTTGGGCATTGGATTGAATTTGAGATTCAAGGCGTCTTTAATCTGACGGTATGTAACTTTGTCAGCTCGTGATATTTTCATTATGGCTTCTTTTACACCTTCACCAGCAATATTTTTAAGGTATTTGATAATCTTGTTATCTGTTTCTGTTAGTGTCTCAATGAAATCATTAAATGTCTCTATCCAAGCAGTCCATCTGTCACCAATATTCAGCTTTTTGGCGGTATCGAATAGTGGTGGTGGTTTCAGGAAGGCAACAGTATTGTAGACTGGTGTGGAACTTCCTGATATTGAGGGTAGCAGTCTATCCGATGCTGTTTGGTGATCTTGTTTATGCAAACCATTGATTAGGCTTTACGACATGCTGGCCTCTGGATCATATTTGATAATGAATGGAAACATTTCTTGGTCTCCATCGCAAAAACAACTTTTCACTATTCCAATCACCGCTCTCAGCCTTTTTTAAAATCTTTGAAGACCTATGAAGTTGTTCTGAGCCCCACTCGGCAGCATTGGTTGTGTGCCACTTTGGGAATGGACTGTTCTGTAAGCACAACCCCAGGCACTTCTTGGGCCACTTTACCCAGTGCTGTGGTATGATGGCTGTCTGTAATCACTTCCTGTAAGCAAATTACCATATTTTGTATCTGAATCACATTGTTCTTAGACTTTGCTTTGCACTTTCTGACTCCTGATTGATATCTGCCTTGCAGCACTTCTGGTCACAGCTTTATCTTGCAATTTGCTGTAGCTATTTTCAGCTGTTTCTAAACCTGGTTGTATCCGCCTGTGCCATTATTACTCTTTATGATGTATAGCTCTATGTTGTGTAGTAGCAGGGTACCTTGCTTTACTGTCGCTATTTGTAGCTGTTTCAAAACCTGGTTGTATCTGTCTTTAGCATTTTTACTCCGTATGATGTGTAGCTCTATGTTGTGTAGTAGCAGGGTACCTCTCTTTACGGTCTTACCAGCAGGTTCTTCGTTGACATTGTTTAAAGTTTACACCAAACTTTCATAATCTTCAAATGCTTCACATCGGCTGGAGTTGCTCTTTGACTCCACATATGCCAAGTGATGATCCTGTACATAGATGGCGGCACACATAGCACACATGAGTAGTTTAATTGGACCACAGCAAACTCTCTGGGAGAGCACTGTTGATCTTGGGTTATTTATTCCCTACCTCATTGCCAGTTGCCGCTTCCTCCCTAGCCTGGATGCCAGCCAAAGACTACGCCAAAAACAGAGCTTGGTATTACATATTTGTAGTCTTCTGTGTGTAATCGCAAACTCAGCATTCTAAGCTGGCATTCACTTTACTACACTCAAACACTTACACCACAGGTCTACGGAGTCCATCTGGGGCCAAAAGGGTTCATCAACAAAGTGGTATCAGTTCCTAAAAGAGATAGAGAAAGGGACTCTGCGACCTATTACGGGTGTGAGTGAAGATGCTGGTCTCCAGATAACGGTTGATCGTGCTTGATGTGGAGGTGAAACTCCTATTGGTTTTATGCCCTCACACACCCTTGCGAGTGTAAAGCATCATCATTGGGCAGTGCTCCTCGTGGGGGTGGCGCTGCAGTCCCTCACGGGCCTCACAAGAGGGCTCTTTAGTGGAGATCTTTTTAGGAGGTGCTGCACTTGTGCCTGTAGGTGTGTGGGACAAATGCATCTGTGCAAGTGAAGGTAAAATTACCTATCAGTACCAAAGTTAGTTTAATGAAGGGTCCTTTAGGTAAATTAAAAAGTTGTGTGGTTTTGGAGACTCTCCTTAAGCAAATAAAGGGAGGGACCAGTGTGTTCCTGTTGCTCCCAAACCATAAAAAAGTGTGTGGTGTTTAGAAGTGATTCGTGGTTGACATGTTTCGCTTGGCCTTTGGTCCCTAATGGATCCATGTGAGCTTCCTCAGAACTGTGTGCATGAAATAATAGACAGTAGGAATCAGGAAAAGACACCCTATAATCCCACCATACCCATTGTCAGGTCAGGGAAAATGCCTCTGTGTCCGAGACACGTATTATTCGTGTGCTCTAAAACCCAAACCCTTCCCAAGTAGAAGAAGGGCCCCGCCGGCGAGTGGTCCGGCTGCCGAGTGGAGTAAGCTTCTCTCCCTCGTTGCGGAGCCTGTCAACCTGTCTCCTGATCAGGATCGCCGGTGCCAAAAGTGTTCAGTCACTGCTAACTCACACAACACTACAGGCCCTATAGTCACTGCATGCTAGACAAGAGTTAGACACCACAAGTTGGTTACCAAAGCCAAGAATATGGCAGACGAAGCTGGCGTTCCAGCACTCTAATGCAACATTACTGTATAGAGTAACATTGGTTAACTCATGCTTATGGATTGAGTATGTGTATAATACGTTATGAACTTTGTTAATGGTATGCATTTATTCTGTAATTAAAGAGCACACATAACCAGGGACTGCGGTGTCAAAGGCTTGGTTCCAAAGCCAAGACGGTGGCAGCCCAGGCACCAGCATTCCAATGTAAGTTCTGATGTGTAGACATCATGATGTACTATGGAAACACATCATAGCATTACTACATGTGTGAATATTATTTTGTCTTAAGTCACAAATCTTCATGTACATTTAGAGGCATGACAGGTTGGTGTGGCTGTTTCTAAACCTACCCTGCATGTCTGTGTTCCCTTTCCATCTCTGCATTAGGTTATTCCTAGAATGTTGAAATAGGTAAATGGTATGTGTGTGTGGTATCATAGGTCTAGCCAAAAAGGGCAAGGAGTCCTCTTTTGATAGAAGCAGATCTTAGCCAGTCCTTTATTGATGGCTATTTGTTTCTAAACACACGTTCATAATAAAATGTTATGTTAGGAATGTTTACTGAAATATCAATACATTTAGGAGTCCTGTTTTTACCAGTTCCATGGTCAGAATGGAGGTCCATATGTGTTCTCAGAAATGGCAGCCTATCAGGAAATCCTCAGAATCAAGCATCTCCCAGTCCCTCCCAGCTGTTCCTGATGAGCTTTAGGAGAATGTTGACAGAGATGTGTTCTCCGCTGTCCAGGGATAGGTCAAACACTCAAGGCTGGAGCCTGAAGTGAGAGATGATTATTAAAATCTTTCACCAAAGTCCCACTGGGACAAGTGGTCTTGGACTGGCATAGTTAGTGCTGAAAATCTGGAATAAATTATTTATCTGCTTTGGGGTAGGGTGGGGATTGTGAGGATTTTCTTGAACCATATTGATGTACGTGCAGATTATTGGTTCACCGGTGATCTTTCCTGCAGACCACTGGAGATAGCTTGAGGGTCCATGGAACTGGTAAAATAGGAGGGGGTCTCATTGGCACCTGTGGCATATTTCCTTTGCATGTGCCAGTCTAAAGATTTGTGTACAAATCACAGCAAGGTACTAACACAATGATTATGAGAGCATTAGTAAGGGCGACTTAGAACAAAACGGAATTCTGTATGCTCAGATGGGGGTCCTGTGCTCATAGTGTCATGGGACTCAAGTTGCTTCCTACCAATGATGACAGAAAAGGCTGAAAACCGTCTATGGTTGCTTGGTTTACCCTTCCTAGGGTACCTGGTCGGGCAATTAAGCTGGATGGTTTCTTTTGGAGCCGAACTAAAACTTATTTGCATGAGATGGCTTCTGAGGGATACTCTTACTTGCAGATTCTTCAACTGTTGAACATCCCCCTGGCATCAGACTGGATCTCAAAAGCTTCAAAGCATAGAGGACATTGGTAGAGGGCACTGGACTCAGTTGGGGCCATACGTGATGTCAGACGACACCACAGAGGCTATTAAGTACCCACCTCAGCCAATCAACAGCAGTGCTCTTTTTTTCACACCTTTGACGTAGATCTGGAGCATCACCCTCTGGGGAATTTTCCTCACAGATTTCCAAATTCTTTGCAGCACCAATAATATCTCCTCCCAAGAAGTACATGTTCAAACCCTGTGGGGTAGTGAGGGGCAGATGCCCATTACCGACCCTTACACTGTCTATCCATGGTGTTTAGGGTTCAACTGTCACTCAAAGGCCTGCTCCTTGTGCCCAAGAATGCATCACAAGGCCATCAAGGACTGGAGGCCAAACCTTTCATGGCCAGAGCAAAGAACAACCATCAATGCTGGAAGCAGTCCAGGATCAGTTTTCGCTCTCCATCATCTTGTTCAGGCAAGAAAAGAGGAAATACAAGCAGGATAAGAAACATTCAAGAGGTAAGTCCTCCCGATGTTCTCCATCTCCCACAGGACCTTTGTTCTCGGAACCAGAACTTGTTGGTCTGATGCCAGTAGATAGTTTGTGAAGCCCTGATTCTCCTATGGTCCAAGCTCTGGACAGACCTCCATCATTCCAGGTGCCCTCGGAGCCTACACCTCCACCACTTGAGTCTCCAGGGCCAGCGTGCACCTTCCATGAATTCTTGACTTTGGGCTAGGATATAGAAGCATTAATTAAAGCCATGTATTTAATTTTGTCTATTGGCCTCCACATCATTTGGCGCTCCTTCAGGCCCAGGGGCCCTGCCACGACTTCTAATGCTCCTGCCTTTCAAACCAACACCCTTCGGCAACACATTGTCAGAACCTGTGCCTTCACAAAACTGTTGACCAGGCTCTCTAGTTATTGGTGCCACAACTTCCACCGCCTCCACCACCACCACCTCCAGATACAGCAAGGATGGTGCTGCAGACTAATGTCAAGCTCCAGTACCATTCCAAGAGAGAGACTCAAAGGTTGCTAGGAGAAGAGCACACCTCCATGAAATATTTGGGATGGACTCTGACCCTGTGGAGTACCTACCCTGTGATGGTTCCACCTAGGATCCTCTTGATTTCCAGAGCCTGTCTTTAGTAAGTGGCTTAAATAGGTTCCTATACCTAGCTATGGAATTCTCCACTCAAACACCAATGCCTGAGATAGTGTCACTGCACAAGGTCATGTTAAAACCTGTGCAGATTTTGGACTAACAGCTACTATCGGCTGAGAAGAAAACCACTGTCCTCATTGAGGCCCTCCTACCCTCGTCAACCTCCTCAGAACCAATTCCCCCCTTCCATGAAGCTGTGCTAGAACCTGTGTTAACTGAGTGGGGAAAGCCCTCCTCTATGCTGGCAGTTAATAGACTTGATGCCCGCTGTTATCACATGGTTCCTTGTGATGCACCCTTCCTCTCCACACACCCTTTTACCAGAAAGTCTAGTCATCCAAGCTTTTTGTTTGGGGTCTCAATCTGGTGGTGCTTTTCCTATGGCTCCTGCTGACAGACAATCAAAAAGCCTGGAAGGTTGAGGCAAGAAGACCTTTTGTGCAGGGCGAATAAACTTAAAGTCTCTCAATGTCAACTGCCTTCATACCCTCTTCAACCATGCCTTGTGGGACATGGTCCAAATGATTCTACTGCATGTCCGTGCTGAAATGAAGGATAATTTCTGAGACTGTTTCGCAGATGGTCAGAATGCTTTTTGGCACATAATTAAGTCTGGACTGGACACTGAGGACTCCATCATCCAGCCATGGGTACCTCCATTTCATTGTGACATTGTGCTTGGCTCAGAACATCCAGCTTTTTCAAATTTACAAGCCAAACTCATGCAACTCCCTATTAATGGGGTACGCCTGTTTGCAGACAAGGCAGACAGGCGCAGTTCAAGGCTCTTTTTTTTGCCATTTTCATGGCTTTGGAAAAGTCTCTACCTTTTGACCCTGGCAGTACCAATCACTGCTTCAGCAGCAGCCTATCCCCCTCTTCTGTCAATACATAGACCGTAGTAAAGGAAATTGCAGCAAATCTGGCTTGCAACCTTTCTCTTCTTCTGCTTCATACCCCGCATTACCAGGGAAGCAGGCCTATTCTGATGGATACATCTGCCTGTGGATTCCTCACCTTATGAATATCCCCTGCTCCAGCATTCCGTGAAAACTTTTCCTAGCTCTCCACGATGACGAGGTCGTCACAATGCTATGGTTGGGCATGCGGCTCCGCATGACGTCACTGGAGCCATAAGAGGGCCACGTCAGGGTGATGACGTCAGTTCCCTTTTTTCCGCGCTGTTGACGCTAACAGTTTTTTCTGGGACTCTCCATACTTTCTGCTAGATACTTTGTATTTTTCCTTCTGTGGTTTTGCCATGTCTGCTCCAAGGAAGTCGGGTTTCAAGCCCTGCAAAGAGTGCGGGGGTCATATGTCGATCACTGACCCCCATGAGGACTGTCCGTGGTGCTTATCGTCAGATCACGACGTCGAGGGCTGTTCGTGCTGTAGAAAGATGAACCCGAAGGCGTTGAAGGAACGGGAAGCCAAACTGTACATGGCTAAAGTGAGAAAAGAAAAAAGGGGTCGAAAACATTCGAAGTCGAGGTCGTTGACTTCACATGATTTGAAGAGGATGCACAAGAAGAAGAAGAGGCATGGATCTCAGCGCCGTTCGTCGAAGCCTGTGGTTTAGAGGTCGCCTTCTCCGGCTCCTCAACGTCGTGTTAAGGACATTGTCTCTCCTTCACCTTCAGTGTCTCCTCAAGTGAATCCGACCCATTCTCCTTCGTACAAGGGGACTCCGGCGCAGTCACTGACGCCGAGATTTTCTCTGACTCCGGAATGTTTGTCGGAACCGTCTGATGCTGAGGCTCCTTCAGTTCCTTTGGCTGTGCCTGTGACCCCGGTGGTTCCGACTCCGGAGGTGCCTCGATTGGATCTCGAACCGGCGCAGTATCCTCAATTTCCAGCGCCAGGTTCGAATCTCTCGCATTTTTTAAATGCTATGTATGGTGTGTTTACCGGGGCCTCATACCCTTCTGATGCACCTTCAGGTCCCGTGGGTCCTCTGAGAATTTATATTGGGTGTGCCTCACCATTATCCTCAGGCCCCATTCGTGCCATTCATGCTGACGACGCCGTCCTGGCATTTCCCAGCTCCGAGGATGTCGACGCCGTATGTGCAGTCCCTGGCTCCGTCTGGCGACGTTTCTTCTCGGATTCGTTCGGCGCCGGCTGCTGCTGTGGATCCTTCTTCGACGGCACTCCCGGAGCGATCGACGCCGTGTGTGGCGCCACCAACGCCGCAACCGAAGATGCGCTTGAGGAGAGAGGTGCAGAGGTTGTTAGAGGAGGAGCGGTACCAGGCTGAAGAAATGGAGGAAGGTGAAATTTATGAGTCTGAGGATATGTTCGAGGGTCTGTGTGAGGCAAGTGGACTTGACAACTCTCCGGAGTGGGACTTTGCTTCTCAGAAATCTTCCCCCTCGAAGGAAGTTGCACCTTACCATACTCTGATAAGGAAGGCTGCAGAGCTCTTGGATCTGCAGCTCCCTATGGCTGAGTATAAGCCTAATCTGCTCACAGAGGTGCTTCACTCTCCGTCCTATGTGGTTGAGCCACTTTTGCTGTTTAATGATGCCTTGATGGAGCCAATCCTGGAGGTGTGGTGCAATCCTCTTTCTGCTCCTGCAGTTTCAAGATCGGTGTCCAGAAGGTACAAGCCTGCTCCAGGGGATCCTCTGATCCTTTCGTCTCATCCTTCGCCCGAGAGTTTGGTGGTGCAGGCTTCATGTTCAAAGCAGTCCACGGGTGCCTTTCCGCAGGCTTTTTTTTAAAACAAAAGAGAGAGCTAGGACCAGTAAATGGCCGTCTTTGTCCCTAAAATATATCTGAAATCAACTAAGAATGCCACACTATATGGCTATCTGACATAGTGATGTCTGGCACCTCAAAGATTTATTATGAAAACCCTCACACACCAACCTAGTTGGTGTCATGCTTGATCATCGGGTCCCAGCTGAGTAGCCGAATGCTACTCTGCTGTGCTGCAACACCTGATTACAGTGGAGCTGGTTGTGGGTGTCAGTGAGTGTGATGAAGTGATGAGATGTTAAAAATACCTCTGGGATTCTGCCTGATAATTACTTTATTCCCAGTGATCCAGGGTATATTAAAAACGAAAGCGTGGATAATGTATCAAGACTATTAATTTATATCTCAATTATCCTTGGTGAGTATGGCTTTGAAGTCCATCAATGCTACCTGTTAGTTGGGTAGATACATTCATGCCCTTATGGACTCTGCCAAACAGCTCCTTCCAAAATTATCTGAGGAAAATCGGGGAAATTTCAGTGAGGTACTGGAAGACTCACAGGCTGCGGCTCACCAAGTCATCCAGTCTGGCCTGGACACGGCAGATTCGGTTGCCAGGGTGATGGGCTCATCCATTGCTATGAGAAGGCATGCATGGCTAAGGTCTTCTGGGTTCTCTCCTGATGTACAAGCTGCCCTTCTCAATCTTCCTTTTTACGGATCTAGACTTTTTGGAGAAAAAGCTGACTCTGCTTTGAAAAGGTTCAAAGACAGTAAGGCCACAGTGAAATCCTTGGGTTTACAGTCTCAGGCAAAGGGTTATGACTATAGAAGATACCGTGGCTTTGGGAAGTCTTCCTTTCGTGGTTCCCGTCAGCCACAGCAACAGCAACAAAACCCCTTGTACAAGTCCTACAGGGGTTAGGGCAGAGGTCGCCTTCGTGTAGCGGGTCATCAGCCCTCCTCCTCCTCCTCTATCTCCCCAGCCCCTCCTGGTAATGCAGGAAAGGAGCCCTAGATCCACCATCCTGGATCATGCAGGTCCTGTGGGGGGCCGGCTTACCCATTTTCTACAGGATTGGAAATTAGTCACTTCGGACCTTTGGGTTTTAGATCTGGTAGAAAATGGGTACGCCCTTCCCTTCAGGGAATTCCCTCCTCCTTACCCTCCTTGCCCAGGATTTTGCATGGAGGATCATTTACTTCTTCTTCAGAAGGAGGTGCTTGTCCTGTTACAAAAAGGTGCGATAGAGTTGGTTCCGGTGCAGGAAAGGGGTCAGGGATGCTACTCCCGGTATTTCCTGATTCCCAAGAAGGATGGCAGTTTACGAACCATCCTGGATCTCAGAATCTTGAATCTGTTTCTCAAGCAGGAAAGGTTCAAGATGCTCACCCTAGTGAAGGTTCTTCAGGCGCTGCAACAAGAGGACTGGATGGTGTCCATCGACCTGCAGGTTGCGTATTTTCACATCCCAATCCTAAAGTCGCACAGGAAGTATCTCAGGTTTACGGTTGGTTCACAACATTACCAGTTTGCAGGCCTTCCATTTGGTCTTACAACTGCACCTCAAGTCTTCAACAAGGTGATGGCGGTGGTGGCTGCCCATCTCATGAGGGCATGGATCCCAGTTTTCCCCTACCTGGACGACTGGCTTCTGAAGGCAGAGTCGCCAGAGATGGTGCGCCGTCATCTGCAGGTAACAACTCAGCTGTTGTTCAGATTGGGTTTTTTGATAAAAGTGCCCAAATCTCACCTGGTGCCCTCTCAGCGCAACCTGTTTATAGGGACAGTACTGGATACCACTGTGTGTCGAGCTTTTCCTCCTCCACAAAGGATTCTCGACATTCAGGAAATGATCTCTTTGTTTCACAATGGAGCGGTTGTTCTAGTTCTGAAGGTCCTACTCCTGCTCGTTCTGTTCGCCTCCTGCATTCTGGTGGTCAACCATGCACACTGGCACATGAGGGCGCTCCAGTGGTGTCTCAGCAGGCAGTGGTATCAGAACAACGGGGATCTCAGGGAGTCAGTCAGGATCTCCAGAGAAGTTGCAGCGGATCTGTCTTGGTTGACAGTGGAGGACAATCTGTCTCAAGGAAAGCCCTTTCATATTCCTCCATGTGTGGCCACAGTGATAACGGATGCCTCTACCCTAGGGTGGGGTGCTTATCTGGGGGATCTGGAGATCAAGGATCTTTGGTCTCCAGAGGAAAGATTGCTTCATATCAAGCTTCTGGATTTGCGGGCGATACGTTTGGTGCTCAAGGCCTTTCTCCAGTCCTGAGGCGAAAAGCCGGGAGCTGGAGGTACGAGGACCTTGCTGAAATTGCTTTTTAAAATCACAACTGCTTTTAATTCTTGTAACATTGTGTGGTGTCACTTACTCTCTCTCTGTGTTTGCAAAGCGCCACTACCTGACATCTTCTGCAGCGCACAGACGATCTTGTCTCTGCTCGCGCTTGGCATTTCTCGAGCGGCCGCCATCAGCACAGGCGTGCGCGCTGACAACGCCCCCTACAGGCCACGCCCTCTACAGGCCACGCCCCCTCTTACCCTTCCTACTTAAGCGCTGAATCACTAGCGCTGGGTAGATTGCTTTCCCAGTCCTGAGGCGAAAAGCCGGGAGCTGGAGGTACGAGGACCTTGCTGAAATTGCTTTTTAAAATCACAACTGCTTTTAATTCTTGTAACATTGTGTGGTGTCACTTACTCTCTCTCTGTGTTTGCAAAGCGCCACTACCTGACATCTTCTGCAGCGCACAGACGATCTTGTCTCTGCTCGCGCTTGGCATTTCTCGAGCGGCCGCCATCAGCACAGGCGTGCGCGCCGACAACGCCCCCTACAGGCCACGCCCCCTTCTGTTATACAAATGTGCATGCACAGGAAGCGCAGCGGACGAGCGCAGCGGGAGCGCCGTTTGCGCGCCGAAGGCGCGCCTAAGGCAAGCCCGTCTGCGCCCGTCCGCGACTGTCTGGGGCTAGGGGCGCGTCACTCTGCCCCGCTCACCACCTATACCCCGGACCAACTACACAAGCTCCAGGGACCCTGGCCCATCGCTACCCCCACCTGTTCCCGCATCCTCTCTCTTGGTCTTTCTCCTGCCGCTCCCTCTCACATCCCCCTTCCCACAGTTGACCCCTCTCTCTCGTCCAGTAGCATCACCCCTCCCACTACCCCTAAATCCCTCACGGTGTTCTATCTCAACACTCGGTCAGCAGTCGCCCATGCACACGAACTCTCAGTCCTGCTGGATCTTCAAGCCCCTGATCTTCTTTTCCTAACCTTACCGGCCTCCTACTACGCCCTTCGGGCTGATCGCCCTCCCGGCAGAGCTGGAGGCGGCGTGGCGGTCATCGCACGCACCGATCTCCCCTTTCAAATTCTGTCCCTGCCTGATATCGCGACCACCGAATACTTGGTTATTCGCACTACCTCCATTACTCCCCTTCTGACCTGTTTTCTCACCTACCGCCCTCCTCAATCCCCTGTACAGTTCCTTTCTGACTTCTTGGAAGTCCTGGCTACCATTACAGTTAATAACTCTTCTATCCTACTCCTAGGCGACTTCAACTTCTGGCCTTCCGACCCAGCTGAATGTTCGTCCTCTAAGGAATTCTCTGAAACCCTCCAATCCCTCAACTTCACCCCCCATGTCCACTCCCCCACCCACATCAAGGGTCACACGCTTGACCAGATCTGGTCCCTAAACTGTCCCGTGGAATCCCTCTCTATTTCGCCTTGCACTTGGTCCGACCACCACCTTATCTCTTTTTCCCTACCCATTCACCCCCCAGCCAAACCCCCTCGCCCCAAAAACATCTGGGTTCGAGCATGGGGCTGTGTCAACCCGGAAGACCTCTCCTCCCTTCTTATCACTTCCCTCCTTTCCCTGCAGGGCCTCTCTACCCTCTCCCAGGTTGAGGCCATAGATCAGTGGCTCTCCGCTGGCAGTGACTCTGTTGCCCCGCTCAAACATATTACTTCCAAGCCTGACAAGGATGCCAACCGGTGGTTCAACGCAGAGCTTAAGGCCACCAAACTTACTATACGCCGCGCGGAGCGGGCTTGGAGGAGAAGTTATTGCCCCACTTTAAGACTGGAGTATACCAACATCCTTACCCAGTACAAAAAAGACATCTTGGTGGCCAAAACCGCCTACTTCTCCTCCAAAATCCTTGCTGCAGAAAACCAGCCTAAGGAGATTTTCACGATTGTCCATAACCTGGCGTTCTCTGACAGAACAACTTTGAAGCCCGCCCCCTCCGAGGAACTCTGCCACTCCCTCAACAACTACTTCATCCATAAAATTTCTACTATTAAAGCTAACATCCCGCCCCCTTCTCCCTCCTTTGTTGACCCCCAATGCCCCCCTCCCAAGGGTCAACTCACTGCCCTCCCCCCCATATCTAAGGAAGCCCTGTCTTGGTACCTTTGGTTAAATCTGGCTCTTCTCTCGACCCCTGTCCTGCTCACATTCTCCGTCACATCTTTGTTTCCTGCCCGGATCCTCCCCTTCACCTCCTCAACAGTTCTCTGGCTAAAGGTGTGGTTCCTTCCCCCTTGAAGTCTGCGGTTATTGTGCCGATTCTAAAAAAACCTGGGGCAGACCCCTCTGTCCCTGCCAATTTCCACCCCATCTCCCTCTTACCTTTTCTGGCAAAGGTGCTCGAGCGCCATGTCACCGGCGCTTTGAGCTCCTTTGTAGAGACTCATGGAGCTCTCGCTCCCCGCCAGGCCGGCTTCCGCCCCACACACTCCACGGAGTCCGTTGTTATTTCGGTCTTGGACAACCTCAGGGAGGGTATGGATACTAACCGGCGCCAGGCCCTTGTGCTCCTCGATCTCTCAGCCGCCTTTGACACGGTGGATCATACCATCTTGCTTTCCCGTGTCAGGGCGGCCGGGATCGGAGGGACCGCCTTGGTCTGGCTATCATCCTTCCTGAGCGACCACACCCAGGCCGTTCGCCTGGGTGATTTTACAGCGGACGTCCGAAAAGTCCAGTGCGGGGTCCCCCAAGGCTCCTCCCTTTCCCCCCTCTTGTTCAATCTCTATATTGCCCCTCTTATCTTTTCTCTTCAACAAATGGAGGTCGCCGTATTTAATTATGCGGATGACCTCCAGCTGGTCTTTAACCTCTCCTCTTCCCCCTCTTCTGTCCTTAATTTTCAATCCGTCATGCTCCACATCCGGGACTGGATGAACCACAATCACCTTAAACTCAACCCCGACAAGACCGAGCTGGTGTTGACGGGTGGTTCATCCAGCCCCTGGTCCCCTCTCTTCTGGCCCCCTTCTCTTGGCCCCTCTCCGGAACCCTCTACCTCTGTTAAAACCCTCGGCATAAAACTCAACTCTCAACTCACCCTTCACTCCCAGGTTAGCTCTGTGGTATCTTCCTCTTTCCTTTCACTGCGCACTATACGCAGGGTGTCCCGTTTCTTCACCTTCTCAGCTCTCAAACTCATCACCTTAGCCATGGTGGTGTCCCGCCTGGACTACGGCAACGCCCTATATGCAGGTATCCCTGCATATAGTTTACGGCGTTTGCAGCAGATACAAAACCAGGCGGCCCGCCTGGTCTTCGATCTTCCCAAATTTCACCGTTCCTCCCCCCTCTTGAAATCCCTGCACTGGCTCCCTGTGCGAGCCCGAATCCAATTCAAGCTCGCCTCCATCACCTTCTTGGCCCGACTGGACCTGGCTCCAGCATTTATATCCTCAGAGATCACCCCCTATGTTCCCACTAGGGAACTCCGCTCGTCCTCCCAGTCCCTCCTTACTATCCCACGCTACCGGACAAAGAAGTGGGGAGGTTCGAAATTTGCTACCCTTGCCCCGATCCTCTGGAACTCCCTTCCGCTGGATCTGCGATCCATCACCCTGTACCCGCTATTTCGCAAACTTCTCAAAGCCCATTTGTTCACAAAATCCTTTGATTAAATCCCCAGCAGTCTCCCCCGTTTTTTAGCCCTGGATCTGGTTAGCAGTAGCGCCAAGAAACCGCTGGTGTATGAGCGCTTTACAAGTATTTTAAAACTCAAACTCAAACTCAAACTCTCCCTTCACTTTGCGGTCAGTCGGTTCAAGTCCTGAGAGACAACACTGCTGCGATGTGGTACCTCAACAAGCAGGGAGGATTAGGGTTGTACCGTCTCAGCAGGGAGGTGTTGTGGCTTTGGTCCTGGGCTCAGGACCATCGGATTTGTTTGATGGCAATTCATCTGGCCGGGGTGCTAAACGTGCATGCGGACAGTGTCAGTCGGCAGTTCTCCGCCGACCACGAGTGGAGGCTTCATCCGGAGGTAGTTCGACACATCTTCTGGATGTGGGAGACTCCTTGGGTGGACCTGTTTGCCACTCTCGAGAACGTGCACTGCCCGTCATTCTGCAGTCTCCAGTTTCCAATGCAGGGGGTGTTGGGGGACGCGTTTCAGTTGAGTTGGAGCTCACAACTCCTTTATGCGTTTCCTCCCATACCCTTGATTCCTCGGGTTCTGAGGAAGACCGGGCCCAAGTTATTTTAATCGTCCCGGATTGGCCAAGAAGGGTGTGGTACACGGACTTTCTTCACCTCTCATTGCACCCTCCGCTCCGTCTCCCTTTCAGGGTAGACCTCCTCTCGCAGTCGGAGGGACAGGTTCTACACCCCCACCTCCAGAGCCTGTACCTTCATGCCTGGAGATTGAACGGGGCAACCTGACCTCTTTCTCTCTCCTGCCTGACGTGGTGGATGTTATTGTATTGGCCAGGCGACACTCCACGAAGTCCATTTACTCAGGTGGTCAAGATTTGTTAAATGGTGTGGAGAGAGGTCTATTGATCCCTTAAAAGCCCATATTTCTGTTTTTTGGCCCAGCAGGGTTGTGCTGTGGCTACTGTTAAAGGTTATTTGTCAGCTTTATCAGAATTTCTTTGTTTGCTTTATCAGCCGTCTCTTTTTAAATCTCCTATTTTTTTTAAGGTTTATTAAGGGCCTTACTAATATGTTTCCGCCTACTCCCTTCATTATGCCCCAGTGGGATTTAAATCTAGTTTTAACTTTCTTAATGGGTTTCCTATTTGAACCTATGCATAGTTGTCCTTTAAGACTGCTGTCATTCAAAACGGTCTTCCTTGTGGCTATCACCTCAGTCAGGAGGGTGAGTGAGCTTCAGGCTTTGAGTTCTAAGCCTCTGTTTCTGACTATTCATGCTGAAAGGTTGGTTCTCAGGACCAGGGCTGCTTTTCTTCCTAAGGTGATAACTCCCTTCCATTGAGGGCAGTCTATTACCCTCCCTACTTTCTATCCCCACCTCATCCTTCCAAGGAGGAAGAGAGGCTTCATCACTTGGATCCTAAGAGGGCGGTTCGTTTCTATCTGGATAGATTGAAGGACCTGCGATTGGATGATGAGGTCTTTGTGGGCTATGTTGGACGCATGAAGGGCAAGGCAGTGCACAAGCGCACTGTATTCAGGTGGATCATCTTGTGCACCAAGATCTGTTACACTCTGTCTGGTAAGGAGCCTCCTGAAGGCATTAGAGCTCATTCCACCAGGGCTAAATCATCTACTTCTGCCTTGTCCAGAGGTATTCCTGTGTTGAACATCTGTAAGGCCGCAACTTTGGCCTCCCTCCACACTTTCGTGAAGCATTACAGCTTAGATTCTGAGGTGAGGAGGGAAGGCAATTTTGCGCGCTCTGTTTTGCAGGACTTTTTGGTATCGAAGGGTGGAGACCCTCCTCCGGGGGTTGAACTGCTGTTGGATTCTATTCATAAGGTGAGGAATCCACAGGCAGATGTATCCATTAGAAGAACAAGTTACTTACCTTCGGTAACGCTTTTTCTGGTGGATAAAGTATCTGCCTGTGGATTCCTCACTGACCCACCCACCTCCCCGTTGTCCACCCTTTTATACCTTAAAAAAGGTATTGGTTAATATGGTTGTTTCATATTGTTATTTGTATTGCCTCTGTTCGCCTTTGAGTAGGCTTATAGGAAATGCTTGCTTTCTTCTGCTTTCCTTTTTCACTTTACACTGTGTGAATTTGTGTGAATACGGTGTACTATGTATTCATTGTCTCTATGGTCGGTCCGCCTCTTCGCCTCGGAGGCACGGGAAAAATGGGTGGAACTGACGTCATCATGCCGACGTGGCCCTCTCATGGCTCCAGTTTCGTCATGCTGAGCCGCGTGCGGAGCCATAGCATTGTGACGACCTCGTCGGCGTGGAGAGCTAGGAAAGTTTTCTGCGGAATGCTGGCGCAGGGATATTCAGAAGGTGAGGAATCTACAGGCAGATACTGTATCCACCAGAAAAAGCATTACCAAAGGTAAGTAACTTGTTCTTTTGCTTCCCCAATCTCGCTTGGAAGCTATGGGAGGGTTGGTGTCCCATTTTCGTCCGGCCTGGATATCCATGACTTCAGTCAGACCAGTGGGTCCTTCAAATATAGAAAGATCTACACACTTTCCTTCCTTCAGGTTACACCCCCCCATTCCACCTCCTCCCACCTCTCTGCCTCCCAGCCATTTGTCCGTTTTACAGCAGGGGGTGGCAGCCCTCCTCCTCAAAGGAACGGTGAAGTTATACACATTACTTTCTGGTGCCCAGGATGGACAGCGGTCTGCATCCAATTCTAGATCTCAGGAGCCTAAACTTCTTCCTCAAAAAGGGACAGTTGAAAATGCTGACCCTAGTTCAAGTTCAACTGATGCTGGAGCTTGAAGACTGTCTCATGACCTTGGACCTGCAGAATGCATACTTCCACATTCCTCTACTGAGGTCTAATTGAAGTACTTGTGATTTTTGGTGAGTTCCATGCACTACCAATTTATGGTACTACCCTTTGGTTTCACATCAGCACCTCAAGTCTTCACAAAGGTGATGGCAATGGTGGCCACCCATCTCAGATGGCTGGGTATCCCACTTTTCAAATACCTGGACAAGTGGTTCCTCAAATTCAACTTGCCATAGATGGTTTCATGCCACCTGCAAACAACAGCATATCTGGTGTTTAACCTGGGATTTTTTATCAAAGACCTCTTATCTCACCTGTGGCCCTTCCAATGACTTCAGTTCATGGGGGTAGTAATGGAAACCACTCTTCTTTGTGCCTTTCCTCCATCCCAGAGAATCAAAGGCATCCAAGAGAAGGTTCCCTCCTTGCAACAAGGTGCAAGAGTCCCACTCCTGAGAGCCCTGTGTTTTCTATGTTTTCTGGCCTTTTTGCAACCTCCTAGTCATGCACACATGTTCACACATGAAGGCCCTGCAGTGGTGCCTCCACAGGCAGATGGCCTTCACTCATTCTCTGACCATAACTACGGTAGTGACGGATGGGTGGGGATCCCATCTGGAGGATCAGGAGATCAGGGGCCTCTGCTCTTCAGAAGAACATGTACTTCACATCAATGTGCTGGAACTTCAAGCAGAGCTGACACCCTGAGCTGGTGTTATTCTGCAAGCTTGAGTAACGTTTTCTGCCAGGACATCTTCGCCCAGTGTGGCACTCCTCAGGTGGACCTATTCACCTCCTCGGAAAATGGTCAGTGACATAGGTTCTGTGTCCCCAGTATCTGTTGACGGGAGCCTTGGGGGTATGTTTTTTAGTTGAGGTGGAACTTTCAGCATCATAATGAGTTTCCCCCATACCCTTGATTCTTTGAGTTCTGAGGAAGATTCACCATACTCAACTTACTCTAATTGCAACAGAATGTCCAAATAGGGTATGGTATGGGGACCTTCTGTACTTCTTTACATGTTTCCCGCTTGGTCCTGCACCAAATCTCCAAGACCTCCACTCATATGCTTGGAGATTGAGCAGGGACAACTGAGCTCCTTCTAGATGCCACCAAAGGTGGTCAATGTCATTTTGTCTGTGCAATGCCCTTCCACTAACTATGCTTCTCCCAGCAGATGGGGTGACGTTGATGCATGGTGTGCAGATGACTGTGTGAATCTGTTGCTGGAAACATTTTTTCACATGCAATTTGAGCTTTCCCTTGCTCATAGGATGTGTACCATTTGCACTGTGAAGGGTTTTTAACCAACTTATCTGCTTTCCTTTGTCTGCCAGATCAGTCATCCCTATTTAAACCTCTTGGTGTCATGCGTATTCTTAAGTGCCTGAGCAACCTTTTTCCTCCAACTCCCTGAATCTGGTTCTTACCTTTTTGATGTAGACTACTTTTGAGCCCTTTCACAGTTGTACTTATTTGTACAATTTGAATGTTACCACACAAAACTGCGTTTTTAGTTGCCATCACTTCTGCTAGAAGGTTCATTGAGTTGCAGTCCCTTAGCTTTTGCTCTCCTTTCACTGCTTTCTTTACAGATAGGTTGGTGTTGTGAAGCAGGGCTGCTTTTGTCCCTAAGGTAGTCTCCCTTCCATTTTGCCCCATCTATCATTCTTCCGACCTTTTACTCTCCACCTCATCCTACGTAAGATGAGGAAAGGTTCCATTGGGTGAATCCTCACCATTATGTTAATTACAATCTGGACTACACCAAGGAAATTTGGTCGGATCACCAGCTCCTTGTTAGCTACTGCAGCGCCAAAAAAAGTAAGGCGGTATAGAAGAGAACTCTATCTCGGTAGATCACCTTCTTCATCATGATCTGCTACACCTTAGCCAAGAAAAAGCCTTCTAAAGGATTCAGGGCCCATTCCACCAGGGCTAAGTCAACCACATCTGCACTTGCTCACGGTGTCCTGATGGTAGACATTTCTAAGGCAGAAATGCAGGCTTCCTTGCATACTTTAGCTACGCACTACTTTCTGGATGAAGAAATATGCAGGGGTAGGCACTTTGCCACGTCTGTCTTGTAGGATTTACTTATCTGCTCATCAATTAACCCTCCTCTGAGGTAGGATATTGCACTGTTATCTGTTGTACAGGTAAGTAAAGTAGTCTGCAGGTAGAAACATTCATCAGAAGAAAAAGTTATTTACCTGTGGTGACTATCTTTCTGGTGGATACTCAATGTATCTTCACATTTCTCACTGACCCCACCCCCCAGTCTCCCCATTTGATGGATGGATTACAGGGAAAGTTAACACAAATCCAAGTTGCAATATTTGGTACTGCATTCCTTCATCAGTCACTCTGCCCTTTCACATTGAAGGCTTGGAAAAAACAGAGAGGGAAACAGACATTGATGCTGACTGAGTCCAGTGCTCTTCACCGGTGAACTTGTTGCTTTGAAGCTTTCTGGATCCAGTTAGACACTTTGGGGATGTTCTAGAGATAAGGAAGCTGTGGGCAGATAGAGTATACACAAGAAAGATTGGGCCTTGTGTATCACCATCCTTTGTCCCCATATTAAATATGACACTGTAGTATGTAGCTCTGCAATGAAAGACTTTTTGAGTATCACAGTGAGAGCGGAAAACTGGTACAGCTGCCATGGAGACAGTGGCAAGGTGGTCCAGAAAGATATTAACTGTAGCTTTGCAGTCAGGACCTTGAACAGATTCCTCTAAATTAAATTGTCTTCTGCATGGTATATGTAGCATCCTCGATACTTGGCTCATCTACATTCCTATTCTGTGATTAATATATCTTCTTTTCACCTCATCAGTCCTATAGGTAAGAGGGAAAAGACAAGACTTGGCCCAATTTACTTTCTTCTCTCAAATTTCCCCAAACACATCAAGGACCTTCATCAATGTTAGAAGTGACTCGCAGGGCCTTCACGGTTACCCATATGCTACATATCAGTTGCCACTATTCCTTATTCAGCCTCCCGCCACAATATAAAACACATCAATTCTTCCACAGCCATGGCGACAATGATAGGTTATAAAAGGCATCCCCGGCACATGCGTCTGTTGATGTTGAAGTGGTCTAAGATGACCTGAACCATACCAACTTGATGGTTGTTGTTTGTTGATTTTGAGTTAAGCGCTTGCACCCAGCCTAGAAATTCAAGCCCCAGTCCATTGTACCCAAGAACCATCAGTAGATCAGGCCAACTCGGCACTAAGGGAAGCAATGCCCAACAGACCAAACAGGTGTCGAAGATTAAGAAAGGTGCTCCTGGTCAGGATGAACCTTTTTTGGTCTGGGTAAATTGATTTTTGAAGCACTGGCAATAGTCTACTAGCTAACGTATGACACAAAATGTTGTAGTACTAGTGAAACAGTTTACAGGAGTGCACATTCAGTGAAACAACAATCAATGCTTCCTTCATCGACTCTGTTAATGCCCCAATTTGCTTTGCCGCATGGTACATTATTAGAATGAGGTTTGCATTGGCGGCTTGAAAGGTCACATAGCACTCTGCCGGTAATCTACCTGTGCCCAGAGTCTTATTCTAAGCCATCTAGGACATGGCTACACTAACCTTCTCTGTTTGGGCTTCTTCAGAATGTGGTATTGTAGTGGCTTTATCTGTAGTAATGGGAGCTCAGTAAGATACTTTATGTGCATCTGTCCCATTCCTAGATACATACAGCATGATATAGTATTCAGTAAGGCATCATATATTCCCATCTGAGTGTTAACAATATCCCCACCTGCAGATTAAAAGTCCGATTGGTATTTTGGGAGCCTTTGTTCTTAATAGCCAGGTAAGGAGTCTGCCAGCTCTATCCCCATCTGCATGTTGTGTTGTTGCATATTCCCTGTAGCCTATTTTCTGTAAATCTATCCAACATTTCAGAGTGTTTCCGCTTCTGTCTTTACCAACGCCCTGGATCTGGCTGGGCAGGCAGTTGATTCTCGGCATTCCTGTTATTATGTTCTACATACAAAAACTTTTATTTAACGGTACCATCCATCAGGGAAACATAGTTTTCTGTGAAATATTGCAGTATATGAGTACGTCCACCAAAGGGGCGTCCCTTTTCTCCTCCGTCCATGTTAGACCTCGCACCTTGGCGTGAGTCTCCCTTCCACTTTTTGTCATTGTGCCTCATGGGTTTTTATGGTGTTGGCCGCTCAGAGCACTGTGCCACTGCCAACCAGTACCACAGTGCAAGTGCTCCCTGTTTAAAATGTATATGTTGGTTGGATTCCATGATTGGTTTATTTGGTTTACTGTCAGACCCCAGTAAAGAGCACCAGGAGTGCCCAGGGCTTGTAAATACCAATGCTGCTGGTGAGCTTGCAGCACTGGTTGTGCCACCCACAGAAGCGGCCTGGTAAAATGTATCTAAGGTCTGCCATTGCAGAACCTGCGTGCAGTCTGGTACTGTCATGCTGACTGGGCAAGTGCACACACTTGCCAGTCCCTAAACCTTCCCTTAACTTCATATTAGTCACCCCTATGGTAGGCCCAAGGGCAGGGTGCATTGTAAGTATAAGGTAGGACAAACCCTGATGTGTGTGGCATGTCCTAATAGTGAATTACAGCCATTTTCGTTTTTCACTATGGTAAGGCTACCTGTTGTCCATAGGCCAGAATGGGCTGTTAAAATTGTTACATTCTATGATCCTAACAGACCCAGGGAACATGGTAGAAATTTGACTTTAGTATGCCTGAACTCAGAATAATAAAATACATCTTTTAGTAAAGTTTATTTTAATATTCTGTGTTTGCAAATACCACTTTTAGAAAGTTGGTATTTGCTTGCCTGACCATTTCAACCCGCCTCTGCTATGATGTGTATCTGCCTGTCTGGTTGTGTGAGTCACAGGGCTGGGGAAACCCAGAGGGGCAGGGCTAGGTAGCCTGGTGGTGAATGGAGAGAATGGCAGCCAGATGGGTGGGAGGAGTACACCTGGACTCTGAATAGGGCTGTGCTCTGTCACCACAATGCTGGCTCCACCTCCTGTGGAGCAGCTGATGTCCCTGCCCTGCACCCTGAATAGAAAGGCAGAGTCATGTCAACAGAGTGCTCAAGAACTGGTTTGGACTGGGCAAAGGCCCCTCTACCCCAGGGGAACAAAGGAATTAGAGGTATAAGTATTGGGACCCCGCTCCCAAGAAGTTAGATCCTGCTGAAACAAGAAGAACCTCTGCCGGAGGAGAAGGAACTGGAAAAGCTGTAGGAGGAGTACTGTCCCTGACCCGGGGGATTGGCCTGCAGTGGTTGCCTTGCTGCTGAAGGAGAGGAGAAAGACTACTAAAGACTTTATTTCAACTTGTGCTAAAAAGATCTCCAAGGGCTTGTGCTAAGCTTGCCCCCTGAACGAAGTCCCAGGACCAGTGGACTTCACCCTCCAGCTCCCCAGAGTTCTTTGGAAGTGCCTGCTGCTGTTGTTGGGCCTTTGTGGAAGTACAAACAGTCACCGAGGCATTAGTTGTGGAAGAGAGACGTTTATTAGTCAACCCTCTATCAGCTTCCCCACGGCAGCAGTAACCGTTCAGAACCGAACCCTACAACACAGGTCATTCTGGCGTTCTGGAATACTACGCCGAGAATTCCACCCTGATAGAATAACAAGACATCACCACACATTTTCCTCCTCTAAACATTCTGAAGAGAAACAGCAGTATATTCAAATAACAGTTACAGAAAAACAAAAAACTTAAAACAATATAAAATTCGAAAACAACATTAGTACACTTAAGTTCTCGTCGCTCCTTTATACATCACGAAACCTGACAGGCTTGAGAGCACTCCTTTTGCTTCTGCCCAAAACAGGAGACGTACTTTCATCAGGGACACTCTTGCTGCAAACTTCTGATATTGTGTTTCTTCTACTAACACTGCTCACACCTTGCACATTCTCCTCCTCCCTGTTCGTATTGATTTTGTGTACTCTATTCTTATTCCACCAGTCACGCCCTTGAACCCTCACAGCATTTCTTGACACCGCATCAACCTGCACAGGATCTCTAAATTTTGAATTTCCTTTTACCACATGTGTGGGATTCTTGATTCGAACCCAATCACCTACCTCTATCTTTGTTTGTTTAACACCTACTCTATGCTTCTCATCATAATACTCCTTCATCTTCTCCTGGTATTGTTCAACTTTATTTCTCATTGTCTCATCACTGGGGTTCAACCTGTCCATTTTAGATTGAAAAGACCTCAACCATGGAGGACATAATTTCGACGCAGAAACACGCCCCCTCATAAGTTCAAATGGACTCTTACCCGTCACAGCATTGGGAGAAGTGCGATGAGACCACAACATACTCTCAACCGCCTCGTTAACAGGCACAGAATTCTGTACTGCCCACTGAATGCATTCAACCAATGTCCTATTCATTTTCTCCACCAACCCATTTGCTTGCGGGTGATAAAGAGCAACTCTCTTATGAACCATGGCATTTTTCTGCAGAAAAACCCTCATTTCACTTGAAGTGAACTGGACACCGTCATCCGAAACTAACTCTTTTGGTAACCCCTCCCTCTGAAAAATCTTCTTGAGAGAATTTATAACTGAATTAGGCTCCTCCATGAAATCAACCTCCCACCATTTGGTAAAATAATCCACAATGACCAAAGCAAACCTGTATTGACGTGGCAACATATTAAAAGGACCAATAAAACCAATGGCAATCTTTACCCATGGCCCTTTAGGTAAAACACAAGGTTGTAATGGAAAAGTTGTAAGTTTGATCCCCTTGTCACTGTTAGCACAAATGACACATCTTTCAATTTTATTATTAATTTCGGTGTCCATGGCGGGCCACCAAAAATCTTCTCTGATTTTCCTTTTCGTAATGGTTTGCCCCAAATGTCCCTCATGACCATTCACAACAATTTTCTCCCTTAAACGGAAAGGTGGGACAAACCTATCACCTCTCATCAGAATTCCATTTTTTTTAACATGAAGTTCATCTGCGATCTTTGCATACACTTGCAGATTAACAGGCAAAACTCGTTCACTCGGCCAACCTTCGATCACACATTTTTTTACAATGGCAAGATCTGCATCATCATCCATACTCTGAATCCATTCTATTTCACTAATAGCCTGACCTTGGCACACATCCACAGAAGCAATCAAACATTCATCCAAATCCTCGTCACATACATCAAATTTGGTTTCACCTGACATTGGAGCACGTGATAGAAAATCTGCCCTCACATTTTTTTCCCCAGGTATGTATTCAATCTTGAGATCGTACTGCAATAATTTCGCACTCAATCTTGATATTCTTGGTGTATGGTCTCTTATAACTGTACCCGTCAAAATATTGACCAAAGGTTTGTGGTCCGTTTGCAAAACAAACCTCCTTTCCCAAATAAAACACTTGAACCTTTCCACTGCCCAACAACATGCTAACAGTTCTTTTTCGATCACAGAGTATATTTTTTCACTGTCTCTCAATGATCTAGATGCAAACCCTAATGTGACTTCTTCTCCATGCCTGTTTATCTGAGATAGAGTCTCACCCAAACCTTCATTACTTGCATCTACAGTAATGATGCATTGTCTTGAAGAGTCAAAAGGTGCCAACATAGTAGGAGAACTGATCTCTTTCTTTAGATTGTCGAATTCTCTTTGGCACTCAGAAGACCATGTGAAAACTTTCTTTTTCTTAAGCAATTCCCTCAAGTTTGCCGTCTTGCTTGAAAAATTCTCTACAAATTTAGCATAAAACTCACAAACTCCTCAAAATGAGGAAACATGTTCTTTTGTTGTTGGGCACGGTGCTTTGACTATTGCGTCGACTAGAACAGGTCTTGGTGAAACCCCTTTCTCCGATATAACATGACCAAGATACTCTATGCTGTCTTTAGTGAACTCACATTTCTTGCGATTAGCAACAATCCCCGCTTTCTTGAGTCTAATTAGAACTTGCTCCATTAATTCATCATGATCCTTTATATCTTTCCCTGCCACCAGAATATCATCCTGAAATGTCACTACGCCTTTTAGACCTTTCAGAACATTTTCCAACACACGCTGGAAAACGGACGCGGCAGAGGCTAGCCCAAAAGGCATTCTCTTGAATTGAAAAGTACCGATGGGAGAAACAAAAGCCGTGAAATGTTTAGATGAATCTTCAAGAACAATTTGATGGTAGGCGGAAGATAGATCTATTTAGCTAAATACCTTTGCTCCAGGGAAAGTAGAGACAATGTCATCGATACGTGGTAGAGGATGTGAATCTACCCAAATTACCTTATTTAAACTTCTGAGGTCCACACAGACCCTAAGTTGACCATTTTTTTTCCTTGCGATAACCAATGGAGATAACCAAATAGAAGACTCGATTGGTTCGATTACACCATCATCACACATTTTCTTGAGAATTTGTGACAGCTCATCACGTACGCTAAACGGAACATTCCTCAGTTTGTGTTTCACTGGAACTGCACCACTCTGCACTTTGATCAAGTGTTTAAAGCCAGAAATCTTTCCCAATTTTTCACTGAACACTTCCTCGTATTTATTTATCCATTCCAAATCTCCGGGTGTCTGTACAGAAAGATTAGCACATGGATGTTCCGGGATCAATGAAACTTGTTTTTTCTTTCCTGGCCTGAGAGTCATGCCAAATAACTCCTGGTGGTACCACCCTAGAATGTTCAAGCCTTCCTTTGCAACATATATTTTCCCAAAAATCACTTTTCCCTCAAACATCAATTGTCCCTCAAAATACCCTGTAAGATCTATCTTTCTTCCATCATATGTGAAAGGATTTCTATCAGGAGGCAATAATGGCTTATCATTCCACATTTTCTTAAATAATTCTTCAGTGATGATGGTCATTCTTGCACCAGAGTCTATCAACAACTTTAAACTTTTACCATCAACTAAAATGTTCTCATAAGGATCAACACAATCCCTCTCATCACTTTGAACCACGACAACCATTTCTCTTTGAAATTGCATATTCATATCTTCATAGTCTAAGTCACTGTCAACTACAGTATTACCTTTTATGTTTTCTTTGGGTGTTTGACATACTTTTGCAAAATGGCCAATTTTGTTGCATAACTTACACTTTACACTCAAAGCGGGACAAGGACGCCCGTTAAAACCATGTCTTGTGTTACCACACCTGAAGCAAATGTTTTTTTGATTGAAAAAACTTTCCTTTCCCTCTTTTTTTTTTACAATAAATTTCCCTGGACCTTTTTGTGCTGTCCCCATACTCTCCTTACTGACTTCTTTGACGACTGACACAGCCGAATCTTCATTTTTTTTTTAATCTCCTTAGATGATTTTTGTGATATTTCTATACTCTTTACTATATCTATTGTTTCAGTGAGTGACGGATTTTTTTAACGTCAAGAATTTCTCTTGAACCTTCTTGTCCCAACATCTGACCACTATCTGATCCCTAATCAGTTGCGATGTGAAATTTTCAAACTCACATTCTGCCGCTAAAGTACGCAAGGCAGCAACATATGTAATAATGGTTTCATCCTGTTGTTGCTCCCTTGTAAAAAACTTGTGTCTGTTGACAATTAGACTGGGTGGAATGTCGTATTGTTTTTCTAACTTCTTCACCGCTAACTGATATTCATCTAGATCACCTTCATCTTCACCCACCTCATACGGTGGAAGATGTTCGTAAACCGACTGACCCTAAAAACCTAAACTGTGTTCCAATAAGAATTTTTTCCTTTCTGGACAATATCTAGTACCTCCAATAGCACCCAGATATTTTGTGAATGCCCTATACCAGGATCGCCATAGAATAGGTGGATCCCCAGGAACCTGAAGGAAAGGAGGCGGTGCGTTGATGCTTTGCATAGTGACCACACACCAACCCAAAATTTTAAACAAAATATTATGACAGTATGTCTCACACTCTACACTTCTAAATAAACCTTCAGTTTAGATTCTATTTCTGTATTCCACTAAAGATTTCCTCCAATGTAACCATACAATGTTTACACACTTTTCCCTTAAATTGATAACTTAAACATAAACACACTGTACAATGAAAATTGATCCTACAATGTAAACTACACAGTCACATCATTTCCCTTCATTCCAAAAAGATGGGCGATCTTGCATCATGTGTGCGTGTCACAGTGCAAACACCCTTATAACGCTTTATTTTACAAGTGTCACTAAGCTGCTTTAAAAAGATGGGCGATCTTGCATCATGTGTGCATGTCACAGTGCAAACACGCTTATAACGCTTTATTTTGCAAGTGTCACTAAGCTGCTTTACTCGATTTGCCTTTTTCCTCCTTTTTATATAAGGATACACCTGACGCGCATGTATATTCGCTTGACACGCTTGTAATTGATGTGCGCGTGTCACAGTGCGTTCTGGCTGAATACATTTTCCTCGGTGTGAAGAATACACTTGACGCGCAAGTAAACACGCTTAACACGCTTGAGATTGGTGTGCGCATGTCACAGTGCGTAGTGGCTGAATAAATTTTCCTCGTTAATCAGCATATCGACAACTATGTTTTCCTTTAAATGTATTTAATATGCGCTTGTCAAAATGTTACTTCGATCGATAAATAACCTTCACATCGTAACCCAGACGATGAGACACGTGACGTATCTTTCCTTTACCAGCCAATGTGCGCGTGGTTGCTAGGTGGAACTCTTGCCTAGTTACCAACACGCACCACGTGATGTTTCCTTCCTTATCTAATCAATGGACGAGTGGTTGCTAGGAGGATCACCTGCTTAGTAACCAACGTGTTCAAAGTCCCGTTTTACTTTTTCCTCCTTTGAATCTTTATTTTTTTTTTATTCACGCTGCGTGACATGCGGGAAGCTGATCTTTGGTCTATGGGTATTTTCCTGACAACGAAGGATACTCTGGAAACGTAAGTTAGATTTACTTACAATTTTTTCTTTCCCTCTTCAAGAGACCCGTCTTTAACCTTTCCTCTTGGCCGGCACGCGTTGATCCTTTTAGGGTTGGCTTCCTTTTCGATCGTCGCCAAAATTGTGGAAGTACAAACAGTCACCGAGGCATTAGTTGTGGAAGAGAGACGTTTATTAGTCAACCCTCTATCAGCTTCCCCACGGCAGCAGTAACCGTTCAGAACCGAACCCTACAACACAGGTCATTCTGGCGTTCTGGAATACTACGCCGAGAATTCCACCCTGATAGAATAACAAGACATCACCACAGCCTTCTGAGGGACTGCGTGTCGCAAGGAGCTGGAAGCGCGACTCAAGGAGGAGAAGCGTGCCGCCGTCGGGGCCGCTGTCGTCGCATCTCGCAGATTGTGTCGCCGCTGCAGCATCGCATCGAGCGGAAGCGTCTCACATCATTCCGGAAGTGTCTCCCAACGCCGAAGAAGCGTGTCGCCATCGCAGCCATCAGAGCTGACGCATTGCACCGCATCAAGAGAAGAGTCTCGCATCAAGGAAGAAGCGCGTCGTCATCGCAGCCATCGTAGTTGTCGCATTGCACCGCATCAAGAAAAGCACCTCGCATCCACGGAGAAGCGTGCCGCCGTCGGAGCCGCTGTTGTCGCATCTCGCAAAAGGGGTGTCGCCGCTGCAGCATCGCATCGAGCGGAAGCGTCTCGCAAACGTCGGAGAAGAGTGCCGCTGCCAAGGCCGCTGTCGTCGCATCTCGTGAAAGGTGACGCCGCTGTAGCTGACGCATCGAGTCGAGCCTTCTCGCAACATCGGAGAAGCGTAATGCATTTGGAAGATCCCTTCTTTATTTCTTTTGCACCAAGAACTACATCGCAGCACATCGTTGCAACACTTTCGTTGCCCTGTGTGTCGCATCTAAAGGTACATTGACTTAAAGTGTCGCATTTAGGAATTTAAGAGAACTAAGCAATCTTCTACCAACTAAAGTAACAGTATTGTGTGTTTTTGTCGTTTAATGGTCTTGTGGTAACTCTATATAAAGAATCCTTATTTTTAATATAAACCTGTGTGGTGTCCATTTGTAGTGTTGTCACTTGGTTACTGTATGTGTTCACAAATGCTTAACCTATAACGCCCTGAGATAAGCCTTGTCTGCTCGAGCCAAGCTACCTAGAGGGTGAGCACGGGTTATTTGAGGAGTGTACCCCCTTTCCCTGACTAGAGGAAAGGTTCCCTGCTTATCACAAGTACCTACCTGTGCCAACCAAAGAACCCGGATTCTACAATTGGTGGTCAGCGGTGAGGATTCTGAACTTGCATTTGTGACTCATGTACAGTGATTGGTGAACACTACTTAGTGAGTGCAGACCTTAACGCAACCAATACTTGTTGGTAGATTTCTTTTTGGGACTGTCTATTTTTGAGCACTGCCAAGCTTAACCATGGTGGAGAAAGCAGCATCCATAGTCTCTGTCAATACTGAATTTGAATGGGAAGAAGAGAAACTAGAAAGCTACAAGTTATCACAGCTGAAATTCTTTTGCAAGAAGTTCAAGGTTTCTACCACTGGATGTAAAACCAAGGCAGAGCTCTACAAGGCGCTGAGGGCCTGGGTAGAAGCCAGAAAAGCCACTGTTGATAATGATGCAGAGGAGCAGCTGGATGGGCCAGTGGGTCCAGGAGGAAGGAGAAGCCCTTCCCCTGCCGGTAGCAGTGTTTCTAGTAAAAGTATATCTCCAGAGGAGCTGGCAGATAGAAGAGAGGGTAGGATGCACGAAATGGAAATGGCAAAGCTGAAATTGAATGGGCAACTGGAGCTAGAAAGTAAAAAGCTGGCTCTGGAAGAGAGAAGAATCCAAATGGAGCATGAAATGAAGTTGAGGGAATTAGATCTGAAAGCTAAGAGTTTAGAGTCTACTCCCTCTGGTGGCAGCACACCGTCAGTGCAGGCAGAATCAAGAGTGTACATACCCAAGGATGTGGTTAAGGAATTCTTTAAGAATGATGACATAGGGCAGTGGTTCAAGGCCTATGAGGTAGCCATGTCTTCCCACCGGGTCCCTGAGAAAGATTGGGGAGCGGGGTTGTGGGGACGGTTCCTTAGTGAGGGGCGGGATACACTGCTGGATTTGCCTTCAGATGATCATAATTCCTATCCCCATATGAAGGCTGCTTTGATGTCTAGGTATGGGTTGACCCCTGAGTTGTATAGGCAAAGGTTCAGGGGTTGCACCAAGATTCCAAACAGTACATATGTTGAGTATGTGACTTTTTTTGCAGAGCACTGGATGGTTGGGTGAAGGGTAGCAAAGTTAATGATTTTCAAGGGCTTCTTGATTTAATGGCATGGGAGCACTTGTCCAGTAATTGTTTTCCTGAGCTACGCCAGCACCTGATTGATAGTAGGCTGACTAACCCTAGGAAGCTTGCTGAGGAGGCGGACCGCTGGGTCAGTACCAGGGTCCACAAGGGTCACGTGGGAGATTCCGCCAAAGGTGGGCAGGATCGCCAGCAGAAGAGTGGGGGGGACAAAGGTGAACAGAGGGAGTTCCAAAGAAGGCCCCAAAGTAATCCCCAAGGGAACCAAGGGAAAGGTTCTCAGCCTCCCCCTCCCCAGAAACCGGCCGGGGCCCGACAGGTCCTCCTGTTCAGAAGGGGCCCCTCAAATGTTACAAGTGTGGTAACATGGGGCATTTTGCCTCTGATGTAAAATGTCCATTGTTTGGTAAACCAGCACCCACTGGTGCTCCATCCCAGCAGGTGACTAGTGTAGCCCTGGGGGAGGAGATGGGTGTCCAAGGTGGGTGGGGTCCCACAGAGATGTCCCTTGTCTCATTAGGAGACTGTGAAGTGGTCTCCCAAACCCAACTGCCTGAGAACACTAAGAAGTACAGGCAGTGGGTGACTATAAATGGCCATAGAGTGGAAGCTCTGAGAGATACAAGAGCCAGTGTGACAGCTGTCAAGTGTCACCTGGTGTCTCAAGAGCAGGTTGCCCCAGGAGCATTCTATCCAGTTGTTGCCGCTGACAACACAGAGAGTCACTGCCCGGTGGCTCAGGTTCCCTTTGAGTGGGGGGGGGGGGGTCTCTGGTACTCTTCGGGTAGCTGTGAGGCCCGCCATGCCTGTAGACTGTCTGTTAGGGAACCACTTGGAGAGCTCACCTTTGGCTAAGGTGTAGTGGAGTGCTCACCTGGAGATGTTGGGTATGCCGGATTGGGCGTGTGTCACCACAAGGTCCATGGCAGCGAGTAGAGGTACTCAAGAGGTCCTGGAGCCTGAGAGGGAGGCCCAGGGACCGGCCTTAAAGAGAAGGAGCAGGGGGCGCGGGAAACCGGCCCCTGAAGTTCCCACGGTCCAGGAGTGAGCAGACCTTGAGGGGGATGCCCTGGAACCTACAGGGGAGCAGATAGCTGAATTGGGAGACCTGCCTGAGCTGACCCATTGGCAGCAGGAAGGAGGTCCCACCAGGGAGGAATTTTGTAAGGCGCAGAAGGAATGCCCTTCTCTTGTGGGTATGCGGCAGCAGGCCGCAGACCAGGCCGCAGGTGATCAGTCTGGGTCACATTTCATTTACTAGGAGAACGACCTCCTGTATACAGAGCCTAAGGTTGCTGAGCCTGGGTCAGCCCATGCGCTGATGGTACCCCAGGACTTCAGAGCCTTCCTACTGGGGCTGGCTCACGATGTGCCATTGGCAGGGCATTTGGGGCAGGACAAGACCTTGAAAGGCTTGTCACCCACTTTTATTGGCCTCAAATGCGCAGGTGTTCAGACACTCACTGCAGGACATACCAGACTTGCCAGGCAAGTGGAAAGAGTGGAAGGAAGCAGAAGGCTCCACTCCAGCCATTCTCTGTGGTCGGTACCCTATTCCAGCGAGTGGGGATTGACATTGTAGGGCCACTGGACCCCAGTACAGCGATGGGTAATAGGTTCATCCTGGTCCCGGTGGACCATGCCACCCGGTACCAGGAAGCCATCCCTCTGAGGACAGTGACGGCCCCCGTGGTGGGACGTGCACTGATAGGAATGTTCTCCAGAGTGGGATTCCCTCTAGAGGTGGTGTCTGACCGGGGTACCAATTTCATGTCCAAGTACATGAAATCTCTTTGGCAAGAGTGTGGTGTAGCCTACAAGTTCACCACACCTTACCACCCCCAAGGAAACGGTTTGGTTGAGAGATTCAACCGAACCCTCAAAGGCATGATAATGGGCCTGGAAGGACCATGAGGCGTAAGTGGGACGTCCTCTTACCATGCCTTCTCTTTGCTTACCGTGAGGTGCCACAGAAGTCTCTGGGGTTCAGTCCCTTTGAGCTACTGTACGGCCACCCCGTGAGAGGACCTCTAAGTCTGGTCAAGGAAGGCTGGGAGCAATCTCCCAGGAAACCTCCCCAGAATGTATATAGTTACATGCTGGCCTTCAGGAATCAGACTAGGCGATTCAGGCAACTTGCTGAGGCAAATCTGGAAGCCAGCCAGGAGGAGATGAAGCGGTGGTACGACCAGAATGCCACTCTGGTAGAGCTTCAGCCTGGACAGAAGGTTTGGGTCTTGGCCCCCGTGGAGCCGTGTGCGCTCCAGGATAAGTGGACCGGTCCCTTCGAGGTGGTGGAGCGCAAGAGTCCTGTTACCTACGTGGTGGACCTGAAGTCTCCTAGGAACCCCTTAAGGGTCCTACATGTCAACCGCCTCAAGCCCCACTTGGAGAAGTCCCAAGTGGGCATGCTCTTGGCAACAGATGCTGGGATGGAAGAGGAGACCGAGCCTCTTCCTGACCTCCTGTCAGTCTAGGAGCAAGATGGGTCAGTGGATGGTGTCATCCTCTCTTCCCGCCTGACCCCTGAGCAACAGAATGATTGTCGCCAGCTGCTGGGACAATTTTCTGACCTGTTTTCCCTGGTCCCCAGTGTCACTGATTGGTGTGTCCATGATGTGGACACTGGAGATAGTACACCTGTGAGGCACAAGGCCTACAGGGTGACTGACAGGGTGAGGGCCTGCATCAAGGAGGAGGTCTCCAAGATGTTTGCACTCAGGGTAATTGAGTCCTCCAACAGTCCTTGGGGCTGCCCAGTGGTCTTGGTCCCAAAGGCTGCAGCGCCGGGATCCACACCCGAACTCCGGTTCTGTGTGGACTACAGACGACTCAATTCAGTCACCAGGACTGACGCACACCCCATCCCCAGAGCTGATGAGCTCATAGATCGGCTAGGGGCTGCCAACTACCTCAGCACGTTTGATTTAACGTCTGGGTACTGGCAGATTGCCTTGACCGATGGGGCCAAAGAGAGGTCAGCATTTTCCACCCCTGATGGGCACTACCAGTTCCGGGTTATGCCCTTTGGGATGAAGAATGCCCCTGCCACCTTCCAGAGGTTGGTCAACCAGGTGTTGGTTGGGCTGGATGCGTTCAGTGCTGCCTACCTGGATGACATCGCAGTGTTCAGCTCCACGTGGGAGGAACACCTGCGCCACCTCTGGGAAGTGTTGATGGCGCTGCGGAGGGCAGGCCTCACGATCAAGGCGAGTAAGTGCCAGATCGGGCAGGGTTCCGTGGTGTACTTGGGGCACCAGGTTGGGAGCGGCCAGGTGGCGCCCCTTCAACCCAAGATAGAAACCATCCTAAATTGGGAGTCGCCCAAAACCCAGACAGAGGTGAGAACCTTCCTAGGTCTCACCGTGTACTACAGTAGGTTTGTCAAGGGGTATGGCAACATTGTTGCCCCCTTGACAGCGCTGACTTCAAGGAAGCAGCCCAGGAAGGTGATTTGGACTGACACCTGTCAGAAATCTTTTGAGGCCCTGAAAGCTGATATGTGCACGGCGCCCGTGCTTTTGGCTCCCAACTTCTCCAAAGAGTTTATCATCCAGACAGACGCTTCAGAGCATGGTGTGGGGGCTGTTGTTTCACAGATTAATGAAGAGGGTCTAGATCAACCTGTAGCCTTTGTTAGCAGGAGGTTACTACCACTGAAGAAGCTAAGACCCTACCTGTTTGGGTCTCACTTCCTGGTTCAGACAGACCACAGGCCCCTCAAATGGTTGATGCATATGAGGGGTGAGAATCCAAAGCTGTTGAGGTGGTCCATTTCCCTACAGGGTATGGATTTCACTGTGGAACATCGCCCTGGTACAGATCACGCCAATGCTGATGGTCTGTCCAGATTTTTCCGCCTTAGTGATGAGGAACTCCCTGGGGTAGGGTAGTTCTCCCCACTTTTCAGCTGGAGGGGACACGTGTTAGACCTGGCACCTTGGCATGAGTCTCCCTTCCACTTTTTGTCATTGTGCCTCATGTGTTTTTATGGTGTTGGCCGCTCAGAGCACTGTGCCACTGCCAACCAGTGCCACAGTGCAAGTGCTCCATGTTTAAAATGTATATGTTGGTTGGATTCCATGATTGGTTTATTTGGTTTACTGTCAGACCGCAGTAAAGTGCACCAGGAGTGCCCAGGGCTTGTAAATACAAATGCTGCTGGTGGGCTTGCAGCACTGGTTGTGCCACCCACAGAAGCGGCCTGGTAAAATGTATCTAAGGTCTGCCATTGCAGAACTTGCGTGCAGTCTGGTAATGTCATGCTGACTGGGCAAGTGTTGTTTCAAACAACAGGAGTATGACCCATAAACCACGTTGTGATATGGGTAGATAGGAGTTAATAAACAACAATATCACAAATGGTATAATTCAAGGGGACGGTTGTAGATAGAGCATGTACAAAATCATTGCAGAATGGAAAAAAGGAAGACTCTTGGTAATTGATTTTTTGAGAAGTGCACAAGGCATCATATATTTTACATATAGTCAGGGAACAGTTGTAGCAGCACTGTGAGCAAGGAAATGCACACACTTGCCAGTCCCTAAACCTTCCCTTAACTTCATATTAGTCACCCCTATGGTAGGCCCAATGGCAGGGTGCATTGTAAGCATAAGGTAGGACAAGCCCTGATGTGTGTGGCATGTCCTAATAGTGAATTACAGCCATTTTCGTTTTTCACTATGGTAAGGCTACCTGTTGTCCATAGGCGAGAATGGGCTGTTAGAATTGTTACATTCTATGATCCTAACAGACCCAGGGAACATGGTAGAAATTCGACTTTAGTATGCCTGAACTCAGAATAATAAAATACATCTTTTAGTAAAGTTTATTTTAATATTCTGTGTTTGCAAATACCACTTTTAGAAAGTTGGTATTTGCTTGCCTGACCATTTCAACCCGCCTCTGCTATGATGTGTATCTGCCTGTCTGATTGTGTGAGTGACAGGGCTGGGGAAACCCAGAGGGGCAGGGCTAGGTAGCCTGGTGGTGAATGGAGAGAATGGCAGTCAGATGGGTGGGAGGAGTACACCTGGACTCTGAATAGGGCTGTGCTCTGTCACCACAATGCTGGCTCCTCCTCCTGTGGAGCGGCTGATGTCTCTGCCCTGCACCCTGAATTGAAAGGCAGAGTCATGTCAATAGAGTGCTCAAGAACTGGTTTGGACTGGGCAAAGGCCCCTCTACCCCAGAGGAACAAAGGAATTAGGGGTATAAGTATTGGGACCCTGCTCCCAAGAAATTAGATCCTGCTGAAACAAGAAGAACCTCTGCCAGAGGAGAAGGAACTGGAAAAGCTGTAGGAGGAGTACTGTCCCTGACCTGGGGGATTGGCCTGCAGTGGTTGCCTTGCTGCTGAAGGAGAGGAGACTACTAAAGACTTTATTTCAACTTGTGCTAAAAAGATCTCCAAGGGCTTGTGCTGAGATTGCCCCCTGAATGAAGTCCCAGGACCAGTGGACTTCACCCTCCAGCTCCCCAGAGTTCTTTGGAAGTGACTGCTGCTGTTGTTGGGCCTTCTGAGGGACTGCGTGTCGCAAGGAGTTGTAAGCGCGACTCACGGAGGAGAAGCGTGCCGCCGTTGGAGCCGCTGTCGTCCCATCTCGCAGAGTGTGTCGTCGCTGCAGCATCGCATCGAGCGGAAGCGTCTCGCATCATTCCGGAAGTGTCTCGTAACGCCGAAGAAGCGTGTCGCCATCGCAGCCATCGTAGCTGACGCATTGCACTGCATCAAGAGAAGAGTCTCGCATCGAGGAAGAAGCGTGTCGCCATCCCAGCCATCTTAGTTGTCGCATTGCACCGCATCAAGAAAAGCGCCTCCCATCCATGGAGAAGAATGCCGCCGTCGGAGCCGCTATCGTCGCATCTCGCAAAAGGGGTGTCGCCGCTGCAGCATCGCATCGAGCGGAAGCGTCTCGCAAACGTCGGAGAAGAGTGCCGTTGCCAAGGCCGCTGTCGTCGCATCTCGTGAAAGGTGACGCCGCTGTAGCTGACGCATCGAGTCGAGCCTTCTCGCAACATCGGAGAAGCGTAACGCATCTGGAAGATCCCGTCTTTATTTCTTTTGCACCAAGAACTACATCGCAGCACATCGTTGCAACACTTTCGTTGCCCTGCGTGTCGCATCTAAAGGTACATTGACTTAAAGTGTCACATTTAAGAACTTAAGAGAACTAAGCAATCTTCTACCAACTAAAGTAACAGTATTGTGTGTTTTTGTCGTTTAATGGTCTTGTGGTAACTCCATGTAAAGAATCCTTATTTTAATAGAAACCTGTGTGGTGTCCATTTGTAATGTTGTCACTTGGCTACTGTATGTGTTCACAAATGCTTAACCTATAACGCCCTGAGATAAGCCGCGCCAAGCTACCTAGAGGGTGAGCAGGGGTTATTTGAGGAGTGTACCCCTTTCCCTGACTAGAGGAAAGGTTTCCTGCTTGTCACAAGTACCTACCTGTGCCAACCAGAGAACCCGGATTCTAACAGTCCACAATCTTCAACTTGATAGATGACCACTTTCATCTGATAAAGTGCGCCCTATGTATGTAGTATCCAATACCTTCAGCCAAATTGCTTCATTACATACCATCATGTTAATTCTGGTATGCATTTGGTGGACTGGAAAATAAAAAGAGTATTTTCAAGCCTCAGAGTGCATACCTCTGCACACTTCATAAAATCACCTGCACTCTGCCCATTTCTGAAAGAGTTTTATCATCTTAATGTCTGCAGTATTCAGCAGAGATGAGCGAGGATCATCCAGGTTAGTGTTACAGTTGCAATAAAAACCGCTCCTCTCTCCTAAACCCCATAAATTGGCGGGCATGCCAATCACATACCAAAGACGGCAAAGGAGTATATCAGAAGGATGTCTGCTTTACATTTGGTATAAATATATATATATTCACTGAAAAAGGGACGTTATAGTTAGTTGGACTTTTCACTCGTACAAAACCAGAGAAATTTGCCTTTATAGTTAGTTGAGCTAACTATAACTTGCGCACCCGCAATGCACTGCTGATGATGTCACATATTACATCATTCATGACATGGTCAGTGACATCACTGATTACATCATCCACATGATAATCTTATGCACCTCCTCACACCCTAATATAACCTTTGATACACTCACTCTAAAATGCAGACTACCATTTTCGAAATCATAGACACACCAATACCAGTTACTATATACCCACTCATTGTTTCCTAGGTATACACACATGTCCACTCATTCATCCATACAGTTACTAATACATGCAGTCACTCATCAATACAGCGCTATCATATGCACTCATACACCTATACAGACACTCACACACCACCACTCACCCATAGAGTTACTCACACACCTAGTCAGTCATACAAAGAATCAATCATACTCCCATTTACTCACCTACACAGTTATACACACACCACTTCACTTATTCATACAGATACTAATGTATACTTACTGTCTTCTACAATCACTGACACAAGCACACACTCATCCATACAGCCACTCCCACAATCACTCACTCTCACATATAGTCAGTCAGTCAAAATTACTTTATTCGGCTCAAATCAGGAACCATAAAAGTGCAAAACATCACAATATATACAATAAATAACATTTAAAATAAGCATTTACACATGATTTTAAAACATTACTTAAAATAAGACTAGGTCGGGTTTAATCAAAGTTCACAATTAATTTTAAACAACACTATGTCCACTTAATTTTTTTCCTTAGTCTCATCGCAATAGCCAAAAAATTTGCTATATTAAAAATCTCCCAAGTAGTACCTAGCAGCTGGAGATACAAAAGAGCAGGTTTGACTTGTCTGAATCCTTTGTTCTTAATAAGAGGGATGATGAACTTTTTGCGGAGAGGGGACAAATGTTTACAAAAGAAAATAAAGTGGGCAGTATCCTTGAGGGAGAATCTGTCACAAGAACAGATCTCCAGGTCCCTGTCCTTCATCCAACCAACAGAATCAGTGAGCAAAAGATGGTATTTGTTCAGTCTAAACCTTGTCAATAAAAAGCGATGATTCATGTTATTCACTATGGTCAAGTAAGGTTCAATGCTGCCTGTAGTTATTAATAGCTGATGGGCCTTTACTGTGGGTTTTGTTAGCTCCTTTTCTTCTCTGGCTAAAGTAATTCTAAGCTTGTGTGTGTCTTTTACCCATTTAAAGTCTCCCTTTGATAAATTATTGGGATTATCAAATATGTCTGGGCGACCTATTTCGTCACTTAGGTTCTTAACATAGCGCAGCCAAGGAATAGCCTTTCCGAACTCGAGCGATAAGCAATCTATTATAATTTCACGATTTAGCTCGAGTTCCGGGTTTTGCCAGATTGATAACCATTTTAAAAGGGGGGCTAATGCTATCCGGTCAGTTAAATAACCAACCCCACATTCTTGATGTACAATGTAACCAGAGGTTGCCTGGGGAAGTGATAGAATGGTTTTTAGGAACTTGTCCTCTACCACCTGAAGTTCCTTCACATTTTTAAATCCCCACAGGTCCGCACCATACATAGCTATAGAGATACATTTAGCTGCATAAATGTTCAATATAGCTTGCATGGGTTTCGCCCCCAGTTTGCGAGCAAAGTCCAACACACCTATGATTGATCTGGCAAAAGGATTTCGTTTTGCAGCTAGTTGAGGGACCCAGGATGACTTATCATCAAAAATAACCCCCAGATATGGAAATTCTAGATAGGACATGGCCCTCACAAAGCATAGTCTTGATTTTCTTGGGTTTACAACCTACAGTCATAACATGAGATTTGGCGAAATTCACGCTTAAATCAAGTCTTTTCATAAAATCAGCAAATGTGTCTAAAAGACTTTGAAGCCCTACTGCTGTACGCGCTAACAGTGCAGCATCGTCTGCATATAATAATGCTGGAATTTGGTACTTCCCTGCCCTAGGAATATCCTTACAAGACTCAGTTAAGGCAGTGGCTAGGTCGTTGATATAGAGTGTAAAAAGCAGGGGGGCTAAAATACAGCCCTGCCTAACACCATTAGAGATTCCGATCTTGCCAGTGCAGTTGCCCAATCGGTCGAATCTAACTGTAGCAGAGAGATCTCTATGAAGATCTGCTAAAAAATAGACAAGGTTTTCGTCTACTCCCTGCTTGAGAAGAAGTTCCCACAGTTTCGACCGGTTCACTCGGTCAAAGGCCGAGGATAAGTCCATAAAGGCCAGGTATAACGTCCCTTTCTTAGCTATGGTGTATTTACCTATTAAAAGGTAAAGATTCAAGCTTTGGTCTATAGTGCAACGGCCCTTACGAAACCCATATTGTAGGCACGAAAGGGTGTTGGTATCCTCCAACCATTCTGTTAATTTACCCAAAACTACTCGCCCAGGACTTTTACTGCGGAATCAATGAGTGAGCTGGGGCGGTAACAACTAGGGTCCCCTCTATTACCCTTTTTAACCCCTTCCATGCTCATGACGGAACGGTTCCGTCATGAGCCACGGTTGAGCTGTGCTCATGACGGAACCGTTCCGTCATGACCCCGCCCGCGCTCGAACCCTTCAGCACCGCGGCGGAATTCGCCCAGCGCTGAAGGGGTTAAAAATAGGAATGATCACGGACTCGGACCAGGTGTCCGGAATGCCTGCGACACAGACCCTGTTAAAAATATTCGTTAAAACTGTGGACCAAGTCTCAATATCTGATTTAAAAAGGTCCGATGGGACGCCATCGGGTCCTGGAGCCTTATTGCTCGTCATCTTGCCGATGGCCTTAGCCACCTCGCCCTTGTTTACGAATAAAGTATATTGTTTCACAGTGGGAAGAGGAGGATTTGATCCACCATTCATACCCACTTCGTAGACTGACTTGAAATGAGAGTACCACTGGTGTACCCCGATACCGCAATCTAATTGATTATTACAGGGATCACGAAAGAAGGGTTTATTGATGACAGACCAGAACTTTGCACTATTGCGAAGGACGTCAACCGAAGAAAGTTCTTCCCACGCGTCCTCCCGGATCTCCTTTTTCCTGGTTGCCAAGGTTTTAATATATTCTTTCCTGAGTTGGGCTATGTTAGACCGATTCAAAGGATTGCTGCTCAAGGCCGCCCTCAGCTTTCTGTTGGCCAATGAACAGTTTTTGTCAAACCAACCTAACTCTGCCTTGTCCATTGTTTTAACTGGACACCGAAGATCTGCTGAGATCTGGGAGCAGATTGCGGAATACGCCCCTAGTACTTCCACATTCCCTGCTTCTGAGTCAAGGCACATGGTCAACTCAGGGCCAACCTTCTTTTTCAAATTGGCAAAAAAATCATCAGGAATAACTTTGTTCCATCTGATCCTGCGATCCTGATCTGTGGGGCGAATATGAGATTTGTCCGTTCTTTCAGGGGCCGTAACAGGTTGTGAAAAGAGATCAGACAAAATGAGGACCACAGGATTATGATCGCTGAAATATGTCCAGGCTGCTGAATATTCCATAGTCCTGTTCCTCAATACTGAACTGGTGAAAATATAATCAATCACAGAGTATTTGCCGTTCCCTTTGAATGTTGGGATATTCTCATCCACCATGGCAGGGAGTAACAAGCCATGATCAGCAAGGATTATTTCCAAAAGAGCACCCTGAGGTGAGTGCTCAAAATGGGCCTCCCGTGATTCTATTGGGCCTAAGGGATCCGTCAAAGGACATTTCTCTGGGCATCTGTGAATGTTAAAATCGCCCATGATAATGATGGGACAAAAAATCTCAGTTTCCTCCTTAAATTTAACCAAAAAACAATTTAATGCGGTGAGATGATCAACCGTGGTGTCTCTATGATAAGAGTTATAAAAATTTACAATTAAGAAATTACTACCCCCGTTGAGGGAAATTTGAACTGCCAAACAATTACATGAGCCAGTGTCAAGTTGAGTCAGCGAGCCAGAAATGCTAGCTGAAATCAAGGTAACCAACCCCCCCTTAGCCCTCCCCATATTAGACGGTACAGCAGACGCAAAGAAGCTTTTATATCCATCTATACACAAGGTGTTGTCCGTATCCCAAGTCTCTTGGAGACAGATTACTTCGCCTGAGCAGATAAGATCTCTCCAGGCTGGGTCATCTGTCTTATTTCTCAGCCCAGCTATGTTCCAGGTAACCAATTTAGTTGAAGGACCCATAGGTCCATAACTAGGGCCATTGACTATCAGAGGCACTATGTCTGGGACTGCAGGCTGAGTTTCAGGCGCTATAGTTAGTTCTTGCAGCCCTAGTCACTCATTTTCATCCAAGGTGGATAGGGCAGAGTATCTATTGGAGATAGGGACAGCATAATCAAGGGGGGCACAACTCTTTGGGAAGTTATTGGTCGTCCTTATGTCAAAAGCTGGGGGATAGAAAAAACCCAAAGGGAGGACATTAACATAATCATGATGAATAGTAGCAGAACCTGCCTGCCTCAAAGTGTCCTCAACCAACCTGGGGGATCTAAAACTTATGACAATGCAGTCACCATCTAAACACTTGTTAATCTTACCCACCCAAGGAACTCGTCTTATCATCAAAAAATGACTATGTAAGTGTTGCCCCAAAACAGTTTTGTTCGATAAGTAGTGGAGGGCTTTATTTTTTAATGAAGACCAGTGTTCCCTATTCCCATCCACAAGCTTTGGGACATTGGCTAAAATAATAGAGTAGGGGCAGGCCTCTGGAGGTAAGTGTAATATCGAGTCCCTCCCTAGGGGCCGATCCGGAGAAGAGATCCTCCCTCTTGGGTTCTGCTTGTGTGTTTCCCTACCCTGAGCAATTTCTGCAGCAATTGAGGGTCGGGATAAGATAGTAGAACCTATAGCCGGGGTAGTGCAGGGAAGTGTTGGTTGTTGATGTATTGTAATCATAGAATCCAACATATTATCAACTCTAGCTGTACACGTAATTAGAGAATCAACTGCCGCGGAGCTTGGCTCAACGTTTAAAACCTTAGTTTGAAGGTGTAACTCGATTTTAGTGATGCGATCCTCTATTCGTTTCAATGTAGCCATTAGCGGTACAGTTAGTAACTTAAGACGGGCATCGATAATTGTCGCTATTTCTAGCCCTATACTTTTATTACCAATGTCGGGGCCCTGAGTTGTACAGTTATTAATTTCCCCACAGGTTGACTCACCTGCTAATTGGGAAACACTAAGATTAACCTGAGCCAACCCCTGAGCGAAGTTGCTCTTTCTGGGGATTTTTGCCTGTTTCCGTGCTCCCATGGAGTTATTTGCCTTTCTTTTACCTGCCATGATTTTGCCCCCGTTTGAAGGCTGATTAGAAATGCCTCTTGATTGTCTTGTTCTAACAGCCACAGGAGAGGGGGCAGGACTCAAATTGGATACCAAGGCAGGTGTAACTATAGAAGTCTGCCCTGGTTCCTGACCCATTTTGGTACATGCAAGAGTTGGCAACAACGGGGGGTCCATCAACAGCAATGGTCGTGGGAGGAGTACGAGGCGCAGCTAACCTAGGTGGTTCAAGTGATAATCTACGTTCCACTGACGCAATTTCTTTAACAATTGCAGATTCAGCATGTTTCAGGTAGCTGTCAAGAGTCCCCAAACCCACGGTCCTTTTGCATGTTTTAGAGTTCATTTTCTACTATGATGGTGTACAAATTACGAGCCGTGGGAAACACAACCAGCCCCCTGAAAACACCACTTCAATATTAACAGAAATACTAACACAGCATTACCCACTTCGTGCAGTCCGTTCTCAGATAAAAGCTGGTGTCCCACAGTCACACGCCAAAGAGAAGGGTCCCAGCCCAGCCTCACTCGGCCTCTGAGGGCCTAAGAGGGCCCGCCCTTGTCCCGGGCTTCTCCCGGCGCCCGCCCGTGCGCGTCCCGCGACGCGGGGGAAGCAGCGATCTTTTATGCGCCTCCGGGCGCTTTGATGTCGTCAGGGAGCGCCGGGGCACCTGGGAGTTGCAGTTTTCCCCGCTCCGGTCAGCGCGACGAAGCAGCAGCCCACAGCCAGCGAGGGAGCACCAACAGAGCACCAGCAACGCCAGCGGCGCAACAGGGAGGGCAAGGATGGCACCCCCGCCGAGGAGCAGGAGCAGGAGCAGGACAGTCCGGTAGGGTTTTCTATTTCGCGCTTTTCCCATATAGTCATTTATACACTCGAACACTCACATATACTGCCTTTCACATATGTAGTTGCTCACACATGTACCACTGAGACAGCCATTCACTCACCAACACACCCATATACACACTCATCCACCTATACAGCCCTTCACGGATATTCTCTTGAACCTTTACACCCAGTGAATCACCTACTCACACATCTATGCACAGAGTCACACACCCACCACCCACCCACAGAGACACTCAGGCACCCATGCAGATACTCAGACAACCAATCAATAGCCCATTTAGACACTCGTGTAGCTACTCACCAACCCATACAGCCGCTTACACACCAACTGACAGACTAATACAGACATTCACACAGTTTAGTCAATAACCGATACAATCAGTAAGACATGATTAATCACTCACTTATACAGTCAGTCATGCACCTACTAAATCATCCATTCAGACACTTATACACCCACTCATTCTCCAATGTAACTTGGCATATATATATATATATATATAAAACATATTCAAACGTTAAAGAAACGCATAGTCACTGGATGATGTCATCAGTGATGTCACCAGTGATGTCATCAGTTCATCAGTGATGTCACTGACCATGTCATGAATGATGTAATATGTGACATCATCAGCAGTGCATTGCAGGGGCGCGAGTTATAGTTAGCTCCACTAAGTATAACAGCCACATTTCTTTGGTTTTGTACGAGTGAATTGTCCAACTAACTATAACGTCCCTGAAACCTATGGTTTTTGGCAGTGAATTTCTATGGTTTATTAAAGGCTGATTTCTAACTATAACATCCCTGAAACCTGTGGTTTTTTCAGTGGATTGCTAAGGTTTTTTTAAATGCTGATTTCGATCTATAACGTCCCTGAAACCTGTGTTCTTTTCAGTGTATTTCTAAGGTTTTTTAAATGCTAATTTCTAACTATAACATTCCTGAAACCTGTGGTTTTTTTCAGTGAATTTCTAAGGTTTTCTGATACCTAGATAGGTGAGACATGTGCAGAAAGAGAAAGAAAGGCGTAAAAAGAAGCAAGAGAAGTGCAGAAAGAAGCAGAGAGAAGTGCAGAAAAAGGCAAGAAGAGTGCAGAAAAAAGCAAGAGAGGTGCAAAAAGAGGAATAAAGGTGCAGAAAGAAGCAGGAGAAGTGATCAAAGAGCCAAGGGAGGTGCAGAAAGAAGCAAGAGAAGTACAGAAGGAAACAAGAGAGGCACAGAAAGAAATAAGAGAATTGCAAAAAGAAGAGAGTGAGGTGCATAAAGAGAAAGAAAGGTACAAAAAGAAACAAATGAGGTGCAGAAAGAGGCAAGATATGTGCAGGAAGAGACTAGAGAGGTGCAAAAAGAGGCAAGAGAGGTGCAGAAAGAGACAAGAGAGGTCCAGAAAGAGGAAGAACAGTGCAGAAAGATGCAAGAGAAATGCAGAAAAAGGAAGAAAGGTGCAGAAGGAAGCAAGAGAAGTGCAGAAAGAGGCAAGAGAGGTGCAGAAAGAAGCAAGAGAGGTACAGAAAGAGACAAGATAGGTGCAGACTGATACAGAAAGAGGCAGGAGATGTGCAGTGAGAGGAAAGAGAGGTGCAAAAGAGGCAAGAGAGATGCATAAAGAGGTAAGAGTGGTACAGAAAAAGAAAGCTAGCTGCAGAAAGAGTCACGAGAGGTTCAGAAAGAGGCAAGAGAGGTGCTGAAAGAGGTAAGAGGTATAGAAAGAGGCAAGATAGGTGCAGAAAGAGGAAGAAAGGCACAGAAAGAGGCTAGTGAGGTACAGAAAAAGGCAAGAGAAGATCAGAAGGAGACAAGAGAGGTGCAGAAAGAGGCAAGAGAGTTACAGAAAGAAGAAGAAAGGTGCAGAAAAAGGCAAGAGAGGTTCAGAAAGAGGCAAGAGGGTAAACAACATTTACAACGAAACTTTGACAACGCATGCAGTTACATCGCGGATTTTACAACGAACGCGATGTAACCACGCGATGCCATTACAATGCGTCTTTACATCGACTTGCGCTAGATGGTGTGCTAACATTACAAATAGTGTAGTTTACTATCCAAACACCTTCCCTACTGTTAAGTGGACTGGAGTTGGAATAGTAAATTACGCATTTCTAATGTTAGCACGCCATCTAGCGCAAGTCGATGTAAAGACTTGCGTTGTAATGGCATCGCGTGGTTACATCGCGTTCGTTGTGAAAACCGCGATGTAACTGCATGCGTTGTAAACACACGCGTTGTTACGTCATACATCTGGCAAGAGAGGTGCAGAAAGAAGAAGAAAGGTGTAGAAAGAAGAAGAAAGGCGTAGAAAGAGGCAATTGAGGTACAGCAAGAGGCAAGAGAAGAGCAAAAGGAGGCAAGAGAGGTGCAGAAAGAGGCAAGAGAGATACAGAAAGAGGAAAAAAGGTACAGAAAGAGGCAAGAGAGGTACAGAAAGGAAGAAAGGCGAAAAAAGAAGCAAGAGAATTGCAGAAAGAAGCAATAGAGGTACAGAATGAGGCAAGAGAGGTGCAGGAAGAGGCAAGAGAGGTGCAGAAAGAGGCAAGAGAGGTGCTGAAAGAGGTAAGAGGTATAGAAAGAGGCAAGATAGGTGCAGAAAGAGGAAGAAAGGCACAGAAAGAGGCTAGTGAGGTACAGAAAAAGGCAAGAGAAGATCAGAAGGAGACAAGAGAGGTACAGAAAGAGGCAAGAGAGTTACAGAAAGAAGAAGAAAGGTGCAGAAAAAGGCAAGAGAGGTTCAGAAAGAGGCAAGAGGGTAAACAACATTTACAACGAAACTTTGACAACGCGTGCAGTTACATCGCGGATTTTACAACGAACGCGATGTAACCACCAAGGTGTAGAAAGAAGAAGAAAGGCGTAGAAAGAGGCAATTGAGGTACAGCAAGAGGCAAGAGAAGAGCAAAAGGAGGCAAGAGAGGTGCAGAAAGAGGCAAGAGAGATACAGAAAGAGGAAAAAAGGTACAGAAAGAGGCAAGAGAGGTACAGAAAGGAAGAAATGCGAAAAAAGAAGCAAGAGAATTGCAGAAAGAGGCAATAGAGGTACAGAATGAGGCAAGAGAGGTGCAGGAAGAGGCAAGAGAGGTGCAGAAAACTGAGAATGAGCTACAGAAAGAAGGAGGAGAGGTACAGAATGAGGCAAGCGAGGTGCAGAAAGAGGCAAGAGAGGTGCAGAAAGAAGAGAGTGAGCTGCAGAAAGAAGCAAGCGAGGTGCAGAAAGAGGCAACTGAAGTGCAGAAAGAGGCAAGAGAGGTACAGAAAGAGGCAAGATAGGTGCATAAAGAGGCAACAGAAGTGCAGAAAGAGCCAATAGAAGTGCAGAAAGAAGCAAGAGAGGTATATATATATATATATATATTACCTACTGGCGGTCGCCAGTAGGTAGTTATAGTTAGGACCCCTTTTCCATAGGAAATCCGCAACATTCTATTTTGAATAACTTTGGCGCCGGTCGACGAATCCTCGCGAATTTTTCAAAATAGGTGGGGCGCTATGCTTCGCTCCTACCCTGAAAGTCTCGGGGGGATTCGTCAAGCGGGGGCTGAGATAAAAGGGGGGTCCCAAAACGCGTTTTTCCCATGCATTTTTCCATAGGACCTTTAGACAGGGCTACAGCCCGAACGGCTGAACAGATTTACTTGAAATTTGGCAGAGAGGTAGTCCTCAGGTCAAGGAAGTGCCTTTTGTAGGTTTGGTGTAAATCTGTTTGGTAGAATCTGAGAAAATAGCCTTTAAATCAATATATATATCTGAGCCAGCTTACGGTGCGCTTACGGTACTCTTACCGTACGCGTACGGTGGCGTGCGCGAGCGCGATTCTGATTGGCTCTTAGATCTTAGTAAACATTCGAATCGGCTGAAACCAGGAAGCGGCGCCCGCCATTTTGTGTCTCGCACTGAGAGTGATTTTTAAAATATGAAGCCCCCCAACACATGTAAAGGGGCTGTTTTGACAACTCCCACCCACATAGCCATGTTGAGGGAGTCCCCAAAGATCCCCCAAGAGCAAAAACTGATTTTTTTTTTTTTCGGTAATTTCGCCGAGTACGCTTACTTAATAAAGGTGTTAAAAACCGTGCACGGAACGAACTGCGTTAAGTGGGCGCGCACGCCACGAATGGCGTCAAGTAACTTAGCATTTAAAAAACCGTACAAATTCACTGAAAAAACCATAGGTTTCACATACGTTATAGTTAGGAATTAGCATTTAAAAAACCTTGCAAATTCACTGAAAAAACCATAGGTTTCACACATGTTATAGTTAGCGGAAATTTTACTGATAAAAAACCAGTGAAATTCCCCCGTTATAGTTAGTGCAGGCAACTATAACTCACGCGACCGCAATCTTCTGCTGATGACATATGTGTCTTTATGAAAAAAAAATATTTGTAATATATGTATAGCTAAAAATGTATGGAAGAAGACATGGGCAAATAAGTGTCTAAATACAGTATTAGCATCAGCAGAGGATTGCGGTCGTGTGAGTTATAGTTGCCTGCACTAACTATAACGGGGGAATTTCACTGGTTTTTTATCAGTAAAATTTCCGCTAACTATAACATGTGTGAAACCTATGGTTTTTTCAGTGAATTTGCAAGGTTTTTTAAATGCTAATTCCTAACTATAACGTGTGTGAAACCTATGGTTTTTTCAGTGAATATGAATATATATATATATATATATATATATATATATATATATATATATATATATATATATATATATATATATATATATATATGTATATATTCAATCTCCTCTCACTCTTACAAGGAAGGAATCATCACTCGGGTTGTAGTTTGGAAGTATTTAATCTACAAAGGACGCATTTCGGCTAGATCGAACCTTGATCATGATACAAGACATCATTGTAGCTTCCTTATTTGAATGTAGAAATGGCTCCAGTTGCTAACATTAACAAAGGACTACATATTACAATAAACCAAAAAGCTGTCAGCCATATTGGCCTGGTCACGATGCGAAAGTTCAGGAATTCATACAACAAAGAAAAGGAAATAAGTGTTAATATGCACTCAATGCAATTTCAGCATATCTTGCCCCGTGAACGCAGTACCTATATTCGTCAACGCGTCTTGTTCATAATAAACATACTTACGATTGCAAATATCAACATAAACTATGTACTATACATTACTTTAAAGTGAAAGGCTATCGGTCATATTGATCTGGGCACGTTGCATATTATAGAGGTTCTAACATGAAAGAAAAGAAATAAAAAGGGGTGCTAATATACACACACTATCCCTAAATAAAGTTCTAGTGATTATAGTTCCATTCCATTCACAGCTCATTTGAGATATTATGAGTGAAGTCATGAGTGATGTCACTGACCATGTCATGAATGATGTAATGTCTGAGGTCATAAGCAGTGCATTGCGGGGGCGTAACTTATAGTTAGCTCAGGTAACTATAACTGCTGAATTTCAGTGGTTTTGTTTGAGTGAAATCTGAGTTTAACAGTAACGTCCCTGTAATCTTAGTTTTTTTCAGGGAATTTCTAGTTTTTTAAATGTTAAGTAAGATGCCTATCACAATGGATGGTCGAGTTGGAAGCATGACCTGGCCTGGCATTGTGCTGGCCCCACCCAATCTTGCTGCTTCTGTCCCCCCTCGTCCTTGCCATCCATTGCCAAAGTCCATGCCCCTGCTTCCTTAGTACAGCCCTGTGTGGTCGTTGTTCTGCCACTGGCCTTCCTGCCATCTCTGAACAGTTAGCTTGCTGCCCCATATACTTTATACTTTCCTCTGTTGTCTGAATCCATGCACTAGCCTCCTCCCTCTTGTCATGCATGGTCTGAAGTGCCGCCACTGCCCTCCAATTAGCATGATATCCCAGTCCACTCCTCCTGCCCATCATTGCCCTCCTGCTTAGCATCTGTGCTTAGCTTGCTGCTCCTACTCTCCTTCCCCCTGCCCTCCGATGTCTGTGTGCATGACCCTAATCCTTCCTTTTTGCCCACCATGTTCCATGGACCTGCCCCTCCTATCTACTCTGAGTTTTCTGTTGAGTTGCCACTCCCCTCCCAACTGCCTAGCATTGTCAGATGACTGTAACCTCTCCCTGCCAGCTCCACCCTGCCTTTCCACGTTCCATGCCCCTATCCCCTTCCTCCTGTCCTCCATGGTGCATTTTACTGCCACATCCTTCTGCCCTCCCGGGTCTTTTATGCTGCAACTGCTCCTCCTGCCTGCCCTACATGGTCTGTGGTGAGGCTCCTTCCCCTGAACATTCTTGTCTGTGCCCAGCTCCTACCCCTCCCTTCTAACCTCCATGATCATTTGTACATGCCCCCACACCCTCCTTCTTGCTTATCATGGCCAAATTGTGCTACCACTAACCCTCTTGCTTGCCATGCATGGTCTTCTGTGCTGCCACGGCCCCTCCCGCTTTCCCTGTGTAGTCAGCTAGCTGCTGCTCCTGACCCCTCCTACCTTCCCTCCATGGTCTGGGTGTATGCCATTGTAGTCTCACTGTTGCCCTCCATGGTGTATTGTGCTTCTAGGGCCTATCCTGCCGGACCTCCATGGTCAGCTTGCTGCTCCTACCCTGCCCCTTGCCCCCTGCCCTCCCTTTTCATGTGCAGACCCCTCTTCCCTCCCTCCTGGCTTGTCTGTTCCATTGTCATGTCCCTGATCCCTCCCTCCTGCCCTTCATGGTCCGCTATGCTGCAGTTCTCTCTTCTTTCTGTCCAGTATGGCCAGCTTGCTGCCATTGTCTCTTTCCCCTCTGTTCCCTGTTGTCCATGTTCATGGTCCTGTCCCCTCCCTATTGCTTTCCATGGTTTGTTGTGCTGCACTGCCGTCCCACAGGCCCTGTGTGGTGTATTGAGCTGCTGCAAACCCTGATGCCTGCCCTGTAGGGTCAGTTTGGTGCACCTGTCCATGTCCCTCCTTTCCTCTGTTATCCGAGTCCATGTCACTACCCCAATTCCTCCTGCTTTCCATGATCCAATATACCATACTTGCTAACATTTTGAACTTGGTAAGAGGGAGATTTGGGAAAAAAACTGGGGAATTGATTTGTCCCATTGATTTGCAAAGAAAAAGTGGAGATTGTAGACAAGAGACAGATATAATAAAAGCCTTTTGGGCTCAAAAATATTGTGCGTTCCCTGCCTGAATCGGCCACATTGGCATGTTTGGTTGTACTACCACTGCCTCTTCCTTCTGCCCTCAATGGTCTATTATATTGCCACAGCCTCTGTTGCCTGTCCTGCATTGTTGGTTTGTTGCCCATGCCCTCCTTTCCACTGGCCTACATGTTGTGCTGCCACTGCCCTGCCTGCCTGCCCAGTGTGGTCAAATTGTTGCCTCTGCACTAGGCCTGGGCGGTAAATTCCGTTCCGTTCGCGGAATTTGCGGAATTTGGGTAATTTCGCGTTCCGCGGAGAACGCAAAATTGCCCAAAAATCTGCGTTCCGCGACTTCGTGAAATTTTTTGCTTGTTTGCGTTCTCAATATGCGTGTTCGCGAGATATTTCACCCCGAGCACGCAAACAGCGATCGCGAACAGGAAAAAAGTATCGCGAACAAGCAATTCCGCGTGTTCGCGGAATTTCCGCGTGTTCGCGGAGATTTTTTACCGTTTCGCGGAGATTTGCGTAACGCGATTACGCAAATTCCGCCCACCCCTACTCTGCACCCTTCTACCTGCCTTTAATTTTCTGAGTCTGTACCCCTGACCTCTGGCTCCCAACAGTATCCTGGTGAACAACTAGATTGCTAACATTTTAGATTTATTACAAAAGTGTGGCCTGACGTCATCTTGGGGTAATCAAAACTGTAATACCTAAAGCATTTCCTTTAGAAATGATAGCAATGAGAGCGTCTTATTTGCATAGAAAGTATGGTTTGTGCTCTAAAAAACTAAAATGAGGACATATTTTCTGAGTTCTCATATAGCGACAAAGCACTTTAAAATTATTTGCTATCTTTATGTTTTTTTATCCAGTTGACCACTTGATTAAATGTTACGCTTGGGGGAGAGAATGTGGCGTTACTTCCAAAGCTGCAGACTTTGCAACTGGGGAACCAAGTTGAAGTTTCTGCTTCAGCTTGACATTCCGTGATTCTGGTCAAATCACTTAATCTCCCCATGCCTACAACCAAAATGAGTTTGTCCTTGTATGATGTAACCAATGCTCATGTAAAGCACTCCAATATCTGACCAGCCTGCACTATATAAAACAAAGGATGAAAAGTGTTTTCCACACTTCTGTCATTGGGCGATATGTGGGCTACATCTGGGTGATATTTGTGCTACATTTGGGCACCTTTTTCTCTGGTGGCCGTCTTAGGCGACTTCAATTAAATTCAATAAACTTTATTTGATTTAGAAACATAGATCATAAAAGTGTACATAAAAACAGTAAATTCTATTCCTTAATACATTACACAGTGAGAATTAATTAAAACCAGTAGGTAAAAACAGGTGTTACAAAGCCCGGTCCTGAGCAACTTCAGGTTAACGGATTAGTAAAGTTCAATGTTTCGGAAAATCAATCTCATGTACTTCATGCAAAATACGCCAGAAGGGGTCCAAGTAAGATGCAACGCTCCAATACCTGACCAATCTGCACTAGATAAAACTGCAAAAAAACAAAAAATAAAAAGTTTTTTGCACACTTCTGTCATTGGGCTATATGTGGGCCACATCTGGGTGATATTAGTGCTACATTTGGGCTCTTTTTTCTCTAGTGGCCATCTTGGGAGTCTTATTTGTTATGAAGTTTCCTAATTTCCTCATTTACTGCAGTCTCCTCAGAAGGAAATGCCTTCAGTTTTTTACTTTGAGTCCAACAAGAAGGCATTCAGATGTGTCACCCATTTGCCATAAATTCAGAATGTTAGCACTCTAGTTGCTCATTAGATCACTGTTGTAAAGCTACTGCTCACCAGGGAGTTAACTAAAAGTCTGCTGCTGGTATTGAAAGTGATTGTTTCAGTCTGCATGTCAGGATTTTCTAATAAAATCTAAGAGGATTTGAGATCTCACTTAAAAGATGCCCTCATTTTTAGGTCTCGCTGAGCCAAAGGCTCGAAGAGACATTTTGTATGTGGGATTTTCAAAGTGCTACCCACAGTCTTTTGGCTGGCCTAAACCTTGAGTGCACGATCACATGCACGTGCACAGCTGCTCCCACTCCCCCCTCCCTTCTCTATAGCTTTGGCTCCTTTGTTTTTTATTACACCCTCCCTTATCTCCCCGCTCTTTTCACACTACCCCCTCCCTTCTAATCAGTTTCCTTTCTGCTCCTTGGATTGACCTTCCCCCTCCCTTCTCTCCCCACCTCATCGCAGAGACGGAGGAGACAGACCCATCCTGCATGGTTAATGCTTTTGCAGGTTTCAGTTTTCAAATGTAGTTTTCAAATGTATGCAAACTGCACATTTCACTCAACTGCACACACACACGCGCGCACACATTCACACAGACACACACACGCATTCTTTCCTACCTTTATTGGTTCAGGCATCAATCAGTGGCGCACGGAAAAACATTATTCAGCAGGATAGAGACATTTACACTGTTCAGACATCAATCCGTGGCGCACGAGAAATCATTATTTAGCAGGATAGAGACACTTACACTGCGCATTTTGGTTGACTTTTGAGCTCACGAGAGACCTTCCCCCTCCCTTCTCTCCCCACCTCATCGCAGAGACGGAGGAGACAGAGCCATCCTGCATGGTTAATGCTTTTGCAGGTTTCAGTTTTCAAATGTATTCAAACTGCAAATTTCACTCAACTGCACACACACGCGCGCACACATTCACACAGACACACACACGCATTCTTTTCTACCTTTATTGGTTCAGGCATTAATCGGTGGCGCACGAAAAAACATTATTCAGCAGGATAGAGAAATTTAAACTGCTCAGACATCAGTCAGCGGCGCACGAGAAATCATTATTTGGCAGGATAGAGCCATTTACACTGCGCGTTTTTTTTTCACTTTTGAGCTCACGAGAAATCATTATTCAGCAGGATAGAGACATTTACACTGTTCAGACATCAATCCGCGGCGCACGAGAAGTCATTATTTAGCAGGATAGAGACACTTACACTGCGAATTTTGGTTTACTTTTGAGCTCTTTTAATTCCCACCTCCCTTCTAATCAGATTCCTTTCTGCTCCTCGGATTGACCTTCCCCCTCCCTTCTCTCTGACCTTCCCCCTCCATTCTCTCCCCACCTCATCGCAGACACGGAGGAGACAGAGCCATCCTGCATGGTTAACATCTCCCTCTACCACTCTCTCTAACCCTCTCTCTATCCCTCGCAATCTATCACTAAAAACAATAGCTTATACATATTTTTGAAATGTCTTTCAAACTACGCAGAGGCGGAGGAGAGAGCCATCCTGCATGCTTAAAGCTTTCACAGGTATTAGTTTTCATATTTATGCAAAGTGCAAATTTCACTCAACTGCAGCGCAGGAGCATTCAACATGTTTTTGAAATGTCTTTCAAAATAGAGACCTTTACACTGCGTACTTATTTTCTACTTTGGAGCTGTTTTATTGAACATTAATAATGCGTCCATGCCTCATGTACCTTGGTCTTGCTACAAGCCACCTCTCCAGTGCTTAGTTTGTGAAATATGGCGTGCCGGGCCCACCATTCCTTATATGTTGGGGCTGCCTCTGCGTGCCCTTATTTAAAGGGATCACAACGGTGGACTTACATAAAAGAAAACCAGCACTGTACCATCTTTGTCACGCATAACGGGCTTGTTCTTTTAAATATACACAGCGCGTGCTTTTTGGAATTACGCTCAGAAGGTGCAATGTAAAGAGCTACATGCACGCGCTCTATATATTTACAAAGAATTAGTGGCGGAGGTGGAGGGGTGCCATACAATTCCGGCACCCTGGGTCAGTGAGGTGCAATGGGGAGACTTGCAGTAGTTGCGCCTTTTAAACAGTCAACATTTGGAAACTTGTTGAATTGGTTTATTTATGTCACGCAAACCCAAAAGCAAAACCCCTTAAAATGCATGGCACCCTGTAACGTTGAAGAGAGAACATTTTACTTTCACTGGTTTATTTGGAAGTGTCTCAGCCATTATGTGGTTCTTCCCTTTGCAATTAAGAGTACTCCATGGTACTCACAATATTCAGAGGTGCTGGGATTATGGTATGGGGTAACAAATTATGTGGCACGGTTATCTAAATGGTACATCAAGAAAATGCAACTTATGTGGCAGGAAGATTTCACTATTTGATCATTTTAAAACATATATTCTGGCTGGGAACATTTGGCAGGGGACAGCATACTCGGAGTCTCTTTACTGCTCACAAAACTACTTTTGCTCTCTCTGTACCTCGCACTAACTCTCTACCTCTCACTCTCTCTTTTCACATCTCCCTCTGCCACTCTCTCTAGCCCTCTCTCTACCCCTTGCAATATACCATTATAATAAATAGCTTCGACATATTTTTGAAATCGCTTTCAAAATACGCAGAGACGGAGGTGAGAGCCATCCTGCATGCTTAATTCTTTGACAGGTATCAGTTTTCAAATTTGTGCAGACTTTACTTGTTGGAAAGGCGTTCGCCGGAGAGGGGTTCGATACACGTCTTGCCCACCCCTTTGACCCACCTCTCCTAAGTAGGCCGAACCAGGCGCGCACACCCTGAGCTTACACTACGAACAGAGTGACACCACACGTATTCTTCGTAGGACGATAGGTTCTTTATCGAAGGTTTCAAGGGATCTTTATGATCCAAGTTATAAGTAGTACATCAGCGGCACAAGAGACTACAAATCGGTGGTAGGGGAATGGGGGTAGCGGGACAGTCTTTGAATGTAGTGTCTCTGCAAAGGACCCTGCGGATAGCTCACAATCCTCGATCTGGAGGGTGTTGTTTCTCTTGGCGATCTCTTGCCAATTCTTCCTCGAGGGGAGAGCCGCGAGTCACTCAGCAGGCACAGGTAGTCGGAGTTCGGGAGCCGCGACCTCGTCAGCAGGGCTCAGGTGGTTCGAGGGTCGGAGGCCGCGAGTCACTCAGCAGGCACAGGTGGTTCGGAGTTCGGGAGCCGCGACCGCATCAGCAGGGCTCAGATGGTTCAATGGCTGGGGGCCGCGAGTCACTCAGCAGGCCCAGGTGGTTCGGTATTCGGGAGCCGCGACAGCGTCAGCAGGCTTCGATGGTTCCAGGTCTTCTCTGCCATTCGTCCCTCCGGCACCCCTTATTATACTCCCCCTGCCCTTTGAAGTCCGGAGTCCTCGCAGAGAGGGGCCTTTGGTGACTGAGGCGGTTCGGCGGGATTTCCTGCCGCTCGTTTCTTTGGTCTTTTCAGGTGGGTCTGGGAGGGACCCCAGACGCTCGGCAGGCGAGGTGCCTGCTCCCCAGGGGCCTGGTGGGCGATCGAGTCTTCCCGGGGGAAGGCGATCCGAGGTGTGACTGGGCTGGCGCCTCTTGGTCTGGCTCGGGGGTTCCCGCTCCCTCGGTCGGACATGCGTGGTAGGGTGTCGAGTCTGTCGGGGGCTCTGGCCGGCCCTCGGGTCTGTGTGGCTGGGGCGGCAGGAGTCGGAGATGCCGTGTCTTGGGGTGGTTGCAGGTTGGCTGGGTGATCGGGAGGGCATACGCCGTGAGGCCGGTCTCACACGCGTCCCCCCCAGCTGAAAGGCGTGGAGAACTACCCATCCACTGGGGGGTTCTCCTCGCCGAAGCGGAAGAACCGGGACAGGCCGTCGGCGTTGGCATGATCCATCTCGGGGCGATGCTCGACAGTGAAGTCCATCCCTTGGAGGGAGATTGACCATCGTAATAGCTTGGGGTTCTCTCCCCTCATCTGCATCAGCCACCGCAAGGGCCGGTGGTCCGTCTGCACTCGGAAGTGGGTTCCGAACAAGTAGGGCCGTAGTTTCTTGAGGGCCCAGACTACGGCGAAGGTCTCTCGTTCTATGGTACTCCAACGCTGTTCTCAAGGCAGCAGCCTTCGGCTGATGAAGGCTATGGGCTGATCTATGCCCTTGTCGTTGAACTGCGAGAGGACGGCCCCGATGCCGTGTTCGGATGCGTCGGTCTGGACCACAAACTCTTGGGAGTAGTCGGGGGCTTTGAGTACTGGGGCGGTGCACATGGCGGTTTTCAAGGCGTCGAACGCTTGCTGGCACGGGGGGCTCCACTGCACCTTCTTCGGGAGCTTTTTGGAGGTCAACTCCGTGAGGGGCCCTGCGAGGCTACCATAGTTTTTAATGAACCTCCGGTAGTATCCTGTGAGGCCCAGGAAGGCCCGGACTTCCGTCTGAGTGGCGGGGGGCGCCCAGGACTTGATGGCATCGATCTTTGGTTGGAGGGGGGCGACCTGGCCGCTGCCCACCTGATGCCCCAGATAGACCACGGAGCCTCGCTCCAAGCTGACATTTGCTGGCCTTCACTGTTAGGCCGGCTTGGCGCAGGGCCAGCAGTACTTGCCGGAGGTGCTGGAGATGCTCGTGCCATTGAGAGCTGAATACGGCTATGTCGTCAAGGTACGCTGCGCTGAACTCCTCGAGTCCGGCCAGGACCTTGTTTACCAACCGCTGGAAGGTGGCCGGGGCATTTTTCATCCCGAACGGCATGACCCTGAAGCGGTAGTGTCCATCGGGTGTGGAGAAGGCGGAGCGTTCTTTTGCTCCCTCCGTGAGCGCAATCTGCCAGTAACCGCAGGTCAGGTCGAAGGTGCTGAGGAAACGAGCGGCTCCAAGGCGGTCGATGAGCTCGTCGGCGCGGGGGATAGGATGAGCGTCCGCTCGGGTGACCGCATTGAGCCCCCGGTAGTCCACACAGAATCTTAGTTCGGGGGCGACCCCAGGGGCGGCCGCTTTCGGGACCAGGACTACCGGGCTGGCCCAGGGGCTATCGGAGGGTTCGATCGCTCCAAGGGTCAACATCTTCTGTACTTCGGTCTTGATGCAGGTGCGGACCTGGTCAGGCACCCGGTAGGCTCGGTGTCTCACAGGTGGGCTGTCGCCGGTGTCCACGTCGTGGACACACCAGTCGGTGACCCTTGGGATGAGGGAGAAGAGGTCTGCGAATTGTCTGAGCAGCTGGCGACAGTCGTCGGACTGTTGGGGAGTGAGGGTGGTCGACAGTTTCACTCCCTCCACGGAACCATCCAGTTCTTTAGCGCACAGGGGGTCGGGCAGGGGTTCAGTGTCTTCTTCCGCCCCATCGTCGGTGGCCAGGAGCAAACTCAACTCCGTTCTCACAAAGTGGGGCTTGAGACGATTCACGTGGAGAACCCGGAGGGGGTTCCGCGGGGACTGCACATCTATCAGGTACGTGACCTGACTCTTCCGCTCGATCACCTTGAAGGGGCCAGTCCATTTGTCTTGAAGGGTGCAGGGTTTCACCGGGGCCATGACCCAAACCTGCTGGCCCGGCTGGAACTCGACCAGAGTTGCGTTCTGGTCATACCAGCGCTTCATTTCTTCTTGGCTGGCCTCGAGGTTAGCCTCTGCGAGTTCTCTGAACTTCCGGGTCTGGTTGCGGAGCGCCAGGATGTAGCGGAACACATCAGGAGGGGTCCCCCGGGGGCTTGTCTCCCAGCCCTCTTTGACCAGGCTCAGGGGCCCCCGGACGGGGTGTCCGTATAGTAGTTCGAATGGGCTGAACCCCAGGGACTTTTGGGGAACTTCCCGGTACGCGAACAGGAGACAAGGGAGGAGGACGTCCCATCTTCGGCGCAGGGGCTCCTCGAGGCCCAGGATCATCCCCTTCAGGGTTCGGTTGAAGCGTTCCACCAGGCCGTTGCCCTGGGGGTGGTAGGGGGTCGTGAACTTATATGTTACTCCGCACTGCTGCCACAGGGACTTCATGTAGCGGGATATGAAGTTAGTGCCGCGATCACTCACAACCTCGCGAGGGAATCCGACACGGGAGAAGATCCCCATGAGAGCCTGGCCCACCACGGGAGCCGTCACGGTGCGGAGGGGAATGGCCTCGGGGTAGCGGGTGGCATGGTCCACCAGGACGAGGATGAATCTGTGGCCCTGGGCGGTCTTCGGATCCAGGGGTCCCACGATGTCGATGCCAACCCGCTCAAACGGGGTACTCACAACGGGAAAGGGTTGTAATGGAGCCTTGCGCTTTCCGCCACTTTTCCCACTGACCTGGCACGTGAGGCAGGATTTACAGTGGACTTCTACATTTGCTCGCATCTTGGGCCAATAGAAGTGGGTAACTAATCGCTGATATGTTTTGTCTTGGCCTAAGTGTCCTGCCAAGGGTACATCGTGGGCCAGGCCCAGGAGGAGGCTTCGGAAGCGCAGGGGTACTACCAGTACTCGGGCTGCGCCTAGCTCGGCTGACTTTTGTTCGCTGTATAGGAGGCCATTGTCCCAATAGATCCAGTGGGTTCCGGACCGGTCACCGGCGGTCTGGGCTTCGGCTTGTTGTCGGAGTCCCACGAGGGAAGGGCAGGTGGCCTGTTCCTGGCAGAACTCTTCACGGGAGGGACCTCCCTCACAGCGCCACTGGGCCATCTCGGGCAGTTCTCCGAGCTCAGTCAGTGCCTCAGGGGCAGAAGGTTCCGACACTTCTCCCGGGTTAGTGTCTTCTTCTCCTTCCGGAGGAGGTTTGTCTGTTTCTGGTAGGGTGTCCCGTTTCTCGGGGACAGTGTTCAGTGGGAGGGCCTCACCGCCCTCGGAGAGAGGCAATTGCGTGGTCATGGAGCGCGTGGTGGCGCAGACCCATTCGGGTAGGCCCATCATCTCGAGATGGGCTCTTCGTTCTACTTGCCCCCACGGGGAACTCTCAAGGTCGTTGCCCAGGAGGCAGTCTACGGGCTGTGATGTTCGGACGGCTACCTTCAATTCTCCGGAGACTCCTCCCCACTCGAAAGGCACCAGAGCCATCTGGCAGAGGCTCTCGGAATTGTCGGAGGATATGACCGGACAGAGGGCACCGGGTAGGATCTGGTCTTCAGAGATTAGGTTGCGGTGGACCGCGGTGACACTTGCCCCGGTATCGCGGAGGCCCTCGACTCGGTGGCCGTTGATGGTCACCTGCTGTCGGTACTTCTTCGTGTTGGCGGGCAAGGGTGTCCCGGGGACCATTTCTCGATCCCCAAGGGAGACCAGGGCCATGGCAGCTGGTTCCCACTCTTCGGAGTCCTCTATCTCTTCACCTAGGGCCACGGAGGCCATCTGCCGGGCCGGGGGGTTGGTCGTTGCGGTTCGTTGATACTGGGGACACTGGGGGTCATTGGCGTAGTGTCCGGGCTGTTGGCAGCGGAAGCAGGTGATCCTGGTTCGTGGCCCTAGCCGCCCCGGGGCTCCGGTGCTGGCTGGGGACGGGGCTGGACCTGCCGCCGGTGGGCTGCTGGGAGGGCTGTGCGGGGGCCCCCCTTGGAAGTCTCTCGTCGGCCGTGGTTTCCTCCGCCCCTCTGGCGGGGGGGTGCTTGACTGTGGCGACCGTAGTCTCCCACGGGGCCTCGGGTGGCCCGGGTGTTCACCCAACGGTCAGCCTCGGCGGCCAGCTTTCGAGGGTCGGTGAGTTTACTGTCCAGGAGATGTTGGCGCAGTTCTACAAAGCAATTGGCCGCTAAATGTTCCCAGGCGATCAGATCAAACAGCTCTTCGAAGGTGGAGACCTTGCTGCCCTTGATCCACCCGTCCAAGGCCCGGCTGTAAAAGTTCACTTATTCTACCCATGTGGTGCCCGGTATCTTTTTGCAATCTCGGAACCGTTGCCGGTACATCTCGGGGGTGAGTCCATATCGGCCCACGAGGGCTTCTTTCATGTGGCTGTAGGAGTTCATGACCGTGGAGGGCAGATCCAGCAGGGTATCTCTTCCTTCGCTTAAGAACCGGCCCCATAGCCCAGCCCCCCAATCCTTCTGCGGGACTCGGTGAGAGGTCATGGCGACTTCGTAGGCCTTAAACCACTGCTGGATATCGTCGTTTTTGTAATACTCCTTTACCACATCCTTGGGGATGTGGACTTTGGCTTCCACGGTGGGAGCGGATGGTAGATTCCCGGAGGGTCGTGACTCTTCGCTATTAGCCCTCAACTCGATCTCTTTTAGGCTGCGTTCATGTTCCAGCTGGAGTTTCTTTTCGTCGTGCTCTCTTTGGCGTCTCTTTTCCTCGAGTTCCCCTTGTAGCCGTAACTGCTTGACGGCTAACTTTTTCTCGCCCAGTTTTATTTCTCCCTCGATTTTCAGCTTGGCCAGTTCAAGTTCGTGGTTGCGGCCTCTCTCTCGGTCTGCTAGTTCCTCGGGGGACAGGTTCCCCTCTGGCCCGCTGTTTCTCACTGGGATGCTTCGTGGTTCATGGGCGGAGTCTCCTTCTGTTTGGGTCGGGGACGCCCCCGTCTCGACCCAGGTCTTCAATACTTTCTGGAAGTCTTCCTTTATGCTTAATCCGGTGGTAGCGATTCCAAGGTCTTTGCAAAATTGTTTTAATTCTCTATGCGTATAATAGTCCAATTGATCCTCTCGGAACGTCGAGCTCATTTAGGTACCTGCGGCACCCAGGGAGGTTTCTCCTTCCATCTCTGTTTGGTAGTGCGTCAGTCGTTCACTGCACGCTCTCTTTCGGTGTCGGCTCGGATCCCGTCGTCTGCCACCAAATGTTTGAAAGGCGTTCGCCGGAGAGGGGTTCGATACACGTCTTGCCCACCCCTTTGACCCACCTCTCCTAAGTAGGCCGAACCAGGCGCGCACACCCTGAGCTTACACTACGAACAGAGTGACACCACACGTATTCTTCGTAGGACGATAGGTTCTTTATCGAAGGTTTCAAGGGATCTTTATGATCCAAGTTATAAGTAGTACATCAGCGGCACAAGAGACTACAAATCGGTGGTAGGGGAATGGGGGTAGCGGGACAGTCTTTGAATGTAGTGTCTCTGCAAAGGACCCTGCGGATAGCTCACAATCCTCGAGCTGGAGGGTGTTGTTTCTCTTGGCGATCTCTTGCCAATTCTTCCTCGAGGGGAGAGCCGCGAGTCACTCAGCAGGCACAGGTAGTCGGAGTTCGGGAGCCGCGACCTCGTCAGCAGGGCTCAGGTGGTTCGAGGGTCGGAGGCCGCGAGTCACTCAGCAGGCACAGGTGGTTCGGAGTTCGGGTGCCGCGACCGCATCAGCAGGGCTCAGATGGTTCAATGGCTGGGGGCCGCGAGTCACTCAGCAGGCCCAGGTGGTTCGGTATTCGGGAGCCGCGACAGCGTCAGCAGGCTTCGATGGTTCCAGGTCTTCTCTGCCATTCGTCCCTCCGGCACCCCTTATTATACTCCCCCTGCCCTTTGAAGTCCGGAGTCCTCGCAGAGATGGGCCTTTGGTGACTGAGGGGGTTCGGCGGGATTTCCTGCCGCTCGTTTCTTTCGTCTTTTCAGGTGGGTCTGGGAGGGACCCCAGACGCTCGGCAGGCGAGGCGCCTGCTCCCCAGGGGCCTGGTGGCCGATCGAGTCTTCCCGGGGGAAGGCGATCCGAGGTGTGACTGGGCTGGCGCCTCTTGGTCTGGCTCGGGGGTTCCCGCTCCCTCGGTCGGACATGCGTGGTAGGGTGTCGAGTCTGTCGGGGGCTCTGGCCGGCCCTCGGGTCTGTGTGGCTGGGGCGGCCGGAGTCGGAGATGCCGTGTCTTGGGGTGGTTGCAGGTTGGCTGGGTGATCGGGAGGGCATACGCCGTGAGGCCGGTCTCACATTACTCAACTGCACACACACACGCACACATTCACACAGATACACACATGCATTGTTTCCTAATTTTATTTGTTCATCTACAAAACTTTTGCCGTCCATACTGAGATATACACAGGCATACATAAGTGCTCGCACACACGCACACAAACACATTCACACAGACACACACATTAATTATTTTCTACGTGCAAATTTTTAAGGAAATCCCTCATTCACAGTTTACAAACTTTATTTGGCAGCCGTGGGGTTAGATTCGGCGTGTTTTCAATTATCACCAACAATAGGGGCATTTCGGTGTCGTGAAGGTGAACTTTTAACCTTACACTGCCCTGCCATGCAGGGCCCCCAGGCACCATTTACTTCATTCACGTCTACCTTTATTTGTTACGGCATCAATCAGCAGCGCACAAGATCTCATTATTCAGCAGGAGCATTCAACATGTTTTTGAAATTTCTTTCGAAATAGAGACCTTTACACTGCGTACTTATTTTTTACTTTGGAGCTGTTTTATTAAACATTAATAATGCGTCCAGGCCTCATGTACCTTGGTCTTGCTACAAGCCACATCTTCAGTGCTTAGTTTGTGAAATATGGAGTGCCGGGCCCACCATTCCTTATATGTTGGGGCTGCCTCTGCGTGCGCTTATTTAAAGGGATCACAATGGTGGACTTACATAAAAGAAAACCAGCACTGTGCCATCTTTGTCACGCATAACGGGCTTGTTCTTTTAAATATACACAGCGCATGCTTTTTGGAATTACGCTCAGAAGGTGCAATGTAAAAAGCTACATGCACGCGCTCTATATATTTACAAAGAATTAGTGGCGGTGGGGGAGGGGTGCCATACAATTCCGGCACCCTGGGTCAGTGAGGTGCAATGGGGAGACTTGCAGTAGTTGCGCCTTTTAAACAGTCAACATTTGGAAACTTGTTGAATTGGTTTATTTATGCCACACAAACCCAAAAGCAAAACCCCTTAAAATGCATGGCACCCTGTGACGTAGAAGAGAGAACATTTTACTTTCACTGGTTTATTTGGAAGTGTCTCGGCCATTATGTGGTTCTTCCCTTTGCAATTAAGAGTACTCCATGGTACTCACAATATTCAGAGGTGCTGGGATTATGATATGGGGTAACAAATTATGTGGCACGGTTATCTAAATGGTACATCAAGAAAATGCAATTTATGTGGCAGGAAGATTTCACTATTTGATCATTTTAAAACATATATTCTGGCTGGGAACATTTGGCAGGGGACAGCGCACTCGGAGTCTCTTTACTGCTCACAAAACTTATTTTGCTCTCTCTGTACCTCGCACTAACTCTCTACCTCTCACTCTCTCTTTTCACATCTCCCTCTACCACTCTCTCTAGCCCTCTCTCTACCCCTCGCAATATACCATTATAATAAATATCTTCGACATTGATACGAGTTTGAGCTATTGGCATTGCACATAACAATGCCTTTTATTTTTGAATAGTTTTTAGAAACATAAATAAAAGGATTTGTTATTTAGAATACCATTAGGTTAAACTCTCGTAACTGCGAGACCTATTGCATTGCAAATGCTTGTTCTTTCTGCAGCACTAACCATAATTTCTATGGCAAAATGAACCCCCTCATTATGTTCCTTTTCAAATTAAATGTTTTAATTGTCACCGGTTTATTCCAATCAAGATGGCTTCAGATGTGCCAGAATTGTGTCATAAGAAAGACTGTTAGCGCTCTAGTTGTTCTTTAGAACACTGTGAAGCTGCAGTAGAACACACAGGAATCAACTGACAGGCTGCTCCTCTTGAAGTATAAGCAAGGTAAGTGTCAGACTGATGGGAAATATAGATCAGTCTGTGTACTTTTGGTTATTCAAAATACGAATTAGAATGAAAAGTCTACCTTGTTTGGTTGTGTCGGCTCATCGGTGCCATCTCGAGTGCTAAGTGATTCTTCGAGCCCAAAATAATTAACAAACTCAAATTGCCTCTGCAGTCGGAATTCAAAACTACATGGCACAGTGGCAGTCTGAAAATGAAAAGAAGGCAGTATTCATAATCTTACAAGAAAAGCAGAGTTTTCAAATGTTGTGAAACAATCATAATGCAGTTTGTTGTGGTACAGCGAGCTCACTGAAATAGCAAAGAGAAAAACATATCTAAAGCAATTTGGGTTATTTGTAATTTACAATCCATTCAGACTGCGAGTAAAGCTGTGCATCACTGTACGAAGCAATTGTCCTTAATGCCTTAGAAAAAATAGCATCAAATGTACTTCCCGCCGAAAAACTACAGAGATCAGCATTGTCTCTCTCGCTAAATCAGCCCTTTTTTATGATTAAGTGCCATATTTAGCGTTTGGAGGACAGGGTACTCCACCACAAAAGTATTCGGGTACTATGTCCCTCATACTCTTGGTTTCCCTCTATTTAGGCTCGGTGAACAGCCATATTTCTGTCGGTGGAACATACGCTGGCTTTGTTGATGGAAACCTCTTACCATCCAACTTTTTTTTCTGTTCAGGACTGCTAAGTGAATCCTGGCAGTCCTGTACAGGAAAACAAAGAAATGATCCCCACGTGCTGGGAGAAACATCCAGGGCCTGGTTCCCAAAGGGCGTCCGCAGTCGCGGTGAAGGATGAGATCCTCAGCCGTGTGGGAGAAATAGTGCATTTCAATGCCAGGGCTCATGGAGCAATCTCTCCTTAAATGAAGTGGTTGAAACTTTCAGCTATATCTGTAGCTATTCCTAGAAAGGAGTTTTGTAAGCTTGTTAACTGCCCACACTGAACAGCACGAGTGGCCATTTCTAAACTGGATTTGTTTGCTAAATTGACCTACTTAGCGTCATCAACTAACTACAAAGAGTTCAGATTCGGATAGAAAAAACATGCTTCATTCTGTGTGCCTCCAGCCATGCCCCTCACCACAGTGACTACCAAGAAAACAGCAAAAAGATGTGTATTATTCCCTACATGTTCTCAGTCCACCTCACAAACCTATTCACGAAACATCAACCGACTAGGCAACTGAGGTCAGCTTTACTGATCTGCATAACCTTATTGGTAATATTTATCTGTCAAGTTCAAGATATTTGACGGGAGAAGTTTTAAACTTCTATGACGGACAAATATTCAGTAAAGAAGTGACATCCTTTTCGTTTGTACGCGCCTTCATTACTTTTAGACCCAGCCATCAGATTTGCCTGACATTTTCACTGGCAGGTCTATTATACATTGAAATAAAATGAAATAGCCAATATTAGTCATGCAAACCCGATAAACTCTGCGTGTTGAGAAACTTAAAATGACCAAGACACAGCAGAAGGTCTGAAAAATAGAAACAGATGCACGTCTACAACAGCAAGCAATGGAGCTCCAATTGTATGCATGCTTGTTCTGTCTTTCTTCGCACAAGGCGGTTGTTTCCTGTTTGCAATCTACCACGATCTGCTCTAATAAGGGGCCTACATTTGCACCCTATGAAATCACCCCTTCCCATTATTTTGGAACAGTTTTCCTTCCCTGCAGGACAATACAGGCTTGTCAGCTGAATGGTAATACATAGGGACAGGTATCTGTTTTCAGACTCACTGCCTGTTTTTCTTGCAGACCTCCAGCGGAAATAGGAATAGGCTTGTGGTGGGTGTATTCAGTTATCAGCAAATGGCTGCTGCCCATGTGCGCATAATTGATGACTACCGATTCTAAAGCTGCAGCAGTGTGAGAAAATAGCTCCTGCTGCTGCTGTAAATAGAAATAAAAGGCCATGCATGTTTGCAGGGGTGCATTAGCCTTGCACTCATCTGTGTCTTGCAAGTTAGCAGTAAAATAGCCTGCAGTACTTATTTTAAAGGGAAATAGAGAAATGTAAATGTAAGCCTGGGACACGGCTCACTGCCAGTTTCAAATACAATGCATACCCAGCTATACAGGAAACAAAACAGGGCTGTTATTCTTTGAGATTCAATACAAGTATGAGACCTGGTTGTAGAATGTTTACCTCCTTGAGTTCTGAGGTCTCCTCAATTTGGGTGGTACTGGAAGGTTTTGTAGCTTCAGTCTCCCTTTGGGTAACTTCAATCATCCGCTCCACTTGGCACACAGCAGTCTTTGGTCGGGGATGATCCAACTGAGATGGCTCAATCTTTGAAGGTAAACACAGTCATAGATTAAAAAAAATCAATGCCTTTCTATTTTCCAAAGATACATTTGTAAATGCCAGTCACATTTTAAATGGAAACGTGCATTATGAAAAAAAACTTTTACTGGTGATACAAGTTGGTGTCTGCCTAATCTCTGGAGTTGTTCTATAAGTCATATTCACACAATGCTTTCACATTCACTTCTTACTTCCAAAGATATAGAAACACAGGTTGAATAAATCTTAGCAATTTCTGAAATGGTCGAACAGAAAATTTGAAAAGCATAACTACTGGTACTACAAGTATTAAGGTTACAAGCATGCTCCTAAAAGCCTTCTCCGCAGCATATTTACTTGATTTATTATGTGGCGCTTCCATAATATGATGACAAAGGGCAGCAAAGGAGAACTCTTCAGCCCGTTCCAAGCAGGCAGATGCCACCTTAGAACAGGTATACAGTCCCTTATTTAGTTCTAATGCATATCACAGGAACATATGATTCTTATTCGCGTAGATGAAAGTTATAACAGGCATTGAATGATTGCCACCTGAAGACATTGTTTAAAAAAACAGAATTAATTTAAAAATAAGAAAAATGGCAAGTGCAAAGCAGTCAATGCAATGGTGTCTGTGTAAAAATACAAGTGCTGAGTTAAGTGCCATGTGACCAGTGCAATGTCAGGCAATGCACTTGTGTATGTATGATGTTAATAAATGTTATGTGTCAATGTGAAAGCGTAATTATGAATATGATGGCATGTGGTGGTAAGCAATGTGACAATATAAGACTTAAATGGTGAGTTTAATGTGGTAAGAATGATGGTTTAGAGTGTGATGTTAGCATGCACTAGTGAGGGTGATGTTTAGAGCAAGTGGCTGAAAACACTGCCCCATATGCCAAACAGGAACTTCTATCATTTTTATTTTTTATTTAGTAAGCACATTTTATTTGTAAGTCAAACAGATGGATCTTTAAGATTTACAACTTAAGAATGCACATGTGCTTCTTAATGTTCAGTATGACTTTGACATCTGAATATTTTGACAAATGAGAGTTTATGTACAGCATGTTTAATACAATCATTGGTGTGTGTCTACAATTCTGATTGCGCAATGTACAATACATTAGGACAAGCACAATGACAATGTTTCTACCACAGTGTTCCAGAAGTCCCATTAACATCAACATTTACGAACATAATACATTGAAACTGGTAGTGTTTTATCTTTTTCAATATATGTACAAACTCTATAAAAAAATCATAGTGAATTAAGATTGTATACGTCTTGCCCTGATATATTATTGCGGAAGCAGAGGCAAATTTGGTCTTGACTTTGTGATTTTACAATACTTTTGACTGGAAAAGTTGGCATTGCACATTTCACAACAGAGAATACAAAACAAAAAAAATGCAGAGACTATGATCTTTTAATCCTACCTTCAATTTACAAGAATTAATAGAATTTGGTTTCTATGATCATTCCCCCTCAGTAAGAAAGCCAGAGAGAAAGAAAAACCAAGAAACAATTTAAAATGAATTTACACAGCATTCAAATGATTATTTAGCAGTGGGTATATGCAGATTATTTTTCCATTGTGGTGGTGTTGGTCAGAAATGTGGGAATAGGGAAGGCAAAAGACCTTTCTAATTGTAATTTGGATTACAGATTTATACACAGTTTTTTTATCCTAGAAAGGGTTTTCTGAAGTAGAGATTCCCATTAGCAAAGGGTCATTCTTGACAAGTTAGTCACAGGTGCGCATTAAATCTGCGGATGCTTTGGAAATCTTTATCCTTTCTATGGAGGCTTCTATTCTTAACTGCTGAACTGTTCTTCTTACCTGTCCTATATTGTTTGTTTTGGTTGTTTTGACAGAGATCTTCAAGGTATTTTCTCTACAAATTCAGAGATTCACCTTGTCAAAACGGTCCGTTTAGTTTGTGAAGTTACCCTGAAGCCCTGGAGGCTAGTTTGCATTAGCTCTCCAGCTTCTCCTAGCAAGTGATTAGCCTTCAATAGGAGTGATAAAGGTGTAAAATGTAAGGGTGGGCGTAGTTCGCGAAGTAGCACTTCGCGAAGCTACGCAAAGTGAAGTTCGCACTACGCGAGCTACGCGTAGCACTTCGCGAACTGCGAAGTAACATGTTCGCACTGTGCAAGATGTTGTTTTCAATGATTGCACAGTGCGGACAAGCAACCGGCACTGTGCAATCATTGAAAATGGCATCTTGCACAGTGCGAGCTGTAGTTTTCTGCTGCTCGAGTAGATTTTTACTCGAGCTGCAGCTTTCTCAACGCGAACTGGTAGTTTCTCATCGTGAGCGGTCGCGAGCATACGCGACCCCTCGCAATGAGAAACCTGACCTTCTCGCGTTGGGAATCTCGCCGGGAGGTTTATTTTCCATGCTCGCGATCGCGAACAAGGAAAAAGTCTCGCCAGGATGTCATTTTGCTTGCTCGCGGTCGCCAACTTGACGTTGAGGACCGCGAGCAAGCAAAAAATGACCGCAGCACTACGCAACACTACGCTACGCGTGTTCGCACTGTGCTACGTGCAGTTCGCGTAGTGCGAAGTAGCGCGAACTTCGCAAACTACGCGAGCGTAGCGTAGTGCTTCGCCCAGGCCTAGTAAAATGCCTCACAGGAGTAAATAGGCTGACCTCCCGCCAGTAGATCATAAAATCCGATCGCCTCTGCTTTGCTTCGGACTCTAACCAACACCTATTAAATTGTTGGCGCACGAGAACCCTGCCTTCCGATGCTTTGCAAATTTACTTTTCCATAATGTAATTTGAACTTTTGGGAAGTAAAGAAAATGGTTTATTGTAAACAGCAAATTGAATCACAATGCAGTGGGGACGGAGCTTGGCCAGCGACAGTGATGGCTGCCTGACTCCAAAGCTCCTCACTGCTGTGGCCAGGGACATGTTAAGGATTTTGGGGGCCCTGGACCAAACAAATATTGGGGGCCACTGGTCAGAACAGCCTTAAATTTATGATCCAATTTCAGCTTTCTCATAACTTCTTTTACAAGGTTACGGACACTAGACAGGCAGACTAGTCCAAATTCTAAATATGTTTCCATTGAATATTCAGGGATAGTGATGTATGTTTTCATTATTGTAATATAGCAGCAGCTCAATAATATTATTTCACATAATCTCTACGATTCACTGCCATTTCGCTTATGTGAGGTCCTGTTTTAATCTAAAAGGAACTTTTTTTATAGATGTTGCATGGTGTTGAAAATCTCAAAAGCAACATTTCTCTACGAAATATATTAGACTCCCCACGTTACCTGTATTAAAAACAAATTAAAGGAAAATGGTATTTAAAATAATGTATATTTGCAAATTATTCAAGGTCAGCAGGGCAGGGCTGTCTGGCGATCAGAGCCAGATCTATCAGGGGCCCCCTGAAACGCTGGGGCTCTGGGCCAGAGTCCTCCATGCCCATGTGTTAAAACTTCTCTGGTGCAGCCCGCTGGAGACCCTACAACATTCTTCCAAGGGGCATCTGACCCTTCTGTCCCTCAGGCCATGTCCCTCACCAGCTGGCACAGGACTTGATGCCATTGATGGCCTGGGTGAGGGCCCCTGGGGAGCACAAGACCAACAGATCATGCCGGGCTCAACCTCCATGACGGAGCTTGTGAGAGTTGAGGTGAACCAGATGGAGCCTTCCTCTCTGGTGTATGCAGGAACCCGTCTCTGAAGGGTCAGAGCCCACCCCATGGAGACTGCTCTTGTGATTGGGGTCCACACCCTGCCCTTGAGGGCTGTGAGACATGGCACCTGGAGGCCAGAGACCAGCGGGCAGCATAGAGCTGTGCATATGGCAAGGAGTGCCGAATATCCCAGAGTTTGAGGTCACCTGTGCTGGGGGCTGTCCCTGGCTGGTCTAGAAGTTATGCCTGGAATGCTGTGGTGACCGTGGAGTGATTGAATGACCTACTCTGCTCTGGTTAACAACCCTGGCCCCCTCACACTCCATGTTACCCTGCCTGGACTGTCTTCATCCCGCCTACCAGCTGCAGTTTCCCCAGGGGCGGTCTTGCCCTGCCATCCTTTTCCGGCGCCTGATTGGATCGAGTATCTTCTTTGCCTGCCCAGCTGGACTTCTGGTACACTCATCGCATCACAAGGCCTAGTCCACCCACCTCCTCGCCTAGCTGTCTGCCGCCATCTGATCCCCAGCTGGCCAGCAGTGTGAGAGTGCCACCTTCTTGATCCTCTATAGCCTTATGACTTGCTGCTACAAATGGCCAAATAGAAGGTGCCCCGTCAACTGCTCATCTTCACCGAGGCAGTGGCCCATCACAAACCCCCATGCCGGCACCTTCTGGCTGTATGGACGACCCAATTGATTACATTCGGCAGGAGATTACGGCGGTGTGTGACAAACTCAAACTGATGGATGCCAAGAGCATGGATCTTAACTCTGATACAACACCCAGCCAGCTGGAAATTGGAGTGTTCCAGGCCTGACTGGATGATGTGGAAAACTGCCTCGCAGCATTGGAGTCGCGTGTCACAAACTCCTTTGGCCAGGAGGCTGAACTTCATCACCTTTACCTCATGATTACCGGAAGACAGTGGGATAACATTTGCTGCTTTGGATTCTAGAGAGGTGAAGCAGGACAATGCTGGGTACTTCCTCTGTCACCTCCTACTGCGCCTCCTGGGGCTCTCTGTCACAGCTCGCCTGGAGACCCAACAGGCCCATTGCATTCACTCCCACAGACCACTGACTGCTGGTAAGTCTTGTCTGCTCATAGCTTGTTTTCTGAGGCACCCCCAAGTTTGGCGATCCCGACCAAAGCCCCCTCTCATGGCCCCTACATTTACAAGGGACAAGAAATCCTCATTGTCGAGGGCTCCTCCAAGGAGACGAGTGGCAAGTGCCACATTCTTCTGGTCTTCTGCCTGGGCCAGGGTAATTAGGCCATCACCTATGGACTACTTGAACCAGTTTGTATTTGGTTCACCATGAATGGCAAGTCCAGAAACTTCCTGAAACAGGATGATCTTCCCCCCCGCCCACTTCCGCCCCACCTCAGGCGCCTTCCAACCATGACCCCGCCCCCGTCTGTGTGCCACTAGCCTCTCCCCAGCTGGAGTCCCCGGGCCCCTTTTTGTGTTTTTTTCCTGGCCGCAGCCTGCTGGCCATGCCATTGGCGCCCATGATAGTCCTATCCAGTAATGCCCACACACTCTATACATCAGGCGGAAAATGGTCCTGGCATACCTGAACTCGATAAGGCCAGATATTGTCTCGGTACGGGAGATGCACCTTACAAGTCCTTACTAGTCCAGTAAACTTAAATGTGACGGCGTGGGGAGGGTCTTCCATAGCAACTGCGCCTTACAGCTGCTCCTGGGGAATGCCCCTCTGCTGTGCAAATGCAGGGTTGTCATATTACTGTGTAGGTCGCTCCCCTGTTCCGTTCTCAAGATGTGGACGGACATGGAGGGGAGCTATGTCTTTGTCCACCTCAAAGTCCTGGACAGGGTTCTGTGTGAACCCTGTTTCTCCTCCACTTCAACCACATTCTCATGGAAATGAGTTCCACGCCTCTGTTGCTAGAGGGGACTGGAATGTAGCGCTCAATCCTGTCCTTGACCTCACCAGTCTGTTTGATCCCTGGGTGGTAGTATGGAGTGAACTAGCTCATACCACAACAATCATTCAACAGACACAATAACCTTATTGTCAAGCCCGGAGGTTGTTTTTTTAGAAAAAGAAAGTACATTTTTAATTATACAGCACAAAATCCAATTACAAATATAGGGTGATAAATCTGATCACAAACCCTTCGTGAATGCTAAACTCTTCCCCCCTCTCTGATCACTCTCTGGATGAGGGACCATATTTAGAAATGTCCCCAAAAGAACTTTGGTATAAGCCTGAATAAGGCTCAGTTGCAGATTATGTTCTCTCCCCCAAGTCAAATGTGCAATCAGGTCACTTTAATCTTGCCCTTACCCCTGTTGTCGTAGTGGGCAGGAAATCAATATTTATTCATCTAGATAATAGCAGCTTAGTCTTATGAAAATGTAGGGGTCCACAGTAATCATGTGTCACCTCAGCAGCAGCTGCCAGCAATGCTGGACAGGAAGGCTGTCAATTGTAGCCTACTTTTGGGAAAACGCACAGGCATGGGCAGGCATTTGCCAGCTGACCTGAGTGGATTCACACAAAGCAATGGCTGGCCACCCTGGACCGGTGCACTCCGTCAGGCAGTTGTAGACATCCAGTGCCCATACATATGGCATGGCAGTTGCAACCGTGAACTGGACTAATACATAGGCGAGTCAGATGCGGCTCCGACCTAGGCTGATATTCACAGCAAGGTAGATGCAATCCAAATCTCGGATGATAGATAAGGTAAGGTGGATGCTGCCTGACCTAGCCTGATATACACACTAAGGTATATCTGGGCCGATAGATATGGTAAGTCAAATGCTGGCTGACCTGGACAGATGCCCATGGCAGTTTGCAGCACCCATGATCTGGATTGATGTACGTAGCATCGTAGATGCAGCTCACCTCAGGCTGGTGTGTAGCTGCACCTAGAATTTCGCATCGAGGCTGGGAGACACTTTGCAGCATGGTTCTTGCCAGGGTTTGCTCTCTCATGCAGTCATGCTTTCTCTGGGGAGTCCTCAAGCCAGGGACACACTGGGCTTCTCCTCATGGACAGTCTTTCCTCCTGCTAATCCAAATAGATTCCTTCAATAGCTTCTACACAATTGGCAGACCCATGCCTCCTACAGTAGAAAGTACAAACTTTGGATGATATTCATTGACATATGGGAGACTTGTTAGGAAGACATTAGTCCTGGTTACTGAGAAGTCCTTAAAGTACTTTTCAGAGCACTGCCTTCTATGGGCATAAAGAACTTGGAACTGGAACAAAGAAGGGTTCATGAATCTCACTCTTATACACACATTCTAGATAGGGATGTGGGTCCACTCTTTCAATCTTCAAAACTGGTTTGGAGAGATTCTCTTTCCAGTTTTCCTTGCAGGCCATTCTCCAAAGATATCCTTTTAGTCAGGGAAACGTTCTCATAGTGGACAAAATTGGATGATACTCAACATTGCTCCTGTCATCAACCTCTCTGAAGCAACACTGAGGGATAGACAACAGGGGGGCTTAACCTAGAAACATCTTTACCTTAAACAACAGAATGTAAAGTCCCTTCATTCATCTATACCATCCACACACTCATAGTATTCAGGAAGACCTAATTGACAGCCCTTTGCTAAAAGAAAATCCTCATGAAATTTCTAAAGTTAGCCTTGTCTCCATCTTCCTCACTTTGGTTGTTGGATCTCCACCATCCAGCCACTGGAATGCAGTCAATATATACCTACTATCTGGGGAAGTTGTCCTCATTCTCCATTGTGTGCCATTGTAAACCAGGGGCTTCTAAATGGATCCCACTGGCTTCAGTACTCAGTCTCATACAGACAGAATCCCAGTACAACGTGTGCTAGACACATACTATACAAGCAGAATCACTTTACATGCACCCAGGATGTCAACACAAGTTTCTGTATTTCAGATTAAGAGTGCAAAGTCACATAAGATGGGGCAGGCACACAGATAAAAAGGCCTGGTCAACTATATACAAAACACGTAAATTGCCACCCCTTCTTCAATGTGCTCTATGTGCAGCTAAATCAGGTTCAGTAGTCCTCTAGCTACTCCGAAGGCATGCTTGGTGCACCCCTGAAGGTCGCAGTACAGGTCTTGGACCTCATTTTGTGAGCAACAGGCCTAGGCCCTGTGCACACGCTAGTGTTGCATGATGCTGGGGCTAAAATAAAAGTCAGGATGACAGATACACTTCCAGTCAGGCACTCAGGGCAAGAGCAAATGGCCAAAGACCACACAGGGAATATTCCTGCCTTCTCTATTGCAGTACCTCTGGGGGTGTGAATGATTTCTACTGCATGGTGACAGGACATGCCACAAATTGCCTCCCACCATTTATGAAGCAAATGGCATACCTATGAAGAGGTCCATTACTGGACAAAAATATTGCTGGGCCCCTAAACTATTGTTTATGGACCAACTCAATCTCAGTACTAACTTTTCAAAAACATTTATTATGGCGATTAGCCCTGAGTTAACAAAGTCCCTATCATTTTAGATGAAAGAGATACCTCTAGTAATGGCAACATTTATCCAAGCCTTTGCAATGCATGCTCAATATTTATACTAGACAGTGAATGTATGTCCACTGTCAGATACAGAGCAGGAATTTGTGGCTGTATTAATGCTGTTATTCTGCAAACCAAAGAGAACAGTTTCTTTGGATGTCTGCCTGCTATACCACACGGTAGGTCTACTTATATATGTGAACTTGGGTTGCCCAATTTAGAAGCTGTTATTAAACTGTGTTTCTTGCGCCTTTGAATCTCAATGTGGGCCAACCCAGACACTCAATTTAAGGTAGTAGTAATCTATATTTCTATTTTAATTTATGGACAGCACAATTACCCTTAGGTTTCCTGGAGCTATAGATGTGAGCAACCCCTACCGGAAAAACCTATTAGAAGAGAAATGTTTTCAAGACTTTATAAAATTCTAAAAGATTAGTTGCTTACCAAAACACAACAAGGAGATTGTTTATGTCTTTGCAGTAATTACTGGAAATGACCATGGGACCATGGAAATGACCATCTATCAAGACAGGCCTTATGGAACTTGGGAACATCCACCAAGTTCACTGTTGAAGAGCGTAGCAGTCTGAGAGGAAAATATGAAGAGACACAAAGCACTTTGAAGACACATCTTTTGTGTACTGGAAGTCAGTGCAGGTGAGCTGTAATGATAGCATTATGGGGGTATCTAGCACATGCCTGACTGCTGCATTCAGAGTCAGCTGCAGCCTTTGCATTTGGCAGGAGGGATAGATGGACAAACAAGGCATTACAATAATCCAGCCTGCTATTGATCAAGGATTGAATCAGCAGTAGCCTAGATGTATGAAGGGTTGAATTGTTTTTTAGAACATCCACAATGAATGAAGTAATTTTATAGAGCGCACATTACCCAAAGGTGTCTTAGCGCTAGGCGGATCAAGAACTGAGGAAAGGGCGGCAAGCCAAGTTAGGTCTGAGTGACTTTGTTGTTTACAGGGAGAAATAGCCAGGTCTTTAGCTGCTTTCTGGATAACTGCAAGCTGGGTTGAGACTGGAGGGCAAGAGGAAGAGAGTTCCATAACTTCCCCCCGGAAGGTCAGTGTTCTGCTGCCCCAGTTTACTCGTATAATTCTGGGGACCAGGACCATAAGTGCCGAGCTAGCTCTGAGTGTTCTACTGGGCGCATACACGGTAAAACGTTCCTGAAAATAGAGCGGGCCGGTACAGTGAAGAGCCTTGTACATTAGGCACAGAGTCTTAAATGAGATTTTCTTCTCCACCAGTAGCCAATGAAGGTAGTGTAACAGGTGAGATACTGGTTTAAATTTAGGGATTTTCAAAAGGGTTCTAGCTACCGCATTCTGCAATTTTTTTAACAGGTACTTTGAGGTGCCAAGATAAAGGGCATTGCAGTAGTCCAGTTAGGACCCTATGAGGGCCAGCATTACGGTCTTCTGTAAGTCCGTCGGGATGAAAGGGAGGATTTTTTGGAGAACCCGTAACATAAAGTCTCCCTCCAAGCTCACTGCATTAATCTGAATAGTGAAGCATAGTTTGGTTTCAAAAATGACTCCCAAGTTTTTAGCCTTCTGCACGGGCTTGGGCAGGTCACCCAGCTCCTGGGGCAACCAGGAGGCATTCCAGAAGGAGGTTTCTTTCCCAAAGAGAAGCACCTCCGTTTTTTCTGAATTTAATTTGAGACAATTCTCCTTCATCCAGCTTGCAACTGAAGCCAATCATCTGCAAAGATTGTTAGCATCATTTTCAAACTGAGACGAGACAGACACCACTATCTGTGTGTCAACTGCGTAAGATAGTACGGTCAGGCCAAAGCTCAGAATAAGCTTCACCAGGGGGGTGACATACACGTTGAAAAGAGTGGGACTAAGTGCCGATCCCTGCGGCATCCCTCAAGGGAGGGAAAAGGGGCTGGATTTTGCATCTCCAATCTCCACCCGCTGTTGTCTATTTTCTAGAAATTATCTCAGCAGTTAGTGCAGTGCTCCTAACGCATAAGGAGTGAAGGCGTTTCATGAGAAGCACATGGTGGATCATATCAAAGGCGGCAGAGAGATCAAGTAGAATGAATGCAGCTATGACGCCCTTGTCTCCGATGCGGCCACCAGTGCGGACTCCATGCAGTGGTTTGCTCTAAACCCGTATTGAGCGGGGTCCAGCAATAGATGGGTGTCCAGAAAAGTTAGAATTTCCTCATTCATGGCCTTCTCTAATACCTTAGCCGGGAACGGGAGTCGGGAAATTGGTCTGTAACTGTCCACCAGCTTGGGGTCCATGGAGGGTTTCTTCACCAAAGGAATAGAGGCCTTTTTCTAGATGTCAGGGTAGTGCCCTGAACTCAGTACTTGGTTCAGTAGATCTTTAAGTTGCCCATCCACCTGACTAGTCACCTTATTGAGGATTCCTGGAGGGCAAGGGTCACAGGGGACCCCAGACTTGATGGAACTCATGAGGCTAATTATTTTATCCCATGTGAGAAGAGAAAACTTCTCAAAAGTGGGAGATGCCTCACGACCCGTGAATATACCTGAATTAAAGGCCTCTTCCAGATTAAAGATAAGGTCAGTGCTAGGTAACTGCTGAGAGAATACCTGAAAGATAGAGTTGACCTTGAATTAGAAGAAATCTGCCAGCTTGTTGCAGAAAGATTCGTCTAGAACAAAGGAGTTGCTGTTGCTCCAATTCGACAAATCTTTAACCGGTTTAAAAAGTTCCCTGGAGGAATTTAAGTGAAGCATTCTGACTCTTGGGCTAAAACTGTTTTTATTTAGTCTTTGGCATGCATTGAGGGAGAATAAAGAAATCTTATATCTGTCTGTAATATCGTTTGTACTTGGGAAGACTGTTCCCACTATTGACCCTCGTCTCTGCTGGGAGTCCAGTGCTCAATTTACATTTTTATTGACATGTTTTAGGTTGGGAAACAGGCACTTCCTTTTAAGTTTCCACCAGAGCTTATCCATTCCAGACCAGCTTCCTCCTTGCCTTTGTGACCAAGTTTCAACTCAATCTACAATGCTGCTAGTACTGTTTTGCAATTTTTTATAAACATTCAAACCAATATTTGATTCCACTCTTAGATTTTGTACAATCTAGATTAGCCGTATTATTCCTGCAAATGCTGATGGAGGAAGTTATATCCTCAGCTATCCATAGTTGCCTTCATGCTGCAGTTAAACAAAGAAAAAGAATGATGTTTTAATATATGTTTTTTTAATAATCAAATTGCCTTCTTAAGCATATGAGACACTTCATTTTTCTATTGTATGTTAACAAATGCTGTGGATTTCATAAATTCGTATCTGTATAGTTTTCATTTGTCAAAAAATATCTATATTGAACTGAATTCATGTACCGAAGGGTACCTACTAAAAGTTGTTCCAGGACTCTGGATTTCAATCAATGATTTCAGTGCCAGCAAGAATGATAAATGTGCGCAGTATATGGTCATGGGTGAACATATCACATCAAACTAAAACTAAATAAATAAGACCCAACCTTACAGCAACACATACAAGCACTCCACACTATGGCACAGTAGACCACACACCACACCAGTCGCATCTCAGTAAACCTCTATGAGTTAAGTGCTCACTGCTATTAATATAAGACCTGTAAAATACAAATTGTATGCACTTCAAGACCTTCTCTGTCGTTAATCCTTCCAATGTTAATAAATTTGTTAAAATTAAACTGGTCAGAGAAACACACATTCTTTAAAAAGTCTAGAAACCTAACGCTCAGGTTTTACAAATACGTTCTTATCTTACAGAACAGCAAGTATAGAATCTCATTCTCACTAGGGGCTCCATCTTATCCCTGTGCTCCTAGAATCCTACAACTAGCTCTGATACTATCTTTTTTTTTTAAAATATACACTGAAATAATGAACTTAAGCTGTTTTCCTAGTGCTTGGAAGGAGGCCGCAGTGATGCCTCTCATTAAATAGCCATCTGCTAGTCCCAAAATGACTGCCTATATCTGTTCTCTCAATGCCTGGAAGAATCCTAGAAAAAAGTGCTAAATCAAGAATTCATGGAGTATCTGGATAACCACTATCTTCTATCATAAATTGGCTGTAGAAACGGACACGTCAAAGAATCGGCTTTAGTCGCAGCCAAAAAAACAAACATCAGCGCTCTTGTCGGCACCAGTGGCACAGCACTCTCATCATACTTGATCTCTCAGAGGTCTTTGACACCGTCTGTAATTCTGTGCTAGTGACCCGCTTAGCAAAGATAAGGAAATTGAACTGGTCACTCTTTCTTTATAGATAGGTGACAAACTGTGGCCTGTGACCAGTTCATTTATAATCATTGTTCCTTGTCTTGTGGGGTTCCAGAAGGCTCGCCATGAAGCTCAGACTTTTTCAGTCTTTGTTTCACCTCTTGCAAGTTTGATTAGATCATTTGGCCTCTCAGTCCTTTTGTACAAAGATGACACCCAGATTTATTGTTACTATCTCAGACAATGACCAGCCATCAGCTGGTAACTTTCACAACTGTATGCAAAAAGTCAGTATCTGGACGAAAAAATAACTGCCTTAAACTAAGACACAAAAGAGAGGTCCTGATCTTTGGTAAAGATGTTTCTATCTGATCTAATGCTTGGTGGCCAAACGAGCTCGACATGCTCCCTAGCGTAGGCAAATCTGCTAGGAATCTGGGAATTATATTTAATGACACACTGATATTTGACATTCATGTCAGTCAAGTCACATATTTGTGTTTTAACATCATCAGTGCCGTGTAGAGAATTGTCCTTTTCGTCACCCCCTTGCAAATCTGTGGTCTTAGCCCTCATTTTCTGACTTCTTGATTAATGTAATGCTCTGCACTTGAACATCAACCAGCTGTCTTCAAATGAGCTGCATGCATTACAAAATGCCGCCGCCGACTGATACTAAACATTCTTAAATTTCGGTCAGTCTTGCTAGCTCCCTGCAAGACACAGTGTTAACTTCAAGGTGCTATGCCTAGCATATGAATTACCGACCATGATTTTTTAAACTCCAAGTTCTAGTGCTGCTTCCCAAAACGTATCCTTCCTTCAATAGTCAGTAGGAATGATGAGATACCTAGAGTGACCTTAAAGTGACGAGGAGGCAGATCATTCTCCTTTGTTACGGTTAAACTATTGAATGCAATGCCCCTCACATCGGGTCCTCAGAAGATCACAACCTCTTTAGGAAAACCTTAAAAGCATGATGTTTTACACATCACTGGTAAGAAGACTCTCTGTGCATATGTGCGCTTCTCAAGTTATTTTTCGTTTCAATTTTCATTCAAAAGTTAAACAATAGAAATAAACTTAAAAAGGGAATGCAGTCGAGATTATGACCCAGCTACTAATATTATTTCTTTTTAGACAGTCTAATGATATGAAATGCAAGCTCATGCCTCACATCGATTTTCCTGTAAAATTGACAAGGGTTAAGAAAACTGTTTTACCTAGTGTTTAAATCCACAGAAGCCCCAAGCAGTTATTGCGTCATATTTTAATACCAGTTTTTTTAAGATCGAGAGTGGGGAAACTTTATATTACAGAGACCCTTGATTGACAAACACAAATGTTACAGGTTTGTCACAAGAGAGGGGTCAGAAGAAAGGAACTGATCCCCTGAGCAATGCAAGAAGTTGGTGCAAATTACCAAGGTTCTCAAAATAGAAGATTATTTGAAAAACTTGCAATGTCATGTCCCATCCCTCGAGGATCTTTGTCATCCCAGCTAAATACATCTGCATTAGGACAGTGAATACTATGTTTCGAGAGGCCCATGCTTTAGGTGCCTTTGCTTTTCTGGTGTTGGAGTTTGAGGCACTTGATCGGGATTTTGTTCTGTAGGAATATCTAAAGCAAGGCTGGAGGCTGCCTAGTGGATATTCCTTCCTGCCTTAAGTCTGGGATGGCAGGAGGCAGAAGCCTTTGACATGTCTTTAAGTATATTATGTAAGTTGTTTAACATTTGTAATGTCATTTGTACCATGGCGTTGCAGTGGAACCCAATGTTACCCCAACGCTGTTTTTAGACTCTTTGGCGTACAAGTAGAAGTGACTAAACCAATTGGCCCAGCATGAAAACTATATTATTCATTTTTGTCTTCAGAATCAATATACAACATACATATAGATATGCAGGACTATTAGTGTCTCTTTACAGATTGTCATCTTTGCCGGAAAAAACTCAATTTCATCTAGATCTGGATCATCCTGTACATCCTTCCCTTCCTGGCCTGAAGAAGTATCAAGCAATAATATCTTTGGTGGGTGCAAAGGAAGGTACTGGGGACACCATCATTGATTGCACAGGCTGGTATTAATGAAAGTGCTGAAGGTGGGAGGAAAGCAACAGCACCTGAACTCAAGTAGTAGTGGGAAGGGTCACTAGGAGAGCTTCCATGAATTTTCCAGCCGTCGGCAATATTGGTGGCTATATCATCAGCCGTAATTTCAAAGACCTCGTTGAGAGTGTTCCCATCTGCATGACTGTTGTCCACACAAGAGACTTCTTAATGTGATCCTTTTGAGTGACAGTGGTCTTGCCATTGACGATAGTCTTGTGGACATAAAAGATGGGGGTCATCGCAGGCTGCATCGTAAATTAATTTCAGCTGTCGTTGATGACAGGTTTTGCTTAGTAGGCACATGTCCTTTTGCTGGCGCATCTGTCAGACTCGCTTAGGCATTTCCACTGGTCTTTTCATTGACATCAGAGCACCTGATGAGGTGTAATACTCAGTGACCCTATGCCTCTTCACATGCACCTCCTCAACGGACTACGTATTTCTTTTTGACTTCTGAGAATGTTTCATCTTTTTGTGTAGCAGCAGCGGGCAATGGCTGACCAAGTGGATGACTCTTAGGGGCAGGGGCAGTAGGTCTTGAAGCTTTCTTGGAAGCCTGTTCCAGACTTCTCAGAAAAAGCCTGGATGTCTTGATAAGGTAGCCTCTATTTTCTCCTCCAAAATTACCAACACTGGCCTACTTTCGCTCGCCTTTTAATGTTTTGGCTGAGGAAATATTACAGACCTGAAGCAATGTATTGGTTGTGGCTAGGATGAAGACAATGCAGGTTTTTGCAGCGTGGATTATCAATGTATATTTCCTTATTTTTTAACAAGACGTACATACCTTGCAGAGAGATTCATCTTGTCCCAGGTCAGCCATAATAAAAAAAGATCTCCTGTTGAAAAAAACTGAAGAAAGTCTTCTTTTGGCAAGAGCAAACTAGAAGGTCCCTTACACTTAACGTGCAGTAGAAAATCTAATAGTTGGAAGCCTCTGGCAGGGGAACAGCAGAAGGTGCTGGTGTTTGGCTTTAATTTGGATCCTTTACAATGATGTGGATAGGATGCAAATGCTTTGGGAAAAATGCAATGTTGAGTGTAAAGGGTTCACTGCTCTATTCTTCCTGAATGTTCTCAGTCTGACGACAGGGAATAATTCAAACATGTGAAAAACATGAAAGATACAATGCTGGAGAAATGTGGGTGCTTATCAAGTATTTCTGGCAAAACCTATTCATATCTTCCTAGAGCATTATTATTTACAATCTGAAGACCATTATTACCGACGAATGTCACAAACAGCTATTGGTGCACATGACGTAGCCTCCTGTGTTAACATATGCATATTCTTTTTTGTTTTTTTTAAATAAACAAACATTCTAGGTGAAGAGGGTAAAGCAAAATATTGTATTGCTACTGTGATTTTCACAATTAACATTGGAGCCACTATTGTTTTTTCTTGATGCAAATGTCCAGCTACAGGTAAGGTGTGTTATAGTTATATATACACAAACACAGTTGAAAAATATTTTGCTGTACAAGTTATCATCCAAGTGGGCTAATTAGAGGGCTACATACAGTCATCCCCCCCCCCTCCGAAAATTGATAATTTCCATTAAAAAATATGCCCACATAACAAATGCTATTTAAAAGGCTCCATTGTTTCAAATAGAATGATAGTGCTGGAAAAAGGGACTGTGCATCAAAAACCTTCACTGCGCTAAGGTAAACAATAAATCAGTCAGTTCATAGGACCACCAGTACAGTTCTAACTTCGAATACCAGTTCATAATCACAAAGGCAAACCACAAGCCAATAAGCTCTTTATATGGGTTCTGTAAGACCTGGGGTCACCAGGCCCTAAGGGGGTAACGTGACACGAGCGGCTGGGCACCCAAAGGCTTGTGTGTAAAGCGACCATACAACACGCACATCCACTGAAGCAAGGGACGCACACAATAAGGGACGCCACACTGTAGAGATTTATGCAAATAACTCAAGTTTATCCAAGCAGTTCGAGATAAATGCAGTTCATGGGATAACAAGGCAATTCATAAGATATATATGTACTTCATGAGATATAAATTCAGTTAAGGAGATGACAATGGCAATTCACTTATGTCAGCGTTTGATCCGCCAGCACCATATTCACCAGTATGATATTCACCAGTATGATATTCACCAGTATGATATTCACCAGTACCTTGTATATTTTACTCCCCGTGGTAGGGTTTGGGGGATGTTGCGCTACTCCTGGGGGTGTGCAGGGACCCAGGGCAGACCTCGCGGGCCTACCGCTACCTTGGGACAAATCTGACAAACACCTTCAGAGCAGAGCATTAGAACATAGCGCCACTCGTAACCAGCACGCAGTGCATACTTCAGAGCAGAGCATTAGAACGTAGCGCCACTCGTAACCAGTAAGCGGCGAATACTTCAGCACTGAGCATTAGCACATAACGCTACTCGTAATCCGTAAGCAGTGAATACGTCAGCACTGAGCATTAGAACATAACGCTACTCGTAATCAGTAACCATGAATACTTCAGAACGGAGCATTTAGAACATAGCGCTTCTCGTAACCAATAGCAAGGAATACTTCAGAACGGAGCATTTAGAGCATAGCGCTTCTCGTAATCAATAGCCATGAATACTTCAGAGCGGAGCATTTAGAACATATCGCTACTCGTAATCAATAGCAAGGAATACTTCAGAACGGAGCATTTAGAACATATCGCTACTCGTAATCAATAGCAAGGAATACTTCAGAACAGAGCATTTAGAACAGAGCGCTTCTCGGAATCAGTAGCAATGAGTACTTCAGAACGGAGCAGTTCACGGAGCACAACGAGTCGCACGGAGCGAGCCTCTCGTACTCCGGTGCAGTTCGGGAGACACAAAGTTCCTGAATAGTCAGTGGGGAACAAGGGGCGAATCCCTCGGAGGGGTCTCTCTGTCGTGGTGACCAGGGGACTCCCACGGAGAGGGAACCCGGGCTCAGGGTGCGGTGTGGCTCTCAGCCTGTAGGGGGCGCACCGGGGTCAGTCCCAAGCCTCTGGGCTTACCTTGCTCGACGTCGGGAAGGCGTGCACACCGGCTCCGAAGTCCGCAGGCGATCCTGTTGCGACGGGGGCCGGCCACGGCCTCACGCACCTTCACCACAGCTGCGACGGCAGCGACGGGGCGCCGGGCTTCTCCTCGGGCCTCGCGACGTTGAGGGGCACTCTTCCGGCCTCCGGGCCGCAGCGGTGAGCGCGCTTCAGCCTCCACGCCACAGGGGGGGCTCAAATTAACCTGGGGGGCTCCGTGCTCAACGGAGCACGCTGCCGGGGATCCCAGGCCAGGTCAGGGAGCGCAGGGGTCACAGCGCTAAGACCTGGTTGATCCTCAGCGATACCACAATGGGTTAGGTAGGTAGTTTCAAGGTTCAATCTGGACACGCAGTCTCAGCATTCAGTTCCGGCAATTAGTTTGCTCTGGAAAGTCTTGATGGCGCAGATGTATCTGGCGCCCTTAAGGGGTTCTGTTACAGGGGGGGTAGGGGGTGCGTTGGTGACTAGGTCCTTCCTAGTCAGGCTGGGCAGAGGTTCCCTGGGTCCTCCTACTGCTGGGCAAGATCAGTGGGTTTCACAGGATCCCTCACTCACTTAAGAGGCAGCACCTAAATCCTGTCACTCTCAGAGGCATAAGTCCCTGGCTAGGCCCCACCACCTACACTCCTGCGTGGATTCTCCAGCTCTGCTTTACCCCACTGGCCAACTGACTAAAAAAAGTTCCCCCTCTCACTTATGTATCCCTAGGTCAGGTGACCTCTAGCCAAGGCGGCAAAAGTAAAACCACACCTCCCTTCTAGAAGGTTCCAGCACATTCCAGGAGCTTCCCCATTCTACCTATGGGACAAAAAAGGCGGGCTGGTGTTGCAACATTGTTGTGGGGTTCCAGCCAGCTCCTGGCAGCTAGGGTGCTACTAATAAAGACCACTCTGCAGTAGCAGGGGCCTGTGGCAGCCATCTTGGGAGAAGGGAGCACTTGCACCTTAACACTGATTGGCAATGAAAAGGCGCCCGGAGACCTAAGTCCAACATCAGAATGAGGGTGGAAAAAATGAGGCACGATCAAAAATAAATGGGGAGACCACCCTAGGGCTGACAGGTCCAACAGGTTCAAGCTGTGAAAATAAAGTTTGCAGTACAGAGCTGCAAATATGAACATTCTGACATCAATAACTCATCATAATGATCTCACTTAATCTCTTTTCTAAAGGATCAACACTACCAGCGGTATTAGAGGACGACCTGGACCAAATATTCCCATGATGAGAGCCTATGTAGATAATAACTCATATACAGATTTCCGATCTTGGAGAGTTCCTTTGGCTAAGGTGCTTCTAGTGATTATAATAATCAAATTGAACAATTTGGAAAGAGTCCTGGTATCCTTTGAAAAGGAGCTCAGCCACAGGGAGGGAGCAGCCACTCACTTGCTCCCCAAATTGGGAAAGAAGTACCCCAAATCGTAGGAAAGGTAATGACAACTGGAATGGTATCCAGGATCACATCAGGCAGTTTCTGTGTCTGTCAGCGTACCTGACAGATATTGAAACTGCTTGTTGCAATACTGAATACCTTTCCAGTTGTCCATACCTTAATTCTTTATTCGCATACCATCGCTCACGTACCACCAGCTAGTTATTTTCTGATATATCTCAGATAGAAGAGCAATTGATTATTTTCCTGTAAATACTCCATTCATAATTATGCCCTGATAAAGTTATTGAGTTACTACCATGTGACGAAACACGTGTTAACTGGACATGGTCCACAAGAGAATTTGTGAATAAAGGCAGAATTGTTTTGAGGACCAATGTAGAATTTTTGAAGCTATGTCTGGGTCTGCACCCAACTGCATTTGATACTTCTATTACATCACAGGAAATGTATTCTCCGTATAAACAAACATCGGATTAGTTTATGTATTATATTCAGGTCAACAATCAGTCTTTGTCCCAAAACGTAGATATGTCTGATGTGGGTAACCTTCAGAGGGCCCACACCATAGGTGCCTATCAATGCTTCCAACTATGCCTGGGAGGTACCCAAGGGAACTGCGATGGCACCCAGTCCAGAACACTCCAGTAAAGCAACCTGTAAAAGTAAAAAATAAAAGTAAGCAACCAGAAACTGTACCCTTGCTAAGTTGCTTGAAAAATGATGCTAGAGATTCAGGATTTGATTTGTCCTCATCAAACACTCAGCAGAGATCTACTAAACTGTACACCCAGGACCTAAACCTTCTGCTCATGCAAAGTGAGAGGAGGGGGAGTAAATGTATCTTTCTGACAAGGAATCAGTCTTGGGTGTACAAAACTCTATCTCTGTTATGCAGTTTCTCAAGCTTTTAGCATTCAGCTATCTGCAGCTGGATGGATTAACTTGTTTATGATCCAGCTGAGCTCTGTCACCTTAAATCCCGGCAATGGCCACTTATCTCGCATATGACTAAACTTTCAGGGCTTGTTGGTCTTCTCTTTAAAAAAGGGCCCAGGGACTACTCTCTGGGCCAATTGCCCCTGAAATACCTTTCATAGGTAAAGCCTGTTTTACAGTAGAATTGGACCCAAACCATGTTTCTTACTTATTGATATTGGGCATAACACAAGGATGGGTAAAGCCAGTACTCAGATGCAGCCAAGCCCCCCTAGTTCTACTTCTTGATATGTTGGAGCAAGCTTCCTTCTTGCCAAACCTCCCTGCCCACCCCAGAGTACAAGGCTAGGCCCAATGATCCCAGTGCCTTTATGGAACGGCCAATGCCATCATCATTAGAGATGCTGCGAACCTGTCCTCGTGTAGATGGACTTAAAGAGTGCTCATGTACTACCCTTGATTTGTTTGGACTCCAATGGTGGCTTCTTTTTTGAGGGCCATTTCTTGAAGGAATTGGCAAATTAATAGATATGTGCTGTGCTTTTTTAGGTGGTGCGATTTTGAAGGTGCTGGCAAAAGAGGAGGGCACGTTGCTAGAAGGCAAGATCCTCCAGGCTATGTAAGTGAAAGAGCAGTGGTTGTGCTGGCCAAGGAATTGTTTTTATAGCCTCCTGAACAACTCAATCAGGTAAGCCCTTCTTCTCCTCCTGTAAAAGTCAGCAGTCACATTTATTTTTCCCTGCAGGAATGGGAGTTCTACATTAACAGGCTACTGCATAGATGTTTCAGACCTCCCATTTTAACACTGAGGAACCCTTGTTATCTTTTATCTACTGCAGAGAATACTCTAGTGGATTAGGCAGTGCTTGAAATTTTTAAAAAAGGGCTATAATCCTACTTCCTCTTTAGGAGAATTCCCCAGCTCAACTATTCTTGTGGCTAGCAGATCAAAGGCTTGGGCTCTTTCATCACCTGCAGTTACTTTAATACATTTCTGAATAACTAGCATTCAAGATGAAGGGCATCCATCTTCTGACGGGTCACCTTTTTACATACATCAAGGTCTGCCAAGACTGGAAGGATGCCTAGCTTTCCATTCCCCATTTGTGACATCCATTTACACTCTCTCAAACTCCAGAACAGCATCAAATTCCACCTGGTGATCTACCTCAATAACATCATTCTAAACATGTAATGTCCTCCAAGAATACCTCCAGTACATCATCTCTCTTCTCCGTTGCCTGGGCATCCTAGAAGCCTACGAGAAGTCTGCTTGCCCTCCATCCGTCTTAGGTGATAGTCTTCGATGGCTTTGCTGTAGACATGAAACACTGATGGCATCTAAAGAAGGAGCTAAAACCGAATTTGAACCACTGTTCCCAGTTCAGAGGAGGTATGAAAAATCACCCTAAATTGTGTGGGATATTAGGAAAATTAAGCAAAATTATGCACAAAGTGTGCAAAATACACCTTTGACTCATCGAGTGAAAATTGAACACAAAGGAATACCTTGCATTCAAAATTACACAAAGGAATACCTTGCATTCAAAATTTCCTCGAGATACTGACAACGGAACAGTTTCACATACAACATATTTTCTCCAAGACATTTTCTGCTTCAATCAAATGTGGGCAATTTCAGAAGGATATCATAAAAGGCAGCCTGTGAAACTGGCCAACGGAATGCTTGGGATGCAGATATTTAATGCACATTCCCAAAAAAATGCATATTTGGACATCTTTGTGCATTGGACAACGTCATAGCATATAATGTGTAATGAAGATACTGTTACCCTTTATGCTGTCAATCTGATAGTCTATTACAGTCTTGTATTCCTTTGTAAATGCTATCTAGTGAGCAGTCTGCTAACCTTCCAAGTGTAAATAATGAGCCTGTGTAGCTTAATAAGATCTACTTTACTTAAGCAACAAATTAGGCCATAGTTTTTTTTTTTAATTCTTTTTATTGGCATTTTCAAAAGAAAAAAACAACGTTAACAAATAGCCGGTAGTCTCTCATTATAAAATCAAAGCTAGAGCTGCATCACCAATACCGTAGAGGTTACATTCTACCCAGCACCCCCAGCATGGTACAGAAATCCCGTCGCTTGTGCACAACTCACTGATAGAAATATAGATAAACGTCTGGGAACCCTGCGGCGAATCCAAACGGGATTAAAACATTTGACATCATGATCATGAAGTCCAGGACAATATCACACGCCGTATGCCTAACAAGTAGATTGATAGAAAAAGGAGAACCCCATCCCACCTCCCAGTCCAACATGCCACCCCCTAAGCAACCAGTGTGTTCTCTTCTGTCGACTGTCCCTCCCAGGCCTAGGTGAGAAATGGTTCCCAAATATCTCGGGGTCTGGAGTTAGGAGGCATTAGTTCCCAGAAGGTGGTCAGCTGGGAGTGTCCATATGTAATGTCCCTGATCCACTCCTTAATGGAAGGCACCCTTGTGAGAAGTTGGCCTGGCATATGCTGGTCACTAGTTATAGTGGCCACCTTGCACCAATCCAATTCGACTCTTATGGTAGATAGGTTTAAGACAACCTTTTAAAGAAAGCTATCCTAGTGGTAGCTGTGGAGAGCAGCCTTCAGGCTAAGTCTCTGAGGAATGTAAAGCAGCTTGTTTTACCTTATAATCTCTTGAATTACCAAATGAAAGGACACCACACAGGTATATATATCAAATATATATGTATTTATTACTAGACACACTCTACTAATCTCTTTATGAGATTAGAAGCCAGGTACACATTCAAATGTCAACGTTTCACAATAAATTAAGCACAAATATGGCTGGCGCCCTAGGGGCGTACCAGACCATATACTAAAAAAATGGTATAACAATGTCGACTTGCAAAATGACAAGGCCTAGGGCCTGGGGAATCGCTGGGGCTTCACTACTGCAGTGTTAGCAGGTAAGTAACAAGCCTACGGGAGACGCGTGCAGCGTGTGAACACAGCTGCGGGTTCCCTATTGATTACAATAGAGCAAGTCGCGGTTTGATTTTTAAAGTTCTAGGGTACTTCGAGGAAGACTACAAGCAAGCCCCTTACAAGGTAAGTACTTCGAGGGCCAACACACACGAGGGCACCGGAGTGCACGAGTTACCTCACCCAGGGAAGCCGGGTGCATAGGTGTCTTTTGGTGTCGGGTGGAGTCTCTGTTTTCAATGGAGACCAAAGAAGACTTGCTGCTTGCGTCGACTGAAGAAGTGTCCGGTGGAATCCGAAAGTGGATCCAAGATGCAGAAGACCTGAAACTTGAAGCAACAGTGTTCAAAGTCACTTGCCAGTGACCGGTGGCCAGCAAGATGGATGACCACAGATGTCGAGTGATTTCAGGTCATCGATGGTGTTTTGACTCTTTGCTCACGAGGTCCAGGAAGGATCGGCGATGACCAGCAGCTGGATTCGGAGTATCCCACAATGTCTGCAGCTGATGACAGTGTCAGCAACCGGATTGGGGCCAACAAGCCTTGGCAACTGCAAGTCTTTTTTTTATTTTTTTTATTGAGAGTTCATAGACTTGAAGACATACAATAATATCATGTGTAAATACATATTTCAAGATATTAATACAAAAAGATAAATTAATTTAAATCTACTGTACAAAGTATTACAGGATTATAAATATACATTTCAGGATACTCGATAATGCAATCGCAATATTTCTATAATGTAAAAGGATCCAAAGTATTAAAGTGCAAAGTGCTAAATCAGGATACATACCTAAATATGTGCCCTAACTTCTTATACCTATATGTATGTTCTCTCCTTTTATACCCTCTACAGGATATTATCCTGTGATTCAAACACACTCCAATATTTCTCATACTTTCTTACTGCCCCTGATCTTATTGCAAATCTCTTTTCCAATTCTTGTATTCTGGACAATTTTGCCCTCCATGTTTTAAAGGTAGGTATCTTCTCTGTTCTCCATAATTGCAAAATTAGAGATCTAGCTATTAAAGCTGCAATAAACAGACCCTCCTCATGTACAGAGGTAAGAGGAGAGCAGCCCAGAACTGCTGTGGATTTATCAAGTAAAATAAGGGGATCAATTGTAAATTTCAGATATTTCTCGATCTCTTCCCAAAAGTTCTGAATTTTTGGGCACTCCCATATGATGTGCGTCCAGGTTCCTTTCTCTGCACAACGAAAATATTTATCTTCTATTTGCGGGTATATTTTATGAAGGAAAGAGGGTGTTCTATATAGCAACCATTTCGTGTAATATTGCATTTGTTTAAAGTTTGCCCCTCTAAATATAACCGCATTAAATTTGGTAAGCCTATTCCAAGTAGGTTTAAGAATCTGTATACCTTCCCTTTTCTTCCATCTATCCCTAACTTTTTCATATAGGGAGTGAGATTTGTTATCGTCGAAGATCTTAATCCAATTACTAATTTTCCGTTGTGTAGGAGAATTAAGGGCTTCACTAATAGTAATTTTATGACGCATATTTTCCATATCTAGTTTTTCAAATATGAGTTTCAATCTGATAAAAGACCATTTTAAGATTGTGGTTGAATGTTGTAGCCCCATTTCAATCTCCTCCCAGGTTTTCCAACAGTTCCCCTTAATGAAATCCTGGATTTGGGCATACCCATTTCCTTCCCATAGCCTTAATATATTGTTCTCTAATAACCCTATTTCCCCCATATATATATTTGAAAGCCTAGTTGAGATATTGATTCTAGGAATATCGTAGTGTGCTAACAGCTGAGTTTTTTGTTTAAATAGCCATTGTAAGGTCTTATATCGTACTTTTTTAGGGTACTTAGTCACTCTTGTGGGGTCAATTATATTACACTCCCTTAGGATCCTTTTCATAAAAAAGTTATCTACTTCTTGAGGATCTAAAAAGAAAAATCTAAAACTATGATGTGCAAATGTCGCATAATAGTAATTTCTAATATTTGGAAGAGATAGTCCTCCATCAGCAGTAGGATAATTTAAGGTGCTAAGTGCTAATCTTGGTACTTTATTTGTCCATAGAAAAGAGGAAAACATACTGTCTATTTCTTTAAAAAAAGAGGCCTGTATTGCGCAGGGAGCTGCACTAAAGAGAAAATTAAAAAGCGGAAGAATTGACATTCTAATTAACTCAACTCGTCCCGTTATTGATAAAGGCAACTGATTCCATTGTTTTAACTGAGAGTGAACTTTTTTCGACAAAGAGATATAATTTAGGGAAAAAAGATCCTCTACTCTATTAGTTACGTGAATCCCTAAATACCTTTTCGGACGGGTGTTATATGTCTGTCTAAATTCTTATAAAAGGGAATTCACTCCACAATTGCATAATATAATTTCTGTTTTTGACTTATTGATTTTATACCCTCCTATTTTTTCAAAATCTACAAAGATTCTCAGAATTTCTGTCTGAGTATCTATCTTTGGGTTCAGGAAGAGAGCAATGTCATCAGCATATCATTTTATGTTCATCATTCCTTGGACCGGAGCCATGTGAGATCTTTTTTCCCTAATTGCGATTGCCAATGGTTCTATAAATAGAGCAAATAAGATCGGGGAGAGGGGACAGCCTTGCCTGGTGCCTCTATTTATTTGGCATGTCCCTATATTAACCGAGTTAATTAAGATTTGGACCTGTGAATTTATATAAAGTTCTTTTAATAAAAAGATAAACTCATTTGGAAAGCCGAAGTTTTCTAAAATTGTAAAAAGACAATTCCATGAGACAAGATCAAATGCTTTTTCGGCGTCTAAAAACCAAATCTGTGCCTTAATCTTATTATTATTAAAAAAATCAAGTGCATCAAATAAAAAATTTGTATTAGTATAAAGCTATCTCCCCGCTACGAAACCACACTGATCTGTCCCAATAAGAGGTCCCACCATCTTATTTAACCTGTTGGCCAAGAGTTTAGTAAACATCTTGTAGTCAGTGTTTAAAAGGCTTATTGGCCTATAAGAATTCACGTTTTCACTATCTTTACCTTTTTTTAAAATACTGACCACTACTGCCATGCGGAAGGATGCAGGTGGGTCACCCCCTTGTAATATATGATTTGCAAGTCTTAAAAATTCGGGGCAGAGTATAGTAGAAAATGTTTTAAAAAATTCTGTGGGAATGCCATCCTCTCCGGTAGCTTTACAATTAGGTAAAGAGCTGATAACTGCATCTAATTCTTTCTTCGTGAATTCGGCTAGCAGCAGCTCTTTAAAATTATTTTCCAGAGTTGGAATTAGCAATTACCGCAGGAATTCGTTAATTTTTTCTGAGGAGATCTGGTGAGATGTCTGATAGATATCTTTATAGTGTTTAAAAAATACCTCACCTATTAGTGGCGTCGTTATTACTCTAGTTTTGGTTACTTTGTCCTCAATGCATTCGACTCTGTTTCGGACTTGCTTTTCCTTTGCTTGCCAAGCTAGCAATCTTCCTGTATACTCGCTATCTTCATAGCTTGTCTTAAGATATAATCTACTTGCCCTATCCCCTAAATCGTAATAGAATTCCCTCATTCCTATTTTTGCGTTGAGTACTTCTTGTCTATTATTCGGAGTCCTATTTCTAAAATATTCTTGACTTGCTTGGGCCAATCTATTTTCTATTGCCATTCGCTCCTCCTTCTTAGATTTTTGTTTTGATATCTCTCTTGAGGTGATTATGCCTTTTAGTGTAGCCTTAAAAGCATCCCATATAATATTAATTGGGGCAGAATCCTTATTTATAAAAAAAAAGGAACCAATTTCTTTCCCTAAATCGGCACACCACTGCTTATCTGCTAAATTCAGTTTGTTAAAATACCACCTTCTTGTTGGTTGTTCATCTTTCTTCCCCAGAAGGGTTTCCATCTTAATGAGGGCATGATCTGAAAAGGCATTCATTAGATGTTCATATTTACCAACTTCTAAATTACGGAAGGTTAGAAAGAAATCCAGCCTTGATGATGAATCATATTTCGTCGAATAGCAAGAATACTCATGTTTGGTCGGGTTGTAGAGCCGCCAATTATCTAAAATATCTAAATCCGCCCTACAATTCAGAAGTGCAGTACATACTTGTGGTTTAATTTGCCTTCGATCTTTTTTTGTAGAATCAACCGCTGGATTTTGCAGGAAATTAAGATCCCCTCCCCATATAATCTGACCCGGCATACCTGACAGTGCTTGTTTTAACTGCAAAATGGGGAGCGGGTCATCCATAATTGGTGCGTAAATTGTAGCAAGTATCACGCTTTTGTAATTTATTTTCCCATGCAAAAATGTCCATCTCCCCCTCGTATCTGAGTGAGATGCTTCAACATGAAATTGGACATGTTTGCCTATATAAATGCCCACACCCCTCTGAGCTGTCCCCGACACTGCCGAGCAATAAAAACCCGCCCAGTTTTTAAAAATTTTGCTAGCATCTTTTAAAGTGCAGAAATGCGTCTCTTGTAAAAAGATCACATCCGGATGGTGACCTTTTAGCCAGCTTTCTATTGCGCAGGTTTTACGCCTATTATTTAAACCATAAACATTCAGAGACAAAATTGAGAGTTTATTCCTATTCATACTGCAATTAGAAACGGAAAAATATAACCTATTTTATCCATCCAAGTAATCTCATCTAAAGTGCAATTTGTGCTATATATGCAGAATGCAAAATGCGTTCCTAAAGTGCAACTTGTGCAAATGTGCAAAAAAAGCTAAAATAAACAGATGACCGCTTAAATTGTTAAATATCCTCTCCCAGTAAACAATAGCGGCCTAGGTTATACACTAAACTACAGGCCATTTAAGTTGTGTAAACCTCGAAAAGTCTGCCATACCTAATCTAACAATTGTGCAAATCATGCAATAGAGTGCAAATCGCGCATTTAGAACAGCATATTACCGTACAGTAGTTTGTATCAATTGTGCAAAAAGCTATTAAAGTGCAATCAGAAATCATTAGGTCAATCAACGCTTTCAAAGCAATATACTACAGTATAGATTGTGTCAATTATGCTAGATGAGCATTTAAATATTAAAGTGCAATATTTGATGTGGAATATATGCAATATGTGCAATATGGCTATATAAGACAGTATCTTTCCTTAGCAGCATTATGTATCCTTTTCCTTAACTTATTTAAAAAAAAAAATAGTAAAAAATATATATATATATATTTCTGTCTACGAACTCTCTTTTTTTAACTGCTTCACCCCCACCACCCCCCCACCCTACCCTCCCTGAAAGAAGGACCCCTACTTGTCCCACTATCCCTTCCTCTTCCTCTCGTTTCCTATTGGATGCCATCTTGATTCCTCCTGTTGCGTCCCCTGATTTACCTCACATCCGCCCCCTTTCAACTCAGTCTTAAAGCCTTATAACCACCGAGTCTCCTTTCCTTATACAACAGTGAGAGCATCCAAAAGATTTTGAGCTTCCAGTACCTCTGTGAAAATAAAAAATGTTCCTTTGGCTAATACTTTTAATTTAGATTGCTGCACAATCATTGCCTGTGCTCCTTTAGCTGTAAAAAAATCAACCATTTTGACAAAATCCTTGCGTCTATGTGCAGAGGCTGTTGACATATCAGAAAAGATTTAAAAGTTTTTGATTTCATCGGTGGTAAATGATCTCCTTGAAATTGCCATATTTAAGATTTGCTCTTTAATTCTATAATCAGAAAAGTTTATTAGGATGGTCCGTGGGTATTTAGAATTTGCGGGTTTGTATGCAGGTACCCTGTGGGCTCTCGTAATTGTGAGATCTCCTTGTAATTCAGGTATTACTTTTTTCAGCAGAGATTCAGTCCATTTTACCATTTCCGTATTTTCCAAACCCTCCGATATTCCCACAAGGCGCAGGTTGGATCTCCTGTTATAATTCTCTAACTCTTGCAACTTCGATTCCATCTTGCTCTTGTTCTTATTCAGCACCTGGAGATCTTTTTGCATGGTGGTTATATTATCTTCCAAGACTGAGACACAAGCCTCCACCTCAGTGACCCTTCCTGGTAGATTTCCTAGCCTTTCCTCCATCTTTGTTAACCTATTATGCAGCTGTGATATTTCAAATGCTTGCGAGGTCCTGCAAGTCTTGTGTAGATTGAAGAAAGTCAATGGTGCAGACCAGCAAGATTTGAGGGACTCACCCAGCAAAGGTAAGTGAGGGCAGGCCTGGAGCAACCAGGGGAGCTCTTTGAATCAATGAGAAAGTCTTTGGGGGACCCACTAGCGAATGGGTAAGTGATCACAAAGACACCTCCTCAGGAATTGCTTCACAGGAGCCCACAGGGTAGGCTGCTGATTTTTGGTGCAAGACCTGCTGGAGACTTGGGCCACAAACGGTCCAATGCACAAGTTCGTAGAACATTGTTTAGGGTTTGCACTTGACAATAGTGCACGGTCCCTGGGTATTGCTGTTCCTCGTCACTCGTGGGGTCCACTTGCCACAGCTTCACTGGAGACTCACAAAGGCCATCGAGAAGTCATGAAATCCACTTCCAGGGCAGCGGGGACTTCGAACTCCGGCGGGAGCGGGAAAGTTTGCAACCGTTGATTAAGGTTTTTGGTGCCTGCCAAGCAGGGGAGTCACTCCTTGACTCCAAGGGAGATTCTTCTGTCTTCCAAAGGTAGTGGAACATCGAAGGGCCAGGATTCTTCTTTGTAGAGCGTCGTCCAGGGTTATCTGCTTTGCAATGGCAATGCTTGCTATCTTATAGTGAAGATAGGGGAGGGACAAGCTCTATGACCACTCCTCTAAGAGGGTCAGGGTAGGGGGTGGTTACACCCACTTCCCTTTGTCCAGTTTTGTGCCAGAGCAGGGACAGGTAGCCCCTGAACCGGTTTGAGCTGGTATATGCACAGAGGAGCCTACTGCTCCCCTAGTGCAGGACTTCAAAGCACTCTAAGAGTGCACCTATCCAGCTCAAATACACTAAATCCTGTCTGGAAGGTGGTGACACCTCCCGTTAACAGGATGCCTTTTGTTGGGCCTCCTCCACTGCGAGTTTCAGTCAGCAGCAGGAGGGCAGGCCAGTGTCTGTGCTGGTGGCATCCATTTTGTGATACCAGGGCTCTTTCAGATTTCTGTCGTCTAAGTACAATGGGTACATGTCATCCCCTCTAGAAGGGTGGGATCATACTCCCACACCAGTTACTGGTGTGGGGGTATGATTCCAAGTTGTTTGACACCAAACACGACATGTTTTGATGCAGTCATTCCAAAGTTAGCATTTACCGCTAGGTTATAATGCACTTAAGAGTATATGGTTTAACTGCATCCACAAACAGCCACAGAGAATAGACTCTGCCAGCTACAGAGGGGTCCTGCTCATGGAGAAGCACCCCCTCACATAGTAAACCAAGCACCCTGCCCTCAGGATTGATAGGGCCTGCTATAGGGGTGGCTGATAGGTTTATTTGTGTGTGTATGGTGAGACATAGGAACCTATACCTCAGTGAGGAGTGCTAACACTACCTCACACAGGCTGCAGTAGCAGGCCTGTGGTGTCAGATTGAGAATGCTTCCCAGGGGTGGCATAATACATGCTGCAGCCCCTGGTAGGCCTGTGAAGTACCAATGCCCTAGGTACCTAAGGTACCATATTCTAGGGGTTCATAAGGTACCACAGTATCCAATCACTAGTACATCTAATATGCACACCAAGTCGTTTAGAGAGAACAGAGAGACTGGGGCCCTGATTAGCAGGGACCCAGCCAGACTATAGCCAGAAACCAGTGTATACATCAGAAAAAAAGTGCAGATCCTACTCTCCTACAACCCTCTTTCTTCACCAACGAACAGCATGTTACCGTTTAGCAAAAAGAAGTTGAGCATGTAGTTTACGAACTTTGATGGGGGTATCTTTGACATAGCTCAACAGGCCCAGTAGGGGAGTTGGGGTCGCAGCAATAATCTCGTGTATCATTGTGAATACCGTGGACCAGAATGCTGACAGATTCGGGCAATCCCATATCATATGGAGGAAGGTTGCTGGACTAAATCCGCACCGCCAGCAGCCCTCATCGTCCCGCAGACCCATGCGAGGCAAGCCTATAGGGGTTCTGTAGTAGCGATGGAGGAACTTAAAGTATATGAGGCGGAGTTTATAGTTTGGGGACAGCTCGGTGAGCTGTCAGCAGCAATATGACCACTGCTCTTGGGTGAGCGGGACCTGGAGTTCGTTATTCCATGCCTGAAGTGCCCTCGGCTTTGTTAAAGGTTCTGTGTTTTGCATGTGTGTGTAGAGTCGTGTGACAAGTTTATGGGGCGAAGGCGACTTCAACAAGTCTTCAAATGCTGCCATGGGCGGCGGGGGAGCTCGGAAAGCTGTCATGCAAAGACCCGCAGGCAGCCCTGAGCTTATAATATGAAAATAGTTCCGCAAAGGGCTCTGGTTGTCCCTCTTCTGTGACCGGAGGAGAGCGGAATGAATTGCTGGGGTAGAGGTCAGCAAAGGTATGGAGATTCAATTATTGTGCCACAGTCCCACCAATGCTATCTCCTATATGGGGCAGTAAAGGGTCGTGTGCTAGTGGCATAGATGGGGCATATAATATGGGAGCACCCGCTCTCTTCCGTAATTCGTTCCACGCCCAACGCTAGGCTTCTACAGTGTCTACGCCGTCTCTAGGACGGCGGTAGGGTTGATATAGAGCCAAACACAGTTGGACAAGTGCTGCGGCGTCAGTCTCAACGGCCACATGGGGTTGAAAAGGGGTCGGATGTACCCAATAATGAAGGAATTGGACCTGTGCACACCAGGCATACAGTTGCATATCTGGGGCACCCAAATTGCCCTGGCACAGCGGAAGCGTCAGAAAATCCCAGGACACCCGAGCCTGCCCCCCCGCCCATACCAACGAGATCAGCAGCATCTTGAGGGTACGAAAGAAGGCGTGTGTTAGGGGAATCGGGATATTAGTAAATAAATAATTTAGACAATACTATCATTTTAGCGACGGCTATTTTCCCCGCCAGGGAAAGTGGGAGTCTGGCCCACAGTACGACCTTCTCCTCTAAGCAAGTGATGGCACGCCCATACTTCAAATTCCACACCTCCTGTAGATTTCTACTGCGCCAGATGCCCAGGTATTTAACCACGTATGCTGCCCATTTAAGAGGGAATTTAGAAATGACTGGGGCAGTATTGTCTATCAAGGGAACGACGACTGACTTAGCCCAATTGGTAGGGATTCAAGAAAGGCCACCAAATTCGATAAATTCCCAGAGGAGGGGGTCAAGGTTGACCGCAGGGTCAATCACATAAAGTGTGACATCCTTCGCATATAGCGATATGGGGAGACTTCTGGTACTAAACCCAATCCCCCTGGCCGTGTGGTGCACCATCGCAATCGCAAAAAGCAGGGGAGACAGCGGGCAACCCTGCCGTGTGCCACAAGATATAGAGAAAGGTTCAAACATAAGGCCATTCACACGGATCAGAGCTTTCGGTTGAGTTTATAGTAGATGGATTAGATTGATAAATAGCGAACTGAAACCCATGCGGCCAAGGATGGCAAAAAGGTATGGCCATTCAAGCGTGTCGAACGCTTTAGTAGCGTCGAGAAAAACCGCAGCCGCCTGCACATCCGGATGTAAATAGTGCAACACCAAAAAGACAGTCCGGAGGTTGTGAGAAGTGGAACGTCCAGGAATAAATCCAGATTGATCGGGAAGAGCGATTACGGGAATTAGGGGCTGTAACTTGTTTGCAATTAACTTGGCCAGGATTTTGACGTCCACATTTATTAAGGAGAGCGGCCTGTATGAGTCTAGCTCGGTTTCAGGCTTCCTGGGTTTCAGTAAAGTGATAATTGTTGCCTCCCGCATGGATGACGGTACAATACCGGTAGTCTGGGCCTCCTCATACAACGCTAACAGATACGGAGCCAGCTCCTTCATGTAGGTTTTGTAGAAGGCGGTGGTTAGACCATCCGATCCGGGGACTTTATCTAATGGCAGGCCTCTAATCAACTGAAAAACATTGTCTACTTTGAATGGGAAATATAAATAATCCCTGTGTCTCTGACTAAACCATAAAAGCTTGAGGGAGTCGAGGACGAATTGCATACCTTCAGGGCATGTTGTTTGGGATATAGACGGAGGAGCGTGAGGCACGAACCAATGCTGCCAGCGTTCTCCCCGGCCTATCGCCCTCCCCGTATCTCAGCGTATTTACTCAATAACTTGACCTCGCGTTGTCCCTCCTCCTCAAAGTCAAGTATTTTGGTCTTTAAAAGGGCCAGCGTGTCGGAGTTGTCAGAAGCGTAATATTGTGTTTCTAAATTTCTGATTTGTGTCACTAGGGAAGGAAGTGTACCCCGAAAAGCTTTCAACACCCCAGCCTGATGAGCAATGCATTGACCCCTAACAACCATTTCAAAGGCCTCCCAAAGGGATACCTCAGTGTCCACCGAACCTGAGTTGAGGGTAAAATATTCAGTGATATCTGTTCTGATCTCTTCTTTAAATGCTTCATCTTAAAGTGCATGTGGTGGTAACCGCCATGTTAACAAACGTGGAGGAGCGTCAGGAAGTACTAATCGCAGAAGACATGGGGCATGATCAGACAGGGATCTAGGGAGGTGCAACACCTCCTTGGTCGAGGTGGCAACATCGCGCAACACTAACCAGAAGTCCAGTTTTGACCAGGCACCATGATATTCAGAGATACAAGTACCCTCACGAGTCATTGGGTGTCTGCATCTCCAAACGTCAACCAAATTGCCATCTGAATTTATGGCATTCAAAGCTGCACTGGCAGGTTCAGGAGGCCCCCTTTCTGAGCAGGTCATCATCTAATACTGCGTGGGTGGAGGCGTGATTGCAATCCATAACAACTCTGATTCCCTGGGTACAGACAATCAAACAGCAGAATGACTTACCGGCGTAAAACAGAACAACATACCCCACCGCAGCCCACTCCAACCCCCTAATCAGGTTGTAGAGAACCCACCCACAAAAACAAAAAGAAACATTCAGTAACAGTTAATGGCTTAGTTAAGCACCGAATGATTATACAGGAGATCTCCCTGAGGGGCAAAGGGAGACTGGCAGCTCAAGAACCGGGTGGCCGAGGCACATAGTAGTCTGTGCAACGTGGACAGGAAGTTATTTATAGCTTAGAACAGCCCGCTGCATTCGTGATGCAGCCGTCTTAACCACCAAATAGGTTATTTTCTATGTCCCCCAGCTTCTCAACACTCACTTTCTGTTTCCTCCCCCCACAAATGTGTTTAGCAAATTTTAACGCCGACTTGGTGTCCGTAAAAAACATGAGTGTCATGTTCATGGGTGACCTTAAGCTTAGCAGGGTAAAGTAGCGCATATGTCACACCAGCTTGTTGGTGGATCTTCTTGGTTTGGGCAAAGTCACTACGCGCCACCTGGACGGCAGGGGTAAAGCCGGGATAGAATGAGATGTTGTTGCCCTTGTAGGAGATTGGACCCCTTTCCCTGGCCCCCTTGAGTATAGCGTCTCAGTCATGATAGTTCACTATTTTAGCCAATATTGGCCTGGGAGTGCCTCCCACCGGAGGCTTAGGCCCAAAGGCGCGGTGAGCCCGCTCCACAATGAACATTTGAGACAATTCTGATCCAAAAATGTCCTTCAGTAATTCTTTCACAAAATGTTGTATTTAACCCATGGCTGTGGTTTCCGGAATTCCCACAAGGCGGATATTATTTCTCTGGGAGCAAGCTTCCAAGGCATTATTTTTTGCCCTAATGACTGTGAGGACTCTCTCCATATTCAGCAATTGTTCTTTGGTGTCGACTTGGAATTCATGCGCTTCGGTATGTCGATTCTCGAGTTGGTCCAGTCGCAATTCGTGGGTGCACCTGGATTTTCACTTGGTGTAGTCTGGCATTTATGTTGTCAAGTTTGGAGTCAATGGTTTTGAGACTAGATCAACCTCTAAAAGGAGACTGCGGAGATCAGCGTTAACAGCGTCAGAGTCCCCCGGGGGGGCGATGAGCCAACTCTGGGTCAGGGTCAACATCCCCTTGTCGCGTTTGTCTCTTGCTTTCAAAGACTAATTTAGGCTGCTTGGCGTCTAACTTCCCCATGTCGTACTCTTCGGCTAAGTAGGGTGTCGGTGGGAAGCAAGCGCAAACTGGCAGCCTATGGCACCCCACCCGGTCTCCAGACCCAGCGCAGTGTCGTTGTCATGCACCGCTGCAAGGTATGGCATGCTGTCACCTCCACAACTAAGAAGGGGAGAGTACCCGGAGTGATCAGTGCCTTCGTTTCAGTATGTCAAGTGCACCCCCAATGCCAAAAGTTGGTAACAGATTCTTCTGGAGTAGGGCGTCACAGCATCCCAAGAACAGGGCGTCTCTGTGTTCCAGGTGGGTTCTCACTTTAACAATAGTATCACCCCCAATGGAGCCAACCATCGGCATTATATGATACAGGCTCTCAGTAACTTCACCCAGGGCGGCCACACGGGGTAACCTAGTTCCATCACTAATACTACTGCAACACCACTGGTATGATACAAGTTATGACGTATGCCCTGTCCGGGGGAAACCAAGAGTCCGCTGGGGAGGGGGCGCATCCAGCTTTACATTTGCGGACACTCCCGCACCTGGACAACCAGCACGGTGCGCGGCCGCTCCCACCGCCAAATCCTCAGTGTGGTGACATATAGATGAACACAATAGCGGTGATCAAAGGGCTAGATCGTCACTACAGCCCACCGTGTCTTCAGCCAAAGAGGGGGGGCAATCTTCACCCCCCACATATACCAATGCCAGCAGTGACACAGGGATCAAGCACCATCTGCCTCATACATAGCAGCCCAATGCCCCATGCTCAGAAGCAGTACATCTGCACGTGTAGTTCCAAATGAATCACTAACTACTCCAATGCATTGCCCGCACCAACTAAATGTGGGCACACCACAGACCTGCTCGTCGGATAACTCGGCAGTCAGGTCCAATCGTTATGTATCGGGGGGGAGACCAGTTCGGTGTTGCAACAATTAAAGAGCCTCCACCCCGAAGCAGCGTAGGTAGTTCCAGAAACGATGGCGGCGTGATGACGACGCTGGCTATCATTTCTCTACCAGGAATCACTGACACAATATCGAAACACTAAAAATCGACCTACAAATATATCGATACAAAATAATCGATCACATTATTATCGACATCATATACTTATTTAAAACATTACAAAAATATCGAACACACAATTTCGAACTACAGAAATATAGGTACACAAAATATCGCCAACACAAATATCGAAATCCTAAAATATCGATGCTCAGTAATATACATATACTTCATAACAAAATATCGTAAACTAAAATATCGACCACTAAAATATCTCCATTTTACTAATATCGACTATATAACATTTAATTAAAACCTAAAATCAAACAACATAAACATCAAATAATGTCTTTTAACTCTACACAAAATTATTATTAAACAATTATATATTTACTACATTTAAAAATGGATTTAAATAATTAACTCTTTACTAAAACATTATTAACAACCTTCCTACATTAAACAACTATATTATTAAATTATACTTTATCAATTCATGCATCCAATACATAATATAATGTTTAGAAAAATACATATAGAATAATACACCACAAAACCACTAATTAGCGTTTTCCTTATTAGGAAACTAACTACCAGAATAAAAAAAAAAAATTCGAACTAACCAATGAAAACACTCCGAATTCAAACTAACCAATAAAACACATATTACAACATGCAAAGCACTATAAAAAGAAGTTCAACTTCATTCACAGTCCAGAACCAAAAAAACGAAATTGAATGAAGAGGAAAATCTACTGGATTGCAACTGCAGATATAAGAACATCAACATAGAGGAAATATTTAAAACTATCAAAAGTAAGTTAACTATATTATTCTCATGAAGACTGAAATCTAATAAATTGTAATTACAATATACATACACTATAAATAAATTAATGTCTTCTTTCTATTTCATGTTTTCACTACAGGAAACTCCAAAAGAAACTAAGAAAATACAGAACAGCACCAAAAAAAATACAACTAAAAAGTAAGTATTTCACAACCAAAAATCAACTAATAGATTAAAATACCACCCTAATTAAATCCCAATTGCAAATCCCCTAACCATTCCCTATAAAAATATAGAAACAATTATTACAACAAATTTCCTTTTCTTTTCCAGACAAAGAAAATACTAGAGGAAAATTCCACAAATAAAGAATCAAGAGCATTCTACTCAAACACATCAAAACCAACTTTGTAAGTATATAGTAACTAAATCTTGTTTTTTTCTACTGAAAATTAATATAACATCATATATAATAACTATAATATATATTTTTCATAGATAAAGCTACATCAAAATGACTGAAGGAGCTGAATTCATAACAAGCCAGAAGGGAAAAATGTTACTATGCTATATGGGATACACTTACACACAGGAAAAAGTGTATGGTTTAAAAGTTAACTGGAAATGCACTAAATATTACTCTAATAAGTGCTATGGGCGTGCTACAACACGACAAACAACAGTACTATACACTAGAGAACATAACCACCCACCAAACATTACTGAAATCGAAGTCAGATCTGCTTTAGAAACTATAAAGGAAGCTAGCACAAGTTCTCAAAAACCTACTAGTGTAATTTTAAAAGAGCAGCTTCCCAAAATTCCGAAAACTGCTACTACACAAATGCCATCTGTAACTTCACTCAAAAGAACTATAGCACGTACTAAAAAAACCACTACTACTTCAACCCCAATTCCTCACACATATAGTGAAGTTATTCTAAGTCCAGAACAAAGTATAACTTTAAACAAAGAACCATTTGTCATTTTTGATAATAAAAACAATGACAAAAGAATAATAATATTTGGAACAGCTAATAATCTCTGTAAACTACAAGAATCACAGAACTGGATGATGGATGGGACTTTTACCATATGTCCCAAACCCTTTTTCCAACTATATACAATACATGTCCTATATCACAATTGCAATATACCATTAATTTACACATTATTACCAAACAAACATAACTCCACATACACTGAACTATTAAATACAATAAAACAAAAAACAAATAACTTTTCCCCACAAAAAATAATTCTAGATTTTGAACATGCAATGATTAATACTATATTAAAAACACACCCCCATACCTCCATACAAGGCTGTTACTATCATTTTAATCAATGCCTATGGAGACACATGCAAAAATCAGCCCTAAGCATTGAATATGCAACTAATTCATCTTTTGCATATCAAATAAAAAAACTCATAGCACTAGCTTATGTACCTGACACAGACGTAACAGAACATTACAACATTTTAATAGACAGCGCCTTCTACAAACAAAATGAAGAAAAACTAAGTTCACTATTGGACTATTTCGAAGATACATGGGTCGGCAGACTACATAGATCTGGCCACAGAAGAAACCCTAAATTCTTAATTCCCTGGTGGAACGTATACAGAAGCACATTAAATGGAGAATCCAAAACTAATAACGCAGTTGAAGGTTGGCATAACGCCTTCCTACAATCAACAGGCAGAACAAAACCAACACTAGAAAGATTTATATCATGCCTACAAAAAGAACAGAGTTATCAAGAGTTCCGAATGGAACAATCCATAACTCAGCTAACTCCAAAAACCTCAAAACAAACTAAACAAATGTATAAATATCTAGAGCAACAAGTAAAATTGTACCCTACTACCAAAGGCCTAGAATACCTAAACATCATAGCTAAAACACTTCTTTAAAGTACAAATACAAATAAATGACTAATTACCCATTTTCAATAATATCAAACACATAAAATATATTTATCTTATTACAAAAATAATTACTGTGTGTAACATATTTATACATATTGTCAAAAATATATTAACACACATTAAAAATATTTGTAATAAAATAAAAATAAACAATAATATTAAACAATACCCACCCACAAGAAATAATAATAAATTAACTTACCAAGTTTATTCCAAAGTCTGAAAAATCCATTTCCTGCTTACACAATCCAAACATAAAAAAAAGTTTCCCAAAAAAAAATGCAAAAATACAACTGTCGATTAAATCCATAATTCATTCACCAAATATCCCTCGAAAAACCATGAAAAACCCGAAAATAGCTAAAAATATTAAAAAACGATCCATGAAAACCGAAACATTTAAAGAAGTGTAAAAAACATATTGTTCAATAAAACGAACACACACTTCTTTAAAAAAAAAAACGAGTCCATCCGAAACGAATAACCTAGAAAAGAAATGTTAAAAACAAAGCAACATACATTCCCACCCACATAAAACAACACATAAACACTTACTAACAATAATACTAGATTTAAAACAGTTCTAAATATACATTAAACACCTTAAACCTAACTCTCGAAACATGCCTACACATCGTTAAAAACACGTAAAAACACAACACGCAACTCTAACACATGGTGCCGATTACGATCCGGTAAAAACCGTGTACGAACCGTCGGTCGGAGCGAATTCCCCGTCCGACTCGTACCCGGTCGTAAAACTTTACAAACATGGAATTACGATTCGCACGGAAACACCATTTCCGTACGAATCGTAAAAAACACCGACCGCCGAAAATATACATACGAATGTGATCCGGGAATGCTGCGACGTGACGTCGGGACGCTTTCAGGCAGCGTTTCACGACCCAGGAATTACGATTCGAACCGACAGCAGTCCGGACTGCAATATTTTCACGGCACCCAAAAAGTGCCGCAAAAGCGAAGTACGGCGCGAAATGACCAGAGTAGGTGGCCCGGTACGTGCCGTACCCCCCCCCAGCCCCCGTAGGTACGCGCCGACCCCCCCCAGCCCCCGTAGGTACGCGCCGACCCCCCCCCCCGGCCCCCGAAGGTACGCGCCGACCCCCCCCGGCCCCCGTAGGTACGCGCTGACCCCCCCCCGGCCCCCGTAGATACGCGCCGACCCCCCCCGGCCCCCGTAGGTACGCGCCGACCCCCCCGGCCCCGTAGGTACGCGCCGACCCCCCCCAGCCCCCGTAGGTACGCGCCGACCCCCCCCCCCGGCCCCCGAAGGTACGCGCCGACCCCCCCCGGCCCCCGTAGGTACGCGCTGACCCCCCCCCGGCCCCCGTAGATACGCGCCGACCCCCCCCGGCCCCCGTAGGTACGCGCCGACCCCCCCGGCCCCGTAGGTACGCGCTGACCCCCCCCAGCCCCCGTAGGTACGCGCCGACCCCCCCCGGCCCCCGTAGGTACGCGCCGAACCCCCCTGTATGTACACCCGTGTACGTGTCGAACCCCCCCGTGTACGTTCGAGTTGTACCCCCCCGTGTACGTTTTGAGTCGTACCCCCCGTGTACGTTCGAGTCGTACCCCCCGTGTACGTTCGAGTCGTACCCCCCCGTGTACGTTCGAGTCGTACCCCCCCCGTGTACGTTCGAGTCGTACCCCCCGTGTACGTTCGAGTCGTACCCCCCGTGTACTTTTGAGTGGTACCCCCCGTGTACGTTCGAGTCGTACCCCCCCCCCGTGTACGTTTGAGTCGTACACGGGGGGTACGACTCGAACATACACGGGGGGGTACGACTCGAACGTACACGGGGGGGTACGACTCGAACGTACACGGGGGGGGGGGTATGACTCGAACGTACACGGGGGGTTCGACACGTACACGGGTGTACATACAGGGGGGTTCGGCGCGTACCTACGGGGGCCGGGGGGGGGGTCGGCGCGTACCTACGGGGGCTGGGGGGGGGTCAGCGCGTACCTACGGGGGCCGGGGGGGGTCGGCGCGTACCTACGGGGGCTGGGGGGGTCGGCGCGTACCTACGGGGGCCAGGGGGGGTCGGCGCGTACCTACGGGGACCGGGGGGGGGTCGGCGCGTACCTACGGGGGCCGGGGGGGGTTGGCGCGTACCTACGGGGGCCGGGGGGGGTCGGCGCGTACCTACGGGGGCTGGGGGGGGTCGGCGCGTACCTACGGGGGCTGGGGGGGGTACGGCACGTACCGGGCACCTGTTTGGACGTCTCCATGGTTGTTATGGGAGTTCGGTGCGGACGGTCTTTTAACCATACGGTTGTACATTCGGACGCCCGGGATGGATCATGATTCCTCGGTCGGACTTCACCTTTCACGTTTGTACGGTAAATCGTACGAGGACGTGTCGGACACATTTTCCGACCCGAGGACGTGTGGGGAATGATTCCCAATGCGGTTCGTATGGACTTTTTACCATGCGAATCGTGATTGCCAGTTCGTACGGCACTTGTACGATTCGTACGGTAAAAAGACCGGATACGAGTCGCACGGGGATATTTTTTACCGGATCGTGATCGGCACCATAACATTTCCAAATATAACTAATATATGTACAGCTACACTAAACATTATCTAACTAGGCTCAAAATAAAGTTTTAAACCATCTAAAACATATAAAACAAACCTTACCTTTCACGACGCGAAGTAACTCCCAACCGCGAGCTTCCCTTCAAACCAAATGACCCAAAACAACATTACAGGGTTACAAAATAGAGTGCCCAAAACATAATAAAACATTTAACTATACTAAAAAGCCCTAATTAAATCAGGTAAAACAGTAAATTCACACACAAATATTTTATATTATTTAGCAAAAATAGACCTATTTTTTTCATGTACCTACAAATTGTCAACAAATGTACCTAATGTTTAAAATTATATAAATAAATATTAAAAACTTTAAAATATTTATTATTATAATTTCTAAAAAGATAATACTACAGAACAATGTATGAAAAATTGTAAAAAATTTTTTGCATAAATGCTAAAATGTTATTTATGTTAAAAATATGTTTGTTTTGAAAAAATTGTAAAAATAATTAATATTAATATTTTACATATTAATATTAATAAAAAAGGTATAACATGTTTGTACAACAAATATTAAAATGTTTATATATGAAAATATTTGCCAAAAGTTTTGTATAAAGATTTACAAAACCTATTGCTATGTTAAATTTAATTTAAAACACTACATTGTACAACATTATTAATAATATGTTTAATTTACTAAAAAATGTTAGAAAATATACTAAATGTACATAAAATTTGTTCTGACCTATATGCAATATGTTTGAATTTAATTACAATGTAAATAATGCTATTTCTGAATGATCTTACTCAAATGAATAAACAATACAAAATTTAAAAAACTACAATAAAAACCATGTTCTTGTCTTATTAATTGTGTTTCTCTGATTATTAATATTGATCTTCTATTATGAATATTTAACATATAGAATTTTTTTTTTATTAAAAAATAAAAATCAATAAATATTATAAAATTACAGAATGCCATTACCCATTATTCCAATACAAAATATTCATATTTTTTTCCTACTAATAATATTAAGTATTCCAAACATATCACATTAAAACTTTACATGTATTTATTATCCTAAACTATAAATATTGAATTAATTAGTACAAATCCAATATATAATAATAAAATACAAATAATATTCACTTAAATATATTTTTATTATTGCTATATCAATGTAATTAAATTTCATTAAATACCAGACAGATTAGAGTAGTTGCTGGACACTGACCATAAATAATTTACTATTCCCACTCCAGTCTATAATAAATTAAAGTAGATGCTTGACACTGACCATAAATAATTTACTATTCCCACTCCAGTCTATAAAAAATTAGAGTAGGTGCTGGACAGTGACCATAAATAATTTACTATTACCACTCCAGTCTATAATAAATTAGAGTAGGTGCTGGACACTGACCATAAATAAGTTACTATTCCCACTCCAGTCTAAAATAAATTAGAGTAGGTGCTGGACACTAACCATAAATAATTTACTATTCCCACTCCACTCTATAATAAATTAGAGTAGGTGCTGGACACTGACCATAAATAATTTACTATTCCCACTCCAGTCTATAAAAAATTAGAGTAGGTGCTGGACACTAACCATAAATAATTTACTATTCCCACTCCAGTCTATAATAAATTAAAGTAGGTGCTGGACAGTGACCATAAATAATTTACTATTCCCACTCCAGTATATAAAAAATTAGAGTAGTTGCTGGACAGTGACCATAAATAATTTACTATTCCCACTCCAGTCTATAATAAATTAGAGTAGGTGCTGGACACTAACCATAAATAATTTACTATTCCCACTCCAGTCTATAATAAATTAGAGTAGGTGCTGGACACTGACCATAAATAATTTACTATTCCCACTCCAGTCTATAATAAATTAGAGTAGGTGCTGGACACTGACCATAAAAAATTTACTATTCCCACTTCAGTCTATAAAAAATTAAAGTAGGTGCTGGACACTGACCATAAATAATTTACTATTCCCACTCCAGTCTATAAAAAATTAGAGTAGGTGCTGGACACTAACCATAAATAATTTACTATTCCCACTCCAGTCTATAATAAATTAGAGTAGGTGCAGGACAGTGACCATAAATAATTTACTATTCCCACTCCAGTCTATAAAAAATTAGAGTAGGTGCTGGACAGTGACCATAAATAATTTACTATTCCCACTCCAGTCTATAATAAATTAGAGTAGGTGCTGGACACTAACCATAAATAATTTACTATTCCCACTCCAGTCTATAATAAATTAGAGTAGGTGCTGGACACTGACCATAAATAATTTACTATTCCCACTCCAGTCTATAAAAAATTAGAGTAGGTGCTGGACAGTGACCATAAATAATTTACTATTACCACTCCAGTCTATAATAAATTAGAGTAGGTGCTGGACACTGACCATAAATAATTTACTATTACCACTCCAGTCTATAATAAATTAGAATAGGTGCTGGACACTAACCATAAATAATTTACTATTCCAACTCCAGTCTATAATAAATTAGAGTAGGTGATGGACACTGACCATAAATAATTTACTATTCCCACTCCAGTCTATAAAAAATTAGAGTAGGTGCTGGACAGTGACCATAAATAATTTACTATTCCCACTCCAGTCTATAATAAATTAGAGTAGGTGCTGGACACTAACCATAAATAATTTACTATTCCCACTCCAGTCTATAATAAATTAGAGTAGGTGCTGGACACTGACCATAAAAAATTTACTATTCCCACTCCAGTCTATAATAAATTAGAGTAGGTGCTGGACACTGACCATAAATAATTTACTATTCCCACTCCAGTCTATAAAAAATTAAAGTAGGTGCTGGACACTGACCATAAATAATTTACTATTCCCACTCCAGTCTATAAAAAATTAGAGTAGGTGCTGGACACTAACCATAAATAATTTACTATTCCCACTCCAGTCTATAATAAATTAGAGTAGGTGCTGGACAGTGACCATAAATAATTTACTATTCCCACTCCAGTCTATAAAAAATTAGAGTAGGTGCTGGACAGTGACCATAAATAATTTACTATTCCCACTCCAGTCTATAATAAATTAGAGTAGGTGCTGGACACTAACCATAAATAATTTACTATTCCCACTCCAGTCTATAATAAATTAGAGTAGGTGCTGGACACTGACCATAAATAATTTACTATTCCCACTCCAGTCTATAAAAAATTAGAGTAGGTGCTGGACAGTGACCATAAATAATTTACTATTACCACTCCAGTCTATAATAAATTAGAGTAGGTGCTGGGCACTGACCATAAATAATGTACTATTCCCACTCCAGTCTATAATAAATTAGAGTAGGTGCTGGACACTAACCATAAATAATTCACTATTCCCACTCCAGTCTATAATAAATTAGAGTAGGTGCTGGACACTGACCATAAATAATTTACTATTCCCGCTCCAGTCTATAAAAAATTAGAGTAGGTGCTGGACAGTGACTATAAATAATTTACTATTCCCACTCCAGTCTATAATAAAATAGAGTAGGTGCTGGACACTAACCATAAATAATTTACTATTCCCACTCCAGTCTATAAAAACTTAAAGTAGGTGCTGGACAGTGACCATAAATAATTTACTATTCCCACTCCAGTCTATAATAAATTAAAGTAGGTGCTGCACACTGACCATAAATAATGTACTATTCCCACTCCAATCTATATTGAATTAGATTTACTATATATTTTAGATTTTTTAAAACAATTACTAATTTGTAAACACTACCCACCCTTATCCCCTATAAATCCTACATCACTCTTATTAAATGAATTATATTCTTAAAATTGTTAAATGTTAATTCAAAGAACATTTCTAAATGTAAATAATGTTTTATTAATATTAAATGTATTATATATTTCTAAAACACTCCCCACCCTTATCCCCTATAACCCCAAAATACCACTTATGACATTTATTTTATTATTAAAATGATTTTATTACCAAATTAGAAATTTCCATTATTTTTTTCAAATATAAAATATTACATATATTTCGAAAGCACTCCCCACCCTTATCCCCTATAACCCCCAATTCCCACTTATTACATTTATTTTATTAGTATTTTTTTTTAATTTAAATTTTAATACCAAAATTAAATTTTCTATTTTTTTTTATAAAATATTAAATATATTTCAAAAACACTCCCCACCCTTATCCCCTATAACCCCAAAATCCCACTTATTAAATGTATTTTATTAGTAAAATGTTTAATTGTAAATTTTAATACCAAAATTTAAATTTAATTTTTTTGTAATTCAATATTAAATATTAAATATATATCTAAAACAATCCCCACCCTTATCCCCTATAACCCCAAAATCCCACTTATTACATTTATTTTATTATTACAATTTTCACAGTTACATTTTAAAAACTAATTTGAAATTTTTATATTTTTAAATATAATATTTCAAAAATTATATCATAAATTATTAAATTTTATTAGTCAAATTTTTAATTGTAAATTTTCATACCAAAATTGAAATTTCATTTTTTTTAATTCAATATTAAATATTAAATATATATCTAAAACACTCCCCACCCTTATCCCCTATAACCCCAAAATCCCACTTATTACATTTATTTTATTATTACAATTTTCACATTTAAATTTTAAAAACAAATTTGATTTTTTTTTTTTTAAAATATAATATTTAAAAAATTATATCATAAAATATTAAATTTAATATTTATTTCCAAAACACTCCCCACCCTTAACCCCTATATACACAACATCCCACTAAAAATTTTTTTTTCATAATTAAAATTTAAATATTACAATTTTGTTCAAAATTATAATTCTACAAAAATGTATTACAATATTTTATTTCAAATATATATTTTTAAAACACTCCCCACCCTTATCCCCTATAAACCCAACATCCCGCTCCTAAAATTATATATCAAAATTAAAAAAATTATATTAATAGAAACAAAATTGTCATTTTTAATACACTTAAATAAACATTTGCTGACACTTCTAAACAATAATTTTTAACAAATCACAAAATTACTTAATACTATCCTTTTTCGATATTTTTACTACACGATATTATGTCTTTCGATATACTATACCTCGATATTTTCCTACACATAACAATCTCGACATTTTTTACATCGATATTAATGACAGAGATATATTGTTCCATCGATATTTTGACTTCGATATTTCTGTATATCGATATTACATTTCCGATATTTTGTCTACTCACCCTCTACCAGCTGCGCCTGGAGCTAGAAAGCAGAGGGAGTGTATGGCGTGTTGATTTACTTTCACCGGGTCCACAGGACAATGGGGGGCCTCAGATTGACTGTTAAGGCAGCTACGCCGCGTCCTCCATGGCAGCTTGCCCAGAGCCGCGAGTGTGCATGTAGTGAGGCCCCACCGCTCCTCCACACTCTCCACACCTCGTCAGGGGGATATTAGCGCATCAAGCACTCGCGCTGCAGCGGCCCCTTAATGTGTGTGTTCTTTGTTGTTTGCGACACAACGTCCTCAGCGTGGCCCGCGCTGTAGCCGGCATGCGCCCTCAGCAGATCATGGGCATCAAAGTCATGCAAGGCCGAGGCTTGTGCGTATCCACTAAGCCCACCAGGACTCCACTCCTTGCCTCGGACGGCAGCTGCAAAAAAACTCTTGGGGTATTTCGAGTTCTGATTTTCCGCACATGTGCACAGCGCACTCAGCTTTTAGGGAGCGTTGATTTCAGACGACTTTTGCCACAGTTGCAGCAGGATTCATGCAGGATCGGACCTCGGCCGGCAGAGCCCTCTTACAGAGCATCCATCTCCCTGCTCAGTCAGGCCACGCCCCCAACTAGGCCATAGTTATGAACCCATTTTAACATCACATGTGGCAGAGAAGAGAAACAGGGACTCAGATGCTCAGTGGAAACCCAATCATATTACATGCAGATAAATAGCAGTAGCAAAAGCAATTTACGTATATCAAATAAAATGGACTTTTTCTTACTATGTTCTGTTTTGATGACTCAATTTTTACAGGTGGAGATGTTTCTGCCTCGGCCACCTTGAGAATAGTCTCTATCATTTCTGAAACACCATTAGAGAGGGAGATTTCTTCTTGGTTAGTCTAAAAATTAGAAACACAATACAGTCCATCAACAAAATAATATGACAAATTATTTTTGTTTATTCTTTAATCCAAACAACATATTTGTATTTATTAAAAGAAACAAACAACTCCAAAGTCAATGGTGGCAGTAGACAAAGCTAGTTTTTTCCCCAAATGTTCATCCTCTCAAATAGGTGGAATGAATACTTCTCTCCAGTTCATTTTGCTCCTCCCTCTATTGATCCTTTCCCCATGCCTGCTTGAAACATCTTTCCAGCTATCAATCCCACCTTCTTAGCTGGGTCTGATGGCTCAGTGGACTAAAGCAGCCACTGCAGGGGCCTGTGTTTGACCTCATGGTCACAGGTTCAAATCCCAGCGGGTTCACTCAGCCTTTCATCCATTTGAGGTCGATAAAATGAGTACCATTGAGTTGGGTAACAATAAACATCTGTTATTCAGCGCCAGGACACCTTTGGGTAATCGTGCACTTTACAAATACACCTGTTATGTTACCTGTCAATAACTGTACAAAGTATAATGGAATATCTGATTTATGTTCCTGGCTTTCTATGGCCGTACTATATTGTGAGGGTACAAATCTTGGTGGGAGCATTAATTCCAGCTGCCCCCTATAATGTTCGCACAAAACAGGCTACCAAATTTGTAAAAAACCATACCTATATCCTAGACTACTTGACTACATGCCAATACAGTTTTTGAGGAGCCATACTATCCACACACCTGCCATACACATTTTGTTGCCTCTAGTTTCTGGCTATCACCACTTGGGCTACTGAACCAATTGAAAAAGCAATGTTGATTTGCAACTCCCTACCTTACTGCTCCTTAATATCAAATCTTAGAATAGTGGCATATGGGTTCGTATTCTGATGGAAATATCACCTGCAGGGTGTACAGTTATGTTTCTATGACCTCAATGGCTGTTTAGGTGAATCTAGTACCCTAGTTTTTGATTTTGGGTCCTTCCCTCACACTGATGTAGTATGTGTGCAGATGCCTAGGCCAATACCTTGGAATCCTAGCAAAGGTTCAAGTTAAATGTCTAACGTAAAATACAAACTAACAATACTAGTAAATCAAGCAGAAGTTATTAGGAAAAAAAGAAAAGAAAGAAAGAACAAAAAATATTATGAAATATACTTTTTTTGACGAGATTACAAGTAATTTTCTAACAAGTGATACCCCTACACAGATTCACAACAATATAAAAAAATGTAATAAGATTAAAATTATGACAACAATATTGTTTTATTGTTGTAATAATTATCATCATTGTTTTTCTAGTATTGTTATTTTGTATTTTACATTAGACATTTAACTTGAACCTTTGTTAGGATTCCTGTCTTTACTTCGCCCCAGTTTCAGGTCTTAGGGCTGCTCCTGTTGGTGGTTATTAAGCCTATACCTTGACATGAGGTCTTGGACCTCTGTACCATGAAGGAAACACCAAGGGTGGCCTCATTTATCTGACAGTAGAATACTGTGCCTGCTTAGGGGGCTGGCACAGAAAATGGCGGTACATCATACCATGTTTTGTTAATCTATTAATCCATATTTATGAGCAGAAATGTTTATCAGTATCTCTAGAGTGGAGGCCTAGTGGACTACTCATGTAAAGTTTTGCTTCTATGTGCATATCCAGGTCGTAATGTTAACATTCAAATAGTATGTAGTGGGTGTTCTGTATGAGAGCTATGTGGTGAGTGCATTGTGTAAAGGGAAGCATAGTCATGGAGGACTATGGGATTCTTTTGAGATGTCCTTGCCCAGGCCTTGTGTAGAAGATGGAGTTGGGGTTGTTTTCCTATGTGTTGGAAGTGTAGTGCTAACATTTCTGTAGCTAGATGGAGGAGTCGTAAACACTGAAGTGGGGAGAAAGGAAACCAGGCTCCTTAAGAAATTAAATTACAGTTTTTGAGAGAGGAGCTGCGGTCTTCCTGTAGCACTACTATTTGGTGGAAGGTGGGGGTGAAGGCTGAGTCTGCAGGTCTTGTTATTCAAGGTTAAACGGACAACTTAGGTAAGGCCAGCCTTTTGTTTTCCTGTGATCACTCTTTTTGTGCAGTTTTATATGATGCAAACATGGCCCAAAGGCATTAGTATACTCTACATGAGCACCCAACTAAATAACATAAGGTCTGATTCATTCATTGTTTATGGCTCGGAAGGATTAAGTGATTTGCCCAGAATAATGGGATGTGGGGCTGATGCCCAGATGTGAACCTGCTTCCCCAGTTCGAACTGGTCATGCCCCAGTCCCGCATACTGCAGGTCTGCCTTTAGGAGACACCTTGAAAATTCAATGTGGCCAGTGATAGCTAGGATCAGAAAGCTTACACTTCTTGTGTCTCTGTTGTGTGCGCTCCAGACTGCTGAAAATCATCCTGTAAGGTGTTTCACTCTACACATCTATTTCTCGAAGGCAGTCCGAGAAAGGACACTGGAAGGGAAACCACCCTACTTTGCTTTTCAAGTGCAGATGGTGAAAACAGATGCTGCCTGCTTTGACAGTATAGAAGTGGGACTCACAGACCCACTTTTTCCAGTTACAACTTCTGTATGATCAAGAAAGATAGTGCTTCTCAGAGCAATCTGAGGATTTCTGCGCAAACGGGACTGGTGTTTGCCTGACAGTCAGTTTCCCAGAGGGGAACGGGCATCACCTTTTACCTGAGGTGCTTAAAAGTCAATCAGAGAGAAAGATGTGATTGTTCAGGAAGAGCCAGAAGCAGCAAGACACCTATGTTTATGGTGTCTGCCAGATAAAGGAGGATGGAAGAAGGAAATATCCATGCCCAGGGTCTATGTGAGCATACCACTCTTGCTTGCAGTGCCAGGGAGGAATTGCAGAATCACAGCAGTTCAGTGCTGCTGGAACAAAAACTGCAACAGCTACCGGACCTATGCCATTGTTACTAAAAGAAGTGCAACCATAACTCACCCATTGCCACAGCGCCCTGAAGAAAGGTGACCACAGTCCATCCTCTGCTGCTATGAAGTGAAGAACTACAACTTTGCTCAACCTGTGCTGCTGTGAATAAGAGGCTGGTCTCAATCCACTGGTACAGCTCCAATCAATCAATCAATCAATCATGCATTTGTATAGCGCGCTACTCACCCGGAGGGTCTCAAGGCGCAGGGGGATAGGGGTCCGCTACTGCTCGAAGAGCCAGGTCTTGAGTTGTTTCCTGAAGGAGAGATGGTCCTGGGTCATCCGAAGGGCGATGGGGAGGGAGTTCCACGTCTTGGCTGCCAGGTAGGAGAAGGATCTTCCTCCGGCGGTGGCTTTGCGGATGCGCGGTACGGCGGCGAGGGCGAGGCTGGTCGATCGTAGCTGGCGGGTGGGCGTGTAGAAGGTCAGGCGGTTGTTGAGGTACATGGGGCCCAGGTTGTGGAGAGCTTTGTGTGCGTGGGTGAGGAGCCTGAACGTGATCCTCTTGCTGACGGGGAGCCAGTGCAGGTCTCTCAGGTGGCTGGAGATGTGGCTGTGTCGGGGGATGTCCAGGATGAGTCGTGCGGAGGCGTTCTGGATGCGTTGGAGTCTTTTCTGAAGTTTGGCTGTGGTTCCGGCGTAGAGGGTGTTCCCGTAGTCCAGTCGGCTGGTGACGAGCGCATGGGTGACTGTCCTCCTGGTCTCGGTGGGGATCCATCGGAAGATCTTACGGAGCATGCGCAGGGTGTTGAAGCAGGATGATGAGACGACGTTGACTTTTTGGTCATCGAGAGGGAGCAGTCCAGCATGAAGCCCAGGTTGCGTGCGTGGTCCGTTGGCTCGGGAGTGGTGCCCAGGGCAGGGTGCCACCAGGAATCGTCCCAGGCGGAGGGCGATGATCCCAGGATGAGGACTTCCGTCTTGTCTGAGTTCAGTTTCAGGCGGCTGTTCTTCATCCAATCGGCGACGTCTTTCATCCCCTCCTGGAGGCTGGTTCTGGCGGTGGCGGGGTCGTTGGTGAGGGAGAGGATCAGCTGGGTGTCGTCAGCGTAGGAGATGATGTTGAGGTTGTGTTGGCGTGCGATGGCTGCGAGGGGGCTCATGTAGATGTTGAAGAGGGTTGGGCTGAGTGATGATCCTTGTGGTACGCCGCAGATGACTTCGGTGGTGTCGGAACGGGGGGAGGCGGACTCTCTGAGTTCTTCCGGCGAGGAACGAGATGATCCAGTTCAGTGCCTTCTCTTGGATTCCGATGTTGCTGAGGCGCTGTACTAGGGTGCGGTGGCAGACAGTGTCGAACGCTGCAGAGAGGTCCAGGAGGATGAGGGCCACTGTTTCGCCGTTGTCGAGCAGGGATCTGATGTCATCGGTGGCTGCGATCAGTGCGGTCTCGGTGCTGTGGTTTGCTCGGAAGCCGGACTGCGAGGGGTCGAGGGATCCGTTCGTCTCAAGGAAGGCGGCGAGCTGTCTGTTGACGGTCTTCTCGATGACTTTGGCAGGAAACGGGAGGAGCGAGATGGGGCGAAAGTTTTTGAGGTCGGTGGGGTCCGCTGTGGGTTTCTTCAGGAGGGCGCTAAGCTCGGCGTGCTTCCAGCTCTCCGGGAAGGTGGCGGTGTGGAAGGAGGTGTTGATGATGTCCCGGAGTTGGGGTGCGATGATGGAGTCGGCCTTGTTGAAGACGTGGTGGGGGCAGGGGTCGGTTGGAGATCCGGAGTGAATGGTGTTCATCGTGCGGGTGGTGTCTTCGGTGTTGACCGGGGTCCAGGCGCAGAGGGTGGTGGTGGGGTGCGTTGGTTCGGCGGTTGGGTGCATGGTTGGTGCGCCGAAGCTGTTGTGTATGTCGGCGATCTTGCGGTGGAAGAACGAGGCGAGAGAGTCGCAGAGGTCTTGCGAGGGAGTGATGTCGTTGTTTCCGGCACTGGGGTTGGAGAGCTCTTTGACGATGCTGAAGAGTTCCTTGCTGTTGTGGGCGTTGTTGTCCAGTCTTTCTTTGAATGCTGTCTTCTTGGTGGTGCGGATCAGCTGGTGGTGCTTGCGGGTGGCGTGCTTGAGGGCGGTCATGTCTGTGGTCTGGTCGTGGTGCCAGGCTTTCTCGAGGGTGCGGCAGTTCTTCTTGGAGTCCTTGAGTTCGTCGGTGAACCAGGGGGCTTTCTTGCTGCCAGGTCTGCTGGGAGGGTTCTTCAGTGGTGCGAGGTCGTTGGCGCAGGCGGTCAGCCACTGTGTGAGTTTGCTGGCTGCTTCGTTGGGGTCCGTTGTGCTGGCGGGTGGGTTCTGGCTGAGGGAGGTGGTGAGTCCAACATGACTTAGTACCTTGAAGCAGGGTCTGAGTGAAGCCTAGACCTGAGAACTGCGTAGTAATGCAGCGTTACAAGATTCACCCCATGTGGCACAGTGTCTCCAGGTTACCTTAATCGTAGACCCTGATGGTCTTCAGCGTCCCAGGACTGCGACCACGCTGCAGCAAGAGGAAGTCACATCTGACCAGAAGTGTGCATCCTCATCTAGAAGCAGGAGAGAGACTGTGCGTTGCCACCAGGTGGCTGCTGCCTTATGCTATACTCTTACTAGAGGGGGATATTATGCACCAGAACATTTATTCATGTCAATATACAAATATCTTACCTTCACGGGAGAACAGTCTAGACAAGATGATGGGGAAACCCAAAGTGAGAGATACAGAATTGAGGCAATGCAAGCCCAGTACGCAGTTCAATAAGTGTAATAAAATGCCTTTAAAAAAACACTGGGTTGGACAATCAGTTATTGAGTACCTGTGCTCAGAGCACAAAAACCCACACACAACATCCTGAAGAAGTCTGTAACTACTCCCCATCGATACCACTGAGAGTCAAGTGTGGCAGTTGGTCTTGGTCCAGTTTGCACAGCCATAGCAGTACAGACCCTGGCACATCAGAAGAAAAATACCTCAACCCCCAAGGTTGAGGTTAAGTACCTCTTGCTTGCCTGTGGCCCACTCCCCCCCAAACATCTGACAATGCCAATGGTATTTTGATGCCAGGGGATATGAAACATGCCGTCTCTTAACATGCTTCAATGTTGAATGCTAGAATAGTAGTATATTTTTCCTACTGTATATGTGTCCTAAGTGACCAATATACCACTTAATGACAGAAATGTATCCCTCATTACTGAAATAGGCCTATATGTAGCATTCTTTTAGAACTTACCAGTAAACCCGCACAGCCATGAGTGTTATGTGAGTACAAAGCCTTGATTGTCAAGAAACGTTCTAATGCTGCTATCCACTTGCTCTCTATGAGCCTCAGAGTTTTGGGAATGCAGGAGGTTCAGGACCCTTACCAAAAACTGAAGCCTTTTCCCTATCTTGTACTATTAGTTGTCCCCCAAGTCAACCATGCTCAAGATTAGATCTTTTGTTTATCTTTGCCTTCAATCTTCTGAGTCTCCAATCTTGTGAACTCTACTCCAGAGAGTCAGCAAAACATTTTTAAATTAGCTAAATTGTAACATGAACATTTGGCCTCTCACCTCTGTAACTGTTCTCAAGTTCCTACAAAATCTGAAGGCTTCACATCTCTACTCCCCAGTCTCAGCTCCACCTACAATTTGATCTGGAGAAATATTTCGGTGATTCACACCTCTGCCGCAATTGTGATTACTTTACCCCTACCCATTGACTTCAGTACATCCAACAGAAAGTGGCTACTGGTCTCCAGGTTAATGTTGGATTATAGGTCTATACATTTCTGTATTGTGCAGCCATATTGGCTGCAACTTGAAGCTTATATATTCCCTGTTCTTCCTCTCTTATCTGTCTGACTCTAAGAGCTCAAACACTACTCAACCAATCCTTGTGAAGAGATAAGTCTTTTATAGTACTCATTTATTCCTGTCATTTTGTTCATAAAATGGCATTCAGCGCAAAGATATGCTAGACCCCTATTTTACAATGTTTCCTTAAATTTCGCAGAAGAGGTCGCCTTGGATGTTAATCTCCTCCCAGACCAATCACTTTCAGGGAGCATAACCTAATTAACATCTCATGCCAAAATCCAAAAAAAGTTCAGCGACATGGCTACATTTCTCAGCAATTGCAACAAAGTAGTTTAAGTGTTGCCCTTGATTACATGCATTTATTTTCCTTGGGGTGAGTATTTCTGTTCCAGAGGTCTAATTTACTAAACAGCATCTCTCCTTGTAAATCAGAAGTTCTTAGATACCAGTCAGAAATGACTCATGGATAACTCACCCTAATAGTTAATTATCCTCTCTAGTGTGATACTGTGTGTGGTAAATCCTCAAAGTTTTCATATCATGTAGCTTATTACTATTTGAAGTATAGTGGGAGAGCTGTGACTGTAGGTGCAGATGTTCTTGTAACCCTATGGCATTCCCCCAAAACCCCTAGCCAAATGCCAATAGTCTTCCCATCTATATTGCAGATGCCCTTCACATTTACTTCTCCACAGAATGCATGCACCAGCAGGCCAACTATCAGGTTGAGTACTGATGAATAAGTACACATTTTGTGAGGCAGAGCATCGACAGGCCTCACTATTTATATGATCCAACAAGTCAAATCTCCCTACTCTCCGCAATCAAGTCACCTTAACAACTGGGCATACCAAAGAAACTGTTCTGTGGATAAATCAGCCACTGTATCCACCAGATGCCTCAAATAGGGCCCCTTGCAGTCTTCTAGGCAAACCCTTCAGTTTGCCCACTTTCAGGTCCACTCAGATTCAATGCATGACATGGGTTGCTTTATGTTTTGCCCTCTATCCAGTATCTGACCCAGCTAAGGAAAACGTGGTGGGAAGCCCCAATGCATCTAGGGATATACCTCAATCCCGACCCCTCTCAGCGCTCCAGGCACCTTTGCTCCTTTTACTGCCCGCCAGCCAGAGGCAACCTCACTGATTAGCTGCTGTTTTGCCCCAGTGACTGCAACCTGTTGTGACGTTTTACTTCTAGCTGTCAGGTCTATTTTCTTCTGCCTGTGCTACGGGTTCAATGGTCCCGGTGCGACCAGGTACTGTTGAATTCAGATAGGAAGGGGCAAAGAGTTTCACAGGACATTGCATTGTCGTAATCTTGTAAGTTCCACTTCACCTAGGGGAACCATGCAGTAACAGGAAATTATGTTTAGAAGAGCTCTAAGTGCTGTAATTAAACCAACCTCCTCACATCATTGTGTTGATGGAAAGAAAGACGACACACTCAACTCTATCATTCCGTCCACAAGCATTATCAGTGGCTGGGAAATGTTTTCAGCTGATTAAATCTCTGAAGAGGTTTTTCAATCTTCTCCCAGTTACAGCAAGGACAACTGTTACAGCAGCCCTAATCACTTCCAGATTAGACTAATGTAATAGCCTTTGTGCAGGTGCAAACAAGACAATATTTAGGAATCTCTAGACTGTTCAACATGCAGCATCCTGCCTGGTGTGGAAACTGCCACGCCGCTCCTCAGCTTACACATCCTTAAAACTATTGCATTGGCTACCTATCCATAAAAGAGTACTATTGAAGATACTCGTCAACACTTATAGAGCTTTCAGGGCTTCAGGACCTAAATACCTACCATCTAGATTCACACCCTATGTCACTACACGCCCTCCTAGATCCTCCTCAGCTACTTTTAAAACCCACCCTGTTCAGATATATAACTAAGGGTGGCAGATCAGTAACCGCCCTGGGAGCAAAAGCAGGGAATATACTCCCCAGTCATCTCCGTCTAATCAAATCAGAATCCGGTTACAGAATGTCCTTGAAAACCTGGATTTTTGGAGCTTCTGACTCACTCTGCCTCTCCATGATCTAACTCTCCAGCAATTGTGACAGCAGCACAATCTGTGCCTCCCATCTATCTCTGCACGGTGCCAAGATACTCCCGCGGTGTGGTAGTTGCGCTTTAGAGATAACACCTACTACCACTGCTACTACTATAACATACACTAGCACAGGCATGATTGGGGTATTCGACTCACTGTAATAAGGTGGTAATTGTTGGTTGAAGAGGGAATAGACTTGGTCTGTTCTAGAGGGGACTCTTGCCTGCATTTGTTTTTTTTTAGGGAATACAACTGCGGTGTGGGATTTTCAGAAGACCCTCCTTCTTGGCACTCAAGCAGAGCTTACTCAGAAATCTTAAACCCCTTGATAATCCATTAAAATAACTATTCAAAACTCATTGATAATGGCCTTCAGACCATCCACAATATTATGATTCCATTATCTTTTATATTATTATCATCTTGTATGTCTGTCAATGCTGGGCCCCCCATCTATAAAGTTCACCACTGGACAGAAAGGGTTGAAGCTGCCTAGTGGTATCTACAGTGTTTGGGCAATTAGTCAGACCATAGTTGTGAATTCACTATTACATCTGACCTAGAAGAGAATTATAGAGACTCCTTGTCAATGGAAAAACATGCTCAAATATTCTGAGGCAATGCAAATGTATTTTTTTCTTCTGATATCCTTTAACATGCAAAATTTTAAAGGTTCACAGGAATTCCATAAATGGCAGTGTTTACATTATTTTAAATATATCACATAAAAATGAATTAAATTGTGCTTACTGTGTTCAGTTCTGCAATCTCTTTCTTATTTTCAACTGAAGACATGACTTCCACTTGATCTTGATTTTTTAGCATCTTAATTGTGCTTTCCACCAGCTCTTCGGCGGTGCGTGATAATGAAGAGTCTACCTCAGCAATCTGAAAATTGAGAAAACAAAAACCTCATAAATGTACAAATGAACTACTTTTCTATCTTTCTATGCATTTTAATGACCATTAGGATAAACAGTTTGGTAATAGAGCAAAAAAAGTCCAACTCAAAGGGGGGGTTCAGTCAAGTTTATAACTCATGATGTGGATATATTTAATTATAAAAACATGTAGGTGACAAAACTTTGTTTCACCAAACGCAACTGGTAGGTTTTGACCCATGACTAAATTAGCTCAAAGCCTGATGTATTCTTAACTGAGGGAAAGATATCGACGATGACACCGACGACACCCAGCTGATCCTCTCCCTCACCAAGGACCCCAACACCGCCAAAACCAACCTCCACGAAGGAATGAAGGCCGTCGCCTAATGGATGAAGAACAGTCGCCTGAAACTGAACTCAGACAAGACAGAGGTCCTCATCCACGACTCCACCCCTTCCGCACGGGACGACTCTTGGTGGATGACCGCACTGGGAGCTGCACTGACACCCACCGCCCACGCACGCAACCTGGGGGTCATCCCGGACTCATCGCTCTCAATGACCCAGCAAGTCAACGCCGTCTCCTCCTCTCGCTTCAACACCCTCCGCATGCTTCGCAAGATCTACAGATGGATCCCCACGGCAACCAGAAGTCACCCAGGCCCTCGTCAGCAGCAGACTGGACTATGGCAACGCCTTCTACGCAGGAACCACACCAAACTCCAGAAAAGACTATATCGCATACAGAACGCCTCTGCACGCCTCATCCTCGACATCCCCTGCCGCACCCACATCACAGCCCACCTGAGAGACCTGCACTGGCCCCCAGTCCACAAGAGGATCACCTTCAAGCTCCTCACCCACGCTCACAAAGCACTTCACAACACCGGACCAGTATACCTCAACAAACGACTCACCTTCTACACTCTGAACCGCCAGCTTTCCTCCGCTGACCTCGCCTTCACCGGCGTTCCATGAATCCAGAGGATGACCACCGGCAGAAGATCATTCTCCTACCTCGCTGCCAAGACATGGAACACCCTCCCCACACACCTACGACAGACTCAGGACCTGCTGACCTGCAGGAGATGTCTCAAGACCTGGCTGTTCGAGCAATAGCTGCACCCGCCCCTCCCCTCAGCACCATGAGACCCTCACGGTTGATTAGTGTGCTCTACAAATGCTTGATTGATTGATGTACATAGGCTTTTTAGAGGTCTCTAACTGCCCAATTTGCAGAACCGGCCATTTGCGACCCCAAAAAAGCTCAATTATATTACAAAAGCCAAAATGCGATTTGGTAACATGTTACCGAATCGCAATTTTCATTAGCTAATTGGTATTTGGATTACCGACTACCGACTACCGATTCCCCGTAGAATGTGTTAATGTCTTGCGACCGAATTCTGGTTGCAAAACATTAATAGTTTGCCATCAATTGAAAGGTAGTGGTACCGATTCCCAAACAGGAAGGGGTCCATAAGGTTCCACTTCCCCTTTGAGAATGTTAAAGAAATATTTTAGGAGTAGGCAGTATGTCCCACGGACCATTGCTTAATCTTAAAAAATGAAAGGGTTATTTTTCATTTTTTTTTAAACAGGTCCCGCATTCCCCTAAGGCAGAGGTCTTCAAACTTTTGGGTGCCGAGACCCCCCTGTCAAGATTTTCAGTCGTAAGGACCCCCTCCTGACAAACATTTCTAAACCTGTAGGCAGGGCTTCTGGAATTACGAGGCAGGTGAGGACCAAATTACATGACAGGCTTGACTAAATTGTGTGGGAAGAAAATTTAAATAATGTTATGTGATGCCGCATTATTTTGGGATAGAATTGCTTCATTATTTTGACATTTTTTTGCACACAGTAACACTGAGGAAAGATTTCACCCCATCAGTACCAGTTTATAACTAAAATACAGCAATTAACATCAGAAAGATGTCTGGTCAACCTTTGTGATAGGCCTTCCACTCTGCAGGAATACGTGCTGCCACATTAGAAGCTCACCTTGTACTGGCCGGGAGCAGCAGGGGTCCATTAAACCCCTGGCGGTCTTGTGCAGAGTTAAGCAATTTACCCATGTCGCTTTCCTCTCACCCCTCCCTTCCATCCCTCTCTCATCTCCTCTCACAATCCCGATCCCTCTCTCACTTTGCAGGCCATTTTCTTTCACCCCTTTTTACAACTTCTGAACTCTCCCCATTCAACTTCTCACTTCACCCTTAATCACCTCTTGCCATTCTGTATTTTCACTGCCCTCATCTCTAACAGTTTCTCACATTTATCTCATGGCCTCTCTGGCCCCGTCACCTCCCGTGCCCATCTGCACTTCTCATTCACCTCATTTTCTGTTAATTCTGATATTTATATGTGTTGATCATCTTCATTGCTTAATTTTACTCGCAAGAAAGTGTCACTCATAGTCGTTGAAATGTCACTCATAATTACACTGGAAATTATGAAAATGTCACACATAGCAATCTGAAACCTTGGCAGCTAAGCCACCTGCAGCCCCCGTTTTCCAACCTCCAGGGCCCCATCAGCGCTGTAGCGCACACGGGCAGCACTACACTCTCTCGCCGGCGTTAGTTGCACCAGTGAGTTGCCTCATAACAGTCCTACTTCATAAATTGTACATTTACTGATGTAGTATGAGAGTGCATTTCATGAAAAGGAATTTAAAGTAGGGTTGCCAAAAGAAAAATGCCAGCCATGTGTTTAAAGAGCCTGGAAAGACCTCGTCTTCGCACTAAATAGGGTTATAAATAAAAAAGTATGTAATTATTTGTAATGTGACATTTCTGTCTTTGTTCCCTTTAATAATCAGTCATGGATCTCATCATTCAGGCAGCCCCAGAAGACAATTAAAGTGCATTCTATTTATATTTGCTGTTGGAGGTATGCACAGATAAGTGCTGAAAATACGGCTTTAGGTGACTGCTTATTTTTGTTGGTGGGGCAAAGTGGTAGGTGGTGGGCCGGGCCGCTGGGGGGGCCCCCTCGTGCTTTGCAGGGGGGCCCCCTCAAGTTTCTTTACGCCACTGGGCCTAGCACTGGGGCGCCGGTGCCAAATCAAGGTCAGCTTGCTTACCACTAACCGCTCAGATGAACCATAACATAACAGCGACAAAAAAAAATGTTTCCACAGATGAGAGCCTACAAGTGTTTTCCTTTGAGCCTGTTTCCCTCGAAATTAATGACCCTCGCGTGATGAAGGAGATGTACAGCAGTGGGTGTTGCAGTGATATACCTAGGAAGCTGTGGGCATCGACCTGCCTATTCAGTTTGTCACACACACACTAAGTGCAACAGCCCTGTGTGGACAGTGAAAACGGGGCTTTCCTATCTTTCACTGCCACCTCTACTCCCAACCGCGTCCCCCTTTTGGTGGCATCCTTGATCTGGCAGTGTTGATTTTGGACAGCAAGGTTTCAGTCAGCCCCTCGGGTGAGTATGGGAAACATTTGTTGTTATATGCAATAAAAATCACAATCATTCCCCGCAGCTACCAACTGCCCTGTAATGATGGAGATGCGTGCTTTAACTGAGTAAACTGAAAACGTCAGATTGCAGAGTGTAATATTCACGGCATGGAGTATTAACCGCTCCACCGCCGCAGAAAGCACTCTGGTAGTGGTTACCTGTCGCGCCTTACTCCAGTTCTGCTCGGTCGTATTTGACTTATGGCAGATTTGAATGTGACGTCATCCAGCTAAACGGAGCGAGTTGCACCTAATGTAGACCAAAATATTAATAATCTTAAAATGCACATACGGAATCTGATGAATGCACTGCTTCCTCCCATGTGTAAATGCGACCAGACGGCTGCGCTCGCCTGCCTGCTTCACAGTACTGCGGGGACAGCCTCAGTAACCAGTTTACAAAAGGTATGTAAACATGCAAATGGTCTTTAACGACCTGTGAAAAACTCAGGCATGCCGGGCTGTGCTGGAGATAAGACTGCAGACACAGCCCAGAGCCCACAGCAGCTCGAGCTGAGGCACACTACAGGGGAGGAGGGGGGCTGAATCCTTTGTTGTCCGATGGGCCTCGGCAGAAGTCTGATCGGGAATGGGCGACCCCCTTTCCATCACTTCACGGACTCCCTGGGTTACATTTAAAAAAAAATGTGATTGGTTCATTTAAAAAGCAATCATAAACATCAGCAGGTAATTCCTAATGGGTTGCAAATTGCGACCTACTTCAATAATATTAATCAGGTAGGTTGATTTGCGACTCACTAGGAACCCCTAAATATGAAATAAAACTTTCATACATTTTGAATAGCTTTTACCAAATAGTGATTTGGAAAAAATTGCTATCCTAAAGGTATGGACGTTTGGGCCTGAGTCCAGGACAGCACGCAGCCACACCTCTAGATGACACTAAATAACATGCTTACTCTTTTCAACAAGCTGCTCCATGACACGTAAACTAAAGAGAGATACCACAAAACCTTTGACATACAGAGACACATCATTCTGACATAGGGCCTGGTTGAGGAACCCAAATTCTAGCATGTAAATAATCCAATATTACTAATTTAGTAAAAAATTCAAATATTAGATGCTTAGCCACCCCTAGAACCAACAAGGAGCAAAATAAGATATACCCTTCATAACATATTCTGAGGTTTCTCTTTGTCATTATCACAGTGTCAATATTTGAGAACATTTCGGAGAATAATCCAGAGATTGCAAATATTCCATCAGCAGTGACATGATCTCTTTTCTGAATCTGTCAATACAAATTTGGGACTATGAGTTTGAGACCCAGTTTACCACAAACCCACTGGCAAAAATAGTTTCCTTCCGTTTAATAGTGAGGGGCCTCAGGGAAAACCTCCACTTTTTGGGATTGAACCTGTACAGATGTCAATGTGTAGAATAAACATGCGCCTACTCTCACCACAAAGTTAGAAGCCCACAATCACCCAAAGAGATTTATTTAAAAAAATAAAAAAATCACAATGAGAAAATGGGCCAGAAATACCATCAGGGAGGCTTTACTATACGCAATACACACAGAAGAAATAGATAGGATAAAGTGTCACAACATTTTCCCCTGCATCCAACCATATAAAGAAGATCATTAAAATTAATCATAAATCCTGACCAGTACTGGTACACATTGGGAGAAACCCCTGCTCTCCCTTACATGCTGTAAGAATACATGTAACCCTTTGATACACAAAACAGCAGCAAGACAGACCTAGCCGAGCAAACACACTCCAGGGCTTATCCGTTTAGTGGTCCACTACCCATGTGGGAAATTTTTCATCTGCTTGTTCACCAGTACAAAAGCAGTAGACTTAGGCACTAATAGTCAGTGGCTCATCAAGGCATTCACTAACTACAAATACAACAATGTCATTTATCTGATCAAATGTCTTTGTGGACTACATTATGTAGGGATGACATCACACAAAATACGAATCTGAATTAACGAACTCCAAAGTACCAACCAGTTCAAAAGAAACATGTCTAAGATGTTGAGACATTACTTGGAAAAACAACATTCTGAAAATGTCCTTAAATTAGTCATGTTAGAAAAGGTATCTCACGGTCAACCAAACATTAAAAAACATTGCTTAAGACAACAAATTGGACAAACTAACCTCATAAGAGCATAAACAAACATCAACTTGGTGCAATCATTTTGCTGCTGCTCTCCTATAATTGAAAGCCTGTCCTCACTCCCAACGTTCCTTAGTGCAGTTTTGATGAAATTCTAGAGACTCCCTAGGGAACCCAGTCTAAGTCAACAATACATGGATGGAGTCACCCAATGAGTTCCCAAGGTGCAGACTGACACAAATTTAATCTCCAACATGGGAAGTGAAGCCCCCCAATTTAAGTCCCAGCCCCCGGCAAACAGAAGATGCAATGGCATAAGGAACTGGTAACCTCTCCACTGGAGTCTTGAGTGCAAGGCCACAGAGGGAACTGCAGCCCTCCCTGAGATGCAACCCTGACCATTCAGGGACACTGACAACAACTGCTCTCCCAGTGAAGGGTCCCTCTGGTGGAAGTGAGATAGCCTAGGGTGAGATGGATACCAAAAGTTAGCTACCATTACGACCCCTCAGTAAGAGGGAAAAGAAGAGGCTTTGAAAACAGGGTAACAAGAAAAGCAGCGCCACCACCTCTGCAACCCGCAAACTGTTTCCAATATTTGCATGCAAAAGAACATAAACCGTCCATTCAAACGGTATACAATGCTGCCCCTTACAGTCACATCTCACTCAAACACTGACCCTAGACACTGTAGCAGAACACACAGCCTCTCAAGATGCTGTAAAATTGCCCAGAGGGGGAGTTAAGTAGGCCTGGGCGAAGCACTACGCTACGCTCGCGTAGTTTGCGAAGTTCGCGCTACTTCGCGCTACGCGAACTGCACGTAGCACAGTGCGAACACGCGTAGCGTAGTGTTGCGTAGTGCTGCGGTCATTTTTTGCTTGCTCGCGGTCCTCAACGTCAAGTTGGCGACCGCGAGCAAGCAAAATGACATCCTGGCGAGACTTTTTCCTTGTTCGCGATCGCGAGCATGGAAAATAAACCTCCCGGCGAGATTCCCAACGCGAGAAGGTCAGGTTTCTCATTGCGAGGGGTCGCGTATGCTCGCGACCGCTCGCGATGAGAAACTACCAGTTCGCGTTGAGAAAGCTGCAGCTCGAGGAAAAATCTACTCGAGCAGCAGAAAACTACAGCTCGCACTGTGCAAGATGCCATTTTCAATGATTGCACAGTGCCGGTTGCTTGTCCGCACTGTGCAATCATTGAAAACAACATCTTGCACAGTGCGAACATGTTACTTCGCAGTTCGCAAAGTGTTACGCGTAGCTCGCGTAGTGCGAACTTCACTTTGCGTAGCTTCGCGAAGTGCTACTTCGCGAACTACGCCCACCCTTAGAGTTAAGTCAACTGTCAGGACACTCAGACATCAGCAAAGGAGGCACGACATTTAAGCCTACTATTGTGGAGTCGAGGGGAGATGGGCAAAACCAACCACTGTGTACAAAATCTGCAGACCCCCCCCAGACGCAGCCAGATGCTAATCTCACCAAAGCTGTCAGCGAGGGCCTGGTACGATCCTCGAGGGACTCTATTAGAGTAATGATAACAAAGGACCCCTCAAAAGGAGGCAACACATACAATTGATTGAGCACTCATATCACTACCCTCAGGAGGAGCATTAGCAGGGAACAATAGTTGAGCCACACAAGATAGAGAAGGCCCCTTTTAAGACCTGGGGTCCTTACCAAGGATATAACCAAGAAACAGCTTTTTCAAATGGAAATACCAGGCTACTGTTCACCCCGGAGTATCACTCACAAGGTCCTAATGGCATTCTAAATAGGGGTAACCCTCTCAGGCTGCTAAAGTCCATTTGTGAACTGAACAGATCGAAGTCCAGCGACATCATAGCAATCAAATTATTTTCTTCCTAAAATTATTCAAAACTCAGAACCCACACTTGCAACATTAATTTCAACAACCATTAATATTATCTAGATCATAGTTATTTAACTCTTTTGTAATCAAGATCATCCCATTGAAAGAGAGAGGCGATCCCACAGTACTAGTAAAATCACCAGTTCCCACAGTGTCTGGCAGGAAGAAACCGTCCTTAATTTATAAAAAATGCCTAGAGTTGTGGCATCACAAAATACAGCAAACAAAGGTGCCGATTACGATCCGGTAAAAACCGGGTACGAACCGTCGGTCGGAGCGTTTTCCCCGTCCGACTCGTACCCGGTCGTAAAACTTTACAAACATGGAATTACGATTCGCACGGAAACACCATTTCCGTACGAATCGTAAAAAACACCGACCGACGAAAATATACATACGAATGTGATCCGGGAATGCTGCGACGTGACGTCGGGACGCTTTCAGGCAGCGTTTCACGACCCAGGAATTACGATTCGAACCGACAGCAGTCCGGACGGCAATATTTTCACGGCACCCAAAAAGTGCCGGAAAAGTGAAGTACGGCGCGAATCGACCAGAGTAGGTGGCCCGGTACGCACCGTACCCCCCCCAGCCCCCGTAGGTACGCGCCGACCCCCCCCAGCCCCCGTACGTACGCGCCGACCCCCCCCAGCCCCCGTACGTACGCGCCGACCCCCCCCCAGCCCCCGTACGTACGCGCCGACCCCCCCCCTGCCCCCGTACGTACGCGCCGACCCCCCCAGCCCCCGTACGTACGCGCCGAACCCCCCTGTATGTACACCCGTGTATGTGTCATACCCCCCTGTACGTTCGAGTCGAACCCCCCGTGTACGTTCGAGTCGAACCCCCGTGTACGTTCGAGTCGAACCCCCCGTGTACGTTCGAGTCGTACCCCACCCGTGTATGTACGGTGCGTACCCCCCGTGTACGTTCGAGTCGTACCCCCACCCGTGTATGTACGGTGCGTACCCCCCCATGTACGTTCGAGTCGTACCCCCACCCGTGTATGTACGGTGCGTACCCCCCCGTGTACGTTCGAGTCGCACCCCCTGTGTACGTTCGAGTCGAACCCCCGTGTACGTTCGAGTCGTACCCCCACCCGTGTATGTACGGTGCGTACCCCCCCCGTGTACGTTCGAGTCGTACCCCCACCCGTGTATGTACGGTGCGTACCCCCGTGTACATTCGAGTCGTACCCCCACCCGTGTATGTACGGTGCGTACCCCCGTGTACGTTCGAAGGTCGACTCGAACGTACACGGGGGGGTTCGACTCGAACGTACACGGGGGTCCGACTCGAACGTACACGGGTGGGGGTTCGACTCGAACGTACACGGGGGGTTCGACTCGAACGTACACGGGGGGGTTCGACTCGAACGTACACGGGGGGTTCGACTCGAACGTACACGGGTGGGGGTTCGACTCGAACGTACACGGGGGGGTTCGACTCGAACGTACATGGGGGGGGTTTGACTCGAACGTACACGGGGGGTTCGACTCGAACGTACACGGGTGGGGGTTCGACTCGAACGTACACGGGGGGTTCGACTCGAACGTACACGGGGGTTCGACACGTAAAACGGGTGTACATACAGGGGGGTTTGGCGCGTACGTACGGGGGCTGGGGGGGGGTCAGCACGTACGTACGGGGGCTGGGGGGGGGTCGGCGCGTATGCGGGCACGTCTCCATGGTTGCTATGGGAGTTCGATGCGGACGGTGTTTTTTCCATCCGGTTGTGACCTCGGACGCACGGGATGGATCGTGATTCCTCGGTCGGACTTCACCTTTCACATTTGTACGGTAAATCGTACGAGGACGTGTCGGACACATTTTCCGACCCGAGGACGTGTGGGGAATGATTCCCAATGCGGTTCGTATGGACTTTTTACCATGCGAATCGTGATTGCCAGTTCGTACGGCACTTGTACGATTTGTACGGTAAAAAGACCGGATACGAGTCGCACGGGGAAATTTTTTACCGGATCGTAATCGGCACCAAAGGGTGCAAACCATAGACCACATAGGAGAAGACTGGGCTTGGCTGCCTGCAGCACTATCCTGCAGATGCCTTGACTGTAATTAGTCCTCAAGCACCTGCGCTAAGCTGCCTTTATTATCCCTGTGCTCCTGAAAAATGTACTGTCTCATGCAGAAACTTCACCCCCCAGGCGTAGTTCAAAGTCAAAGTCAAAACAAGCTTTATTCGGTATATTATGAAATATCCATAACAGCATTCTACATTATAAAAGCCAATTCATCATAAATAAAAACAATAATTTATAAATTTCGAGTATAATTTCACCTTTACATATTACAGTAAATACATCATAACAATCAATTAATACTACTTATCAGTGCATGGGAATTTCAAGATATACATTTAAAAACATGAGTAAAAAGGACTAGAATTGGACTGAACAGCTTATTCATAAACAAGAGATTCCAAGTAGGATAACTCCTTTCTTCTCTTAATGGCTAGTTGAATATAAGCGATTACCGCATTACAAATGTAAACATGTTCTAAATCACAAATAAAATAAAAAGCAGTTTTATATGAGTACAGTCTATTTGTGATAAAAAGTGGGCGTAAAATTAATTTCCTTAGTTCCCTATAAAAGTTCCAAAAAAGTACAAAGTGCACAGTGCTTTGGATGGACTTTCCATCACACGGATATTTTGGAAGATTTGCACTCCATTTACCCATCTTTGGGAAGCAATTTGGAAGTGCAAAATGTTCAGCCTTAGTCTAGTTAAATAAAATCTATGTTGGGTATTTCTTATGAAAATAAGATATGTCTGAATGCCTGGGGACAGGGGTACGCCTCGGTACAAATTAACACTTGATTTAACACATACTTCTGTTTCCATGGCAGCTTCCCTTGATTTAAGGAATCTCCTTTTTACTTCCCCCTTGCTAAATTTCTCGTGACTCATTGAATCTTCAATGTTAGCATTCACATCACACTCCATAAGGAGGCCGTGAATGTATTTCAGCCAGGGTATATTCTTCCAATAATCAAGTGTTAAGCAGTCACGTATAATGTCTTTGGTAAAACGAGTTTCTTCCTTCATCCAGATTCGGTACCATAGAAATAGGGTGGACACATTAATCGAGTCGCTTAAAAAAGGTACATCCAATTCCCTATGTATAATATATATAGCTGTAGAATTAGGAACTGATAATACTCTTTGTAAAAATGTGTTTTCCAATATTTGTAATGGGGAAGTATCCGCCATGCCCCAGAGCGATCCGCCATAGCAGACCCCGGTTATACATTTACTCCTATACAGTTTTAAAATCTCTTGCACTGGCTTATTGCCTATTTTTTGTGAGAATCTAAAAATGGCCTCAGTTGTTCTTAGGAATTTTAATTTAAATAAATTGACGTGTGCGTTCTATGTACCTTTACAAATAAAAAGTAGCCCCAGGTAAGAGAAAGTTGTAGTCCTTTCAATCGGTGCACCATTGACGTAATGGGTTCTAAGTTTAGCTTTACTTTTTCCACACGTCATTACTAGGGTCTTAGATAAATTAATCGATAGGTTTTTATTAATCATAAAGTTAGTAAATTCATCAATCTAAAGTTGTAGGCCATTTACAGTCCTAGAAATCAGGACAGCGTCTTCGGCGTATAACAAAACCAGTGTTACACGTTTACCAACGACAGGGGCAGTGACACAACCCCGGGTTACTCTAAAGTGCGATATGCATTCTCCATTCTGTCCGTATCGAATCTTTGAAATTAAATGGGCACAGATTTGTGACAGGAGGCTGATGATATTGTGTGGAGCACCCATCCCTTCCAGCGTTTGCCATAACATACTATGGTTTACTAAGTCAAACGCGCTGGAAAGGTCAACAAAGCATAGGTGGAGTGAGCCAGTTTTAGCCATAGTATATTTCCCTATGAGTAGCTCTAAGTTTACACACTGCTCAACCGTGCTAATTCCCTTTCTAAAGCGATATTGGGCTTCAGTTAAAATATTACAATCCTTGACCCAACGTTCAAGTCTAGCTAATAGGATCCTACCCATAAGTTTAAAAGTAGAGTCAAGGAGAGAAATGGGGCAGTAGCACTTAGCACTAGCTTTGTTCCCTTTTTAAAAAATTGGAACGATCCCACTTTTGGCCCAAGTTGCGGGTAGCACCCCATCAGTGATAGCATTAAAAAAGTTAACTATATAGGGGACCAAAAGTCACCATTGCATTTGGATATATCAATCGGAACCCCATCAGGGCCAGCAGCCTTGCCGCTTGCACTATTATGCAGGGCGGTTTCAACCTCTTCAGCAATAATAATTTCAATATTATTAGTTTTAATTAAAATGATTTTGCTGTCCTGGTTCATTTCATTACAGCATTTAATGGGGTTAAAAATATCCTCGAAATGTAATAACCAATCTTCTGCGGTAACTACTGTATCAATCCCTGCCATAGAAGTATCCTTAAACAGGGGTTGATCAATAGTTTTTTTTAAAAGGGTAGAATTTTTGGTCTCGGCTGCCTGGACCAAGTTATCCCATGCAATCTCTCTGATTTCTGTTTTCCTAGTGATTTGAGCCTGTTTGTAACTTTTTCTAAAGCTACTAATTTTTTCTCTTTTTCTTGGCTCAGCTTTCAGAGCTTCATTCAGATCTCTATTTAATTTCGAACATTCTTGATTAAACCAGCGTGGGCAGCGATCCCTTTTATATTTATGATTCTTATTTGTTAGTGTCAAATTTTTATTAATTTCGGTTGAAATATTATAAAAGGCCATAACGATGTCGATATTCTTGGACGATCCATCTAGGCAAACTTCTATAGCATGATTTTTGCTAGTAGCCAAATTTTCCATAAAGTTAGCATGGTTAACGCCGGTCCATTTAATGGAGATTCCATTTTCGCCCTGTGTACTAATGTCGACTGCAGTGGCACCAGTCTTTTCAATAGAGTATAAACTGGAGTTTAATGTTAACAAAATGGGGTGATGATCACTAAGGAAACTGTGCAGTATAGTACAGTTGTTCAAAAAAGGCCTGCTGTTCCTTGAAGTCAGGAAATGAATAAAACATTATGAGGATCTAGTCCCCTCATAAGTATATACCTCCATAGCTCCATCATTATCACCCACCTTCAAAACTTCCAGGCCATATTTATACATCACATGGTTAACTATTTCACCATAGGGATTATGTGGAAAATGAACGATATTAGGCCTGAGTGACATTTTTAATTACGCTGTAGTTATTGATGTGATTTTGGTATTGCATGCAATGACATTTACGTGAAATTTCAGAGATTACGGCACTACTCCATACTGCATAAATTCAAGGAGGACTTTTTTTGGACAAGAAGTACAGTTCAGGTAATTTTTGAATGCACAAGCCACTTGAGGTACATTTTTTAGATGAGTTGATCGGTCGGGTAACTCTTTTGCACAAAATGACAAATCCGAACCTGAAAGGCAGTATTTTAAATGCAAACAACATTTCCTCTAACCTGGGCAGTCAACAAACATTTCCGGTATATTTTTTAAGAGTGGGCGGTTAGTGTAACTTTTGCATGTAAAACTACAATTCCAAACGCGAGCTATGGTGTTTTGAGTGTGAGCAACTAGAACTCCTCTCGAAATTGTATTTTCATGATGGATTTTTACTTGAATTTGACTGGTTGGATTTGACTGGTTGGATAATTTTCTTGGTCTGTGGTGCCTTTCGCATAAGCATGCGTGAATTACTGTAATTTTGAAGTAATTTTGTGTAATTATGCTACACTAAATTAAGTTTAACCCCTACAGTGAATGCTTTGAAATTACTCGAATTCTAGTAATTTTGTGTTACACGTGTGATGTAAAATTCCCAAAATAAGATGAATTATGCCAGCATATAATTTAAATTTCACCCAGGCCTACCTGAGACCGGATTGGACTAGCCCACAGACCACACAGTGACAACCATGATAATCCATCGACTTCATAAGGCCATAGTTTTCATCTGTTCCTGTCGTGGGCATAGCCCCAGCCATACTAGTGAGGTACTGTCTTTATCAAGAGAAGTTTGGGAATTGTCACAGGAGGGTCTTATCTCTGCTGGACTAATGCTGGGTTGCCTTGCTGCACTGGACGTGCCACAGCACATCATGGACAGTTTTGAATCACCATTCACACCGTGCTGACCTCCATGTTGCGTTGTTTTCCCCTTGGTATTATGAGGTGATAGGTCCATAGCATCCTTGTACATCACGATCTTGGGTAGCTTTTATTCTTCTTCCTTGGTGGTGGTGATAGAGATTTGGGCTGGCAGCAACTCATTTACATCATATGCTTTTATTTGAGCAATTATTCCAGTTGCCCTTGATATAGAATTCTTGGCCTGATTTTCCATTTTGGAATATATGCTTTTAGTTTTCTTCACTTCATTTTCTTAGCTCTAGGGATCATGGTGGAAATACCTTTTTTTTAAAAAAGTATTTCTTCCTGTCTGGAGCAGAAACTTCACAATGCACAAGGGGGGCTAGTGGAGAATTAATGGACCAGCAAGGGCACTCTCCCCAATAAATATAATCTACAACACAAAAAGCCCTCGGGTCCTGAAAAATTGACTGCACGTGGTCTCAAAGAGAGAGAATGGAAACACAACAGTGCTGTGGAAGAGGTGTTTCTTTTAAGGAGGGTTTCCCTCACACACCAAAGGTGCCCTGCTTCATCATGGGGATACCTCCTCGCGTCACAAGCCTAGTTGTGATGCGGGCTACAATGCCCTCGCTGCGGGGGAGGAGCTCACGGATGTTTTTAGTGAAGAAGAGGGGTATAACTAAAACCCAGTATGAGTGAATTTGTGCTTGAGGTAGTGCAGTGCTGACTAAATAATGGTGAAAGAGAGTGGATAAAACCAGCTACGAGGTAAGCCTACTATAGTTTATTGATGCTTCCTGGTCCCAGGATTAAAAACAGAAATTGAGTAGTGTGGCTGCCGTAATTAGAGGCAACTGCACTGAAAAGTGATCAACATGTTTCAGCTGTAGTGACATGTAACAGTGTTGTGGCCTTCTTCAGGATCTCTTTTTTTAAAATAGCTACTGCAAGTGTATGCGAAAACAATTAATAAAAAAGGTGCATTTGCAGAAACGATGCAGTGTAATACAAAACCAGTGATCGGGCTGAAGATTCACCGGTATACATGCAGATGTAAGATACCTTACATTATCTGTCCCTGGCAAGTGTCCCTAGGTACAGACGTCCAACCGCTCAGCTTGAGCGTTGCATCTGGAGCGTCTTTCCGTGGAACAGGAAGACGAAGCTTGCCAGCAGAAGGGATAGGCCGTACGAACAAAAAGGACTTACAACTCATTGTCAAGAAGGCCTACTCTTGACAGGTTGCAACCCCAAAAGGCTGATACCATGGATCGAGTTCAGAATTTATTGGCACCTGTGAATAATTTGACCCACATGTAACTAATAAAAATGAAAATAGTGCCTTGAGGCAGTCCTTGGTAGTACTTCACCAAGGATCTTTGGACCCTCAGTTAGCTGTAATTAGCTGCACAAAAATTCAATGGGAATAGTCACCAATTAATACTAGTTTCGGACATTCGCCAGACTCACTTAAGTTTCAAGCCCCATCTCTATGCCAATGATGATGCAAAAGTAGGCTTTATTATCAGTAACATTGTAAGAATTGGACTAGCTTGGGCTATTGCTATTGTCGCTGAGGCTAGTCTTCTGGATAATTGTTTTGGTGGACTTTAAAAAAAACATCTTCGACCACCAAGATCAAAAATACTCTGCTCAAGAGGAATATCTGGTAATACATCAGGGAACTCAAGCTCTTCAACCTTCTATTGTTAAATTTAAGTCATTGGCTTGTGAAGTTTACTGGCCTGACTCAGCCTTTGTTACTTTGTTTCACAAAGAGTTAAGGGGGAATTAAAAGATGAACTATCGAGAGTGGCTTATACTCCTTTACCACACAAGCTAATTTGCTCGATAATTCAAACTGACTGCAGGATTCAGGTCAGTATGGCTGAATAGAAAACACAAGCTTTTGAAAACTGCCAAATATGCTTGTCTTTCAATCAACAACCAAAGGGCTGATTTCGACTATGGCGTTGCTGCGCCGGCTGTGCTCCAGCTCAGCACTGACAAAGTTGTGCAGTGATTACGAGTTGAACTCGTGTCTGGTGGGCTTTTCCTGTATTTTCTTTTGCCGTTCCCACAGCAGTGCCCTGAAAATGGGCACTGCAAGAGGAACGCCAAAGAAGTTCCAGAACGGCATGGGCAGAGAAGTCCAAGCCACCCTGGAACCTCAGGTGCATGCAAACAGGGGGACACATGTTGTTCCCCCCTGAATGCATCCCCATGGCAGCAGGAGCATGGGGGCCCTGTAGGGCCTCCTTTTGGTTCTCCTCCGCCAGCCTATTTATGGCAGTGAGCATGCCATTTCAGGGATAAAAAAGTAGATTTCCTGTATATAAGGAGTGTCGGACCTATATTATGTTAGCATGATGCATCTATGTGTATACTCCCTGTTTGATATATATGCTTTTGCTTGGAGGAAACTCGTTTATTTCCTCCCTGTATATCTATTGCTAAAAGAGTAGGCCGAGAAACCATACAGACGCCATCTTCTGAACATATGCTCGAGCACGGGCCATGATTGATCACGCGTTGATCACGTGCAATTGTCAGGCCCCAGTTCATTTGAGTTACTGGTAGCAGCTGAAGGTAGGCTGTTTTACTTTTACTGTTCTAAGACTCAAGGCTGCATCTGGCTTTGGGGGCGATAAGCGCATTCCTGGAGGCGCCGTGTCTACACTCCCAGGCACCAAGACGAAAGGGAGTCACCCCTTCTGACCTCATCAGTAATAGATAGTCAAGCCTTTGTACTGATCTGATGTGTGCCATATATGGTCCTTTCCTGGAGTTCGAGGGCCAACTGGTGTTTTTCCTTTTACAGTGATTGTACGTATTGAACTGAAAAGTATATAACCTCATGTTTGAATACGAGCCAACAGTCTTCTCGGCGCACCTGAGGTTCGGAGAGGCTCCTCTATAGAGTATTTTGCTTAATAAACGATTGAACCTTCTTCACTGCCAACTGACTGATTATTCGGTAATGGTGTTGGGACTATTGGTAGGTATAGTCCTTTAGTCAAATTTTTTTTTGGTACATCAGTTGGCGACTCCGCCGGGACTCCGTGACTGGGTCGTCCTCCCCCTCAACAGGTGGTAAGGACAAGGGGTAATTCTGGTCGAGCGGATGGACGGAAAAAGGATCCTTTGAAATTTAGCCATCTTTGGTATGAACTTACTCCGCTCTCACGAACAGAGTATCCCCAGCTGCTAGTGACCCTTCACCTGAGTCCTACGGGCGTAACCCAGGAGATGACCGTTTTGGTCTTCAGGAGTTGGCAGTGGAAGAACACGCAATTGTACCTGTGCGCACCAGGTGAGTGGAATTGTTTTGGTGTTCTTGGTATGCACTGTTGAGCAGTGCTTTTGAAGCAGTTAACTGTGTAAGTATTTGGTGGTCAGTGTACCACCGAGAATCTTGGGGGTCAGACGGGGCAGCATTGTGGTGGCTGCACGTATAGATGCTCCATGGACCTTTTGTGAATAATAGAGATGCCGATCGGACGCCCTGTGTGGCACGTGTGGTGCGCGCCCGGCCGGACTGCTCTCGGAAAAGCCTGTGGCTGTACCTGGGTAGCCTTGGGAACACATCTGAAGCGGTGCTAATGAAACGGGCTTAGTCAGAATAGTCCCAAGAGTGATCCAGGAAGGCTGCGGGATGGTCCGTAGGTCGGTCTGTGGTTATACCTGTCTGACGGTCTCTTGGTAGTCTTTGGACTGCTTGATTTGGGTATCTGTCGGTCTTGGGATCTGAATTTGATTGATTCTCCATGAACAGGAGTCGACGGGCTCTGTTCCTTGTTTGAAAAGACGTCATTTTTTGAATATCTTTGTATGTATATATATATATTATTGTCTTGTGTATGTTTGAATGAGCGTGAGGTGGTATGTCATATGAATGTTTGAACATGGCCATGTTTGGAAGTTTATTTTTATGATCGAATGAGGAACGCGTGACGATAATCACCATTACGTGTTTTAGCAAATTGAGTTGTTTTAGATGTTGTTGTCGCCCTAATGATACGCATTTGGCTGAAAGCCAACCTGCCCCGCCTGAGGGCAGCCCAAGTTATTATATGTATGTAAAGCATGGTATTACACCTCTCTTGTTTAATACACTGTGGCATAAATATACTAAAGATAATGTGGAATTGCAATGGCCTTTAACCGGGTCTTTTGATTAAAAAAAGATAAGTTTCCTGCAGGATCGATTATTTTCTAAACGTAGTCGACAGTCAATGTTTGACTCCCTAAACCTGTGGCAGAAGGAAGCAAAGCGTAGACGTATGCGGGAGGAGAAAGTATGTAGGATGAGAGGAAATCAGACGACTACGCAGAAAGCTATAGCTTATGATAAAGCAGGAACTGAACAAGGGATTGATTGTGCAGACAGACAATTTAGATTGCAAGTTGATATGTGGCTAGGACTGAAGCGGGAGATGAAATAGAGGATTTATTGGATACTCGTCCACCTCCACCTTATGCTCCGCAGCTTATATATCCCGTTGTTACCCCGACTCTAGTATAGGCCCCTCCAGCTTCCACCCCTGTTGATTCCTCTTCCCTTGCCTCTCCGAGAACATCCTCTGTTTTGTCTCCCTCAGTGTCTGAGACGTCTACCTTATGGCCTGTTACACTGCTGTCTTCCGTTGTGTCTACAGCTGTTTTGTCTCCCCCACCCCTGTGTGGGATTCTCTTTCTGCGAGCACGACCCCATCTCCAGCTGTTTTGACTCCATTTCGTGCTCCGGGGGATTTTGACACACGGAAGTTGTTTACCCGTTCGGCTGTAGGACCGAATGAGAAACAGATGATCGAGAATCAGTTATACCAGTGGACGCGACAGCCTATTTACACTATAACCGATATATGGAACACGCTTCGAGACTATGAGCCTGTTATGCAGCAACATGCTTTTAAACACATGGCTGCACGTATTATTACTCTCCGGGAACAGTGTTTTCCAGGAGGGATGGCCCCCCAAGTGAAGTATGACATCCGGGACAGGGCTCATAAGTCTGAACTTAGCCCATATGAAGTGTATAGAAATGTGGGGGTTTTATTAAATTATCAAGAACGGATGCAACAGAAGTGTCCCTCGTGGGACACTCAGCATCCTATGCGAGAAGGTCATCCTCTCCTTCATCCTGAAATACCGAAACTAAAGAATGACCAGGGCGTGGTGACTAGACCTCGTGTAGAGGCCCGAGTGCAGGTGCAATGGGTTTACACCCCCTGGAAGAGGAGCGAAGTCCTCTCGCTAAAACTACAATGACCCGACCCCCGTAAGAATCCCACGGCTTATTATAAAGAACTCACAGAAGCGACCTCTTCGGCCGTCATGACGTTAGCTGATATAGAGCTATTTTTTGCATTGTTAGTTCCCGTTGACGTATGGCATCAGGTGCATGATCAGGACCATGTTCCAGAATTAGGCGGCGGATCATAGGAGCAGATAAAAGATTGGGACAAGGATCGTAAGCCTGGAGATAAGCCAAAACCTGAATTATTGGCATTACCTGGCCGTATTATCACTTACATGCATTCCTTAATTCCGCCTCGTAAGGTGAATTGGGACAAATTGACTGCATGTCAACAGAAGAAAGATTAATGTGTTTTTCACTAGATTTGAGGGCGTATTCATTGATTTTAGTGGACAGGATTTGTCGCTGGAATCGGTATACGATTATTCGTTAATCGTTTTGTGACCAATTTGTTACCAGAAGTCTCTGCACGGCTACAAGCCGCTGAAAGTACCTGGGCCACCTTCACGCCCTCTGTAATTTTGAGTATGGCCCAATATTCCAAACATAGAGAAAATGAGAGTAAGGATAAGACAAAAAAGAGAACGAAGGATCTTAAAACACGGATGTTGTTGCAACAAGTTCAAGGGTGAGGCAGAGAGAGAGGCGGTAGAGGGTTCGTCCCAAGGGGGGCGGGAACTGGACGAGGCGGAGGGCCGGCTGTTGTTTTGGGAATAAATCAGTGTGCTTATTGTAAGGAGGAAGGGCATTGGTGATCTCAGTGTCCGTTGTTGCAGACCCAAAACGGGGCTATGAGAAGTAGAGGAAGAGGTCGGGGAAGTGTGGATCGCAGTGACGAGAAGAGGTGACGCAAGTTGGACAAGAAAAGAACTATTTTGATAATCCAAGAGGTAGGCAGTATTATAATGAGGAGTGTGCAATGGACGCGACCGAAGGGTATGCTTATACATAGGATAGCCATGGACAGAGTGAGGGGCAGGTGTCAGTACCCGTTGATCAGCAAGGACTTTATGTAGAGGCACAGTTAATGGGGACATCTGAAAAGTTTTTAGTTAATACGGGTGCAATGAATAGTTCTATTTCTCGTTCCCTGGTCCCTGTCCGGGCACAATAATGTTTCGGTAGGATTCTCGGGAATTCCGGTGCTGAGCTTTATCTCCAAACCCATTCCTTTTACAATTGGTCCTGTTACGATATACTCCCCGTTTCTTTTGACTTCCCATTGTGGCGAAAATTTGTTGGGATTGGATTTGTTGAAGAAATTACATGCTAAGAGTCATTGTTCACCTGATGGTGATTTCTTGACTATTAATTCTCTTGGGAAGCATACTTTGCAGTGTTTCGCTAAAAATGAACCCCTCCCTCCTGAGTTTGCTGCTATTCCAGCAACATTGTGGGCCACTGGTGACACAGATGTAGGATTATTAAAGATTCCGCCCATTTCTATTACTTTGAAGCAAAATGCTCGGCTTCCTCGTATAGCTCAGTATAAAATTTCTCCGGCTGGCGAGAAGGCTTTGCTCTCCATCATACAAGATTTGGCAAAAAGGGGTGTGGTGGAAGAGACAGCTGCTAATGTGTGCAACAGCCCCATTTTGCCTATCTTAAAGAAAGCCCCTGTCGGAAGCGACCCTGACTATGCTGATACCTATCGTTTTGTGATTGATTTGCGCGAAATTAATAAAATAGTGGTGCCTCAATACCCTGTGGTTTCAGAAATCACTACTATTCTCACTATGATTCCTCCTACTGCTAGATATTTCTCTGTGATTGATTTAAAAAATGCTTTCTTTAGCATTCCGATTCATCCTGATAGCTGCCATATGTTTGGCTTCTCATTATCTGGTCGCAGCTTTCGGTTCTGCCGCGCTCCCCAGGGGTACACAGAGAGTCCTAGTATTTATAGTCAAGCTTTGAAAACATTGTTGGATGATTTGGCCTTTCCCCCCTGTAATGTACTTTTGCAATACGTAGATGATCTGTTAGTGGCCTCTGATACCGAGGAAGGTTGTAAGAAGGCCACTGTACAATTATTGTCTCATTTGGCTGCTAATGGCAATAAAGTATCCCTTTCTAAATTTCAATATTGTCAACAGGAGGTGACCTATCTCGGTCATCTACTGTCGAAGGGGGGGAGGAGATTAACCCCTGAGCGTGTGACTACCATTTTTAATTTGTCTGTACCTCATACTCAGCGTGAAGTTCGTGCATTTCTCGGCATAACTTCTTACTGTCGCCAATGGATCCTTAATTTTTCCCTTCTTACTAAACCTCTTCTGTACTTAACCACTAAAGATGTGCATGAACCTTTACCCTGGACTGATGCTTGTCAAGATGATTTTGACTCTTTGAAATCTGCGCTTTGTTCTGCACCTGTTCTTGGTACTCCTGACTACCGAAAACCTTTTTTGCTTTACGTACACGAGGTGAACGGTTGCTCGCTTTCTGTGTTAACACAAGGATTTGGTGGTAAGCAGAGACCGTGTGCTTATTTCTCGGCGGTGTTGGATAACGTTGCCAGAGCACTCCCTAGCTGTTTAAGAGCTACTGCTGCAGTTACGGTGGCTATTCGACAGTCGGAAGGGCTCGTTCTGAACACTGACCTCACAGTGATGGTACCGCACGCTGTGGATACATTATTGAACAAAACGAAGACCCAGCACCTTACGAGTGCGCGTCTTACCGGATACGAATTTACTTTGTTTGCTCCACACATTACGATTAAACGATGTGTCACTCTGAATCCTGCTAACGTTACTACCCCTCCCTTCAGATGAAAAGAACAATGATGTTCATGATTGTATATTTCGGACTGAGGAAGAACCGAAGGGACGGGTAGACCTGACTGACACTCCTCAATCTGACCCTCAAGGGGAGTTGTACGTCGATGGCTCTTGTTTCAAGTTACCAGATGGCACGACAACTGCTGCATATGCGATAACTACTCTTCTCACTATAGTTGAGGCTTCTCGAGTACCCTATCAGTCAGCACAGGCGGTTGAATTAGTAGCATTGTTTCGGGCCTGTGAGTTAAGTGAAGGACTGAGAGTAAATATTTACACCGACAGCCAGTACGCCTTTGGCGTGGCTCATTGTTTTGGCCGACTTTGGGCAGAAAGAGGTTTTCTTACTTCCCATGGTCAGCGAATACAGCATGGCCCTTTGATTTTGCGATTACTGACAGCATTGACGTTGCCGAAAATAGTAGCTGTAGTCAAATGTAGTGCACACAAGGCAGTGGTTGATGCAGTAGGGGAGGGTAATGCATTTGCCGATCACGTAGCTAAGGTAACTGCAAAATCCAAATTGACCTCAATGTTTGTGACTAGCTCTGCTAGGTGGGTGGCTGAAACAGAGATGTTTGATAATACCATGGAGAGTGTCCGAGAGATACAGAAAGAAGCTACCCCTATTGAACTGGCTCACTGGAGAGAGCGAATTGGGAGATTAGATGCAGATGGTTGTTGGATTGATCTGACAGAAAAGCAGCGGTGGCTATTGCCTAATGCATTAGTGAATGCGGTGGTGACAATGACACATGGTTCAGCTCATATTGGGGTGGAAGGAATTTGTGCATTATTAGATCCTGTATGGTACAACCCCAATATTTCGAGGACCGCTGCTCATTTGGTACAATATTGCATGGTTTGCTTACGACATAATCCAGGGGGCAGGGAGCCTGTTCTGAGTGGAAACTTTGCACCACCATCTTTGCCTTTTGAAATGTTTCAAATGGATTATATCCAGCTGGAGCGCGTTAACAATTTGAAGTATGTTCTGGTCGTGGTATGCGCTTTCAGTAAGTGGGTGGAAGCCTATCCGACAAAAAAAAACACTGCTTTGGCAACGGCAAAAGCGTTGGTAAAGGAGTATTTCACTCACTACGGATTGCCTCGTGTGATCTGAAGTGACAACGGAAGACATTTTAATGCAGAACTCATCACACATTTATGTAATGGACTACAGATTAAACAGAAATTCCATGCGGCTCGACACCCCCAGTCCGCTGGGTTGGTCGAGAAGTATAATGGGATATTAAAGCTCAAATTAGCTAAAATTCAAGAAAGTACTGGATTGAGGTGGCCAGATGCTCTGCATCTGGCATTAATGTCAATACGAGTTACCCCACATTCCTGTTCTGGTTTGCATCGGTATGAGGTCATTTTTGGGCACCCTGCTAATGTTTGGGGCGTCCCGAGACCCAGAACGTTTCGTGACATAGAGTATCCTATGCTGACAGACTATTTGTACACTTTGACTAAAGATCTTCGTTCCATTCATCAACAGGTCTCAACAGTTTTGCAGCCCCTGCCGGAGGGTCCTGGACATCGCTTGGAACCAGGACAGTGGGTTCTGGTCCGTAATTATCTGCGAAAATCCAGTTTGGATCCTCGATGGTCTGAATCGTTTCAAGTCTTGTTGGCCACGCGGATGGCGGTAAAAGTAAACGGCAAGCAACACTGGATCCATCAAACTACCCCTCCTGCTTCCATATGATCAGCGAATCCAGGACGGGGTTCTGACTCAGGAAAGTGAGTGAGTTCCTTCATTCATTCCTTTTTCTGTTGCCCAGGTAATTGGAGAAGGGCAAGGAGAAGGTGCACTGGGCTCGGAAGGGGCGCTGGCATCAGCACAATTGATCACCCCAGATCCTGTTGTTCTTACAGCTAACCCAGAGGCTCGCAGTACCCCTGTTTCATCGAATTCGTCATCCTCTGTTTTGTTCTCTGATCAAGAAGTGCCTGGCCATACTCGATACAACCTGCGGCCCAGAAAACAACACGGTACACCAGGTGAATATGGTAGGAGATAGGGAGAGACTTGAGTGATAGGGTACAGACCTGTGCTATGAATGTCTGTTAGATATGCTTCTGGTGTACTGAGCGAGACACTGGACTGAACGCGCTGAGAGTCTTGAACATTTGTTTGCTCTGTTCAGAAAGAAAGACTGAATTTCATGTTCAAAGGGGCCCAGGTTGTGTTTTTCTTCAAGGGTTGTGCGAGAACATAACCCCAACGTGAGAAGTTTGTTTTGGTATTATCTGTGATGAACGATTGGAGCCTGCCTGTGAGGCTCTAAACGGACACAGGAAAGAAGCACCCTTTGGCAGGTTGGACTGCATTGCCCTAGTTTATTGTCGGACTTTTAGTTAGCATGTATCCCTTTGCTCGTTTTGTTCCTGAAGAGGAACGTCCTTTTGTACCACGCTATTTTCCTAGATTTATGCCTGTTTTTTCTAGTTGGACCAATCGTGTTAAAATTGCATTTATAGTTACTATAGAAATATTGCTAATTATATTACTAGGAGTATTCATATATCTAGAGTTTGGCCATCCAATGCATACTGTTTTAGGAACAACTACCCCATCTCCGGAACATGTGTTTCATACTTTAGCCCCTCATAAGGAAAGGCATCGACAGACCTATGTGAAAAACACATTCATTGAAATGCTTCATCAAACACACAGTGCCACCAACACTACGAATTGTTGGGTTTGTGGTCTTTTACCATCTGTTATGCACAAGCACGACCTATTCATATCTCTACCTTTGTCTCATTTGGGAAGTTGCGAGGCTTGGTTGAAATTGCTTTCTATGATGTATATGCATTACACTGTGGATGCTCAAAGGTTTTCAGAGAGAGATTATGAAATGATTTTAGCTTATATTGAGGTTCATCAAGGATTCAACCCCGATGGAAATAATGGAGAGGGAACCTTAGATCCGAAGGCCTGCATGAATATGTATAGAACGCACAAAAATACCACTTGGTTGAAAAATGAAATTTTGGACTTTGTTGAATTAAATTTCAGTTCAATATTTTCGACACTTTCAGGACCGTAATGTTACCGAAGATAGGGCTATTCCAGTGCCTGTATTAAACAGTACCTCTGCATTTTGTGTTCAAGGAGCAGGGTACATATCAGTAGGGAAAAGCCGGTGTAATTACACTTATCGATTGCGTACCTTTAGCAGCCCTCCGTTGTTAACCCCTCCTAATGTATATTTTGTCTGTGGAGAAAGTGCCTATACTTGGCTTCCACGAGGTTGGAATGGGCGTTGTTACCTATCCTTCCTGTACCCTCCAGTCTATATTGCCTCTTCTAATTATCACAAGGATCACAGACTAGATAAACGTAGCGTGCTTATTAGGAAAAATAAAAGAGTAATAGATACCACTGATATAGATCAGATCGATACTCCATTGCAGTATTTCACCGAATATTATGAAGAGAGTGTTACCCTTTTGGGGGCCTGTGATCACTAGCCAAGAAGTACGACGTTTGTCTAGAGTAGTTGAAGAGGCAATTAACATCATTGCAGGAATACTGACTAATATAACAGTAGAGCTACAGGTGACCAGACTCGTTTCGCTTCAAAACCGTATAGTTTTGGACGTTATCTTGGTAGATCGAGGAGGAGCATGCCGTGTGATCGGCAGCTCTTGCTGTGTTTATATTCCTGACTCCGCCCCCTCCGTTCATTTGGCTATACAGAAGCTACATCCTTTAGCTTCCGAGATACATGCAGAAACTGGTACGTGGTCTCTCTCTGGTTGGTTCTGGGGTTTGCTGTCTACTTGGGGATGGAAAATGTTGATGGTGCTGGCATGTATAGCCGGTATCATATTCACGTGTTGTGTTTGTGTACAATGTGGACCTGCATGTTGCTCCTATTGCGCGACAAAACTCACTTCCTCTGTGTCTGGTCCATCCCCAACAGTTGTAAAAGCTCAGCTAGTTCAGTAGGAGCTCAAAGACTTAATGCAGATTGATGAGGGAATATTTGAAGATAGAACTGTTTTAGTTAGCTACATCATGCTAAAAGGGCCGTTCTGAGGGATAAAAAAGTAGATTTCCTGTATATAAGGAGTGTCGGATCAATATTATGTTAGCATGATGCATCTATGTGTATACTCCCTGTTTGATATATATGCTTTTGCTTGGAGGAAACTCGTTTATTTCCTCCCTGTATATCTATTGCTAAAAGAGCAGGCCGAGAAACCATACAGACGCCATCTTCTGAACATATGCTCGAGCACGGGCCATGATCACACGTTGATCATGTGCAATTGTCAGGCCCCAGTTCATTTGAGTTACTGGTAGCAGCTGAAGGTAGGCTGTTTTATTTTTACTGTTCTAAGACTCAAGGTCGCATCTGGCTTGGGGGGCGATAAGCGCATTCCTGGAGGCGCCGTGTCACTCTACACTCCCAGGCACCAAGACGAAAGGGAGTCACCCCTCCTGACCTCATTAGTAATAGATAGTCAAGCCTTTGTACTGATCTGATGTGTGCCATATATGGTCCTTTCCTGGAGCTCGAGGGCCAACTGGTGTTTTTCCTTTTACAGTGATTGTATGTATTGAACTGAAAAGTATATAACCTCATGTTTGAATACGAGCCAACAGTCTTCTCGGCGCACCTGATGGGTGAGGTTCGGCGAGGCTCCTCTATAGAGTATTTTGCTTAATAAATGATTGAACCTTATTCACTGCCAACTGACTGATTATTCAGTAATGGTGATAGGACTATTGGTAGGTGTAGTCCTTTAGTCTAATTATTTTATGGTACATCACATTAAAAGACTGTCTGAGGGGAAACTCAATATGCTCGGCAGACTGGAACAATCCAGCCTTACATATTATATAGGCCCACTGTGTTGCGCCACCTCCAGGGACCGGTGGTTCCCTGGCGCAGCCGGCACAGTACTTGTGGCATTTTAAAGATTGAAAACTTGCTGTTTTGCAAATATAAAAGGATTTATTTACACTTCTGTGAGTGCGGCGTATTCTTCTTGTTGGCTCATATCTCGGGGGGGGTGGCCCGACCCCCCCAATGCCGAACCAGTAGCTGTGCGCGCCTCTCAATGGTCACATTTGGGTGATAATGTTAAAGCGGTGGCGCCCGAAGGTTTACCATTTACCATTGAACAGGCAGGGAGATGATAATCTCCTGCGGGTCGCACTTAGCATTTGAAGACTAGGAGACCGGAGGAATCCAACTTCGAAATCCACCTATGCATGTCTCCGAGGGAAGGACTGCCTCATCTGATGTCAAAAGGTGAGGAGGGTCCTGATGAGTAAACAATACCGATGCGGGCCATGTTAGAAGAGGAGGAAGGGCGCAGAAGTGTGCAGCAATATAAGACATAAAAAAAAGCCGAGCCCATAATAAGAAACATATGGGACATGAAAGCACTCAGCTATAATTATGACTGTGCTAAACTAATTCCTACGTGTTTCAATATCGGAACTATAATTCCCAAAATGCCTAGCATCAGCTTTAAGGCGCGGTGAGAGGAAAGCGAGTGATGAACCAGTGCCACCTGAGGAAGACAGAAGTTGAAACACGTAGTGGCACTTGTGGCATTTTAAAAATTAATAGCTTGTTGTTTTGCAAATATAAAAGGATTTATTTACACTTCTGTGAGTGTGGCGTATTCTTCTTGTAGGCTCATATCTCGGGGGTGTGTGGCCTGACCTCCACACGCCGAACCAGCAGCTGTGCGCGCCGCTCATTGGTCACATTAGGGGGATAATATATATATATATATATATATATCTACTGGCGGTCCAAAGCGCGCGCACGGGGAAAAACCTTAAAAAATATATATATTAATAAATACATAACTTAGCATTTAAAAAACCTACAAATTCACTTAAAAAACCATAGGTTTCACACACGTTATAGTTAGGAATTAGCATTTAAAAAACCTTGCAAATTCACTTAAAAAACCATAGGTTTCACACAGGTTATAGTTAGGTGGACATTTCACTCGTAAAAAAACAATGAAATTCCCCCGTTATAGTTAGTTCAGATAACTATAACTCGCGCGACCGCCACTCTATCACAAGGATAATGTCATCAGTGATGTCATGAGTGATGCCACTGACCATGTCATGAGTGATGTAATATGTGACGTCATGAACAGTGGATTGCGGGCGCGCGAGTTATAGTTATCTGAACTAACTATAACGGGGGAATTTCATTGGTTTTTTACGAGTGAAATGTCCACCTAACTATAACCTGTGTGAAACCTATGGTTTTTCAAGTGAATATATATATATTTTGCTATCCCCACCAGTTCACGGACAAAACATCGACACACAAAACATCCCCATACCACAATATCGAGTCATAAATATAGATGTAAAAAATATCGACATCCTATATTTATAAAGGTAAGTACAAAATTATCACGGAAAAAATATCGAGGACATAAATATAGATGTAAAAAAAAGGTTTTTCATATATATAAAATAATTGAATAAATATTAAATATATTAAATAATAAACTCGATTAAAAGATAGATTTAATATACATTTTAACAAAAATAACAGATAAACTAACTTGAAAAAAGTTAAACACACGTATATAATAATTATTATTTATATTTACTCTAAAACAATTAATAAACTATTACTTTAAATTTATTTTATAATTTTAAAAATATATACAAATCTAACAAATAAATAAATATATATATAAGTATATATATATATATATATATATATCATAAAATATATGTGAAAATCCATTCTATTATCAATTAAAACATTATACTATTTACAAATATTAAAACTTAAATATTCCCCTCCAGTCAATGCAACAGTAGGGAAAAGTTTGGATCGCGGAGGGCAAAAATGTACTATTCCCAGTGCAGACAGTGCAACAGTAGGGGAAAGTGTTGGCTAGCTGAAGGGTAAAATGTACTATTTCCACTCCAATGCATTCAACAGAAGGGAAATTGTTGGATAGCAGAGAAGTAAAAATTACAATTACCACTCCAGTGAGTGCAACAGTAGGGAAAGGGTTGGATAGCGAAGGGGTAAAAATTACTATGCCCACTCCAATGAGTGCAACAGTAAGGAAAGTGTTGGATAGCGTATGGATAAAAATTACTATTCCCACTGCAGTCAGTGCAACAGTAGGGAAAGTGTTGGATAGTGGAGGGGTAAAAATTACAATTCCCACTCCAGTCAGTGCAATAGTAGGGAAAGTGTAGGATAGCGGAGAGGTAAAAATTACTATTCCCACTCCAGTCAGTGCAAAAGTAGGGAAAGTGTTGGATAGCGGAGGGGTAAAACTTACTATTCCCACTTTAATAAGCAACAGTAGGGAAAGTGTTGGATAGAGGAGGGGGAACAATTACTATTCCCACTCCTGTGCATGCAACAATAGGGAAAGTGTTGGATAGCAGATGGGTAAAAATTACTATTCCCACTCCAGTGAGTGTAACAGTAGGGAAAGTGATGGATAGTGGAGAGGCAAACAATGCTATTCCCACTCCAGTCAGTGCAACAGTAGGTAAAGTGTTGGATAGCAGAGGGGTAAACATTACAATTCCCACTCCAGTGAGTATAACAGTAGGAAAAGTGTTGGTTTGTGGAGGCATAAAGATTACTATTCCCACTACAGGCAATTCAAAATTAAAAACAAACAAAATATCTACAACAACATAACACACACCTAAAATTAATTAAACAATTCCCATATTTAATTTTCAATTAACAAAATAATAGTAATTAACAACTAATTATTAATTAATTAAAAAATAAATTACTTCCCACTCTTACCGCAATAAACCTCGAAAACTGCACATAAAAATAATTACACAATTTCCATATTTAATTGTTAATTAAATAGTTAATATTAACAACTGTTTATTAATAAATAAAAATACATTACTTCCCACCCTTTACTCCTATAAACCCCATAACCTGCACCTAAAATTAATTAAACAATGTCCATATATAATTTTCAATTAATTAATTAATATTAATTAACAGTCAATTAATAAATAATTATAAACAAACCACTTCCCACAACTAACACTATAAAATCTCAATGAAATAAATATTATTAAATAAAAAAAATCTTCAATTATAATAAATTACTTCCCACCCAATAAACTCACAACCCGCGACGGAAGTAAAAAACGCAAAACTAAATTAAAATCAAATTGATAACTGCTAAAAAAGTAACACATATATTAAAAAACATAAACAATACTTATACAAAAAAAATCACATGCATTTAAAATATATACTAAAATGCATAACAATCATTAAAAAATCGATATTTTAAACAACTATATTTCTGCAAACGATATTATTTACTTCGATATTTTTAAAAAACGATGTTTCTTACCTTCAGATCGATATTCTTGACCACAATAGTCTTGCTGTCAATATTTCTCACTGATGATATTTAAGATTCGATATTTCTGTAGTTCGAAATTTCCAACTCAATATTTTGTCTGCACACCATCCCCACCCAAGGACTATCCATAGTTTCATGTATTTGGGAACTCTCCTCCCCACCCAAGGCTGAAGTTACCTCGCATTATTTTGTCATTTTGGGGATGGTATGGTAGATACAACACAACCCTCACATAAATTGGACTGGTCAAACCTTATTTCTTGGGTCTGAGTTTTGTATATCTCAATGTACCAGACAAAGAATGGAGGAAGATGCTGAATCAGAAAATAATGTAGATTTATCTTGTAGGAAAGTGGAGTGTTATGTGGTGATGCTGGTTAGGCCTTTGAAAGTTGGGATCTTTATAAAACTTTGAGAAGCTTTTAATTTCCTAAATGTTTGTTACTCTAACTTTGGAATGGGGGTCTATTAAACATTTTACAGAAAAAAAATTTAAAAATTATTTTTGAGTTTAAAGTGAACAGTAGATTCCTCGTGCAAAATTTATTTATGACTAAGTGGTACTGTCAAACACAAGCACAGGATCCTATAACAATGGTGTAGTAAAGTGGAGTATTAAGAGGTGATGTTGGTTAGGCCTCACAATGTAATACTAACTCATCACTCCAAAGATGGTCCTTGGATTCACAATAACAAATCCTTAGCTCAGTCCTGGTATTGTGGTAATGAGTAGTCAGGCTATACTAGAGGATCATGTATTAAACATCTCAAAGTACCAACATGGACGATAAGCAGATTTTTATATAAATATAGACACCAAAAGGAACACAATTAGATGTATATAACCGGAGTTATGGATTTTTGAAGAAATCATAAATCAATGCAATTCAATACTGTAAACTTTACCATTGCGGTCAATGGGAAAAAGTTATTAGTGAAAACTGGTCACTTGCGGGTCGAGTTATGTGTAACCCATGGAGGGATAAGGTGATGTGGATCCCGGGACCAAGCCACAGCAGTCAGTTACATTTTACCTGGCAGAGAGCCCCCCAGGTGCAGGGTTGTCCTTGCTATAATTGGCGCTGAAGCGGGAGCTGTGGGAGAGCTGGGTTTACCGCTTAGAGGGTGCTGGGGAGAAAATGGATACAAAACATCAACAACCGTGCCGCTGCCATGGTCGGGTGAAGGTGTTGCATGGTTCCCTCTTGTTGCAGCGTTAGGTAAACGGGGTGGTAGATGGACTGGCCTCGGAAGGCCTGCGATTCTTTGGTTCTGGTACGCTGTTTTTAGCTGCGGTTACAGGAGACTAGTACCACTAGCTCAAGGGAGTATGAAGTTGCGTTTGGCTGTCCAAGGAGTCCCTCTGTCTGGGGAAGCATTCTTTGGTCTCGGACGAGCTGCAGTTGTGCCGTTCCTGGAGTGTTCTCACCGGTGCAGAGTACCCCGCCTTTCGTTTGTGCACCTCCTGTTGTCTAAGACTCGGTTCTATTCTTTGTTCTTGAGGTTCTGCTCTCATGGGTGTCCCTTAAATTGTAGATTTAGGGGAGTTAGGGATGTAGGTGCAAGTGGCCAATGGGCTGCTTGCCTCTGAGGCTAATCTGCCCCTGAGGTAACCGCATCTGGGGGGGTGTAACCTTTCCACCCAGAATGGCAGAAACCATCCTTGGTTGAACAGACCCGGTAGCCCACTCCAGGACTGTGGCTAGCCTAATGGGGGTGTACGCCCTCTAATTATTCTTGCAGCCTGCCTGGGTGTGTCTTGTGATAGAGGAGGGCTGAATCTTCCTGTAGGGGGTATCCTGTATGCATCCGAGGAGTGCATGCTTTGAAGCTCACTGCCTTAACTAGCCATTGTGTCAGGGGGGGAGGTGTCACCTCCTTTCCGGCCAGGCCTTTGATTCTGACTCCTGAGAGCATTCACACTGCCTGACAGGAGGTCAGATTACCGTCTCATTGGTGGCAGCTGCAGGCTACCAGCCAGAGCACAGGAAAGGCTGGAGAAACCATGTGGGAAACCTCTAAGGTACATGGCACAACAAACCTGACACTGGAATCATGTTGGAGTAAGAAGGCAAGTTGTTTGATACCAAACATGACCATATTCAGCAGTACCATAATGGTGAGTGATGACTTTGAGTGTGTCTGGGTGCCAGCCCATGCTATCCAGTGCCAGCCATTGACTGCTGATTATTTATAGTAGTTCTTGATGGAAAGGACAAATATGGGGACGTATAAACTTGTATTTATGTGTCCATATCATTGATATACTGCACCCGACTCCTGGGTTTAGAAGGCCTACCTTAGGGGTGAATAACATCTATTAAAGATAGTGCTTTGACCTTGCCACTTATGGTGAGGTTAAAGTCGAGTTGGAGAAGTTTGCATTGTTCCCGCAGTCTGCAATGACAGGCCAGCTGTCTTAGGGTTACACAAATTGTGCTTCATCCCCTGGTGACCTCTTAAACACCAATGCCTGGGATACACTTGGTACCAGTTTACTTGGAACTAATAAGGGGTGTTAGACCTGGCATCCTTGGTGTGGTTTCCCCCTAATGGTTTTCCTTCTGACCGCTTTTTGACTGCTTTGCTGGTTGTAGGAACCTGTGCACTTTCTCACTGCTACCCAGTGCAAACATGCTTGTGTTCTTTATCTAAAATGTGGTAACATTGGCTTATCCACAATTGCCATATTTGATTTTCTTATAAGTGTCTTTAAAAAAGGGCACTACATGTGCCCAGGGCCTAGAAATCAAATGCTATTAGTGGGCCTTCAGCACGGATTGTGCCATCCACTTAAGTAGCACTTAAACATGTCTCGGGCCTGTCACTGCAGAGCCTGTGTGTGCAGTTTTGAGCTGCCATGTCAACCTGCCAAGATAACCTACTTGCCAGGCTCAAACCTTCCTTTTTATTACATATAGGATCACCCCTAAAGTAGGCCCTGAACAGCCCATGGGCAGGATGCAATGTATTTAGAAAGTAGTACATATACTTTAAAGTTTTACATGTCCTGGTAGTGAAATACTCTTAAATTAGTTTTTCAGTCCTTTAAAGCCAATCTATCCCATGGGATAACATTGGCACTGACTTATTACATTTTATAGGTGCAGTTTAGAATTGGGAAAACATAGGAAAACCAAATTTAGGGCCTGATTTAGATCTCAACGGATGGGTTACTTTGTCAAAACGGTGACGGATATCCCGTCCGCTGAAATATAAATCCTATTATATTCTATTGGATTTATATTTCGGGGGATGGGATATCCGTCATCGTTGTGACAGAGTAATCCATCCGCCGAAATCTAAATCAGGGCTTGAGTGTCACTGGAATCACAATCTAAAAATAGAACTTATGATGAAGTTGGATTTTAAATTGCAGTTTTGAAAATGCAACATTTAGTAAGTTAGCATTTACTTAATTAAACCATTTGGTGATTTCTGCCTGTCTCTCGAATACACGTTTGGGGTGGGCAATAGCTTGCTTCCATCATTCCCTCTACGCAGTCACACACAAAGCAAGGATAGGTGTAACTAAGTAACCATCTGCATGTTGATGGGTCATCCTGAGCAGGATGGGAGGGAGGAGCTGACACTTTACACATGGAAGGGCTGTGTCCTGTCCCCACACAAATGACTGCCTACCCTCCTGGAGTGAGTCTGGAGCCTGGGCAGGAAAGGCAGGGTCTTGTGTGCTTCAAAGCATCTTGTTGAAGTGTTCCAAAGGTCAAATGGAGTATAAGTACTGGGCCTCTGACCCAACCAACTCAGAACACTGCTGGAACCACTGTATGTGACATTTGGTCCTAGATAGTCCTGTGTAAATTTGTGCGTGACATAGTAGGCAACTCTTGTGTCATGCTATATCTTGTTAGTGAGCTACTACATACCACTGTATGTGATTTATCAACATTACATTAATAGGAGACGGAGGTTTGTGGTGGCTGGAAGTTACAAGCAATGAATGTTCGGTTTACATTGTAAAGGAGATGCTAAAGAGCATAACGAGCAAACGTTACTGGAAATGTACAGGGTTCTATAGAGCCTAAAGCAAAACACACTGTTAGCAAGTAGAGGTTGCCAGAGATAGTGTTCTCAATTGGAAAGGTGACAAGCTCAGGAAGCTGGATACATTAATGAAATGATCACAGCTGTGTGGAGGACAAGCACTTTGTTTGTGGAAGCACATGTCTACCCAATAAAAACATGTACCCCTGACTCCCCTCATGCAGGCGGAGCCAAAGCCCCTCTCTTGATGATTCTCAAACCGTTTTCTGGTGAAATCTGCACTGTCAAGCCAGACCATGAAAAGAGCTCTGCCTTTGGGGTGCAAATCTTTTGCGAGCTAAGGGTTTAAGAAGTTCTTTGGAACCAAGTTTTTTGCAGGGGCGGATTGAATCAAGGACACTCAGCTGGCTTGGCTGAGAGCCATTCAACGACATACAGAAATCCAGGGTTTTCAGAGAGGTAACCCATACCAGGAGAAGTGATTTGACCGTTTCTCAGTAGTCACAGGGATTGCTTTATAGATTAAAACAATATTGTGGCACAGTAATATTGTAGACACAATATTGAGGGACAAAATATCTCTAGTTTAGTGCATCTAGGAAAGTACAGATTTACTAATCTTAATTCCACATCTATGCACCTTGAAGACGTATCTCATTAAGGTGCATATATGTCGAGCTAGGAATGGAAAATCTATAAGTACTTACCTTTGGATGTTTTTTACTCGATATTCTGTCTATGATATTAGTGTCCAACTGTAGCAACTGAAGAGGATTCAGGAGAGTCTATTGGTCAAGGAGCAGGATTTTAAGGTTAGAATTCCCAATTTCTTCTAACTAAGTCATGAGGGACAGTCAGCCTTCTTTGTTCTGGCAGAAGGTAACTCAGAGCACTTAGGTTACCTGATGGGATGTTTCATTTTCACTAATAATTCTAGGGGGCACCAAGAAAGATGATGAGACCAAGGCCGAAACGTTTTTCTGACATGAAGCATGTACTCATTGACTAAAAGGTAGCATATATGGAAAAGAGTCAGCACCATCCTACTTATCGTTGAGAAAATATACAACAATGGCTTGAAATCTGTCTTCCTGATCTCAACAGGTAGCTTGTCTATGGCCATTAATTACTCATCTTCTTAGGTGACGTCCTCCCAGAGAAAGAATGAATGGAGGACTATACCTTTGAGTTGACTGCAGTCCATAGTTAGAAATACCAGAGAAAAGCAGCAAAGTATTTTTCTGAAGGGGAGAACTTTCCTTGGTCAAGTGGCTAGGATAGTGAGCCTCCGATGTACTTGGTCCAAGTAAATATTTCAGACTCCTCTTCATTACAAGGCATGTTTAATGAACTATATACATGAAAAGGCCATGGTGGAGGTCCAATTGCTTCTGTACCACATGGAAGCCCCGATTGATAGACTGATTTAGATGGTGGTTCTGGACTAATTAATAGAGGAGGAGACAAGCCAGATAGACAGAAGTCGTTGCTGTGGAGGTAATGCCAGAGGCAGAAGCTAGTAATTATTCAAAGTGAACCTTAATTTTAATTGCCTTAAGTTATTGGCATGCTAACTTGTGGTCAGGTGTAAGATCAAGGAGGGAGTGCAGGGTTATTAAACATGGACAATGTGTCAGCAGTGACATATGTCCATCAGTTTGCTTGTACGTCTGCCAGGACCCTATCAAAACTGTCTAAAGACTTCTGGCATCTCTATATCAACAAAGAGATCACAGTGAAAGTGGAGTTTCTGACTTGAAGACTGTTATATGCAGGACGCCTGCAGCGGTTGTGGAGGCTGATGTAGTAAATTTGGTTTTGGAATGCACTAAATCTATTTAGTGAATTAGTAAAAGGTTACCAAATTGCTAAATGGGTTTAGAAAACTATACCAAATTGGTATTTGGAAGAGGTTTGTTTAGGGTGGCCGGTTGAAATACTGATTCCTTATAGAATGTATTACTGGTTTGCAAATGGGCCAGATGCATCAAAGGGTTTTGCCCATTCTGGTGCCGATTACGATCCGGTAAAAACCGTGTACGAACCGTCGGTCGGAGCGTTTTCCCCGTCCGACTCGTACCCGGTCGTAAAACTTTACAAACATGGAATTGCGATTCGCACGGAAACACCATTTCCGTACGAATCGTAAAAAACACCGACCGACGAAAATATACATACGAATGTGATCCGGGAATGCTGCGACGTGACGTCGGGACGCTTTCAGGCAGCGTTTCACGACCCAGGAATTACGATTCGAACCGACAGCAGTCCGGACGCCAATATTTTCACGGCACCCAAAAAGTGCCGCAAAAGCGAAGTACGGCGCGAATCGACCAGAGTAGGTGGGCCGGTACGCACCGTACCCCCCCCCCAGCCCCCATAGGTACGCGCCGACCCCCCCCCCAGCCCCCGTAGGCACGCGCCGACCCCCCCCCAGCCCCCGTAGGTACGCGCCGACCCCCCCCCAGCCCCCGTAGGTACGCGCCGACCCCCCCCAGCCCCCGTAGGTACGCGCCGACCCCCCCCCAGCCCCCGTAGGTACGCGCCGACCCCCCCCCAGCCCCCATAGGTACGCGCCGACCCCCCCCCAGCCCCCGTAGGTACGCGCCGACCCCCCCCCCAGCCCCCGTAGGTACGCGCCGACCCCCCCCAGCCCCCGTAGGTATGCGCCGACCCCCCCCCCCAGCCCCCATAGGTACGCGCCGACCCCCCCAGCCCCCGTAGGTACGCGCCGACCCCCCCCACAGCCCGGACGGTGATTTTTCCATTCGGTTGTGACCTCGGACGCACGGGATGGATCGTGATTCCTCGGTCGGACTTCACCTTTCACGTTTGTACGGTAAATCGTACGAGGACGTGTCGGACACATTTTCCGTGTGGGGAATGATTCCCAATGCGGTTCGTATGGACTTTTTACCATGCGAATCGTCATTGCCAGTTCGTACGGCACTTGTACGATTCGTACGGTAAAAAGACCGGATACGAGTCGCACGGGGATATTTTTTACCGGATCGTGATCGGCACCTCTGTGTCTATGGGAAAATGTGTTCATGCATATGGCCCAAAATCTTGTCAGAAAACAGTCGTATTTTACTGACTACTGAAAGGTAGTGGTAACCAAGTCGCAAATGGAAAGGGACTATCACTACCATGGGACGCTTTCCATTTGTGAATTGTCAAAAAATATTTTTTAGGAGCTTGCAATGAATAATAGTGAATTGCAATTTACGACATACCTCATTGGTATGCACTAGGTAGAGTTCCAACTTACTACTAATAAGATTTTTAAGAACCACCTAACAGTACATAGGCTAGTTCTTAAAAATCTTCTATAGTCGCAAAAATACTGCACAGAAATTGCAACCAATATTTTGCTACATCTAAATAATACACAAGGCACTGTATTCTTTATAAAACATGGTTCCACCACCACTCTTCTCACACACTCTTCAATGTTTGGGGTTATTTCTTTTGATGGTTCATCATTTTTTGAGAACAGATCTGAAAAATGAGAAGCCAGGTTTTGTTTACAATTTTCAAAGTGCAGTTGCAGCTGCTCCGGCCTGCTTTTCACCTTGTTGGCTTTGCCAGGATGCATTGTGATGTCACAACTCAGCTGCAATTACGTGTTGATCAGTCATGTCATTTCAATATTACAGTTCAGCAGAGATGTCTCAACTCATCTGTCATAATGGAATTAGAGACAAGCTTTTACTTAAGGACCGAAGGCTCCCAAGGCTCCCACTAATTATAAATACAAATAAAATGGTATTAGTTCTAGTCTGGTATAAGCAGTACAGAAATATTACAAAACTCTTTCTGCTCCCAAAGTTTGCAGAGGATGAGTTTGGTCATGTGTAACATCCCACAGTCTGGTGTATCCAGAGTAATTAATAGAGCTAATGAATCCAGAATTCTAAACATTTCCATAGCTAAACATGCAATATGCCTAGGCATATTGCAATGCAATAGGTCTCTCATTTGTGAGAGTTAGAGCTATTGGCATTGTAAATGACAATGTCTTTTATCCATGTGTTTTGGTTTGGAGTGGATGTATGTGGTATGGAGTGGAATTATGTGGGTTGGATTGGGATTGTTAGTTGCGGAATTGAGTGGGGTGTAATTGTGTGGTGGGTAGTGTATTTGTGTAGTGGAATTATATGGTATGGTGAATAGATAGGGGGAGAGCTGCACAGAATAGAAAGGAAGATTGAGAAGAATAGGTATTTCGTGCACAAAGTGGTGAATAAACTCCATGCAAAGAAGCAGAAAGAGTGTGTGAGAAAGAAAGGGAGAGCTGACCACAGACGCATAAATAGGGAGCACATGTGTACACAGCTACCCTCTCCTCCTCTTCTTAGGGCGTCTTCTGTGATGGACGGAAACCATGAAAAGGCACAGGAAAGAAACTAAGCTCAAAGACCTGAAATGAACCTAATGAAACAGGTGGGAAGAGTGCGTGAGCGAGAGTACAAGAGGGACGAGTGGACCACTGCACAGCGCGAGGAGGTACAGGAAGGTAGGATGTGTGATCTGGCAGTATACAGAGGAGATAGAGTGTCCAAGGGAGGAATGAGAGGGGCAGTGTGATTACAAAATGAGAGGGGGTAGTGGCAGTGTGAAGGAGATTTGAGAGGGGCAGTTGGTGTGTGGGAGAGAAGACAGGGTTGGTGGAAGTGCGAGGGAGAAATGGGTTGTATTGAAATTGTTTGTTGAGGAATTGAGTGGTGTGGAGTTGTGTAGTGGAAATGTGGCACATTGTGGTGTGGAATTATGTTGATATTAATTAAATGGTATCAAGTGCATTGAAATTATGTTGAGAGATTGTGGTGTTATGGAGTTGTGTAGTAGCATTTTGTGGAGTTGAAATATGTGGTGTGCAGTTACATTTTGTGGCATGATGTGTAAATCTGTGGTGTGGATTGGAGGTATGTAGAGGTATGTTGTGTTGTCAAGTTGAAATATGTTGTTTGGTGTGGAATTGTGCGGTGCGTATTGGAAATGTGTAAAGTTGAATCTTGTGGCCTTTGACCTGTGTTGCAGGGTGTAATCATGTTTATTGGAATTGTTTTATGGTGTGAAAGGCATTTATGTGGGTTGCTGGTATGTGGCATAGAGTTGTTTAATGTGGGGTGTATTTAGATTGTATTGAGTAGAGTGTAATTATGTGGTGCTGAGTGGTAATTCGTAGAGTGTTATTATGCTGTGCGGTGTAGAATTGTGTGGCATTGAATTGTGTGATGTGTGAAATTATGTGGGGGGGTTGGAGTGATATTATGTGGTATGGTGTGGAGAAGTATTATATGGTATGGAATTATGTGGCATGTTGAGAAGCTGAATTTATTTTGTGCAATGCCAGTAGGTTTTGCATTTGTGAGAGTTAGAGCTATTGGCGTTGTAATTGATAGTGCAATTTATCCATGTGTTATAGAGTGGAGTGGATGTATGTGGTGTGGAATTATGTGGGTTGGATTGGGATTGTTAGTTGTGGAATTATGTGGCGTGGAAATGTGTGGTGTGGAGTGGATGTGTGTAGTTGTATTATGTGGCATGATGTGCAATGGAAGTATGTGGATGGTCATTATGTGTTTTTGAGTTATATGGAGTGGGATTGTGTGTTGGAAAGACTGGAAGCTCTGGGGCAGTGTTAGTGGAATGGCTAACCCTGCTTGATGTGCAACTAACTGACAGTGTAAAATGCAAAAACTATGGTGCTTTTCAGTAAAAGTAATAAATTCCATGTTACCGCGTTGGATATACTGGAAGGGCTGTGGCAGCGTTAGTGGCATGGGAAGTCCTGCTTAAAGAAGAAGGGCTATATAATTTGCACATATATATATATACACAAATACATACAAAAGCACATACATATGTAACAGTCTACTTGTATATGTTCTAGGTAATTACTGACTATTTGGGATATCACAATAGAACCCACACACATAATCAACAGTCTGACACTGCATAAGACAATCCTTAATTTAAAGGTTACTATGCTTTTTGGTGGCTGTTGATGAGGTAATGGGACTGCACTCCATAGATAACATGTCTATAGGAAAAAACGTGAAGGGGTACAATTGTGCCGATGGCCATTGGTAGTTGGAGGCTTGCAGTATATTCCACAATAGAAAAAGCGCAATACCGAATTAACTGCAAATAACAAAATGTTGTCGGTTACAAAAGTAGTTATCCACTGAGCGATCTGCATTCAATGTAACAGAGGTGGGAAAGTCAACAAATGAACAGGGAGTGCAGTGACAGAGCCAAACCAAAGCTTGGCTCTGGCTCTAAAAGCTACTGGTTCAGCCAAGCCATGAAAAGATTTGACAAGTATATCATGACACAATGATCATGTTAGAATATGACTAGATATCTTTATAATCCAGAAAAGTACTTTTTCTTTTAACATTCGAAGTGTCACACCTAAGCCCATCAAATTATACCACTGCATTGAGAAGTATTTATTAAAACTGAGTTTTAAACATGCGCTGCCCCCGTCCTGATGATAATGCTATTAGGGAAATAAAAGAGACAGCAGGGTTCATGTTTTCCTTATTTGTGGCCTAGATTCTTACTGTAAATGCCAGTACACTGTATGCTATTAGGTCAAGCACAAGCTTAGCATCTGTACAGCTGGCATCTTGCAGATATATACTTGAAGGTGCACTCTTCTGTGACAGCAAACAAACAAATAGGGCGTGGTAAAATAAAGGATCTTGCAATTTTCTGAAGAAGGGAAGCTGGGATTAACACCAGATTTTCAATTTTTATACAGTGCGCTTGCCACATAATCTATCAGGTACTGCTGGATTTGCAAAACATGTAGAAAACGGGCACATTATCCATGAACCCCACCGTCGCACTGCTGAAATGGGAAATAGTCCCTAATTAGTAAACCACTTACTCCAAAGTTTGTCATTGTTTATCACTGTGTACTAAATTCTATTCCAATCCATTTTACCATCATTCTTCCACTTATAATCACCACGGAGACAGTATGGTTGCACTTGAAAACTTTATTCACCCGTTTCACATGCCACCTGCCGCCCATCCAAGCTATAAACAGTGGCACGTGGAGTCAACCATATTTAGAAAGAAAGCTCTTTGTGTCATACCCAATGCATTTCGAGCCCTGTCGGCTCTTCGTCAGGGGTCACTGCTCCACATAAAAAAGCCAGTTCAACTTAATGTTCAATGCACGCATGCTGCGCAAAATGTAGTACTACATCCCCCAATACTTCACCCTAAACAACCCTCTTTTTCCTGATTTGCAAAAAAAGCATTTTTGATAAAATCTGCAAACAGATCAAAATTTACAACAACAAAAAAAAGCAGCAACATGGGCTGCTGCACAGTGGAAGGTTGATTGGTCACCATTTAGTAGTTTATTGCCGAATGTGGATGTTGAATTCGACTCTGTCAGACCTCATAATCAACCACATCGCTAAGTGCTGCATCCTATAACTCGGTAGCTGCATCTGTGATAAGTGACATGGAAAGCCTTCCCACCTAGGATAAGGCCAAAACCCTTCTAATCGTGCACCCTACTAGGTACAGGATGCTACCCATGCAAGAGATTCAGCAACTAACATAGGGGAAGTAAGCCCTCTATAGGTTTCACAATACAATTGTCAGCGCAGGTCGCTTAGCTCTGATCAGGATTGCAAGGGTCAAAAGGTTTGAAGAGCATCTCAGGATTCAGGTACTCATGATTACAACTAAATGTGGAGAAGGAACTCCCAATAATTTTCACAGCTCTGCAGGAAATTTAAGAAATCAATGTAAGACTTGCGTAGCGGCAGAAATATTTAATCTGCTGTGCCTGCAACTACATTAGAGATTCCATGCTTGAGCTTCAGTGACATGGATGTCACCTGAGGAAAGATGTCACCACGCAGAGACGTCCCCGGGTTACAGACCAGAGGCAGCTAGAACTGGAGCAGTTGGAGGACCCAGGGATTACATGTCTCAATTTTTTATTTGCAGATTTATATAGCGTAAACTCGACCCGAAGGTATTGGAGTGCTATACATGAGCACCTGTTACGTTGCACAAGGACACATTAAACTTTCTTTATTTTTTTTTTGGTAGGCAAGGAAGATTAAGATTTGCCCAGAATCACAGGATGTGGACGCGACCCCGAGGCTCGAACCTTGGTTTCCCAGCTCCAAAGTCGGCAGCTCTAGCCATCAGACCACATCCTCTCCCACATCAATGATGGGCCGGACTGCTGCTATGCAGCCAAAATAGTCACAGTTTATGATTAAAAAGTAAATGAACTACGCGGTGTCAATTAGAAAAGGGAAGGGTTTCCCATTTTTTAACAATAGGGTCTGTTTGAGTAGAGCCCTTTATGGGAAATCCCAACAAAGCAGTGAAAGGGAGATGGCAGAGAAAGCGATTGCTTGTTCAGCAACTGGTGTGCTCTTCTGATCTACATTCAGGTCAGGATCTAAGAGCACAGAGGTACTTTCGATGGTCTCTTCCTCACATGGCATTGGTTTCAGTAATGTTTTATGGGATAAACACCTCTCCTTCAAAAACGCAAATAGTCCATCGCCCCGTGTGAAGTAGCCAGTAGCTTGCTAAATTTTTTATAGCAAATATGGAGTACTGCTGCCAGAGCGCTTTCCAAATTAAGAGCTCTTTGTGGCTAAGGGGCTCATTGTGGTGATGGGACCGCTCGCCAGACGTGCGGCGGTCCCACCAGTGCAATTAGGATGCGCCCGCCATAATGGCGGGTGCATCTTGGCCTTTCACCTTTGCGGATGGTGCTGCTGGCTGCAGCACCGTCCACAATGGTAAAAGAGCATACACAGCATTTCCCTGCACCACGTGGCAGGCACCGCGCATGGAACTGCAGGGGGTACCATGGGTACCCCCAGTGCACCCCTCCCATACCCCCCACAGAGGGAGCCGCAACGGGCCCCCAAAGCCAATCCCCGCCAGCCTTTCCATGGCGGCATCGCCGCAATGGAAAGGCCTGTCCAATACCCTGATCCTAATATGGCGGATGGTGCCTGTTAGGCACCGCCACCATATTAGTGGCCCTGCTCCGCCCGGTAGGCAATTGTAACAAATGCCACCGGCGGAAAAGCGGCAGACTGACTTTGCGTCCACCGCGATACCCACCGTCATCCTAATTTGGTAGTGGGTAAATCTCATTGTGAAAGCGGGAGGATCGCCACCGCCGAGCCAGCCCCTAAGTTCGCTTCGTGAGAAGAACAAGCATGTAATCATAAAAATAGCCATTTTGTTTAACCTCTGGCTGCCTATATACAAGATACAAATATGGTCTGGTAGCATAGACACAATAATACATATCCTCTTTTTGCTGTACTATGCAGTGCAATTATCATGAGATAGTCATCTCTGCCCCTCTCTTCCCGCGCACAGCTGGGCTGCTTGTTAATTTTCAAAGGATTCTGTTATAAGGGCTTTGGTTTATTCTTGGAAACCCCAGGAGCAGTGTAAGGGGGCCTGAGAACGTTAGAAGCTCTTAATGTTTTAGTTTTACATTATCTTTTCTTGAAGCTGTCCTTATTTTTGAACTGTAAATCAGTGTTTTGGGTCAGACCAAGACTCAGGGAGCTAAAACTGTGCCTGATCAGCAAACCGCGCTTTTACAGAAACAGGAAATTAATTTCCACATGTTATAATTTTTAATGGTGTTCTGTTGATATTGTAAATTAAACTTCCCTGCTTGAAGGTTTATATCATCCTGCGTGTCACCAGGAACAGACTGCCCTGGTCATGCCACAGTGCCTACTCTATGGACAGGTAAACCCAGAAAAGGAGGAATTATTAAAATGATTGCAGAAATTGGCATTTTGAAGGACGTACTTTGCAAACTGAACACATAAAAAGCAATGCAGTCTTTCAAATATCATTAAAACACTTTCTTGTCCCAATAAAATTGACTATAAAAAAAAGGCCATTCTTGTACACATTCTTGAGCGCACATGTGACGCAGGAGTCACTTTCACTTAAATGTTAGCTGTGTATGTCAGGGCATATTCCCAATTCTGTCTGCTACTATGTTAAAGCTTAACACGGATTCCACAGCCGCAGATCCTTAGATTAATTAAAATTATCAGGCGCCTGCTTTCAAACTTTATCTTTTTACCCAACATTGTTCCTTAATAGGTGCTGCAAGCATTAACTGGACTTTTCAGGCTTGCCTGATTGGACTGTTGTGAGGAAATATGACTAGATAATATTACCGAAACAATGAGGAAATTGTGTAGCTTAGATGCCCAGTAGGAGGCTGATGGGTAAACGTGAATAAAAAAATGTTTTACCTGGGATTGCAGATCAGCAGCCCAAGGGTCGCGTCACATGACCCTCAGAAACAGCAAGAAACTTGAAACAAGTTCCCTCACTGTTTAATGTTGCTAGCAGAAAACTGCTCGAGTCCTTAGTATCAGCGGAGGAGCAGAGGCTGTGAGTCAGCCACATAGTGCAGAAGGAAACATGAGTGTTCTGAAGCCATTTGTAAAGATAATGCGAAAACAAACACAAGCGGGCAGCAAGCATACCAAAGTGAAAGTGCAACAGGCCATGCTGATCTGCATAAACAAACACAAGTGGGCGGGCGGCAGCAATATGTAAAGTGAACGCGCTGAAGTGAATTCGCGTTGTCTAGATATAGAACTTGGTCTAATAAAAAACAAAGCAGTCCTCAGAGGAATACCTAAACCTTGAAAGAGAAAGGAGACAGTATTTGACCAGTGCTCCCAGGCAGGAAAGCGTAAAAAACAAAGGAGGGGAAAAAGGAACGATTGCCCAGTAACAAGCAAAGATTTCTAAAGGACAGTGCCACTGTCAAATAAAAAACAAGCATTGGCATAGCCAATAGGTCTCGCCTGTGGGACCTTTTAAGTGTTTAGCCAAGCAGCACATGCATACACAGGAGGAAGGACACTGCAAAAACCATGCAAATATGCTAAAACAAAGAAAAACAAGGCAATGCCATATTTAGAATGTTGAGTTGAGCCTCTTTCCCTCTAACACATGCATCACCCCCTATAGCTTTTGTCAGTCTCAGCCACCTTGAATAAATGATCCAACTGTCTGACCATGAAGGCTCTGCTTCCGACATACACCTTAACCTTCCTTGTATTATTATATGCATTAAACTCGGCTTATGTGACCGTAATAGAAAACACTATATTTTTCATGCAAAAAAACTGCAGGTGACAGACAGGTGGTACTTAATGTTCTGTTGGATGTCTCCACAAGGGCATTTTCCATTATTTTGCCAACCATTCAAATGACAACATTAAGATGATGTCATGATGATGCAGTACTTGCAAATGGCGCACTACCACAGGGCTTGAAACTTCGTTGCACTATAAATTGTACTCTTATAATCGACTTATGTAAGCTATCTGAAGCAGCTTGGATTTTCAATTACATACAGCTGTCAGACGAAGGTACTGAACCCACTGGGCTATTTTACTGGCCTGGTAATTCCAAGCACCCGAGGATGGCAAAAACGAGGCGGAGGGGAGAGAGAATACAAAACGGAGGAATGTCAGAGGGGAGGTCAGTCTGGCATAGCGTCAGTCACAACACGCACTTTGCTCCCGGTAAAAGCTTTGCGGGTCTAACCTCTTTCCTTGGGACCTCAGCAACTCACAGATTTTCAGTAATAAAGAGTGGGCGCCTTTTAATCTAGAAGGACGTGGAAAAGTAGTGAATGCTAGATGATGAGCGCTGCCTAGAGCAAAACGCCGTGGGTGTGAGCGGCGCTCTGGTAAAACAATGTTGTTAACTGTGTGCACTGAAGCATAGCTGCTTTTAAACTTTACCGCGAGAAAGAGCCAGCCAGGAGGCTGTGGTGCAGCGCCCAGTATGTGCAGCGAACAAAGGAGCTATGCGCTGGTGGGGGGAGGCTGCAAACATATATCAATCCTCTGACAGCAAGTATGTAGAAAATAGGGACGAGAGGGGTCGTAAACAAGGACAACGGGAGGGGAGGGAGTAAAGGCAACAGACAAGGGTAGCGCCTACACTCGCGAGTAGAAGCAGAACAGACACCAATGCTACTGCTGTATTTCTTTTGAAATGTGAGCAACTGCAATGTGCAACATCTCTCAAAGGAAACCTGTAGGATTTAAAGGCAGCAGAAACTCTCACCCCGAATCACACGGGAAGAGAAATTTCCAAGAGACGTTTCCAAGTTTTTATTTTTTAAATCATTTTTTTTAAACAGTTCCCCTACTTTTTGTTTCACATACCTGCTCCTAAACAGTGAAATCAGGCTTGAGTTGCACTCAATAAGACAGTTCCCATTCTTTTTTCAGTGCCCTTGAACCGCTGAAATCAACACTTCGACTTACTGTAATGAAATTAAAACAAGCGATGGCCAGGCAGCCGCGGCACCCGTGCTTTACTTTTAACGTTAAAAGTAAAGCGCGGGTGCCGCGATTATACCAAAAGTAAAGAAATAGATGTTTTTTCTATTTCTTTACTTTTGGTACAATCGCGGCACCCGCGCTTTACTTTTAACGTTAAAAGTAAAACGCGGAGTTAAAGTAAGCACGGAGTTGATGAAAATAAGCATTAGCCACGAAAGTCATCGCGATCACGATCGCTGTGAAAGCGAAAGTGATCGCGATGACGCGCTAATGCTGCTGGCTGGCCAAGCGCATGGCGATGTAAAGCCATATGGCTGCTTTGCGCGCGTGCACGCCTCGTGCACTGTAGCTGTATGCCAGCGGCAGCACTTTGAAAAGTCCCTTCTTACAAAATATCTCTCAGAGCCAGCGCAAGCGCTGGTCTCAGCGAGACCTAACAACTGCAAGAAGTGGGCGGGATTTTACTCCACAAACCATCACTAACAGGTCGCTAAGCAACAGCGCAAGCACTGTTACGCTCTACCTAAAAACGATGGCGGTCATGGCATATCCCTTATCATCAAAGAATAGCTATGTTATACAATTTTACTATAGCACACTTATAGTTGTATTGAACTGCGCCTAAACATAGGAAATAATAGAAAGACAAAGCAATTAAAATAGGCAGAACTTTGGTCAACTTTCTTATCAGAGACCAATTTATTACTACTGACCTTAGCCTCCTCTTTCTCCTCATCCTCCTCCTTCTCCTCGTCCTCACTGATATGGGGGAGGGTTTTCTCAAGTTGCATACGCAACCAGGGGGTGGAGTTGGAAAGCATGCGTTTTCTAGAACGAAACTTCTCCGCTGATATTATTTGAGAGCGCCCTTTCTTCTCATCTGGTCTTTTTTCAGGTTTCTGTTGAATAAACACAATACCAGTGAATGATTATTTTGATTTAGGTATATATAGCTTTCCTAAACATGTATTACTATTATGTTTTAAGTGCTATATTATGACCCATACATGTATATAGTATGACCCTTACATGTAGACTTTTACCTCCTCTCTTTTTCACACATTTTTGTGTCCATGACAGAAACCTGGGCATGCACTTAGCTTGACCAAGAACACGCTGCACATTCCATTGACCAGCCCTGCCCAGCATGATGTCTAGTGAATTGTGTTGTTACAGATTGAATGATGACTGTGAATAAAAAAAAAATGAAACTAGCAGTCTCACACTATGGCCGTTCTTGTTAAGGGGTTTACATTTAAATACGTACATAGCATCTTCTCTGAGATTGAATCATCATACCAAAATCCCTTTGGTGATCGTTGGCCTACATGGTAGCTCACCTTTCAATCAGAGCAAACTGTAGCAGTAGGTAAAAAGTACTTGATGCTCTCAAAAACTGTCAAAGCACTTACATTTGATGGGATGCAGGTTCAGTCATAACCACAATTAACCAAGTAAGTTTAAGACAAATGCAATATTGTGTCACAATATTTTTGTAGATAATACTTCCATCAAATACAATCTGTGTAGTGGTAAGAAGCCAAATAAATGTATGTTGCTATATAAGATTGATATATCTTAACTAGGTCTCCTTCACACCTTCTCTATTTACCCATATCTGATTATTGTCTAATAGCTTTCTCAAAGTAAAATCCCTGTCCTGTATTTATGATGGCCTTTTTTTGTAGCATGACAAACAAGGAAAATAATAATATACAACACCAGATGAGAAAGGGGGGTGTCTAATTTGGAGATCCATATGGGTCCTGGCTCTTAGCATAATTGATAGTGACTATGTACCCGACTACTAGGAAAATAGTAGATGTATTTTGATATTTACTTGCCAGATGGCTAAATAGTAGAAAACATTTAATATTTGGCCTGAGGCCTTGAAAATAGAAGAAAAACTTTACTGTTTACCCAGCGCTGGCCAAGTAATAACAGAGCTTCTGCTCTGTTTTGCCGACGGTCATGCAAATACCCGTTGCTGGCTAAATAGTAGAGATTGTGCACTGTGTGGCCGGCGACTGGACAAATAGCAGAAAAACTTCACTATTTACCTGACTGCTGGCTCAACAGTAGAAATTCTGAATTGTTAGGCTGGTGGCCGTGCAAATAGCAGATAAACTTTGTTTTTTATCCAGTCACTGGTTAAATGATAGAGATTCTGCACTCTCCATCTGGTGGCCATATACATAGCAGAAACACCTAAATAGTTACCCATATGCTTACTAAATAGTGGAGATTTTGTGCTATCCGGCTTGGCAACTGTGAAAATTGCAGAAATCGTTACTATTTACCCGGTCGCAGGCTAAACAGTAGAGATTCTGCACTATGTGCCTGGCAGCCATGCAAATATTAGAAAATACGTTGCTATTTACCCAGCCGCTAGTTAAATACTAGTGGTTCTGCACTGTTCATCTGATAGGTGTGCAAATAGCAGAAAAACCTAAATATTTAGCTGTATGAATAATAGAGAATCTGTGCTGTTTGACTTGCAGCCAAAAGCAGAAAAACATCCATATTTACCCAGACTCTTGCAAAACATTAGAGATTCTGCACCATTTAGCTGGCAGCCATGCAAGTAGCGGAAAAACGTCACTATTTACCCAGCTGCTGTCTAAATAGTAGACATTTTGCACTCTTTGGGTGACAGTTTTTAGAAACCTTCCCCTGAGGCTGCCAACAACCTGTTCTTTGGGCCCTTTGCGAATAAGTTACTGCCCAAACTCCTAGGTCGATAGCTCATCAATGGTTGACTACAGTAATTGCAGTCACCTATTTTCAATACATTAATTTCTGAATTGGAAATAGGAGGGAGGAAATTGCTTTCATGAGCCCTCTATTTGCATTTCAGAAACAATTGCAAAAATCCTTTAATTTGTCAAAAAGAAACTTCCACTCATCTAAAGTGTTTTGTACATAATGAAAAGTACTTTTGTAGTCACTAATCCTGTGATTTTTTGACATGAGGTTCTTAGTGCTATAACTGGCTTAGATGCAGGCACTAACTTCTACATTCATAGGTCCCAAATGTTTGAATGTTTTCAAGTTATTTCGACAGACATGGCACAGAATGCCGCTCCATTACACCATGGGCCAAGATATACAACTTAGGAGGCCCAGGAGCTGACTGATGTTCCACAAATGCTCCTACTCTTTTATGTTTACCGGCAAATGGGGCATATTATCAAGAAACAGCGTTAAAATTATCGCCGCTTTAGCGGCAGAAAACTGCCGCTAAAGCGGCGATAATGGGCTTGATAATATGCCCTTGAGAATTCCCATAGAAGCCCATGTTCTGGTGTCAACATGGTCTTCTATTGGAATTCTCTCCGGCATATTATCAAGCCCATTATCGCCACTTTAGCGGCAGTTTGATTCCGCTAAAGCGGCGATAATTTTAACGCCGTGCTTGATAATATGACCCAGATGTGTCTAATGATAAAGATGATGAAAACCTTTGCAAGAATAGTTAATTCTGTTAACTCTTCTAAAGCTATATACTCGCTTATGTTCACAAAGCCATGGGAATGTACAAGGGCTAGATATAGGATTACCAAAAGGCTTTACGTTATGAGAACACCTCTTTTTTGCAGCAGTGCAGTTTGTAATTAGTAGCCCTGTTTTAGATCAATTAAACAAATCAGACTAAACACCCGAAAACAATGATTTGTAAAAGCAAAAACCAGAAATGGAAATGTAGTACCCCAGTAACTATGAGTCATCTAATATTTAGGATGTTTTTATCAAAATAGAATTGCATTGGGCCCCTTATGAAGTGACCAACACAGTATAATTGAGAGGCTTAATTTCAAATTCATGACAAAAATAAGAATATGTATGGGCCTTATTTACTGTTTCAAGGATCGTTAACTCCGTCCGAATGGCAAAAGACAATACCTTTGACATGCTGAAGGACATTTACCTACCAAATTTAGAGTTGTCCACCAGCCCAAAGAACATCTCTCTACATTGGCAGGAACTGCTGTCAGGGCAGTTCCTGACTTTGCATGAAACATTTGAAGGTCAGTACAGTAAACATGATGGCTGGCTAGCAAACTTTTAAAGAAATGTTTGTTTTTAAAAAAAAACCTTCCAACACAGGAGTTAGATATTGAAAAACAAAAACTCTAATATTCTAACATGCTAGGAGTTTTCTACCAGTGTGAAGGGATTATTAAATTTGTCCTGCCCCTTTAAGCCAGAATTTACTCTAAATAGTGTGAAGGGTATAAAGTCCTTCCTTTGGTGGATCATAGATTGTCATGCCAACAGAGGAAGTATTCTGTTGAGGAGCCCCATGCAAAGGAATGCGACTATAATTAATTGAACTGAATGTCATTTAAATATCAATTATTTTCCCAGTAAATCGGAGAAAGACATATAGGTACCAAAGACATGGAAGAAAAGAAACACAGAGATTTTTCTTCATTGACTTTATTACAAATATTGAAAAAAATAAGACACTTAATAAACAGAGACATTTTGCTACCCCTGTTATTGTGATCAATCATTGCACAGTTCATCTTTAATACTGTTTTGCCAGACATGGGATGTGGATGCACTATTGAGGTTTCAGGACTGAGTTAGGGTGTTTCTCTTTCAAGTATAATTTTCTGGCTGTCACTCAGACACATCCTTTGTGCCAGGTAAAGACTCTCACAGCAGTTGCAATAGTGCTGATTCCAAGCAGAACTATCCCAGACAAGTATATAACGAGCATAAGGTCTCAGCACCTGGCTGTCATCAGTCTTTCTGAGTACTCATCAGGCACACGCAAAAGGGGAGCCCTGCTCAAAACTTTGACACCTTTAACAAGAGAAACATATGACCTATCTTATAAATATTCGAATATCTACCCTATGTAGTCCCTCAGGAAGAACCAATCAGCGGCTCATTGACAAAAAAGATCTCAGAATTGTTTTGGGTAGCCTTTTCTCCATTTATCCTCACATCAGTTCTGGGTCTTCACCCGCTATCCACAGGGATGCAGTCAATACACGCTTACTGTTTGGGGAAGCTGCATCTTCTCTCATGCCATGTCATGTAAATTGCATCCCACTGTTCCATGCACTAAGTCTTTCATCACCCAAGGAATCTTACTACTATGCACTTAGAGACTGATATACTAAGGGCGTGTGTTGCCCTTGCGCCACAGAGTGTGATGCAAGCCAACGCAAGCCCTTAAATGGGATTTACTAACCCATGCAAAGCACCTTGTGTGACTCGCTGTAGTAAATCCAGAGTAATGCAAGGCAGCACAAATCACTGCCTTACATTACCCTATGTTGAGAAGGCGTTCCATGGATAAAGCATGGGCATTCCTATGCCTCCACTCATGAATTTTGATGCAATCCTAGATTTAATAAGGAGAGTAAACCTGAGATTGCATCAAAATGGCACGTCTTCCCAAATGAGGTGCAACAAGGAGAAATCTGTTTTGATCCTCACTACTTCCTCTTTCTACGTGTGTTGAATTCTACCACTTCCTGCATGACTTCTTAGTAAATATGCCAATTGCCACATACCCATCTCACATACACACACATGGAATGGCAGCACAAACATTATGGTCATGTGAAACGATATATCTGGAGCCTCCACCGCCCCCTCTTCTGCTCATCAGAGCCTTCTTATGATCTTGAGCTTCCCTGTGCTGATTGTCATATCCGTTTGGCCCCTTTGTTAACTATTAACCATTTTTCCTGACTTCAGCCATCTGACCTTCTCAAACACTTTCTACCCTCCTTACCAGACCACTTGCACACTTCTCTGCCAAATGTCAGTCCATGTGCCATCTGATCCATCCTCAGACTATTGTGTAAGCATCAGACACATCTTTTACATTCATAAGTCAGAGTTTAACAGTCCTAGCTTTTTATTCATTTTGCATGCTCTGATTTTTCAGCAAATACTTACCAGTTCAATATGTGGGCTGGAGAGGGTGGGCTTCTAGGGGCTGGCAGTATAAGAAGCATGAATAAGAACCATTTACAAAAGGTATATCCTAATACATGTGGCCTCAACTCACAAAGATGTCCTCCTGCTCCTGCTCTTCTTCTTTCACTCTGCAGTCCTTCTGTGCCTTTAGGTACTAGTCCTTCATCTAGATCTGTTCCAAGTCCTCCTTTTCTGGGTTGTTTTGGTTCTTCTGATCCCCATCCTGGTCCCAGTCTAATTAGTCCTTTTCACCCTTGTTTCCTGAATCCTGGGGTTCTTGTTTGTCCTTCCTGACTCTGGTCTTCCTGGCCCTGTTCCTGGCTCATCCTTGTTGTAGCCCTTCCTGGGTCTCATGATCTTGGTACTTCTGATCCTCATCCTGATCCTGCTGGTCTGCTGGGTTCTTATCCACACAGCCTTTCTCATAGTTCTCTTAGGACTAGCACTCCTAGTCTTCCTGGTTTTAGTCATACCGATTCTCCTTGCCCCAGTCCTTGTGGTCTGGTCGTTTTGGTCCTGGTCTGGTACCATTGGTCCTCCTGGCTCTGGTTTTCCTAGTTCCTCTGATCCTCGACAGCCTGGTCATAATACCCTAGCTCTCCTGCTCCACTTTAAACTTCAGGGTCGAACCCTTGGTTCAGAACTCTCTGGTTCTCCTAGCCCATTCCTGGCCCTGCTTATTTTGATCCTTCTAGTCCTCAAAATCCTCCTCCATCTGGTCATGACAGCTCTAGTCAACCAATTCCTGACCAGAATAGTTCTTCAGGTCCTCCTCCAACATGTCATAATGCTCTTTGCCGTGGTCCTCCTATTCATTATCGTCTTGGACTCACTTGTCCACTTTATCCTGATCCTCCTTATTTAGGTCATCCTCTTTTTGGCTGTTCTTAGAAACCCAGCCTGGTCATCATGGCTTATGTCATCCTGTCCTTCCTTGACTTATTCTTCCTTTTCCTCCTTATCCTGGTCCTGATTGTCCAGGTATGCCAGATCCTGGTAATCTGGGCCTGTGTGAAGTGTGCTTCCTTTCTCCCTTGGTTGTGGTTCCACTGGTCTTAATTGGCCTAGTTGTTTTAGCACTTGTCCCTTTGGCTCTGGTTGCCCTGCCACCTCCTCTTTATTCTCCAGGCCCTGTTCTTTTAGTCTTCCACAGTCTGGTTTACCTAGCAATGGTCTCTCTATTCCTGGTCCTCATAGTCTGTGGTCTCTTCTTGGTTTTGTGCCCACTAGACTTGAGCCTTTTGTTTCTGGTCCTCCCTTTTTGGGTCTTCGTATGACTAATCATCTTGGTTCTGTTCCTTATAGCTATATTGGTCTACTTAGGCCTCCTACTCATATCTCTTTTTCTTTCTTGACCCCCATCCATTTAACCTGGCCCTTCTGATCCTTCTCACCCTGCTCATCTGATACCCAGTACATCAGTTCCTGGTCCTGCTGGACCCCTCGGTCTACCTGGTATCTTCTGTCCTTGTCCTCTAAGGCCTTCCCCTCTTAGCTCTTGTCTTCCTGCTTTAGATCATCCTTGTCTTCCTGGCCCTGTGCCTCATCCTCATGGTCCTTTTGGCACTGCCCGTAGCGGTCTGGTCCCTCTTGATCTTAGTTCTCTTTGCATGGCTCCTTCTGAGCCTTGTCATTTTGTTCCTGGTCCTCTTGAACATCTAAGTCCATTCCTCTTAGTCTTCCTGGCTCTAGCTGTTCTGGGTGTCTGGAGCTTTCTCACCCAGGTCCTGTTACATCCAGGTCCTGGTTTTTCTGCTCCACTTAGTACTCTGCACAATGGTCCTATGGCCATGGCCTCCAGCACTCCTAGGCCTGATCCTGGTCCCATTGGTACTGATCCTTCTAACCCTCCTTGCTCTGTTACTGGCCCTCCTGGCTCTTGTCCTCCTGGTATTGTTGAAACTGACCTCCTTGTCCCCCTTTCTTATTCTGCCCCCGGTCATATTGGCCTGGATCTTGTCTTCCTGGATCTTGTCCTGGTGCTCTTGAGCCTGGTCTTCCTGCTGCTTGTCTCAGTACTGCTATACAAACTCATCATAGCCTCCTTTATGTGTTCCTCCTAGGCCTGGCCATCCTGTTGCTCTTCTTTCAGGCCATTCTGTTCCTAGCCCTGTGGTCTGGACCTCCAGACCAGGACCATCCAGTCCCCGACGTCCCTGGTCCTGATTCTCTTTTTCCTCCTCACCCTGGTCATCCTGGTCTGGAACTCAAGGTCTTGATCCTCTTTGCCCTGATCCTTCTGGTCCCCTTAGCCCTCTGTTTCATGGTCCTCTTAGAACCTTTCCTTCTGACTCTGTCTACCTGTGACCCTGGTCTCAGCTACGTGGCACTCCTAGCCAAGAGCATGCTATTCATGTTTTTCATAGTCCTTCTCAAGATTTTGTGCCCATTGTCCCTGATACTCTTGGTCTTACTGCTTATTATTTGGGTTCTCCTGGACCTAGTTCCCCTGAACCTAACCCAACTGCTACCTTAGTCTCGGTTTCCTTGGTCCTGGTTATCCTGGTCCTTCTTGTCTTATTGTGCTTGTTATCATAAACGTTGCCTTTTGGCTATCGTGACCTTTTCTGGTTCTCCAGTCTATGCCCATCTGGCGTTGTTCCTTTTTGGTCCTCTTGGTCCTAGTCACCTTGTCCTGGTTCTCCTCACTGTCAACTTCCTAACCCTGTTACCAAAGGTCCTGGTCCATCTTGCTTCTTATGTCCTGGCACTCTTAGTGTTTATCCTGCTAGTTTGGGTTGTCCTTGTTCTCCTATATCTGTTACTTTTCCATTTAGTCCTACTGGTACTGTAATCTTTGATCCAGGCCCTGTTGATCTAGGTTCTCCTTGTTCAGGTCCTCCTGAGCCTGGCCATTTTGGTCTTGATCCTCGTGCCCACGACTGTCGATTCCACTTGGCCCATCTAGATGCTGGTTGGCCATCTTACCACTGGTCCTGTTTCTTGTAATGATTCCTCCTGCCTCACTTGATAATCCAAACCCTGTTCCCCTAGGCCTTGATCTTTTTTTTTAATATATAGATGTACAAACATTTTATTCATTTTAGCCAGCATAGATATCTTAAAACAGAGCAAATAGAAAAGAACAACAAGCAATTGTCAAATACATAGTATTGAACTCATAATTAAAACAAACAGTAATCAGATAGAACAGGGGGCGAAAAGAATATGACATGATATCATATTAGGGAAGGAAAGAAAGCAAAACAAATGTGAGCCTTAAGATGGGTCCAGAATACAGGACCCCCTTTCTTTTTTTACATCATTTGTACAAGTTGTACTAAAACAGGACTATTCCCAAAGCATAATAGACCATATCCTTTTTGACGTCAGGCAAGAGCGAGGCCCTCTATCCTTAGCCAAGGCTGTTTCAGATTCATAAACCTGTCATAATAGCACCCACAATTCCTTGATAGTCGGTACAGCGAGATTTATCCAAGCTCTGGCAATACATAATCGGGCACACACAATGATGATTGAGGCCAATAACCTGTCATAGCCAATAAACTAAACTCGCGCTTAGACCCTAGGAGAATTTCCTTATCTGTAAGTTGGAATCGTAACCCAAACGCTCCGTAAGTAAAGAGGATAGGTCTGTTCAGAATTGCTTTGGCATTGGACAATCAACCAACATATGCTTTAAGTCTGCTGCAGATGACTTACATTTCGGGCAATAGGACATATTAGGGGCTCGAGATGTTGCCCATTTGGAGAAACATAAAGATTGCCTAGAACTGCTGAAGCTTCAAACGTATAGAGGCTACTGATCAGTCTAAGATAACCAAGGCATCCTGTATGTCATTCACTGTTATGTCAGATGCCAGAAGCCGGCTCAATTTTACAGATATCTGCAAGCTATCATCATGTATCAGTGAAATACGTTTCTGATAAAATAAGCTAATTGAAATCCTCGCAGGCGTCCTTTATAAACAGGACAGTATTTCTGATGTAACTGGATCACCTTATAGTTTCTGCCTATATAGGAACTAATCCCTTACTTGCAAATATTTGAAGGAGTGCTGAGGGAGCCCATATTCCTCTTGTAATGAATAGAAAGAGCAAAATCCCTGGCTATCAAACAGATGGCCTAAATTATAAATACCCAAACGTTGCCAGATTTTGCCGGTTTTATCATGAAATATTTCTGAAAATATTGGGTTAATCCATAGTATAGTAAAGTTATGCAACAAAGGTAGAGAGTATTTCTTACAAATTTCCTGCCATATTCTTGCTATGTCCCTAACTATCGTGAATCTAACCCTCTTGTATTCATTTGGATATGTGATCTTTTGGAGTATAAATCTGATACATGGCCCACATGCCAGTTGATAGGCCAAGAAGGACAGGCCAGCTTAACGCCCTATTAACAAGCTTCGAATCCACCCAGCAAATGAAGCCCAATAATACAATGTAAAATCTGGGAGCTTAAAGCCCCCTTATTTTTAAGTCAGCTTTATTAAACTTAAGGCCCTTCTGGCCCACCTATATCCCCTGCCAATTATACTTGCTAAACGCTTAAAAAAAGAGCCATGTACCCGTAGGGGGATTGAACAAAACAAATATAACAATTTGGATAATATATTCATTTTTATAATATTGCACCTACCAAGGATGCTAAGAGGACGCCGGTGTCAGGACCGCAACTTAGCCGTCGCCAGTTTTAGGAGTGACTCATAGTTAAGATTCACTATATCTTCTACCTGACTACTAAGACATTTGCCTAAATATGTGTCTGTGTCTCTATTCCCTAGAGTTATTAATGAGATGTCAGGTTGGGAGTTAAGAATTATCTGTGCTTTAGTCAAGTTTAGTTTATACCCAGAAAAGACACCAAAAAGCTCTGCCTCTTCTGTAATACAAGCTAAGGATTCTACTGAGCTACTAGAGAAGACTGCAATATCATATGCATATGCAGTTAACTTAGGTTTCATGCCATTTAAATTCACTGGATGGATACCCACATGGAGAAAGTGGGCATCCCTGCCGTGTACCCCATTCGTACTGCAAATAAAGGTGATGAGATGCCATTCAGCATAACTTTGGCTACAGGGTTCTTATACTGTGTCTGCACCAAGGACATAAACCAACTTTTGAGCCCGAACACCATCGTGGGCAACCAACGTCTTTCCCATGTTATTTATTCGAAAGCCTTCTCGGCATCCAATATTATCATGCCTATCTGTTCTTTTAGTTTACCAGATATGTCAAAGGCTGCAATGGCAGTACTGACATGAGCCAAGGTATCTCTCCTGGGAACGAACCCATGCTTTTGATGTGAGAGTAAACCATGTATAAGAGTGGCCAGACTATTTACCAATATTTTATGGAAGATTTTTACATCAGAGTTAATCAACAAAATCGGTTGATATGAGCTTCTCTCCTCAGGTGGTTTGCCCTTTTTGGGAAACACCACTATATAAGCCGGGCTCCAAGATACAGGGGCTCCCCCCTCTTAATATACACAAATTAGATCGGTAAGCTCAGGTGCTAGGATATACTTGAAGATTTTGTAAATCTCAAGGGGAATAGTATCACCTGCAGCCTTGCCAGAGGGCAAAGCACTAATAGCATCCTGAACCTCGGGTAACCCTATATCCCCTTGAAGCAGTTTAATCTTCAGGGTTTCCAGCCAAGGTAGATATTCACAGAAGCTAAGATTGGTGGGGGGTGCTAGCTCAAGATCAATTCTTTCATAGACTATTCCAAACTGCTCAACAATAGCCTGTGGTTGTGAATGAAGCACCCCCCCTCCACTTGGATACGCTTGATGTTGGATTTAGCCTTGTTATCAGAAATCTGTCTGGCCAAAAGCTGACCCACTTTCTCACTGTATTCATATTGTAACATTCTATGTTTATTATAGCTGGCGGCTACTTTTTCATTTAGCCTTCTGTTTAACATGTTCTGCTTCTCTAACAACCTAACATATATCGGCTGCTCAGTAGGGTCCCTTACCATGATCGCCTGCGCATGCTGGCGATCTAAGTCTAAACAATCAAGACGACATTGTTCAACTTCTTGATATATACACCTATTCTCGTCTAGAATGAACTGGAGAGTCACCTCCCTGACATATGCTTTCATGCAGTCCCAAACAACTGATGCCAAAGGAGAACCCTTATTATTACCTATATAATCCCCCAGTGCTACTGTAAGATGCACACAATATTCTGGGTTACTGAGTAAATGATGAACCAATGGAAATGAACAATGACCATCTCTTCCTCCTGCTCCTACCTGTATTGTTAACATAACAGGATTATGATCTGATGTAATTTAATTGAAAATGTCCCGGAGCACACCTTTGTTTGTTTCTTTAATCTTTTTTCAATGCTTTCAGCGAGTCCACTTTTTCCAAATTTGCGTGCAGCACCCGTGAACGGTGTGCCGTTCCTGTCACACCGGGGCAATTATACTGAGAGGTGGTGACCCGCTGCGTTAGCAGGTCACGCACGGGTTGCACAGCGTATACACATAGGTATTATCAAATTAATACTCATCCACCATAGTAATCCAAATGTTGTCTTATTTATTTCAAAAAGTTTTGCCATTCTTTATCCATTTTGTTACAACTTCACGTCAAGAGATGCGTAATTCGTAGCTTCTTAGTTTTTAAATTCAGTGTATTGCCCATCCAGGCCTATACATGAATGTTATTCGAATTTCCAAGCATCCACCAGATTCGGTACATTTCCTTTACTCAATGCATTTCGGTTTGTGAAAAACCTTCGTCAGGAGTATCTATAAATTGTAAAAATGTATGTATTAACATCGCAAGATGATGTAATTTAAGACAGACCTAAAATCATGTATTACTGGCAATACATCACATTTGGAATATTTTCTAGCAGTACTAGGCCCAACTCTGTTTGAATGACATCATCAATATGCACACTTGGGAGATATCCTATTCGGCACCCCTCCCCCAGCATCCTTATGCGGTGCAATATGTTGTCCACCTCAAGCCCACCCTAGCAATTATTGTAAGTCAATATTACACAGTCAGAGCGTGCACTCCAGGTCACAACAATATTAGAAATATGTATATACACAGAATTACACCACTTTTTAGCAGCACCGTAGGCTGAGGCAGCGCAGGTAAAATCAGTGCCAAACGTAATGCTTTCCTAGCGTGAAATCATATAAGGCAACGGCCATTGTTCTTCACCTACTTTCACTTCCACACACAATGACTCCACACTGCTATGCGGTACAACGGATATCAGGCAGGTCCATACGGAATGCATTTGCACACATACACACCCTGCACCCTAATGCGTTGCAACTGGTACCCAGTATTTCAATTGGTAACACACTGCAGACCCCGCAGACCCAAGCCTTCCTCTGCCCTACAACTCACCCCGACTATAATACACCCCAACCTCCCCCATGACACTAGGCCACATGCAGCCGAAAGTCACTCTTAGTCAGGGCCCCAGGGAAACGGGTGAGGGTAGGTAGCAAGATTAATCAGGGAGCAGTTGCCCAAAGGGATTTGGCAGCCACTCGAGAATCTCACCCACAGGACGTAGAGCAGGAATTGGCTGAGGGCAAAAGTCAGTCACACCAAAGGGGTCCACAAGGGCCTTCCAGCACCATCCCAGTTCCGCAGAGCACAGGGGTGTCACACAGCCTCTTGACCCACTTCTGATTGTTCTCGGAAGTGTTCCTCCAGCACAGTCAATCACTCTCACCACCCAGGCTCTGGACGGGCAATACTATCTGGCAACACAATGTCTTTGAGAAAGGCTGGGTGAGGAGAGGGTAGTTGGTCCGCCCATGCTGAGGGCAGAAAGAGAACAATCGAGGAATGGAGAATGATGGAGGGGAGAAGGGCCTCTCGGAAGGAGGCAATCCGGGCACAACATCTGATGCACAATGATACGGGTCGACCCAGACTGTCTCAGTTACACACAACGAAGAGTTGTAAAATAATTTCCTCTTGGAAAATGAGGCACAACTTCCGGTGCAAGGTGATGGTGGTCGCACCAATCAGGGCACAACATCTGGTGCACGATGATATAAGTTGCACCAGACCGCTCAGGTCACACACAACGAAGAGTTGCAAATTCCATACCTCCCTACATATGAGGCACAACGTCTGGTGCACGTTTACACTGGTTGCACTAGACAGTTCTGGTCACACACAAAGGCTCAAGATCAGCAATACCTCATGCAGTAGAATGAGGCACTACCACAGTTTCGCCCCCATATTTAAGGGTGCAACCTGTGGACCGGACACCACACACAATACGCATGCAGTCGGCATGTGGCACAAGAGAGATGCGGCATGATCGACGAAGCGGACCATGCAGGATCCCATAACCGGTGAATTCGTTCACTACCAACAAGATGCTTATACTTGCCTAGGTTCCCCTGATGCAAGGGCCACACACCTTCGTTGTGGGCAAGACTTTGTGGCTCCGCACAAGGCAATCTGGTCTCTGGGCATTATTCTTAGTTCCACGCCCATGCTGCTCTACCAGTTAGATTCCAGCAAGCAAAGTGGGCACTTGAGAGGGCACTACACTCCAGGTTTAACAGGTAGGTGTGGGTCCCTCGTAGGAGATCTTTGATGCCCCTGAGGCCTCTGAAACAACAGAAGGCAAGCTCAACAAGCCCTTGGCATATCTGCTTTACTTCTATATCCCTAGTAAAGTGGCCCTACCTGTGCGTAGGGTCTGTAAATTAAATGCTACTTGTGGCTATGCAGCACTGATCATGCCGCCCACTTAAGTAGCCCATTAAACACGTCGCAGGCCTACCATTGCAGCCTGCGTGTGTGCAGTTTTGAACTGCCACTTCAACCTGGCAAAATAAACCTTTTCCCAGGCTGAAACCCTCCTTTTTAATATATATATTATCCCTAGTATAGGCCCTGGTCAGCTCAGAAGGCAGGTTGGAGTGTATTTAAAAAGCTGGACATGCACTTTTATGTCTTTCACTGCCTCTCCTATAGCATTGGAGTGCCTTATTTATAAGTGTACGTTTCTAAATGGGAAGAGGTATTTAGTTAGTGTTTGGTGTTTGTGGAATTGTAATGAAAAATCTTAATGCATGGTGAATTTTAAATTACAATTTCGAAATAGCCACTTTTAAAAGTTGCCATTTTCTTGCCTTAGGCATTTGGTGCCAGGAACGTTTCTCTGGTTTACGTAACTAGGTGTAGTTAACATTTGGGCTTTATGAATTCCTACTAGACAGCCACACACAATAGGGAGCTTAGGCGTATCTGGATGGGGTATCACTGGCAGGATGGGATGGAGGATCTGAGTCCAACCCCACTAACACTTAAATAGGTTGTGTCCTGATCCACACAAAGGGCTGCATGACCCCTGTAGTTAGTCTGGAGCCAGGGCCTGGAAGGCAGGGCATCTGTGCATTTCAAAAGCATGCCTCTAGAAGCTTCTCCCCACTTCAAAGGGACAACTGGGTATAAATCTAAATCTAAATCCAGTATTTGTAAAGCACAAACTACTCACCCCTAAGGGTGTCAAGGCGCTGGGCGATCGGGGAGATTAAGTGAGCTATCGCCTAGAGTCACATGGTGCTGATCTGCCACCGGCACCGAGGATCGAATAGTGAGCCCTTCGCTACAGAGTCAGCCACCCTTGGCTGCTGCGCCAGACCTCTCCCCTTGCACCACACTTCTCCCCTGTGTATACTAGACCTCAGACACCACCTCTTCAGTACACTTCCGGAGCTGTGGATATTCTAGCAAGAAGGACTGCAGTGCTGCTGAAATAATTGCCACTCCACTGACCTGCTGCTGTTAGGAACTGATGCCCTGATGTGCTGACCTGCTACCCTGTTGCCTGGGTGAGAAAAATGGGATCTGCACCTCTTCATCCCAAAACAAGGAGTGACTTCAAGGGCTATTTGAACTGACCTCCTGGTCTGAAGCCCCAGGGACACAACAGGCTTCCAACAATCTTGCATCTGCACCTGGACTCTGCCACATGTGAGTCTACCCTGCCGATGGTGCAACGCCAGTTCTGGACCGTTGGTAGTGGGCTTAAGGTGCTCTGTAAAGTCTGTGGATCCAGCGGAACTGATGCATCTCCTCTGCTGTGCAGCGCAAACCCAAGAAGAAGTGATGCATTGCTGCTGCTGTGTGGATTGAACCCTTCACAAAGATCGACATCACCTTTGTAGCCCCATTGGAACCACCACAACACATCCTTGGCAAAGGTCCTTGCATCTCTCATTGACAGCAGCCTCAATCATGACGACAGACTCCACCGCAGCCTTGCAGCTCCTCGAAAGCGAAGCATCACCCCGACTGCGGGCCACATCCTTGATGCCGGACTTTGCATTGAAAGCCCTATCAACAGGATCATAAATGATGATGCATGTCTGCGCATTACAGGTTCGCCGCACTTCAGAACCACTGCATCGCTTTGGCTGCACAAAAGCATCTTTGATGTGAATCCTTGTGACGCCCTACCTACCAGGATTTAAGGTAGTTTGATCAGCCGGCCTAACTGGGCCTCTGTAGCCAGCCAGAGCTCTATTGTAGTAGGCCTAAACTTGTGACTTTGTCCTGATCTGGTGCGTCCAGATATCCACAGTTGGCTCTATCCACTAAAATCTTTAAAATTACATTCCTCCGATTCTACTAGTTTGTCGTTTTGGTCTTTTTTTTTGTATTAAAGAAAGTACTATTTTTCTTACTTGGTGTGGGATCCTTTTTTGCGTGGTGTTTTTGACTTTATTACTGTTTGAAGTGTTGAACAAATACTTTACACATTGCCTCTAAGTTAAGCCTGACTGCTCTGTGCCAACCTACCAGGTGGTTGAGGTCAATTTAGGGTTTTCTTGTGCTTCCCCTTGACAAGGACTGTGGTTGTTGCTTGACCATGGTTCACATCCCAGTCAACAAACAACCCAATTTCTTACAGGTGGTATGTAGGCCCCAGAGGAAGGGACATGTACAGCAGGTAATTGGTGTTTGGGGACACAGTGCTTTGAAGCAAGAGATACATTGACGAAAACACTGTAATAGGGCTTTTGTGGAAAGGGGAAGTGAGAGCAGGAGACAAGTAAGTAATGCATCTGGGTAATTCGGAGGAGGATTTCACTGTACTGCCTTTGAATAAACGCATGTTTTCATACTATTCACGCTGCACATTTCTAACATGTTAAGCAGTGTTTTAAGCGAAGCGGGCAAGGTCCTTTCTCTACTGGGTCCTCATTTCTGTACTTGACAATGCTGTCTCAGCAAAAGAAATATGAAAAAATTGTGACAGGCTTGGAAGTTGTACTTAACTAAAGGCATTCTGGAGGGGGCTAGGGAAGGAAGCAGTAGGAAGAGGAAGAAAAGTAGGAGAATAAGGGCTAAGAGGCAGATCACTAGGAGAACCAGGATAATCAGAGCCGCAAGGACCAGGACAAGAAGAACCAGGTCCAAGTAAACCTAATCTATGAGAACCTGGGTAACCAATGCCAGAGAGGACCAGGAACAAATAGGCGATGAGGAGTACGACAATAACACACAGCGCTAGGGGTACTGGGATCAGGATGGAGAGGACAGCCAGGCCCAGGACAAGCATAGTTAGATGGACCTAGAACTAGGTAGAATAGACAAACTGGGAGCCACGAGGACTAGTAGGAGTAGAATGGGTTAGGAGGATCTGGGACTAGGAGGGTTAGGAAAACAAAGACCAGTGGAACTAGCAACAGAAGACCAGATACATGAGGGCAGACAAAGGAGTAGCGGGACTAAGGCCGGGACTACATGGACCAAGGTGACCAAGATCAGAAGGATTAAGAATATGCAAACAAGAGGACTAGATAAACTAGAGGAGCGAGACCAGGAGGACTGATGGATGAGAATTAGGGTGGGGAGGATAAAACGTTTGAGGTAGAGAGCCTGTGACACAGGAGATCCAAGATCCAAACGACTAAGGGCAGGAGTATATGGTAATGGTGACCAGTCAAACCAGGAAGTACAGGGTCAGGAATATTCGTAGACTAGCATAAACCTGAGGTCGGGAGCCATCAGAACTAGGAAAGGCTAGGATGATCTGTGACAGGACAAGGGTTTGCAAAACCATGCAGGTAAAGACCAGGAGTATGAGGGCCAGGAGGATTAGGACCAGATTAAAGAGGACTAAGAAGATAAGGACCTGAAGGGCAATGTCCTGTATGTCCATACTTCTAGGATAAGCAGCACATTAATTAGCAAGTCCGAGGGGGACAGTATCAAGGGCATCCATAAGAGCAGAGCAAATCTGTCCTTCAGATCTGCAAGACCAGGACCGGAGAAAGATCCTTCTCCTACCTTGACGCCAATCCTGGAATGCCATGCCTCTTTACCTCAGGCTCTCCCTGTCTCTGACTCAATTCAGGAAGGATCTCAAGACCTGGCTCTTCACATGAACCACAGCGCTCTGTCGGACCTACAAACCCCACCCCCCTAGCGCCTTGAGACTCTCACAGGTGAGTAGTCGCACTTAACAAGCACTGATTGATTGATGTCCCCGTACGCATGTACCAGCCCCCTGGATGTATGTAGAGTACTAGCAATTCATGCATACAGACTTTTTATAGCGCTTCAGCATCACAATGCAAGAGCACAAAGTGCTACTATAAAATCTAAGTTCCTATTCAGATTAACATTGCTCCTGTTTTGTGAGCAGTGCAGCGCAGAGATCCTCATAGCTCTTGGCACCAAAGGGACGTAAGAGTGGGCCCCGCCTGACTCACCACAAGGGGTCGGGCAAGTGGCATGCTGCAGTAGACCCTGAGGAAAGATGGTGCTGTTGGGTGCTTCGGGGGCTTGGAGTCAGATTGTCTGTGCCAAGCCTAATACTAAATAACAATCGCTGGAGCACAACTGAGATCTACCAGCATCATGGGCAGGGTCAGACTGGGACAAAAAAGAGATATGGGCACCAAAATGATAGTGGCCTCTACTAACGAACCAGATAGCTAAAAAAGTGACCCACCTTTGAAAGTCAGGTCAGTTTTAAACTTGCAAAGGTAAAGATACGCTGTATGGGTATATTGCAAGTTATGGGCGATTTGATGCATTGGTGTTTGCTTCAGACAACACTTGTGGCAATATCAGGGAAATCAACAGCCCACCTGGCCATAAAACAGGCCCACAACTGCTAAAAAACTGTTACACACACTGCTTTGTCAGACCAGCCCAACAGGCACTACCTGATTGCCCTCGAGGACAGTCCGACACTGACCATGGATCCTGGGTGAGAAAAGCTGCTGGTGTTGCAGTGGGGACTCAGAGTCTGACAGTGACCCAACTGCTGCCTTCAGTTGCAGGTAAAGTGTGTACTGTTCCCTATCTGAGCACCACATCCTAACTTTAGAGTCACTTATACCAGGGATAAAGTGTGAGTGACAGACAGGGCCCATGTCACTGATATGTATTGTAAATCAAACCTGCACCTGGCTGCCCTTGGTCCTGCCAGCACACAACCTAGCCTTTAGGCACACTGTACAGATAGGTGAGATGCACTGATGGCCTTACCCCACCTTGACCACCCGTGTGGCCCGACTAAGAGATTATTAAAGGGGTGTTTCACCCCAAACACCCCGCTAAGGATACTCCTCTGACTGTCCTATGTTGTATACTGTGATGGGCAGAAGATAAATGGTAATGGAAATAGAGCAGACCAATGTATGAAGAAGGATGGGTGAAAGCCCCCTTCTATCTCTCTATATGTATCTTATAAGATTTTTTGGTGTGAAAAACATATCGTCCTGGCTAACACCAAATCTAAAAGAAACTCCAGGAAATTGCAGGCTGCTGGCCATTTTGTAAAGGAGTGCAGGAAAGTGAGTAATACATTTGAAAGTAAAGTAAAGTAAAGTAAGTTTGTAAAGTATGTACAAACGCAAGGGCGTGAATTAAACTAAGATGATTACAGATTAAGAAAAGCCTTCGGTCTGTACAAACGCAAGGGCGTGAATTAAAATAAGATGATTACAGATTAAGAAAAGCCTTCGGATCCGGATCACTTTTGAATAAATATATGATTGTCAATAACGCAATAAAGTGAGAAATATAGGAAACAATCTTCTGTTGCAAGAAGTTCTGGATAAGGTACCCAAATATTTTGTGATACACTCTGGGAGTATACGGCTGTCTGCAATGAATAATAAGCATGTTTTAATGTATATTATGTATTTATTTTCTTCACTCATGAGAGCACATTGATTTTTGTATAATGTTCATGATCCTCTTTTTGAGATTTCTGATGTTGGGGCTCAAGTTGGGCTTCTTCTGAGATGAGTGCTAGTTGTTTGCTTCTTTTTAACAAGGTTGTACTTGCCTATTGTGAGGAGATGGTTTTTGCAGGTTCACCCCCAGTATTTGCCCCACATTTTGACTATTACGTACTGGTGTAATGACTTTGTGACACACTGGGCCCTGCTGATCAGGCCTTAGTGCAGTCTTTGTGATCTAACTCTTAAAAGTGTATGCTTAATTGGCTTATACCCAATTGCCATCGGTTTGCTTAATATAAGTCTCTAGTATATGGTAGCAGGGGTACTTAGGGCTGGAGTGTGCCTCATGGACTGCAGCACTTATTGTGCCACCACAATGGGTGACAAAGTAAAAGCATGACTTCCAGCTTACCATTGCTGGCTGACAGAACAGTGTTATAATGGCTAACTCAACTTTGCCTTTTAAAACAAAACAATGACAAAGCCCAAACCTTCCATATGAATATATATGTCACCCCCAAAGCAGGCCTATGGAGCCCGAAAGCAGGATGCTGTATACTAAAAAGTGGAACGTGTGTGTTACATATTCTAATAGTTAAAACCCCAAATTGTCATTTTTACTGTAGAAAAGCTGGAAGCCCCATTGGTGAGTAAAGGGTTACATGCTGACCACTCATCTCTGAATGGGGCTACTAAAGGTGGTACCTCAAAGTATCAAAATAATCTTTGTATTAAATCTGACTTGATGCTCAAGTCAAATTTTATGTAAAAGGCAACATTAAAAATTTGCCACCCTGTTGCCCAAAGTGTTCTATTGATGGGTTACGGTTGCTGGCCGCAAGACAACATTCTGCCCTGCTGGGTGGATATGTGAATGTGTCTCAGGAAGGAACTCAAAAGGGACTCCTGTCAGAAGAGGTGTTACCTCACCATGGCAGCAAGGCCAAACAGGGTGTGAGCCCAAAAGGCAAGCTTCAAAGGGGATGCCGCCATTGAAGCCTTTGAAGCTTTGACAAGCAAATAGTGGGGACACACAAGATGGGCTGCTCCTTTGTTATGATATACAGGTTGATGTCAGTGACATAGAGGGGGAAACAGTTGCCAAACTTGTTGTCCTGGGCGTGTAGCCCTTAGGTAGTCACAGTTCCAGGGGGGGATACCAAGCTGCATACACCAAGAGAGATTGATGACACACAATCAATGACTGTCCTGCCTATCTTGCTTGACACTGCATTTGATCCTGTTATTACTGACTTTGTAAGATATTGTCTACTAAGGGTGCGTATTTTCCTGGAGAGATTGATAGAACTATCTTCGGAGGACAGTGGTTGCTGTCAATCTTCTTGCTAAGGCCAAAGGAGCAGTTGACTTCGGAGCGCGGACCTCGCGGTTCGATCCCCAGTGCCGGGTGGCCGCTCAGCTCAGCACAATGTGACTCTGGGCAATAGCTTACTCTCACTTAATCTGCCCAATGGCCCCCAGCACATTGAAACCCTTAAGGGGGTGATATGTTCGTGCTTTACAAATACAGAATTTAAAATTACCTCTCTGCCACATCTTATAATTGGCCCCAAGGAAATACTTCATATGGCAAATGCAACACAGGATCAACTGGGAATGCTTTACAACTAAATTTACTGGTCTCTTTTCAACATCAGCAATGGCTCGACGGAATGGCCAAGGACCCCAAACTAAGCACATGGAAGAGGAACCATTCCTCAGGGAGATAAAAATGCGAGTAAACCAAATATGGAGGGTACTGAGGTGGTCAGGAAACAACCTTTCCATCACGGTCATTAGACCGTGATGCCTTTACAACGCGGTTGTTACATCGACTTGCAGTAAATGGCGCTCTAACATAAGGAATAGTATAGTTTACTATTCCAACACCTTCCCTACTGTTGCGTAGGCTGAAGTTGGAATAGTAAATTGTACATTCCTAATGTTACGGCGCCATCTACTGCAGGTCGATGTAATGACTTTGTGTAGTAACAACGCGGTTGTTGTAACGACCGTGTTGTGAAATACCGCGTAGTAAAAGCATGTGTTGTAATGTGCTATATTCGAGGAGGGCACCAAGTTATCTTTACCTATGGTATGAACTAAGGAAAGCGAAAAGAGGTCTAAAAAGTGGAAGTGGGAGCTACCAAGAGCTAGGAGTGACGTATTATGGGCAAAGTTGCTATGTGATTTAAAGAGAAAATACTCAGCCAAGTTCTGGTGGACTGGGAACAGCATCAACTATCTGCTCAAAGTTCTAACATCTCAGAAGCCACTTGGGTTCGCTTCATAACTGGGCATTTCAGTCCAATGGGCACAGCACACTCAAAGAGAAATTCATAGTTGCCTGTGAAAATACAAGGAGAAACACTGAAGCAAGAGCTTCAGATTGCTTCTCATCTACACACTGCCAACTGAGACAAAGCATGTGTATGCTCAAACTGGGATGTAGTGCAATACACAGGGGAAAACAGATCAGCAAGCCCAAGCACAACCACACCAACAAGTTTAACAAATTCCACCTAGAAATCTCATCTGTTCAATAGCCCAAAAAGTCAGAGAGAACCCACATTATCAATCTGTTCACTCAACATCCAGAAGCAAATTTCCAAAGGGCACCAAGAAGGGGCCTCAGGTTCAAATGTGATTGCCCTGGTAATCTCCAAGGAAGAACCTTCCTACTTGTCAAATCAGTTAGAACCACTCTCATTTTTTCTTAAATAAGGAATGGCCAATAACTAACATCATTGCCCTTTCCCTGCTGAGTGACTTTGCAACGTCATTTATGTTTTATAGATTTTAAATCTGCATTTGACATGGTAAACTGCAGCACACTGTAGTCAAAACTCACGGCTCGGAATGTGCCCGGTGGTATTCTAGGACAACTACAAATTCTGCATACAAACATGTGTATTAGAATTACAGTGGGGCATGGCCCCGACGGCCATACCAACAACTGAAGGATTAAAGCAGGGCTGCGTGCTGGCGCTAACACCTTTCAACCTGCTCCTCTCAGATTTTCCTGTTTCACTAAATAAAGTCAACAGTCATGGCCAAAAGATAGGAGGAATTTTACTATGAAATCTATAGTATGCAGATAATGTATTTGCTAGCCAGCAGAACAAAGGAGGGGCTGTGAAGACTCCTGGAGGTAACCTTGGAATATTCAAATAGAAATGGTCTCACCATAAATATGAAAAAGACTCAAACCCTAACATCCCAAGGAAAACACTGAACAGCCACAATTGGCATCTAGGAAGCAAAAAGGTGGAACCAGCCAACGAATACAAATACTTTGGATTACTATATAATCCCAATGGAAGGTTTGCAGCCCAAATCGAAGATATTAAAAGGAAAGGCAAAGCACTGGTAGCTGGTATAGGTTCACTGCAAAGGAAGAAAAAGGGTAATTTGCTGCTCCCAATCTTGCAGGTGGCGCAAGCTAAAGTTCTCCTGATGATGTCTCATGGGGGTGAGGCTCTGAGGAGCCGGGACAGCACTGTGCTCGATAACACAGTATCAAAAATCTTGAAGGCCATTTTCTACCTGCCGGCGCACATGTCCCCTTCACAAATTAGGCTGGAGTTTGGCCTAATAAAATAAATTTGGGTCTACAGGCAGCTTTTGTGAACTGCTGCTAAGGCCTCAAACTCACAAAGGAGGGCTCTCTAGGCCACCACCTCTGGCTGGAAATACAGGGGGGATCTTTCACCTATGAGAGCTTTCATTCAACTACTCTCAGCTCTTTCCTGCTTAGGCCCTAAACCTACACCCCAGTGAGCTAAAAAGAATAACAAAGCTAAACACCAATGCACTTTCTCTTTTGAAACCCTGGCAATCATTGGCAAGGATGAGCCATGGGAGGCTTACACTCAGTAACTACAGAAAGGTATCCCCTCAAGGCTATCTAGCCACACCTTACAATAATTATGCAAAGGAACTGTTTTTAGAATAGAGCCTGGGGATTTTGCCTATATGAAAACATTACCTCCTTGGAGAATAAAGGAAGGCTGGGGACCTTGCAGACTTTGTGGACAAGCACCAGAGGACATTATTCACATTCTATGCCTCTGCAAAGCCACCTTAGATGGTTGCTGAAAGCTTCTATGCTAAAATGTCAACCAGAGAGGGAGATAAGATCATGCAGGGAGGCAGTTGTACATGTTTCAACCCACTGGACTTAAATATGAACTGCATGCTGGTAAAACTGCTCAGGACAGTGGAGAAACAAAAGGGTATTGACCATAGAACGTAACGAAGAAGCAAAGGCATAGCCTACTAGGTGCCATCCAGCTACGAAACCCTTCTGGCATTATTTGGAAGGGAGGCATGCAGGGGCACTTTATATAGCACCAAGGCAGTATAATGCATAGGAACATTTGGACTTTACACTCTGCAATACCAACGTGGTGTGACATCATTAAGGAGGCTGTTAGAGCACTTTACTCACAAATAAAAACTCTTCTGCAGCTTGGCATTAATTTACTTTAAATTAAGCCCCTCCCTACTACATGGCTCTGTCACAACCTTTTTGGAATTGCTTGCTGATAGCTGAATGGTACCTTAGCACTTTACACCTGGACCCCTACCTGCACACTTTTGATACACAATGTTTGATACTGTACATCTCCCTAGGAGTAAATCTTATGGTAAACGTGTGGAAGAGAGTGCTAGCAAATTCGTTTTTCTAATCATTTTAAAGATCCAATTTGCACAATCCAAGTAGCCACTCACCACTGACCCCCCTTAGTCTCTGAACTTAGAATTTTAGGAGAATGGTTAGGAAACCATTCTATAGCAACAGACAGTTCTTAATGGCTTTATTCTGTGCAGAGAAGTGGGCTAAGTCGTTTACATTTCTGTGTTTTAATCTTGGATCCGGAGACTTGCCTCCAGTTTTACTAATGAATGTTTTAAATAGCTCAATTACTGGCAAATGACAGGCCACAGAAATTTTTAACATTGTATTTGATGTCTTTTACTGCATTCAGGGTCATTTGTATTGAAATGGTTTTAATTAACTATGCAAATAAACGTAAACTAATCTTTATTGCATCCTGGGATAGCTAGATGCAACAGTTGGCAGGAAGGTAATAATCTGGTTGGAGCAGACCTAGTAGCCCATTGGCTAGTTGGCACTGCATTCCCAAGAGCAATTTCCGGGCATAAAAGTGGCACCCCTGGCACCCAGAACTCAGATCATGTGTGCACTCGAGAGAGGGCTGAAGAAGGACTGCGCTTCTTCCAGGACCTGCAAAAAGAAAGGCTGCTCCAAAGACTGGACTGCACCTTCCGCTCCTGGGCTAGCAAAGAGAGGCAAACCAAACAACAAATTTATAAGAGGGTCAAAAACAGAAGGGACTTGGTTTAAGGACTGAAACACCTCCAATCCCAAATAGACACAATGAAACCAGCAGAAGGTGCACAGTCCGTTCAGAACAAAATAGCAGAACAATAGTTATTGTAGAGAAGTACATGAGATCCTGCAAATAGTTGGGACAACCCCTCACAGGAGGTAGGAGTCCATCAGCCCACCCTTATTGGCGGAGCATCGTCATCTGGTACTCCTGGGAATCACTGTCTGAGCCCGGGGTCGCAGATCTCCAAGGACTCTGCCTGGTGCGCAGGCCAGCGATACCCAGAAAGAAAATAAACTCCTGCCAGGGTGTGTACCCAAATAGTCGAGGGCTCCAGTGATGTGCAGTGCAAGAAAGTGATGTGAAGTTAAAAATGAATACTTGATCAAAAAATGTGTTTAATGTGGATCAACCAAGTTTCATGTCTAAAAGAACCTATAGTCTGATATGAATTTTACAGGCTAATATTTGGTTCGTGTAAAAGTGTGGTCAACATGTTTCAGCCGTTGCGGTCACTTGACCCGGCTTTCATCAGGACCGAGAGAACAACAAAAAAGCTACTGCCAAACTAATTATAAAGTGAAAGAGCTAGACCCATGCAAACCAAATGTGAGTGTGGGGTACGATCGTGGCCATTGCCACCCTACCAGAAAAGGCTCATACTTGAGCGTAAGAACAATGTCTTCATTCCTGAAAAAGAATATAAACATAAACCTCATGCATATCAAAACAAAACTACTAATCGCCAATGGGCAGAGCTGAATCAGCATCGCCTAGATTAACAAATAAACTCATAATGATGTTTAAATACACAGTTGTATGTAAAAGATGAAAAGACTCACCCAGCTTTGTGTGGGAGAAAAGCCTCACCTCACCCGGCTGACTGCTCGGAGAAGGAGGCACCGCTCTGTTTAAATGTGGAGAAAGAAGCCAGACAGATTGCCAGTTGATACCCATCTGCTCAAAGCTCAACACACGTATTTTTAAACATATCAAGAAGGGACCAACATTAATTAAAAAAGTCCAAAACCTCGTGACTGCCAAGATAGGTCTTGTATTGTTTAGATGATATCTCTTTACAACAACCTATCATTCATCTAGTGTAAACCAGTGACAGGTAAAACTATGAATGATTGTTGCCTAAATGAATAGGGAAATGTTTTAAGTTGATGAAGACTAACTCTAGTCACTAAATGTGTCCACAATGCTCCACCAACCAACTCTGGGTTGAAAAATATATCCAAAAAAGAAGTTAGCAAGAGCAAGCAGACTCCCACCTTACCTGTCCGTCGATACCTCTGACTGACTCGCAAGCTGTCTGGGAGGTATCGACAGGAAGGGGAGGATGCTATTAATAGCGCTCGTGTATGACGTGCGCGTCTTTGATTGAAGTCAGCTGTATATCTGCGTTAGAAAACACAAGCGTGTACACAATAGAGCGCATGCGCCTGGAAAAGACGCTGGTCAAGTATCAAATGTAAAAAGCGCATGCGTTAGTGCTAAACACTTTGTTGGAGTATCGTGTATGCAGAAATTTAAGTATCTTCAAAAGTGATAATAAAGGTGCAGGTCGCCACATGATGAAACCGCCAGCGTTGGATGTGTGGTGCATAATATAGATTACTCCGCAAGTGAGAACCTCATGTGTCTAACACGCATGCGCCTGTGAGTGATGGAATCTACCCACGCATGCGCGAGACGCCGTAACAATGTGATGGAAAATGAACAGCCAGACCAAAAGGGCAGGTCAATCAGAACGGGATGTCGCATCCAAAATTGAAGCACTCTAATGTTATAAATCAGTGGAGTCGGGAGAGGACAGGTTAGTCCTGCCATCTTGCAAATAAATCTAAATTGGGTTAAACAGTTTGGTATTACTCGTGATTCGGACTTCAGGAAGAGGTTGAGTCCTGAAAAAAGGGGGGGGTTACAGGGACAAGAAGTACTTGACACACCGTGACCGTGGGACAATTAAAAAATGTATATAGTCCCAGCTGGACCCCTTGTAGTGTCCATATACTCGAGGCTGCAGAAACAGGTATCATATTAAAGAAATACCAAAACCTCATCAATATAGATGGTGGCCTGAAGGGTCCATTAATCGGTCCTGTAAGGAAGAATATTGAAGAATGTTCACTTGAGCCCCTGTGCTGCCAGTTGAGTACAGAACTGACATCCCGGTTGTGACAACGAGGGTTAGAGAGGTGGTTACTCCCATCAAGCGGTCCAGCACCCAGATAGTATACCGGTCAATTATATTCTCCCTCTAGGACGGTCAAACTATGTCTCCGAAGTTAACTGAGGACAACAATAAGCACAGGATCGAAACGGGTGTATCTAAAGATTGACATATCAGCACACCGTAGGGTGCTATAATAGCACCTGTTCAGTTGACATATGAAGATGTCTTATTAGGAGAAATGCGACAACTGAACCCTGGAATACCCACAAGGGGTTAAGGAACTTATTCCTCACAAGGAGAAAAGCATCTCGTAGTGATCAAGTGACTGGAATAGATCAACTGTCAGTGTTCATTTGAATGATTTACAGTAAGACAGTTTGTTGATTCAGGTGTAGACAGAAGCCCACGGTATGTTGTCGTTCAGTCCTTTAGTGTCAGTCTTCAACTTAAAAATCCATTTTTGTTCTTTGAAAAATAAGAACTGGGAGACGTCCGTTATGTGTTGGGGAATAAACGGGCGTTCAAGTACAAGCCACCTGAGGTCCTCAGCCTTGTGTTTTTTGGCTAGGAAATGCTCAGTCATACAAGTGGATTGTCTCATGCAGCGGATAGTACTTTTGTGCTCGCTTATGCGGAGCTTCACTTTACGTGTGGTGTACCCTATATAGTGTAGGGTACATGGACACGTGAGAGGCCTTTTGGAAGCACGTTCTCTGGACAGTATCACCCCTGTGCCTTTTATCATGGATTGTGCCAGATTGGCCATGACGGAGAACTACTTCAAGTTTGAAGATCAGATCTTTCTCCAGACATCTGGTACTTCGATGGGCAGTGTTTTCGCGCCTAGCCTCGCCAACCTTTATGTCCATCTATTCGAACAGAACTATGTACTCAACCACAGCAACCCATATCGTCATCAACTGTTGCTGTGGAGGAGATACATAGACGACATCCTGGTGGTTTGGCGAGGCACAGGCGACGAGATTTATGCTTTTCATTCATGGTTAAACCAACACGAGAACTCATTGAGTTACGAACTGTACAAGAAACCCATGTCCAAAAATTCGCTGCTGTCCTTCAACAGCCATCATCCGAGGGCACTCCGGGAGAACCTTCCAGTTGGCCAGTTTCTGCGGATTCGCAGGAACTGTTCTACCAGACAGTTGTTTGATAAACATGCTGAGGCACTAGCCACACAATTACAATCACGACAATATCCCAAACGTCTGGTACGAAAAGCCTGGAAACGGGCATCAAACAACAACCAACGAGAGACTCACATTTGTCACCACTTTCTGTACTGTGTCCAATCAAATACAGAAAACAGTACGGAAACATTGGCAGATACTGAACATAGTGGATAGCAAGATTTCGCCTCCCTTATTTGCCTTTAAGAGGGGTCCTAGTTTGCGCGACAGTTTGGTCCACACAAGACCGCTGTCACATCCTACTTGTGAGACCAATACTTTGTGGTCACTACCTACAGTTCGAGGCCATTTTCCGTGTGGCACGTGTAGTGTCTGTCCACAGACCATTAAGACCACATCAGTGGACATAGGCACAGAACGTCCCTGGATATTACGCAACCATACGAATTGTAATTCAGAATGCGTAATTTACAGAATCACGTGTCCATGTACCCTACACTATATAGGGTACACCACACGTAAAGTGAAGCTCCGCATAAGCGGGCACAAAAGTACTATCCGCTGCATGAGACAATCCACTTGTATGACTGAGCATTTCCTAGCCAAAAAACACAAGGCTGAGGACCTCAGGTGGCTTGTACTTGAACGCCCGTTTATTCCCCAACACATAACGGACGTCTCCCAGTTCTTATTTTTCAAAGAACAAAAATGGATTTTTAAGTTGAAGACTGACACTAAAGGACTGAACGACAACATACCGTGGGCTTCTGTCTACACCTGAATCAACAAACTGTCTTACTGTAAATCATTCAAATGAACACTGACAGTTGATCTATTCCAGTCACTTGATCACTACGAGATGCTTTTCTCCTTGTGAGGAATAAGTTCCTTAACCCCTTGTGGGTATTCCAGGGTTCAGTTGTCGCATTTCTCCTAATAAGACATCTTCATATGTCAACTGAACAGGTGCTATTATAGCACCCTACGGTGTGCTGATATGTCAATCTTTAGATACACCCGTTTCGATCCTGTGCTTATTGTTGTCCTCAGTTAACTTCGGAGACATAGTTTGACCGTCCTAGAGGGAGAATATAATTGACCGGTACACTATCTGGGTGCTGGACCGCTTGATGGGAGTAACCATCTCTCTAACCCTCGTTGTCACAACCGGGATGTCAGTTCTGTACTCAACTGGCAGCACAGGGGCTCAAGTGAACATTCTTAAATATTCTTCCTTACGGGACCGATTAATGGACCCTTCAGGCCACCATCTATATTGATGAGGTTGTGGTATTTCTTTAATATGATACCTGTTTCTGCAGCCTCGAGTATATGGACACTACAAGGGGTCCAGCTGGGACTATATACATTTTTTAATTGTCCCACGGTCACGGTGTGTCAAGTACTTCTTGTCCCTGTAACCCCCCCTTTTTTCAGGACTCAACCTCTTCCTGAAGTCCGAATCACGAGTAATACCAAACTGTTTAACCCAATTTAGATTTATTTGCAAGATGGCAGGACTAACCTGTCCTCTCCCGACTCCACTGATTTATAACATTAGAGTGCTTCAATTTTGGATGCGACATCCCGTTCCGATTGACCAGCACTTTTGGTCTGGCTGTTCATTTTCCATCACATTGTTACGGCGTCTCGCGCATGCGTGGGTAGATTCCATCACTCACAGGCGCATGCGTGTTAGACACATGAGGTTCTCACTTGCGGAGTAATCTATATTATGCACCGCACATCCAACGCTGGCGGTTTCATCATGTGGCGACCTGCACCTTTATTATCACTTTTGAAGATACTTAAATTTCTGCATACACGATACTCCAACAGAGTGTTTAGCACTAACGCATGCGCTTTTTACATTTGATACTTGACCAGCGTCTTTTCCAGGCGCATGCGCTCTATTGTGTACACGCTTGTGTTTTCTAACGCAGATATACAGCTGACTTCAATCAAAGACGCGCACGTCATACACGAGCGCTATTAATAGCATCCTCCCCTTCCTGCCGATACCTCCCAGACAGCTTGCGAGTCAGTCAGAGGTATCGACGGACAGGTAAGGTGGGAGTCTGCTTGCTCTTGCTAACTTCTTTTTTGGATATATTTTTCAACCCAGAGTTGGTTGGTGGAGCATTGTGGACACATTTAGTGACTAGAGTTAGTCTTCATCAACTTAAAACATTTCCCTATTCATTTAGGCAACAATCATTCATAGTTTTACCTGTCACTGGTTTACACTAGATGAATGATAGGTTGTTGTAAAGAGATATCATCTAAACAATACAAGACCTATCTTGGCAGTCACGAGGTTTTGGACTTTTTTAATTAATGTTGGTCCCTTCTTGATATGTTTAAAAATACGTGTGTTGAGCTTTGAGCAGATGGGTATCAACTGGCAATCTGTCTGGCTTCTTTCTCCACATTTAAACAGAGCGGTGCCTCCTTCTCCGAGCAGTCAGCCGGGTGAGGTGAGGCTTTTCTCCCACACAAAGCTGGGTGAGTCTTTTCATCTTTTACATACAACTGTGTATTTAAACATCATTATGAGTTTATTTGTTAATCTAGGCGATGCTGATTCAGCTCTGCCCATTGGCGATTAGTAGTTTTGTTTTGATATGCATGAGGTTTATGTTTATATTCTTTTTCAGGAATGAAGACATTGTTCTTACGCTCAAGTATGAGCCTTTTCTGGTAGGGTGGCAATGGCCACGATCGTACCCCACACTCACATTTGGTTTGCATGGGTCTAGCTCTTTCACTTTATAATTAGTTTGGCAGTAGCTTTTTTGTTGTTCTCTCGGTCCTGATGAAAGCCGGGTCAAGTGACCGCAACGGCTGAAACATGTTGACCACACTTTTACACGAACCAAATATTAGCCTGTAAAATTCATATCAGACTATAGGTTCTTTTAGACATGAAACTTGGTTGATCCACATTAAACACATTTTTTGATCAAGTATTCATTTTTAACTTCACATCACTTTCTTGCACTGCACATCACTGGAGCCCTCGACTATTTGGGTACACACCCTGGCAGGAGTTTATTTTCTTTCTGGGTATCGCTGGCCTGCGCACCAGGCAGAGTCCTTGGAGATCTGCGACCCCGGGCTCAGACAGTGATTCCCAGGAGTACCAGATGACGATGCTCCGCCAATAAGGGTGGGCTGATGGACTCCTACCTCCTGTGAGGGGTTGTCCCAACTATTTGCAGGATCTCATGTACTTCTCTACAATAACTATTGTTCTGCTATTTTGTTCTGAACGGACTGTGCACCTTCTGCTGGTTTCATTGTACTAGCAAAGAGAGGACCATGCCTGTGATGCCCTGCTCGAGAAAAAGTCATTCATGAGCCCCAGACAGAAGGAAAGACACAAGAGTCAATTAGCTGACTTCCTGTTTCAGCTTCAGAGCCACAAAAGCTTAAGAATGCACCTGATAGCACACTGAGGTTGTATATTTCATCAGATTTTACGATTCGTACCTGGCAAATTTAACATAGTGGTGTGTATGTTTTCACATACACCCACACTCTTCTGCCATCATATGAGAAACCTTAACTGTTTCTATCTTTTTATCCAAGATCACTGTGCATTCTGGAACTTGTAGTTTTGAATTTATCTTTTAAACATGGGATCAGAAATCCTTGTTTGCACCATGCTTTTGGATAAAATGCCAGGAATGACTGACTGTGTCACATGTGACATATTGGCACCTGTGCACACCTATCCCTTCATACTTCATCATCATCATCAAGCTTTATTTCGATAGAAATGTATCATAAAAGCATCAACATACATACATAAAAAATGCATTTCATCGAATGGGAAAGAACATTTTATAAATAAATAAAAACATTTGATAGAATATTTACAGTCAGATAAAAGAGAATTAAATTCTAAGTATATCCCCAATGCTTTTTGTTTTGATGAAAACAGCTGAAAAAGATAAAAAATGTTGGTTATCGTTTTACCCTGTAATGAGAGCTAAGAAGGCATTTCAGGGAGGAGATTCTTGACCCTAATTAACCAAGACCACCTGAGGAATTTGGCCACACCACAGACCAACACTGCGCTGGTGTCTGATTGCAAAATCCTAAGGGCTACACGATAGTTCGATGTCCCCAGCTGTCTGCATACTGGCCGTAGCCATCTGCCTCTTGGGTTTTTGTAAGCCGGGCACTCGAACATAAGGTGTGCCATACTTTCATCTTTTTTGCTGCAGCTTGGACAAAGTGCCGTAGTCTGAGTGGCAAACTTCCATTTACCAGTAAACTCTCGGGTGGGTAGTGTGCCCAGTCTAAATTGAATATAAAGTGATCTATCTCTTGGTTTTTGAATGAGATCAAGATATGGCTCATAGCTTACGATTTGTTTATGGAAATAGAAAGCTTCTGTTAATCTACCTTGGTTAGGTCTGGTGGTCTCTTGGGTATCAATCCAAGCCCAATATACTCTTTTGAGATCATTCTTATTTATTGGTTTGCCGGACTCCCAGGATTCTCTAAAGCCTAACTGTAGGAGAAGCTTTTTAATAATCCACAACCAGCCAACTTTATGTGAGCCCGGGGTGTTCATTACTTCTCTAAGGCCCTCTACATACTTTATTAACTCGGGAGTTCGCCACAGGCGGGCCCAAAAAAGGAGTGGACGCAATCTTGCCAGATCCTTAATTGCTCGCCTGCCCAGATCGCAAAAAAGAGGTTTAAGGGGAGTGCTCTTCGGGACTGAAACCAATTCCCTAAAAAATTTGTTTTCTGAGACAGAAATTTCTTCAGCATTATCGAAACCCCAAAGCTCGGCTCCATACAAAGCGGAGCTCACTGCTTTTGCTTGGTAAATCACTAAAGTGGGTGCAATGGGTCTACTCTGCGAGGATCGATGTTCTTTGATAATAGTCCCTGCGACCCGTTTGTGATTCAAAAGCATCTTATCTAAATGGGGTCTCCAACTAATGTTGTCGGTGATTCTGATGCCAAGATAGTCAAAGGTTTTTACAAACTCGAGGGGGACTCCATCCAGCTTAAGGGTAGATTTGGATGGTCTACGTGAGTTGAATGAGAGTACTTTGGTTTTAGCTGTATTTATGGTCAATCCTCTCAGATTACAAAACAGATAAAATCTGTCCAAAAGCTTCTTCAACCCTGCCGGGGTCTTGGATATTAGCAGGGTGTCGTCTGCAAAAAGGAGGGTGGGGACCTTGTCGCCCGCCAGGGCCGGAGCATCTGTTGGAATATCTTGTAAAAATTTAACCACCCCGTTCACAAATAAAGAGAATTGGGTGGGTGCCAAAACACAGCCCTGGCGGACTCCCCTGTTGACAGGGATTTTTGCTGTTTTTTGATTCTGGGTTCCCCATCTAATCTGGGCAAAATTACCCTCATGCAGGCGAATCAGAAGATCAAGGATTGGCGTTGGCATGCCCATATCCCCCAGACTAACCATAAACGGTCACGTGGGACCAGATCTAAGGCAGTCTTCAAATCTATAAAAGCTAGATGAAGACTGCCTTTGCCAATCGTGACCACCTTCCAGTGCAAAAGAAGCAGCCTAAAGGCCTGATCAATTGTGCCCGTGTTTGATCTAAATCCTGCCTGGTAATGAGACAAGATATTATTCTCATTAACCCATAGCAGGATTCTCTCCAGCACAGCCCTGCCAACCACCTTCTGACCAGCATCAATGAGGCTGATCGGTCGGTAGTTTGCAGGGTCTTCCCTCGATCCCTTTTTCGATGCATTATGAGGTTTATTAGGGATTCCAAGAGGACGGGAGGTCAAAAAAAGTGAGCCTATCTTTGTGACTGTATCGTTGTGGATGCTCCCCACCCTTAGACACCCGTCTGAGCCGTTACATGCTTCTTGCAATTGCGTAATGTTGGATAGCAAGACCTCCTAATGGCTGTCATTTTCTGTTCATTACAATTAATTTTGGGCCATTTGAGGTATCTCCTACAATTGGATGGAACTACTTCTTTAGAATGGATAATAGAGTCAGCACCGAAACCTGAAGGGCCAAAGAACCATGGGCTCTTCATGGTTAAGCACAGAGGATTATGGTCACTTTCGATGGAAGGAACTATGGCCATGTCCAGTGTGTTTCGCCATAGTCTTCGGTCGATCAGGATGTAATCTATTCGTGATGGGCAGGACGTTCTATTATAAGTGTTAGCACCAAGGAGATCAGATGGAAGGCGCCCATTAGCTGCTCTCAGACCAAATTCTAATGTTATAGCATTTAATTGAATTGCTAGGGGCGTCCATTTTTTAATGGGAGGTAATGTTAAGGGTGGTATATACCACCTAGCATCCTCATTCTCCACCTCAAGAAAATCTTCTATAGCCAAAGGTTCAAATGTACAATTCATGTCACCTGCCACCAAAACGAGGGAGTCAGGTGAACACAAAGAAAGTTTGTTTCCCAAATCTGTTACTGTCAATGATTTAGAGCCACCACTTGTTCCTCTAATATAAACGTTAAAGAGCTCGATGACAGGACCATCCCTATTCCCTCTCAATGTCAATCTCATTATATCAGGGGAAAGTTGGAGAAAACCGTGAGTCTCAAGATTAAGGGCGATGCTCACCCAAACTATAAGTCCCCTAGAAGGGCGACCACGCCCCTTTGAGGTTGCTGGGACACAAAAACAAGTATAACCATGTTTGTGTAATGGGACGAGACTCCAGGTCTCCTGAAAGATGCATACTTCATCACTTTTTGTCACATAGGCCTGCTCTGCTGCTGTGGTGTTCTACCTGTTTGGGTGAGAGATCCTTGCACAGTTGCTGCCACTACAGTACCTCTCTAATGAAGTTGACTGTCATTGCTTTGAGTTTCCCATGGTGTATCACTCTTGTGAGGGATATTTGCAGTACTCATGCTTCCTGGGCTGTATCTGTTTCTTGAGGGAGACCTCTACAGCTGCTGCTCATATTTTTCATGTTTAGTGTGAGAGGAGCTTTCACATCTGCTGTCCATGCTGGACTTGTTTTGCTAGAGAAGCTGGCACTGATGCTCACAGTAACGCACTGATGTGATAGCGATTTGAATGCTGATGTCCATGCTGTACCTTTTCTGTGCAAAAAGAGTTTGCAGTGCTGTTGCTCGTTGTGTGCCTATTCTTTGAGTAAAGGAAGCTTTCACAGACGTTGCCTCTGCTATGCCTATTTTGCATCAGGAAAGCTTGCAGTACATTGCTGTGCTATTTCTCTTTTGTGTGAAGAAACATTACACTGGTGCTGCTTGTGCATAACCTGCATAAGGAAATTTTTCTCTCCTTTGCAATGCTGCTACCTGCGTAGTACCTGCTGTGGGTGTGTGAATGAAGATTGCACTGCACAAGTGTAAATTATGGAAATAAAAAGGTTAAGGGAAGCTGAAGTTAAGTGACCTGAAAGGAAACTTCTGAGGAATAAAAGACAAACAAGAAGTAAGTAGGTGTATGGGAATGAGGGAGGTATCTGTGAAGGAAACAAGTGTGATAGGGGTTTGGAAATAAGCGAAAGGGTAAAGATGAGGATAGTTTGGAAACTGAGGATCTAGAAGCAAGAAGATCAGAGACAGTGCTGACAGTAGCATTGAGAGGTGATAGTGAGAGAATGGGGAGAATAAAGTGGAAAGTAAGAGATAAACTGAAGGGAGATATTTAGTGGTCAAAGGTAAAATTAAATGTAAGAGGGAGGGGTGGTATAGATATTGGAGAATGTGATGTGTGCGTGTTAAAAGTAAATATGAGGAGAGAGAGGAGAATGAGCTTAGGGTGGCAGTAAAATCGAGAGAGCTAGAGGTGAGTGCGAAACGTTAGAGGTATAGTTTAGAGAATGAGAGAATTAGAGTTGAAAGTAAGCATCAAATTGGAAGAGATAGAGTGGACTAATGAGAGACTGAGGTGCAAAGAAACCCAGGAGAAATAGAGCAGAGGGAGAATTTGTCAGAACAAATAGCGAAGTGTGAGGGATCATGACAGCAGCATAAGAATGAGGGAAATAATCTTGTGTTTGAAGAGGAAACTCTAAAAAATGTATGAAACTGGAGAACAGGAGTGGAATTAAGAGAGCTGGGAGAGAGAAGAGAACAGGAAGCATGGAGTAGGGAAAATGGGAATGCTAGAGATAAGAATGACAAAGGTAAATGACATCAGTGCTATTGGGAGGGAGGCCTAAATATGCTGGAAAAGGGTAGCAGTGGTTGAAGAATAAGAGATCAGGTGAACAGTTCAGAGCAGAAAATGTGATGAAAGAATGATGGCTAAAGATGAGCGGCTGACCGGAAAAGATTGATTGAGAAATGTGAGAAATTAAAATGACCGGTAACATGGTCCATTGGTGCATTGCAAATGGAATTTTCAGTAGCAGAAAGGCACCACTTTTGCTCACTACTAACTTTGAAATGCGCGTAGCCCTATGACTGTGCCAAGGAATCCCTTCATGTCACCAAGCATGTCCCCTTTTTCACCTATAGCTTCATTTTGTAAATCAATAACACCTAAAACCAGGTTTTATATAGCCTAATGTCTTCCTGACTGCAGAACTTGCTGATTTACTTGAAGCCATTTGTATCAATGAAAACCATGCTGCTGGCTTTGAGGTAAGTAATGAGGGTCAGGTGCATTAAACCAGAGGATAGTAGAGTGATCGAATAAGGGTCCCCCTTGTAGAACATTTCAGGGGGGCCTCCTAAGATTTTGTTACGCCACTGGTGCAGTTTGGTCACCAAGACAGACACATGCCACAGCTGAAGGGGACCACTGGTTTCAATATAACTGGAGACCAATAGACCAGTGGCAACTGGTTTTTGGCAGAACTTCAACTGGAGTTTGAGGGACATCGACCTCTGTGACCAAAGTCTCTCCATTGTGACTTTGACTGTGGGAACTGTACTGCCAAGCCTTTTTGGCCACTGTGACTTGATCCCTACCAGAGTTGGCCGAAATAGCATAATACAACTTTACAAAAGTTTTCAAAGGTTTTCAAAGCAGCTGCTAGCCACAGTATTTGTCCATGCCTGTTGTGATTAAAATGAAAGAGAGTGATTTACTATTTGCGTAATGGTTTATATCTCCAGACCTCTCCAGTGGATTTTGTTTATTATGGTGTCTAAATATTATTAAAAGGAAGATATCTTTTTATAAACTGGTGTTGGATATCCTTTGTTTGGTGCTTCTTTCTTTTCAACTGTTGTGTTTTTTATACATCTTTTTCATTTTAAAGCCTGACTTTTCGTAGCCACAGCTACCCAGAGATGAGCTACGGTTTACAATGAGCCTGACTGGACCCAAGATAGATTTGGGAGTTTATTATACAGTAAGGTCACAAAACCACACCATACAAAAAACCACTTTCGTCATACTTAGTATGTCAAACCTGACTTCACAGCAGCATCCGATAAGCAAAAGCAAATGGAGTGCAGAGAGACAGGTGGTATCTAGGGCAAACTGGACGTGGCAGTTCTAAGGGGTAGAGCATTTTCGGGCACTTCCAGGAAGAAATTGCGTAAGATACAGTAAAGGGGCTTCTGTGGAACAGGGAAAGTGAAAGCAGGAGAAAGGCAGGCAAAACATCTAGGTAATTCACAATGGAAGTGTCTATTTACTCAGCTGCCAGCTGAATAAATACACTGTGAACACTGTTCACCTAGCAGTGCAGGTTCCAGGCATAGATTCTTAGTGTTTCTATCTCATGAATGGACCCTTCAGCCACACCGTCGTACTAGTCACCCTTCCAATATGTCTATGGAATTGGAATTTCATTGTTAAGATGTTTAGTAGTGTTTTTCGGTGGGATAGATCCTGTCTCTACTGGGCCCTCATTACTGTCCTTGACAACGTTGTCTCAGCAAAAGAAATCAGCAAGTAAAAACATAAATATTCTAAATTACAGGCTTGGAGATTGTATCCAACTAATGTCATTGTGATGGCGATTCAGGGAAGGATGAGGAAATGTCAAAGGTGACCGGCAGGAGGATAAGGGCGAAAAGTTGGATGCCAGGTGGGCTAGAATGACAAGAGCTATGAGGAACAGGATAAGGAGAAACTGGGACCTATACCACAAAGACCAGGGTGACCAAAGCCAGAGGGGGCCATAAACAAACTGACGAGGAGGATTAGAACCAGGAGAAACAGGACCATTGCTACAAGGGCGAGAATGATCAGGAGGCCTAGGAGGGTGCGCATCAGGAGAATCAGGGTCCAGAAGGTGAGGACCAAAGAAGAGCAGGAACAGGATAGGTGGAATAGAAGCCACTGGGCCAACAAAAGCAAAAGGGATATGAATATCTGAGAGCTCCAGCTAGGAATAGAGGGATAAAAACGGCCAAGAGGAGATGAGAAGGGCAAGGATCGACAGACCCAGGTGGACAGACCCAAAAGGACCAGTACCAGGAGAACAGTGGAATGGAGGATCGGGGACAGTAGGACCAAAACCACAGACATCACATAAAGAAGGACAAGTGGACTAAAAGGGCCAGGGCTGTCAAGACCACAACTAGGAAGGATAAGGGCTAGCAGACCAGGAGGCCCTGGAAGAAAAGAACTAGGAAGGCTAGCAGGCCAGGAGGGCCTAGAACAAAAGAACTAGGACACATAGAAAAGACCAGAAAATAAAAGCCCAGTGCAACCAGGAGGTCCATTAGGGATGGAGTCAGGAGGATGATGTACTAGGATACCAAGGAGTATGTAGACCAGGGTTACCTGGAAAACAGGAACTAGGATGAACCTGGGTCAGGTGGCAAGAACAAGATGGAACAGGAAAACCAGGAGAATAGGAGAACTAGTTAGTAGAAGAAGTGGGGAAAGGAAGCTCCGTGTACTCTAAAGTCTAGGGTAACCAAGTCTGGTGGGATCAGCACCAGAAGACCAGATCCAGGAGGACCAGACAAAGAAGTAGCAGAACTAAGATACTCAGAATTACATAGACCAGGAGGACCAGCACCGGAAGGATTAGAGACAGGCAAACCGGGGATCAAGAAAAATCTGGGTGCAAGATCAGGAGGGCTGAGTGCCAGAAAAATGGCGAGTTGGATGAAAAGGGCCAGGTGCATGTGGAACAGGAGAACCAGGAACCAGGAAACAAGTAGCAGAAGTATCTTGCAATATTCTTAGGCTAGTATGAAGACAAGAATGAACACCGGTGGGCCCAGGTACATTATTGCAGAAACATGAGGACAAGGAGCAGGAAGACCAGGAGAACTCAGGACCAGATTCAGGAAGACTATAAAGATCAGTACCAGAAAGGCAATGGTCAGTAGGATTAGGAAACCTGGATAATCAGTATAGAGACTAGAATCTCCTGGGGGGCAGAATCAAGGGCAGCTAGCGGACCAGAGCAAGGATGATGAGGTGGACTAAAAGGATCATGATCAGGAAGACCAAAAACAGGACTACAATGTCCATAAAGATCTGTACCTAGGGTATCAAGGTTCAGAGTACTAAGTGAAGCATATTGATGACCTCGGGCAGCAGGATCACGGCAAAGTGGATCAGACATGACAAGGCCAACCAAAGTCAGGTAGATGAAGGAGACTGGACATGGATGGCCAGAAGACCAGGACCAAAATGATCAGACCCCACCGGACCTGAAGAGGGAGAACAAGGATAAGCACATTTGGACAAGTGGGTGCAATACTAAGAGGACCAAAAGGACAAGAAGTAGAGCCAGGAGGACCAGGATAATCCAAACCAGGACGACATGGATTACAGGGACCAAGATACAAGAAGCCAGATGGGCCAAAGAGACCAGCAGGACCTGCAGTACCACGATTAGAAGTTACAGGGTGAAGAAACACATGACAAGGTGGCCATGTCAATGAGGTCTGTTAATATTAATGTTGATGTATCAATGATATGTGTATGCATAAGAACGAAATAGAATCACTGTTGTTGAAATCCCCAGATATGACCTCTCCATCAAACCTGAGTCAGAAATACGTGGTCAGGCAGGCCCTGCGCCCTAGCCCTGAGGCTGCTGATTGACTGTTCACAGGTGGGGTGGCACATAACCAGCAGGAAAAACGCGCAAATAGGAAAAACCGCAATGTTCCGGGGAGATTGGCTTCATCAAAACGCATATGGCAGGAGGAGAGCGCGTTCCCAAAACACCGTAATTTTAGATGCCACATGAAGTTAGGAACACTAAACCACTCAGGAGACAGCACACGCTATACACGCAGTGATCAAGTGCTCCTAATGCCAGACATCTGGACATGTTACTCACTGGCCCTTATTGTGTCCACAGAAGGTCGGGACCTACTTGCGATTGTCTTCAGGTGGGAGTTATTTATGACCCATGATAAAACCTATATTCCACTATTGAAACAAGATCTATCAATTGTTTTATGGTGCTTCAAGAAACTTATAGAAAAATTCAAAACAATTGTACTTTGAGTCAGTCCTCAGACCCATTTCTGTATGCTGCACTCCCAGCAAATTGTTTGAAGAAACCAAACTGCTCCTGTTTTGCCAGAGGCCTTTTTTCTTTGTTTTTTCAATGTAAATTCATATTCGAGGAACAGGACCAAAAAGAAGCAAAGCTGGGGAGGGCACGAATGGGGGAACCAGAAAAGACTAGGATGACCAGAAGAAATTTTTAGTAGTAGAAATATAAGGACTAAGAGGACTGGACCCAGGCCTAGGATTGTCAGGGTAACTAGGACTTCTGGACAGGAACCAAGTTATAGTACTAGAAATTCTTAAATAAAATTTTAAGAGCCGTTGTCTGTTCTTTGAGGGTGATGTTTAATAAATTCAGCTGGGAGACATGACTTCAACAGCAAGCTCAAGCAAATATCTGATAAACGCATTTCAGTCTCTAGTTATACTTTCTGAAGCCTAGGAAAATAACCAGAACCACCCAGTGTCTCAGAGTGGAGAACATTCAAGCAGTTTTTGTTCATGTTGCACTGGTATTCTTCCTTCTGCTGATATAGCCTTCAATATATGACACATTTTCTGACTAGCATTGTATTGACCACCATCCTGTTCTTGAGCTTTATTTTAGAACTTTTGGCACTATCAAAAGTATGAAGTGGTACAGAAAGTCCAGGACATGGAGATAGCAAGACTAGTGTAGGGTAGATTAGGAAGACCAGGGTAGCTAGTACAAGAAAAACTGGACCTGTATGGCCAGGAAGACCATGATCCAAATTACCTAGCCAAAACAATGTTGCCAGGGCCAAGAGGGCCGGTACAATGAGGTGCGGTGATAGAAAGACCATAATGACAAGGCACAGGGTCAGAAGGACCAGGGCAATCTGAAAAAGGGTGACGTGGCCCAAAAAGACTAGGACACAAGAAGCCAGGTGTACCAAGGATACCTGGAGCATGGGTACCAGGATTTGGAAGAACAGGGTGAGAAGATTCTGAAGGGTGGATTCGGGACATTAGGGGAGGGGTCAGATGGAGGTGGGTTAGATAAACTAGAACTATAAAGATAAGCAGAAACAGTTCAGAGGACTAGGGATCAGAACCAAAGGGACAACAACTTGAAGCGTCAAGTGGAACAAAAACACAAGGACATGGGATAGCAGGCCAATGGAGACAAGGATCAGACAGACCAGAAAACCTGAGCCAAGAGAACCAAGGGGACCCGATCAGGACCAAGATGACTAGACCCAGCCAAATAGCCCCTTGAAAGAATGATCAGGACAAGTAGACCCAGAACAAGACCAACCAAGATGGAAGGGGTCCGGATGAAGCAAACAGTACTCTGTGTGTGACACTATGTGTGCCACACACCGAGTACCAAATAGCCCCTTGAAAGAATGATCAGGACAAGTAGACCCAGAACAAGACCAACCAAGATGGAAGGGGTCCGGATGAAGCAAACAGTACTCTGTGTGTGACACTATGTGTGCCACACACCGAGTACCAGGATAATAGGGCCAATGAAGAAGGCCTCATGAGACTAAGATGATCATGGTGGTGAGGATCAGTAAGATTAAGACAAAGGGGACCAGGACCAGAAAGTCTGGGAAGAGCCAATGCATGGAATGGGCCGGACCAGACGGTACCAAAAAGGAACAGGGCTAGAAAGAAGTAAGAAAAAGATTCGAGAAACCATTACAAGGATAACCGGAGCTATGGGGACCAGGGCCAGGAAGATGACTAGGAAGACCAAAACAATCAAGAAAAGGGGGATTTGAAGCAGCTCAAGGGGAAGGACCAAGATTGGAAGGCATAGAAGGACTAGAAGGAAGAAGTCTGGGAGGAAGAGACCTGTGTGAGTCTAGGCCACCTATAAAAGAATATTTATTTATTTTATTTATTTATTTATTTTTCACATTTATAAAGCGCACTGTTACCCGGAGGTGTCCTGGCGCTGATTGTCAAAGAGTGTGTGTACAGAGGGATTAATGTGTGAAGAGCCACGTCTTCAGTGCTCTCCTAAAGGACAGGAGGTCCGGCAATTGTCTGAGGTTTAGCGGCAGAGCGTTCCATGCCTTTGCTGCACCCAGGGAAAAGCTCCTACCTCCCCAGCGAGCTTTCCTAACTCTGGGGACAACAACCAAGCCCTGCTCAGCTGATCTCAGCAATCTTGTCGGTCTGTACCATTGGAAAAGTCGGGTCATGCAGTGGGGCCCTAGGCCATACAGGGCCTTAAAAGTTACGCATAGTGATTTGAAAATAATTCTTTTACGAACTTGTAGCCAATGTAGCTTCACCAGATCCCGTGACACCGAGGCAAATTTAGGTGTGCCTGTGATCAGGTGGGCTGCTGCATTCTGCAGAGTTTGAAGTTTATTGAGGAGCCCCTCTTGGGCATTCAGCAGTGGGCTGTTACAATAGTCCAGTCGGGACATCACCAATCCTGTTACCACTGTCTTCTTGTGCTCGTCGGCAAGAAACGGCAGAACTTTCCGAATGGTTTTTAGGATGAAGTGGGTTGCTGAGGTAAGTGCATTAATTTGAGGCCTGAAGGACAGCGAGTCGTCCATTAGTACACCCAAGTTTTTGACCTTCGAGACCGGAGATGGGGGGTTGCCCATTTCCTCCGGCCACCAGCGTGGGGACCAGAAGTTGTCTCTGGACCCGAACAGCAACACCTCAGTTTTAGCTGAATTTAGCTTGAGACAGTTTTCTGCCATTCAGTTACTGACCTCCCGCATGCAGCCTCTGAACCTTTCTGCAGTGATGTCTGTTTCCCCCGGTAGCAGTGACACCACTATCTGAGTGTCATCTGCGTACGATGTTAAGTTGAAACCAAAGGATCTAATAATTGGTGCCAGGGTGGAGACATACACATTAAAAAGAGTAGGACTCAAGGAGGACCCCTGAGGGACTCCGCAGGGGAGCATGAAAGGGTCTGATTCAAAGTCCCCTAGTGCCACCTTCTGAGTCCTGCTGGAAAGGAAGGCATGCAGGATTTTAAGTGCCATTCCTTGAATCCCGCTAGCCCTTAGCCGGTCCACTAGTATCTTGTGGTGGACCGTATCAAAGGCCGCGGACAAATCCAGCAAAATCAGGGCGGCTCGGCCCCCTGCATCCATCACTATTCTCAAATCTTCTGCTGATTTAATCAGTGCCGATTCGGTACTGTGTCCTGCCCGAATCCATGTTGAGATGGGTCCAGACTCTGGGCTGCCCCCAGGAAGGCGCTCAGCTGAGTGTTTAAGATGCCCTCCAAGATTTTCGCCGGAAGGGGGAGCCTGGCAATTGGCCGAAAATTGTTCAGGTCCGTCACATCTAGATTCGGTTTCTTTAGCAAGGGTAGAATGGAAGTTTGTTTCCAGCGCGAGGGAAACTTGCCACTGTCCAACATAGCATTGAACAGTAGGGTGAGGCCTGCGGCCATGGCCGAAGAGGCTAGTATGGCCACGTGGCCGGACAGGGGTCATTAGGGGAGCCAGATTTTATCCGTTGTAATCGGTTCTCCACCTCCTCCTCCCTAATAGGGGAGAAATTGAGTAGCCTCGGTTGGTTACTGTCAGCCTCTAGGTTAGTTTCTGGAGCAGCGAACTTGACTTGAGTGTCTAACGAGAGGAAGATGTTTTCTACCTTTTCCTGGAAGAATTTCGCCAGATCTTCGCATAATTTGCGACTTGGTGGTATCTCTGCTGGTCTAGGGGCAGCCAGGGACGATACTGTGCGAAATAGTTCCTTGGAGGAATTACTAGCATCCTTGATGCGTTTCGTATAAAACTCATGTTTGGCCTCTTGGATCGCGTGTTTATACCTTTTCAACTCTGCGTTGAGAATCTTTCTGTCCTCCTCTTTGTAATTTTTTCGCCAGATTCTTTCCAGCTTTTTGCAGAGCATTTTATGGTCCTTGATTTGTTCTGAGAACCAGGGGGCAGAGGGGCTGGATCGTGTGGAATGATACGTTTTAGGAGGGGCTAGGTTGAGGCAGGCTGCCTCCAGCCAGTTCGTATATGAGGTGGCTGCCTCTTCCACATTGACTGGGAGGGGCCCCATAGAGGTTCTTAGCAAGCTCTCTAGAGCCTCTCCTTCTATATTTTTCCACTTCCTGATCGTTCTGGGCGGGTAAACAGTGTTTATTCATGTTTCTTATGCTGTCAACGCTGGGCCCCCTCTCTAACTTCTGGCACTCCTGAGAACTGTGGTTGCAGAGCACATACTGCCTTCCAGCTTCATCATCATCCAAATTAAAGAACTTACATAGACATCGAAGAAGGTACTGTGCCACGCTTGAAAACGCAAGGGATCTAAACGAAATTGGAAGGGATGGACTGGGTTGAGTTGAACAGCCTGAGTAACAAACTAATGTGAATCACGACATCGAAGAAACATTTGACACAGTACATTCTTCTTCCATATTCCTACCTCTTATTGTTCTGCCACCCTCTATCTTGAGGCTCTCATGCCAGGATCCTTTTCCCTTTTCCCTTGATTATACATAGAGTGAAAAGCAACAAACTCGTAGGTTCTAAATAGTCTGACTATGGGTAAAAGGAAAGCCTCAGAGGCACCAATGGGGAAGGAAAAAACACCTAAACCAAGAGGAAGTGCGGGAAGAAACTGTACAATCGCCGAGATAGATAATTTAATAGAAGAGGTAGAGACTATGCTCGAAGGAGCAGTTAAAAAACATAAGGCACTTCCCAAAAAGAAGATTACATCTTTCTATGTAAAGCAGGCACCACACAAACAACCAACACTATTACACCAAAACCGTGCCATAGTGCATATAACTAGTCAGCAATGCTCCTCTAATCAAGCACTAACAATGACCAACCCACAAATTACATCTACCACTTCAACACAGAAGTCACCATCGGGGAAAAAATAGGCAAGGGATCCGTAGACCAAGGGAAAGTGGTGACCGAAAGCATGGGTAATGCAGACACAGTAGGCATCACTATTACAAATAGATACACGCTGCTAGCCGAAGCTGAGGAAAACCCTGGAAGGGCCCCTATAGAGGGAGCAGTGACTCATTCTAGTAGTATATGCAAAGAGCTCATAGTACCCAAAGAGGTTGCTTGATCACTAAGCAAGCAAGGGTGTAGATGCCTGGACAAATCTAAGGTGATACAAGCACTAGTTGAGGATGTTAATATTTTTTTTAAATGAGGTAGGGATTTTAAAAACTATAGTAACCTCACTAAAGAGTAAACTAGATGCCATTTATGTAACTAGCTTTACCGACTCACATAAGGGAGATAAGGGGCAACCAGCACAAGTAGTTAAACCGTTAGTTAGTCACAATTCGAGAGGTGACGGGATATACAAACATGAGAACCAGAATCCTGCAAATTCTATCCCCCTTGAGGGTCCTGGAAGGGGGCAGCTGCCAAATCACAAAAGAGATATAGTGAACAGGCCTAACACCATAGGCAATGATACAAACTACATAATACACTCAGATAAACCACAGTTTAAAACCTGGTCACAAATAACTCAAAAAGGTGTACCAAGACCACTACATAATTTACAAACTCGAAGGCCTGTATTTAGAACACAACATGAGGCTAAATACCTGTCTAAACCATTGTGCAGGGAACAATCATACAGGAGCGAAGAAGGTCGGAAAGTATGTTTAACTAATATACCCAAGGTTATAGCAGGATGTAGGGAGGATGAAGACTAATTACAAAATAAAACTATACACTGGGTCAGGAACAAGAGGCAATGCTTGTCTGTAGTGCGCTCAGACATAGAGAGGGCAGTGCGCTTGGAGGGAGGAAATGAGATGATGGATACCATTAGGTTGACTATGGTCAGTAGAGACATAGTAGAGGGACTGATTATGATGGATCAAAGAACAAACGCGTCAGGCAAAGTAATCCAGCCCTTTAAATTAAAGGACCCTAGAGAGACCTTAACATCACAAGTTGGGCATGGAAATCTCACCACCAATGAGGTGGTGCTTAACCACCCAACCTCAAATCTCAACCTCGTGGATTGACTAAAGGCAGAGGAACAGGCAAATCTGACGACAGACAAGCAACCTGACCAAGAAGAAAGCCAAAGAGGTAGTAACCCACAGAACAAGACAGGTACAGAAGGGTGCCAAACAACCAAATAATAAAAGCCGTTGTTAGCAATGAATGTAGAGTTTAACTCAGAAGCACTGCCCCTGACCCAGAGGATCAAGACCCGTAGCCATTGTCTCCTGGAATGTTGCAAGCCTAAAATCCACGACTATTTTCTGAGAAAAATTGGAGCATGCAAAGTGATTATAAAAAGCCAGACATGTATGCTCTGAGCTCTGAGTGACAGCAGATACTCTTTGAAGGTGGCACAGTGCTCTGAGGGTAGATCGGAGGACTGAAACTTGACAGAGAGGTCTCGAAGTGGATAGATGAAAAGGATTGTGGCAAAGTGTATTGAGAAACTCTGAGGGCTAAATTCTGCAAAAATAGTGTATGGCTAATAAAGCAGTTCAATGGCTATGCCAAAGAGCAAAGGCGAGCTTGGCATCATAAGAAGGCTCTGTCACCCAGAAGATGGGGGGAGAAAGGCTGGAAATAGATGGGCTTAGATGGCCCACAGTGCCACTCTCAGTAGCAAAGGGCTCTGATAGTTAGTTGTGTTAGCACTGAAAACCAAGGCCCGTAGTTGGAGCTTCAGAACCAGACAAATGGCCATGCGGAACTCTGAGGGCAAGTTGGTGGGTGATGGAGGTACATATGCAGCGGAGGTGTTTGCCAGCGAAGCGACTCTGAGTGTCAACACCGGTAGAACAGTCTTTGAAACTTTGATTTTCAGAGATATATGAAAAAAAAAGTAGTCAGGTTTAAAGTCTAAAAACAACTCGAAGGGCTGGAAGGCCACCCGAGATCACGGAAAAGTAGTCTGGGGCCTGGCAGAAGGGCTATTAAGGCAAGAGTTGAAAAAAGTGAAAGCCAAAAGAGCTATTCCAAGTAAAGGTTTGAGGTTGGGAGTGCCATAAGAGAAGTTCTATGATCATCAATGGGCAACAGATGGGTTCAGTAGTCTGAAAAAGCTGGCAAAGTAGCAATCAGACTCTTGACGGAAGCAATGCTAGGGTCTCAAGTAGGTAGAAACTAAAACCTGGCAAAACTAAGTATTTGAGGGTGGCAGAGCAATATGAAAGCTGAAAAAGACATTGTGCTGGAGCAATGTTTGAATGCTAAGAACTGGAACGGGGATCACAGGCTAGCCATGTAGGGAGTGGGACAGCAAACCATGGTCTAGAGCAGGTTTCTCCAACCAGTCAATCGCAAGCTACCAGGAGTTCCTAGACACCGTTGGAGTAGCTCACAGCCTGAAGTTAATTTTTAAATAAGAACAAGGTCATATTTTACCTTTTAAAGTTAAGGGAAGGGTGTGTTTGTTTTACATTATTATCAGCAGGCTGCAGATAGCTGGGCCAGAATGGGTCACAAAGGTTAACAACTGAAGCACTGAGGTATTTGACTCCTAAATAAAAGTCCTTGTCAACTGAGTATTGGAACTGTGAACAAAGTGATGTTTCTCAATGCTTTTAAGTAGCAGAAAATGAAAATGAAAATTTACATTAACGATTACGTCAACTCTTCATTTCAAAGTGTCAATTTTACAAACAGCAAGCCCTTACTCCCAGTGGCCAGTAGATACTGTGTCATAAGTATAACTGAAAAAATAACACAATTTATTTTAAATAAGAGAAATTAAAGTGCAGAAAAATGTTCCATATCATGAACATTTTTACAGAACATTTTTCTGCACTTTAAATTTCTCCCATTTATTTATTTTTTGTATGTTAGGGTTATACATGTGATCTTTCAAATACGGAGTGTTTATCTGTTAGTCGCTTCAAACGACTAATCAAGAAGTTTGAGGTAGGCAACGCTGCTACGCAGCATCTTGCAGCTTTCTTTAAATTATTTTGCTTTCTGAATTATAATTGAGTCACGGCATGAGTTCACTGCTATTTGCTATTGATTAAGTTATTCTATTTATATTTATCACGGGGGAAACATTCGCTCAACAACAGATGGGATGTTTTTTATTGAAGTCTCGATATGACATCACGATTACTGTGTTTTCTGTGATTGAATTATCTTGTAATGCTATTGCTATAGGTTTAGACCTTCTTAACTTAAACGATTTGAATCGTGCCTTTGAGGCGTCTCTGATATCTTGTTTTTTTTCCATGTTTTACAGTTATCCCTGAAGAAGGGCGAGAAGCCCGAAATGCATTGGGTTAAAACTACTTCATGATTACTTGTTATATTGGATTTTTTCGACATGCTTCAATTAAGGCCTTTGAGCATAATACATGCACTTGAAAATCGAAATTACCAATTCGACACATCAAAAGAGAAAAATAAGAATAAAACATATTTATAACAAACTAATTATGGTTAAACAATGATTTTTCATCTGACATGCAGGTGTCGCATCCTGGGACTAATGCATAGTCATGCATCAGCATCATGTTTGATATACTTCGGTGCTGTGGGACAGAGCACATTCCAGGATTGCACCCCAAAAAGACTAAATCTAAAAGAAAAAATGATTAACTTCCAGGGAGGTATGGCTTGCGTGGATCCCCCAACGTTTCCTTAACCAGAATCCCCTGCAAACCTCATTTTTAGCTGAAAAAATCCCTTTTTTCACACATTTTTGTGTGGGAAAGTTGTGGCATCACCGGGCTTACTCAACTTTCCCACCTCCCAGGCCCAAGTACCCGCGACAGGCAAGGGCCCAAAACGTAGTGAGGTGACATCAAAATTGCCTATCTCAAAACCACCTGGTTTTGCAAGGGGGGTCACCTGGGTTTTTGGCCCGGTGCTCGGCGGCCATCTAGGGAAACCTACCAAACCCATACATTTCTGAAAACTAGACACCCGGGGGCTTCCAGCGAGGTATGGCTTGCATGGATCCCCCAACGTTGCCTTACCCAGAATCCCCTGCAAACCTCCATTTTAGCCGAAAAAATCTCTTTTTTCACACATTTATGTGTGGGAATGTAGTGGCATCACCGGGCTCACTAAAATTTCCCACCTCCCAGCGTTCCCCTGGGTCTCCCGGTAAAAATGGTGCCTCACTTGTGTGGGAGTCCCAAGTACCAACGACAGGCAAGGGCCCAAAACGTAGTGAGGTGACATCAAAATTGCCTATCTCAAAACCACCTGGTTTTGCAAGGGGGTCACCTGGGATTTTGGCCCGGTGCTCGGCGGCCATCTAGGGAAACCTACCAAACCCATACATTTCTGAAAACTAGACAGCCGGGGGCTTCCAGGGAGGTATGGCTTACGAGGATCCCCACACGTTTCCTTACCCAGAATCCCCTGCAAACCTAAATTGTAGCCGAAAAAATCACTTTTTTCACACATTTTTGTGTGGGAAAGTAGTGGCATCACCGGGCTCACTCAAATTTCCCACTTCCCAGCGTTCCCCTGGGTCTGCTGGTAAAAATGGTGCCTCACTTGTGTGGGAGGCCCGAGTACCCGCGACAGGCAAGGGCCCAAAACGTAGTGAGGTGACATCAAAAGTGCCTATCTCAGAACCACCTGGTTTTGCAAGGGGGGGTCACCTGGGATTTTGGCCCGGTGCTCGGCGGCCATCCAGGGAAACCTACCAAAACCATACATTTCTGAAAACTAGACACCTGGGGGCTTCCAGGGAGGTATGGCTTGTGTGGATCCCCCAACGTTTCCTTACCCAGAATCCCCTGCAAACCTCAATTTTAGCCAAACAAATCACTTTTTTCACACATTTTTGTGTGGGAAAGTAGTGGCATCACCGGGCTCACTCGAATTTCCCACCTCCCAGCGTTCCCCTGGGTCTCCCGGTAACAATGGTGCCTCACTTGTGTGGGAGGCCCAAGTACCCGCGACAGGCAAGGGCCCAAAACGTAGTGAGGTGACATCAAAATTGCCTATCTCAAAACCACCTGGTTTTGCGAGGGGGGTCACCTGGGTTTTTGGCCCGGTGCTCGGCGGCCATCTAGGGAAACCTACCAAACCCATACATTTCTGAAAACTAGACAGCCGGCGGCTTCCAGGGAGTTATGGCTTGCGTGGATCCCCCAACGTTTCCTTACCCAGAATCCCCTGCAAACCTCATTTTTAGCTGAAAAAATCACTTTTTTCGCACATTTTTGTGTGGGAAAGTTGTGGCATCACCGGGCTTACTCAAATTTCCCACCTCCCAGGCCCAAGTACCCGCGACAGGCAAGGGCCCAAAACGTAGTGAGGTGACATCAAAATTGCCTATCTCAAAACCACCTGGTTTTGCAAGGGGGGTCACCTGGGTTTTTGGCCCGGTGCTCGGCGGCCATCTAGGGAAACCTACCAAACCCATACATTTCTGAAAACTAGACACCCGGGGGCTTCCAGGGAGGTATGGCTTGCGTGGATCCCCCAACGTTTCCTTACCCAGAATCCCCTGCAAACCTCAATTTACCCGAAAAAATCCCTTTTTTCACACATTTTTGTGTGGGAAAGTAGTGGCATCACCGGGCTCACTCGAATTTCCCACCTCCCAGCGTTCCCCTGGGTCTCCCGGTAAAAATGGTGCCTCACTTGTGTGGGAGGCCCAAGTACCCGCGACAGGCAAGGGCCCAAAACGTAGTGAGGTGACATCAAAATTGCCTATCTCAAAACCACCTGGTTTTGCGAGGGGGGTCACCTGGGTTTTTGGCCCGGTGCTCGGCGGCCATCTAGGGAAACCTACCAAACCCATACATTTCTGAAAACTAGACAGCCGGCGGCTTCCAGGGAGTTATGGCTTGCGTGGATCCCCCAACGTTTCCTTACCCAAAATCCCCTGCAAACCTCAATTTTAGCCGAAAAAATCACTTTTTTCACACATTTTTGTGTGGGAAAGTTGTGGCATCATAAAATTGGGGTAGATATAGAGGTAGAGATAGATGGCCGCCGAGCACCGGGCCAAAAACCCAGGTGACCCCCCTTGCAAAACCAGGTGGTTTGAGATAGACAATTTTGATGTCACCTCACTACATTTTGGGCCCTTGCCTGTCGCGGGTACTTGGGCCTCCCACACAAGGTGGGAAATTTGAGTGAGCCCGGTGATGCCAAAACTTTCCCACACAAAAATGTGTGAAAAAAGTGATTTTTTCAGCTAAAAATGAGGTTTGCAGGGGATTCTGGGTAAGGAAACGTTGGGGGATCCACGCAAGCCATACCTCCCTGGAAGCCCCCGGCTGTCTATTTTTCAGAAATGTATGGGTTTAGTAGGTTTCCCTAGATGGCCGCCGAGCACCGGGCCAAAAACCCAGATGACCCCCCTTGCAAAACCATGTGATTTTGAGATAGGCAATTTTGATGTCACCTCACTACGTTTTGGGCCCTTGCCTGTCGCGGGTACTAGGGCCTCCCACACAAGTGAGGCACCATTTTTACCGGGAGACCGAGGGGAACGCTGGGAGGTGGGAAATTTGAGTGAGCCCAGTGATGCCACAACTTTCCCACACAAAAATGTGTGAAAAAAGTGATTTTTTCGGCTAAAATTGAGGTTTGCAGGGGATTCTGGGTAAGGAAACGTTGGGGGATCCACGCAAGCCATACCTCCCTGGAAGACCCCGGGTGTCTAGTTTTCAGAAATTTATGTGTTTGGTAGGTTTCCCTAGATGGCCGCCGAGCACCGGGCCAAAAACCCAGGTGACCCCCCTTGCAAAACCAGGTGGTTTTGAGATAGGCAATTTTGATGTCACCTCACTACGTTTTGGGCCCTTGCCTGTCGCGGGTACTTGGGCCTCCCACACAAGTGAGGCACCATTTTTACTGGGAGATCTAGGGGAACGCTGGGAGGTGGGAAATTTGAGTGAGCCCGGTGATGCCACTACTTTCCCACACAAAAATGTGTGAAAAAAGTGATTTTTTCAGCTAAAATTGAGGTTTGCAGGGGATTCTGGGTAAGGAAACATTGGGGGATCCACGCAAGCCATACCTCCCTGGAAGCCCCCGGGTGTCTAGTTTTCAGAAATGTATGGGTTTGGTAGGTTTCCCTAGATGGCCGCCGAGTACCGGGCCAAAAACCCAGGTGACCCCCCTTGCAAAACCAGGTGGTTTTGAGATAGGCAATTTTGATGTCACCTCACTAAGTTTTGGGCCCTTGCCTGTCGCGGGTACTTGGGCCTCCCACACAAGTGAGGCACCATTTTTACCGGGAGACCCAGGGGAATGCTGGGAGGTGGGAAATTTGAGTGAGTCCGGTGATGCCACAACTTTCCCACACAAAAATGTGTTAAAAAAGTGATTTTGTCGGCTAAAATTGAGGTTTGCAGGGGATTCTGGGTAAGGAAACATTGGGGGATCCATGCAAGCCATACCTCCCTGGAAGCCCCCGGGTGTCTAGCTTTCAGAAATGTATGGGTTTGGTAGGTTTCCCTAGATGGCCGCCGAGCACCGGGCCAAAAACACAAGTGACCCCCCTTGCAAAACCAGGTGGTTTTGAGATAGGCAATTTTGATGTTACCTCACTATGTTTTGTGCCGTTTCCTGTCACGGGCACTAGGCCGACCCACACAAGTGAGGTACCGTTTTTCTCGTAAGACTGTGGGGAAAGCGGGAAATTTGTGGATCCACGCAGATTCCGGAACTTTCCACCACAGAAATGTGGGGAAAATTTGTTTTTTTTTACAATTATTTAGGTTTGCAATGGGATTCTGGGTAACAGACCCTGGTGGGAGGTGGTCAAGTCACCCCATCCTGGATTCCCCTGGGTGTCTAGTTTTCAAAAATGCATAGGTTTGCTAGGTTTCCCAAGGTGCCCGCAGAGCTAGGGTTCAAAAACTACAGCTAGTCATTTTGCCAAAAAAGGGTCATTTTTCACTGCGAAATTGACGTGTGACCATGTTGCGTTTTGCGCCGTTTCCTGTCGTGGGCACTAGGCCGACCCACACAAGTGAGGTACCGTTTTTCTCATAAGACTTTGGGGAACGCGGGGTGGGTGGAAATTTGTGGATCCACGCAGATTCCGGAACTTTCCACGACAGAAATGTGGGGAAAATGTGGTTTATTTGACAATATTTTAGGTTTGCAAGGGATTCTGGGTAAGTAACAGACTCTGGTGGGAGGCAGTCAAGTCACCCCGTCCTGGATTCCCCTGGGTGTCTAGTTTTCAAAAATGTATAGGTTTGCTAGGTTTCCCAAGGTGCCCACAGAGCTAGGGTTCAAAAACTACAGCTAGTCATTTTGCCAAAAAAGGGTCATTTTTCACTGCGAAATTGAGGTGTGATCACGTTGCGCTTTGTGCCGTTTCCTGTCGCGGGCACTAGGCGGACCCACACAAGTGAGGTACCGTTTTTCTTGTAAGACTTTGGGGAACGCGGGGTGGGTGGAAATTTGTGGATCCACGCAGATTCCGGAACTTTCCACAACAGAAATGTGGGGAAAATTTGTTTTTTTTGACAATTTTTTAGGTTTGCAAGGGATTCTGGGTAACAGACTCTGGTGGGAGGCAGTCAAGTCACCCCGTCCTGGATTCCCCTGGGTGTCTAGTTTTCAAAAATGTATAGGTTTGCTAGGTTTCCCAATGTGCCCTATGTGAGGTACTATTTTTATCGGGAGACTTAGGGTAATTCAGATTTGTAAAGGAACTGTTATTATCTATTGACTTTTGATGCATTTCTGCCTTCCAAATGAAAGACATTGTGTAAAAAATAAGTCATTATAAAAAATGACTGATAATTCTCATGCTAGTATGAGTATTCCCAATTTCAGAAATGTGCAAATATCTTCCTGTCTAAACTCTATATTTTGTTCCCATTTCAGAAATACATAGGTGTCTTTCATACCGATTTTTCGATGTGCACATTTTTACAGAATAATTACTATATACCCGGTACATAATAAAAAAACATTGCAGGTTGCTGCTCAGTTTTTGGCTCTGGGCTCGTCGGGTTCTTGGTGAACATACAAGTCCTATATATCCCCACAACCAGTAATGTCCAGCAGATGCAACAGTATATTGCTTTCAAAGAGCTGTCATAATTAGAAGAAGTTACAGGTGAAAACGTTGACACAAAAGGCTGTTTTTTTCAACTAATTTTCAATTTATCCTATATTTAACTGTTTGTTTCTATAAAAAATCTTGATGGATCTACACAAATGACCCCTTGCTGAATTCAGAATTTTGTCTTCTTCTCGAAAATGTATAGCTTTCCAGGATCCATTATTGCTTTTGTACCCATTTCTGCCATTAACTGGAAGGAGGTCAAAAGCACAAAAAATAGCAAAAATAGGCTATGTCCCAGAAAAATGCCAAAACTGTGTAAAAAATGTTAGGTTTCTGACAAAAGTCTGGTATCCCCGAAAAGCTGGGAACATGGTGATTTCAACCCCACAAACCCTTTTTTGATAACATTTGCAGGGAAAAACCCAGATGGTTTCATTTGCAGCCCGTTTTTCCAATTTTTCAGAAAAAAAACAAACTTTTGCTGTATTTTGGCTCATTTCTGTGACCCCTCCAGTGGAATCCACAAACCCTGAGTACCTTTAGAATCCCCATGATGTTGGAAGAAAAGGACGCAAATTTGGCGTGGATACCTAATGTGGTCTAAAAGTTACAGGGGCCTAACCGCGCACTACCCCAAATAGCCAAAAAAAGGCTTGGCAGAGGAGGGGCAAAAGGCCTGGCAGTGAAAGGGTTAAGGCTTTTGAGCATAATACATGCACTTGAAAATCGAAATTACCAATTCGACACATCAAAAGAGAAAAATAAGAATAAAACATATTTCAAACAAACTAATTATGGTTAAACAATGATTTTTCATCTGACATGCAGGTGTCGCATCCTGGGACTGATGCATTGTCATGTATCAGCATCATGTTTTATAAACTTCGGTGCTGTGGGACTGAGCACATTCCAGGATTGCACCCCAAAAAGACTAAATCTAAAAGAAAAAATGATTAACTTTGAATAATAGGAGTGCGGGTTGCCAACTAACTGAGTTGTTATTTACCCTTCTGCCCTATCGGCACCCAGCACCCATGGTTAAATTCACTTCAAAGAACAATCTTTGCTGAAAATCGGACCTGACAAAGAAAACGGACTATTCAAAGAGACTTTTTAAGGAAGTTAACACAAACCTATCATATTTTATGTATTTACCGGGAAACACAACAAATTTTCGTTATCTTCATACTGATTTATGGGAAAACGGGACTTTATGACATTTGTTAAAGCACTTGTTAAATTAATTGGTCTACTTTGTATGGTTTCAACATCACATGGATTTGTTTAAATATTTCTTCTATTTCCACACCCGTATGGGAAAGAGGAACACGTGGTTTAAATGGGGGTTGAGTTTGACTTCATTTAACGGGGTCGGTGAAACTGATCTTTCAAATACGGAGTGTTTATCTGTTAGTCGCTTCAAACGAATAATCAAGAAGTTTGAGGTAGGCAACGCTGCTACGCAGCATCTTGCAGCTTTCTTTAAATTATTTTGCTTTCTGAGTTATAATTGAGTCACGGCATGAGTTCACTGCTATTTGCTATTGATTAAGTTATTCTATTTATCTTTATCACGGGGGAAACATTCGCTCAACACAAGATGGGATGTTTTTTATTGAAGTCTCGATATGACATCACGATTACTGTGTTTTCTGTGATTGAATTATCTTGTATTGCTATTGCTATAGGTTTAGACCTTCTTAACTTAAACGATTTGAATCGTGCCTTTGAGGCGTCTCTGATATCTTGTTTTTTTCCATGTTTTACAGTTACCCCTGAAGAAGGGCGAGAAGCCTGAAATGCATTGGGTTAAAACTACTTCATGATTACTTGTTATATTGGATTTTTTCGCCATGCTGTAATTAAGGCCTTTGAGCATAATATATGCACTTGAAAATCGAAATTACCAATTCGACACATCAAAAGAGAAAAATAAGAATAAAACATATTTAAAACAAACGAATTATGGTTAAACAATGATTTTTCATCTGACATGCAGGTGTCACATCCTGGGACTGATGCATAGTCATGCATCAGCATTCAGCATCATGTTTGATATACTTCGGTGCTGTGGGACAGAGCACATTCCAGGATTGCACCCCAAAAAGACTAAATCTAAAAGAAAAAATGATTAACTTTGAATAATAGGAGTGCGGGTTGCCAACTAACTGAGTTGTTATTTACCCTTCTGCCCTATCGGCACCCAGCACCCATGGTTAAATTCACTTCAAAGAACAATCTTTGCTGAAAATCGGACCTGACAAAGAAAACGGACTATTCAAAGAGACTTTTTAAGGAAGTTAACACAAACCTATCATATTTTATGTATTTACCGGGAAACACAACAAATTTTCGTTATCTTCATACTGATTTATGGGAAAACGGGACTTTATGACATTTGTTAAAGCACTTGTTAAATTAATTGGTCTACTTTGTATGGTTTCAACATCACATGGATTTGTTTAAATATTTCTTCTATTTCCACACCCGTATGGGAAAGAGGAACACATGGTTTAAATGGGGGTGGAGTTTGACTTCATTTAACGGGGTCGGTGAAACTGATCTTTCAAATACGGAGTGTTTATCTGTTAGTCGCTTCAAACGACTAATCAAGAAGTTTGAGGTAGGCAACGCTGCTACGCAGCATCTTGCAGCTTTCTTTAAATTATTTTGCTTTCTGAGTTATAATTGAGTCACGGCATGAGTTCACTGCTATTTGCTATTGATTAAGTTATTCTATTTATCTTTATCACGGGGGGAAACATTAGCTCAACAACAAATGGGATGTTTTTTATTGAAGTCTCGTTATGACATCACGATTACCGTGTTTTCTGTGATTGAATTATCTTGTATTGCTATTGCTACAGGTTTAGACCTTCTTAACTTAAACGATTTGAATCGTGCCTTTGAGGCGTCTCTGATATCTTGTTTTTTTTCATGTTTTACAGTTACCCCTGAAGAAGGGCGAGAAGCCCGAAATGCATTGGGTTAAAACTACTTCATGATTACTTGTTATATTGGATTTTAACGACATGCTGTAATTAAGGCCTTTGAGCATAATACATGCACTTGAAAATCGAAATTACCAATTCAACACGTCAAAAGAGAAAAATAAGAATAAAACATATTTAAAACAAACGAATTATGGTTAAACAATGATTTTTCATCTGACATGCAGGTGTCTCATCCTGGGACTGATGCATAGTCATGCATCAGCATCATGTTTGATATACATGTGACAATGACACATATGGTGAAAAGTATGTCCTGTGTTGCAAGTACATATGACAAAGGCTGTCAGTCACCTATACAAATATATCCCATTCATACGCACACATGTTCATATATCCCCAATGACCGCGCTCTCACTGACACACATGGCAGCCCTGTCATAGTGCCGTTAGTCAAAGTATGTTATTCAAACCATGGTATCTGGCTCTATGGAAATTAGTCATTAAACAATGAAGCTGGGCGTGGAGGTGTCTGGTAACAATGGATGAGTTGTTTAGCCTTCAGTAGCTCACAATGATTTTCCCTGACCAGAAGTAGCTCTCACTACAGAAAAGGTTGGAGACCCCAGGCCTAGTAAGATACTTTCAGAGAGTCAGCTGAGGGTCTCTGAGGATCAAAAGAAGTGCCATTGGTTTTCCGCTGGGCTGCCGAGCTGATTGCGCGCTGCATTGCGGTGTCGCATCACCGCATGGGGCTGGATGAAGGAGATCTTACCGGCTTTGGAAGACGCCGAGCCATGCTCTGGAGGAGGGTACAGGCAGCGGTAATCAGGATTAGCTTCCTGGCCGGTGGAGGCAGAGGTAGAACAGTTCACTGGCGGCTGGAAAACAAAGAAGACACTGCTGGCGCTACAACACAGGATTCCCTATCGGGTTGTTGTGTGAGCGGGGCAAGGTCTGCGTTCAGTAGGTGTGAGAGCCAGCAGATGGAAAAAGTGTCACGTTTCTCCGACCCCAGGATATCTAACTCCCTCTATGAGTCAATCTTGGTGAATAGGGAAGCAAGACGGGGGCAGGGAAAGTAGGTGGCTGCTGCAGAAATATGTGTAGAGGATGAATTAATTTCGGAGGGCCCAATAGAGACACAAAAAATTATTAGTGTTCCACCTATTAAAGGAATACCAGTCCCCCATTCGAGAAGTAGGAGTAGGAATAGATACCAGCTGTGTTCCCAATTGGATATCAAGGGAAAATCAGCGGTGGAGGGAAAAAGCGCAGGAGGAGTACTCCCAGTCACCCCTAGGAAGAAGAAGGTGGTGACAAAACCAGCGGAGAGTAAGAAGCGAAGGGAGGCTAAGGCAACACGCTTACCAGTTAAAACTACCGCCTCATTAAAATCCTATTTTAAAATAATGGAGCAGGAGGCGGACTCTACAGGGGGACAGCTAGGACCGCAACAGACCCCCTTACTTACTTTAGAAAATCGGTATGCAGCTTTAATGGTAGATGAAGGGGGAGAAAAGGAGGCTTATCAGGCCATAGCAGAAGGGTTATTGGATCCAGGAAATTCTATCCCCAATATAGGTTTCCCTCCTAACACGATCTTAGTACCAGAATCGGTACTAGTACGGGGAAATGATGCTCCTTTGGATTAAGGAAAAATAACCATTCCTCCGAGGGTAGGAGGTAAGCCCGATTTAGAGTCAATACTATTAAGCCTAAGAGGGGATCTATTTTCAAAATTTGAGATCTCTGAGGCCAACCAGAGAGAGATACACGAAAAATGTGAGATTTTAGAAGGGAAACTGGATGATATAGCCCTGCGTTCTGGTGTCTTGGAGTCCGAAGTTAAGATCCTCTGGGAGGCCGTATCAGAAAATGCCAGATACTTAGAGAAATTGAAAAGTCAAAATAAAACTCTACAGGAGGACCTGGAGAGGTTGGAGATGCAGGCAAGACGAAACAACTTAAGAGTCCTCAAAATTCCGGAGGGGGCAGAGGGCAGAGACATTAAAGCATTTATCTGTAAACTTCTTCGGGAGGGAATTCTAAAAGACAGACTGGATATAGATCTGGATAAGGAGATCCAGAGAGTTCACAGAGATCCCTTCAAGATGCACCCTGCAAGAAAAGCCCCAAGGAAAATCCTGATAAACTTTCTTTCTTATGCAGTCAAGAAGTTGGTATTGGGGAGAGCATTAAAAGAAACCACATTACAATGGGACATGACTGAATATCAAATCAGGTCGGATCTTGGGAAGAGGACTGCACAAAGGCAGTGGGACTTAGGGACTAGGATGCCTGAGTTGCGAAGTCGGGAAGCCCAGGTCCAAATGAAATACCCTGCCATGTTAAAAGTAATGTGGCAAAATAAGATGCATAATTTTACCTCCCTTGAGGAAGTAGTTGTCTTCCTGGCACAAATGAAGCATTAAAGTGAATTTAGATCTAGTTTAGCTTAAGTATAGTATTATAGGGAAGGGGGAAAATATATATATATATATATATGTCTAAACATAAGAAAGGGAATGGGGGAAAGAGAGGGAAGGGAAAAAAATAATAATAATAATAATAATAATGATAATATATGTGCACACCAGGGAGGTTTTAGATGGGATGGGGATAATAGTAGATAGTTAGGATAATAGTGGGACACAGAATATAAAAGTAACACTTTTTGGGCGGGCTAATCACAGGAGAAGATGCCTCGGGATGCAAGTGGAGGGTCCCGAAAGGCGATACAATCGCTGAAGGGATAGCAGGAGGGTTCCTCATGGAGGGTAGTGGGGGGGCATGGGATGTAGGGAGCAAGGGGGAAAAAGTCGGAAAAAATGTAGTCCTCATACAAGTCCAAAAATTCTTAAGAGTCACGGAGGAAGAGCCTAGGGTACAGCAAGATGAACAGATTAAATAAAGTTAAAATGATAACATGGAATGTAAATGGGCTAATGAATAAGAGAAAAAGGTCTCGGTCATGGAATTTCTGAAGGATAGTGAGGCGAACCTTTGTTTTTTACAGGAGACCCATTTAGAATCCCAGGAATGCAAACAAGAGTTAAGTAAGGCGAGATGGATCCAGGAGGTGCTCTGCTCTGATCAAAGGGGCAGCACTAGGGGAGTGGCTTTAATCATAAGGAGCAATGTTGGAATTAATGTTGTAAAACAAGAGTCAGACCAGTCTGGGTGATGGCTGGTCGCCACCTTAACAGTTCAGGGTATACCCCTTGTATGTGTCGTATATTATGGCCCGAACCAAGATAATCCTGGGGCACTTCTGAAACTTGAGGCCAGTGTGCTGAGTACCTCTACACCAATAATAATAGGGGGGGACTTTAACTTGGTCCTAAATAAAGAAATGGATCGTACTTCTAAAGTCAGATATAATAGTCCACCTAAGACTTCTGCGGTGTTAAAAAACATAATTAAAGATTTTAATCTACTTGATATATGGAGAATTAAAAATAGAGAAACCAGAGATTTTACGTTTTATAGCAAAAAGTATAAACATCATTCAAGAATAGATTTTTTTCTTGTAGACCAGGCACTGTTTTCAGAGGTCAAGGAGACATACCATATTCCAGCTAGCCTACCAGACCACTCTGCTGTAGCCCTGATGTTGGGGTTTAAGCAAAGAGAAATACAAAGAAGGTGGACTTTAGATAGGACCATGCTACTGGATGATGAAGTGATAGGGGAGATCTGTGATAAAACAGTAGAGTATTTCAAGTTAAATAACAGTACGGCTATGGTTTAGACAGTGTGGGAGGCATTTCAAAGCCTATATAAGGGGGATCGTTACCTCTATATCAGTTGGGAGAAAGAGGACTATGAAAAATGAGGAGGCAGACAGGATAAGTAAGATCAAGGAGAAAGAAACAGAAGTGCAAAAAGCATCTATAGAGAATAGGGGTATAGCACCATGTTTTGAGAAAGAGCTGGAAAACTTGCGGGCTGAAAACCAAGCAAATCTAGATAGGAAGCTTTCTGATAGGTGGAAAGTTAGTAAGTTGCAGCATTTTTCCTACGCAGAGAAATGCGGCCCTTTATTAGCTTGGAAAGTGAGAGCGGATAGAACAAGGAATCTGATAAAGCAACTAATTCAAAGAGGCTTGGGAAGCATAATTTATGAGGATGAAAAAATCCGAGAGGAAGCTAGAACCTTTATGAAAGATCTATATAAGGAGGATATTGGACTAGGACAAGGGGTAGTTCAGGAGTGGCTAAAACTGACTGCCCTCCCTCAATTGACTGAAGAACACAGGGTATTCCTGCAGACTAGCATTACTGAGGACGAAGTCTGAGCACAATGTAAAAAAATGGTTAGGGGAAAAGCTGCAGGCCCGGAAGGGCTCCCAATTGAGTTTTATATAACCATTTTAGACATTGTAGTGCCAGTCTTAAAGGATTTGTTCAATAAAATATATATTGAGGGGGAAGATATCCCGGGTTCCTGGGCGGAAGCCACGGTGACTCTGATTTTAAAACCTAATAAAGATCCGCAGTTGATAGAGTCATATAGACCAATATAACTATTAAATTCAGATTACAAGGCTTTTACAGGTATATTGGCAGCTAGAGTGGCAAAGGTTATAAAGGCGATAGTCCACTCCTATCAAAGAGGTTTCATACCAGGGAGACAACTAAATGAGCTCACCTTCCAGGTAGTGGGGGCTATTGATATGGCAGAAGCTAAGAGGGCTCCCCTGACGATAGTAGCTATAGACGCTGCAAAAGCTTTTGACCAGGTTAACTGGGTATATCTCTGGGAAGCCCTAAAAAGTTTTGGTTTCCCTAATAATTTTGTTCAGGCGATTAGGAGTCTGTACTCTGGTCCTAAAGCTAAGGTTTTGGTTAACGGTGCTTTGACTGACTGGTTTAACATCTCGAGGGGCACCAGGCAAGGGTGCCCTTTGTCACCACTCTTATTTAACTTGTATATTGAGCCTTTTGTCAGCTGGCTTAGGAGGGATCCTGGTATCCATCCCTTTATAATAGGAGAACTGGAATTGAAGCTTGCCCTTTATGCAGACGACCTGCTTTTGTATACAATAAACCCAACAGAGGCTATCCCTGGGCTAATTGAGGAGGCAGAGAGATACGGTGAAGTTTCAGAGTATAAAATCAATAAAGAAAAAACTGAAATAATGGAACGGAACCAAGCGAAAGGAAGCCAGGGGGTGAGAAGTCAAATGAGGTATTTAGGGGTTCAGCTAGTGCAGAAGCTTGAGGATATTCCCAATGTTAACTGGAGGAGGGTCTCTAAAGAGGTGGCTAGTCTACTTACATGCTGGGCAAACCTCCCTCTTAACATCTATGGGAGGGTTAACCTCGTGAAAATGATAATTCTGCCAAAAATCACTTTTCTATATAGTTCAATTCCATTTGTATTTAGGACTGAGGATATAGCTAAGCTACAAGGAAAAATAGGTACTTTTATTTGGGCATCGAAGAGTACTAGAATAGCTTGGAAAAAACTTAGAAAAGGTCTTACAGTGGGTGGGTTAGCACTACCAGACCTACTCACATATTGCTATTCTTTCCAATTCAAAACTTTTAGGATGCTGGCCAATAAAACTGATTCATCCTCTTTAGGCTTACTGTTTCAGGCCTTGTTAAAAGACGTGGCGCAAAGCCAGGAATTCTTCTTATTCAAATACGGAAACCCGAAGTTTTTCAAAAAAGTTAGGCTGAAGATTTTGAGGGTGGCTCTAAAGACCTGGATGCGCATAAGAAGTAGGATGAAAATCCCATACTATGCGCTACAAGCCCCCGTCTGGGATTCTCCCGGTACACCGGAGTGCCTACAAGACCAATTGAGTTTGCCTCTTAACCTCTTCAGCGCTGCGCGGATTCCCGCGCAGTGCTGAAAGATCTGAGCGCGGGCGGGGCCATGACGGAACGGTTCCGTCATAAGCACAGCCCAACCGGCGTGCATGACGGAACCGTTCCGTCATCGGCATCGAAGAGGTTAAAATGGGGGGTATAAAGTTTTGGGGCGACGTGCAAGAGGACGGTAAGCTAATGAGTTGGGAGGCTTTTGGCAGGTTAACTCGAGGAACCCTGTCGAGATTCAAGTTCTATCAGATCTCATCCTGGTGGATGTCACAGAATTGGCAGGAGGAGGAGGAGGTAAACTCTAAAGTGGACTTAATCACTAGAACAGGTGTATGGAAAAAGGAAGTTTCCTTTTGGTACAGAGCCCTCTTGGAAGTAGAGGATGAGTGGGAATCCGAAGTCATAAGAGTATGGGGCAAAGAGTATGGTGATAGCGAAATGGATCTGTATAAATTATGGTCTGACTCTTTTGTTATGTTGCAGGCCATAATTAAACCAGCTGCACTGCGGAGGAATCATCTGTACACTACACACCGAGTGTATTGGTCTCCAAAAAAGTTAACTAAGGTGACGGGGAAAGTGTATTGCTGTCCGAGGTGTAAGCATCCAGTTGCAGATGATATCCATATATTTACGGAATGTCCAAAAATCAAGCCCCACTGGATGGAGGTTTGTACATTTCTGGAAGCTGTTTTGGAAAAGCCGTTAGAAGTATCAGCCTGATCTTCTTCGGTTTAATGAATAATTATCATGTGAACTCAATGGGATCTAATTTTACATTCTATGTGATAATATTGGCAAGGAGAGAAATCTGTAGGGCCTGGAAATTAGAACATCCCCCGACCTTCACTGAATGCTTGAAAAATAATATTTATACCAGCAAATCAGATATGGCCTGTGATCAACGAAGTAAAATAAAAATTTGGGTGGCTCTATTAAATTGGATCGAGAAATAAAACTGGTTCCTATGATTAAGCCATTACACCATTGGACCTGGCCTCCATAGTAAAACACAAGGGCCTCCACCGATATGTGAACAGGAGTGGGACAAGGTAATGGTGTGACCTAGGAGAGAAAGCTCTCATCTCCCCATCTGGTATGGAGGCTAGAGGAATCCCATCTAGAGGCTTGGCTGTATGAGGACAAAAAAAAAAGAAAAGAAGTGCCATTGAAATGCAACAATTAGAGACGTGGTCTGCGCACTGGTGTAGAGGCTCTGATTGCTGAAAAAAGTTTCTGAAGATTTGAGGTCAAGCTGAAATGTGATAGTTCTGACAAAGCAGGTTAGATGAGATATCCATTAAAGTGCAATCAGTATCTGCAAAGAGTAGCATGTGGGTTTCTGGGGTGAGGCTGGCAGAGCTGAAATAAGGACTTGCAGAAAGATCTTAGAATTTCTGAGGGCCAGCAGAAAGCTTTAAATATTTTGTACATTTGCTATTTGAGCTAGTAGATGAGCTTTCAGAACTTGCATAGGGGAGGACCTAGAGGAGTCTGACAGCCTGTGTGGACTAGCAAGTGGCTTCTGAGAGAGAGTGACACTGGCTTAGGTACTATGGACCAGCAAGGGGATTACAAGATACAGTAGCCTACAGGCTTGACAGTTAGTGGTAGTAGTTAGAGAGGTGGTCAGGCACTGAACATTGATAGTAGCATGTGAGGTCCTGAAGAGAGATGTGTTCGGGGCGCTTAGGGTCATAATAAGAGGGCACACTAAATTAATGGCAGAGAAAGGATGTGAAAGCCAGGGTAGTGGTCTGTGATTAAGTGGTGGAGGTCAGAAAGCGACCATAGTGTGTGGCTTGAGAGGTTTCAGAACTGCTACAAGTGTAATGGCTAAGGCTTATCATCGTGGTCTAAGAGCTGATGGCAGTAAGAGAAGGGCGGTGGTGAGAGCATGGCCATCTGAAGTGTACAGGTGCTGACAGAATGGATAGGATGGGCTCTGAGGCTCAGCAGAGAACCCTGAGGACTGGCTGAGGTAGAAGTGACCAAAGCATCAGCAGGACAGCCTGGGCTCAGAAAGGAAGAACAAAAAACAGCAGGCAGTTTTATGGGGGTCAGAACATTTGACAAAGAGACTCTTATGGCCTGTGAATAAGGGGTTTTGGATGGGATTTTGTTAGGCCGGGGCAGTAAATTCCGTTCCGCTCGTGGAATTTGCGGAATTTCGGTAATTTCGCGTTCCGCGGAGAACGCGAAATTGCTAGGCCTGGGCAAAATTTCCGTTCGGTTCGCGGAATTTGTGATAATTTGGCATTTCCGCGTTCCGCGGAGAGCGTGGAAATGTCAAAATTTCCGCATTCCGCAGCTTTGCGATAATTTGGTTCTTGCTCGCGCTGTAAAATAACACATTCTCGCGTGCGCGCGATCGCCTTACCTGAATCCTCACGTTCGCCGACAAGTTTTCCCGATCCGGTCGCGTTCTCCATGAGATGTTGTATTGTTTTAGCCGTTTGCGCTGTCTCGGGACAGTTCGCGCCCGCAGTGACGTCATGCATCGCGCGATCACGTCTTTCTTCTCGCGATCATGCACCGCGAGACAACTGAAAACAAGATGGCCGCGCCCGCGAGCAACCGCAGGGGTAAGTTAGCGACCCGCAACCATGCAGAAAATATCGCGAACGGGCGGGAAATAACTTCCGCATCTTCGCGATATTTCCGTTTGTTTGCGGAGATTTGTAACATTTTCGCGATAATTTGCGAAAGTCGTTTTCGCAAATTCCGCCCACCCCTAGAAATTGCCCAAAATTCTGCTTTCCGCGACTTCGCGAAATTTTTTCTTGTTCGCGTTCTCAAAATGCGTGTTCGCGAGATATTTCTCCCCGAGCAAGCAAACAGCAACTGTGAACAGGAAAAAAGCATCGCGAACATGCAATTCCGCGTGTTCGCGGAATTTCTGCATGTTCGCGGAGATATTTTACCGTTTCGCGGAGATTTGCGTAACGCGATTACGCAAATTCCGCCCACCCCTAGATTTTGAAGATGGAGGCATAGACAAGGATGTGATGGAATTAGGAAAATTGGGGTGGGTGTGAATGAATGTAGTTTGAATGGGTGATATGGGTCCTATGCAAAAATTTGCAGAGGAACTGAATTGGACAGTTCAGTAAAAGAATTTAGACTATGTTGGGACAGTAATGTCGCCTGAATGGTATATGGGTCTTTGCCCCTGTCCAAAGTGCCTAACTGCTTGTGAAGTTGGTATCCTGACTTTTTATTGGCCCTGCCACCACACTAATATGTACTATGCAAACAAATGATGGACAGAATGCTGAAAAATCATACATTTACCCCCAGTCAAGAGATCTTGGTTAAATCCATTGTTCGTTTGCTCACCATGCCACCCCAGTTTAGACCCAGCCATATGCAAATCAGTCTAGACCTTGGCATTTCGGGCTGGACTGTTCCCATGAGGAAGAGGGTCAAGACTGATTTGCATATGGCCAGGTCTAAACTGTGGTGGCATGGTGAGCAAAAGAATGATGGATTAAACCCAGATCTCTTGACTGAACGTGAATTTTTCGATTTGTTCTGCATTCCGTCCATCAATTGTGTGTCTTTTGCTACCACACTAATATAGCATGTGCATAGAGGCCTAAGCCTATTGATGGATATGGAAGGGCCACAACCTTTTCTATGACTTGGGGGGGTCACATCAGCATGCCCTCATATCCAAAATGTGACCACTATCTATGTCCTGGAAGCAGGGCCAGCTAATGCATTGCTCTTGCCTGGTGCAACAGTCTTTGTTGGCGCACAATGACTTCCTTCATGAATTCCCTCACTACCACCCTCCAATGGTGCCCTTCATCTATCCTTAGCCCTTTCTCACATATACTTATTTTATAGCACTACTCATCTAAATGTAGACTGTCAGCTTGCTTTACATCCCAAACATTATACAGAGACAATGAGCCATAAAAGTGTGTAAATTAATGTATAGGAAATGTTTAGGACAATAAGGAATACAACGTATGGGTGTCACGCGTCATCCATACTAGCAGGCATTTTATGTGAAGAGTGTTTGTTCTGGAGAAGTGAAGGAGCTGATTTAGTATTTTTTTTCATGCGCAAAACCAAAGTTGCTGTACTGCGTTGCGTAAAAAGGAGAGAGCACAACAGTACCATAGCTACTAAGATATGGTGCTGTTACTCCCTCCTCTAGTACTGTTGCACCATAAGCTGCCTTGTGCCAATGTACGCCCTTGCACCATGTTTGTGTGATGTCATTGTTAGGTTTTATATTAGAAATTTACCCTTCAAGCACAAAATTATATGCTTTGATACATTTTAACACATTACTACTTTGTATGTGTACTGCACGGATGTGTACTGCACTGGGCAGCACACTTGGAAAGCTAGAAATGTTTTGGGAAACAAATATTTATGCCAGCTTTATGCCTGCCTCAAGGAGAAATAATTTCTTTTTGATCAACGTTAGCAGATAGGGATAATCAATCAATCAATCAATCAGGATTTGTAAATATGGCTAAACACCCACTAGGGTATCCCGTTGCTTTTACATCCCAGAGGCTCATTCAAATAGCCAAGTTTTGAGGGCCCTTTGGAATTCCAGAAGTGAGGTGATGATCCAGAGTTGCGTGGGGAGGCTGTTTGTGCAATGTGGGAGAAGGACCATCCTCCACTTCTGCTTCAGTAGATGCGGGTAGTGTGGGCAAGTAATAGAGATGTGGGGCAAAGTTTTCTCGACGGTTGGTGCAAGTGCAGGCAGTGATTAATATAGGCGGGTCCTTGGTTGCGTAGAGCCTTGTATCCGTGGGCCAGTAGCTTGAAAATGGCATCTCTTCTGTATGAGGAGCCAGTGGAGTTGCTTGAGGTGTGGTGTGGTGGTATGATGTGGATTCTTCTGGGAAGGGCAAGGATGAGAATTTGTATCAAAATAATGAGTTAATGCATGGAAACGTCCATGTACCGATGTGAGGAGGAGGAGCCGGTCCACAGGGGTAAACAGCTGGATGTTAACCAGGTTCCTTACCGTCCATATGCTGATAGCAACGAAGCTGACACAACGATGAGTCTTTTCCCCGCCCCACAGTACGCTGCACCTGACCCGGAAGTCACTCCCCCCGGCAGTGACGAGACACAAGGGCTTGACCAATCCCGTAGCGGCCCCGGAGGTCAAAGGAGGCAGAAAAAGCCGGAAGCAGGTGGAATTGGCGCGCCCATTGGAAGGAAGCTGGAGGCAGCAGAGACAGACGCCGAAAGGATCGAGGACGCCACTCCCCTTCGAGAGGACGCCGAAAGGAGCAAGGACGCCGCTTCCCTTCGAGAAGACACCGAGGAGACTACCCCAGAAGAACCGGAGGGCCCCGACGTCTGGACCAAAGAGTGGTGGAGCCCGGGGGACGCGCACGAGCCGCCACGACTCAGGAGAGTTGTGGCAGACAGTGGTATGTAACGCATGCCACAGGGATAGTAAGGGAGTGGGGTGGGTGGATTCTTGGGAGACTGTTTTCCCTACCGGTGGCCCATAAGTATAATGAGAGGGGTTTCAAGAGAGCCCGCAAATCCCTGACGCATAAAAAGGCCACCCTGTTTTACCATATATAAGCAGAACCCCCACCCCTTTCCCCTCACATCATTTTCCTTGCCAAGCTCGCACATGGTGTGGTGACGGTGTACACAAAACGCAGGACACAGCAGTGACCGCTGTTTCTTTTGTTGTTTTTTTTTCTTTTCTGTGAGCGCTTTGGTTACCCCGGGGGCGAACCATACCAGAGAGGGAACCAGGAGCCACAGGACGACCTGTCTAACCTTACTGCAGAGAAGCCCAGGGGAGACTACATTGAGGGACAAGTCTACGATACATCTAAGGACTGGACTGTTTCCTACTATCCTTTGTCTGCCTGCAAATCATATACTGCTTACTTTTATTATCTCTTATTTACGGTGTATTGACTGTCATCAATAAAACCCTGCACCATTCAACCTCTACGGCCTCCTCGCTTCTGTTTCCAACCGTCCCTCTGACATTTGGTGTCAGAAGTGGCATCGGCGGAAATGGAGGCCGTAGTTAAAAAAATGGCGGAAGGCCTGGACCGTCTCGGAAAAATTATGGCCAGGTTCTTAGAAACCGCGGAAAGCGAGCGAGAAGCGCTACACAAAGCCCTTGCGGGACAAAGCCAAACCCAGGAATCCACCGTAGGCAAACTTGCCGAGGCACTGGGACAACCCAGAGGTCTTAGCGCTCCCCCCTCGGTAGTCGTACAGAAGTATGTTCCAGGAGAGGACCCCGACTTTTTTCTAGCCAACTTTGAGAGACTTGACCGCGCAGCTCTTTGGCCTGAAGATAGGTGGGGACAATATCTAGGACCACTTCTTTCTGGCGATCTTCAAGCTGCCTATCAGGCAGCCAATCCCCTTGGGACCACTCTTTATCCTGACATAAAAAGATGTATACTAGAACGTATGGGCATTGACGATGAGACTTATAGAATGCGACTTCGCCAAATAAGAGAAGGACCACAGGAAAACCCCAGAGCTTTATGCTATCGCATAAAAGACACTGCTGACAGATGGTTAAAACCCTTGACATCAACTAAAGAGGCCATACTTGAGAAAATCTACCTGGAACAATTCCTTAGTTCTTTACATCCCCCTATTCAAAGATGGGTGCGTCAGCATACAGATTTGACCCTAGAGAAAGCGGTAGAAGTAGCAGCCGCCTATTTTCGAGCCCAAGACTTACAAAAGGGGAAGGAGGATAGTGCCTGGCAGCCATCCGTTAGTCATTCAGGAAGACATCCCCGACCTCCTCATATATCCCGAAAGCCCGAGACGGTGACCGTAGTCCCCACTCCCATAGCCCCAGTACCTCAACCCCCTCCCTCCTCCCCCCCTGGGACCTCAATGCTTCCATTGTGGTGCCTTCGGACACATAGCACGAATATGTCCCCAAAACGAGGAACCTATGGAGTTGGATATGTGAGAACCTTGTATAGTCAGACAGGGAGAAACCCATCTCCATTTCAGACGCAAATCGCGGTCAATGGTGAACCCAGACAGGCCCTTATAGATACAGGGAGTCGACAAACCTTGATGAGGCCCCAAGCGGTACCTGGAGGACCCCCACCTACCACTGGGGCTGTTAATATCCAGTGTATTCATGGAGATTGCAAAACCTATCCCATGACTAATGTGGATATACAACATACACCCATCAAACAACCGGTAAATATGAAAGTAGGTCTTCTTCCTCACCTTCCAGAACCCGTGCTCCTAGGTACAGACTATCCCCACCTTCATAGCCTTCTACCTACTCACAGTACAGAACCGATAGATTGGATAGAAGAGGCCCCGTTCTTCCGTGAGATAGATCCCAGGTGGAAACAAGGGAAGGACAGGAAAAGTAAGCAGCAAAGAAGAAGGGAAAAAAAGAAAGGGAAACCCGCTCTACTCATTCAGTCAGATAACCCTATATGGGGTCACGATCAAAACTTCCACACCGCACACAGAGAAGATAACACCCTACAGGAAGCCTGGCGACAAGCAGCCGAAGAAGAAGACCCTCTACAAGTAGGTCCCCAGTTCTTTAAAAAACGGGGGCTGTTGTACCGAAAGGGGGGAAGATCTATGCCCGTCCAACTGTTAGTACCTCTTCCCTATAGGGAAAAAGTCCTTTTTTTAGCTCATAGTCATTTACTTGGTGGTCATTTTGGGGGGGACAAAACAGAGAAGGCTATACTGGAAAGGTTTTATTGGCCGGGTATATACCAAAAGGTCAGGAAATATTGTCGTGAATGTACAGTATGCCAAAAAACTAGCCACCATGATCCACCCCGCGTACCCCTGAAACCTTTACCTATTATTGATGTACCCTTTTCCAGGGTAGGAATGGACATTGTAGGGCCCCTTTTACCCTCACGTAATGGTTATCGCTATGTCTTGGTTCTAGTTGATTATGCCACCAGGTTCCCGGAAGCCATTCCCCTCAGACAACCCAATACAACCCAGATAGCTAAAGCCATGATCAACGTTTTTTCACGTGTAGGATTTCCTAAGGAAGTCATTACCGATCAGGGCACCCCTTTCACCTCCACGTTGATGAAGCAGGTGTGTCAACAGTTGAACATTAAGCAGATCCGAGCAGCCGCCTATCGCCCTCAAACCGACGGGTTGGTAGAACGTTATAATGCTACCCTAAAAACCACCCTTAGGAAACTACTAAATCTGGAAGTACGCAAGTGGGAGGATATGCTTCCATTTGCCCTGTTTGCCATACGGTGTGTACAGCAAAAGAGTTTAGGTTATTCCCCATTTGAACTATTGTACGGAAGGCCACCGCGTACCCTTCTAGATATGGGCCGAGAAGAATGGGAAGAAGAGGCTGATACGTCTAAACCGTTATTGGAGTATGTAACAAACCTTAAAACACACTTGAACCAAGTCCGAGAAATTGTAAAGACCAATCTAGAACAAGCACAAGAGAACCAAAAGATCCAGTACGATAAAGCAACCAAGGAGCGGTCCTTCCAAATAGGAGACCCGGTCCTAATACTACGTCCCACATCAGAACACAAACTCTTAAGTCAATGGCAGGGTCCCTTTAAAGTGGTTGATAAGGTAACACCCGTCACTTATAAAATAGAAATGGGTCCATCGGGAAGCCCCACACAAATATACCATATCAATCTATTTAAAAAATGGGATTGACCTAAACCAGTACTAGTCGCCGACCCATCCACCTCATTACTGGAACAAAGCATTGACACAGACCTCGCTGACCACCTTAGAGACCAGCTAAAAGAAGCTCTTCAACCAGTACAAAGCGTGTTTTCCCTGCTCCTAGGTAGAACTAACCTAGTAGAACATGAGATCCATACTACACCCGGGAAGACTGTTCGTCTACGGCCTTACCGAATCCCGGAGGCCAGGAGAAAAGCCATAGAACAAGAGGTGCTACAAATGTTAAAGTTAGACATCATCGAACCCTCCAAAAGCGAGTGGAGTTCCCCTATAGTACTTGTACCTAAGCCCGATGGGTCCATCCGCATCTGTATCGATTTTAGGGAGGTAAACAAACTATCACAGTTTGATGCATATCCCCTCCCTAGAGTCGATGAGATGGTAGAGAGACTCGGGAAGGCCGTATACATCAGTACCCTAGACCTCTGTAAGGGATACTGGCAGGTGCCCCTTAAGCCTCAGGACAGGGAAAAGACAGTCTTTTGAACCTCTACAGGCCTAAACCATTTTAAGGTATTACCATTCGGACTCCACGGAGCCCCAGCAACTTTTCAGAGGCTTATGAATACAATGTTGCAGAGGCACAGGCAATACACAGCAGCGTACGTGGATGACATAATCATCCATAGCGATTCTTGGGAAGAGCACCTCCAACACCCAAAAGTGGCAGTCCAAACCTTAGGAAACGGAGGCTTGACCATTAATCCCACCAAAAGCAGGTGAGCTGCCAGATCTGTGAAATTTCTAGGCTTTCTCCTGGGAGAAGGATGTATAAAACATCAGGAAGAAAAAGTAGCAGCCATCTCACAAGTTCCCTTCCCCAAAACAAAAAAAGACCTCAGAGCCTTCCTAGGTCTCCTAGGGTATTACAGACGGTTCATCCCCCACTGTTCCCAGATCGCTAGTCCTTTTACCGACCTATTGAAGAAAGCTATACCAACAGAAAAACATCTAAAAAGTCCATCTCCCGCAGAGCAGGCCTCATTCCAAGAACTAAAACATCTCATCACTTCCCAGCCCCTTCTTGTGAATCCTGATTACGAGAAACCTTTTATCCTACAGACGGATGCGTCCGATAATGGTATTGGGGCAGTTTTATCACAAACCTATGACCAACAACAAGAGAGACCCATTCTTTTTATCAGCAACAAACTATACCCCAGAGAAACCCGATATGCGGTGATCAAAAAAGAGGCACTAGCCATTAAATGGCCAGTGGAAGCGCTCCGTTATTATCTGGATGGTAGGAACTTCCTCCTTTACACAGATCATGCACCTCTTGAATGGCTGTCCCAGAACAAAGGTCACAACCCCACAATCTTACGGTGGTTCCTGGCTCTTCAACCATTCCAATTTACCGTCCACCACAGGAAAGGTAAAGAGCAAGCCAATGCAGACTTCCTTTCTAGATATCCTCAGGGACCTTTTCTTCTTAACAAGAAAGATAGGGTAGGGGGATGTGAGGAAGAGGAGCGGGTCCACAGGGGTAAACAGCTGGATGTTAACCAGGTTCCTTACAGTCCATATGCTGGTAGCAACGAAGCTGACATACCGATGAGTCTTTTCCCCGCCCCACAGTATGCTGCACCTGACCCGGAAGTCACTCCCCCGGAAGTGACGAGACACAAGGGCTTGACCAATCCCGTAGCGGCCCCGGAGGTCAAAGGAGGCAGAAAAAGCCGGAAGCAGGTGGAATCTGCGCGCCCATTGGAAGGAAGCTGGAGGCAGCGAAGACAGACGCCGAAAGGATCGAGGACGCCACTCCCCTTCGAGAGGATGCCGAAAGGAGCAAGGACGCCACTTCCCTTCGAGAAGACACCGAGGAGACTACCCCAGAAGACCCGGAGGGCCCCGACGTCTGGACCGAAGAGTGGTGGAGCCCGGGGGACACGCACAAGCTGCCACAACTCAGGAGAGTTGTGGCAGACAGCGGTATGTAATGGATGCCACAGGGTTAGTAAGGGAGTGGGGTGGGTGGATTCTTGGGAGACTGTTTTCCCTACCGGTGGCCCATAAGTATAATAAGAGGGGTTTCAAGAGAGCCCGCAAATCCCTGACGCATAAAAAGGCCACCCCGTTTTACCATATATAAGCAAACCCCCCCCCTTTCCCCTCACATCATTTTCCTTGCCAAGCTCGCACATGGTGTGGTGACGCTGTACACAAAACGCAGGACACAGCAGTGACCACTGTTTCTTTTGTTGTTTTTTTTTCTTTTCTGTGAGCGCTTTGGTTACCCCGGGGGCGAACCATACCAGACAGGGCACCAGGAGCTACAGGACGACCTGTCTAACCTTACTGCAGAGAAGCCCAGGGGAGACCACATTGAGGGACAAGTGTACGATACATCTAAGGACTGGCCTGTTTCCTACTATCCTTTGTCTGCCTGCAAATCATATCCTGCTTACTTTTATTCTCTCTTATTTACGGTGTATTAACTGTCATCAATAAAACCCTGCACTATTCAACCTCTACGGCCTCCTCGCTTCTGTTTCCAACCGTCCCTCCGACAACCACCTGTGGAATGCCTCCTTGATGTAAAGTAGTGCATAGTGCTACTTTCTGTTACTCTAGGGATACTGTCAAATGCAATTCAGAATTTGTACTGGAATGCAAGCTTCAACCAACATTTCAGACCATGCAAACCTGGCATAAAGTGTTAGTAAATCCGCCCAATAAATGCCATAATGATTTCCAGAGGAGCCCTTTTTAGCAACCTTAGAATAGCAACAGATTGATGGGAAAAATCAATAAGGTTCTACACCTATGTCTTTCAATTTGCAAGAAGCGCTTTAATGCCTTCAATGAGCAATATGAGGATTAATTATGAACTCCAAGAAACAAAATGATCTCTCTGACAAAAACAATAACCCACTAAGCTATCCACATACGATTACTAATCTGTGATCGGCTTGTCCCAGGTTGTGCTTTGCAGCTGGAACATAAATTGTCTATGCTACTATGTCCTGAGTCAAAACTGTGACTAGGCAGATTGTAGCTCTCACCCCCAGTGCATTAACCAACAAAGATATCATGCTGTTGTAATTGTCCCCTGAACAATACCATGCACACAAAGATCCCTATAGGCTGCTCTTACCTTGGTTCAGCCTGTCATGCAGAGCGCACTCCTTTGACCGAGGTGCCTAGTGTGCTACGGTCACGCTGCCCTAAATCTGGCAATGCCATAGGAACCACATGAAGTGGTAGTGACAGCATCCTGTGCTTTGTGAATTTCTACTCATAACCAGTCATTTTTTCTGTATCAGAAAAATAGTGCAGGATACTGACCTTACTAGTGTAAAGTTCTGGTTCAGTTTGACACCCAGACTCTGGCACTGACATTCAATGTGCATGTCTAGTACATAACTATATATGATAGATGTGTAGCAAGTAGCACTCCATGTGTGGAGAAAGTCTGGGTGCTGTGACCAGTGGGATGCCTTTTGGATGGCCTTGTTTTAGCATCACACATGATGGAGAGTAGATACAACTTTCCCTAAACTGAGAAAGGTCATTTGCTAGATGGTAGGAGTGATGAGTTGGTCAGTTGCTTCTTTTGTTCAAGGTGACGATGCTTATAAGCATGGACTGTCCTTTTAACTGTGCCGAGTGGCTGCTTTAAGGAGACTGTTGACAGACAAGTACAGAGATCTCACACTTCATTGTACCCTTGGTTTGGATAGTCATGATTGAAGCCAGTACCACTGTTACCTGCTGTGGGAGATATCACCTTGCACAAAGGCTATGTCTGAGACAGAAAATGACATTTGAAAGAGAACCACCCAAATAAGTTCTGAAACCTTAGACAATGGCTCCACATCCCTTGTCTGTAAAATGATTAATCAATAGGACACAAGACTGGGGCAAACAAAATGTCTGTTTATTCACACTTATTTCCTACACTATTTGAAAAGAAGTCAATGAATAAAATATCTCTCTTGGTTTCTTTTGTTCTATGTTTGATTTACTTGGTAGATTCCTTCAAATTTTAATGACATTCAGTTATAGTTAGTCCCATTTCTTTCCTTGTAAGGAAGACATTATCAATGAGTTGACCATATTGTGGGAGTTAATTGACACCCCCAGATCCTTCCCCCCTTAGCCTACACTCAGGAAATGTTTGTGTGTCCTGAAAGAAAAGAGGTAAAGTTCATATCTGGCATGTAGCCTGAATTTCTTCAAGCTGCCATCTTTTTCTCTCTCCTTTATATAGAGTGGAATTCAAAGAGGATCAGAGAAGACCCAAAACTTCTGATTCCCTACTGATGGAGTGCCAGCTTGAGGGAGTATCCTTAATATCTGTAGGATTCTGATTAAGCGATTAGCTGAAAGAGCAGCTCCTAACTACGCCGCCTATAAAAACCTGGTTCCTTCCCCTTCTCTTCTGTTGTCCTGACATCACTGGTGAATGGCTCCAGGTTCAATTGAAGAATACCACAATCTTCTAAGTCATGCCTTTTGTAGCATGGAATAGAGTTGGGGTCAATTCCTTCTTAAACCTTCAATCACTGTCATCCCGCTCACTGTAGTCAGTCGCAACAATTCAGTTCTGGGTTTTTTCACCAAAGCCAGCAGCAGTGTCTGCTCTGGGATCCCAGTGTAACAGTGCAATCTACCTGATATATGTCACCCCTGTTTAGCTTTTACCATGTAACACTCTCACTGGGTAGGACCTCCTTTGAAACTTATCAGAGGGGCACAAACCACCTCTATTTGTTCAAATTCCAAGATCCTCATGACCAAGGAAGGTAGTGCTCTGCAGGACACTCAAAAAGTTGTTGTGTGACCTGGGCTGCTTTCTGCATGACACCCAGTTTCTCTAAGATGAAGGGACATCACCTGAAGTCTGCACTTTCTGCTGGAGGAGCTGATGGTCTGCAGAGTACCTAGAAAGCAGCCTGCCTTCTCAGAGAGGAAAGTAGAGTACCTGGCCCAGTAGGAGAACGCACTGTCCAGGAGAAAGAAATACATCATTTTCTCCGAGTGAGAAACATCAGAAGAACTGACTGTCAGTGGGTGTGAAGCCATGGTCGAGCCTTGCAGTGAGGGCTCTCCTGGTTTTCCTGAGTGGTGTCTGTAGTGAACTGCTCCAAGACATTCACTAAAGAGCAACACTGTATCATTCGGCATCCATATCATGCGCTACAAGACTGGGCCACCAGTCCTTTACAGTGGGACTGCCACACATGTGGTGCCATTGCAGCCACTGATGTGTAAGCCCTGATTCATCCTGGGAGGCCCAATTTCTGAAGACGAACACCTTCTGGAAATCTGGCCCAGGCATGCTTGAGACTGAAAACCTATCTGTGTCCAGTCTGGAAGGCTATACCTGCCAAAGAATAGTGCCTGTGATTCACGCCTGCCCAGTTAATACTTGCCCAGCTGTCCATGTGCCAAACATGATGCCTCCCCAGATGCATCAAGTTATTGCTGCAGGAGTAGGCCCAAACCATGCACACACCAATGCCATAGTAGCCATATCTCTACCAAATTAGTAAAATGGGGCATAGCCATGAAAAGACAGAGTGAAAGCACAAAGGTAAATCTTCTGTTAAAGCTGTAGACTTTGCCCCTGTTAACTTGTAACAGCACGAATCTTCTGAACTGATCTATGCATTAGCCAGTCAATCAATGACTATGCCCATAGGTCTTATGAGGGACTGTAGATATAAGGAGAACTCCTAAAATGGAAGAGGTGTATCACCTCACTGGGAGTTATAGATGACATAACAACATGGTATCTGTATTCCTATTAAAACTGCAATATTTCATTATGCTGTGAGCTTAAAGTACTTTCTCTTTATTAAAATAAGCACTGACTGAATAATATATCAGTATGTCTACTGGTTGACCGTTAAGATCTAAGTGTTCTCTGGGATCTTTCTTTGGAACACAGTGCCTCGATGACCACGATTCTTCATGAGGTGCCCTAGGGACACCTCTCTAATCACTTGGTATTCAGGACTGGTCCTGACCCAACGGCACACTTTGGCAGTGCCACAGTTTCACAGTCCACTTGTGTGTCATACAGGCCTAACCAGCAGTTGCTCATCCCAGGTTTAGACTGGCCTACCACACTGGCACATCACTCTAGTTGCCTTGGTAGCAACAATACAGAAAAAAATATCACAGTGCTCTGCCCAGCAGTACTGGAATTCCTTCAGTGCACTTGGTTAACATGTATCTGTTGGGTGAACCCCACACCAGGTTTATTACAGCAGTACCTGCTAAGATCTGCCCCTCCTCACTGCTGTTGCTTATTACCCTCACTTGAGACATCCAGAGCTGTCCAGTTATCCCTCTTGTAGATCGGACTACAGGTGACATTCCCCCTGATCTGGGCAGTTGGCTGTCACTGCAACATCAACCTTTGCCTGCACTCAGCTATTCTGACCCTTCCTCAAAGAGATCAGGAAGCGAGACAAACATCTGTGCCCCTTCAAAGGACTCCTTTCACAACCAAAATATTCTGCAGACTCTTACCTAATGGCAGGTGAAGTCAGAATCCTTTTATAGCCCAATATATCAGAAAGGGCCTGTCAAGGATGGATGTGTGAAAGGATGAATACATGGAGATATTGATGGATCATTGCATGAAAGTATGTGTGAATATATGAAAGGGTGAAAGGATGCTTAATGAATGGATGGAAAGGTGAAATGATGGACAAATGAGTAGATGGCCACATAGAATAGAAAAAGGTGGATGGAAGAAGGATAAATGGGATGGATGGATATAAGCAACAGTTTTACTTGCTTCTCATACTTGGTGTGATTAGTGGTATGGTTCAGGTGGGGGGGTATTTATATTTTCTGGCTACTACCTTGTGTATCACCTGTGCACAGATAATTCATGAAGCTCCTCCTCGAACCAAGGGAACAGGGCATGTAAACCAAATTTAACCCAAAACATTTAAATATTACTGTTATAATCTAAATCCTTTATTTTGTTGATTTACATATGTGCATTAAAAATCAATTCATGATTTTACAGTGAAAACAATTGGTCGATATGCATAGGTTTAATGGCCAATGAGTTTGACCTGGTTTCATATTCTTCCTTGTCACTGTGGTGCATGTATTTGTGTTTGTTTTTATGGTGTAATCAACAAAATAGAAGATTTGCAAATCAACAAAATGTAAACCAACAAAATAGTAGAGTCTGATTATAACAGTAATGCATTTATAATATTTTTTTATATATGATATCTATCTTTTTTCGCAGTGTTCATATAATTGATTAAAAGGTAAAAATAAAGCATGGGTGCGTGGAAGTGAATTTATGTAGGTAGTACAGATTTTCACATGGGGGAGCATCTCTTTAGATACATTTTTGTACGACACACTACCATTCGAAGCAGTCACTTACATGTATAACGGACGGAATGACAGTGTCCAGCATACCGGTTCACCATGAGTAGCGGATGTTTTTAGATGAATGGGCCATTAGGCAAGTATTAATGTTTAATAGGTAAAAAACGTGTTACTACAATTGACTAACACAGTATTCTGCCAACACCGATGCAGAACAAGCTACTTAAACAATCCTTGTCAAAGACCGGGCCTAGGTCAATGCGCGCACATGGCGATAGTATTTGGCATAACCAAGAACCAAAAACCAGGATCAAAGGAATACGCAGCTTGCACACATAGGGTAGGGGTCTCAAACGTATATCATGCAAGAGACTACTGACCCTCCTCATTACAACCGTAAAACAGACCATGGGGGTAGAGCTGTAGGTCCAGCAAACTAAATATCCACCAAGTAATATTTAGGGACAACTTAACTTTTCTTTGAATATACATTTCCTGAAGTAGTTTTGTTAGCCATAATGTTTGTCAACTTGAACAATTCGCCACCTCTCACTGCGCAAAATGTTTAATGGATTGTCTCAGAGGCACTGGATACTAAAGCTGTTTTTTTAGTCAATAGTGATTTCCTTTTCATGAGTCAGAGATCAAGAAGATGGCTGGCTACCAGACCAGGATGCTTCCTGGGGATGCCAGGGAATGATAAAATGTCACAATGAAGAGAAAACTCTTGAGTCCTCTCCATAGCCTAGGGTTATGTGCTTTAAATGGTTGTTTTCACATGGATTAACCAATTAGGTTTCCTTACATTTACAGAAATTGAGGGGCTGTTTTTGGTTACTCTTTAGCTTTCTCTCATATTGTCTCTACCATTTCATGTAAAATGTACTGCATTGACTATAAAAGGCATTTCAGCAAACTATTGCAACAGTTGATTCAACTGAAATATGAGGCAACAAAGAGAGAGCCATGACAAGAACAGTCAGAAAATGTAAATTTGGTTCTACAAAGCACCAGTATGTTATGTTATGTTAATAGATTTGTAAAGCGCATGGCTGCTCCAGGCCAGGGGCATCCCAGTGCTAGTTCCAAGACAAACTTTGGAAGGAGAGACAAGGCTGAGAATTAGGCCAAGAATAACCAGGTTGTCACTGACTTTCTAAATGCCAAGTGATTCTGGATGCACCTGATGGTCACCGGGAGAGCGTTCCAAAGGGCTGGCACCTTAGCACGGAATGAACTCTCTCCCACTCTTGCTCTTCTGACACAAGGAACACAAGCTATATATAGATCTGCTGAACACAGCTCATGTTGAGGGACATATGGATATAATAAATTGGATAGAATAGGGGGCGACTGGGAAATAAGGATTCTATGTGCAATGCACATTGTCGTGAAGTGGATTCTCTTATCCACCGGGAGCCAGTGCAACTTGTGGATGAATTTGGAGACTGGACAGAGTTTAGGGAGTGTGCATAGAGTTCGCATCACAACATTTTGAGCCATCTGAAGTCTTCTAATCACCGTCTTATTAGTGCCCAGACACAAGGTGAAGCAGTAGTCCAGTCCTGAAAGTATAGTGGACTGGATAATGACCTGGCGTGTCTGTGAGTCAAAGAATTCAAGCAAAGGTTTTAGCCCTCGTAAAAGTTTGAAACAGACAACCACCACTGATTTTGTCTGAGTTTCACAGGTCAATGCACTATCGACCCAAACACCCAGGACCTTTACTGCCTTCTTGGGCAGGGGCAGTGACCCTAACCAGGTGGGCCGCCATTGATCACCCCATAGATGAATATCTCTTCCTAAAAGAAAAATGTCAGATTTGTTCGTATTTAACTGCAAACAGTTGGCTGATATCCAATCTGCAACAGCCATCATGTCATCATGAAATTTGATCAGATTCTGATTAGAGTTGTTGGAGAAGATCACGAGTTGAGTATCATCAGCATTGGATAGGATACTAATGAAAGCCCCCTAGCTTTTGCCACCACTGCAAGAGGTTTTATATCAATATTAAATAGCGTGGGGCTCAGAGCAGATCCCTGGGGAACTCTATGACGTATGGTATGCACCTGAGAGCAATATGGGGAAGAGGCAACCTGAAATGATCGCTCGGAAATTAAAGAGATGAACCAGGTTAGGGCGGCACCTCCAATACCTATCTCCTGTAAGCGCCGCAACAGGATCTCATGCAATACAGTGTCTTACGAGGTACTTAGATCGAGTAGGATGAGAGCAGAGGAGTTGCCTTTATCTTGGGAGCCCCACAAATGTTCATTAACTGTCAGCAGGGCGGATTCGGTGCTGTGGTCTAAAACCATTCTGAGAAGAATCCAGAATTTCATTGGATTCCACGAATTTGATTCAAATAGAATTGATGTGGGATTCAGCAGTTTTAGCAAGGAGGGAATAAAGGGAGATGGGCCGAAAACTTTCTGGTTTATATACCTCCAGAGCAGTTTTTTCAGCAGAGGGATTACTTTAGCACGTTTCCATGAGGTGGGAAATGACACCATTGACAGAGAAAGGTTTATCAGCTCACAACAGACAGTTAGATGTTCTTGGAATTTCTGGAACTGGTCAGGTTTGAGTGGGTCGGCTGGTGAGCCTGCTTTAATTTCACTGCTGAAAGTGCATAGTTCGGCATAAGATAACAGGGGGAAAAAGTGTAGATATGGGCCGGGAGACCTGACCTGCCCCTCTGGACTTAAATAGCCACTAGTGGTGGAAATATTTTTCTACCTTAAAATGAAGTAATTTGCCAGATCTTCGCACTGAGTATTCGAGGTGATGGTAGGTTCTATCACCAAAGCGGGTTTCCTCAGGTCATTTAGAAAAGATAAAATACTTTTGCCAGGGTTGCTGCTAGTTTTAATTTTATATGCAAAATGATCGGCCCTGGACATCCAAATGAGTGTATGGTAAACCTTAATGGCTGATCGATATTGAATTTTTGGGACCGGGTCATAGGAGCGCCTTCAGACACGTTCCAAGACGTAGCAGTTTTTTTCGTAAGGCTCAGCGTCTCATTAAACCATGGACTGGTCTGTGTTCTTTTGCTATAGGTAAGTTTGGCGGGGATGCACCTATCAAGGGCATGCGTAAGCCATTCATGGAAAGACTGTTTGCTACCTCTTTATTGGGAGGCAGTTAGGGCATCTGAGTTAGAAGGAAGTCTCGGAAATAATCGGCATCCAGCTTATGCCAGGGGCGTTTCAAAGTCAGATAATAGCAGAGACTTGATTTTGGGACTTTACAATGAAGCATCATAGAGATAAAAAAAATGGTCCGACCAAGCCATAGGGAGAGGGGAGTGAACTGTCAGCAAGGGTATATTCGAGAACACAGGGTCTAAAAGGTGCCCTGCTAAGTGCATAACACCTGGGACGTATTGCACCAACTGGCAAGCTGCAAGATCATCTAAGAAATTAGAATCTAACTATCTTGACAAGCATCCAGGTGAAGATTGAGATCACCCACAATAATAAAATTGGCAGTCTTAGTAGCCAGTATGGTGGCTAGGTTGAGCAAAGCTTCCCTAAATGCTTTAGAGGGACCAGGAGGCTGGTAGATTAGAAGCCCTGAAAGGGTAAAATTGCAGTTGAGTGTGATTGTAAAAAGAGCATTTTCACAATCAGGAATAGTGTCCATTGTGAGACTACGTGAGTAGCTTACTTTACAAATTACTGCGATGCCTCCCCTACTGCCTACTCTATGATACTTATTCATGGTGTAGCCTTGAGAACGAGCCAACACCGGCTCCACTAGAGTGTGCAGGGTGAGCCAGGTCTCCGTTTGAAAGTAACATACGCGGCCTCATCTTGTGTCAGGTCAAACACTTCTGCATAGTGTTACCATTGAGTGGCAGTTTAAACTAAGGAATTTAAACTCTGAGGTGTGGGGGGAGGCACAATAGTAAAGCCCCTCACTTGTCTTGAAATCGCACTGTTTACATTGAAAAGGGCGTCTCGCTGAGACCCAGGCATGATCATTACAGTATGTTCAAGATATCAGGGCTTTAAGGCTATCCAACAAAATTTCCATTTGGAATGCCAATTAATCCTTTTTTAGAAGAAATGGGAAGCTTCAGACCTAATATATAAACTGAAAGATTCCAAAAGATTAAAGGAATTTATCAATGGTTTAGATAAAAACATCAAAATGAAAGGTAACACTGTTGCCTAAGAAGCCAGGAAAGTCTATTTAAAATCAATGTTTTTCCTTCTGTAAAATGTAGATTTTTGGACTTGTATAGGCAATTGCAGCAGTGCTACAGTGGTGTAACACAACAGAAAACGTCTCAATGATGATAAAATGTAGACAAATGGAGGGTACTTCTGGCCCCAATCATTTACCACTGTCTCTGTTGTTTAAGCATGATATTCTGTAAGGGTTTATGACTGACTCATGTTTGTTGGCCTTCCTTTGTATGATTCCTTATTATGTGCCCGGGCTAGGCCCAAGTAACGAAGCTGGACAGTTGCTTACATTGTCCTAATTTTGCACAATAGCATATCTGCTGTGACCTTTTACACATATTTGCGTGCGTGACAATGTTGGATTAGTTTCTCTGAAACTACTTCTGTTTACAAATCTAGCTTTGCATAACATTATCACCATGCAATGAACATCATGTACTAGGCCTTTTAACGCACAATGTACAAATGTCGTTTTATTGTCATCCATGCGGTGACAGGGCTATCTACATATCCATAACTAATAGCTAATCTATCTGTACATCACAAGGATGCTTTCTATTATAAATAATGAGCATCCCAAAAGATTAGCAGAGGCAGAGGAGGCACTTCAGCTGACATCGAGGGTCCCTACATGCTGAGATTTCACCACGCAGCGGTCTGTCATCTCCACGACGGGGTGTCCAGTTCATGACCAAGACAGCTCCTACAGTCTCTCTGCCAGGTTGTGCATTTGGATCGTCCCTTGGGGGGATTATTGGCTCCACAGCTACACACTCTCGGTACACGCAGAGTAGGGCTTGCATAGTTGGAGTACACATGATTTCCCAATTTCCTCCTAGCTACAGTTGCAGTCTTCTTGCCTACTATAGGGCAAACCAGAATGTGTGCAATTTGCACAGTGGCTGGTTTGTGTAGAGTAGGCATCATACATTTAAAGTGACAGATGTAGTAGGGCCTTCACCAATCCCTCCTAGTTGGTGATCTGCTTCTGCCAGCTGAGCTTGGTCTCAAAATATTTTCTCTATTAGGAAGCCCGTGGCAGGTTTAGAAAATTGAAGCTTATAATGGGGTCAGGCTCAAGTTGCGCAGTCATTACTACACCTTCTCCACCTCCAGACACTTCCTTCCAATCAGAAACATTTCACTCTGTTTGTATCTGCCTGTTAATATAATGAACGTACAGGCAGCACAACAGGAAAGAAGCAGCTATTTCAGTGGATCCATGGTGTCTGTTGGTCCAGGTGCCACTGTACCAGCCAACAATTTGGTAGCAACACCACCGGTGGACCCTAAAGTCAATATTGTCACACTATCTTGCCTGGCAGAAAGATGTTGCTACAGCAGACGCTCTTTCCCTCAGCAATATATATCTGGGGGGAAGGGGACTAGACTTCTCTTGCATTCTTCCACCCAAGGTGATATTGGGGAGTTTATGAGTAGAGGCATCTTCAGTTTGCATTAGCTGCAAGACAATTTCAAATAAGCCCTCTTCAGGACTTCCATGGCAGTCCAGAATTCTGAATCCCAAAGAACAACCTCACCAGGCAAAAAAATCAAGTAGGTCATGCTTTGAGCTTTTAGTCACTCAGGAAACCTGTTCAGCGGACCCTTTTGGAAAGCCTATCTGACTTTGGGGCAATGTGCTCAGATACAGCCTGAAGCCTTGGGCTTGCTGGAGGATTCAGAGCTCCAAAAATACATAAAAGTCTGAACAATGAAATCTTCAATGGGTGAAGGGCAAAACATTTCTGGACAATCAGCTGCCTTCTCTGGCAGCGAAATTCGACCTTTAGCCCCTCTGGTCTTTTTCTTCTAAAAACAACGGTTTCAGTCGGACCTCATGCAATGGCTATCTCACTTTGACAGAACGACCTCTGCTGTAGTCTGCAGCCTTGCCCTGCCAAAAGGGTTTCAGCTTTGTTAGTCCTGACAGCCTTAGCATGGTCTTCCCCCAATCTTTTTGCCTCCCTTCTCCACTTTTTCTGACATTGGCTTTGCTGGGCTTAGGACTATGAACACTTTACCTCTGATACCCAGTACTAAAGTGCATGTACTCTCTCCCAAAGCATGGTAATATTGACTCATCCCCAATTGGCATATTACATTTACTTATAAATCCCTAGTAAAGTGAACTACATGTGCCCAGAGCCTGTAATTTAAATGTTACTAGTGGGTCTGCAGCACTTGTTGTGCCACCCACTGAAGTAGCCCTCTAACCATATCTCAGGCCTGCAATTGCAGAACCTGTATGTGCTGTTTAAACTGCCATTTCAACTTGGAAAAATAAACCTTTTGTTCTGCCCAAACCTTACTTTTTAGGTCGAGCCTAGCATTGCAGCGCATGGGCTGCTCCATCTGCGAGGCATATTGTAGTAGAGACAGATGTGGAAGTGCCGTGGAAGCTCCGCCCATATTTTTCATTTGCTGGTGTCATTGTCCATGGTAAATTCTGGCTTCCAATTAATAATGAGGCTTCTTAGTCTCTCCTTGTTACCGCCCTGTCTCCTTTTGTGACTGACCATCAGGACTGGATCTTTTACTTGCGGTGTTACATGGTCTCCCCCCACCCCGCGAGTGCTGTGTGGGGCTGCAGCTCTTGTTAAAGTGAAAGCGTTATTCAAATATAAACAAGCGGCTACCTTTGCGCAATGGCGACAGCTTGTTCTCCAGTGAAACTAAGTTCTGGATCTAAGCGATGGGTTGAGGTAAAAATAGCCCTACCATAGCACTCCTTCGCAAAACCAAGGAAGGCAGCCAGACGACACTTAATCTTCTATTAACAACACCCAGGCAGGGGAGTGTGTGCTGGGCGCATACTTGTCAGCATTAGAAAGGTAAATGGCGGAGAGCAGATGAAAGTAAGGGAAGAGCGATTCACTTTGAACTGCTATGACATCAGTGGCGTGACGGAGGTGCAGTCCCGGTGATGTCACTCGCTGTCTCCCAGACGCTCGCTTAGGTGCATATGATCTTGCACTGTTATCTACTGGCCTGACATCATGGTTCGATGCACTGAGACTCCCTTCTGGTGGTCCAAAGCTGCTTCTTTTGGAATGGCACGTGGGCTGAGTGGGTTCTCGTGTTAAGGTGTGCCAGCGGCTCAAAGCGTCTACCACCGTGCAAGGGCAATCGCGCAGTTATTAAGCCCCCCTCACACCACCTTTAATCAAGTGTTGCTGTGTTCTCTTTTCAGTCCTCCTTTCAGCACTGGTGACACTCATTAGGCTCTAACAGCAGATGGCTTGATATTGTAAAGCGCGTTAGTGATCTGACGTCATAGTCAGATGGAGTGAGGACAATTTTCGTCCGTGTTTAATGCTGTGATGTTAGTTAGTGTAGGTGTTGTAAAGATTTGCAGAACTAAGAGTCAGTGAGCGTTTCCACTAAATTCTGTTACCACACGACAGTTTCAATGAAGTTGTCACTTGAGCTCTGACTTTACACCAGAATACTCAGTTAACACTGTCTCTGACTTCACAGGGTAGTTTACGTGAGGATACTCAGTCAACACTTGCGTCACGGGGAAGTTTCATTCTTGATATTGAGTGAGCTTTGATGCCACATTACAGTTTTAGTAGAGATGCCACAGGATAGTGTTTATTGACACTTAGAGTGTGCTCTGATGTTGACGTCACAGGGCTCACTTAGTAAGGGTTTCTTGTGCCTTGTGATTTCAGGCCGCAGTTTCAGTAAGGATATCCAGGGAGCTCTGGTCTTTGTGCCATTTCGTTTCACAGTGCTCTCAGTAAGGCTATCCAGTGAGCTCTGGTCACTGTGCGAGCTATCCTGTGAGCTCCGGTTACTGTACTGTTTCGTGTCACAGTGTTCTCAGTGAGGCTATCCAGTGAGCTCTGGTCACTGTGCGATTTCATATCACAGTGCTCTGTGAGGCTATCCAGTGAGCTCTGGTCACTGTGTCATTTTGTGTCACAGTGCTTTCAGTGAAGATATCCAGTGAGCTCTGGCCACTGTGCCATTTCATTGTGCTTTCAGTGAGGCTACCAATGAGCTCTGGTCACTGTGCCATTTCGTGTCACAGTCCTCTCAGTGAGGGTATCCAGTGAGCTCTGGTCACATTGCTCTTTTAGTGAGGGTATCCAGTGAGCTCCAGTCACTGTACCTTTCCATGCCACAGTGCTCTCAGTGAGGCTATCAAATGAGCTCTGTTCACTGTTCCATCGCAGTCCTCTTTCAGTGAGGCTATCCAGTGAGCTCTGGTCACTGTGCCATTTCGTGCCACAGTGCTCTCAGTGAGGCTATCTAGTGAACTCTGGTCACTGTGCCATTTTGTGTCACAGCACTCTCACTGAGGGTTTTCAGTGAGCCCTAGTCACTGTACCATTCCATGTCAGTGAGGCTATACAGTAAGCTCTGGTGACTGTTTCATCACAGTCTCCTATCAGTGATTGTATCCAGTGAGCTCCGGTCACTGTGATATTTCGTGCTACAGTACTCTCAGCGAGGCTATCCAGTGAGCTCTTATCACTGTGCCATTTTGTGTAAAGTACTCTCTGTGAGGATATTCGTGTCACAGTGAGGCTATCCAGTGAGCTCTTGTCACTGTGCGATTTCATATCACAGTGCTCTCAGTGAAGCTATCCAGTGAGCTCTGGTCACTGTGCCATTTCATTGTGCTTTCAGTGAGGCTATCCGGTGAGCTCTGGTCACTGTTCCACCGCAGTCCTCTTTCAGTGCGGGTATCCAGTGAGCTCTGGTCAATGTGCCATTTCGTGTCACAGTGCTCTCAGTGAGGGTATCCAGTGAGCTCTGACCACTGTCCCATCTCAGTCTTCTTTTGGTGAGGCTATCCAGTGAGCTCTGGTCACTGTGCCATTTCATCTCACAGTGCTCTCAGTGTGGGTTTTCAGTGAGTTCTGGCCACTTTGCGATTTGATGTCATAGTGATCTTAGCGAGGCTATCAAGTGAGCTCTGGTCACTGTCCAATCTCAGTCTTCTTTCAGTGAGGCTATCCAGTGAGAACTGTCCACGGTTCCATCTCTGTCTTCTTTCAGTGAGGGTATCCAGAGAGCTCTGGTAACTGTGCCATTTCATCTCACAGTGCTCTCAGTGAGGGTTTTCAGTGAGTTCTGGTCATTTTGCCATTTCATGTCACAGTGTTCTCAGCTAGGCTATCCAGTGAGCTCTGGTCGCTGTGCCATCTCAGTCTTCTTTCAGTGAGGCTATCCAATGAGCTCTGGCCACTCTCACATCTCTGTCTTCTTTCAGTGAGTGTGGGAGCCGGCCTCGTGGCGTGGTCCTGTTCCCCCTCGCTAAGCCGCACGAGGTCCCATGCACCTCGGGGCTCCTCCATTTTGGATTAAACGTCACTCCACGTGACCACCTGCGTGACCCCGCTTCACCCGGCCTCTGTCCCAGCGAGGCCCGACATCGAGGTGCCAACCCCTAGCCCGGGGGATACCACGTGAACCCTTCCCACTCCCGGCGGAGGGCAGTATCGATGGGACCCCCAACCGTCCTTCCACACCTAGGTGCGATCACCTCACAGCTCTCTGGGGCCTGGCGCCTCTCCTGCTGGGCGTCTGGCCGCTCCCTACCCGGCCTCTCCGCCCCCTCCGGGCGCAAGGGTCCGGACATCAAAGGGCTCCAGTCCTATATCTGGGGCAACCCGACAACAGGACAACAGTTGTATCCCGGAGTCAAGAGCCCTGCTGATCGGATCGCGGCTGACCCTACGGAAGAAGACTCATCCTGAAACCACACTCTGAGCCCTGCTGACGACGTTGCGGCTCCCCCGTGCTTGTAGACCTTCACGAACCTTTGGGGCCCTGCTGACGCTGTCGCGGCCTGACCTTGTTGAACCTCATTATCAGAGCCCAGCTGACCTCGTCGCGGCTCGACCGAAGCGGACCTACCACCGGAGCCCTGCTGAAAGTGTCGCGGCTCGACCCAAGCGGAACTACCACCCGAGCCTTGCAGACGCCGTCGCGGCTCCCCACGTCCGAGCCGCTCCGAGACCAGCACTCAAGGTCTGGCGCAGAGCCCTCCCGTACCTGTTTGGTACTAAGACTGTCCCGCTACCCTATCCCTCTAACAGACATTGAGACTCTTACTGGATCCCTCGATCCCACTGTAAATATTGAAACGTGCTACTTCTGATAAAGAACTAAGTCAAGCAACTGATATTGAGTCCTGTGTGGTGGTGTTACTGGGCCTAGTACGATTATAGGAGAAAGACCTCCCCGAAGGGGGCTTCTCAGCGGCGCTCGGCTATAACTGTGCGGTAGGAAGGTGCGCCGGACTAGTCTCCCCGACTCCCCGGTGGTCCTCCCTCCAACATTTGGTGGCCAGCGACGGGATCCGAGCCAGACGCAATCGTACAGGCGAGTAACGCACCCACTACCTAACCAGACGGAAAAAGAAAAGGGAACCATGGAAGGCCAAGAGGCAACCGTGGCCGCAACCTTCCAGCCGGAAAGGTTGGAAGAATACACCCACAAAGAACTGAAACAATTCTGCAAGGACAAAGGGATCCCAACCACAGGGTTGGGCACCAAGGAAGAAATGCAGAAAGCCCTGAAAGCCTGGACAGAACCCGAGACCACTCCGCCCCGAGCCGAAGGGACCTCGGCCCGGGACGGAAATCTGCCGACCCCAACCCCGACAGACGGGGGGCGAACCGTCCCAGAAACCAGCCTTTCCCACAAAGAAATGCGAGAACAGGAGAGGGTCCGGACACACGAAATGGACCTCGCCCGACTCCGGCTGGACGGTGAGCTCCTACTGGCAGAGAAGAAAATAGCCTTGGAACAACTACGGCTGCAAGAGGAAATCGAGGAAAAGAAGCGGCATCGGGAACTAGAGGAGAGACGGCTAACCCTCGAGCACGAGAGGAGCCTCAAGGAACTTGAACTAAAATCTAAAACGGGGGAGACCAGCACCCCCAGAGCCCGGGACGCTCTGCCACTGACCGAGCCAAAGGTTCACATCCCCAAGGATGTCGTCAAGGAGTACTTTAAAAATGACGACATCCAGCAATGGTTCCGAGCATACGAAGTAGCCATGACCTCCCATCGGGTACCCCGGAAGGATTGGGGTGTCGGCCTATGGGGGAGGTTCCTCAGCGAGGGCCGGGATACCCTGCTGCAACTCCCCGACGCGGTGATGACATCATACGACCACATGAAAGAAGCCCTACTCACACGCTACGGACTATCAGCCGAGATGTACCGGCAGCGCTTCCGGGAATGCAAGAAGCTCCCCGGTACCACGTGGGTCGAATACGTGGACTTCTTTAGCCGAGCATTAGAAGGATGGATAAAAGGAAGCAAGGTCTCCTCATACAATGAACTGTTCAACCTCATTGTCTGGGAGCACCTCGCCAACAACTGCTTTGTTGAACTAAGGCAACACCTCCTGGACAGTAAACTGACCGAGCCCCGGAAGCTCGCCGCCGAAGCAGACTGATGGGTCAACACCCGGGTCCCCCGGAACCCAGTGGGGGACTACCAACGGAGTACCACGGGACCTCCCCGCCAGCGAGGCGGAGGAGGGGGGTCCCACCGCAGTCGAGAATTCCCGGCCGGGCCGCCCAGAAGCCCGCCAGGAGGCCAAGCCACCAACCACACGTCCCCGACCCTGGGTCGAAGGGGGGCCCCTATCGCATGGCCTGGACCACGACCAACAGTGACCTGCTTCGGCTGCCAGCAGACCGGCCACTATGCGAGCGACCCGGCCTGCCCCGTGAACCGACGGAACGGGACCGCTGGGCCCCCTCCCCGGCAAATAGCCGCCGCAGCCCTGGGGGAGGGAGAAGACGAGGAGGAGAACCACGACGACGGGTCCCCCGAGTGGGAACCAGCTGCCATGTCGCTTGTATGCCTGTGCTCCCGAGAAATGGTACCCCGAGCTGCCATCCCAAGCAACACCCAGAAGTACCAACAGTGGGTCACCATCAACGGACGACGGGCTGAGGCCCTCCGGGACACTGGGGCCAGTGTGACCGCTGTCCGCTGCCACCTAGTGACCCCCGAACAAATCCTGCCGCATGTCCTATGCCCTGTCCGGACCGCGGACAACACCGAGAGCATGTGCCGGATGGCCAGGATCCCCTTCGAGTGGGGAGGAGTGTCCGGCACCCTAAAAGTAACTGTCCGCGACGACGCCCCAGTAGACTGCCTCCTGGGGAATGACCTAGAGAGCTTCCCCTGGGCCCAGGTGGAACGCCGAGAGCATCTGGGGATGCTAGGACTGCCCGAGTGGGCTTGCGCCACCACCCGGTCCATGACCGCCCAACCAGCCGCTGCCACGGCCCCCGGCAAGCCGACGGGCCCCGAACTATCACCCTCCTCCGGCACGGAGGAACCTGACGAGGAGGCCGGGCCAGCCGAACCTTCTCCCGACGAGGCCGCCTCCCTCAGCGAGATCCCCGAGCTGGCCCAGTGGCGCCACGACGGGGGCCCCACCCGTGAACAATTCCAGCAAGAGCAGAAGGCCTGCCCGTCCCTCGAGGGGGCCCGACAGCAAGCGGCCGCCCAGGCTGCGGGGGACCCCACGGGAACCCACTGGGTCTATTGGGACAATGACTTATTGTACAGTGAGCAGAAAGTCGCCGAACTAGGGACCGGCCGGGTGTTAGTGGTCCCCCTCCGATTTCGAGAGTTCCTCCTGAACCTGGCACATGACGTGCCCCTCGCCGGACACCTCGGGCGGGACAAGACCTACAGCCGCCTAGTGACCCATTTCTATTGGCCCCGAATGAGAAGAGACGTGGACCATCACTGCCGGTCCTGCCCGACCTGCCAAGCTAGCGGGAAGACTGGGGGTCGAGTGAAAGCCCCCCTGCAACCATTCCCAACCGTCAACACCCCGTTCGAACGAGTGGGGATCGACATTGTGGGGCCCCTCGACCCCCGAACCGCCCTGGGACACCGCTTCATCCTGGTACTAGTTGACCACGCCACCCGATACCCCGAGGCCATCCCACTCCGCACTGCGACAGCTCCAGTGGTGGGCCGGGCCCTGATGGGCATCTTCTCCAGGGTGGGGTTCCGCCGAGAAGTGGTGAGCGACAGGGGTACGAACTTTATTTCAAAGTACATGAGATCCCTCTGGCAACAATGTGGGGTCACCTATAAATTCACCACCCCTTACCACCCCCAGGGGAACGGACTGGTCGAGCGGCTCAACAGGACCCTGAAGGGGATGATCAAGGGCCTGGAAGAGCCCCTGAGGAGGAGATGGGATGTCCTGCTGCCCTGCCTCCTGTTCGCCTATCGGGAGGTACCACAGAAATCCCTGGGCTTCAGCCCCTTCGAACTATTGTATGGGCACCCCGTCCGAGGGCCCCTCAGCCTGGTCAAAGAGGGCTGGGAGGCGCAAGTCCAAGATGCCCCTCCCGACGTCTACCGGTACCTTCTGACCCTGCGGAACCAGACTCGGAAGTTCCGGGCCCTGGCAGAAGACAACCTCGAAGCCAGCCAAGAAGACATGAAACGCTGGTATGACGAAAATGCCTCCGCCATCGAGTTCAAACCGGGCCAGCAAGTCTGGGTCATGTCACGCGTGGACCCCTGCGCCCTGCAGGACAAGTGGACCGGGCCCTTCAAGGTAGTTGAGAGGAAGAGCCCCGTCACGTACCTGGTCGACATGGAGTCCCCGAGGAACCCCCTCCGGGTCCTGCACGCCAAACGGCTCAAGCCCCACTTTGCCCGAACTGAACTGAGCCTGCTGCTGGCTACCGACGATGGGGGCGAAAGTGACTCCGAGCCCCTACCAGACCTCCTGGGGTCCTCGGGCCAAGACGGCTCCTTGGAGGGCGTCCGCCTCTCCGCCACCCTGACACCAGAACAGCGCCATGACTGCCAGAAGCTGCTGCGACCCTTTGCTGCCCTCTTCTCCCTCACGCCCGGGGTGACCCCCTGGTGCGTCCACGACGTGGACACTGGGGATAGCCCCCCTGTGCGACACCGCGCCTACAGAGTACCTGACCGAGTCCGAGCCTGCATACAGACCGAGGTCGCCAAGATGCTCGCTCTCGGAGTCATCGAGCCTTCCGTCAGCCCGTGGGCCAGCCCGGTAGTCTTGGTGCCGAAGGCCGCCGCCCCCGGCACTGCCCCAGAACTCAGATTTTGTGTCGACTACTGGGGCCTGAACGCAGTCACTAAGACCGATGCCCACCCCTTGCCACGAGCAGACGAGGTGATCGATCGCTTGGGGGCCGCCCGCTACCTGAGCACCTTCGATCTCACCGCTGGGTACTGGCAGATCAAGCTCACTCCCGGCGCCCAGGAACGATCCGCCTTTTCCACCCCTGATGGGCACTTTTCGGGTAATGCCCTTCGGGATGAAGAACGCCCCAGCGACCTTTCAGAGGCTAGTGAACAAGGTCCTGGCCGGACTAGAAGCCTTCAGCGCGGCCTACCTCGATGACATTGCAGTCTTCAGCGATCACTGGGCCGCGCACCTAGGACACCTCGGGGAAGTCCTGGCCGCTCTCCAAAGAGCCGGGCTCACCATTAAGGCCAGTAAATGCCAGATCGGTCAAGGATCTGTGACCTATCTGGGCCACCAGGTGGGGAGTGGCCAGGTGGCGCCCTTCCAGTTAAAGGTTGACGCCATCCAGGCGTGGGAGCCCCCCGCAACCCAGACCGCTGTCCGGGCCTTCCTAGGCCTCACAGGCTACTACCGACGATTCATCAAGGATTATGGCAGCATTGTGGGGCCCCTTACGGAGCTCACTTCCAAGAAACAGCCCAAGACGGTGCACTGGACGCCCCGCTGTCAGACCGCTTTTGAGACCCTCAAGGCGGCCATGTGCGCTGCCCCTGTACTACAGGCCCCTGACTACAGCAAGGAATTTGTAGTCCAGACCGATGCCTCGGAGTACGGGGTCAGGGCAGTCCTCTCCCAGATGGACGCCAAGGGCCTCGACCGGCCTGTGGCCTTTATCAGCCGCCGACTGCTGCCGCGAGAACAGAGGTGGAGCACCATCGAGCGGGAGGCCTTCGCCGTGGTATGGGCTCTCAAGAAGCTCCGGCCCTACCTTTTCGGCACCCACTTCAGGGTCCAAACTGACCACCGGCCCTTGCGGTTTCTCATGCAAATGCGGGGCGAGAACCCCAAGCTGTTGCGTTGGTCCATCTCGCTGCAAGGGATGGACTTCACTGTGGAACACCGGCCCGGCAACGACCACGCCAATGCTGACGGCCTGTCCCGATTCTTCCGCCTCGGCGAGGAGAACCCCCAAGGAGATGGGTGACTCTCCCTGCCTTCAGCTGGGGGGGACGCATGTGGGAGCCGGCCTCGTGGCGTGGTCCTGTTCCCCCTCGCTAAGCCGCACAAGGTCCCATGCACCTCGGGGCTCCTCCATTTTGGATTAAACGTCACTCCACGTGACCACCTGCGTGACTCCGCTTCACCCGGCCTCTGTCCCAGCGAGGCCCGACATCGAGGCGCCAACCCCTGGCCCGGGGGATACCACGTGAACCCTTCTCACTCCCGGCGGAGGGCAGTATCGATGGGACCCCCAACCGTCCTTCCACACCTAGGTGCGATCACCTCACAGCTCTCTGGGGCCTGGCGCCTCTCCTGCTGGGCGTCTGGCCGCTCCCTACCCGGCCTCTCCGCCCCCTCCGGGCGCAAGGGTCCGGACATCAAAGGGCTCCAGTCCTATATCTGGGGCAACCCGACAACAGGACAACAGTTGTATCCCGGAGTCAAGAGCCCTGCTGATCGGATCGCGGCTGACCCTACGGAAGAAGACTCATCCTGAAACCACACTCTGAGCCCTGCTGACGACGTCGCGGCTCCCCCGTGCTTGAAGACCTTCACGAACCTTTGGGGCCCTGCTGACGCTGTCGCGGCCTGACCTTGTTGAACCTCATTATCAGAGCCCAGCTGACCTCGTCGCGGCTCGACCGAAGCGGACCTACCACCGGAGCCCTGCTGACTGTGTTGCGGCTCGACCCAAGCGGAACTACCACCCGAGCCTTGCAGACGCCGTCGCGGCTCCCCACGTCCGAGCCGCTCCGAGACCAGCACTCAAGGTCTGGCGCAGAGCCCTCCTGTACCTGGTTGGTACTAAGACTGTCCCGCTACCCTATCCCTCTAACAGACATTGAGACTCTTACTGGATCCCTCGATCCCACTGTAAATATTGAAACGTGCTACTTCTGATAAAGAACTAAGTCAAGCAACTGATATTGAGTCCTGTGTGGTGGTGTTACTGGGCCTAGTACGATTATAGGAGAAAGACCTCCCCGAAGGGGGCTTCTCAGCGGCGCTCGGCTATAACTGTGCGGTAGGAAGGTGCGCCGGACTAGTCTCCCCGACTCCCCGGTGGTCCTCCCTCCAACAGTGAGGGTATCCAGTGAGCTCTGGCCACTGTGCCATTTCATGTCACAGTGCTCTCAGTGAGGGTTTTCAATGTCAAGTCAAGTCAAAGTCCACTTTATTCGATTAATTAAAATCATAAAAGTATTCTACAACAAATATCTTACAATTCATATAAAACAGTATTAAACAATTGGTAAATTTAAAAACCAGGTTAAAAAGGCATTATTTACACAAAATTCTTTACAAGTTGCACTCAGCTTTGCAATAAACGTGGATTCAAATATCTATCCTCAACTGTTCTTCCAATCTTAGCCTTGATCTCTTGCATCTGACGGATGCGGCCAAAAAACTAGCAGTGCAGTACATGATTATAGGAGAAAGCGACATCTGTAAATATAACAACGCAGGCTTATACTGGATAAAACCCAACTCCTTCAGAATAGATTTTAAATATCTGGTACGAGGTTCATGATAAAAGGAACAAAAGAACAGAAAATGGGCATTATCCTGAATAGAGAAACCATCGCATTTGCATGGAGACGATTCCTCGAGCTTGCACCAGTCTTTCTCGTCCCACAGTACCATATAAATTTGATTAAACCGAAATTTGGATAAAAGCCATCTATGAAAAGAATTGGTTACCACTGTTAAATAAGGAGCCAGCTCACAAGATGGGGTTATCAATACATGAGCCCTCACAGAGGGTTTACATAAATCATAAGCTTCACGCTCGGCCATACGTATTCTAAAGAAATTGGTCTTCTCCCACGGCAAATCAGCTTTACACAGGGCTTCTGGGCTACTAAAAATTTCAGGGCGTCCCAGAAGTGCTGCCGTAGATTCAATATAAGACAGCCACTGAATATCCCTCCTGTGATCTAGTGCAAAACAATCTTTGATGATCCGATGATTAAGGCTAAGGTTCGGGTTAAGCCAGAGCTTAATCCACATCAAGAGTGGAGCTAGATTGATTGTGTCTAGAATGTAGCCCATCCCCAACTCAAGATGTACTGAGTGGGTAGCAGTTGACTGGGGTAAACCCAACAATGAACGAAGAAATTTATTTTCCTCTATCTGGATGCTTTTTGAATTAACATAACCCCAGACAGCTGCACCATATCTAGCGATTGCGACTGTCTTGGCTTTGTAGACGGCCAGAATAGCCTCCATAGGTTTCCCCCCCAATCTCTTAGAAAACCCCAGGATTGCAGCATATGAACTTCTTACCGCATTCATTTTAGATGTTAACTACGGTGTCCAAGTTCCCCTTTGGTCAAAAATCACACCCAAATATGTAAAGACTTTGACACTTGTGATCACCTCTCCATCGCAAAAGAAGGTTTTTTCTTTACGCTTACCACATCCTACTGACATGGTATGCGATTTATTTTTGTTGATCACCAGGTCGAGACTAGACATAAAATTACCAAAGGCATCGAGTAACTTTTGTAGGGCAACTGGGGTCCTAGCTATTAGCACCGCATCATCGGCATAGAGGAGCACCGGAATTGGTGTGCCGCCCATGCTCGGGATATCCTTCGTGGCAGACGTTAGGTAGCCCTCCAAAGAGTTCACGTAAAGCGTGAACAACATTGGCGCCAGGATACATCCCTGGCGGACCCCTCTAGTTGATCTAAAACTCTCGGTACACTTTCCGTCGGTGGTCATTCTAATGCGGGCCCTCAGATCTTTGTGGAGCTCCGCCAGAAAGTGTACCAAGGAACTATCGAGGCCCATCTTCAGGAGCATTGCCCACAGCTTAGATCTATTGACAAGATCAAAGGCTGTGGACAAGTCCATGAAACCAAGGAATAAACTACCCCCTTTTGCTCTGGTGTATTTAGAGAGTATGAGGTGGAGGTTGAGGTATTGGTCCTCAGTACTCCTCCCTGACCTAAAGCCAAATTGTGCATCGGACAGAATGTTGTTCCCCTTTGCCCACGCAGAAATCCTCGCCAGGACAGCCTTTCCTAGGATTTTTACCGAGGAGTCCAACAGCGATATTGGTCTATAGCATTTTGGATCTCCTCTCTGCCCTTTTTTGAATATTGGGACAATTGTAGCTAAAGACCAGGTCTGAGGGAATCCCACTGCAGCAGCAGCGTTAAAAACTCTTGTTAAAATATTAGCCCAAAACAGCGGATTTGCCCTGAACATATCCGCTGGCACTCCATCGGGGCCCGGGGCCTTGCGTCCTGCTGTCTCCTCTATGGCTCTAAGTACCTCACTGGTATCAAATCTCACGGGCTCCAGGGGGATCTCATTAGTAGGGATTGTGAAAGGTTCCGGCTCCCTGTTACTGTCATAAATTTTTTCGAAATGTCGAAGCCAGTCCTCCTCTGAAATGTTTAATTCCTGCACTGAGTTTTGGACACCTGTAAGTAATGGGGAATTGATTATTGTCCAAAACTCAGCACTGTTTTTTAGAGTGGCTTTATCCCTTAAATCCTCCCAGGCTTTGCTTTTTAATTCATTTTTACGCAAAGTAGTGGCCGTGTTAAAATCCTTTCTTAATCGCGCCACTAACGCCTTGTCCCTTGGGCGAGTATTGAGGGCTTTTTTAAGGCGGTTATGGGCTTTGCTACAATTTTTATCAAACCAGCCTTTAGCCGGGTTTTGTTTGGCCCCCTGCCCTTTGGCTGTGAGACTGCTAGACACAAACCGGCAAATATCTTCGAAGGAAGATATAATCTCCTTGCTCCCAGCTGACGGATTGGCACACACATTTAGCTCTTCCGAGACTGAGGAGGATAGAGTTAGGAAAAAGTGGTCCGGTACGACCATCTCCCATTTAATTCTTCTCCCCTGATCCTTTTCCTTTACAGGCAATATAGTCCGATGGAAGGCAACTGATTTTGACAAGAAGGAGCTATTCGCTAGCTCCAACCCCACAGGGTTATGGTCACTCATAGGCATAGCAATTGCATTATATGAAATCACATAATTAAGAAAACATCTTGAGACAAAAATAAAATCAATTATCGAATCGCTAGCCCTTCCCGTATAAGTGGCAACCCGTGTCCTTTTATCATAAAATTCTGGTTCAAATAGCTCATTTTCCCGCAATACATTTTCAAGCACCCGACCCTTCTGTGTATGTTCTAAGTGAGGGGGGGACACGCTATCTGGCCCGTCTTCTTCCACTAGGACACAATGTGAGCACAAATGAACATTAAAATCACCCATTAAAATGAATCGACACAAAGTGGATTGCTTGTCTCCGTAGAGATTTAAAAAGTCTGATAGCCATGTAAAATGCATAGATTCTGGATGGCTGTTTGGAGCATTATAACAGTTAACCAAAAGTAATTTGCAACCATCCTCTAAAGTTAACTCCAGAATGATGAAACTATGTGAGGCACAGTCTATCGGAATAATTTTACCTTTTATGTTCACCGAAACCAACGTCATAAGACCTCCTTTGTTCCGGCCTGCGGGGGAAGGCAAAGCAGGTACGAAATAAGATGTGAAACCGTCTAACCAGTAATCACACTCCAAATCCCAAGTCTCTTGCATAGTGATGATATCGTGGCGCTTTACAAAATTTTCCCAATTAGGGTCTCCCTTCTTAGACCGCAACCCAGCAATGTTCCAAGATAACAGTCTAACCGTGTCCCCTTTATCAGTAATGATCTCTGATGAACTGTTGTTGACCGCCTCAGAAGAAGGTACAAGGACCGTTGGTGTTGCGACCGCTACGGCGTCGTCCACTGTACCCTCTCCCTCACCCCGTCAATCACAGAGGTCGAGGCCTGAGAGCGCATTGAATCTGTTATAAGTTGTAATGGGGGGACCAGATGTAAAGAGGTTATCTCGGCCCTGCAACGAACTTTGATGAGCCAAACTGGGCCCCACCGGGGTAAATGGATTTAGTCTTTGTCTGGACAAAGAGGGTAAATTGACATGGTTGTAGAAATACCCAAGCGGGCGCACTCGAATACCATTACTGTCCTCCAACAGGGATGCTGCCCGTAGGAGGACTGTGGCCACATGTTGTGGGTATTTAAAGTTCACGACCACACAATCCCCTCTACATGTTTTCCTCGAGGGGCCAATCCAGTTCACTCTCCTCGTCGTGATGATGTCTCCAGCACGTTTAGTAGGAAAACCACATTTAGCACCTAGCCAAGCCACCACTTTGTTTTTAAGGGAATCATGCGCTTCCTCTTGTGGCTCGGAAGTGCCTGAGCTATACGTCGGAACATTGGCTAGTACAACGACATAGGGGGCGCAATCCGGGGGCAGATTAATAGAATTATTGCGCCTACCTTGTACGGCATTTGTGTTATATAAGGGACCAGATCTCTGATGGCACCCAGCCTGATCAACATCCAGGTCTACTGATGGGGGATGGCTGGCTAGGGGAACAGTAAGGTTGTTTACCGTACAGTTGACCTGAGGAATCAAAGGAGGTGGGTTGGGGGCTATTGTGGCACTTTTTCCTATGACTTCGGGACTCACTGAACTAGATGGAGGGAGTGAGGGGTTCACCTTAGATAGTTTAGCCAACTGTTGGTCCAATAGACCTCCTAGTCTTTCAAGCTCCGCATTCGCGGTGTCCAATTTGACTGCAAGGCAGTCAATGGAAGCCTTAAGTTTTAGGTCAAAAGCGGCCTCTATGCGTTTAATTAGCAAACCAAACTGCTCAGGGCTCAGTGTGATACTGGGTTCCTTTGTAATCTCTACGTTTGCTTTGGTTTTAGGGGAGATGTGACTATCAGGCAAGTGGTTTTCCCCTCTTCTCCTGTGGATGATCTTACCCCCCCTTTTGCTTTGCTGCTTTATGCATGTTCTGATAGGTCTCTTTCCCTTAATTTCTTCCATTACTTCCACCTCTTCCTCAGAGTCAGAGCATACCTTGTCAAGCATTGTAGGATCAATCGTTATGGTATCAGGGTCCCGGTGGATCGAAGCTACTATTATGCTGGCTGGATTGCTTACGTTTTGGTCTCCTAACATACAGTCCGCGCTATTTTCGCCCTCTTGAGAATCCTCCGGTGTAGCTGCTCTTGCTGGAGGGGGGTCATAGTCTAGAAAAGCTACTTTGCCCAAAGAAGCCCTTCTATCATCATTAATTTTGTTCACCATTTTGACAAGGAAATTATTCATGGAGCCTGCCCCCGTGACCACCTTGTCTTTCTTAGAGCCTAACATAGTAGAGAATGGAACGTGGTTGATTATCAGCTTTGACTACTGTCTAACTGCCAACAGGCTCAAAAGGCCAAGTTACCCGGGTATGAGCTTGCAAAGTCTCACAGCCTATAACCCAGACTACTCCGGGTAATAAGGCGCGGTTTATCTCTCCCAGAATCTTAGTGCAGTTGGTGTCACTACTCTTGCATAGAAATTATCAAATATCAAAAACGGATCCCAGTCGCAAGCAGAGGAAAAGGTGTATTGCGGCAACCGCAAACAGTATCCGGATTACTGCCAATGTACGCAAACACAGACCAAATCCACAGCAATACGCATGGAGCAATATAGAAGAAACAACAGCAGTACCTGATATGGGGCAGATGCCCTGATGTCAAATTTCAGAGGGAGGGCCCAGCCCTGCCTCCTCCTGCCCCGGACGGCCACAGACGGCCCGCCCTTTGCCCGGGCTTAGCCCGGCGCCCGCCCGCGCGCGTCCCGCGAAGCGGGAGGCGCGAGTTGTTTAAATTCAGTCCCGGTCACAGGGGGCGGGACCTCTGCTGCTGGTGCTGGCCCTCGGCAGTCTGGGGCATGTAGTTGTGCACGCTTTTGCCTCCGCTGTGTCCCCCGGTGCTGGCGCTGCGTCTCCCGTGAAGCGGGAGGTGCGAGTTGTTTAAATTCAGTCCCCGGTCACAGGGGGCGGGACCTCTGCTGCTGGTGCTGGCCCTCGGCAGTCTGGGGCATGTAGTTGTGCACGCTTTTGCCTCCGCTGTGTCCCCCGGTGCTGGCGCTGCGTCTCCCGCGAAGCGGGAGGCGCGAGTTGTTTAAATTCAGTCCCCGGTCACAGGGGGCGGGACCTCTGCTGCTGGTGCTGGCCCTCGGCAGTCTGGGGCATGTAGTTGTGCACGCTTTTGCCTCCGCTGTGTCCCCCGGTGCTGGCGCTGCATCTCCCGCGAAGCGGGAGGCGCGAGTTGTTTAAATTCAGTCCCCGGTCACAGGGGGCGGGACCTCTGCTGCTGGTGCTGGCCCTCGGCAGTCTGGGGCATGTAGTTGTGCACGCTTTTGCCTCCGCTGTGTCCCCCGGTGCTGGCGCTGTGTCTCCCGCGAAGCGGGAGGCGCGAGTTGTTTAAATTCAGTCCCCGGTCACAGGGGGCGGGACCTCTGCTGCTGGTGCTGGCCCTCGGCAGTCTGGGGCATGTAGTTGTGCACGCTTTTGCCTCCGCTGTGTCCCCCGGTGCTGGCGCTGCGTCTCCCGCGAAGCGGGAGGCGCGAATTGTTTAAATTCAGTCCCCGGTCACAGGGGGCGGGACCTCTGCTGCTGGTGCTGGCCCTCGGCAGTCTGGGGCATGTAGTTGTGCACGCTTTTGCCTCCGCTGTGTCCCCCGGTGCTGGCACTGCGTCTCCCGCGAAGCGGGAGGCGCGAGTTGTTTAAATTCAGTCCCCGGTCACACGGGGCAGGACCTCTGCTGCTGGTGCTGGCCCTCGGCAGTCTGGGGCATGTAGTTGTGCACGCTTTTGCCTCCGCTGTGTCCCCCGGTGCTGGCGCTGCGTCTCCCGCGAAGCGGGAGGCGCGAGTTGTTTAAATTCAGTCCCCGGTCACAGGGGGCGGGACCTCTGCTGCTGGTGCTGGCCCTCGGCAGTCTGGGGCATGTAGTTGTGCACGCTTTTGCCTCCGCTGTGTCCCCCGGTGCTGGCGCTGCGTCTCCCGCGAAGTGGGAGGCGCGAGTTGTTTAAATTCAGTCCCCGGTCACAGGGGGCGGGACCTCTGCTGCTGGTGCTGGCCCTCGGCAGTCTGGGGCATGTAGTTGTGCACGCTTTTGCCTCCGCTGTGTCCCCCGGTGCTGGCGCTGCGTCTCCCGCGAAGCGGGAGGCACGAGTTGTTTAAATTCAGTCCCCGGTCACAGGGGGCGGGACCTCTGCTGCTGGTGCTGGCCCTCGGCAGTCTGGGGCATGTAGTTGTGCACGCTTTTGCCTCCGCTGTGTCCCCCGGTGCTGGCGCTGCGTCTCCCGCGAAGCGGGAGGCGCGAGTTGTTTAAATTCAGTCCCCGGTCACAGGGGGCGGGACCTCTGCTGCTGGTGCTGGCCCTCGGCAGTCTGGGGCATGTAGTTGTGCACGCTTTTGCCTCCGCTGTGTCCCCCGTTGCTGGCGCTGCGTCTCCCGTTCAGTGAGTTCTGGCCACTTTACCATTTCATGTCACAGTGTACACGGCGATGCTATCCAGTGAGCTCTGGTCACTGTCCCATCTCAGTCTTCTTTCAGTGAGGCTATCCAATGAGTGCTAATGTCGCATTGCTCTTTCGGGTCCCAGTTTACAAAGGTTGTTTTTGTGAGCAGGTGTGTCTTTTCCTGTTTTGGTTTCAATTTACTTCTACATTTTCAGGCATAATGAACAAAACTTTTTTATGACTTTTAAAATGTATTTTGAAAAGTATTTCTTGGTCCAAAAATCCCAAAGTAAATGATGTTTGTCTCTGGAGCAAGAGTCAATTACTCAGAGAAACAAGCATTTGCAATGCAATAGGTCTCGCATTTACTCAAGTTTGAGCTATTGACATTGCAAATAACAATGCCTTTTATTTTTTGTTTTTGCTTTTAAAACATAAATAAAAGGCATTGTCATTTACAATGCCAATAGCTAAAACTTGCGTAACTGCGAGACCTCTTGCATTGCAAATGCTTGTTGGGGATTCTGAAGGTTGGCCTTCATATGGGCACATGAGTTTAATTCACATACACCTTTTAGACATTGTAGCATTGCGTTTATGGTAGTGAGGGCACCGCTGCATGGGGTGGCACCCTTTAACATGAGATAGAGTTCCCATGTATGTGTATGAAACTTATTCAGGAAGGTTTTGTGCATTGTATAAAAAATAAACATTCAAGGCAATTTGCATTGCAGCCGCGAAGCACATGGATGAGATAGAACAATACAGAGTGCAGGGGAAGACGAACAGAAGCGTGAGAGCTGGAAAACATGCAGTCTCATGGAGTGCTTAAGCAAAAAAAAGCAATAATTTCCTAAAATTTAGAAGTGGAAAAGACTCTATGCTCCGGGAGAGGCACAATCACCAGATGGACAAGGCAAGCACCGGAATGAGAAGCAAGCAACTGAGTGACAAAGCCAATGGAATGCACTGGGTGGGCTTTAAGTCCGCTGTACGTTCTGTGTAAGCTGACAGAAGACCTTTTCAACCAGACAGCTGTGCGGTCTGGCATTCGCAACCCAAAAAAGGTGTGTGAAGATAATCCTGATGTAGCTGGGATAGTAGCTGGGATATGTAGCCTACCGTAAATGGTGTTTCGGGTGAGATCTAGGTGAAAAATAGTTTTTATTCTTGAGTAAGGTTAACATTTTCTTTTTGGGTCGAGCCTAGCGGCAGCGCGCTTACGCTACTGGCTCTGTGAGGCATGCAGTAGTTGAGTATGCTGTGTAAGCCTCACCCACTCTCCGCCCATACTTTTTATTCTCTAGTGTCCTTGTCCTTGGTATATGCTGGCTTACGATTCATTATGAGGTTTATTAGTCCCTCCTTGTTACCTCCCTGTCTCCATTTGTTACCGCCCATGAGGACTCGATCTGTTACTGTGTCCTAACTTGGGAACTTTCATTACCAGTTCCGAGAACTATTTACTTCATTAGGAGACACAGCACGCACGGGGTGCCAGCTTCGGTAACGGCGGGTGCTTCCTAACCTAATTTGCATTTCGTTTTCGTTTTTTTTTATTTCAAACTTTAATGCAGAGTGTGAGGACCGCTTCAGGGACACCACCCTTAGTTTATTTTATCATTTGTAGAAATGTAATACCGAATGCGGCGCTCGCTTCAAGTATACTGCGCTCGGTTTGGCAACCTCCCTGTGTATATATAGCAGACCTGTTCCGCAAGAGGCCCGCGAGCAGCAGGGACAGGCGCTCAGGAAGGCAGCGCAACAGCAGCTCAGTAAGTACCTACCTCGGGGGGGTTGGGGTCTGATGTTACCACGGGGCACTGGAGGCAGGCCCAGTGTCATAGGCGCTCAGGAGGCTCACAGTGAGTACAGGTGAGGGGGAGTCTCTGGGGGAAGTACTGGGGCTGCAGATGTTACCACCGGGGGCAGGGCTAGTTTCACAAGGGCTCAGGACGTCGACAGAGCAGCAGCACAGTGAGTGAAGATGGGTGACTCACATCTGTCTCTGCGAGCCTCTCTCTCACACAGGCCCCTGTGTGTGCTTGTCTCTCTCGCAGAGAGCTGACTGAGTCTCTTTCACCATACATCTGTCCTCTAACACAGCTCAGGGTGTCTCTTTATAGAAGAGTCCTAGATGTCATTTCTTCGTCCAACTGAGCACTAGGTGTGTCTGTCTGATAGCCCTGCGTGCCATTTTTACCCGAGCAGATTTGTGTGTCTCTATCACTCCTGCAGACCCTCTCTGTGTCTCTATCGGCTCTCCTCTCCATGTCTCTTTCTGATAGAACTCACCTTTTGTGAACCCTCAGGGAATGTATATTTCCCTTGGATTGAGCTCCCGTACAGTCTCACAATGGTTGGGAGGGTGTGGGGGGTCTTTTTGACAGAGCTCGCTCTGGGGGTATTTCACTGCCTCTGACAGTGCTTTGTGGGTGTCCTCTTCTATCTGCCAGAGGGGATGTGAGGTTATCTGGGTGTCTCAATCCCTCTGACAGACCTCAGGGGGTGTCCCAGTCCCCCTGACAGAGGGGGACTGAGGTGTTGTCTGAATATCTTTAACAAAACTCTGGGGTATCTCACTCCTTCTATCAAACCTCTGGGGTATCTCACTCCTTCTATCAAAACTCTGGGGTATCTCACTCCTTCTAACATACACCTGGGGTGTCTCACTCATGACAGACCCCTGAGGTGTCTCACTCCTTTTGACAGACCCCTGGGGGTGTCTCACTCCTTCTAACAAACCTCTGGGGTGTCTCACTCCTTCTGACAGACCCCTGGGGTGTGTCAATCCCTCTGACAGAGCTCAGTATTGTCTCAATCTCTTTAACAAACGTGTCTTGATTCCCTTTGACAGTCCTCTGGGGTGTCTCGATCTCTCTGACTGTCCTCTGGGTGTCCCAGTCTTTCTGACAGATCTCTGCGGTGTCTCACTCTTTCTGACAGACATTTGGGGTGTCTCAATCTGTCTGACAGAGCACTGTGTTGGCTTAATCTCACTGACAGTCCTCTGGGGTGTCTCACTTCTTGTGATAGACATCTGGGGTGTCTCTCTCCTTCTGACAGACTTCTAGGGTGTCTCGATCCCTCTGACAGAGCACCGTGTTGGCTCAATCTTTCTGACAGACCTCTGGGGTGTCTTAATCCCTCTGATAGGACACTGTGTTGGCTCAATCTCTCTGAAAGTCCTCTGGGGTTTCTCACTTCTTCTGGCAGACCACTAGGGTGTCCCAATCCCTCTGACAGAGCTGCGTTTTTCAGAGTCTGTGCCAGGTCTAGATTAATTGTTTTTGTAGCGTGTATGCCAGACGCTGGACGCTTCGATGGCCGCTAAATTTGGTCTATGGTGTGATCGAGGGCCACACTGATGCCAGCGGGGGTGTAAAGTGGGTGTAGGGGAAGCAAAGCACGTATATTTAGTCACTGTCTTTAAAAATGAAGGTGTTCCTAAAGTTAAGGGCTAAGTTACTGCCTTTCCCCAAGTGCAATTACCCTTGAAATAAGTGCTTGCTGTATATTAAAAAAAAGAGTGTTTTTATACTTACTAATGTGCGTGCGCACACAAAGTGAGCAAACTGTGTAAACCAGTGGATAATATTATCTCAATCGGGGACCTTAGCCTGTGGCTGGAATAATGCTACAGGTATCTCCTTTCATTCTAAACAAAACATGGAGGTCCTTGAACTACATTTGGACCAGCTCCTGGTGACCGGTCCTGTCTCTTAGTATCACCAGCTTCACGGAGAGGCCTTCAGGTTCTGGCTAACGTTGAGATCCAGCGTTGGTGTCCACTTGGACCCTGGAGTCTAGAGGCTCTGATCTGGAGCCCTGGACCAGTTCCCGGTGACCGGTCCTGTCTCTTAGCATCAACACTTGCAACATTGGTCTGTGGGTCTGGCTAGCTATGAAGTCCCGTTTTGGTGTGTGCATGGACTCTGGAGATCCAGCTCTGTCTGGACCCCTGGACCAGTTCCTGGTAACCAGTCCTGTCTCTTAGCATCAACACTTGTGCCATTGGTCTGTGGGTCTGGCTAGCGTTGAGATCTAGGTCGGTGTCTACTTGGACTCTGGAGTCCAGAGGATCAGATCCAGCTCTGTCTGGAACCCTGGACCAGTTCCTGGTGACCGGTTCTGTCTCTTAGCATCAACACTTGTGCCATTGGTCTGTGGGTCTGGCTAGCGTTGAGATCCAGGTCGGTGTCCACTTGGACTCTGGTGTACATAGGATCAGATCCTGCTCTGTCTGGACTACCCGCTTTAGAATCAAGATATCCTTTGATGAGGAAACAGTCAGGCACTTCTCTTGTGCTGTTGCCAAATGATGATATAATCTCAGAATGACTCAAGGTATTTCACCTGCCTTTTAGCTTATTCTATACTTTCTGGTTGATCCTATGGCTTGGTAAGGTATGCTATTCGGCGGGATGTTGTCTTCCTGCACCGCACCTAGGCTGAGTGAAAAGTCTCTGGGTTCCAACTCTCTCCAAGTTAAACAAGCATTTGCAATGCAATAGGTCTCGTATTTGTGAGAGTTTGAGCTATTGGCATTGTAAACTGCAATGCCTTTTACTTCTGTTTTGAAAACCTGCAAGCGGTGCATAAACACCTACGTTGTACTTATAGAACTTGCTTACGAGAAGCAAGGCTGTCAGTAAAAGAGGCACGGTTACTGCAAGCCTTGCGACTGATAAGCAACGACTATAAGTGCAATGTAAGTGTTTATTCACCGCTTGCAGGTTTTCAAAACTCATCAATAAAAGGCATTGACATTTACTTTTTTTTATTTATTTCTTTATTGCTCAATCCAGAACATATAGCAATCCATATACATTACATACATAACTTTAACTCACATGTTACCTTGTAACTTTAGTGGAAAAACAGAAAACAAAATGGCTTCATTCAAGCAAACAATACTTATTATGGTTAGGCTTCCCCTCTAAAATAACAATACTTTCCTGCCACTACACTTATTTCATATGCTCTACCATAGGCCCCCATATTTGAGCTCCTAGTTTCTGTCGCCTTACAGATTTCACTGAGTGGAGACTATATTCCAGATTAAAGATATTCTAAAATTTAGCCCGCCACATCTCAAATGAGGGAACTAGTTGCTGTAGCCACACTGATGCCACACATAATCGCGCTACCGCCACGGCCATGAATATCAAATATCTATATGGATGCCCAGGTTTTCCCTGCTGCGGAATATCCCCAACTCCAGTTTACATAACATCCATAGTTATATGTATATCCGCCCCTGTGATCAGACAAATATCCCTCACTCTGCCCTCTCAGTTGTTGTAAAGAACTACAAGCATAAAATATTTGTGTAATATCAGCCTCCTCCATTGCACATCTAAAGCACTTCCCATCATTACCTCCCCCCATTTCATCATCCTAGCTGGAGTATTGTACAAGTTAAATAGTGATTTAAAATATTGAGCTTTCAAATTAGCTGATAACAAAATCTTGCCCGCAACATAAATCGATTGTTGAACATACTCCCCCTCTCGACATAACCTTGCTCTCCATTTGCTATCTTGTAGTTCAAGATCATCCGGCTGTATTTCCATAATTAAATCATACAGAACTCCTATTTTTGCTCCCTTTTTTTACAGCTTCAACCAGTGAATTGGTCTTCATACATTTCTGCTTCTGATATTTCCATAAATAATCTCTTATTTGGAGATATTAAAAAAAAATCTGTTTTATGCAGATTGTATCTAGCCATTAAGTATGCAAACAACATTATCTCCTTGTTCTCAAATACATCTCCAAGTAGCCTAACCCCCTTAGCCCTCCACTGCTCCATTTTGCAGCCCAAAAGATAGCGGCTAAAATCGCCACAGAATTCATAGGGGTATAATAACATAGCGCCGATATTCCCAGCATTTTACGCATAATCTTCCATACTTTATATGCTGCCCACACTACCTTAAATCGTGTTAGCTTGTAATAGCTTGGCTCCCAGTATTTAAACATACAGTTCCTCGCTACCGAGCTAAGCAGAAGCTGATATATTGAAGGGGCCTCAGCTACTGTAGCCACCTCCTCCCCAGTGAGCAATATCCTCATATTTTGCAGAAGACAAGCATAATAATAAAAAGTGAAGTTCGGTACAGCCCAAGCTCTCCGTCTGTGTGGTAGCATCATATATTTAAATGCCCTCCGTGATTTTCTATGTCCCCAAAGAAACCTATCATACATTTATTGTAATTTCTGTAGTTGTGGAGTTGTCAGTTCTAGTGGCACTGCCCTAAAAAAACGTACAGTACTCGCGGGAGTACATTCATCTTCAATACATTGCACCTTCCCACTAGTGTGAGGTGCAGACATTCCAGGCGATCCAACTGCCTTTTAATCCCATTCAGCAGCCCTCCCCAATTTTCCTCCATTAAATCTTGCAGACTCATCCCAATTTTATACCTAGATACATGGCTTCTTTGGTTCCCGACTCTCCCCAGGGCAAGCCATTTTAGTACACACTATTTGGGTTTTTGCTGAGTTTAACTTATAGCCAGACACCGCCCCAAACCTCAAGGCCAGCCGCTCTATTTCTACAATTGCAGACTTTGGATCTGACGTTGCCACCACAATATCGTCTGCATAAGCCAGAACCCGTGTCTGATAATGCCCACATATCACGGGGCTAATCACATTACTCTTTTCCAACATTATCAAAAATGGATTAATGTACAGGGCAAACAAAAGCGGTGAGCAGAGACACCCCTGCCTTGCCCCCCTAGTTATGTGGATTAAATCTGATTCTTTGCCCATAGTGCAAATCCGAGCTGTAGGATTTTGATACATAACCTAATAAAATCCGGTCCAAACCCCATCCTGCGTAGAACCGCCCATAAAAAAAGCCAGGAGACACGGTCAAACACCTTTTCAGCATCCAAAAATATCAGCACTAATCTGCTTTGCTGTACCTAAGCAGCATCTATCAGAGCAATGGCTCTGCTTATATGGTTGACCATGCTCCTGCCTGTTTAAATCCATGCTGCTGTGCAGATAATAAAGTATTGATTACTTGTGCAAGCCTAGTAGCCAATGTTTTGGCATATACCTTTCCATCTGCATTTTTTTGCATTGTTTTATATAGCGCAAACATGATCCAAATCCAATCAGGTATCAGAGCGCTTTACATAGCACCAGTTACGTTACATGAGGACACACATTCATTTTTTATTAGGCACGGGGAGATTAAGTGATTTTCCCAGAATCAAAAGATGTTCTGCGTCTTTACCGAGACTTGAACTCAGTTCTCCAGGTCTGAGGTCGAGCACCCTAGCTGTTAGGCCAACTCCTCTCCCCAACATTCAAAAGGGAAATTGGCCGGTAAGACCCTGGACTGTCCGGTCGCTTATCTTTCTTTTTAAAAATAACTATGTTAGCCTCTGACTAAGACAATGGAGGGTTTCCCAATCGGGCCTCCAGGAATGTAGCTAACATATCCCGCCTTGAAACCGTAAAGAATGTTCGATATACCTCGAGCGGTAGTTTATCTGGTCCTGCAGCTTTCCCCCTTGCTAATGACCTTGTTGTCACCTCAAGCTCTTCCATTGTAATCGGATCTTCAAGTACTGCAAGATCTTCCTGTCTTCCGCCAGCTATCTCTACTTGCTGAACAAATTGTCTAATGGCTTGTTCACTCCATTCACCCTGTGTATACAATTCTGTGTAAAAATCGTGAAATACTTTCAGTATACCCTTCAAAGTTTCAACCTTCCCCCCCTCATTATCAGTCATAGATATAATCCTTTGTGCTGATTGTTTAGCCCGTATCCTTTGTGCCTGGCAGCGCCCTGTGGATTCTCCATATTCATACCTTTCCTCTTTAAAGATTATATACCGGATGGCAATTTCCTTACTCCATATCCCATTGATTTTAGCTTTACAGCATCCTTGTTTGTATCCCCTTCAAATCTCCTCCCCTCCTTATTTCCACCATCAGTTGCAACTCCCCAACTCTTAATTCATCCAGCAGGGCTTTCATAGTGTTTTGCTGTATCTTCTGCCTTCCCAATCCATAACTAATTATTTTACCCCTCAGTCCGGCCTTCAGTGCGTCCCATACCATCTTGCTACTAGTAAACCCCTTATTAAGATCAAGAAGTTGCTTGATCCAGTTTTCAATATAATTTACGAAGGAGCTATCCAGTAGGAGCTTCCTATAAAAAGAAAAAGATCTCCTTACTCCCTCCCGTACTATTGAAAAAACATCCAGTAGTAATGATCCATGTTCCGCCGTAATCCTGGGCCAAACCTGTATTCTAGCCCCCACCATGAATAAACTAGATGCAAAAACATAATCTAACCTAACTAATTTCTGATGGGGATACTAATAGTACGTATATCCCGGATCTGGATAATTCAAGGTCTGCCAGCCATCAATTAACCCATGGTCCTCAATAAGTTGCCTTAATGCTTTTAAAACCTTGCGTTTACGCCCACTGTATTTATTATTCTCTAGCTCCCTAGCCTGACACTCCAAATGTATATTAAAATCCCCACATACGAGTAAGGGAGTATCCCATTGGGCCAGCTCAACATTCAAATCTTCTAAAACTGATTTTTCATCCACGTTTGATCCGTAGACTAACTTACTGCCCTCTACTTGACACTCTACGATGGCCCACCTACCATAATTATCTGATAATACCCGCCCTGTCCCAGAGATCCCTTGTCGAGCAAGTATAGCTACTTCCCTATTCATAGCTGATTGTCGGGAAGCAGTAATCAATGCAAATCCGAGCTCTTTTAAAACCATACGTTTTGCCCAAGGTATATGTGTTTCCTACACACACACAGAATATCCGGTTTCATCCCCTTCAAATCTGCCGCTGCCCGCTTCCTTTTAATAACATTGTTCAAGCCACATACGTTAAACGAACAGATCCATACCCTGGAGACTACCTCCCTAATAGCCATAGTCAAAGGCCCAACCTAGTACCTTACATATCAATCTTTGCATACTTGTACTCATGTCGTTTTTGTTCTGGATTGATTTTTTATTTACTCCCCCCTGCATACCCAACCTTCAACCTCAGCCCCCTGTGCCCCTCCCCATCCCACCACCCACCCCAGCCCCTATTCCCCCTCCCCCACCCTCTCTCAAAGACACAGGCAATAGGGCTAAAAGCCCTTGCGACGGGGAATAGTTTGTTGCCCAATATCCCCCTTACCTCTTAACACCTTTCATAACAAAAAAGAGAAAATTATAAAAAGCAAGACATTTTAGGAAAAACAAAAGTTATTATCCTACTCTTGCGCTACTTTTGGATAGACTGAAGGTATTCCTTCGCTTGCACCTCTGATACAAAAAAGCACGTTTGTCCCTTATGTATTATTAGCAGGGTTTATCAAAAACGCTTGCACCCCCTTATCCTGATACAGCGTTATTAATTGCCGCAACTGCCACCTTTTTTCCACAGTATAGTGGCAATAATCAGGTCTAACAAAGAACTGTTCCCCTTCCCCATCATCTTTTTATCAGGTCTTGCAAGATCATAGACCGCCTGTCGCGCCAGGAAATTATTTAAACAAATCAATATTCTTCTTGGCCTAACATCAAATTGTCCAGTTTTAGCCCTCACTTGTTTAAAAGGAAACCTATGCGCCCTTTAAATCTCACTAGCCCATTCCCACATTGAAAGTTCAGGAAAAGCCTCTGTAAACAGTTCAACCAAAAATTTCGGACGTCGCGTCACTCAGCTTCCTCCGGTATTCCAAGTATCCTTAAGTTATTTCTTCATAGTCGATTTTCCAAATCTACTAGTTTGAGTTGTGTGTCATCTTTATGGGAACTCAAAGTCTCCAAAGTCGCCTTTTGAGCCACCACTTCGTCCTCTAACGTGGATATCCTTGCCTCCGCTTCGTTCATCCTGTCCGTAAACTCATTACAAACCTTGGCAATCTTTCTCACTGTGCTCTGCAATTTTTGACATACTCTATACGTTTTTAAGTTTTCTACCCGGGTCTCAATTCTATGTTCTCTTATACTCTGGTAGATTGATTCCTATGATACTGCTCAATCTTGTCTTTCTTCAATCCCTTCCAGACTTTGACCATCAGTTTTCAATCCCTCAAAGGTTATCTCCAGTGAGGATGAGGTATCCCACATCAGGTTATCCACTGCTTCAGTTAACAGATTTCCCTCCTTAGTTAACTCTTTCTTACGGACCGTAGACACATCAGCATTATCAAAGTCCCAATTTGAGCTATTCTGATCACTGCCAACACTCATTAATGAGCTATCCTGAGACCGTGTCTTTTGCCCTAAAATACAATCATCATCTGACGTATTTGAGGGTTCGGATATAGAAAATAACTTTTCCCCCGAGTCACTCTCCCTACAACCATCTGCCCCCGCAGGTCCAGTCTCAGCCTCCTCCAATCCACCATCAGCCAGGAGTCCCATAATGGCAGCATTTTTTTATGTTTTTTTGTTGCAGATTGCACTCTGGTATGTTCATTGGTAGCTCATTATCCTCCACCAACATTGGCCCTGGCCCTCCAGCCTTTACTGTTCCACTTATCAGAGTATCATGTAATGAATCAATCTTCTTTTCCATAGCACTTTCTCCTGACATCGACTTTTCCAATGTTTTTTCATTTACGTGAGTGCTCATATCACTGCTAGCCAGGTGTTCTTTTGACCCCTCCTTTTTATTCTTAATATCTACTTTGACGGTATATGGGGTTAAGCTATTTTATTATTTGCCGCCGCACACATTGGAGGTACTTTTTTTTTGCCTGTCAGCCCGCTGCTCACCTCCATGAGCTGCGTCGTCCAGAGATCCTGTCGATCCTTCAACAGCTGAATTTGCTTGCCGCCCGAGTACAGCAGCTCTACTCCCAACAGCTGGCTCCACAGTTACTCTCGTTTTCCCTCCCCTAGTTTTGGGAGGTATGTCGGTGTCCAGAGCTTATGAAAAATCACCACACACAGCTGTGTTCCGGACTAATGAGTCCCCTTCTCCTGCAGCTCTATTGTTCTCTTCTATACTACAAAGGTTCCTTTTTTTTTTTCCTTGATCTGGAAACACGCTATCCTCGGACTTCTGAGCCCTCTTTTTAAACCACTACGGTACAGAAATGCTCCGGCGAGGTCAGCGCTAAGGGATCACCAATTTTCTCCAGTACCGCTGCTCTTCACAAACACCGCCGTGAGTAATTTGTGCTTTTTCCCCTGTGCTTGCGACCAGCGTTTTTCCCCCAAACTGAAACTCTTCTCCCTGCACTTTTCTGCATTCCACAAGGCTTCTTTTTAAACCCTCTTAAGCCATGCTTAATCCTCCTTAGTTTCCAACTAAATTTCCTCCTGCTATCTATACCGTGAGAGGGAAGGGGGAAGAACACCGGGAGCCTGCTACTCACTCGTCCGCAACGGACGCCATTTTGCTTGTGCTTTCGGCATTGACATTTACAATGCCAATAGCTCAAACTCTCGCAAATGCGAGACCTATTGCATTGCAAATGCTTGTTTATGCATATGTCACCCATAAATTAGGCACTAGACAACCCAGAAGGCAAGGTGCAATGCATTAAAAAGGCAGGCAATGTACTTTTAAGTTTTACATGTCCTGGTAGTGAAAAACCCTCAAATTTGTTGCAAGGCCTATCTCTCACATAGTATAACATTGAGATTATCTTATTACATTTTATAAGTGTAATTCCTAATTGGGAAGAGATAGACTTGACAATTTTGGTATCTCTGGAATCACAATTTAAAGTCGAAACGTATGCTGAAGTCAAATTTTAAGTTGCAAGTCCGAAAATGCCACTTTGAGCATGTTGGTCAATGTAACTTTATCTGTGTACTCCCTTTTAATCCAAGTAGCTGAGAAATAAATATCATTCAGGTCCTGATGGGGTACAATAAGGTAAATTCAGTATATATTAACAACATTGTATGATCACTTGAGTATATTGTTGCATTATTTTCTTTTGTTCCATAGCATCTAATGATCTCCTGATTATGGACCAGAGTCCAGAAATGCATTGAGGATTTTTATGCAACGTAAAACTTATAATTAAATTTATGTGGGGCGAAAGAACAAAAATTCAACAGCTTTTCAAAGTAATGGAAAAGATTAAAATAAAGCTTTGATGGACGTTATCATCTTTTATGTATTTTCATTTTTAATGTTTTATATTATTGTATGCATTCATCAAAGGATTGTTAATCTAGAGAGAAACCCACACTGGTACCATAAAGAGTGCGAAGGGAGAGATTACACCATATCTAGTATATCGCATCAGGGATACTCTGAGAATGTTAGCATTGTCTTACTGTAGCCATGTGGTGCCTGCTGCCTGCTCTGCTCACATGTCTGGGGCGGGTGACAGTTGGGCTTTGGAGATTCCCCCTAGACAGACCCACACAATGGGAACTTAGTTATGACTTGATAGGCCATCCTGGCAGGATGGGAAGGAGAGGCTGGACCTAGCTTCACTAACATCTGAATAGGCACTGTCTTGTCCCCACACAAAGGGCTGCAAACCCCCTGCAGTGAACCTTGATCCAGGACAAAAGAGGACCCCTGTGCCATTCAAAGGCCTGTCCTTGATGTCTCCCCCACTTAAGATGCACAATTGGGTAAAAGTACTGGAGCTCAGACACCGCCACCGTAACCTGTGAAGACTCTGCCAGGAAAAAGGACTGCTGTGCTGCTGAAAGGAGTCCTACTCTGCAGGACTGCTGCTTTGTTGGACTCCTGCTTTGCTGTGCTGAACTGCTGGCCTGTTGTCCTTCTGCCTTGGTGAGAAGGACTCGACCTACATCACCTGAACCCAGAGTCACTCTAATGGCTAGCTGGGTGACCTCCTGAGCTGAAGTCTCAGGGACACCACCCTGTGCCTACTCCTGGAATCTGCCATCTGCGGGTCTGTCCTGCCAAGTGTTGCCACCTTGGTCCTGCACTATTGGAAGTGGGCCTAAGGTTTTTGCTCCAGGGGAACTGACGTATCCTATGCTGAACTGAGGCTTTGCCACTACTGCACGTATCAGAACAAGTGCATTGCCACCACTGTGTGGATCGATACCATTGCATCACCACTCCTGCATGGATCAGACTTGACGCATCACCTTTGGATTCCCATTGTGCAATGGTCTTCCTGGCACAAGGTCCTTGCATTCCCTTCGATGGCAGCCTTGAGGCCAAAACTCTGTATCACAGTTTCCCCACACATGAGAGCAGATGCATCGCCTCGACTGCACAACACATCCTCAACACTGGTCTTTGCATCGAAAGCCCCATCCACAGGATCCTTGACGTCAACGCATCAGGACCTCGCATTGCATCCATACTGTATCTCAGAACCTGACGCATCACCTCTGCTGCACAAAGCACACTCAAAGCGAATCCATGTAGGCCTAACTGGGTCACTGTAGCTTGACCGTGCTCCATTATGGTCGGCCTAAACTTTGGATTTTGTCCCGGTTCGGCATGGCCAGATATCAAAAGTAGCACGGTTTTGCTTCTAAATGATATTTACCTAAATAGTTTGAAATGATATATCTCAAGTTCTGCTAATTGGATATTTGTTGATTGGTCTCATTTTATTTATTAAATCAAACTCCATATTTCTAACTTGGTGTAGAATCGTTTTGTGTGGTGTTTACAGTCTTTTACTGTTTGAAGTATTGCACAAATACTTTACACATTGCCTCTAAGTTAAACCTGACTGCTTTGTGCCAAGATACCAGAGGCTGTGCACTAGTTAAATTAGGGTTTACCTGATTCTTGCCCAGACTGAAATTTTGGTTGCTGCTTGACTAGGGCTCACACCTCAGTCAACCAACAACCCAATTTCTAACAGGCTTCAATTTTAGAGGGTAAGTCAGACGGGGAAAAACTTTGACCAGGACAAGCTCACTTGGGATTTTTAACCTGCGCTTCAATGCTTTACATTTTTCCTAGCACTCATGAACAATACTTTATATTGACACTTTTTCTACGTACTCTTTGCCTTAAATCTGGAAATATTAAAATCTTTGGTACCTTGTTGTTTTGGTGCCATTTTGTTTATTGAATTTAATTCTAGTTACTATTGTTGTTTTTTAATTTTTAACTGTTTTGATATTTCTAAATGCTTTAATCATTTGCTCTATGTTAAGCCTATCTACTCTGTGCCATATCTACAAAGGTTTGCACTTAATTTTAAAATATTCAAACCATTGTCTGGACCAGGAGGATAAGTGACTTCATTAGTTGTAGTGGGCCATCACTCATATCAATTATTAATTCTCAGTCCTACAACTATATTTTCTCGTAGAGTGTTTTAACACTCCACATATCACTCGACAGTGGCACTTAGTACTAGTGTATGAAACAAATGCTCTCTTACTTTCATAACTTGGTAAATAATTCTGCATTTGACCTGTCTCAAGCAGATATGATTTCACCAAAAATGTAAGGTTATCTAAACATCAGACCTGTTAATTTCACAATATAAATATGATCTTTGGAAAGGTATCATTTGACAAATATGTCCATGTTAAAGTGTCTGTTTCATAAGAAAAGTAGAACTAAAAAATATGCAAAACATATGGCACTGATTTTGCCCAAAACTGGATTGCAGGGTGTTAGGGCTCTCAGTAAATGACTGAGGTGCAACCAACTTATTTGGCCAACTTATTTTGTGATACAGATTAAGCCTCGCTACAAGCTTTTGCGGTGTGCCCCCTTGTACAACCTGCCAAACTAGCAGAGCTGCTCTGAGCGGTGCCTTCATAGTTGTATTTATGTGCCTATAACTCAATGAAACTTTCCAATAAGGTGCCATTCTCTGACTGTGGCGTTTTGGCACTTGTTTTTATGTGACATATACTGAAATACTTAAATTACGTAGGTGGTCTGGCAAGTATGGCCTTGGTGATTGAAGAGTCAGATAGGGGATGCAAACCTCACAGCCCTTTCTATTCTGGGAGTAGTAGAATTATAGAATTTTATGTGACTTTGAAGATCACACTTTCTTTGAGACAATCATCCTGAATGTAAATCTCAGATGTTCAACCAAAATCCCTACAGAGCTTTCCATCTTCATAATAGTGTGAGCAAACATGCAATTTGCCATTGCCATATTATGATATATGTCCACAGGATCTGTATTATATCATGAAATCTCTACTATTCCACACCACAGTACTGTAATTAGGATGTAATCACAGTGATGCTAAGCAAGAGACATATGGGGACTTGAATATTATGCCAACGCAGAAACATCACAAGTTTGATTTAAAATATCAAAATAGAGTGATTTGTGCATACCTTTTTCTGTTTTACTGATTTCTCAGTATTTTTATTAATGGTTGAAGAGACATTTTCTTTTGCAGTTTTTTCATCACTGGGTCTTGTGAAGATTTGTTTCACGATTGGCTGAACGATAAGACAAAAATGTTAATAAATGTACACATATCAGAGTTTATTTTTTATTAGTCTCACATTATTGTATCATTATCGTAAAATACATTTTAAACTAAACCAAATCCATATATCAGAGTGTGTGGGAAAATGTAGCTCTCATTGTGCAACCAATGAGATCTACATTGTTTTTTGGTGCCATTTTGTTTATTGAATTTAATTCTAGTTACTATTGTTGCTTTTTAATTTTTAACTGTTTTGCTATTTCTAAATCCTTTACTCATTTGCTCTATGTTCAGCCTATCTACTCTGTGCCATATCTACAAAGGTTTGCACTTAATTTTTAAATATTGAAACCATTGTCTGGACCAGGTGGATAAATAACTTCTTTAGTTGTAGTGGGCCATCACTCACATAAATTATACATTTTTGTTCCTACAAATATATTTTCTGTTAGAGTGTCTTTAACAATCAACATAGCACTCGACAGCGGGTTTTGCTGCTAGTGTATGAAACAAATGCTATCTTACTTTCTTAACTTGGTAAATAATTCTGCATTTGACCTGTCTCAAGCAGATATGATTTCACCAAAAAGGTAAGGTTATCTAAACATCAGAACCGTTAATTCCACAATATAAATATGTTCTTTGGAAAGGCATCATTTGCCAAATATGTCCATGTGAAAGTGTCTGTTTCATTAGAAAAGTAGAACTAAAAAATATGCAAAACATATGGCACTGATTTTGCCCAAAAATGGATTGCAGGGTGTTTGGGCTCTCAGTAAATGACTGAGATGCAACCAACTTATTCAACCAATTTAATTTGTGATATATATTAAGCCTCACTACAAGCTTTTGAGGTGTACTCCCTTGAACAACCTGCCAAACTAGCAGAGCTGCTCTGAGTGGTGCCTTCATAGTTGTATTTTTGTGCCTGAAACTTTCCGATAAGGTGCCAATCTCTGATCGTGGCGTTTTGGCACTTGCTTTTATGTGACACATATTGAAATACTTAAATTACATAGGCGGTCTGGCAAGTATGGGCTTGGTGATTGAAGAGTCAGATAGGGGATGCAAACCTCACAGCCGTATGAATTCTGGGAGCAGTAGAATTATAGAATTTTATGTGACTTTGAAGATCACACTTTTTTTGAGAGAATCATCCTGAATGTAAATTTCAGATGTTCAACTAAAATCCCTGCTGAGCTTTCATTCTTCATAATAGTATGAGCAAACATGCACTTTGCCATTGCCAGATTATGATATATGTTCGGGGGGGTCTGTATTATATCATGGAATCTCCACTATTCCACACCGCAGTACTGTAATTAAGATGTAATCACAGTGATGATAAGCAAGAGACATATGAGGACTTGAATATTATGTCAACGTAGAAACATAACAAGTTTGATTAAAAATATCAGAATAGACTGATTTGTGCATATCTTTTTCTGTTTTACTGATTTCTCAGTATTTGTATTAGTGGTTGAAGAGAAATCTTCTTTTGCAATTTGTTCATCACTGGGTCTTCTGAAGATTTCTTTCACAATTGGCTGAACGATAAGACAAAAATGTTAATGTACACATTTTGGAGTTTATTTTTTATTAGTCTCACAATAGTATCATTATCATAAATGAGTTTTAAACTAAACCAAATCCATATATCAGAGTGTGTGGGAAAATGTAGATCTCATTGTGCAACCAATGAGATCTACATTGTTGTTTTGGAGCCATTTTGTTTATTGAATTTAATTCTAGTTACTATTGTTGCTTTGTAATTTTTAAATGTTTTGCTATTTCTAAATGCTTTACTCATTTGCTCTATGTTAAGCCTATCTACTGTGTGCCATATCTACAAGGGTTTGTGCATAATTTTAAATATTGAAACCATTGTCTGGACCAGGTGGATAAATGACTTCTTTAGTTGTAGTGGGCCATCACTCACATAAATTATTAATTTTCGTTCTTACAACTATATTTTCTGGTAGAGTGTCTTTAACAATCAACATAGCACTCAACAGCGGGACTTGCTGCTAGTGTATGAAACAAATGCTCTCTTACTTTCTTAACTTGGTAAATAATTCTGCATTTGACCTGTCCCAAGCAGATATGATTTCACCAAAAAGGTAAGATTATCTAAACATCAGAACCGTTAATTCCACAATATAAATATGTTCTTTGGAAAGGCATCATTTGCCAAATATGTCCATGTGAAAGTGTCTGTTTCATTAGAAAAGTAGAACTAAAAAATATTCAAAACATATGGCACTGATTTTGCCCAAAAATGGATTGCAGGGTGTTAGGGCTCTCAGTAAATGACTGAGGTGCAACCAACTTATTCAACCAATTTAATTTGTGATATATATTAAGCCTCACTACAAGCTTTTGAGGTGTACTCCCTTGAACAACCTGCCAAACTAGCAGTGCTGCTCTGAGCGGTGCCTTCATAGTTGTATTTTTGTGCCTGAAACTTTCCGATAAGGTACCATTCTCTGATCATGGCGTTTTGGCACTTGCTTTTATGTGACACATATTGAAATACTTAAATTACGTAGGCGGTCTGGCAAGTATGGGCTTGGTGATTGAAGAGTCAGATAGGGGATGCAAACCTCACAGCCGTATGAATTCTGGGAGCAGTAGAATTATAGAATTTTATGTGACTTTGAAGATCACACTTTTTTTGAGAGAATCATCCTGAATGTAAATTTTAGATGTTCAACCAAAATCCCTGCAGAGCTTTCATTCTTCATATTAGTGTGAGCAAACATGCACTTTGCCATTGCCAGATTATGATATATGTTCTGGGGGGGTCTGTATTATATCATGAAATCTCCACTATTCCACACCGCAGTACTGTAATTAAGCTGTAATCACAGTGATGATAAGCAAGAGACATATGAGGACTTTAATATTATGTCAACGTAGAAACATCACAAGTTTGATTAAAAATATCAGAATAGACTGATTTGTGCATACCTTTTTCTGTTTTACTGATTTCTCAGTATTTTTATTAGTGGTTGAAGAGAAATCTACTTTTGCAATTTGTTCATCACTGGGTCTTCTCAAGATTTCTTTCACAATTGGCTGAACGATAAGACAAAAATGTTAATAAATGTACACATTTTGGAGTTTATTTTTTATTAGTCTCACAATAGTATCATTATCATAAATGAATTTTAAACTAAACCAAATCCATATATCAGAGTGTGTGTGAAAATGTAGATCTCATTGTGCAACCAATGAGATCTACATTGTTGTTTTGGAGCCATTTTGTTTATTGAATTTAATTCTAGTTACTATAGTTGCTTTGTAATTTTTAACTGTTTTGCTATTTCTAAATGCTTTACTCATTTGCTCTATGATAAGCCTATCTACTCTGTGCCATATCTACAAAGGTTTGCGCATAATTTTTATATATTGAAACCATAATCTGGAGCAGGTGGATAAATGACTTCTTTAGTTGTAGTGGGCCATCACTCACATAAATTATTAATTTTCGTTCCTACAACTATATTTTCTGGTAGAGTGTCTTTAACAATGAACATAGCACTCGACAGCGGGACTTGCTGCTAGTGTATGAAACAAATGCTCTCTTACTTTCTTAACTTGGTAAATAATTCTGCATTTGACCTGTTTTAAGCAGATATGATTTCACCAAAAAGGTATGTTTATCTAAACATCAGAACCGTTGATTCCACAATATAAATATGATCTTTGGAAAGGCATCATTTTCCAAATATGTCCATGTGAAAGTGTCTGTTTCATTAGAATAGTAGAACTAAAAAATATGCAAAACATATGGCACTGATTTTCCCCAAAAATGGATTGCAGGGTGTTTGGGCTCTCAGTAAATGACTGAGGTGCAACCAACTTAATTGACCAACTTAATTTGTGATATATATTAAGCCTCGCTACAAGCTTTTGAGGTTTACTCCCTTGTACAACCTGCCAAACTAGCAGAGCTGCTCTGAGCGGTGCCTTCATAGTTGTATTTGTGTGCCTGAAACTTTCCAATAAGGTGCCATTCCCTGACCGTGGGGTTTTGACACTTGCTTTTATGTGACACATACTGAAATACTTAAATTACGTAGGCGGTCTGGCAAGTATGGGCTTGGTGATTGAAGAGTCAGATAGGGGATGAAAACCTCACAGCCCTTTCTATTCTGGGAGCAGTAGAATTATAGAATTTTATGTGACTTTGAAGATCACACTTTTTTTGAGAGAATCATCCTGAATGTAAATTTCAGATGTTCAACCGAAATCCCTGCAGAGCTTTCATTCTTCATAATAGTGTGAGCAAACATGCACTTTGCCATTGCCAGATTATGATATATGTTCTGGGGGGGTCTGTATTATATCATGAAATCTCCACTATTCCACACCACAGTACTGTAATTAAGATGTAATCACAGTGATGATAAGCAAGAGACATATGAGGACTTGAATATTATGTCAACGTAGAAAAATAACAAGTTTGATTTAAAATATCAGAATAGACTGATTTGTGCATACCTTTTTCTGTTTTATTGATTTCTCAGTATTTTTATTAGTGGTTGAAGAGAAATCTTCTTTTGCAATTTGTTCATCACTGGGTCTTCTGAAGATTTCTTTCACAATTGGCTGAACGATAAGACAAAAATGTTAATAAATGTACACATTTTGGAGTTTATTTTTTATTAGTCTCGCAATAGTATCATTATCAGAAATGAATTTTAAACTAAACCAAATCCATATATCAGAGGGTGCGTGAAACTGTAGATCTCACTGTGCCACCAAATATTAGTGAGAGCCAACACACTCTGTCGTACTTTGGTATTTGAGACCACGTAGGAGACAGGGCCCTACCCCTGTTTATTCATGTATTAGCAAACCGCGATTGGTCAATGCGGTATGTACAAGCGCTTTGCATAACGTCCCATTGCCAAATGCACTATGTATACGTTATTATACATTGACTCCGTGGGTTCCATCTTGGAGTGGTGGCCATCTTATAGTTGCCCTCACATAGACAAACACATTATAAGCAAGTACGGGCCTTTAGAATACATGTACTTTCTGCTTGACTTCTCCATGACCTGGGCAGCTGGTCTCCCCTGCCCCAGGTCAGTCCGGTCTCACAAGCTCCCCTTCCTCCGGCCACCTGTGATTAGCATCAGGGCTTGACACACCATAAAGTCCTTTCATCGCACACAAGCCTCCGGCTAATCACTTTCGCACCTGCTTGTTCCTGCTTTATGGCCTGTTTCTCAAAACAGGAGATGCTCATGTTTATTGGGGTCAGTTGATATCTGATGTGGGATCTGAGCCTTGCTGGGTAAATAATTGCGGGCTGGCTGTACTGAAATGTGAGATTGCAATCATGACTCTGCTTGTTCTTTGAAGTAAAATATGTGAATAACCAACTGCAAGAGAAGGGCGGTGTTGCCCAGATTCTGTATAAAAAAGGAAACTGGTTTCTGTTCTGGAGACTGCCTCATTCAGTTGCTAAGGCTTCTGTGCGACGTAGTCTCACTCATTTGAGTTTAATAAAGATGTCTTTTCATATTTCAGCTTCTGTTGCCAAGTTCTTTGTGATATTATCAAGATATGCAGAATTTTATAATACCACATCAGGAAGTACTCGAAGTCATAGGGTGCTACCCCTGGCACCTCTGGGGTCTCAGAAATTGGAGTATGTTAGACGGACCGGGAGGGTCGGCCGAGGACAAGGGGAGAGGTCTCCGGGGAGAGCCTTCTCCAGCGATCGTACAGACGAGTAACTTCCCCCCCACAGATGTACACCACACAAGGATAAGGTTTAATGTTCTTTATAAGCGATCTCTTAGGTACGATAGAATGGTACAAGGAGGTCTGGACTCAGGGGTCCCCTCGATTCTAGTCTCTTGGTTGGGAAAGGGGGTAGCGGGACAGTCTGGTTACCAATCTGGTAGATGCGATGATATGATGGATAGCTCACAATCCTCGAGCTCGGTGTTCTAGCTGGACGGGCCGCAGCAGCGCCAGCAGGTCCCGGTGAAGGTGGTTGTTACAACGGTCCGCGGCAGCGCCAGCAGGTCCCGGTGAAGGTGGTCGTTACAACGGTCCGTGGCAGCGCCAGCAGGTCCCGACGAAGGTGGTAGTTACAACGGTCCGCGGCAGCGCCAGCAGGTCCCAACGAAGGTGGTAGTTACAACGGTCCGCGGCAGCGCCAGCAGGTCCCGACGAGGATGGAGGATGCAGAAGGCCGCGGCAGCGCCAGCAGGCAGGATGATAGTTCACAAGGCAGGGCTACGGCAGCGCCGGTAGTCCGTCAAGGATGAGTTCTTCTCGGTGTCTCTCGACTCCAGGATACAACTGCCTTCCTGCTCTGGAGCTGCCCCAGTTATAGGTCTGGCGCCCTTTGATGTCCGGACCCTCGCACTTGGAGGTCGGGAGGTCCGGGATGAGGGAGTCCAGACACCCAGCAGGGGCGTGGAGCCAGCGCCCGGGGGAGCTGGGGGGCGATCGGCACCTGGCGGGGGAGAGCCATCGACACTTCTTTCTCCCATCGACCTGCCAAGTGGTCCGTTCACCTCCTGGGTGGATGGTGGTGCCGGGATGTCGGGGCCTGGCCAGGCCCAGGGTTAGGGTCGAGCTGAGGCCACGCGGCCTCGAGGTGCAGTGTCCAAGATGGCGGCCGGGCTGGGCGAGGGAGCCGGTAGTGGTTCGGCCCCATGATACAGAGATGTCCGGGGGCAGGAGTCCCGTCTGGAGACGGGGTGCGGGTTGTTTCTGTGGGTAACACCTGGAGGGCCGGGGCTCGGGCCCTGTCATGCGGGGAGGGAGCAAGCCCTTCATGTGGCCTGTCCAACAGAGTACTTCAGTTGGCGCCCAATGTAGGGCCTCATCAGAGAAGTGACTTTCTGTGGGAGTGATCTTGTCAGGAGACTGAAATCTACTGGAAGGACAGAAGGGGATTCTACCAAGAAGGTACTCTGTGCACAGGGATTCTGGAGATTCTTTGATTATGTAGTCCGGTATATTTCTGCTCTTCCTGATTTTGATCCTCCACATGATGTCACTCAAAAGGTGAGAAAAAGAACCCTTTTGGCGTGAGTATTATAAAAGACGTTTGGGCATGTAGAACTTGACAATTAGAATTTGGATAACCTTTTGATTATTAAGAATAAGAATTAAGTATAAGTGGGTCGCTCCCAGTCCTTTGGTTCTTTGGGTCTTTAATTTGGTTATCGCAATTACCAAAGCCGAGGGGTTGGTTTCTTGGTTTCTGATTTGGTCATTGCAATTACCAAAACCGAGGGTCTCGCATATTTGCGAGTTTATTGGTAGAGATAAACCCTTGAAGTTTGAAGCTAGATTAGTGAGCTATAAGATGCCTGATCTTAGCAAATTGGGAAATGTAGCTTTTGGTTTGTATAGGTTTGGATATGCGAATTGCAATTTGCGTAGGCAGGTAATGAGGAGATATTTCTCCATTTGGTTTTGATTATAATACTTGCGTTTTCCGCAGTATTTTTGGCATGCCTGTTTGTAAGCTCACATGGAAAAATGTGTTGCTTTTTGTTTTAAAAGGTACCATAGTGTGGGAAATATCTAAATAGGTTAGCTTTAAAAACATATTTCTTCCTTGGTGATTTTGTATCCCCAGGGAATTAAAATATGACATAATACAAAACAAGGATCCTTCGTTCTGCGCAGTTTCACGAATGAAGATATGCACAACAATTTTGTGTGGTGTTCTGCTAGGCAGAGCTAGTGAATTGAGCGCATTCACTACTTCTTGGACATGCATATGTCTGTGGGGCTGTTCATGCAGCCTTTTGGAACACTATTGAAAAGCGTTGCTTGTAAATATGACCTACAACAGTATTTGCAAATGGTTTGTTTCAAGTATAGTCTGTGAGCTGTTCTTTCTTTCTGTCATGCGTATTGATTTGTAAGTCAACTGTGTGTTTAAATGTCTGTGTTTTTTTTTTTCATTAGTGCAACTTCTGTAAGTAAATTGCGACGACGCTATTTATGAAAAATGGCTAAAGCGCGCTGTATTGTCTGTTTAACCCCTTTCTGTTTATGTCTGAAATGAGCTCAATATGTGTTTGTGGGTCTTCTGATGTTTCCAGTCTGTTAAGTAGTTTGCTGGTTAATTAATATCAAGTAGAAACTTAAAACAAAAATCCAGAAATGAACAATGTGATGTGCTACAATAGCTCTGTGTTGCTCTTTAATTTATAGAATGAGCAATTGTGCACATATACAAAACTGCCGTTAAATGCTTAAAGGATAAAATTAGAAACACATTCGATAGATATAAATCAGGCCCCAAAAACGAAATTATCTATTTTTGCAAAAGTAAATAAATTTACAGCATTTTCCTTAGATGCATTATATTAGATGTTCACAGGCAAACTTTTCAGCTGCAGTATATTTGATAGAAATGTTCATTCAGCCAGCACCTTCCCAGTTGAACACGGGTGAAATTTGGCAGAACCGTTTTTTTAAATGAAAGTGGCGCAAAAATGTGAAGCGTTTCAAATTGGGCTTATGCGCTTAGGCTTGTGAGTTAAATGTGTCCAAAATGATAGGCAAGGGATGCAGCTTGTTTTTTATACATGGAATTATCACAAAAACGAATAATTGGGATTTTTTAAAAGAAAATTATTAATCATGGGAAAAATTATTTTAAAAAAATAAGTGCTTTTCAAAATCGTTTTTTGATATTTATAAAGCTTAATACTCATACTATGACCTCCTAGCATTAAAATTTGATTTACGTTGTGTTGCATCACTAAAATGACAAGCATTCGCGCGTACAATTTTCCCTTGGCGCAGGCGCAAACAAGCTCATTTTTATAAAGTATAAGTTATTATTTCCAATGCCTGACTCATGGGTTATGTAATAGACATTCTGGTAATGCATATTATGCAAGAAAATTGTAGGATATTCATTTTTTAATGCTTAAAATATCAAAGTCGAATTTGGGTAAAAAAGACTGTTTCAATTGCATTTTCTTTCATTCGTACTGTTTAAAGTGTCTCAGGCTTCAGTAAATGCATACGTTTAGGTTTTGATATATATATTTACAGGTTGTGCCTTCTTATGATTCAATGAGTCAATGTGCCAGTACAAAGGCTTGTTTTAATATCAGGGTTGAAGGTTCTAACTTTAGCTGTGTCTGTCACGATACTACTGAACACGCTATGAAAAACAAGCCCTTTTAAAAAACTTGGGGAAATTAAATAAAATATGGTGTCGCAACCCGCAACTATTTGATGTTAATAAAAAACGGCCTTAATGGAGTAAGCACCCACATAGAGAAAGAGAAATGGAGAATTCTTTTTTGATGAAGGGAAAAGAGGATGTTTGTGAGCAGGTACGTGATGAAGTCAGTAATGATAGAGGGGTGGAGAAATGTAGAACTACGGTTATAGGAACTGGGTAATACGTAGGAAGGAGAAGAACAATTGGGAAAGTACAATGCCGTGGAGGGAAGAGAGATGATGAAGGGGAGTAATAAAGACATGAAAAGTAGCGTGAGGAAGGTTGTATTGATGAAGGGAATAAAGAGGAATGTGGTACCGGTTTGAGTAAGTAGGAGGGGAAAGATGAGATTGCAGGTTCTAGCAGTAGGGGTGAAAATATTGTAATTACCTAACGGGAGGCATTGAGTTTCATATGCTAATATGAAAGGGACGAACAGAGCTTGAATAAAGGCAAATGACTAAATGATGAAGAAAATATCAAAACTCATTGTGAATGCAATTCACTTAAGGTTGATGAAATGTATACCATTGCATAGGATTGCAACAAGCATTTATTCTAAAAACTGGTATGTGTGTTATTAAATTTTGTGAATTATTCACAGTACATGTAGTTTAACAATCTGGGAATAGGGATAATTTTTTAGCGCCTAAAAAGGAGAAATTATTTTTCAACATAGAGCGAATTATTGCAAGTTAGGAGGAATTAGGAAGGCCTTCTGGCTTTGACGAATTCAGAGTGTCAGAAGCTGGGGGTTGGGAGACCTGCAGAGGCTGGCTCGGTCAGGCTGCTGAGATGCTATCTTTCCCGTAAACAATGGAGTTGACATTTATGACCTTTTAAATTAGGGCCTTGCCTCTGTGGAATGCAGAATGCCCTTGCTACACGGGCCTCTAAAGGTGGGGTTTCTGGTTTCTCCATAGCATCACTAAAACTAAAGAACTTAATTCCAAAGGGAAAATATAGCAAAGGAGTTTTCTTTGAAAGTCCAAACATCATGTTAAATGCTTTGCTGATACATTGGTGCTCTAAAAAAAAAGAAAATAGAATGATGCCTGCTATAGTTGCTCTTCTTTAACAGAAAACGAAGTGTTGCATTAATTTGACAGCAGATTTCCATTGCCTGGTGATCTACTGTCAAAAAGGAGGGTAAGTATTTTAAACCTGACAAATTAAACAGGCCCAAATATTGGGTTTTGGGCTGCAGTTTTACAGTGCATAAAGTACATGACATGGTGTTGTGTGTCACCGCTTTTTACATATGCTATTGTTTTGTCTATGCTTTTTTGTGCTTGATATACAGCAAGTATATCTGATGGCTTGATGTTTTGTGCGTTTTTATTATTTTTTGCATGTTTTCGTTGTTTTTGTTGCTGCTTTTTATACTATTACAAGTTTACCTGTGTTGTGAAGGGGATGGTCATGACGATGCCCATCGCTACGCAACAGTTGATTGAACTTGTTCTGGTTACTAAATTCCACAGCTAATGATATTTTCATGCTGTGAGCATGAGAGACAACACTTCACCAGTGCATGTCTAAATTGGCTATAATGGTATTACAGAAAACTAAAAGAGATCTACAGGATCAAAGTGTGTCACCTGTCACCTGTCACGTTATACTGCCCTTCCCTTAAAGTAACAGGCAGCCCTACATTTATGTATCCTTGATTGGACCTAAGGATGAAATTATAGATCTGTGACTCAAGGTGGCCTAATTTCTATATTACATTAGGTAATGGTGTCCTGTCTCCTAAGTAGCATATGGCCTTTGCTTCTTGAAAGGAAACTAGGTTTTCATTTTTCCCTGCAGAAGGAACTGGAACATTACCTAAGATTACCGTATATGGTGTAGTCGCCAGCGGTAGAGTTAAAACGTAAGTGACTTTGGCCTTTTGTGTATCACCCGTACTCTTGGTGATGTCACATGCCTGACTACCACCCAAGTAAATTCTTGTCCTTCCTATAGATTTTTATTTTTTATTGCTTTTGTTTCTTCCCTGCCCAATGTCGCATTATGCTTAGTGATTGGGGATTTTAGTTGTGTCCTAGTTCCAATTCCCTTTTCCGTATTCCTTTCACCAGTCAGCCCATTTATTATTGTAGGTGTATTGTTCAGGTACATACTTCCAGACTGCAGTGATGCACCAAGAACCCCCATATTATGTACAATTCCCTTTTGCATGACCAGACTGGTTTCCAAGAATTTTCCTTAGGCCTGCTTCAATGTTTTCCAGCCTGACTGTCAGGGTAGCGATAGCCTGGCTAACTGACTCAATATTATAGTAAGACAAGTTTTCAATACCAATAGGAGATATCTTACGTTTACCCTTCTGAACATGACAAATTTTCAATGTCTATTTTTAATGTGGCTTTTACCCTTTTGTTCCTGCTGCTTTAATTTTCGGTGGGATCAGAAGTTTCTAATCATGCAAATTTCAGGACCCTCTAGTTCTTGTCTTTTGTTTTCATATCTGACTATTAGCCTGTGTATTGCCTAGTGCACCTGATATGAAAGGTTTCTACATGCCTATGATAATCTGTACCATGTGATTTCTCTATTGAAATGTCCTAGATAAGGAATTTAGAAACACTTATATGTAATCATTCAGAAAAAAAATGTGTTTGCCCTATTAGACAATGCCACCATATGTGAAGACATCCATTTTAGATAGAATTCTCGTGTAGTTATCTACCCTTAGATGATGGAGGCTCTCACACGGAAACCCAATTGAAAAGCTTAGAGGCACTGTTTTGCCTACTGCCTTTTTATTTGTGTTGCTTCCTGAGATAGACAGTGTATTCTAGACGAAAATTGTCCCACGGCATGTGGCCACTCATTTAAAAATCACAGGCCACCTGTTTACAGTCACCTTGTTATACAACGAACTGTTTAAAGCATCGCACTTGCTTCATCAGAAGGCGTTCAACATCAGAAAGGAAGAAGGAGCTGGTTTTGCCAAGAACCAGAATTTCAGTACAAAAGAGCGCCTGTCATGTGCTGGTAACCTCTGACAGTGTGCAGTCCCTTGAGCCCCTTGGCCTGAGTTTTTGGCCACACACACCCCCTCTTTTCCTTTGCTTCAATGGAAGTGCAGTGCACCGGCGGATCCAAGATTGACAGAAGGCACTACATTCCAGTGCCCATGGAAGAGCAGCCTGAGCGTCCTCTGACACTGAGTGACGAGTGTTGGAGTCTGAGAATGGTCCCGAATCTGCACGAGATGACCTGTGCCCTTGATCAATGGAGAGCACACTACCTGTAGTGCCTGCCGCAAAGGAAAGATACTGGCGCACTGCCTTGAAACATTGAGACTCTCAAGTGAGCTGTCAGTATTTGCCAGGAGGGCACTCCAACTAAGCAGTACTTTCTTTTCTCATGTAAGGCTTGAATGAAGAGGCCCATGCAAAAGAAAACAACAGAAGAAGATTTGATGGACAATAGAAGCCTGCCAGTGAGGCTTTTTGAACGGACTCTGGGCATAGGTGGTTTCACAAGAGGTTTCCGTGTGATTGTATAGACTAGGTGTTAGAAGACTGTTTGTTTTGCTGGCATTGTCTAGTATAAGCAGAATAAAATCCATTTTCTGTGGAAAGGTGCCCCCTTTTCACCTCAGAGCATTGATGAGGGTCACCACTGTTTCACCTGAACATAAAAAAAATGTATAGGAGCCCTAAAATGTTACTAAATATTTCATTTGTAATAGTGGTCGCTACGTTCTCATGTTGTCTATATATTCTTAATAACGTGTTTTCTAGTGGGTTTTAAACATGACGTTGTCATTTATGGGTGGGATTGTTTTTCTCTACCCAATTGACTTCTGCACCCGCTTCCCAACCTATTTTTTTTTTCCACTACTGTTTCTTTGCACTCTTTTCACCCTTTTCCTGAACATGAGCAGGTTAAAAGATTAGAATTCGTAAGCAATTCTTCTATACAGCTTCTGCATCGACACTAGTTAGTAGTGAACATCACTAATTGTTGGGGGTGTGATCTTATGCCTCCTAGATAGAGGTATTGCTTATTTTGTCCTGCCATATGTGGCCTTTGTGCTTCTTCGTGTTCAAGGAGACCTGTCCAGAGAGAGAGTCCAAGTACTAGGATTTTGCTCCATCAGCAACATCTTGATGATCTGGTGACTATAGACCTGGACTAAGATCAGTATGAGTATAGTGATTGCCTATGTAAGGGCAAAAGGAGGGTCTGTCGTACTTTGGTATTTGGGACCACGTAGGAGACAGGGCCCTACCCCTGTTTATTCATGTATTAGCAAACCGCGATTGGTCAATGCGGTATGTACAAGCGCTTTGCATAACGTCCCATTGCCAAATGCACTATGTATACGTTATTATACATTGACTCCGTGGGTTCCATCTTGGAGTGGTGGCCATCTTATAGTTGCCCTCCCATAGACAAACACATTATAAGCAAGTACGGGCCTTTAGAATACATGTACTTTCTGCTTGACTTCTCCATGACCTGGGCAGCTGGTCTCCGCTGCCCCAGGTCAGTCCGGTCTCACAAGCTCCCCTTCCTCCGGCCACCTGTGATTAGCATCAGGGCATGACACACCATAAAGTCCTTTCATCGCACACAAGCCTCCGGCTAATCACTTTCGCACCTGCTTGTTCCTGCTTTATGGCCTGTTTCTCAAAACAGGAGATGCTCATGTTTATTGGGGTCAGTTGATATCTGATGTGGGATCTGAGCCTTGCTGGGTAAATAATTGCGGGCTGGCTGAACTGAAATGTGAGATTGCAATCATGACTCTGCTTGTTCTTTGAAGTAAAATATGTGAATGACCAACTGCAAGAGAAGGGCGGTGTTGCCCAGATTCTGTATAAAAAAGGAAACTGGTTTCTGTTCTGGAGACTGCCTCATTCAGTTGCTAAGGCTTCTGTGCGACGTAGTCTCACTCATTTGAGTTTAATAAAGATGTCTTTTCATATTTCAGCTTCTGTTGCCAAGTTCTTTGTGATATTATCAAGATATGCAGAATTTTATAATACCACATCAGGAAGTACTCGAAGTCATAGGGTGCTACCCCTGGCACCTCTGGGGTCTCAGAAATTGGAGTACTTCAACACTTTGCCAGATTATGATATATGTTCATGTGGTCCATCCTATATATTGAAATTTATAATGTTTCATACCATAGTACTGCGTTTAAAAATTAATCACAGTAATGATAAACAAGAAACAAATGGGAACTTGAATATTGTGCCCTCGTAGAAACATTTCAAGTTCAGGTTCACAGTAGTTAGATAAGTAACAACACTATACTAGCTAGTAAGATTAATTTAAAATACCAGACTAGAGTGATATGTGCATACCATATTTTGTTTTACTGAATCCTCAGTTTTTTCGCTGGTGGGTAAAGAGGCGTCTTTGTTTGCAATTTTGTCAGCAAAAGGTCCCGGGGACCATTCTTTCAAAAGTAGCTGAAGGATAGGAAGTAAAATAGGGTAATAAATGCACACATCTAGTTTATTTGTTAATAGTTGTACAATACTATCATTATCATAAACTAATTTTAAACTGACCCAAATCTATATTTAAGAGGATGATGGAAAAGTCGTATATAACATTTTGTGGATACAATACATGGGATAAAGTACCCCTGCTCTATATTATAAGTCACAAAGGAGTTCCAGACTCAAAGAAGCACACGTCTGAAGGCTGAGTTAAATTACAAGGTCATGGAACTCCATATTGACTTGCAATTTCCTCTCAGCAAAGGAGAGAGAACATTCTAGCTGTTATAATATATGGTCTTCCATGTTGGGGTTTTCTTCATATCAAAATGTGGTTACAACCAAGAAGCATAAAAGTGAAATTTGCAGTGTGAAATTCAAAACAATGAAACATAGTAAGTTTTCACAAAAACATATGCGAACCAGTTTAATGTAAATCTGATTAAAGAAGATTAGTAGCTCACAATTAGTAGTAACTTGCAGGGTGATCCCTTCTGCCCTCTTGTGAACTAATGTGCCAGAATTAACCTTTTACCTTATATCTCTCCTTTCTGCTAATGGCTCTTCACTACCAAAGAACTTAGCAGAAGAATGAAATGCCAATTTCTGTTTTCATTGTTTAAACTGCGGCTATTTATGGTCTGCCTTTCATCTTGGCTGCTTACTTTGGCAGGTAGCATTGTGATGTCACATGCTAAATGTAATTGCTTATTACAGTTGAACAGCTATGCTATTTCTTTATATTTTAACTATCCTGTAATAAATGAAAGGCAGCTACTTTACAAGGTTTGCAAGTAAGGGCTCATGACTAGATTAACTGGCGGTGGGAGCATAATACATATCAGCCCAAGGACAGGAGCTGGTGAGATTCCAAAAACTTCATGAAATGTGATGGGACAGAGGTGAAGCTGCCCGTTCATCTATTATTATAAGCGGAAGTCTCAGGAAGGAACAGCCTTTGTTCTTTTACTCTAAGGTGGCTAGTCGAGAACCAGTCCAGTGGATGGGGAGCTGGAGTCAGATTCAGTTTGGTATAATTTAGGAGGGGATTTTTATTTTCTTAAACCCACTTCTGTCCCCAACACAATCTCCCTCCAATGGCAGAAGTCCTGTGTCATCTTTTATTTCCCTTAGAATACTGCACTCTGGAAGAGTCAGCAGTAAGGCAAACAGAATGAGCTGAAAACATGGGTAGAGTTGCCCCTGGAAACATTATCCACATTGGTTAATGACTGCACAGTTTTATCTGGTAAACATACAAAGCGGGCACCTTGTCCACAGGAACACTTTTTGAACCTGTGGGAAAAAAAACCAGACAGACTTAATTCGCTGAGTAGGATCTGTGACAATATTTGAAGGGCCCGACCTGCTCCCACTTGTTCCCAGGACAAAGAAGTGGACTGAAAGACTCAGTTTTCTGTCCTCCTTTGTGGCTACAGAGACATAACAAGCTGCAGGAGGCCTTTTTTTTCTGGGAGTGACCGCTTACAACTAGAAGAGAACTGACCTCAATGGTGTCCTCTGCTGGAATGAGTTCTGACCCTATGTGCTGGCCTTGAGGTCCAGATGGACACTTCTGAAATATTTAAAGAAATTAGCGTTTAGAAAATGTCTGGACTTCTAAACCTCCAGAGGACTGAGACCAACCACCCTAGTCAATTCAACCAAGGCATAACCTCACTGGTGAAGAAAATCAAGTTGGTCGAGCTCTGAGCTGCACACATATTGGAGTTTATTTTTTAATATTGATGCAATACTGTCATTATCATAAATTAATTTTACACTGAAACAAATCATCATATAAGATAGTATGTGAAAATGTAGATCTCATGTATGCAACCAAAATCGTTACAGAGCTTCCCATCTCTATAATAGTGAGAGCTAACACATACTTTGCCATATTATGATACATGTCCTTGGGGTCCATGTTATATCATGAAATCTATACTGTTCCATAAAGTAGTACTCTATTTAAGAACTAATCACAGTGGTGAAAAACAAGTGACATATTGGTTCTTGAATAGTATGGCCTCATAGAAAAATCTCAACACTTTCAAATACCGTAGTACTGTAATTAAGAACTAATCACAGTACTGATAAACAAGAGAAATCTGGGGAATTGAATATTATAACGGCATGGCCACATCTCAAGTTCAGGTACACAGTAATTAAATAAACCACTTTATGTGAAGCAGCATATACCATTCTATCTAGTAAGATTCATTTAAAATATCAAAATAGACTGATATGAGCATACCGTTTTCAGTGATACTGAATCCTCAGTATTTATGCAAGTAGGTGGAATGGAATCTCCTTTTGCAATTTTCTCAGCTCTAGGACCTTGGGAGCATTTTTCCAGGAGATCCTGGAGGACAGGAAGACAAAAAGGTTACTAAATGGACACACAAGTTCGAAGGCTGAGTTCATGTACAAGGTCATGGGACTGGACTCCGAAGGGAATTGCAATTTCCTTTCAACACAGGAAAGGGCACATTTTATTGCCTATAAAACATGTCATTCCATGTTGGGGTTGTATTCCTTTTTATTTTATTTTTTTGTAACTTTATTTATCATTTTGGCAATAGAGAGTAGTACAGGCATAGACAAAGATTGACAAATCAAGGCATGATAACTTTACATAGGCAAATAATGAATGCAGAGATTGCTTGTCGCACAATAATCATAGGCTCAGTATAGCTCAGGCTGATACAAACTCGCTAGATAGTACCGCCTCACAATGAAAAATATTCTTCTAGGTCTTCTCCCATCAGCATGTAACTCACAATGGCATTAATGCTCCAAAGCCCGTCTCAATTAAAAATCTACAGATGCATTAAGTCTTGAAAACAATCAAATAGACTGCTGGAGCGATGTGGGAGCCGCAACGCAGGCCAAGAAAAAGGTAGGATAGGCGTCTCATCCCACGCCCTCTGGGACTATACCATTGTGTGACTGTGAGTTGGCGTCTTTCAGGAGTCCATTTATATATAGCCTATACGGGCCCCAGATATCTTTAGGCCGCGAGGACCCTGGCATGAGCTCAGCACATACCTCACTGTGTGTGTTGCAATAGGCTAGGCTGCGTAGCCAATCTGTCAGAGTGGGGGCAGCCTTGCGACCCCATAGTATGGCAATTTCGCGTTTAGCTAACAGTAGGCTGAGGGACACAAACCGCCTGAGATGTTTTTCGAAAGTTCACAGTGTATCCCAATAGAGCTACCGGAATAGGGGTGATAGTCAACTTCGTGATGATGATGCCTAAAGTGCTGTGTACTTCTTCCAAGTATATGTGAATCTTAGGGCAGGTCCAAGTGAGATGGGCAAAGTCAGTATGTGGGGCGGTGTATTTGCAACAAGTGTGGGGTCTAGTGGGGTCCAGGCGATGAACTTTAGCCGGGTTAAAATAAATTTGCCTCAAGAACTTGTAGTGCAGTAGCTTATATATACTGTTCAATGAAACATTTTGTGTCATTGCGCAGCATTTAGCCCACTGTGCGTCCGTGATAGGGTGCCCAAGGTCCAACTCCCAGTCTACTCGTACCTTATCGTCGTGAATGGGACGTAGGGTCGTGCAGGATTTGTACATTTTGGAGATGAGATGTGCCCCAGTAGGGTTATCAATTACGAGTGTTAGCGGCGTGAAAGACTCCAGCTCAAGGGGAAAGCCAGGCAGCGCAGCACGCAGCGCAGACCGTATATGGCTCAGTACAAAGCTGTCCATAAATGTGGCTGTCTGAAATCGGGCGTCTTCTGACGGGGAAAAATATGTCTCTCTGGATATAAGTCCCGGAATGTGGTAATGCCAAACTTGGTGAAGGTACCCTGGATCAGTTTCTCGCCGGTAATAGGAAACCAACGGGCATTTGGGACAGGTAAGGCAGAGGAATACAGTATGGGAGCCGCGGTGATCCGCCGAAGTTTCTCCCAGGCCCAGCTAGTGGTGGAGACTGTTTGTATGTCAGAGGGATCACGGGGTACTCCTCTGGGCAGCACAGCAGACAGCCAGTCAGGGAGGACGAAGTCTGCTTCTGGACGAAGATAAGGTATCCGCGCATCTGGGTGGTACCACGCATACGCGAAGCAGCACTGAGCAGCCAAATAATACAGTTGGAAGTCAGGTACCCCAAAGCCACCTCTTCCATACGGCAAGGTAAGGATTTGCCAGCGGATGCAGGCTTGCTTGCCACCCTATATCAATCGAATAAGGAGTTTGCGTAAATGTTTAAAAAAAATGTTGGTGAGAGGAATAGGAATATTGTGGAAGAAGTAAAAAAGTGGGTAGGACTACCATTTTAAGGATTGCGACCCGTCCAGCCATGGACAGAGGTAAGAGCAACCATCTTTCAACCTGGGCTTCGAGTGTGGTTATGGCTTGACCATAGTTGAGTCAAAGGATTTGGGTGGAATCTAAGTGGATATGAGTACCCAAGTATTTGATGGAGTGAGAGCACCACTCCAGGGAAAACTCGCATTCCCAGGGGGTCGTGCTGGAGGTGAGTGGGAATATAACTGACTTATTCCAGTTTATCCTAAAACCGGAGTAGAGGCCAAAACGGAGTATTTCCCTGATGAGGGGATCCAAATTTACCCGGGGGTCCCTAACGTAAAGAATGGTATCATCCGCGTAGAGGGAGACAAGGAGGGGGCCAGTGTTGAATTGCAAGCCCCGCTGAAGATGTCATTCCTGAAAATGGCATATAGGGGATCCATGGCCAGTATAAACAACAAGGGCGATAGGGGGCAGCCCTTCCGTGTACCGCGTGACAGAGAGAAAGGGCAGATAAAGTTCCGTTTATGCATAGCCGAGCTGTGGGGCAGTTGAAAAGCAGGGCAGTGGTTGCCATGAATCCAATGGGCATGCCCATACGACGCATAACTGAGAGAAAGAAGGGCCATTCTAACGAATCAAAGGCCTTCGCAGTGTCTAATAGAACGGTAGCCGCAGGGACTGCGGGGTCGATTCTATGGAGGACCGAGAAAAGAGTTCTAAGATTTAAGGAGGTGGACCTATGGGGGACAAACCCAGACTGCGCAGGGTAGATAATGTACTCCATCAGCTGGGAAAGGCTATTGGCCACTTTTTTAGCCAATATTTTATAATCGAGGTTTAAGAGGGACAGGGGCCTATATGAATCACATAATGTTGGGTCCTTTCCAGGTTTAGGGAGAAGGATCACGACTGCCTCTCTTAGCATGGGGGGCAGCAACTGTCTTTCAAGGGCCTCTGCATATACCTCAATCAGTTGCGGGGCCAGTAGGTCTGCGTAAGTTTTATAGAACTCCCCGGTATAGCCATGAAACCCGGGGACTGAGGAGCAATGGAGAGTAGCAAGAGAGCTAATGACTTCAGTTTCAGTTATCGGTTCAGTGAGAAAGTCTTGCATATCTTTTTCCAGGTACACTAATGCTATTTCTGACAGGTATGCCTCCTGGGCTGTAAGGTCTGTCCCCGTTTTAGAGGAGTGTGACGCAGTGAAGTAATCTAAGAATTCCTCACGGATTTCTGGAGTGGAGGTGAGGATCTGGTCTGAGGTGGAATGGAACTCAGTAATGCAAACTTTGCCGTAGGGAGGGCCGTAAGATCTGCGCCAAAACCCTGCTAGTACCGGCTAGTCGTTTGGTATTTGCCCATGAAAAAGATCTCACGGTCCGCAGCATCGCGGTATTCAACCAATAGGGCCAACCGCCGTCCTGCATCGTCCGGAGTCGAGGAGTGCCGTGTGGTGTCGTCTAGGGTGGCAAGTTCCCGTTCAATACGGAAAATGGTGGTGCGCAGACTTTTCAATACCCCTGAATGTTTAGCGATGCAGACTCCGCGCATGTACGCTTTGAAACCCTCCGATAGGACTGCAAGGGAGTCGACCGACCCAGCGCTTATTGCGAAATAGTCTTCAATTGCTTCACGCACCTCTTCTTTAAGCAAGTCATCAAGAAGCGGTCGGCTAGGGAAGCGCCGTTGCCGTTCATATCCCTCAGGACGAGGAATGTTCAGGCGGAGCTGTTCCGGTGAGTGATCTGAGCAGGTTCTAGGGAGCGTCTTGAGAGACTGGAACTAATTGGAAATAGCCGGGGACTCTAGCCAGTAATCTATTCTCGTCCAGGTGTTGTGTTGTCCCACGTAATGCGTGAAGTCATTGTGGGTAGGATGGCGCTGGCACCATATGTCAAGGAGGGAAAAGTGATCGCAAATGGCCGTGAGAGCGCATCGGGAGCGCTGTTTAGTGTCAGGGGTGGAGGCTGTGCTATCTAATGAGGGGTTGAGGAGTAGATTAAAATCCCCCCTGAGCAGGAGTAAACAGGGGTCAAGTTTTAGCCCTGTGCATGTAATTCGTGGTAGAATTCAGGTGAGTCAGTGTTCAGAGCGTAAATACATACTAACGCCACTTTGTGTCCCAAGAACGGAGCTGACGCTAAATGGAACTCGTTTGTGAATGAGTATGGCTACTCCTCTGGCATAATGGCTGTAGTTGGCGAAATAGCGGTGTGTACCCCAACTGGCTGCAAAGCGGAATGGGTCCTCCAGGGGTAAGTGCGTTTCCTGCAAATTAGCCACATCAATGTTGTGTCTGAGCAGATAGTGCAGGATGTGCCTCTGTTTACGATTGTCGTTAAGGCCCCTAATGTTCCAGGTCATAAGGGAAAGGCCTGAGGGACCGTCTACATTACCCAGCTGTACCATCATAGGTGTGTCTAGAGCATGTGGAAAAACTGGAGTAAGAACCATCAAAGTGTGACAATAAGCATGCCATTAACCAAGTGAGAACCTCTAAGCCAAAATCTTGTAAATAATCGTTGAACAATCCTACATTGCCCCCCCCACCTAGCCTCTTCTGAAGGAGAAAGAGGCATTACCCATAATTTGAGACTTATCCCGATATACCAATAATCTTCACACTGCAATTTCCAAAAACCCAAATCAAGGTATACGAAACTACCAAGAAGGAAACCAGAGGTATACACCATGGGAGGCGGTAACGCCATTCCAGGCAAGCAGACATTGAAACCATACTGATGAACTGAACTTAGACAACCCAATTTAAGAACGTGAGTGCGCAGTCAGTAACAAGGTGCTTTTGTCAGCCCATGCCCGAGCTGGAGGATGGTTCCATGCTGGCGTTTGAGCCGCTTCCCACTGGCGAGGACCCGTCTCTGTCCCCGCCAGAGCAAGCGTTGTTCTGTTTGAAGGTGCGGCAAAACTCCTGTGCCTCAGACAGGGTGTCGAAGATGCGTGGCCGGCCATTGACATCAACTTTCAGTCTCGCGGGATAGAGCATGCCGTATCTCATGCCTAGGTTTCTCAGGGTGGCCTTAACCCTGTTGAACTTGCGGCGGGCCTATTGTAACAGAAGAGTGAAATCTGGGTACAGCGCAATTTTAGAGCCCTGCCAGTCCGTGACTCCCTTTTCTCTTGTGAGGCGCAGAGCCATGTCTCGGTCGCGGAAGTTCATTATGCGGGCAATGATGGGCCACGGAGGAAGGCTAGGGTTCGGGCGCGGGCCTAGTGAGCCATGAGCACGTTCCACCACAAAGTCAGGTGTGAAGGTCTCCCTGCCATATAAGTCCACCAGCAAAGTCTCAACAAAGAGATCTAGTTGACCCGTCAATGTCGTCTATGGGACCCCAAGGATGCAGATGTTATTGTGCCGACTTAGTGCCTCGAGATCTTCGTTCTTCATAGCAACGTCCTTGAGGATGCGTTTCACGCGTTCAAGTCGCTTGAGGGCTTGCGCCGTTCCATCTTCGATGTCTGAGATCCTTCCTTCTGCCACATCCAAATGCCGGTCATGTGATTGAATTTTGGCCCCCATGTCATCCAGGCACTTGTCTAGCACATCAAATCGTCTTTCTAGCGCTCGAAAGCCCGCCCGCATCTCTAGCAGCAAGGCAGATGTCTGCGCAGTGGAAGTATCAGCACTATTGGCACCAGTGCTACTTTCTGCCATGGTGGGATCGTCTTCGCGGTTGTGTTCAGCAATTTTTCCGAATGGCACGGTCTTTTGTTTAGGGTCCTTGCGGCCCATGCTGCAGCAGGGTCAGGAGACCGAGACTGGAGTGATGGCAGGTGGTGTAACTGGAGGGACTCAGGGAGGAGTTGGTTGTGCTGGACGATGGTCTGGTCTGCGGTGTCCGAGGGACAGTACACCCGATTTGTCGGACAGGTCCCACTGGGTGGTGGAGAAGGAGTGGGTCCCAGGCAGCAAAAGACTCCTGGTGTAGCTGCTGCAGCATTTGTGGGTGCCACACGGAGATGTGGTGGGGTTTCACCTCACCACAGGTGAAGGGCCAGACCGATCAAGGAGCAGTACATAAGTGGGCAGTTTGGGCGAAGTCCAAAGTAGGCCCCCAAGTGTCTCTGAACAGGGCGGGATGATGGTGCAGCCCTGATCCTCAATTGGGGGGCCGAGTGCAGTGGGGTCTGAAGGCAGTGGAGCAGGCAGCAGGGATGGGGCTCCTCTCCATGGTATCTAATGCCTTAGAGGCCGGTCTGCATCCGAACGGGCACCATGTGTAGCGGAAACCGCCTGGGGATCTCCGTTATGGAGTCGGGCAAATGAAAGTGCCCTCAGGGTGTGTCTTCGCCAGCGAGGTGCCAATTCAGCTCGACGCTGCACAGGGACCCATGGCAGCACGGGGATTCAGAGCTGCCAAGCAGGGAAGCGGTAGCTCAACCCCCCGCCTCTTCCAACTGCACCCCCAGTCGAATGCTGAGACGCACCACGGGCCCTGTCCCCGCGGGGTCTACATGGAGAAGGTGAGGTGAAGGGGGCGCAGGCCTGCTTGACCGCACGGAATAAAAGGCGGCAGCAGTAAGACGGCTCGGGAAGGAGGGGAGAACATAAACTACTCCCTACTCTTGACAGTCTCACCTTCAGGGTCGATGGGTCGCCGGTTCGGGAAGTCCGCTCCAGTGTGCTCGCTAGGTGTCGGTAGGCCACCGGAGTCAGGAAGGGCTATTAGCGAGGAAGAGCTCCTTCCCTGATCATCTCCGACGATCAAAGCTCTGCAGCGCCGCCATTTAAGCCAGCATCAGACATAGTGATGTGCTCCCTGAATCACAGGGCAACTTCTGATGTCAAGTGGTGCGATGTTACAGCAATGAGGAACGGGTTATCTCTGTTAGTCTGCTGATGACTGGCGGAGCTTCAATGCCGCGGGGCCATGTTGGTCGGCGGCTTGGCCACGCCCCTCGGGTTAGTATTCCTTTATATGAAAGTGCGGTTACAGACAAGAAGGAAAAAAGTTGAATCTGCAGCATGAAATTAAAAACAATAAAAACAAGTCATTTTTTGCAAACATGTATGGGAACCAGTTTAATGTAAATCTGATTAAAGAAGATCTGTAGCTCAGAATTTGTAGTAACTTGCAGGGTGATACTCTTTGTCCTCTCATGAACAATGAACCAGAATGAACATGTTACTGTACATCTCCCCTTTGTGCTGACGGCACTTCATTATTAAAAAACCATATCAGAAGAATGGAGTGCTATTATCTGTTTCTTCTGTTTAAAATGCTTCTAAATAAGCTCTGCCTTTCATTTTGGCTGCTGGCTTTGGCAGGAAGCATAGAGACGTCACATCTTAAATGTAATTACTTATTACAGTTGAATAGCTACACTATTTCTTTATTAATTTATTCACTATCCAGCAATAAAGAAATTAAAGGAAGCTTTTACAGAAGCTTTGTAGGTTCCTGTGTTTAATAAATAAAAGTAAAAGGTAATACGATTTCTGTGCTGAAGTGTCAAACATAAGGAGAACTGAGATATTCACTCTGTTCCAAGGGATTGGTGAGCATAAGTTTGGTCATCTCTAAGCAGAGGTTTGTGTAAAAACATTCTTCTCTGGATATCCAAAAGAAGTGTGGAGTCTAAGGTACTCAAGTACATTTTCTGTGGCACTGTCCCAAACTAAACTGGTACTGCAAGAAAGTCATAGAGGATGTAGATTTATTGTCCTACCAAAATGGATTGTGAGTCACATTAGAACCAAAACATCAAAGTCAGTTAGAGTTAGTGTTCGACCTCCATTAAGTGGGACAACTGCTGTCAAAGCAGGGACACAGACTAAGAGTTCATGAATGGATGATCTGAGAGTAGGGAGTGTGATACCTATCAGCCCAAGAAGAGTAGGATTCCAAGAACTTCATTAAATGGAAAGGAACAGAGGTGATGCTTGCTCATTCATCGATTAGTATAAGCAAAGGCCTCAGGAAGGAACAAACTTTGTTTTTTCCCGCAAGGTAGCCAGTTGGGAACCAGCCCAGTGGAAGGGAATAGCTGGCATCAGAAATAATTTAGGAGGAGATTATTATTTTGTTAAACACACCCCTGACTGCCAAACAAGCTCCCTCAAATGGGAGAAGGCCTGTGCCAGCTTTCATTTTACTTAGAAGAATGCACTCTGGTATAGTTAGCAGCAAGGCAAACAGGATGAGCTGAACAAATGGGTGAAGTTGCCCTTGGGACCGTTATCCACATTGATGAAGGACTGTTTAGCACTGGCTGATAAACAGAAAAAAGCTGACACTTCATCCATAGGCGATTGAAACACTTTCTGACCTGCGAAAAAAAGAGAGACTGCCGTTGCTGTTTGGGAGATGCAATGAGATCTTTAGGGCAGGACCTGCTCCCACTTGTTCCCAGGACAAATCAGTGGATCTAACGGCTAAGTTGGATACCCTCCTGTGTGGCTACAGAGATAAGCTGCAAAATGACTTTTTCCAGGAGTGACCAATTACAGCTAGGGGAGGACTGCACCCTATAGGTGTCCTCGCTGGAATGAGTTCTGACCGTATGTGTTGTCCTTGAAGTCAAGAAAAACTCTACGGAAATAATTAAAAAATTTGCATACAAAAAAGTTTGGACTTAAAAAGCTGGGTTCCATTTTAGAGACTAAAGGCCTGATTTCTATCAAGGTAGAAAGCATACTCCGTTGCAACGGCGATGAAGTATCTGTAAAACTAAGATAATGGTCCATCCACCCGATATAGTTTTGGGTGGGCCACAGCATTAATCATGGCGGACACTACTCCATCTCTGCTGTGAAAAAACTCTGACAGCCATGTGGAGTAAGTGTTGTCAGAGGCAGACCTGTAGTTGCACCAACTTGATTTAGATGGGCAGAATTGAAGGTCAGTTTTTCGTTGCCCTTCACTGCCTAGAAAAATTTAATCTGAAGTTGCAGACAAAACTCCCATGGCAAGGGCAGCATAGTCTTTTTTATTTTCACAAGACAAATCTCCATTTTATGACTTTTTTAATAAAAAAATAAAAACTGCTTGGTTCATGGCTTTGTTGGGAACTGCTGTGATGGTAGTTCCAGCTGGGCACTTAATTGGCCCCTAAGTCAGAAGGTAAAATGTTGACTGGCACAAACTTGGTTGGAATTCTGACCCGCACTCTTTGGGAAATTGAACTTAGGTCCACGTCACAAGAAGACTATAATCTCTATTGCTACTTTATGTTTTCTAGGTGCTTTTTTCCCAACACCGTTAAACATTACATCCTCCATTTCCCCATGGTAGAATGTTGTTGTTTTGGTGTCATTGTGTTCATTGAATTTAACTCTAGTGCCTATTGTGTTGTTTTTGACTGTTTAGCAGTTGTAAACCTTGAAATGCTTTACTTATTTGCTCTATGATAAGATTGTCTGCTGATTGCTATAGCTACTAGGTAATGAGCTCATGTTTAAATTATTGAAACCTATGTCTGGACCTAACATGTTAAGTGACTTCATTAGTTGTGGTGGACTACCACACACCCCAATTATTCATTATCCTAACTCCAACTACATCTTCAGTGGAGTGTCTTTAACAGTCCACATAACACTCAACAGTGGGTTTTGAATCTATACTATTATACAAAGTATTCCTTACTATTTTACCCTGGTAAAGAGTTCTGTTGTTGACCTGTCAAACAAGAGTTGATTTCACCCTAAAAGGTAAAGTAATCTAACCTCCAAAAACCTGTATTCCACATTATACAAATGATCTTTGGAAAGGCATCCTTTGCCAAATATGTGAATGTAAAAGTGTCATTTTGTACAAATAGTAGTACTAAAAAAATACAAAAAAACTTCATCGATTTTGTACTTAAATAGACTGCTGGGCAGTAGGACCCTCACTAAATGTCTGAGGTGTGTCCAACTGACCTTTTTGTGACATATATTAAGCATAGCTACAAGCTGTTGAGGTGTCTCACTTTTTACTATGCACCAAAATGACAGCTGTGCTCTAAAGTGGAGCCTTCAAAGGTGTATTTTCTGCCTGGAACTTGACGAACCTTTCCAATAAGAAGCCATTCTCATCCCCTCAAATTATGGCACCCGATTTTGTGCGACACATACTGAAATACTTAAATTCCGTAGGTGGTCTTGAAAGTATAGGCTTGGTGATTGGGGAGTCAGATAGTGGATGCAAACCTCAAAGCACGTGTCTTTTCGGGGAGCAATAAACAAAGTCTTATAGAATTTTATGTGACTTAAACATAACATTTTCATTTACACAGTCATCTGAATATAGAACTCAGATATGCAATGAAAATTCTTACAGAGCTTCCCATCCCCAAAGTAGTGTTTTCAAACATGCACTTTGCTAGATTATGATATATGTTCATGTTATATCATGGAATATACACTGTTTTAGTAATTATTCAGACCGTAGTACTGTAAATAAGAATTTATCACAGTAATGACAAAGAAGAGATTTTGGGGTACTTGAATATTATGCTGGCGTAGAGATATCTCAAGTACAGTAATGAAGTAAATCACTCTGTGTGAACTACCATACACTATACTGCCTAGTAAAATTAATTTAAAATATCAGAATAGACTGAAATGTGCATACCATATTCAGTTTTACTGATTTCTCAAAAATGTTGCTAGTCGGTGATGAGGATACTCCTTTTGCAATTTCTTCAGCACTGGGCACTGGGGGTTGTTCTTCCAGGGGTGCCTGAAGGATAGCAAGATATAAAGGCTATTAAATGCATACATATTGGAGTCTATTTGTTAATACTCTTGCAATCGTATAATTATCATGTTTTGCTTCTAGATGATATTTACCTAAATAGTTTGAAATTATATATCTCAAGTTCTGCTAATTGGATAGTTGTCGTTTGGTCTCATTTTATTTACTAAATCAAATTCTGTATTTCTAACCTAGTGTAGAATCGTTTTGTGTTGTGTTTTCAGTCTTTTACTGTTTGAAGTATTGCACAAATACTTTACACATTGCCTCTAAGTTACGCCTGACTGCTTTGTGCCAAGATACTAGAGGCTGAGCACAGGTTACATTAGGGTTTACCTGCTTCTTGCCCTGACTGGAATTTTAGTTGCTGCTTGACTAGGGCTCACACCTTAGGCAACCAACAGCCCAATTTCTAACAGGCTTCAATTTTAGAGGGTAAGTCGGACGGGGAAAAACTTTTACCAGGACACGCTAACTTGGATTTTCTGACCTGCGCTTCAATGCTTTACGTTTTCCCTAGCACTCATGAACAATACTTGATATTGGCACTTTTTCTAGGTACGTTTTGCCTTAGTTCTATAAATATTCACATCTTTGGTTCCTTGTTGTTTTGGTGACATTTTGTTCCTTGAATTTAATTCTAGTTACTATTGTTGGTTTTTACTTTTTGTAAAAGATGTCTTTATTAATAAGAAAACACAAAGAGAAACCATTGGCGACAGTCCCGCACAACTTCCCTCGCAGGGGGATGCATATAAGGAGGGGGGGCCAGAGAGCCAAGCAGCCGCCTGGGGTAGCACCCACATTAAGCAGTCAGCCCCACAGCCAGAAGGAGACCCAAACGCATCTGAGGGAGCAGGAAAAGTGTCAATGGCGGGGCCTCACTTCCTCCCAGTAACATGCCCCTGTAAAAGCCCCGGCTATCGGGCAATATTCAACAATCGGGAAAGATCTAGCTCTCCCCTCCTCTTCAGGCGCCTCGCCAAAAGACCAACTCAAAAGAAAAGAGAACTCCCCCCAACCCGCAACCTCCCTGACCCTCCCCACCCCTCCCACACTCAGCCTTACGCAGGGCATTCCCCAAGTGATAATCACACCTGGAACAGGTGAAGGGCTCGAATTGAGGGAGGACATACCGCTGCCGGCAGTCCTTTAGAGAGAAAGCGCACCAGAGGGCCCCAGCGGAAACTGAAATTTTTAAAGGACCCCAGGAAGACATCCGCCATGCGTTCCATGCTCAACAATTTCCACAACCTCGCATGCCACAGAGATATCGCCGGGGCCTCCTTCTTTTTCCAAGCTGCCACCAGAGTGACCTTAGCCGCCCCCAAACACAACCAAACGATCTTTTTGTCCGCACGCGTCTGGTGCTCCAGGAGGGGATCCCGGAGACCCAGTAATACGTGAGCCACGGAGTCCGCGATCGGGTAACCCAAGATCTCTTTAATATGGGACAGTATCTCCTGCCAGTAGGGGCGGATGACCGGGCAATCCCACCAAATATGGCGATAGTCCCCCAGGAGACCACATCCCCTCCAACACCTGTCCGAGGAGTTAGGGAAGATGCGGTGTATCCTGGCGGGAGAGAGATACCAGTCCATCATTGTCTTGAGGTGCGCCTCGCGTAGTTCCACCGAGTGATTGTGGCTGGTCAAATCGCGCCACAAGTGAGACCATTCTTCATTTGCAACGGCTCTCCCCAGGATGTCCTCCCAGACGCCCATATAGCGCGGCCTCGGAGAGAGAGCTGTGGCCAAGAGATGGCCATAGATAAAGGAGATGGCTCCGCGCATCGTCGAGGTGCGCAAGAGGAAAGCCTCAAAGGGGGTGGGCGGTCTAGTTGCCACCTCTCGCACCGACGGGAACAAAGCCCAGTGCAGCAATTGGGTGTGGCGGAGCTGCTCTGACTGAGGAACCCCATAATCCCGTCCACAAATGGCAAAGGTGAGCGGGGCAGCGCCATGAAACAAATGCGTAAGGGCGAGACATCCCCCGCTTCTCCACACGTCGAATGGACCCTCTTGCATAGCAGGGGGGAAGGCCGGATTGAAATGTATGGGAGTGAAAGGCGACGGGAACATAGTCCAGCGCTCATCCCCAGAGACTGAGTCCCAGACCTTAAGGGTGGTGCCGGTAGGGGTGCTGATGGGCGCATTCTGGGGCCTGTCCCCCTTAGGTTTCCATACCAGATCCCATATCGTGCGTCCCGCCACACTTCTGTCCATGTGGAGCCAGTGTTTCTCCGAAAGCGGTTGGGTCTATTTCACTAAGACCCTCAACTGCGCCGCTTTATAGTAGAGGAGCAAGTCCGGGAGGCCCACCCCTCCCTCTTCCCGAGGGCGTCGGAGAGTGGCAAAAGAAAATCTAGCTCGCCCCCCCTGCCATATGAACCGGAGCATGAGAGTCTTAACGCGGCGAAAAAAATCAGTGTCCAAGACGATGGGGAGCGCCTGGAACAGATATAAAAACTTCGGCAAGAGCGTCATTTTAATCGCGTGTATCCTACCTAGCCAGGAGATAAACAGCGGTTTCCACTGGTTCAAGTCAGCCCATATCGCATCCATGAGAGGAGGGAAATTGGCCGAATACAGTTGCCCCACAATGGGGGTCAAGCGCACCCCCAGGTATAGTAATGAGGACTGAGTTCAAGGAAGAGGGGAGAGCGGCCGAAGACGGGCCACCTCCATTGGCGAGAGTGTAAGATTAAGGATATATGATTTGTCGCAGTTCACCTTAAAGCCTGCCACTGCTTCAAACCGTGCCAGGGTCGTCTGGACGTGGGGCAGGGAGTGCGCAGGGTCGTCGTCCGCGAACAAGGAGATCTTGCGCTGTTCGCCCGTAAAGGGTACCCCCCGGATATCCGGGTGCTCCCGTATCGCCAACGCCAGTGGTTCAATACTCAGAGCGAACAGCAAGGGGGAGAGCGGACACCCCTGCCTCGTGCCCCGCGAGTGTGGGAAGAAGGACGAAAGGCAGCCATTGACCGCGACACGGGAACAGGGCCCGCTATAATTGGCCCGAAGCATGGTGAGGAATCTATCCGAGAACCCAAACTCTTCCAAGGTACGGAAGAGAAACTGCCAGTCCACCCGGTCAAATGCCTTCTCGGCATCCAGGCCAAGCAAAACTGCCGGAATGTTAAAGCGGTTGGCCTTCTCGATGAGGTGAATCACCCTCCTGATGTTATCATGGGTTTGTCGTCCTTTAATAAACCTCGATTGATCCGGGTGGATGAGCACCGGCATCAGGTCTTGCAGGCGGGACGCTAGGATGGAAGAATAGAGTTTGGCGTCGACATTGAGCAGGGCAATCGGCCTATACCATGAACAGAGAGCAGGGTCCTTACCGGGCTTAGGTATGACGGAGATGACGGCCTCCGCCATAGAGGCCGAGGTAACCCCCGACTCAGCCATCGCATTGAACAGTTGGACCAAGAAATCACTGATATCGGCGGCAAAGGTCTGATAAAAGAGGGTCGTGAAGCCGTCTGTACCCGGCGCCTTGTGGAGCTTCAGGGACTTGATGGCACTCAGCACCTCCTCTCTCGTGATGGGGGCAGAGAGCAGCTCATTCCGGGCCGCAGATACCTGTGGGAGCGGGAGAGTACGCAGGTAGTCCCTCTGGGCAGAGGGGTCCAGGGAGTCCCCCACGTATAACTTCGCATAAAACTCGCCGAAGCGTGCCGCCTTGTCCGCATCGCGGTGCTACAGCGCGCCTGCCGCGTCCCGAATGCCGCCGATGTATTCCCACTCCCGCTTACGGCGCAGCTGGCGGGCCAAGTGTCTCCCCACCTTGTTCCCCTGAGCATAAGAGAGGTGATGGAGCTTCAGGAGGGTAAACTCCGACCGATTATTGTAATGCGCCCGTAGCTTGCCCCGGAGAGCAGTAAGCGGTCGCAACGTGGGTTTGGAGGGTTGGTCTTTATGCGCACGCTCCAGCGCTGCCAGTTCCGCCTCCAACGCCTCCCGTTCCGCTCTCCGCAATCGATTAAGTGCCGCGTTAATAGCTAAGCAACTACCCCTCACGGAAGCCTTAAAGGCATCCCAGGTAGTAAAAACAGATGTGTTTTGAACCGGGTTAAGGTCGATAAAGTCTCGTATCACCACATGGAGGTCCTTGCAAGAGGAATCGTCCCTCATCAGGGAAGCCGGAAAGTACCATCTGCGCGGAACGTCCCCCACTGGCGCCCATTGGAGCCCCAGCGCAAACAAACTATGGTCCGAAAGGGAAAGAGGAAAAATCTTGGCCTCACTCACGGAACCCCGGAGGGACTGGTTGTAAAAAATATGATCTAACCGGGAATACGAGTGGTGGACATGAGAGAAGAAGGTGTAGTCCCGTGAAAGGGGGTGCAGGGAGCGCCACCCATCCAGCAACCCCAGCTCCTCGATCTGCCGGCGCGACTCCTCAGAGAACACCCCAGTTTCAGCCCTCCGGCAGTGGGAGCAGTCCAAGTCCGGATCTCAAACGAGATTGAAGTCCCCCATTACGAAGAGCGCCCCCTCCACGAAATCTTCTACAGTGCGCAGTATGTTCAAAAGGAATCCATTTTGCCCCGCATTGGGAGCATACAGCACAAGGAAGGAACAGGTCCTGCCGAGGAGCACCCCCTTAACAAGTAGCCACCTACCCTCCCTATCGCTCCGGACTCCAAGGGGCTGGAAATGGAGAGACGAGCGGAACAGCAGTGCCACTCCCCTGTGTTTGGAAACCGCCGAAGATCTATATATCAGGGGGAACTGTTTATGTTTCAACCTGGCCTCGTCCCGCCGAGCCAGGTGGGTCTCCTGGAGACCCACCACATCCAGGTGATGATCCAGTACATATTTCCAAACTTTTTGGCGCTTCTGAGGCGAATTCAACCCCTTCACATTCCAAGTTCCTAGGGTAACAGGCATGCTGCAGATCTCTCAACCATCAGCTCTTTACGGTCAGCCACAGACAAAGCGCCGCCCCCCGTCCCAGGGACCCAACCCAAATAGAAAGGCCCCGGCAGAAGTGGGCCCGCAGTGCTCCCCAGGCCCGCAGTCCACTGACCATCCCACGTTATCTCTCCTACGGAGGCCCGCCGCCCAGATCCAGCCTGAGCAGCGCCCCCAACGATGGCCCCCCCTGCTCCCCCACTGCGCCTAGGAGCAGGGCCCCCGCCCAAGCAAGCAGAGCCCCCTGTCTGCCAGATAAGAGCGACCCCCGCTGCCTCCTCGTGCTCCCCCCCTAGAGTCCCCACTAAGCGCAACTCCCAGAGCCTCCCTCGCCACAACCCCATGTCACCACCACTGGCCCCCCCCTCCCACCCCCATCCATCCCCCCATCTCCCCCCCACCCCCCCACAATCCCTCACCCAAGAACTCATACAAAAACCAAATGCAACAGGCAGAGGAGTCAACTGGACCCCCCCAAAGAAAGTCAAAAAAACAAATGCTGGAGGGAGGAGCCTAGCGCGCATCCAAGATGGTCGCGTGAGCACAGGGCTCCCCGGACCCTTGCTGCTCCTCGGAATTTATCCTGAGAATATCCTGAATTGGTTTATGGAATCTGGAAGCTGGAGACCGGCTGAACACTTATCTCTTTTCCGAAATCGAATCGGACCTGGGAATCCTGAGTTATCGTTGTTCGAACTTTGGGGACCCACCCGACGGAGGTGCCCGGGACGAAGGTGAACCGTGGAGCCGTGTCGTAATTGAACAACAGCGGCCGCAGCGCGGTGCCAGTGGCCGCTCTACCACTTTCGGTTTCACTTTCGGACTTCAGGGGGCTGGACGGCGAACTCGCTTGATGTGGCAGGGTGTTTCCTTGGCCTCTGCGCGAGGCTTTGTCTCCACCGGCCACTAGTGTGCTCATCGCCCTGGGTCCCCCCGCACCGCTATAGTGTGGACTCTGGTGAGGTGCTAGTCTGCGGTGCCGGTGCCTATTCGACCCTTGACCGGCGGTCCCCTTCGGGGTCCGTGACCACATGGGGGGCAAAGGGGGCCCCGAGGGGCGTAAGACTAAGGCCTCCCTCCGCGGGGGACCGGTCCAGGTTAACAACATGGACCGCTATACTCAGGGCAGAGGGTCCCCTGGAGCGGCCGCCCCCCCCCAGACGCCGCCGGTGGTGGTACGTCCGTCTCTCCGGAGCTTTCCCTGCAGGACATTATGGGCGCCATTGACGGCATCAGGGAAACCATCGCCACGCAATACGAGGCCCTGGCCCGTAAAATCGACACGGTGGCAATCGATGTCACCTTAATTCGGGCGGATCTCTCCAAAACCAACGAGAGGGTTCAGGCTCTCGATGCGCGGACCTCCACCCTTGGTGCGGATGTGTCGGACCTGCAGGCCGCACTTGGTGACATCAAGGCGGTCAACGATCAGATGGCCCGGCGGCTGGAGGACTTCGAGGGACGGGCCCGACGCAACAACATCCGTGTCATAGGTGTACCGGAGTCCTCCGACAACCGCCCGGTTGACCTCCTGGTCGAGGAACTCATCCTCCAACAGTTGGCCCCTGCTGGCCTAAGTAAGTTCTTTGCCGTGGAGCGGGCCCATCGAGTTCCGGGCGGTCGGCCGCGGCCGGGGGCCCCCCCGAGGCCTATCGTGGCCAATCTGTTCCACTATAGAGACCGAGATGCGATTCTGCAGGCCTCACGGGTCCACGGCCCGGTTTGTCATGAGAACTCCTCCATAAACTTTTATCCGGACTTTACTCAACTTGTCCAGAAACAGCGGATGGGATTCCAGGGGGTGAAGCGTCGTCTCCGTGAACTGGGCCTAAAGTACTCTATGCTTTACCCTGCTAAACTCCGAGTGGAACACGAGGATCGGACTGCCTTTTTTGACTCTCCTGTGGCCGTGAGTGACTGGCTGGACTCGCTGCCGGACAGAGGTGGCCGTCCCGGGCCCTCTGCAGGTGCCGAGGGTGACGGGTCCCCTTTGGAGTGACTTTTGGTCCTTGATTTTGCCATTTTGCACTGTTCAGCTGGGTTTTACTTCTTTTGATCATTTTGTCTCACTAGGACCTGTGTGGGGGGCGGGCGGGGACGGGTCCCTTTCCTCCTCCGGGGTCTTTTCGTAGACTGGGGTTAGTAGGGCGACAGGCACACTGCAAGTTGGGGGGGTTTTTTGGCCCGCAGGGGTGCAGGGTGGGGGGAGTTGGATTTGGGGGGGGGTTGGGGGGAAGAAGGGGTTGTTTTGCTGTGTGTTTTCTGTTTGCAGGGCGAGGTATTGATTTTTGTCCAATTTCGGGAACTGTGCTACTGGCTGGGGGACCTTTGATCTATTGGAGGCGATGGGGGGGGACGGGTTGAGGCTTATGTCATGGAACGTCAATGGGTTGGGGGACCGTATCAAGCGGGGTGTAGTACTGCAGTATTTGCGTCGTCTGACTCCTGATGTGGTGTTTATCCAGGAGACGCATCTGGTTGGTAATGTTTGTCATGCAATGAACAGGGGGGGATACCGCCTCGTGGCCCATTCTGGTTTCACAACTGGTTCCAGGGGGGTGGGCATTCTCCTGCGATCCTCACTTCCGTTGGAGATCACTAAGATAGTCTCGGATGACAGAGGGCGCTATGTGTGTCTGACTGGGAGGTGGGAGGGGCAGCCCCTTTCCCTGGTCTCAGTTTATGTCCCCCCGGGCCTCCAGAACTCCACCTTCGCGGACTTGGGTCGAATGCTGCTTGAACTTCCGGACAGTCTTTTGCTTATGGGCGGGGACTTTAACTCGGTGGTTTCGGGTGACCTGGATCGTCACCCACCCAGGGCCCTCCCTGCTGCACAGGCATGGCTCGGTGGACTGTTGGAGACATTCGGCCTGGTAGATAGTTGGAGATTAATGCATCCGACCCAATGTCAGTACACCTTTCACTCTGGGGCGCATGGGAGTCTCTCTAGGTTAGACTATTTCCTTATGCCCGCGGCGCAGACTGGTCGGATTCGAGAGGTTAGGCATCTGGCGCGGGGTATCTCCGATCATTCCCCGCTGTGGCTGCTCTTTGACACCGAGTCGCAGTCTGCAGGGCGGATCGCTCCCATTAACCCGTGGTACCTGCGAGACCCTACGACTCGCGACAGCCTGGTTAAGGCTATGGACCAATACTTCCTTGAAAACGAGGGGTCGGTGGCGTCCGCAATGTCCCAGTGGGAAGCCTTTAAAACCGTAATCCGCGGACACGCCCTCTCCCAGATAGTGGTGGCTAAGAAGCTCAAGAGTGAGGCAGTGGTGAAGCTGGAGACTGACATCTCGGGGCTGGAGTCGGCCTTGGAGGCGGGTGTCACTCCGGACGGGCTCCATGCCCTCAACTTGAAACAGTTTGAATACAGGTCTCTTGTCACTGACGCTGCCAAAACGATGTATAGGGAGCAGCAGGGTCGATTGTATGACGCCGGGGACAAGGCGGGTAAATTGATTGCTTGGCTGGATAAGAAGGAGAGAGTGAATCGTGTGGTCCCGGAGCTGCGGGTCTCGGATGGAGTGTGTGTGACTGAGCCTGGTGAGATTGTGGAATGTTTCGCTGACCACCTCCGGACCGTGTACTCCCCGGTGACTGATAGGGATGAAGAAGACTCTCGCCTTCTGCTGAGGGATATTGCTTTGCCCTGTCTGTCCGTCGAAGACCGTGGGCAGCTGGACGCCCCCTTGTCTGTAGATGAAATTGCAACTGCGATTCGGTCCCTTCGCTCGGGCAAGGCCATGGGTCCCAACGGTCTGCCTATTGAATTATATAAGTTGCGCCCGGATAAACTCGCGCCCTTCCTCCGTCGTATGTTTCAGGAGTCCCTTGAGGCAGGTTCCCTTCCTGCCGACCAGCATCTGGCTACGATAGTCGTGATCCCCAAGGAAGGTAAGCCACGGGACCGCTGTGCTTCCTACAGGCCTATTTCACTGCTGAACGCAGAGCCTAAAATACTGGCTAAAGTCCTTGCCAATCGTTTGTTGAGCGTCATCTGTGATCTGATTCATCCTGATCAATGCGGCTTCATCCCTCACCGTAACACCGCTCTTAACTTGCGGCGTCTTCACGGCGCCCTCGCCAGGGCGGAGTACCTCTCCGAACCAGCCGTGCTGGTTTCTTTAGACGCCACGATGGCCTTTGACACCATCGAGTGGCCATTCCTCTGGGCTGTCTTGACCAAATTCGGCTTTGGGGAGGGATTTCTTGGCTGGGTGAAGCTTCTTTACACGGGACCCATGGCTCAGGTGGTGGTGAATGGGCGGGTCTCTCGGCCCTTCGCTCTCGGTAGGGGTACGAGGCAGGGGTGCCCGTTGTCCCCTCTGCTCTTTGCTCTCGCCCTGGAGCCACTCGCTGCTTGGCTCCGCTGGGAGCCCTCGATCAGAGGGATCCGGTGGGCTCCGGGCTTCGAGGATCGGGTCTCGTTGTATGCGGACGATATTCTCCTGTATCTCACCTCGCCGCGGCAGTCGCTTAATGTTCTCTTTGATGTTCTGACTTCCTTTGGGAGAAATTCGGGTCTAACGATCAACTGGTCTAAATCCTGTGTCTATCCCATCTCCGGTGGCCCACCTCTCTTGCCGCCTCGGCTTCCGATCCAATTATCTCTGTCCGGCTTTAAATACCTGGGGATATACGTCTCGTTGGACCCGGTGGCTCGCTATGAACAGAATCTCCTGCTTCCGCTTCGGCGTTTGAGGGAGGACACGGCTCGGTGGTGTAAGCTGCCCTTGTCCCCGCTGGGTCGGGCAGCACTGTTTAAAATGATGTCCCTTCCCAGATTCCTCTATGCACTTCAGAACTCCTTCGACGTCATTCCTGTGGCCTACTTTCGGGAGGTGGAGAGCTTGCAGAGGAGACTGGTGTGGGACGGACGGGCGCGTATTGCTCTGGCAAAGCTTACTCTCCCCTGGTACGATGGGGGCATCGCGCTTCCCGACATTCGCAGGTATTATTGGGCCTCACAGCTATCGGCCATTAACCATGCTACGTATGCGCCTGGCTTGAATCCGGCGTACGAGATGGATAAATTCCTGCTTCCCGGCGGAAACTATAACAGGGCACTTTACTCCCGCTCGGCTGGAAGGACCCTCACGGGCCCTACTAAGATTGCGGTACGGATCTGGAAGGCGGCCAATGTAGCCATGGGCTGGAGTGAGCGGTTAACATGTGCTACTCCTTTATTTGCCTCCGACCGACTGGGAAGCCTCTGGACAACGAAAGGGTTTGAACGTTGGGACACGATTGGTATTAGTAGAGTGGGAGACTTATGGGTTAAGGGCGCGGTTAAAACCTTTGCGGCGCTCCAGGGCGAATACGAACTTACGGAAAGGGAGTTCTTCCGCTACGCCCAGGTTCGGCATGCCCTGCTCTCGGTCTTTGGGGAGGGGACCAAGATCCCGGCTTCTTCGCCCCTCGAGGACCGCATACTCGATGGTCATGTCCCCGACAGTACTATCTCTTTAATCTATAAAAAACTTATTAATAATCGGGCTGACCTCTTGGTGCGCCTTCGGGAGACATGGACGGGGGATGGGGTGGAATTGGACGACGAGGACTGGCAATCCGCACTGTCGTCCCCCAAGGAAGTGGCCATTCCAGCCCGTCTCCGCCTGGTCCAGCTTAAGATTCTCCACCGGGTGTATGTGACGGGTCCCCGTTTGGTCTCGATGGGATTTTCTGAAGACGGGCTCTGTAAGCGGGGCTGTGGGCTTAGTGCCACCTTTCCCCATATCCTTTGGGAGTGCCGCGAGGTGGCGGAATACTGGCGCCGGGTCCATGTGGTCATGGGACAAGTCACCGGGGTTGCGCTGCTGCCGGAGGTGCGTCGCTGTGTTCTGAATGTGTGGGAGCCCAATGATTATAACGCGGCTCAGACTCGGTGGGCGGCCCTGGGGAACATGATTGCCAAGAGAGATATAGCGCAGCTTTGGGGTTCCCAGCGGCCTCCCACCGTGTCCGTATGGAAGGAGAACATGGATTGGTGCATGTTCAGGGAGAAGACTGTGTATGTGGCGCGTGGTAAACCGGGGGCATGGGGTAGAATCTGGGGGCAATGGAACGCGTATCGTGGGGGTATTTGTACTCCCCCCTAGTGGACACCGATGTTGCCTTGTCCCCCTGACCCCTGATGGTTCCTTGCGACTTGTGGAATAACCGAATATAGACCTTCCTCTCCCGTGACCCCCCCCGACCTATCAGTACTCCTTCCCCTTGATAGCCATTTGGGGGTCTGAAGTAGAGTCCCCCGGAGGTAGCCTGATCCACATTTTTTGCCCTTATGCCTCCCCTTTTGTTTTTTGCTGTTATTTATGTTAAAACTATGTATCCTGCTCCCTAGAACTATCCGGAGCCATCTACGGGGCTGGGCCCCAGGAGTCGACTACTGCCTTAATAAATGTATGATCCTTCTGATTCTAGCGGCCGGCCCTGGTGGTTGTAGGCCCATGCTTGTAACCGTTTTATTGTGCAATAAAATTTAAAAAAAACAAAAAAAAACAAAAACAAATGCTGCAACCAGAAGGGCTGGTGATGAGACCCTCGGAGAGCGGGGTCGCAGGCAATAGGCAGTGTCCCAACCGCTCTCCAGTCCGGGGTGTCTTCCCCCAAAGTACATAGTAACCCACGGTACCTGAACAGGAGGGAGGCGTCCCCCCGCCACCAAGCAGCCGTCCCTCTACCATCAAGCCGCCGATGAGCTGTCCTGCGGCGACGACAACGTCACATCCACTACAGAGGCCACTGCTCCATCTCTTTCCTGTTGACTGGACGCGGTATCTGGCCTAGTCTGTGTCCCCAGACGCCCAACTCTGTGCCAGGAGAGAGAGCGCCTTCTGCGCTGCGAAGGTGAGCGTCCCCCCCTCTGGGAGTCCGTGGCGTCGTCCAGTCCCAGGAGGTCCTTGGCAGCCTGCAGAGAGCGAATCTGGACCAGTCTGTTCTGCCACCTGAAGATGAGGCGAAAGGGATGACCCAGGAGTACGCCACGTGTTGATCGCGCAAAAACGCCGTCACAGGACGAAAGGCACGTCTCTTCTGCAGCGTAGAAGCTGCCAGGTACTGGAAGAGTTGGGGATGGTGCTCTCTGAATAGCAGGTTAGGAATACTCCGTGCCTTCCGATGAATACTTTCCTTGAGCTGGAAATCATTGACGCAGACCAGAATGTCCGGCGGCGGAGCCCCCGAGCCCCTCGGGAGGCCCACTCTGTGGACCCTGTCCATCCTGACTTCGTGGAGATCGTCATCACCCAGGATTTGCAGGAAGAGAGCCTCTACATACCCCCGGAGATCTCCAGCTTCGCCCACCCAGGGCACCGCTCGGATACGGATGTTGTGCCTCCGAGACCGGTTTTCCAGGTCTTCCGCATGGGCCTGGAGATCCAAGTTCTGCTCCGTTAGTCGGAGCACATCCTGTTGGAGCTGATGGACGTCCCCCGCCAGACCTAGATCGTGCTCTTCCAGCGTTGCCACGCGCTCGCCAATGCCATCCACTTCTCGCCGAACCGCTCTGAGGTCCGAGGCAAGCTGGGAGCGGAGATTCAAGATGTCTTCCTTGATGGCGGAAAAAAGCTCCATCATGAAGGCCTTGGTGGCCGGCGCATCATCTGCATTCTGCTGGGGGGAGGCGCTGGCACCCGGGGGCGTCGTTGGCAGCGCTCCCCTCGGGGGCCCCATCTTGCCCGGTTTTTCCTTACGGGGCTTCGTCGACATCGCGGGCAGCACCACGAGGGACGGGTGCTCCAGACCGCAGTCAGACCTCACGCTCTCGCCCCGACCGGCAGTCTCTCCAAACCCTCGCCCGGGCCAGCACTAGCGGAGAGTCCCGAGTCTCAGGTTCCCCAGTGCGTCCCACGCCGGGGCCGCCACTTCACAGCGCTCCAGGGGCCGATCCACCGCCCACTTGCCCCAGAGGGCACACTCCAGCGCTCTCGGGGTCCGGGCCCGGGTCAGGCCGCATCCATCAAGGGCCCTCGCCAAGTAGCAGTAGCCAGGGGGCGGGGCAAAGGACACCAGGGCCAGCGTTCAATTCTCCAGGACACGTCGTCACTGACTGACCCCCGGCCCTGCAGTCACTGGTGGGAAGGCGGCCGGCCACCCCCGGTGCACCGTAGCTCAGGCAGCAGCTCCCCCCGCTCCAGTAGGCACTAGCAGCAGCATCAGGTATGCGGCCCCCGCCGCGGCCCACCAGCCGGAAGAGGGGCGGGGGGAAGGGACTCACCGGCGGGTCCCGAGAGCCGCTCGGCAGTAGGCCTCACTCCGTGAAGGCTGTTCAGGGCCGGGCGCTTCATAAGGGGGGCGGCCCCCGGCTCCACAGGGCCCCCACTGACACACCGCTGTGGATGGAGCCCCCACGGGGCCCGGGAAGTCCAGGGTCGGGGCCTCCTCACCTGCCAGGCGATCACGGGCCCAAAGGTCCCCCAGCACCAGCGGACCAGCGTCTCTCTTCGGGCCTCGTCCGCAGTCTCCCTCCGCACCTCCGCAGCGGCCCTCGAAGGCGAGGCCCACACGCCGCTCCGCCACCGCCAGCCGCAGGCACGCTGTCCCCACCTCGGCAGCCCCGTGGCAGAGTCCGCCAGGCCCTCCGCATCCTCCGGGTCCCAGGTCTCGCTCCGCCGATCCGGAGGTCAGGGGCGGCGTTCAGCGTCCGAGCAGTAGCGCGGCAAAGGGCTCCGCCTCCAGCCGCGTCGCCACGCAAGTCTCCCGGCTGCGGCCGCGGCTCTCGTCCCAGGCCCCAAAGCAGCCGGAGGCCCCTGGTCTCGCCCCTCGGGCACAACGATCGCCAGACCTCCTCCCGGGCTTCTAGGGGACCAGCGCCAATTCAGGGAGTCAAGCGGGAAGGGCGAGGGAAGGCGGTAAACAACGCTAAGCAGGTACGGCAGCGGAGGGACTGAAAACACGTCCTACTCCGTCGCCAGCTTGGACACGCCCCCCGGTTTTTACTTTTTAACTGTTTTGAAATTTCAAAATGCTTGACTCATTTGCTCTATGTTAAGTCTAGCTACTGTGTGCCATATCAACAAAGGTTTGCGCTTAATATTAAAATATTTAAACCATTGTCTTGACCAGGAGGATAAGTGACTTCATTAGTTTTAGTGGGCAGTAACTCACATCAATTATTAATTCTCTTTCCTTCAACTATATTTTCTGGTAGAGTGTCTTTAACAGTCCACATAGCACTCGAGCTCGGGACTTGGTGGTTTTGCATGAAACAAATGACCTCTGAGTTACTTAACTTGGTAAATAGTTCTGCATTTGACCTGTCTCAAACAGATATTTCACCAAAAAGGTAAGGTTTCCCACACATCAGAACTATTAATTCCACAACATAAATATGATCTTTGGAAAGGCATAATTTGCCAAATATGTCCATGTGAAAGTGTCTGTTTCAGTAGAAAAGTAGAACTATAGAATATGAAAAACATATGGCACTGATTTTGCCCAAAAATGGATTGCAGGGTTTTAGGGCTCTCAGTAAATGACTGAGGTGCAACCAACTTATTTGACCAATTTAATTTGCTATATATTAAGCCGTGCTACAAGCTTTTGAGGTATACTCCCTTGTACAACCTGCCAAACTAGCAGGGCGACCCTGAGCAGTCCCTTCATAGTTGTATTTTTGTGCCTATAACTCAATGAAACTTCCCGATAAGGTGCCATTCTCAGACCGTGGCATTTTGACACTTGCTTTTATGTGACACATGCTGAAATACTTAAATTACGTATGTGGTCTGGCAAGTATGGGCTTGGTGATTGAAGAGTCAGATAGGGGATGCAAACCTCACAGCCCTTTCAATTCTGGGAGCAGTAGAATTATAGAATTGTATGTGACTTTGAAGATCACACTTTCTTTGAGACAATCATCCTGAATGTAAATCTCAGATGTTCAACCAAAATCCTTACAGAGCTTCCCATCTCTATAATAGTGAGAGCTAACACGTACTTTGCCATATTATGATACATGTTCTAGGGGTCCATGTTATATCATGAAATCTATACTGTTCCATAAAGTAGTACTCTAATTAAGAACTAATCACAGTGATGATAAACAAGTGACATATGGGGTCTTGAATAGTATGGCCTCATTGAAAAATCTCAACTCTTTTAAATACCGTAGTACTGTAATTAAGAACTAATCACAGTATTGATAAACAAGAGAAATCTGTGGACTTGAATATTATAATGGCATAGACACATCTCAAGTTCAGGTACACAGTAAATAAATAAACCCCTTTATGTGAAGTGGCATATACTATTCTATCTAGTAAGATTCATTTAAAATATCAAGATATACTGTTATGAGCATACCGTTTTCAGTGATACTGAATCCTCAGTATTTATGCTAGTAGGTGGAATGGAATCTCCTTTTGCAATTTCATCAGCTCTGGGAACTTGGGAGCATTTTTCCAGGAAATCCTGAAGGACAGGAAGACAAAAAGGTTACTAAATGGACACATATTGGAATGCGATTTTTAATAGTCTTTCGATACTTTCACGATCATAAATTAGTTTTAAACTGAACCAAATCCACATATAAGAGGGTGTTAGAGAATTCTTAGCATTATTTGGATACAATACATGGGATAAAGTACCCATGCTGTGCATTATAGGTCACCATGCAGTGCCAGACCTCTAAAGAAGAACACGTTTGAAGGCTGAGTTCATGTACAAGGTCATGGGACTGTACTCCGAAGTGAATTGCAATTACCTTTCAACACAGGAAAGGGCACATTTTATTGCTTAAAAAACATGGCATTCCATGTTGGGGTTGTATTCCTTTATATGAAATTTCGGCTACAGACAAGAAGGAAAAAAGTGGAATCTGCAGCGTGAAATTAAAAACAATAAAAACGAGTCATTTTTTGCAAAAACACATGGGAACCAGTTTAATGTAAATCTGATTAAAGAAGATCTGTAGCTCAGAATTAGTAGTAACTTGCAGGGTGATACTCTCTGTCCTCTCATGAAAAATGTGCCAGAATGAACATGTTTCTATACATCTCCCCTTTGTGCTGACGGCACTTCATTATTAAAAAAACATATCAGAAGTATGGAGTGCTATTATCTGTTTTGTTGGAAAGGCGTTCGCCGGAGGGGGGTTCGATACGCGTCTTGCCCACCCCTTTGACCCACCTCTCCCAAGTAAGCCGAACCAGGCGCGCACACCCTGAACAGCACTGCGAACAGAGGGACACCACACGTATGCTTTGTAGGACGATAGGCTCTTTATCAATGATTTCAAGGGCTCTTTATGACCCAAAAGGCAAATGATACAGCAGTGGCACAACGTACCACAAGTTAGTCGTGGGGAATGGGGGTAGCGGGACAGTCTTTCAAGATCGTGTCTCTGCGAAATACCCTGCGGAAGCTCACAATCCTCGAGCTGGAGGGTGTCGTGTCTCTGGGTGATCTCTTCCTGAGTCGTCCTCAAGGGGAGCGCCGCGAGTCTCTCAGCAGGCACAGGTGGTCGGAGTTCAGGAGCCGCGATTCCGTCAGCAGGGCTCAGATGGTTCAGTAGCTGGGGGCCGCGAGTCGCTCAGCAGGCCTAGGTGGTTCAGTGCTCGGGAGCCGCGACCTCGTCCGCAGGGCTCAGATGGTTCAATAGCAAGAGGCCGCGAGTCACTCAGCAGGCCCAGGTGATTTCAGCGTTCAGGAGCCGCGACAGCGTCAGCAGGCTCAGATGGTTCCAGGTCTTCTCTGCCTTTCGTTCCTCCGGCACCCCTTGTTATACTCCGCGTGCTCTTTGAAGTCCGGAGTCCTCGCAGAGGGGGGACTGGGGTGACGGAGGGGGTTCGGCGGGATTTCCTGCCGCTCAGTCCTTTAGTCTTTTCAGGTGGGTCTGGGAGGGACCCCAGACGCTCGGCAGGGGAGGCGCCTGCTCCCCAGGGGCCTGGTGGCCGATCGAGTCCTCCCGGGGAAGGTGACCCGAGGTGTGACTGGGCTGGCGCCTCTGGGTCTGGCTCGAGGGTTCCCGCTCCCTCGGGTGGACATGCGCGGTAGGGTGTTTAAGTCTGTCAGTGTTCTGGCCGGCCCGCGGAGCGGGGGTGGCTGGGGCGTCCGGAGCCGGAGATGTCGTGTCTTGAGGGTGGTTGCAGGTTGGCTGGATGATGGAGAGGGCAACGCCGTGAGGCCGGTCTCACACGCGTCCCCCCCAGCTGAAAGGCGTGGAGAACTACCCATCCACTGGGGGGTTCTCCTCGCCGAAGCGGAAGAACCTGGACAAGCCGTCGGCGTTGGCATGATTCGCCCCGGGGCGATGTTCGACCGTGATATCCATTCCTTGGAGGGAGATGGACCATCGTAGTAGTTTGGGGTTCTCCCCCCTCATCCGCATTAACCATTGCAAGGGCCGGTGGTCCGTCTGTACTCGAAAATGGGTTCCGAACAAGTAGGGCCGCAGTTTCTTGAGGGCCCAGACTACGGCAAAGGCCTCTCGCTCTATAGTACTCCAACGCTGCTCCCTTGGCAGCAGCCTTCGGCTGATGAAGGCTATGGGCCGATCAATGCCCTTGTTGTCGAACTGTGAGAGTACGGCCCCGATGCCGTGTTCGGATGCGTCGGTCTGGACCACGAACTCTTGGGAGTAGTCGGGGGCCCTGAGTACGGGAGCGGTGCATATGGCGGTTTTCAAGGCGTCGAACGCCTGCTGGCACTGGGTGGTCCACTGCACCTTCTGCGGAAGCTTTTTGGAGGTCAACTCTGTGAGGGGCCCTGCGATACTACCATAGTCTTTAATGAACCTCCGGTAGTATCCCGTAAGGCCCAGGAAGGCTCGAACCTCTGTCTGCGTGGTGGGGGGCTCCCAGAGCTTGATGGCATCGATCTTCGGCTGGAGAGGAGCGACCTGGCCGCTGCCCACCTGATGCCCCAGGTAGACCACGGAGCCTTGCCCGAGCTGGCATTTGCTGGCCTTCACTGTTAGGCCGGCTTGGCGCAGGGCCATTAGGACTTGTCGGATGTGCTGGAGATGCTCGTGCCATTGAGAGCTGAATACGGCGATGTCGTCAAGGTACGCTGCGCTGAACTCCTCGAGTCCGGCCAGGACCTTGTTCACCAACCGCTGGAACGTGGCGGGGGCGTTTTTCATTCCGAACGGCATGACCCTGAAGCGGTAGTGGCCATCTGGCGTGGAGAAGGCAGAGCGCTCTTTCGCTCCCTCCGTGAGAGCGATCTGCCAGTATCCGCAGGTCAGGTCGAAAGTGCTGAGGAACTGGGCGGCCCCCAGGCGGTCGATGAGCTCGTCGGCTCGGGGAATAGGGTGAGCGTCTGCGCGGGTGACCGCGTTGAGCCCCCGATAGTCTACACAGAATCTTAGTTCGGGGGCGGCCCCTGGGGAGGCCGCCTTCGGGACCAGAACCACCGGGCTGGCCCAGGGGCTGTCGGAGGGCTCGATGACTCCTAGGGTGAGCATTTTCTGTACTTCGGTCTTGATGCAGGTGCGGACTCGGTCAGGCACCCGGTAGGCTCGGTGTCTCACAGGCGGGCAGTCGCCAGTGTCCACGTCGTGGACACACCAGTCGGTCACCCTTGGAATGAGGGAGAAGAGGTCTGCGAATTGTCCGAGCAGCTGGCGGCAGTCGTCGGCCTGTCGGGGAGTGAGGGTGGCCGACAGTTTCACTCCCTCCACGGACCCGTCCAGTTCTTTCGTGCACAGGAGGTCGGGCAGGGGTTCGGTGTCTTCTTCTGCCCCCTCATCGGTGGCCAGTAGCAAACTCAATTCTGTCCGTACAAAGTGGGGCTTGAGACGGTTTACGTGGAGGACCCGGAGGGGGTTCTGTGGGGACTGTACGTCGACCAGATACGTGACCTGGCTCTTCCGTTCGACCACCTTGAAGGGACCAGTCCATTTGTCTTGTAGGGCGCAGGGTTTCACCGGAGCCATGACCCAAACCTGCTGGCCCGGCTGGAACTCGACCAGTGTGGCGTTTTGGTCATACCAGCGCTTCATTTCTTCTTGGCTGGCCTCGAGGTTAGCCTCTGCAAGTTCTCTAAACTTCCTCGTCTGGTTGCGGAGTGCCAGGATGTAGCCGAACACATCAGGGGGTGTCCCCCGGGGGCTTGTCTCCCAGCCCTCTTTGACCAGGCTCAGGGGCCCTCGGACGGGATGCCCGTACAGCAGTTCGAAGGGGCTGAACCCCAGAGACTTTTGGGGAACCTCCCGGTACGCGAACAGGAGGCAAGGGAGGAGGATGTCCCACTTCCGGCGCAGGGGCTCTTCGAGACCCAGGATCATTCCCTTTAGAGTTCTGTTGAAGCGTTCCACCAGGCCGTTGCCCTGGGGGTGGTAGGGGGTCGTGAACTTATACGTGACTCCGCACTGCTGCCACAGGGACTTCATGTAGCGGGATATAAAGTTCGTGCCGCGATCACTCACAACCTCGCGGGGAAATCCGACACGGGAGAAGATCCCCATGAGAGCCCGGCCCACCACGGGGGCCGTCACGGTGCGGAGGGGGATGGCTTCGGGGTAGCGGGTGGCATGGTCCACCAGGACAAGGATGAATCTGTGGCCCTGGGCGGTCTTCGGATCCAGGGGTCCCACGATGTCGATGCCGACCCGCTCGAACGGGGTACTCACAACGGGGAATGGTTGTAAAGGTGCTTTGCGCTTTCCGCCACTCTTCCCACTGCCCTGGCACGTGAGGCAGGACTTGCAGTGGGTTTCTACATTCGCCCGCATCTTGGGCCAATAGAAGTGGGTCACCAATCGCTGGTATGTCTTGTCTTGGCCTAAGTGTCCTGCCAAGGGTACATCGTGGGCCAGGCCCAGGAGGAGGCTCCGGAACCGCAGGGGTACTACCAGTACTCGGGCTGCGCCTAGCTCTGCGGCCTTCTGCTCGCTGTAGAGGAGGCCATTGTCCCAATAGACCCAATGGGTTCCGGTTTGGTCACCGGCGACCTGGGCTTCGGCTTGTTGTCTCAGTCCCTCGAGGGAGGGGCAAGTGGTCTGTTCCTGGCAGAACTCTTCGCGGGAGGGCCCCCCTTCGCTGCGCCACTGGGCCAACTCGGGCAGTTCTTCGAGTTCCATCGGGGCCTCCGGGGCGGAAGGTTCCGGTCCTTCCCCTGGGTTAGTGTCTCCTTCCCCCTCGGAAGGAGGGTGGTCTGCTTCTGGTAGGGGGTCCCTGCTTTCAGGGACAGCGTTCGGCAAGAGGGCTTCATCGCCCTGGGAGAGAGGCAATCGTGCGGTCATGGAGCGCGTGGTGGCGCAGACCCATTCTGGTAGGCCCATCATCTCCAGGTGGGCTCTTCGTTCTACCTGCCCCCACGGGGAATTCTCCAGGTCGTTGCCCAGGAGGCAGTCTACGGGCTGCGAGGTCCGGACCGCTACCTTCAGTTCTCCGGAGACCCCTCCCCACTCGAAGGGCACCAGGGCCATCTGGCAGAGGCTCTCAGAATTGTCGGAGGATATGACCGGACAGAGGGCCCCGGCCAGGATCTGGTCTTCTGAAATTAGGCTGCGGTGGACCGCGGTGACACTCGCCCCGGTGTCGCGGAGGCCCTCGACTCGGTGACCGTTGATGGTCACCCGCTGTCGGTACTTTTCTGTGTTGGCGGGCAAGGGTGTTCCGGGGACCATTTCACGATCACCAAGGGAGACCAGGGCCATGGCTGCCGGTTCCCATTCCTCGGAGTCTTCCATTTCTTCCCCCAGAGCCACGGAGGCCATCTGCCGGGCCGTGGGGTTGGTCGTCGTGGTTCGCTGATACTGGGGACACTGGGGGTCATTGGCGTAGTGCCCGGGCTGCTGGCAGCGGAAGCAGGTGATCCTAGCTCGTGGACCTGGTCGTCCTGGGGCTCCGGTGCTGGCGGGAGACTGGGCCAAGCCTGCCGCTGGTGGGCTGCTGGGGGGGCTGGTGGAGGACCCCCCGGCAAAGTCTCTTGGTCGGCCGTGGTTCCCTCCGCCCCTCTGGCGGGGGGGACCCTGACTGTTGCGGCCGTAGTCCCCCACGGGGCCCCGGGTGGCCCGGGTGTTCACCCAACGATCAGCCTCCGCGGCCAGCTTCCCACGGTCGGTAAGTTTACTGTCTAGGAGATGCTGGCGCAGTTCCACAAAGCAATTGGCCGCTAAATGCTCCCAGGCGATCAGATCGAACAGTTCTTCGAAGGTGGAGACCTTGCTGCCCTTGATCCAGCCGTCCAAGGCGCGGCTGTAAAAGTTCACGTATTCGACCCACGTGGTGCCCGGTATCTTTTTGCAATCTCGGAACCGTTGTCGGTACATTTCGGGGGTGAGTCCATACCGGCCCACGAGGGCTTCCTTCATGTGGCTGTAGGAGTTCATGACCGCGGAGGGCAGATCGAGCAGAGTGTCCCTTCCTTCGCTTAAGAACCGGCCCCATAGGCCAGCCCCCCAATCCTTTTGCGGGATTCGATGAGAGGTCATGGCGACTTCATAGGCCTTAAACCACTGCTGGATATCATCGTTCTTATAATACTCCTTTACCACATCCTTGGGGATGTGAACTTTGGTTTCCCCTGTGGGAGCGGGCGGTGGATTCCCGGGTGGCTGTGACTTTTCGTGTCTAGCCCGCTACTCAATCTCCTTTAGGCCGCGCTCGTGTTCTAGCTGGAGTTTCTTTTCGTCGTGCTCCCTTTGGAGTCTCTTCTCTTCGAGTTCCCCTTGTAGCCGTAACTGCTCGACGGCTAACTTCTTCTCTGCCAGTTTTATCTCTCCCTCGATTTTTAGTTTTGCCAGTTCCAGTTCGTGGTTGCGGCTTCTCTCCCGGTCCGCTAGTTCCTCGGGGGACAGGTTCCCCTCTGGCCCGTTGTTTCTCGCCGGGGTGCTTGGTGGTTCATGGGTAGAGTCTCCTTCCGTTTGGGTCGGGGGCGCCCCTGTCTCGACCCAGGCTTTCAGTACTTTCTGGAAGTCTTCCTTTGTGCTTAGTCCGGTGGTAGCGATGCCAAGGTCTTTGCAAAACTGTTTTAGTTCCCTATGCGTGTAATAGTCCAATTGATCCTCTCGGAACGGTGAGCTTATTTCGGTACCTGCGGCACCCAGGGAGGTTTCTCCTTCCATCTCTGTTCGGTAGTGCGTCAGTCGTTCACTGCACGCTCTCTTTCGGTGTCGGCTCGGATCCCGTCGTCTGCCACCAAATGTTGGAAAGGCGTTCGCCGGAGGGGGGTTCGATACGCGTCTTGCCCACCCCTTTGACCCACCTCTCCCAAGTAAGCCGAACCAGACGCGCACACCCTGAACGGCACTGCGAACAGAGGGACACCACACGTATGCTTTGTAGGACGATAGGCTCTTTATCGATGATTTCAAGGGCTCTTTATGACCCAAAAGGCAAATGATACAGCAGTGGCACAACGTACCACAAGTTAGTCGTGGGGAATGGGGGTAGCGGGACAGTCTTTCAAGATCGTGTCTCTGCGAAATACCCTGCGGAAGCTCACAATCCTCGAGCTGGAGGGTGTCGTGTCTCTGGGTGATCTCTTCCTGAGTCGTCCTCAAGGGGAGCGCCGCGAGTCTCTCAGCAGGCACAGGTGGTCGGAGTTCAGGAGCCGCGATTCCGTCAGCAGGGCTCAGATGGTTCAGTAGCTGGGGGCCGCGAGTCGCTCAGCAGGCCTAGGTGGTTCAGTGCTCGGGAGCCGCGACCTCGTCCGCAGGGCTCAGATGGTTCAATAGCAAGAGGCCGCGAGTCACTCAGCAGGCCCAGGTGATTTCAGCGTTCAGGAGCCGCGACAGCGTCAGCAGGCTCAGATGGTTCCAGGTCTTCTCTGCCTTTCGTTCCTCCGGCACCCCTTGTTATACTCCGCGTGCTCTTTGAAGTCCGGAGTCCTCGCAGAGGGGGGACTGGGGTGACGGAGGGGGTTCGGCGGGATTTCCTGCCGCTCAGTCCTTTAGTCTTTTCAGGTGGGTCTGGGAGGGACCCCAGACGCTCGGCAGGGGAGGCGCCTGCTCCCCAGGGGCCTGGTGGCCGATCGAGTCCTCCCGGGGAAGGCGACCCGAGGTGTGACTGGGCTGGCGCCTCTGGGTCTGGCTCGAGGGTTCCCGCTCCCTCGGGTGGACATGCGCGGTAGGGTGTTTGAGTCTGTCAGTGTTCTGGCCGGCCCGCGGAGCGGGGGTGGCTGGGGCGTCCGGAGCCGGAGATGTCGTGTCTTGAGGGTGGTTGCAGGTTGGCTGGATGATGGAGAGGGCAACGCCGTGAGGCCGGTCTCACATGTTTCCATTGTTTAAAATGCTTCTAAATAAGCTCTGCCTTTCATTTTGGCTGCTGGCTTTGGCAGGAAGCATAGTGACGTCACATCTTAAATGTAATTACTTACTACAGTTGAACAGTTACACTATTTCTTTATTAATTTATTCACTATCCTGCAATAAAGAAATTAAAGGAGGCTTTTACAGAAGGTTTGTAGATTCCTGTGTTTAATAAATAAAAGTAAAAAGATAATAAGATTTCTGTGCTGAAGTGCCAAACATAAGGAGAACTGAGATAGTCACTCTGTTCCAAAGTATTGGTGAGGATAGGTTTGGTCATCTCTAAGCTACCACAGGCTAGTGTAAAAACATTCTTCTCTGGATAGCTAAAGGAAGTATGGAGTCTAAGGTACCTAAGTACATTTTCTATGGCATTGTCTGGGAGAAAGTGGCTCTGTATATACTGTTCCCTAATAGGTACAGGATGTACAGAGTCCACAGTCCCCAAGGGTTTGGCAGAGGCTAAAGTTAGATATAACCTTACTCTCTGAAGTGGTAGCTTGGTCTAGCAGTAAGGCAGTTTCAGAGGACAGTGTAAAGCATGTGTTGTACACACTCAGTCAGCAAATGGTCTCACACTCCCAATAACTGAACTCTAGGCCAATGGTTTATATATAAAAAATATATGCTTGTTTTATTTTAGAACCAACAATTGGTATTAAAATATACTTTCTCAGAATGAGGTGCTTTATATAAATACTTTTGCAATATGCAATTGACTTTTGTAAACAGTTACAAGTGGTTGCAATAGGCAACACTATTTTAAACACAATAATGCATTTAGCTCAATGGAAGTTTCAAGTTATTTACAACAGATTACTTTTAGGATTACTTTTGGAACTCCAGGACTGGATCCTAGATTCAGTCCTGGGTCAGTACTTAGAATCAAGTGATAAAAGTCGACTTAATTACTGTGAGGATTTTTAAATAATATTGAGCTATTTTAAAAGTTGACAGAAAATATTTCATAGAAAACAGTCAATGATTCCCTATGGAAGAAAAATCAAGTTACAGGTATAGTACCTTCTCGTTACTTGTGTAATCCAGTACTGGGTACCTAGACTCAGTACTGGGACCTTTATCCAAAACAGGTAAGCAATTACGTTTTCAGAAGTTGTACGTTTTTTAAAGAATATTTAAAGTTTGCAGAAATTGACATAAGAAATTTCACAGAAAAACAGTCATTGATTTCCTATGGGAGAAAATTGGGTTACTGGTAAGTACAGTTGTAAGTATTTTTCAGAGTCAGTGCTGGGCACCAAGATCCATCACTGGGAGCTCACCTAAGAGCAGGTGAGTATTTTCGTTTTCGTTACTCGGCTGATTTTTGGTGAATATTTTAAGATTTGAAAAGTCCACACTTAGAAGAAATTTCAGGAAACAGCTAGTCAATGTTACCCTATGAAGAAAATAGAGTTATCGGTTTAAAGGTTAGTACTAGGCCTGGGCGGTAAATTCGCAAAAAATTTTCTTGTTCGCGTTCTCAAAATGCGTGTTCACGAGATATTTTTCCCCGAGCACGCAAACAGCAACTGTGAACAGGAAAAAAGCATCGCGAACAAGCAATTCCGCGTGTTCGCGGAATTTCTGCATGTTCGCAGAGATTTTTTACCGTTTCGCGGAGATTTGCGTAACGCGATTACGCAAATTCCGCCCACCCCTAGTTGGTACTCGACTGGCAGAGTTGAGGTTCTGGGCATAGACTCAGGGGTCCCCCAGGGTCAGGTAGGTACAGTTAGTTCACCCTCAGCGACACTAGGGCGGCCGGGTGCAGAGAGAGTTAGGCCCAATGCTATCCTATGAGGGATAGGGGGGCCTTGGTTGGTGGCTGCTGACTAGCAAGCCACGCGGCTGTGGGAGCTGGGCTCCTGGTCACTTACTCAGGGCAAGTGGGGAAGTAGATAGGTGTAGAGGTTGCACTGCCAGGGCCACTCGGGCGGCTGGGTGCAGGGTGCTTTTGAGCCTTCGGGCGCTCAATTGATTTCAATGGGAAATCTCCGGTTTAGAAAAAGACTGCAAGCTTGGGGACGAGGATTCTTCAGGTGCCACCACCACTTCGAGAGGTAAGTTGGGTAGTTGGAGGATAGGTAGGTACCCCGGGATTGGGCACAGGGGGCCGCGAGGCGCCGCGTGCAGGGGTGCCTTTTGGTGTCGGGAAATCTTACCCTCTGTTGATCGCGGTGGGGGGCACCTTGTTCTGAGGCTGCAGGCTTCTTCAGGAGGGTCACAGTCCCCGTGGGGTCGTCCTCGTGGTCTTTGTTCACTCCGGCACCGGCCAGGCTTGGCTGGTGCAGAGTGTGCTGGGTTCGCGGTTCCGGGCTGATGCCAGGGATTAGAAGTAGGTTTTGAGTAGAGCCTCTACTCATGGGAGTCCCTGGGGCTTAGAGTTGAAGGGTAGCCAGGTCCTCCGGGGTTTGTGAGGTTGCTGGCCACAAGAGATGCCTGGTTGGAGCAGGAGCAGTTTCGAGGGTAAACAGGCCGGTAGGGCTGGGGCCAAGGCAGTTGGTGTCTTCCTCTTCTTAGCAGCTGCAGGGCAGGTCTTCTTTCTTCTTGCTCTTCTTTGTATTTCGGAATCTGGGGAAGGAAGGTTCAGGGTGCCCCTAAGTACTAGATTTAGGGGCGTTACAGGTAGGTGAAGGGCAGGGATCAATGGGTCCCTGTCCTGGGGTGGGTACACCCCCTATCCTGCCTCTCTCCTGTGGGAGGGGGGCAGTAGCCTAGTCCTGATTGGGTAGGGCTTCCCATCTTCAAGATGGCGAGAGCCCGGGGATGTGCTTCACCTCGCCTCCCCCACCTGAGGGGTGGGGTTGGCAGGATGGCACTTTCCCTGTCCTTATTTGGGGTTTCTGGCCAAGCTTTCCGCCAGAGTGGGGGGTTGCAGTGGCCTGGGAAAGCTCACAGAGGCGGCATGCTTTTGAAGCTACCCCCTGCCCATCCTGGGGGAGGAGATTTAGCACCTCACCCAGGATGTGCATTGCTGCAGGCCCAGGAGAGCAGGGGCTCTCCTACCCAGGGGTCCGGCAACATGTCTGCTGTGTGGCAGCCTAGGCAGCCTCAGAACAGACGTGGATTGTAGGTTAGGTTTTAGGGGGCATCTCTAAGATGCCCTCTGGGGTGCTTGGTACATTAAATCCCACACTGGCATCAGTGTGGGTTTAATGTGCTGAGAAGTTTGATATCAAACTTCTCAGTCTTCAGTGCTGCCTTTATGGTGCTGTGGAGTTCGTGTTTGACGAGCTCTCAGCACCATGTACTCTTAAATGGCAGCACTGCACTTACAGCGCCCAGGAATGGACCTGGGTACTGTAGGGGCACAGGCTCCTGCTCCTGTGCCCACACCATTGGCATAGGGCACCCAGCTAGAGGGGTGGCTGATGTATGCCATGGCAGTGTAGGTGATGGGCATGGCACACAGGGATGTGTGCCATGTCGACTCTTTGTTTTGTCTTGCACCCAGACACCCAGCCTACAAGAGCAGTGTGTGTGTGTAAGGGTACAGGGCCTCTAAGGGGGGCACAATGATTGCTGCAGCCCTTCGAGGCCTTCCCTGGTCACAGGGCCCTGGGTACCTAGGGTACCATTTACCAGGGGATGACATGTGGCCAAGGTTTGCCAATTTGGGTTTTGTGTTTTAAGGGAAGGAACATAGGCCCTGGGCACCTGATTGGCAGGAGTCCAGGGTACACTCAGTCAAAGTACATTCAGCAATTCAGCAAAAAGTGGGGGCATACCATGCAGGAAAGATGGCACTTTCTCACACAACCCCCCCCCCCCACCCCCAAACGAAAGGTGATGAGACTAACCTTGCCCTCTGGAGTCTTCATTGTCTATATGGAAGAACCTGGAAAGTCCATCTGCATTGGCATGGGCAGTCCCTGGTCTGTGTTCCACTTCAAAGTCCAGTCCCTGTAGGGAGATGGACCACCTTAGTAGTTTTGGATTTTCCCCTTTTATCTGCATTAGCCATCTGAGAGGTCTGTGGTCAGTTTGAACCAGGAAGTGAGTACCAAACAAGTATGGCCTCAACTTCTCCAGGGACCAAACCACAGCAAAGGCCTCCCTCTCAATGGCACTCCATCGCTGCTCTCTGGGGAGTAGCCTCCTGCTTATAAAAGCAACAGGTTGGGCTTGGCCTTCATCATTGGTCTGGGATAGGACCGCTCCTATCCCTAGCTCAGAGGCATCAGTCTGCACTATGAACTGCTTGGCATAATCTGGAGCTTTTAGAATTGGTGCTGAGCACATTGCTTCTTTTAGGGTGTCAAAAGCCTTTTGGCAACTAACTGTCCAGTTAACCTTCTTGGGCATCTTCTTAGAGGTGAGTTCTGTGAGGGGGGTCACAATGGACCCATATCCCTTCACAAACCTCCTGTAGTACCCAGTCAAGCCAAGGAATGCCCTGACTTGGGTCTGGGTTGTTGGAGCTATCCAGTCCATGATGGCCTGGATCTTGGGTTGTAAGGGTTGTACTTGGCCTCCACCTACAAGGTGGCCCAAGTACACCACAGTGCCCTGCCCTATCTGGCATTTGGATGCCTTGATAGTGAGACCTGCATTTTGCAGAGCCTCTAAAACTTTCCCAAGGTGGATCAGGTGATCCTGCCAGGTGGAGCTAAAGACAGCATTATCATCAAGATAAGCTGCACTAAAGGACTCCAGCCCAGCCAGGACATGGTTCACCAACCTCTGGAAAGTGGCAGGGGCATTCTTTAACCCAAAGGGCATTACAGTAAACCGATAAATCCCATCAGGGGTGGAGAATGCTGTCATTTCTTTTGCTCCTGGGGTCATGCCAATCTGCCAGTACCCTGCAGTTAAGTCAAAGGTACTGAAGAATTGTGCAGCCCCTAATTTATCTATCAGTTCATCTGCTCTTGGAATAGGGTGAGCATCTGTCTGGGTGACAGAGTTGAGCCCTCTATAGTCCACACAGAACCTCATCTCTCTCTTTTCACCTTGTTGATGAGGTTTGGGGTCCAGAACCACTGGGCTAGCCCAGGGGCTCTCAGAGCGTTCAATGACCCCTAACGCCAGCATCTTGCTGACCTCAGCTTTGATGCTTTCCTTAACTTGGTCTGACTGTCGATAGATTTTGTTTTTGACAGGTGCACTGTCACCAGTGTCCACATCATGGGTACACCAGTTTGTCAGACCAGGGGTCAGGGAAAAGAGACTAGCATACTGTTGCAAGACTTGCTTGCAGTCAGTATGCTGTTGGGCAGAGAGGGTGTCTGAGAAGATCACACCATTGACTGACCCATCTTGTAGGCTGTAGGAGAGGAGGTCAGGGAGAGTTTCACTCTCTGCTTCCTGTTCCTCATCAGTCACCATCAGCATGGTGATATCAGCCCTGTCATTGTAGAGTTTGAGGCGGTTCACATGGATGACCCTTTTGGGTGTCCTGCTAGTGCCCAGGTCAACTAGATAGGTGACCTCACTTTCTAGGATAGGGTAATGGCCATTCCATTTATCTTGGAGAGCCCTTGGAGCCACTGGCTCCAAAACCCACACCTGTTGCCCAGGTTGAAATTCAACCAGTGCAGCTTTTTGGTCATACCAGTGCTTCTGGAGCTCCTGGCTGGCCTCAAGGTTCTTGGATGCTTTTTCCATGTACTCACCCATTCTGGACCTCAGGCCAAGCACATAGTCCACTATGTCTTGTTTGGGCTCCTGAAGAGGCCTCTCCCAGCCCTCTTTTACAAGACAAAGTGGTCCCCTTACAGGATGACCAAACAGAAGTTCAAAGGGTGAGAAACCTACTCCCTTCTGTGGCACTTCCCTGTAAGCGAAAAGCAGGCATGGTAACAGGACATCCCATCTCCTTTTGAGTTTTTCAGGGAGACCCATGATCATACCTTTCAATGTCTTGTTGAATCTCTAAACAAGGCCATTGGTTTGTGGGTGATAGGGTGTAGTAAACTTGTACTGCACTCCACACGCCTTCCACATGTGTGTCAGGTAAGCCGACATGAAGTTAGAATCTCTGTCTGAAACCACCTCCTTAGGAAACCCTACCCTGGTGAAGACACCCAGGAGGGCCTTGGCTACTGCAGGAGCTGTAGTAGTCCTAAGGGGAATTGCTTCAGGGTACCTAGTAGCATGATCCACTACTACTAGAATACATTTGTTCCCTGAGGCTGTGGGAGGTTCAAGTGGACCCACAATGTCCACTCCTACCCTTTCAAAGGGTACCCCCACTGCTGGTAGTGGGATGAGGGGGGCCTTTGGGTGGCCACCTGTCTTGCCACTGGCTTGACAGGTAACACAGGAGCTGACAAACGCCTTCACCTTTTGGTGCATCTGGAGCCAGTAAAAGTGACTCACTAGCCTTTCCCAAGTTTTAGTTTGCCCCAGATGTCCAGCTAGGGGGATGTCATGAGCCAAAGTTAGAAGGAACTCCCTGTACTTCTGTGGCACTACCACCCTCCTGGTGGCTCCAGGAGTGGGGTTTCTTGCCTCAGCATACTGTAATCCCTCTTCTCAATAAGTTCTGTGGGTACCACTGACATCTCCCTTTGCTTCTGAAACAGCTTGCTGCCTCAGGCTTTCAAGAGTGGGACAGTCTCGCTGACCCTGGCACAGCTCTTCCCTAAAGGGTCCCCCTGGGCCCAAGAGTTCAACCTGGTAAGGGTCAAGCTCCATGGACTCAGTTCCCGCAGGGGTATCCAAATCCTCTCCCTGTGGAGAGGGGTCCTGAATGTTTTGCTGTACAGAAGCTGGTTCCCCAGTCTTCGTACCTTTTCTCTTGGTTGGTTGGGCCATTATTTCAGGCTCCAGACCTACTTTTTCACCCTTCCTCTTGCTCTGTGCTCTGGTTTGCACACACACCAATTCAGGGATGCCCAGCATGGCTGCATGGGCCTATAGCTCAACCTCAGCCCAGACTGAGGTTTCCAGATCATTTCCTAGCAGACATGCAGCTGGCAACTTTGGAGAGACCACTACCTGTTTCAGGCCAGTAACCCCCTCCCCCCCCCCCCCAGCCTAATGTCACCATGGCCGTGGGATAACTAGTGGTGACACTGTCAGCGTTGGTGACTGGGTAAGACTTCCCAATGAAATATTGCTCAGGGGAAACCAGTGTGTCTCTCACCATAGTGACACTGGCAACTGTATTTCACAGAGCTTCTACCCTAGTTCCATTCACTCAGGGGTACTGTAAATATTTCTTTACTTTGGGTGGCCACACAGCTACAGTGGCAAACTCCACTTCTCCCAGGGAGACTAGACTTGCTTCAGTGTGTTCCCAGATATGCTCAGGGTACACCTCTGATCCCATTTGTATACTTGCTGCCCCAGGAGTAGCTGTACTGGGTGCCTTAGGGGCTGTGTTGTGGGGGCAAGATTTATCTACAGTTAGGTGTCCTGACCTCTTACAGTTATTACACCAGGCCTTTAAGGGATCATAGTTCTTCCCCCTATAGGGTTGAGGCACATAGAGAGTAGTTTGGGTCCCACCCACCTGAACAGGTTTTTGGGGCCCTTTAGAAGACTCAGACTTTTTATCTTGGGGATTCTCACCACCTATCCCCTGGGGAGGTTTTGTGACCACTTTCTTTTGGTCACCCCCAGTGGCTGTCCTTGTCACCCTAGTCTTGACCCAGTGGTCTGCCTTCTTTCCCAATTCTTGGGGAGAAATTAGACCTAGGTCTACCAAATGCTGATGCAACTTTTCATTTGTGCAGTTACTTAATATATGTTCCTTCATGAATAAATAGCACACCATGTCCAGCTAACCAACCATCCAGTGTCTTCACTGAGAAGTCTACAAAATAAATCCAGGACTGGGTCTGGGTTTTGTGAGCCCCCCTGAATCTAATTCTATACTCCTCAGTGATGAATCCAAATCCCTCAATCAGAGCTTTCTTCATGAGGTCATAGGATCCTGCTTCTGGCCCAGAGAGGGTCAGAAGCCTGTCTCTGCAGCTACCAGAGAACGGTTCCCACAGGAGTGCCCCCCAGAGAGGTTTCTTTTATTTTCTGATATCACAAGCCCTCTCAAAGGCTGTGAACCATTTGGTGATATCATCACCTTCCTCAAATTCAGGGACAATCCCTTTTGGGATTTTAAGGTCAGATGTTTCCTCCCTATCCTTATTTTTATTATTGCTGCCACCATTGATGGGTGCTAAACCCATCTCTCTCCTTTCTTTTTCTAGAGCCAGGAGCCTGGACTCTAGCTCTAATCTTCTGGCCAGCCTCACAAGGCTGTCCTCTTCACTGGTGGGTCCCCCAGTGATCTCTATGGTACCAGAGTCACCTGTGTGATCTCTAGGTGCCCAGATGCTAATTCTTGGATTGAAAGGTATGGGTGCCCTCTCCTCCCTAGGGGATAGTATGGGGGGTTATTATCCACCTCCTCTTCTTCCCCTTCGTCATCTGACTGGCCATCACCATGTTCAGATGGGTGGTCCTTAGCATACTCAGCCAAGAGCTCCTGGAGCCCTAGTTCGGTTGGATGCAGGCCCATTGGTAAAGTTTTAAGTTTGCATAGGGATGTCAATTCCTTGAAAGACAAGTGTAAGTAAGGTGTGAGGTCGAGCTCCTCCACCAGGTTCATGTTATTATTGTCACTAATAGCTGGGTTTGTTTGAGTCATCCTAACCTGACAGTTCTAATCCTCTACCCTGACTATAGTGACTTATTTTTCTAAAATTCTAATGGGACTTAAGCAAGGCCCTAGCAAGACTTTTAGTAATTTTGGAAAAGACCAATCAGAATTCTAAAGGCAATTTTAAGAGTTCTGTCGTGTGATCAGATGGTAACCAAGTAGTCCAACAAATGCAAGTTTGTATCTCACCGCTGATCCACCAATGTGAGAAAGTGGCTTTGTATATACTGTTCCCTAATAGGGTACAGGATGTACAGAGTCCACAGTCCCCAAGGGTTTGGCAGAGGCTAAAGTTAGATATAACCTTACTCTCTGAAGTGGTAGCTTGGTCGAGCAGTAAGGCAGTATCAGAGAACAGTGTAAAGCATTTGTTGTACACACTCAGTCAGCAAATGGTCTCACACACTCAATAACTGAACTCTAGACCAATGGTTTATATGTAAAAAATATATGCTTGTTTTATTTTAGAACCAACAATTGGTATTAAAATATACTTTCTCAGGATGAGATGCTTTATATAAATACTTTTGCAATATGCAATTGACTTTTGTAAACAGTTACAAGTGGTTGCAATAGGCAACACTATTTTAAACACAATAATGCATTGAGCTCTATGGAAGTTTTAAGTTATTTGCAACAGATTACTTTTAGGATTACTTGTGGAATCCCAGGACTGGATCCTAGATTCAGTCCTGGGTCAGTACTTAGAATCAAGTGATAAAAGTCGACTTAATTACTGTGATGATTCTTAAACAATATTTAGCTATTTTAAAAGTTGACAGAAAATATTTCATAGAAAACAGTCAATGATTCCCTATGGAAGAAAATTCAAGTTACAGGTATAGTACCTTCTTGTTACTTTTGTAATCCAGTACTGGGTAACTAGACTCAGTACTGGGACCTTTATCCAAAACAGGTAAGCAATTACGTTTTCAGAAGTTGTACTATTTTTAAAGAACATTTAAAGTGTGCAGAAATTGACATAAGAAATTTCACAGAAAAACAGTCAATGATTTCCTATGGGAGAAAATTGGGTTACTGGTAAGTACAGTTGTAAGTATTTTTCAGAGTCAGTGCTGGGCACCAAGATCCAGCACGGGAGCTCACCTAAGAGCAGGTGAGTATTTTCGTTTTCGTTACTCGGCTGATTTTTGGTGAATATTTTAAGATTTGAAAAGTCCACACTTAGAAGAAATTTCAGGAAAAAGCCAGTCAATGTTACCCTAGGAAGAAAATATAGTTATCGGTTTAAAGGTAAGTACTCGACTGGCGGAGTTGAGGTTCTGGGCATAGACTCAGAGGTCGCCCAGGGTCAGATAGGTACAGTTAGTTCACCCTCAGCGACACTAGGGCGGCCGGGTGCAGAGAGAGTTAGGCCCAATGTTATCCTATGAGGGATAGGAGGCCTTGGTTGGTGGCTTCTGACTAGCAAGCCACGCGGCTGTGGGAGCTGGGCTCCTGGTCACTTACTCAGGGCAAGTGGGGAAGTAGATAGGTGTAGAGGTTGCACTGCCAGGGCCACTCGGGCGGCTGGGTGCAGGGTGCTTTTGAGCCTTCGGGCGCTCAATTGATTTCAATGGGAAATCTCCGGTTTAGAAAAAGACTGCAAGCTCGGGGACGAGGATTCTTCAGGTGCCACCACCACTTCAAGAGGTAAGTTGGGTAGTTGGAGGATAGGTAGGTACCCCCGGATTGGGCACAGGGGGCCGCGGGGCGCCGCGTGCAGGGGTGCCTTTTGGTGTCGGGAAATCTTACCCTCTGTTGATCGCGGTGGGGGGGCACCTTGTTCTGAGGCTGCAGGCTTCTTCAGGAGGGTCGAGGGAGGTCCTTGGGTGCCGGACTCGGGGTCACAGTCACCGTGGGGTCGTCCTCGTGGTCTTTGTTCACTCCGGCACCGGCCAGGCTTGGATGGTGCAGAGCGTGCTGGGTTCGTGGTTCCGGGCTGATGCCAGGGATTAGAAGTAGGTTTTGAGTAAAGCCTCTACTCATGGGAGTCCCAGGGGCTTAGAGTTGAAGGGTAGCCAGGTCCTCCGGGGTTTGTGAGGTTGCTGGCCACAAGAGATGCCGGGTTGGAGCAGGAGCAGGTTCGAAGGCCGGTAGAGCTGGGGCCAAGGCAGTTGGTGTATTCCTCTTCTTAGCAGCTGCAGGGCAGGTCTTCTTTCTTCTTGCTCTTCTTTGTATTTCAAAATCTGGAATCTTGGGAAGGAAGGTTCAGGGTGCCCCTAAATACTAGATTTAGGGGCGTTACAGGTAGGTGAAGGGCAGGGACCAATGGGTCCCTGTCCTGGGGTGGGTACACCCCCTATCCTGCCTCTCTCCTGTGGGAGGGGGGCAGTAGCCTAGTCCTGATTGGGTAGGGCTTCCCATCTTCAAGATGGCGAGAGCCCGGGGATGTGTTTCACCTCGCCTCCCCCACCTGAGGGGTGGGGTTGGCAGGCTGGCACATCCCCTTTCCTTATTTGGGGTTTCCGGCCAAGCTTCCCGCCAGAGGTGGGGGTTGCAGTGGCCTGAGGAAGCTCACAGAGGCAGCATGCCTTTGAAGCTTCCCCCTGCCCCTCCTGCGGGAGGAGATTTAGCACCTCGCCCAGGATGTGCATTGTTGCAGGCCCAGGAGAGCAGGGGCTCTCCTACCCAGGGGTCCGGCAATATGTCTGCTGTGGTGGCAGCCTAGGCAGCCTCAGAACAGACGTGGATTGTAGGTTAGGTTTTAGGGGGCATCTCTAAGATGCCCTCTGGGGTGCTTGGTACATTAAATCCCACACTGGCATCAGTGTGGGTTTAATGGGCTGATATCAAACTTCTCAGTCTTCAGTGCTGCCTTTATGGTGCTGTGGAGTTCGTGTTTGACGAGCTCTCAGCACCATGTACTCTTAAATGGCAGCACTGCACTTACAGCGCCCAGGAATGGACCTGGGTACTGTAGGGGCACAGGGCTCCTGCTCCTGTGCCCACACCATTGGCATAGGGCACCCAGCTAGAGGAGTGGCTGATGTATGCCATGGCAGTGTAGGTGATGGGCATGGCACACAGGGATGTGTGCCATGTCGACTCTTTGTTTTGTCTTGCACCCAGACACCCAGCCTACAAGAGCAGTGTGTGTGTGTAAGGGTACAGGGCCTCTAAGGGGGCACAATGAGTGCTGCAGCCCTTCGAGGCCTTCCCTGGTCACAGGGCCCTGGGTACCTAGGGTACCATTTACCAGGGGCTGACATGTGGCCAGGGTTTGCCAATTTGTGTTTTGTGTTTTTAAGGAAGGAACATAGGCCCTGGGCACCTGCTTGGCAGGAGTCCAGGGTACACTCAGTCAAAGTACATTCAGCAATTCAGCAAAAAGTGGGGGCATACCATGCAAGAAAGATGGCACTTTCTCACACTGTCTGAAACTAAACTGGTACTGCAAGAAAGTCATAGAGGATGTAGATTTATTGTCCTACCAAAATGGATTGTGAGTCACATTAGAACCAAAACATCAAAGTCAGTTAGAGTTAGTGTTTGACCTTCATGAAGTGGGACAACAGCTGCCAAAGCGGGGACAACGACTAAGAGTTCATGACTGAATGATGTGGGGATAGAGAGCGTGATGCATATCAGCCCAAGAAGAGTAGCTGGAGGGATTCCAAGAACTTCATTAAATGGAAAGGGACAGGGGTGAAGTTTGCTCATTCATCAATTAGTATAAGCAGAGGCCTCAGGAAGGAACACACTTTGTTTTTTTACCGCAAGGTAGCCAGTTGAGGACCAGCCCAGCCCAATGGAAGGGGATAGCTGGCATCAGATATAATTTAGGAGGAGGAGATTATTATTGTGTTATTTTGTTACACACACCCCTGACTGCCAAACAAGCACCCTCCAATGGGAGAAGGCCTGTGTCAGCTTTCATTTCCATTAGAAGAATGCACTCTGGTATAGTTAGCAGTAAGGCAAACAGGATGAGCTGAACAAATGGGTGAAGTTGCCCTTGGGACCATTATCCACATTGATGAAGGACTGTTCAGCACTGGCTGATAAACACAAAAAGCTGACACATAGGCAATTGAAACAGTTTCTAGCCTGTGAAAAAAAGACAGACTGTGACAGCGCAGGAAAGGAAGATGGCGGATGCTGTTCCGCCGCTGAAGGATGCCTCCTTGGGCTCCCTCCCGTAGCTCCGACTGATGGCTACGGTTTTTGCCCCACCAGACGAGTGAAGCAGCGGGAAACATCTGCGATTCTTAAAACTTTCAAAAAACGGAGCTCAGAGGATATCTAGGCTGTATCAACATTCACCCGATGTGCCGCCAGACACTAGCTAGCAGCACAGTCTTCGGCGTTCGCAGCGCGATGTGGCGCCCCGGCTGCAGATTCACAAAGACTCAATCCAGAGGAGCGTGGTGCGCGCCTTGCAATACTGGGATGGCCCCCCCTCGGGCGATTCCGGGTCGGACAAGGGGCAGAATCCGAACTTTCATACGTAGCTGCTACGGAGGTCAGTGAGGAGGAGGAGCCAACGGTGGTAAGCAGCAATGTACAATGCAGCCCCATATCGGTATCTGGTCAAGATAGCGGGGGCCATGACGGCGCCTCTTCGAGTTTTGCTCCGAATACTAACACTACTAGCAATTTTGGTAAACCTATCATGAACTTTCTGAAATCTGGACAAGCCTCAGTCCTTTTTCAAGCCATCGGCTCAGAGGCTTCCACTCCGGGTTTTCCAATAGCCGAGACACTCAATGCTGCTATTGAGTGTGGGATGGTTAAGGACAGGGGTGTATCTAGCATTGCTCAGCCGTTGGAAAATGTTGATAATGGCTATACTGCTGCACATTCATCGCTTGGGAGCACTGACGATGTAGGCTTATCCCCACCTCATGATTCTAACTCGGATTGTGTCGATACTGAGCAACTGGAGCCACAAGGTGTGGCAGGGGGAGCGAAAAACCAAGTTCTAACTTTAACGGGGCCGTCAATACATACAATTAAAGGCGTAAAAGTCCATGGTGTTGGAGGTAGGGGCGGAAAGGGCCGGGGCCAGGGGAAGGCACAAGTAGCCAGTGCTGCTATCGGGGGTAAAGGCTCTACAAAACCGGCTGTTAATACCCCGAAAAAGGATCTCGGAGTAAGCCCATTACGTAAATGGGTGTCTAAAAAAGGCGAGGTGAAATCCCTGGTCGCTCGACTATCTAATATTGGCTTACCTGCTGGGCAGGGTAACCTATCAATAGACCCGGCAACACGATCTGAGAGACCGAGATCAGCCCCTGTCACCCCGGATAACCCTGCAGTGTTATCTACTTCGGTGGGTGATGGCCAACCTAGAGATGATGACGGTGTAATATTTCCTACATATCTTGTAGATTTGGAAAGCGTAGGGACTCCTGTTACTCCCACCACTCGAATTTTCTCTGCACCGACTTCGGCCCTATTCATAGACCAAATACAAGAAAAGGAAGATCAAACAAATGGAGCAGCGGAACTACAGCCCCCCTCAACCACTCGGACCAAGGGCCAGACATATGGGTGCCCGCCGGTGATCTCTGAGCCAGCTGAGAATTGCAGTAGTGAAGCCTTGGATTTGAAGATAGCTCTGCAATCGGAACCTACTTTATCTACTGTACTCTCAGTGTTGGCGGCCCAACATGAGGAGACACAGTGCTATTTCCAACAGGCTAGAACGGACAGACAGGAGATCAAACATGCTCTGGAAGAAGTTGCCACAACGGTCTCAAACCTCGAAATTGAAGTCACAGATCTCCAACAACGGGTTGCTGAAGTGGAGGAGGTTAATGCTGCTACATGTGCCTCAATTAAGGTCCAAGAACAGTTGATGTCGAATATGCAATCCAAAGTTGAGGATTTAGAAAATTGGCAAAGACGCCAGAACCTGAGGGTTTTTGGGGTACCAGAAGGGAGAGAGGGTACTGATGCTCGGGTATTTATTGTTAATCTTTTTTCTAAGGTATTTACTGATCTTGCTGACTGGGACATGGACACGCAAGTTCAAAGAGCGCACCGGCTCCCCCTCTCAGTTAACACCTCTCGATCCTCAAAATTCCCTCGACCGATTTTGGTGTATATAGGGAACTTCTTATTGAAACTGAAAATAGCCAAAAGAGTGTTAAAAGTTTACATAGGAACCTTTTTGCAGGGCAAGATTGGGGTTTGGAGGGACTGTGGTTAAGATCAATAATTGGGAGACAATGTCTAGAATTCGTATAATGTGTTGGAATGTAGCTGGTCTGAACTCTTCTATTAAGCGTCGATTAGTATCGGAGGAACTAAAAGCATACAAACCTCAGATTATTGGACTAACAGAGACTCACTTGGCTTTTAAGGACTGTAATTTTTTCAAGCAAATGGGATTTGAGTTGATAACATGTACTTTTCAGACTGTTTCAATTCGTGGTGTTGCTCTTCTGCAAGCTCGAACCACTAAATTTACGACACTACGTTTATCTAGCGATAGTAAGGGGCGATGGGTTATCGCTCAATTATTGGCTTACAATCATATATTTACAATCTGCGTGGTTTATGCCCCGAATAACGATTGCCCAGCCGACATCTCTTTTTTAAATTCAGAGTTGTTGGGTTGGGACGGTGAACTTATACTCATGGGAGATTTTAATTGCGGTTTAGATCAGAAGTTAGACTCCTCAAATGTCATGGGTCGGGTGAGAATGGTATCTACTAGGGCAGCTATTAAGGATTTGATGCTTATACATCAGCTGTTTGACTTATGGCGGGAGGTTTATCCATAAGTTAATGGCTTTACATATTTCTCGCAACCACATCGCCAATACTCTAGGATAGATATGGTGTTTGTTAAGCAAACTCGTTTAGCAGATTCTGAAATTGAGATCTGCCAAAAAATCACATCGGATCACAATCCTTTATTATTTTCAATACTTTTAGGATCAACAACACAGCGTACGGTGAGGGGTTTCACATTTCCGAAGAATTTGCTTAAAAAGGACGATTATATTCAGTTCATGCAAGGACAATTAGTGGACTTTTTAGATTTCAATGCCTATACTGCTGCATGGTCTATGGTTTGGGATAGTCTTAAGGCATATATTAGGGGCATTACCCAACAGTATTTATTCCGTCAAAATCAGAGTAGATTACGGCTTGCATTGGCTGGGCGTAGGGAATGTCTGGAACTAGAACAGCGCCATATTAAAGCTATACTGAATAAAGACCCTCGAGAAGCTGATATATATCAGCAACTTATAATAGCGAGAGCTAAGATCACTCGTGAGTTAAAGGAGAAAGTTGCTAGCCAGTATCATAAATTTAGGCTGCGACAGTATAAATATGGAGAAAGGATTGGACGGGTACTAGCCTATCAGCTGGCGGATTCCAGGGCTCATACGCAAATCAAGAGCATTACCGGGGGGGATGGCCTGATGTACCACCAACCTGTAGAGATCTTGGAGCAATTTAGGCAATTCTACACAGACCTTTATAGCGATGATATGACTTGTGATCCACAAGTGTTGGCAGCCTACCTACAGGAGAGTGGTCTGAATGCACTAAACTCCCTTGCTACCTCATCTATGGACAGGGACGTGGATGGATCTGAAATTTTTGAAGCAATTAAGGCTCTACCCCCAGGAAAAGCTGTTGGGGGTGATGCTCTTCCCTTGGAGTTTTATAGAACTTTTTTAGGAATTTTGGTCCCGACCTTTATGAAGGTGGCGAACGATATACTGAACGGTAGAGACGCACCTCCGTCTTGGAAACAGACTAATTTAATTGTGTTTCTTAAAAAGGGGAAGCCCCCAGCTGAGAGAGGCTCTTATCGTCCAATCTCACTCATCAACCACGACGCCAAAATCTTTTCTAAAATTCTGTCCTCTCGACTTGCTCCATCTATACAGCTAATAGTGTCGGATCAACAGCACGGCTTCGTTCCCGGGCGGGACACTACAATGCATATTAATACTGCCATAGCAGTGTTTGACGCTGCCCAATGTTTGGGTGGCAAAGCAGCAATGCTAATGTTGGATGCCGAGAAGGCTTTCGACAGAGTTTCTTGGAGGGCACTTTGGGCTATAATGTTGGAAGTGGGAATCGGTCGTAAGTTTGTCTCGGCCATCCAGAAACTTTATACGAACTCACAGGCCGTCATTAGGCTTAATGGATTGACATTGGATCTTTTTTCTATCCAGAGGGGCACCCGGCAGGGGTGTCCCCTTTCACCTTTGCTTTTCGCAATATACATTGAACCTTTTATTTGTCATCTGTTACGGAATCAGCATAATAGCCCGGTTACTTATAATCAAATACACATTAAAGTAACCGCCTATGCGGACGACATAGCTGTCTTTACAACAGAACCGGCTCAAGCGATGAGGGAGATTGTTTCGGAAGCACAGCAATTTGGACTAATCTCAGGGTATAAACTCAATACTAATAAAACTCAAACTATAACTAATATCGAACATATCCCATGTACACCCATGTTGGGTGTTACTCAAAAAGCTACATATCTAGGGGTCAGTCTTAATAGTCATACGGAAGAAATAGTGAAGCTTAATTACGAACCACTAATTAAGAAAGTTGCTACGGACCTGCGCAAGTGGCACCAACTCCCCCTAACTATTTGGGGGCGTAGTAATATTATTAAGATGAATGTCCTTCCAAAGTTCTTGTATCTGTTTAGGAGTATTCCTCTGCGGGTTCCATCTGCATTTTTTTAAAAACTGGATGGCATCATAGGCAGTTTCATTTGGGGGTATAAAAGGGCTAGACGGGCCATAAAATTTCTCAAATTACCATACGAAAGGGGGGGTTTTGGACTACCTGATTTTAAATTAAACTTTTGGGCTGCTTTTGCTACGCGCCTACAGAGTTTGATGGAAGGTTTTGGTATGTCTCAAATGTGGCTTGCATATCAGTTAGTATGTGGGTCGGAGTATAGGTTTGTACTCTCTAGGATGTCTGACCCGAACTACTTTAAACGTGTTCGTTTCAAGCTATTAAGACACGCTATCTGGATTTGGCGTGACATTGCAAAGCTGTATAACATCCCTAAACTACATGCAAATATTTATCTAAGGGGAAATCCCCGGTTGGGGGTTTTATTTGGGGACTCTGCTTGGAGGATTTGGCATCACTGCGGTGTACTTCAGTTAGGGCAACTGTATGATCAGGATGGATTTAGATCATTTTCTTCCCTTAGAGATGAATTTGGGATTCCAAACCACTCTTTCTTTAAATTCCTGCAAATTAGAGATTTTTTTATTAACGGGGAAGGTTTATTTACTGTTAATGTGCTGGGGGAATCTGCAAGCTCATTTTTACAACTTAAGGGCAGGGGTTTTATAGGAAAAATTTACTTAATTATAGGTGTAGCCGATGATGCTGTTCAGGCTGTAGAAAAATTAAATCGTTATTTTGGAACTAGTATTACTACAGCAGATTTGCACAGGTCACTATTAACTAATAATAATTCTGTTACCTCTATTAATTTAAAACTTCAGCAACATCGTATGCTATTTCTTTTGTACTACACGCCTGAAATTATTTCTAAATGGGCTGTGCCCAATGTGACACCTAAAACTCACTGCCCTAAATGTTTATTTTTTGCTGCGGATATTAGACACATGTTTATTACGTGTCCAGCACTCTCCACCTTCTGGTCATTGATTGCAAAGGAGCTATGTAACCTGTCGGGTCGTAACATTATTATTTCTCAGAAAGAGATTCTTTTGGGGTTAATAGAGGACCCAGGCTCCATATCAGCTGCTTTATTTTCCATTATTATGGCTTGTTGCCGTTTATGCATTGCCAGGGTTTGGATTGAGCCAAAACCTCCAACGCTTGCGGAGTTTTGGCAGTTAATACGAGGGGTATACGAGATGGAGATTGCCTTAGCCAAGGTCAGGGGCCTCTCCTCCCAAATTAGAATAGAACGAACTTGGCTCTGTCTACAATGGAATTAAGCGTTACAGACTGTAAATGTCTTTTTGTTTGCATTTATTCTGCCTTGATGTCCTGCCATGTTATGTAATTCTCCTTTTTTTTCCTCTTTTGGCAAATAAAAAATAATAAAAAAAAAAAAAAGACAGACTGCCTTTGCTGTTTGTTACAATGCAAACATTTACAATGCATGCCTTTACGACGCAATTTTTACATCGCAACATCCATTACAATTCATGATTTTACATCGCATGTCACCACAACGCATTTTTAGATACTACATTTACAATGCATTCCATTACAACGCATACCATTACAACGCATACCATAACAACGCATATTACTTTGAGGGCAACAGTAGGGTAAGTGTTGGATAGTGTAGGGGTAGTGCGAGGTAATGACTGTGTTGTAAAGGTTGTTTCCCATTTGCGAGATGCAATGAGATCTATAGGGCAGAACCTGCTCCCATTTGTTCCCAGGACAAATAAGTGGACTTAACGGCTCAGTTGGCTACCCTCTTGTGTGGCTACAGAGATAAGCTACAAAAGGACATTTTCCGAGACTGACCAGTTACAACTAGGGGAGGACTGCACCCTACTGGTGTCCTCGCTAGAATGAGTTCTGACCGAATGTGCTGTCCTTGAAGTCAAGAAGAACTCTACGGAAATAATAAAATAAACTGGGTTCCATTTTAGAGACCATAGGTCTGATTTCTATCATGGTAGTAAGCATACTCTGTTGCAACGGCGATGAAGTATTTGTACCACTAAGATAATTGTCCATCCACCCCATAAAGATTTGGGCGGGCCCCAGCATTAATCACGGCAGACACTGCTCCATCTCTGCTGTGAAAAAACTCTGACAGACCTGTGGATTAAGTTTTGTCAGAGGCAGACCTGTAGTTCCGCCAACTTGATTAGATGGGTAGAAGTAGAGGTCAGTTTTTCATTGCCCTTCACTGCCTAGAAAACTCTAATCTGAAGGTGCAGAGAAAACTCCCATGGCGAGGGCAGCATACTCTTTTTTATTTTCACAAGATAAATTTCCATTTTATGACTTTTTTATTAAAAAATTAAAAGTGCGTGGTTCACAGCTCCGTTAGGAATTGCTGTGATGGTAGGTCCTGCAGATGCTTTATAAATGACTGCCAGCTTGTTGGTCAATTATAAACCTGGTGGGCAGTCCCTTCACCATGGTGACGTAGGAATTCCCTCCATTGCCCTGGTGGAACAACGGGCCATCAGCTAGTCATTTAAATGGCCCCTAAGTCAGAAGGTAAAATGTTGAATGGCACAAACTTGGTTGGAATTCTGACCAGCACTCTTTGGGAAATTGAACTTAGGTCCAAGTCACAAGAAGACTATAATCTCTATTGCTACTTTATGTCTTCTAGGTGCTTTTTGCCCAACACCTCTGAAAATTACATCCTCCATTTTCCCATGGTAGATTGTTGTTATTTTGTTGTCATTGTGTTCATTGAGTTTAACTCTAGTGCCTATTGTGTTGTGTTTTTGACTTTTTAACTGTTTTGAAACTTTGAAATGCTTTACTTATTTGCTCTATGATAAGACTGTCTGCTGATTGCTATAGCTACTAGGGAATGAGCTCATGTTTAAATTATTGAAACCTATGTCTGGACCTAACAGGTTAAGTGACATCATTAGTTACTTAACCTCATTACTCACCAGCCCAATTATTCATTATCTTAACTGCAACTATATATTCAGTGGAGTGTTGTTAACAGTCCACATAAGACTCAACAGTGGCCTAAAGCTATACTTTTAATCAAATTACTCCTTACTATCTTACCCTGGTAAAAAGTTAAGTGGTTGACCTGTGAAACAAGAGTTGATTTCACCCAAAAAGGTATGGTAATCTAACCTTCAAAAACCTTTATCCCACATTATAAAAATGGTCTTTGGAAAGGCATCCTTTGCCAAATATGTCAATGTAAAAGTGTCATTTTGTACAAATAGTAGTACTAAAAAAAATACTAAAAATACGTTGTTGATTTTGTACATAAAGAGACTGCTGGGCAGTAGGACCCTCAGTAAATGTGTGAGGTGTGACCAACTGACCTTTTTTGTGACATATATTAAGCATAGCTACAAGCTATTGAGGTGTCTCACTTTGTACTATGCACCAAAATGGCAGCTGTGCTCTAAAGTGGTGCCTTCAAAGGTGTATTTTCTGCCTGGAACTTGACAAACCTTACCAAAAAGAAGCCATTCTCATCCCCTCAAATTATGGCACCCGATTTTGTGCGACACATACTGAAATACTTAAATTCCATAGGTGGTCTTGCAAGTATAGGCTTGGTGATTGGGGAGTCAGATAGTAGATGCAAACCTCACAGCACGTGTATATTCGGGGGGCAATAGACAAAGTCTTATAGAATTTTATGTGACTTAACAGAACATTTTCGTTTACACAGCCATCTGCATATAGAACTCAGATATGCAACCAGAATCCTTACAGAGCTTCCCATCCCCAAAGAAGTGTTTGCCAACATGCACTTTGCTAGATTGTGATATATGTTCATGTTATATCATGGAATGTTTTAATAATTATTCAGACCGTAGCACTGTAATTAAGAATTAATCACAGTAATGACAAAGATGAGATTTTGGGGTATTTGAATATTATGCTGGCGTGGAGACATCTCAAGTATCGGTTCACGGTGATGAAGTAAATCACTCTATGAGAACTAACATACACTTTACTGCCTAGTAAAATTAATTTAAAATATCAAAATAGACTTATATGTGCATACCATATTCAGTTTTACTGATTCCTCAAAAATGTTGCTAGTTGGTGATGAGGATGCTCCTTTTGCAATTTCTTCAGCACTGGGCACTGGGGGTAGTTCTTCTAGGAGTGCCTGAAGGATAGGGATATAAAGAGGCTATTAAATGCATACATATTGGTGTTTATTTGTCAATACTCTTGCAATAGTATCATTTTCATAAATTAATTTTAACCTGAACCAAATCCACATATATGAGGGTGGGTAAAAATGTAGGTCTCATATATGCAACCAATTTCCTTACACAGCTTCCTATCTCTATAATATTGTGAACCAACATGCACTTTGCTAACTTGTAATATAACTTCAGGGGTTCCATGTTATATCTGGAAAGCAATGGTGTTCCATACTGTAGTACTGTTATAAAGATAAATCACAAGTAATGATAAACAAGAGACATATGTCGATTTGAATATTATGCTGGCACAGACATATCTCAAGTTCAGGTCCACAGTAATTAGATAAACCACTCTCTTAGAAGTAATCTACTATATACTATCTAGCAACATTCATTTAAAATATCAAAATAGCCTGATATTAGCATACCATATTCAGTTTTACTGTTTCAGAATATGATGTTTAGGGGGTCCATGCTATATCATGAAATGCATACTGTTCCATACTGTATAAACCGCAACAAATACCCATAGGTGTTAAGGCGCTAGCTCATGGTGAAACTGATGTGGTATGTAAAAGTCCAAACCAAATGATTTTATCAATGCTGCTAGAGGTTTCAGGTATACAATAAATAGGGTGACACTGAGAGGAGATTGTTGTTGTACTCCACAAGAGAGAGTGAACGGTTCAGAGATGTAAGGGCCAAAGCCCACCATTTGACTGCTGGCTGATAGAAAGGATCTTAGCAGTTTTAATGCTGAGCTCCGGACTCTGATATTCCTGAGACAATCAACCAAAATATTATGGTTGAGCGTGTCAAAGGCTGCAGACAGGTTAAGGAGCGTTAATGCAGCACTGCTGCCACCACCCACAATAGATCTCAATTTCTCTGTTGTTTTTAGGAGGACCGTTTCAGCAATATAACCACTACGAAACCCAAAATAGCCTTATATTTGCATACCATATTCACTTTCACTGTTTCTTCAAAGATTTTTATAGTCGGTGAAAATGAATGTCCTTTTGCAATTTCTTCAGCATTAGGTCCTGGGGGGCATTCTTCCAAGAGTGCCTGTAGGATAGGAAAACACAAAGGTTGATAAATATACACATATTGGAGTGTATGTTTAAATACTCTTGCAATACTATAATTTAAAATTAATTTTAATCTGAACCAAATCCACATATAAGAGGGTGTTTGAAATTGTAGATCTCACATATGCAACACAGCTCCCCATAGCTATAATATTGTGAGCCAGCACCACTTTGCCAGATTTTGCCAGATTTTGCGATATATGTTTAGAGGGTCCATGCTATTTCATGAAATCAATACTGTTCCATGATGTAATACTGTAATTAAGAATTATTCACAGTAATGATAAACAAGAGACATATGGAGCTTTGAATATTATGCCAGCAAAGAAACATCTCAAGTTGAGGTTAACTGTAATTAGATAAAACACTCTATGGGCCAGATGTACATTGCTTGCATTTTGCGACTCACAAATTGCATTGCAAAATGCAATGTAAAGCAGTGTCACAGACACTGTTAGAGATTCCCAAGGGGTCGCAAATTGCATGCCTCATCAATATTCATGAGGTAAGCGCAATTTGCGACCAGATTAGCAATGCATAGCACTCCCAGCGATGGTGGCCTGCTGGGGTCAGCAGACCACCCTGTCTGACACTGCTTTTTACATAAAGTTATTTTTTTTTTTTAAATACAGCCCATCTTCCCCAAAGGAAAACGGGATGTGTTTAAAAAAGAAAAATGAAACTTTTCAGTTTAATTTTTTTGAGGACAGACAGTGGTCCCTGGGACCACTGCCTGCTTGTAAAAAATATTTTCGCACCCATTCACAAAGGGAAAGTGGTCCCCTAGGAATCCCTTCTGGTTTGCGAATAGTTCACCACGTACTTGAAGTAGGTGGTAAATTGCGAGTGTTTTGCAACCACAAATGCGGTCGCAAAGCAATGGTACATACCATTTGGACTTGCTATTAGGAAAGGACGACCCTTGGCACATACCTTTCTAATAGCGAGTCGCAAATGCTAATTTGTGAATCTGAGACTCTCAAAATAGCATTGGTACATACCACTGCCATTTTTACAGTCACCAAAGGGTAGAATACCCTTTTGCCACCGGGAAAAAACGGTCATACATATGGCCCCAAGTGAAGTAACATCCACTATACTATCTAGTAAGATTCATTTAAAATATCAAAATAGCCTGATATGTGCATACCCTATTAAATTTTCCAGATTTTTTTAACATTTTGTTACTCTGTGAAGAGGAACCTTCATTTGCAGTTTCCTCAGTACTGGATCTTGGGGGGCATTCGTCCAGGAGTGTCTGTAGGATAGGAAAACATAAAGGTTACTAAATGCACACATATTGGATTGTATCTTTTATCACTCCTGCAATACTATCATATTCATAAATTAATTTGAACCTGAATCAAATCCACATGAGAGGGTTTGTGAAGACGTAGATCCTATATATGCAACCAAAACCTTTCACAGCTTCCCATGTTTGTAGTAGAATGAGCCAACACACACCTTGCTGGATAATGATATATGTTCAAGGCGTCTCTGTTATATGTTATGTTATAAATTATAAATTCTTATAAAACGCAACAGATACCCATAGGTTTCAAGGCACTAGCTCATTGTGAAACTGATATGGTATGCAATGGATTCCTTAGTAGGCAAATAGCCAGGTTTTAAGAGCCTTCCTGAATGACGGCAGATTTGAAACAGCTATGATCTGGCGAGGAGGTGAAATACACTCTTTGGCTGTTGCTCTAACAAAGCTTCTTCACTTCCGGTTTGGGAGTTTAAATCTGTTGATCTCCAATTTAAGGGCACACTTGGATTGAAGAGTTCTCCTAGGTCTTTACCATTTAAAGGAGTGCTGCAGAAAAATCATACCAATGCCATGATGGGCATTATGGGCCTAGCACAGTGCCTTGAATTTAACACATTTCCTGACTAGCAGCCAGTAAAGTTTGATGATAGCCTGCGAGATGGAAGAATGTTTCGGAGTCAGAGTTAGGATTCTGGCTGCTGCATTCTGTACTACTTGAAGCCTGTTTAGATGCTGATGCTGCATGTTCAGTAAAAGGGCATGGAAGTAGTCCAGTTTGGCAAACATTAAAGCAGGCATTACAGTTTTTTGAGAGTTTAGAGTGATAAAAGGAAAGATCTTTTTAAGCATCTTAAGTACAAAGAAAACAGAAGATGTAACTGCATTCATCTGTAGTCCGAGGGTTAGCTTATTGTTCATTACATCTCCTAGATGTTTAGCTGTTTTCACGTGAATTGGAATTGTGCCCAATTCCTCGGGCCACCAGGAGGGGGACCATAGGGAAGGGTTATTCCCAAATAGAATTGCTTCATTTTTGCAGGATTTAGTTGCAGACAGTTTTGGTAGATACATTTTCCAGTACCTCTCATGCAATCATGGAAGTTTCCACCCCTTAAGTGATGGGGGGAAGAGATAGCTATCACTATCTGAGTGTCATCTGCATAGGAAGGAAGGTCCAAACTAAACAATTTTATCAGTGCTGCTAGAGGTTTCAGGTATACATTAAATAGGGTGGGACTGAGAGGAGATCCCTGTTGTACCCCACAAGAAAGAGTGAACGCTTAAGGGATGTAAGGACCAAAGGCCACCATTTGACTGCTGGCTGATAGAAAGGATCCTAGCAGTTTTAATACTGAGCCACAGACCCCGATATTCCTGAGACAATGGACCAAAATAATGTGGTTGAATATGTCAAAGGCTGCAGACAGGCTAAGGAGCATTAATGCAGCACTGCTGCCACCACCCACAATAGTTCTCATTTTCTCTATTGTTTTTAGGAAGACTGTTTCGGCAATGTAACCACTACAAAACCCAAAATAGCCTGATATTTGCATACCTTATTCAGTTTTACTGTTTCTTCAAAGCTTTTTATAGTCGGTGAAGAGGAATGTCCTTTTGCAATTATTTCAGCACTTGGTCCTGGGGGGTACACTTCCACGAGTGCCTGTAGGATAGGAAAACACAAAGGTCGATAAATATACACATATTCAAGTGTATGTTTTAATACTCTTGCAATGCTATAATTAAAAATTAATTTTAATTTGAAACAAATCCATATTTAAGAGGGTGTTTCAAAATGTGGATCTCATATATGCAACCAATTTCCTTACAGAGCTACCCATTGCTATAATATTGTGAGCCAACACACACTTTGCCAGTTTGAGATAAATGTTCAGAGGGTCCATGCTATATTATGAAATCAATACTTTTCCATAATGTAATACTGTAATTAAGAATTATTCACAGTAATGATAAACAAGAGACATATGGAGATTTGAAAATTATGCCAGCATAGAAACGTCTCAAGTTGAGGTAAGAGTAATTAGATAAAACACTCTATGGGCCAGATGTACGACCCTTGCATTTTGCGACTCACAAATTGCGTCAATTAGTGACTTACAATTTGCGAGTCGCAAAATGCAGTGTACAGCAATGTCACAGACACTGTTAGTGATTCACAATGGGGTCGCAAATTGAATGTCTCATCAATATTCATGAAGCAAGCGCAATTTGCAACCCCTTTGAGAATGGCTAGCACTCCCAGGGATGGTGGCCTGCTGGGGTCAGCAGACCAACATGTCTGGGACTGCTTTTTACAGAAAGCAGTTTTTGTTTTTTAAATGCAGCCCATTTTCCTTCGAGGAAAACGGGATGCATTTAAAAATGAAAATTAAACTTTTCAGTTTAAGTTTTTTAAGGGCAGGCAGTGGTCCCTGGGACAACTGCCTGCTCTTAAAAAATATTTTCGCGCGCATTCACAAAGGGGAAGGGGTCTCCTATGGACCCCTTCCCATTTGTGAATGGTTAACCATCTACTTGAAGTAGGTGGTAAACTGTGAGTGTTTTGTGACCACAAATGCGGTTGTAAAACAATGGTACACATCATTTGGACTTACTATTAGGAAGGGACGCCCATGGCACACCCGTTTCTAATAGCGAGTCGCAAATGGTATTTTGCAAGTCTGAGACTCGTAAAATATCATTGGTACATTCCACCACCATTTTTTTGCAGTCACCACAGGGTTGTATACCCTTTTGCAACCGCAAAAAACGGTCATACATCTGGCCCCAAGTGAAGTAACTTACACTATAGTCTCTAGGAAGATTCATTTAAAATATCAAAATAGCATGATATGTGCCTACCATATTAAATGTTACTGCTTTTTTCAAAGTTTTCTTACTCAGTGAAGAGTAATCTTCATTTGCAGTTTCTTCTGCACTCGGTCCTGGGGGGTACTCTTCTAGGAGAGTCTGTAGGATAGGAAAACAGAAAGGTTACTAAATGCACACATATTGGGTTGTATCTTTTACGACTCTTGTAATGCTATCATATTCAGAAATTAATTTTAAACAGAATTAAACCCACATGAGAGGGCTTGTGAAGATGTAGTTCCAATATATGCAACCAAAATCTTTCACAGCCTCCCATCTTTATAATAGAATGAGCCAGCACGCATTTTGCCGGATTATGATTTATGTTCAAGGCGTCTCTGTTATATGTTATGTTATAAATTATAAATTCTTATAAAACGCAACACATACCCATAGAAGTCAAGGCGCTAGCTCATGGGGAAAGTGATATGGTATGTAATGTATTCCTTAAATGGCAAATAGCCAGGTTTAAAGAACCTTCCTGAAGGACAGCAGATTTGAAATAGCTCTGATCTGGAGAGGTGAATTCCACTCATTGGCTGTTGTTCTAATAAAGCTCCTTCACTCCAGTTTGTGAGTTTAAATCTGTTGATCTCCAGTTTAAGGGCTCTATTGGATCATAGAGTTCTCCTAGGTCTTTACCATTGAAAGGAGTGCTGCAGAAAAATTGTACCAATGCCATGATGGGCTTTAAGGGCCTAGTCGAGTGTCTTGAATTTTACATGTTGCCTGACTGGCAGCCAGTGAAGTTTCATGATGGCCTGTGAGAGGGAAGAATGTTTCAGAGTCAGAGTCAGGATTCTGGCTGCTGCATTCTGTACTACTTGAAGCCTGTTTAGATGCTGATGCTGCAAGTTCCAGAAAAGGGCATTGCAGTAGTCCAATTTGGCTAACATTAAAGTTGATATTACAGTTTTTTGAGAGTTTAGAGGGAAAAAAGGAAAGATCATTTTAAGCATCTTATGTACAAAGAAAACAGAAGATGTAACTGCATTCACCTGTAGTCCGAAGGTTAACTTATTGTCCATTACTTCTCCTAGATGTTTAGCTTTTTTCACGTGAATTCGAAGTGTGCCCAATTCCTAGGGCCTCCATTAGGGGGACAATAGGGAAGGGTTATTCCCAAACAGAATAATTTCAGTTTTTCTGGAATTTAGTTGCAGACATTTTTTGTAGATCCATTTTCCAGTGCCTCTCATACAGTCGTGGAAGTTTCTACCCCTTAGGTATGTGGGGAGAGATAGCTATCTCTATCTGAGTGTCATCTGCATAGGAAGTAAGGTCCAAACCAAACACTTTTATCAGTGCTGCTAGAGGTTTCAGGTATATATCAAATAGGGTGAGACCGAGAAGAGATCCCTGTTGTACTCCACAAGAAAGAGTGAACGGTCCAGAGATGTATGGGCCAAAGGCCACCATTTGACTGCTGGCTGATAGAAAGGATCTTTGCAGTTTTAATGCTGAGCCACGGACCCCGACAATCGACCAAAATAGTGTCTTTGAATATGTCAAAAGCTGCAGACAGGCGAAGGAGCATTAATGCAGCACTGCTGCCACCACCCACAATAGATCTCATTTTCTCTGTTGATTTTAGGAAGACTTTTTCGGCAGTATGACCACTACGAAACCCAAAATAGCCTGATATTTGCATACCTTATTCAGTTTCACTGTTTCTTCAAAGGCTTTTATAGTTGGTGAGGAGGAATGTCCTTTTGCAATTTCTTCAACACTTGGTCCTGGGGGGTACTCTTCCAAGAGTGCCTGTACGATAGGAAAACACAAAGGTCGATAAATATACACATATTCGAGTGTATGTTTAAATACTCTTGCAATACTATGATTACAAATTTATTTTAATTTGAAACAAATCCATATTTAAGAGGGTGTTTGAAAATGTGGATCTCATATATGTAAACAATTTCGTTACAGAGCTGCCCATTGCTATAATATTGTGAGCCAACACACACTTTGCCAGTTTGCGATATATGTTCAGAGGGTCCATGCTATATCATGAAATCAATACTGTTCCATAATGTAATACTGTAATTAAGAATTATTCACAGTAATGATAAACAAGAGACGTGGAGATTTGAAAATTATGCCAGCATAGAAACGTCTCAAGTTGAGGTAGCAGTAATTAGATAAAACACTCCATGGCCCAGATATACCACAATTACATTTTGCAACTCACAAATTGCGTTGTTTAGGGACTTGCAATTTCCGAGTCGCAAAGTGCAATGTATAGCTGTGTCACAGACATAGCTATCACTATCTGAGTGTCATCTCCATAAGAAGAAAGGTCCAAACTGAACAATGTTATTAGTGCTGCTAGAGGTTTCAGGTATACATTAAAGAGGGTGGGACTGAGAGGAGATCCTTGTGGAACTCCACAAGGCAGAGTGAATGGTTCAGTGATGAATGGGCCAAAGGCCACCGTTTGACTGCTGCCCGATAGAAAGCATCATGGCAGTTTTAATGCTGAGCCCTGAAGCCCGATATTCCTGAGACGGGGTAAAGGCCTGTCAGAACTATTTTTTGACATTTGATCAAACTTGTTACAGATCTGGACCACTTTGTCCAGGAATAAACTGGCAAGTGTGTCACAGTAGGCCTGAGAATTGGAGGAAGGATTATTTGAGGGTCAAGCTAAGAAGTAGATTCCCTGAAAAAGCTCCTTGGTAGAATTATTGGCCTATTCTATTTTATGAGTGAAATGCTCAGTTTTCTTTTTAAAAACTATTTCTTGAAATGTGTGCAGACAGGATCTGTATTTCTCTTTTTTCTTTTGTGTTACACTCATTTCTTTCATCCAATGTCTCTCTTGCTTCCTGTATGCTTGCTTCTGAAGATGAAGGTCTTCAGAAAACCACGGAGCTTAAGATTTTGCTCTCTGTGATTTCCATGATCCAACAGCTGTGAAAATTGATATTGCTGAATTGAGCCAGGTTATGTAACCTTTAATGGACCCATCTAGGCTTCCATTAAAGAGTGGCATATTGTCCTCAATTGTGTGGCTAAACAACTCCAGGTGTAGTTTATTACTGGCCCATTTTTGAAGAATTTGTGATTCGGATTTTTCATGAAATTTATAATGTTCCATACTGTAGTATTGTAATGAAGAATTAATCACAGTATTGATAAACAAGTGACAAATGTTTTTTTAGATTATGCCGGCATAGAAACATCTTGACTTCCGGTTCACAGTAATTAGATAAACCACTCTATGTGAAGTAACAAACACTATACTATTTAGTAAGATTCATTTAAAATATCAAAATAGACTGATGTCTGCATACCATATTCAGATTTACTGATTCCTTAAATGTTTTGCTAGTCGGTGTTGAGGAAACTCTTTCTGCAGTTTCTTCAGCTGTGAGCCCTGAGGGGCATTCTTCCAGGAGTGCCTGAAGGATAGTAAGATATAAAGGTTATTAAAAGCATACATATTGGAGTTTATTTGTTAGTAGTCTTGCAGTAGTATCATTATTATAAATTAATTTTAACCTGAACCAAATCCACGTATATGACAGTGGGGGAAAATGTATATCTCATATATGCAACCAATTTCCTTAATCAGCTTCCCATCTCTATGATATTGTGAGCCAACATGCTCTCTACCAGACTCTGATATATGTACAGGGGGTCCATATACTTTCATGAAATCAATACTGTTCTTTATTGTAGTGCTGTAATTGAGAATGAATCACAAGTAATGATAAACAAGTGTATATGTGGATTTCAATATTATGCCAGCATAGAAATATGTCAAGTTCAATTCCACAGTAATTAAGTTAATCACTCTATGTGAATTAACCTACCATATACTATCTAGTAACATTCATTTAAAATATCAGAATAGCCTGATAGTAGCATACCATATTCAGTTTTACTGTTTCTTCTAAGGTTTTGATAGTCAGTGAATTAGAATCTCTTTTTGCAATTACATCAGCACTAGTACCTGGGGGACATTCTTCCTGGAATGCCTGTAGGATAGGAAAACAAAATGTTTAATAAATACACACAAATTGAAGAGTATCATTTAATACTATTGCAATACTATCATTATCATATATTCATTTTAAACGGAACCAAATTCACATGAGAGGGTGTGTGAAAAAGTAGAGTTGATATATGCCACCAAAATCTTTTCACAGCTTCCCATCTTTATAATAGAGTGAGCCAACGTGCACTTTTGTCAGAATATGATATGTTAAAGGGGTCCGTGTTATATCATGAAATGCATACCGTTCCTAACTGTAGTACTCTAATTAATAATGAATCATAGTAATGATACACAAGAGACATATGGGGATTTTAATATTATGCCGGCATTGAAACTTATTATGTTCCGTTTTACAGTAATTAGATAAACTACTCTTTGAGAAGTAATATTCACTAAACTATTTAAAATATCAAAATAGACTGATATTTGCATACCATATTCAGTTTTACTGATTCTTCAAATGTTTTGGCTGGTCGGTGCAGAGGAATGTCCTTTTGCAATGTTTTCAGCACTAGGTCTTGGGGGGCATTCTTCCAAGAGTGCCTGTAGGATAGTGTAGGAAAGTAGGATCTGCTTCTTATGGTTACCCACACTTTTTGCTTGGAGTTACACTTTTTTTGACTAGTCTGACTGGGATCCTGCTAATCAGGATACCAGGTTATCTGCTTTCTCCCTAAAATCCTAAAATGTTATGTCACATACTTAGATACAATCCAGATTGCATACTAGGGTACCCTTGTAAAGTTCCTAGTATATGGTACACATGTAACTAGGGCCTAGGCACCCCAGAGGTCTTCCATGGGCTGAAGCATGTATTATGCCCCCGATGAGAGGCCATGCAAAATGGAACTACAGGTCTGCCATTGCAGTCTGTGTAAGATGGTGCATGCACCATTTAATTTAGATATAGGTTTACCATGTCTATCGGTCACTACACGTAAAACCTATAAGCCACCCCTATAGCAGGCCTAACCAATCCTGATAGCAGGGTGCTGGGCTGTATGTGAGAGGGTGCCCCTTCATCAGCAGAGTACCCCTGCAGCCTTCCGAGACCATTCGCCTGGGTTGTCGGTGACGCAGCCAGACAAATAGGTCGAGGAGCATTATATGCTCGTGTAAAATGCTTTCTCGAAAACGACTGCAACAAACCATGTCGTGTTTGGTATATAACAACTTTGTATCATACCTCCACACTGGTAAGCAATGTGGGAGGTATGATTCCATCCTTCAGAAACAAGCTCCATAGGGTCCCTGGTCTTCCCGGTAATAGCCTTCTCGACCGGGACAGCATAAAATGGTTGCTGCCAACCAGAGATACATTTCTGCCCTCCTACTACTGAGCCAATCTCGAGCAGGGAAAGGAAGGACAATAGGCAGCACAGTAGCCATCCTGTCACAGGGAGGTGTGACCACCTCTCAGACAGGAATTAGTGTATTGGAGCTGGGTGGGTGCACTTCCAAAGTGACTGAAAATCTGCACGAGGGGCACATTTGGTGTCCCTGTGTATAGTTTAGCTCTAAACAATTCTGGGAGCCGTTGGCTCCTGCTCTGGCACGTAAATGGACAAAGGACATGAGAGTAACCTCCCCACTGTCCTGACCCTCCCCTGAGAGGGTCCCCTGAATCTGGCCGACTCTCTCCCGTGGGTACAAAAGGGCTTACCTGGCTGTAGGACCCTAGATTCAACGTGCACAAGATTCTGATCAAGAAACCACTAACCTTCAACCGTCTGGACACTCTGGACTTTGCTGGACTTCGACTGGGCCCAACTTCGTCTCCCTCTCCATCCAAAGCATTGTCTGTGCCCATGCACCATACAGGCTCTGTGCAGGACCTGTGGAGCATCAACTAAAATATCTCCCTTGGGGTGAAGAAGTCACTCTCCTGCGTTTGCAGGCACTGTAATGCAACTGAGTGGGCTGCTGATCCTGAGCTTCTGCGGACTCCGAAGGCTCCAGAAACACAGATGGTGGGTTCCTATGTTCCTTGAGTTTGAGCTGCCCTTTCACCAGGTTTGAGGCCAGTATCCATTGTGGGGACCACATAACCCGAACCCCTTGCTCCACGTACATTTGCAAGTGCATGTGCTTGTTGGTGTTCCCCAACTAAGTGCATTGGGCTATGGATAGCCCCAACCTCTGCATATTTCATACAACAGACTTTGGCTTCCATGCACTCTTTGCCTGCAAGCTTTTGCTTTGTGAAACTGCTAAAGGGCCCCTCGCGACTCCTGTGCCTTTGGGCTGTGCGTCCATTTGAGGGACAACACTGCTCCAGGCCTGCCCTGACTCCCCTTGCTGTGTTGAGCCCCCTGGTCCTTGCTAGGTCAAACTGTATACTTCTTTGACCTTCTTTGTGGGTTGCTGTTGCCAAGGCTTGTTGGTGCTCCCGCCAGAAACTGACCCCTCAGCACTCGACAGCCTTCGTAGGACAGCTCGTATCCAGCTCCTGGTCAGCCTCGACATCTCCTGGTCCCTGCAGCTGTAAAGTCAAGGTCTCCTTATTCACACCTGAAGCACCTGACAGCAGTGGACATTTGTCTACCGAGTCCCTGGTCACTCCTGAGTGACCCAGTCTCTGTCCCCTCTGCTTTCAGGTTCCTTCCATCAAGAATCCACCAGTGGGTTCCATCAGACACTTTTCTTCTTTCCAGTAGTGGCATTTCATTGAAGACTCCCATTGAGAACGATGGCGGTTTCCAACGCCACTTCAGCCATGTGCACCTGGCTTACCTGGAATAGGTAATTCTGGTACTTCGGTATCAATGAGTGGGGTGGCTCTCCAACCTTCTATGTTCCAAAGGGTTTCCTCGTAATCCACTGAGAAGGGTCCTTAAACTTTAAAACTGCAACCGCGACTCTCTCATTGAATTGTAGGTAGCATGCAGTCGTATTCTCACACTGCACCCATCCTCGGAGGGGTCCCTACTTACTCACCTTGGGTGGTTCCTTGGGATCCCAGTGATTCTACATCCTCTAGACACTGTCTTGACTCGATTCGTAGTTCTTATACCACTATTTTAGTATATGGTTTGGTCTCCCACGGGAGCCCACTGTGTATTAGTGCTACTTATGATTGTTTCTGTTCTACAGTATTGTGTGCGTTGTGTTTATCAGTGTGTAGCAGAGTCTGTGAGGTATTTAAAGTGTGTTTTAATATTAATTATATATTCTTATAACTACTGTGTGGTTGTCCTTTCATTTATAACCAATACAATAAGGTTGCATTCTGGTAAAACAAGCTGCTTAACACTCCTTCAAGACTAAGCCTGAAGGCTGCTCTCCACAGCTACCACTTGGATAGCTTTCTAAGGTTATCTTTGACCTCTTAAATCACAATAAGGGTTGTTTGGACTGGTGCACGGTGCCCACTTTTATTAGTGGACATCATATACCAGGCAATCTTCTCACATTGGTGTGCAGCGGTTGGGATTCAAGCCTGCATTGTTTTACCAGATAGATCTTTGTACTGATTAACTGAAAACCACAAAGTACTAGGTACATATAATACTAGCTTAAAATAAGTAAGTTCTACTGAACTTAGGGTTGGGCAAGCCAAGGGTCTAGCACACCCTTTCTCCAACCTCAGAGAGTTTAGTTCCCACTTGGGTAGGTAGGTGCAACACCTCACCACACTTAGTTTGTCTGCTAAAGGAGATGCCAGCTGTTCTCTGCCCTCTAGATACAGTGAGCTTTCATTCCAAGAATGTAAAGCCCTGTGTGCCTCTAGAAAGCTGAAGACAGCGAGAAATGCTAACATCCAACGCCTCATTGAGGCCTTACAGCTTGATGACCTATGAAGACCCCTGGGTCAGATGAACAGGAGAAAGTTGGTGGGACAGGTCAGGAGGTGACGCCTTTTATGACCTAGACTTAAACCCTGGTCAGGAGGAACAAGATGGTTCCCACCTAGACAATTCAGATCTTCAGGGAGATGTTGTAGCAGAAGGCCAAGATGGCCCTCTCTTCACCCCTCCTGGAAGAGTGCAGAGTTTACCAAGGAGATCTAGATATCCCTCTGCAGAGTCACATCACTCATGACAGTCTGTAGGGAGCTCTGTATCTAGCAAGAGAGACCACTCTTATGGCAGGGAGCACCAATTTCTGGAACTTGAGAAAGCTAAGCTTAGGCTCAGGCAACAGCAATTGGCCCTTGACAAAAAGTCCCTAGAAGTCCAGAGAGCTAGAAAAAGATTGGGACTAGAGTCCCATGGTGGCGGCAACAGCGTTCCCAGAGTTAAAGAACATTCTTTTGACAATAGGAACCTGAGCAAGATAGTCCCCCACTACAATGTTGAGGTGTTGATGATGACATCCATAAATGGATAACTGCTTTAGAGAGGGCCTGTAAAGTTCAGAGCGTCCCTCAAGAGCAGTGGGCAGCTATCTTGTGACTCTCCTTTGCTAAAAAAAGGTAGAGATAAGCTCCTCACTGTTAGAGAAGAGGATGCTGACAATTACTCAGGTCTGATGAGTGCTCTCATTGATGGGCATGGTTTAACCACTGTACAGTATAGGATTTTGGTCACAGACACCCAGAAGGCACAGAATCAGGACTGTGTAGATTTTGTGGCTAGTGCCATTAAGGCTCTGGAGGGCTGGTTGTTTGGCAGCAAAGTGAATGATTTCAAGGGATTGTACAATTTGATTATGAGGGAGCTGATCCTTAATAATTGCCAAAATCAGTTGTTGCATCAATACCTGGGTGACTCTGATCTGACTTCTCCCCAAGAATTGTGAAAGAAGGCAGATAGGTGGGTCAGAACCAGGGTGAAGCAGAGAAACCATAACCATGGTGGTGACCAAAAGGAGCAAGATGCTAAAACTTCAGATAAGGGTGGGGACAAAGGTAAAGATGACAAGTCTTCATCAGGGCCCCAAACATCTGCATCTGGGGGGGGTTCACATTCCAATAATGGGAAAGGCAAAAATAAATCTTGTTACTTATGTAAAGTAAAGACCCATTGGACAAAATATGCCAATTGTCCAAAGGCCAAGGATTCAACTCCAACCACCACAGCCCCTAAGGCAACGGTTCCCCCTAGTACAGTTTCAAGTGGTGGTACAGGGAACAAGGAGATAGTAGGGTTAATCTTGGGATCTGAGATGGGTTCTAGCTTAGTCAGAATTCCAGCTAAGGCTGTACTTGTCTGTGAGGGTGGCATGGATATTGCCACCTTATTTGTCAGTCCCAGTAACCTGGGCAAATACAGGCAGCAGCCTTTGATTAATGGTTAGGAGGCCATGGCATACAGGGACACAGGTGCAAGTGTCACTATGGTGACAAAAGATCTTGTGGACCCTGAACAGATCATACTTGGTGAGATGTACCAAGTGACCAATGCTAACAATGTCAGGACTGATCATTCTTTGACAGTTATTAACTTCAGCTGGGGAGGGGTAACTGGCCCAATGAAAGTTGTGATTAGCTCAGACCTTCCAATGGAATGGTTATTGGGCAATGATTTTGAAACTTCAGCCTGGGCTGAAGTGGAATTAAGGACTCATGAAGCAATGCTGGGCATATCTGCAGATGTGCTTGCTGTGACCAGGTCACAGGTCAAACTGATATCTACTGAACAGTCCCTGGATTCTGAAAACATGGACCAGGTACCTTCCAAGAGAAGGAGCAGGAGGGGTAAGGCTGTGTCCTCCCCCCAGGCTCAGAGAGAGGATCAGTCTCTTGAGGGCGATGATCTCAGTCCCTGTGAAGAAACTTTTTCAGATGAACTGGAACCTGATCAGGTTGACGTCTCGGGGACAGGGGGCCCTTCAAGAGCAGAACTGAGCCAGGAGCAGCAAACCTGCACCTCTCTTGAACCCATCATACAGCATGCTTCTGCTGAAGCTGCTGAGAGTGTCAGTGGATGCCACGGGATATATTGGGATGAGGGACTCCTTTACTCAGAGGGTAGAGACCTCAAGCCTGGTGCCACCAGGAGGTTGGTCATACATCTGAGGTTTAGGGGCTTCATACTCACCTTGGCACATGACATTCCCTTAGCAGGACACCTAGGCCAAAGTAAGACTTGGGAGAGACTTATCCCTCACTTTCACTTGTCTCACATGTCAGAGGACACCGAGGAGTTCTGTTGCTCCTGTACCACCTGTCAAGTCAGTGATAAGCCAGGTGGTACCACAAAGGCCCCCCTAATACCACTACCTGTTGTGGGGGTTCCCTTTGAGTCGGCTGGGATTGACATAATTGGTCCCATGACCCCTTCCAACTGCATCTGGGCACAGTTATATTCTAGTGGTGGTGGACCATGCTACTAGGTATCTAGAATCTGTACCCCTTAGAACCACCACAGCTCCTGTGGTGGCCGGGAACCTCCTGGGAATATTTTCCAGAGTGGGTTTCCCTAAGGATGTCTTAGCTGTCAGAGGTACACATTTCATGTCTAGTTATATCACTGCAATGTGGAAGGCATGTGGAGTGAATTACAAATTCACCACACCCTATCACCCACAATGTAATGGGTTGGTTGAAAGATTCAACAAAACCATAAAGGGCATGATAATGGGCCTCCCAGAAAAACGTAGGCAAAAATGGGATGTTCTGTTGCCCTGCCTTCTCTTTGCCTACAGAGAGGTCCCACAAAAGGGGGTTGGCTACAGACCTTTTGAACTTTTGTTTGGGCATCCAGTTAGGGGTCACTTGTGTTTGGTGAAGGAGGGACGGGGGTTAGCTCTCAAACCTCCCAAGCAAGACATAGTGGACTATGTACTTGGTCTCCGCTCCAGGATGGCTGAGTACATGAAGAAGGTCAGCAAAAACCTTGAGGCAAGTTAAGAATTTCAAAAAGCTTGGCATGACTAAAAGGCTGTACTGACTTCTTATCAGCCTGGACAGAAAGTACAGATGTTGGAGCCTGTGGCCCCAGCAGCTCTACAAGACAAGTGGAGTGGACCCCATACTATTCTTGAGCAGAAGGGAGAGGTCACCTACTTGGTGGACCTTGGATCTATTAGGAGCCCCCACAGGTGCTCCATGAAAACATGCTCAAACCCTATGTGGGCAGGGCAGACATGGACTTGCTCATGGCTACTGATGAGGGACAGGAGGAAGAGAGTGACCCACTCCCTGACCTTCTCTCACAGAACCCTGATGATGGCTCAGTTGATGGTGTAGCCTTGGCAGGCAGCCTCACTGAGCAACAGCAGATTGACTGCAGGAAGGTTCTTAATCAATACAGACACATGTTTTCTTTGACTCCTAGTCAGACAACTTGGTGTACCCATGAAGTAGACATAGGTGAGAATCTACCTGTTAAAAATAAAGATTTACAGGTAGCCTGACCATGTCAGGGATTGCATCAGGACTGAGGTCCGCAAGATGCTGGAATTGGGAGTAATTGAACCCTCAGATAGCCCTTGGGCTAGTCCAGTTGTCCTGGTACCCAAACCTCATCCCCAGGGTGGGAACAGAGAAATTAGTCTTTGTGGAACTACAGGGGGCTCAATGCAGTACTAGGACTGATGCTCACCCTATTCCTAGGGCAGATGAACTCATTGACACTTTTGCCTCAGCCAAGTTCTTGAGCACATTTGACCTCATTGCTGGACATTGGAAAATCAGACTAGCTGAGGATGCCAAACCAAAAGCAGCATTTTAGACCCCTAGTGGGCATTATCAATATATTGTAATGCCCTTTGGCTTGAACAATGCACCTGCCACATTCCAAAGGTTGGTGAACAAAGTCCTTACAGGTCTGGAAGCCTATAGTGCATCATATCTTGATGATATAGCTGTCTTCAGATCTACCTGGGAGGATCACCTGGTCCACCTAAAGAATGTTTTGGGGGCTCTACAGAAAGCAGGCCTCACTATCAAGGCCACCAAGTGCCAGATAGGGCAGAGTAAGGTTGTGTACCTGGGGTACCTTGTGGGTGGAGGCCAGGTTCAACCATTGCACAGCAAGATCCAGACCATCTTGACTGGGTTGCTCCCACTACCCAAACTCAGGTCGGAGCTTTCTTAGGCCTGACTGGGTACCACAGAAGATTTGTAAAAGGATATGGGTCTAAAGTGACTCACTTGAATGATCTAACATGAAAAAGAATTCCTAAGAAAGTTCAGTTGACAGTTACCTGTCAGAAGGCATTTGAATGACCTCAAGCAGGCCACGTGCACTGCTCCCATTCTGCAAAGTCCTGACTATTCCAAACAATTCTTTGAACAGACAGATTCATCTGAGTTGGGGGTAGGGGCTGTGTTGTCACAACTTAATGCAGAGGGTCAGGTACAACCAGTAGCTTTTATTAGCAGAAGGTTGACCCCCAGAGAGAAACGTTGGTCAGCCATTGAGAGGGAAGCCTTTGCTGTGGTTTGGGCTCTGAAGAAGCTGAGGCCATACTTGTGTGGCACTCACTTCATTGTTCACACAGACCATAAGCCCCTCTTATGGCTAAAACAGATAAAGGGTGAAAACCCCACACTTTTGTGGTGGTCCATTTCCCTACAGAGGATGGACTATACAGATGAACATAGACCTGGGAGTAACCATGCCAATGCCGATGGACTCTCCGGATATTTCCACTTAGAAAATGAAGACTCCACTGGGCAAGGTTAGTCTCATCTCCTTACGTTTTGGGGGACGGTTGTGTAGGAAAATAGGATCTGCTTCTTATGGTTACCCCCCCACATTTTGCTTGATGTTACACTGTTTTTGACTAGTCTGACTGGGATCCTGCTATTCAGGACCCCAGTCTATCTGCTTTCTCCCTAAAATGTTATGTCATGTACTAGGTAAACTCCAGATTGGATACTGGGGTACCCTTGTCAGCCCCAAGTATATGGTACACATGTACCCAGGGAATAGGTACCCCAGAGGCCCCCCATGGGCTGAAGCATGTATTATGCCACCCATGAGAGGCCATGCAAAATGGAATTACAGGTCTACCATTGCAGTCTGTATAAGATGGTGCATGCACCACTTACTTTAGATATCGGTTTACTATATCCATAGGTCACTACACTTTGCCGGATTATGATTTATGTTGAAGTTGACTGTTATATTGTATGTTATGTTATCAATGATAAATTCTCAAAAAACGCAACAAATACCCATAGAAGTCAAGGCGCTAGCTCATGGTGAAACTGATATGGTATGTAATGTATTCCTTAATTGGCAAATAGCCAGGTTTTAAGAACCTTCCTGAACAACAGCAGATTTGAAACAGCTCTGATCTGGAGAGGAGGTGAATTCCACGTGTTGCCTGTTGTTCTAACAAAGCTTCTTCATTCCCAGTTTGTGAGTCTAAATCTGTTGATCTCCAGTTTAAGGGCTCTATTGGATCGAAGAGTTCTCCTAGGTCTTTACAATTTAAAGGAGTGCTGTAGAAAAATCGTACTAATGCCATAATGGGCTTTAAGGGCCTAGCCGAGTGCCTTGAATTTTACACGTTGCCTGACTGGCAGCCAGTGAAGTTTGATGATAGCCTGCGAGATGGAAGATTTGTTTCAGAGTCAGAGTCAGGATTCTGGCTGCTGCATTCAGTACTACTTGAAGCCTGTTTAGATGCTGATACTGCATGTTCAGGAAAAGGGCATTGCAGTAGTCCTGTTTGGCTAGCATTAAAGAAGACATTACAGTCTTTTGAGAGTTTAGAGGGATAAAAGGAAAGATCTTTCTAAGCATCTTATGTACAAACCAAAGAGAAGATGTAACTGCATTCACCTGTAGTCCGAAGGTTATCTTATTGTCCATTACTTCGCCTAGATGTTTAGATTTTTCACATGAATTGGAAGTGTGTCCAATCCCTCGGGCCACCAGGAGGGGGACCATAGGGTAGGGTTATTCCCAAACAGAATAACCTCAGTTTTCTGGAATTTAGTTGCAGACAGTTTTGGTAGATCCATTTTCCAGTGCCTCTCATGCAGTCATGGAATTTTCAACCCCTTAGGTATGGGGGAAGAGATAGTTATCTCTATCTGAGTGTCATCTGCATAGGAACGAAGTTCCAAATCAAACACTTTTATCAGTTCTGCTAGAGGTTTCAGGTATACATCAAATAGGGTGAGACTGAGTGGAGATCCCTGTTGTACTCCACAAGAAAGAGGGAACGGTCCAGAGATGTATGGGCCAAAGGCCACCATTTGACTGCTGGCTGATAGAAAGGATCTTTGCAGTTTTAATGCTGAGCCACAGACCCTGATATTCCTGAGACAATCAACCAAAATAGTATGGTTGAATGTGTCAAAGGCTGCAGACAGGCAAAGGAGCATTAATGCAGTACTGCTGCCACCACCCACAATATATCTCATTTTCTCTGGTGTTTTTAGGAAGACTGTTTCGGCAATATGACCACTACGAAACCCAAAATAGCCTGATATTTGCATACCTTATTTAGTTTCACTGGTTCTTCAAAGGTTTTTATAGTCGGTGAAGAGGAATATCCTTTTGCACATTCTTTAGCACTTGGTCCTGGGTGGAACTTGTCCAAGAGTACCTGTAGGATAGAAAAACACAAAGGTCGATAAATATACACATATTCAAGTGTATGTTTTAATACTCTTGCAATGCTATAATTAAAAATTAATTTTAATTTGAAACAAATCCATATTTAAGAGGGTGTTTCAAAATGTGGATGTCATATATGCAACCAATTTCCTTACAGAGCTACCCATTGCTATAATATTGTGAGCCAACACACACTTTGCCAGTTTGAGATATATGTTCAGAGGGTCCATGCTATATTATGAAATCAATACTTTTCCATAATGTAATACTGTAATTAAGAATTATTCACAGTAATGATAAACAAGAGACATATGGAGATTTGAAAATTATGCCAGCATAGAAACGTCTCAAGCTGAGGTAACAGTAATTAGATAAAACACTCTATGGGCCAGATGTACGACGCTTGCATTTTGCGTCTCACAAATTGCGTCGCTTAGTGACTCACAGTTTGCGAGTCGCAAATTGCAATGTACAGCAGTGTCACAGACACTGTTAGCGATTCCCAATGGGGTCGCAAAATGCATGTCTCATCAATATTCATGAGGCAAGCGCAATTTGCGACCCCTTTGGGAATGGCTAGCACTCCCAGGGACGGTGGCCTGCTGGGGTCAGCAGGCCAACATGTCGGGGACTGCTTTTTACGGAAAGCTGTTTTTGTTTTTTAAATGCAGCCCATTTTCCCGAGGAAAACAGGATGCATTTATAAAAGAAATTACACTTTTCAGTTTAAGTATTTAAGGGGAGGCAGTGGTCCCTGGGACAACTGCCTGCTCTTAAAAAATATTTTTGCACCCATTCACAAAGGGGAAGGGGTCTCCTAGGGACCCCTTCCCATTTGCAAATGGTTATCAATCTATTTGAAGTAGGTGGTAAACTGCGAGTATTTTGTGATCACAAATAAGGTCACAAAACAATGCTCCATACCATTTGGACTCGCTATTAGGAAGGGACGCCCATGGCACACACGTTTCTAATAGCGAGTCGCAAATGCTTTTTTGCGAGTCTGAGACTCCCAAAATAGCATTGGTACATCCACCACCATTTTTTGCAGTCACCAAAGGGTTGAATACCCTTTTGCAACTGCAAAAAACTGTCATATATCTGGCCCCAAGTGAAATGACATACACTATAGTAGCTAGGAAGATTTATTTAAAATATAAAAATAGCCTGATATGTGCATACCATAGTAAATGTTACTGATTTTTTTAAAGTTTTGTTACTCAGTGAAGAGTAATCTTCATTTGCAGTTTCTTCTGCACTCGATCCTTGTTGGCATTCTTCCAGGAGAGTCTGTAGGATAGGAAAACAGAAAGGTTGCTAAATGCACACATATTGGGTTGTATCTTTTACGACTCTTGCAATACTATCATATTCATAAATTAATTTTAAACTGAATCAAATCCACATGAGAGGGTTTGTGAAGATGCCGATCCAATATATGCAACCAAAACCTTTCACAGCTCCCATCTTTATAGTAGAATGAGCCAGCACGCACTTTGCCGGATTATGATTTATGTTGAAGTCGTCTCTGTTATATTGTATGTTATGTTATCAATTATAAATTCTTAAAAAACGCAACAAATACCCATAGAAGTCAAGGCGCTAGCTCATGGTGAAACTGATATGGTATGTAATGTATTCCTTCATTGGCAAATAGCCAGGTTTGAAGAACCTTCCTGAACAACAGCAGATTTGAAACAGCTCTGATCTGGAGAGGAGGTGAATTCCACTCGTTGGCTGTTGTTCTAACAATGCTTCTTCATTGCCAGTTTGTGAGTTTAAATCTGTTGATCTCCAGTTTAAGGGCTCTATTGGATCGAAGGGTTCTCCTAGGTCTTTACCATTTAAAGGAGTCCTGCAGAAAAATCATATTAATGTCATAATGGGCATTAAGGGCCCAGCCGAGTGCCTTGAATTTTACATGTTGCCTGACTGGCAGCCAATGAAGTTTGATGATAGCGTGCGAGATGGAAGATTTGTTTCAGACTCAGAGTCAGGATTCTGGCTGCTGTATTCAGTATTACTTGAAGCCTGTTTAGATGCTGATACTGCATGTTCAGGAAAAGGGCATTGCAGTAGTCCTGTTTGGCTAACATTAAAGCAGACATTACAGTTTTTTGAGAGTTTAGAGGGATAAAAGGAAAGATCTTTCTAAGCATCTTATGTACAAACCAAAGAGAAGATGTAACTGCATTCACTTGTAGTCCGAAGGTTAACTTATTGTGCATTACTTCTCCTAGATGTTTAGCTTTTTTCACGTGAATTGGAAGTGTGCCCAATCCCTCGGGCCACCAGGAGGGGGACCATAGGGTAGCGTTATTCCCAAACAGAATAACCTCAGTTTTTCTGGAATTTAGTTGCAGACAGTTTTGGTAGATCCATTTTCCAGTGCCTCTCATGCAGTCATGGAAGTTTCTACCTCTTAGGTATGGGGGAAGAGATAGTTATCTCTATCTGAGTGTCATCTGCATAGGAAGGAAGTTCTAAACCAAACACTTTTATCAGTTCTGCTAGAGGTTTCAGGTATACATCAAATAGGGTGAGACCAAGAAGAGATCCCTGTTGTACTCCACAAGAAAGAGTGAACGGTCCAGATATTTATGGGCCAAAGGCCACCATTTGACTGCTGGCTGATAGAAAGAATCTTTGCAGTTTTAATGCTGAGCCACAGACCCCGATATTCCTGAGACAATCGACCAAAATAGTGTGGTTGAATATGTCAAAGGCTGCAGACAGGCGAAGGAGCATTAATGCAGCACTGCTGCCACCACCCACAATAGATCTCATTTTCTCTGTTGTTTTTAGGATGACTGTTTCGGCAGTATGACGACTACGAAACCCAAAATAGCCTGATATTTGCATACCTTATTCAGTTTCACTGTTTCCTCAAAGGTTTTTATAGTCGGTGAAGAGTAATGTCCTTTTGCAATTACTTCAGCACTTGGTCCTGGGGGGTACTCTTCCAAGTGTGCCTGTATGATAGGAAAACACAAAGGTCGATAAATATACACATATTCGAGTGTATGTTTAAATACTCTTGCAATACTATGATTACAAATTTATTTTAATTTGAAACAAATCCATATTTAAGAGGGTGTTTGAAAATGTGGATCTCATATATGTAAACAATTTCCTTACAGAGCTGCTCATTGCTATAATATTGTGAGCCAACACACACTTTGCCAGTTTGCGATATATGTTCAGAGGGTCCATGCTATATCATGAAATCAATACTGTTCCATAATGTAATACTGTAATTAAGAATTATTCACAGTAATGATAAACAAGAGACGTGGAGATTTGAAAATTATGCCAGCATAGAAACGTCTCAAGTTGAGGTAGCAGTAATTAGATAAAACACTCCATGGCCCAGATATACCACACTTACATTTTGCAACTCACAAATTGCGTTGTTTAGGGACTTGCAATTTCCGACTCTCAAAGTGCAATGTACAGCTGTGTCACAGACATAGCTATCACGATCTGAGTGTCATCTGCATAAGAAGAAAGATCCAAACTGAACAATGTTATCAGTGCTGCTAGAGGTTTCAGGTATACATTAAAGAGGGTGGGACTAAGAGGAGATCCTTGTGGTACTCCACAAGGCAGAGTGAATGGTTCAGTGATGAAGGGGCCAAAGGCCACCGTTTGACTGCTGCCCGATAGAAAGCATCTTAGCAGTTTTAATGCTGAGCCCTGAAGCCCGATATTCCTGAGATGGGGTAAAGGCCTGTCAGAACTATTTTTTGATATTTGATCAAACTTGTTACAGATCTGGACCACTTTGTCCAGGAATAAACTGGCAAGTGTGTCACAGTAGGCCTGAGAATTGGAGGAAGGATTATTTGAGGGTCAAGCTAAGAAGTAGATTCCCTGAAAAAGCTCCTTGGTAGAATTATTGGCCTATTCTATTTTATGGGTGAAATGCTCAGTTTTCTTTTTAAAAACTATTTCTTGAAATGTGTGCAGACAGGAACTGTATTTCTCTTTTTTCTTTTGTGTTACACTCTTTTCTTTCCTCCAATGTCTCTCATGCTTCCTGTAGGCTTGCTTCTGAAGATGAAGGTCTTCAGAAAACCACGGAGCTTAAGATTTTGCTCTCTGTGATTTCCATGATCCAACAGCTGTGGAAATTGATATTGCTGAATTGAGCCAGGTTATGTACCCTTTAATGGACCCATCTAGGTTCCCATTAAAGAGTGGCATATTGTCCTCAATTGTGTGGCTAAACAACTCCATGTAGTTTATTACTGGCCCATTTTTGAAGAATTTGTGATTCTGATTTTTCATGAAACTTATAATGTTCCATACTGTAGTATTGTAATGAAGAATTAATCACAGTATTGATAAACAAGAGACAAATGTTTTTTTTAGATTATGCCGACATAGAAACATCTTGAGTTCCGGTTCACAGTAATTAGATAAACCACTCTATGTGAAGTAACAAACACTATACTATTTAGTAAGATTCATTTAAAATATCAAAATAGACTGATGTCTGCATACCATATTCAGATTTACTGATTCCTTAAATGTTTTGCTAGTCGGTGTTGAGGAAACTCTTTCTGCAGTTTCTTCAGCTGTGAGCCTTGAGGGGCATTTATCCAGGAGTGCCTGAATGATAGGAAGATATAAAGGTTATTAAAAGCATACATATTGGAGTTTATTTGTTAGTACTCTTGCAGTAGTATCAATATTTCAATTTCAATCATTGAACTCCGGCTGGCTGTGCAATGAAGGTACTGATTATGGGCTAATTGAGCCATTACTTCTTTGATGTGGCTCTCAGTGACTCGTTAATAAATTTGGTTGGTGTTACTGTACAGTGGTTCCACTTGTTATAGTATATAGAACTTTATTCAAACCATGAGTAAATTGGGCAAAGTACGGAAGTCTTTGGCTGCCCGCCCTAATACCAGACTCCATCCATCTACGACTCAATCGCTACCGACACTCACGGCCATTGACAAAATGCTTCAACAGACTATCGGAGTTGTAGCCACTGCCATAGAAAACACAGAAAGGAGACTCTCTATTACTCCTACTTTATGTTTGCAAGACTATGGGGGGGATTGTTCTGCTACTACCATTGACCCTACGATTGCTGATTCCTCTCTTGTTACTACTTATGCTGAGCGCCCTTGTACACAGATATCCCCAGAATTTGAGAGGAATGAGGAACTAGTCCAGGCCTCTGCGATATCATTTAATAATGCTGTGGATGTCCGCTCCATTCCTACCTCCTCCTCCCCTATAGGGATAGTAAAACCTGGGAAGTTAGTCTATAAACTAAGGAAAAATTGTCCCCAAAAAAAAACTAGAAAATCCGGGAAAAAATCGCAGCCCAACCACAACTTGGTGACCCCACTAGATAGCTCATTGCACCCCCAAGTAGGGGTGCCAGGTTGGGTCTCCAATATGGTGGCCGATTTACAGACATGTCTAGAGCGAATTATAGCCTCTCATATTAAACCCCTTGTTTCCAAATTAGATAGAATATCGTCTTTCATAAATAAGTTGGAAGGGGGTACAGTGAAGTCTACAACTACTAAGGACACGACAACACCTACATCTGGTAGTCTGAGGGCAGTAACCGATGATATCCGAGTTGTGCAGAATTTAAACCAGGGAATTTCAACAAGCACTGACAAACATATAAATCCTACGCTTACACTTCCCCCTGTTACAGTCACTGCGAGTTCCACCACCCAGCCCTTAGGGACTCCTCCTGCTAATCTTAGGCCACACTACAAAGAAAAAGCGACACTCCCAAAAATTGTTCCATCTATGGCAAAGACATCTGAGGAGCCTAGGGCTAGTACTTCCCAGCTGTGCTCCATTAATCTCCCCCCTGAGGCACAACCCTATGTGGTGGTCCTAGTAGGTGCTCCAACCCTCTCTGAGGGGAAAAAAGAATATGACAGTGATCTGAAAAATAAATGTATTCAATGGCTAAGTAAAAACAGACCTCTCCCCCCAAATATGACAGGGGAAATTTTGGCGGTGAGAAGAATTGATTGGATTGGAAGGGGTCCCAAAACTGTGGCAGGAGATGTCATAATAATTAATTTTAGGGACCCTGTTGTAGTGGATTATATCTGTAGAGTCCCTCCTTGGTGGAATTCTCAGATATTACCCTGCATCTGTCTTACTTTTACCCCACCCAAAACCCAAATCCAACCTATGCACAGAGGCCCCAATGCGATAGAAATCAGCTCCTGTTACCCAATAGGTCCTGTCAGCGGAACTCATTCATGGAAGGTATTTTTAATCCTATCCCCCCTCTTCAGACATATGCCAATAGGAACAGGTTCAGTGCCTTAGAGGAGGTAGATTGACTGATCCATGGGGAAACCCCTAGCACGGAATCTATTCATAGTGACTTGAAGGGTGGCTCCGGATCGACGGTGACCACTTCTCTCCAAATTTTTGGCACTGATTCCTCCCCTAACGATAGTGAGAGGGCTCAAAAGGGAACTGATGAAATTCCAGTGCAAACCCCCCTGGTAGAACAGGGGAAGGAGGCGCATGGCCTAGACAAAAGGAATCAGGGATGTGTGAAGATTTTATCATGGAATATAGCTGGAATAAGGAACAAATTACTGGAGCCAGAGTGGCTTACCTTTATGGCAGACCATGACATCTGTATTATGCAAGAAACTTGGGCCCTGGAAGGGAGTATATGCCATGGTTTCGCGACCTTTGATATCCTTGCGGTATCTTCAGGCAAGGGCCGCCCTTCTGGTGGCCTGTCCATTTGGGTAGGAACACATTTGGAGATTCAAGCCATTACACTTGGAACAAACTCTTTAGACATCCAATGTGTCCTACTAATCCTACCAGACAAGTCACATGTGGCTCTTATAAACATTTATTCCAGACCCACTACAAATGGAAATGAGTCAAACGTTATTACTACCCTCGACTCCTTTATCCAGTCCCTTGACCCTACTATATTGATTATTCTGGCTGGTGATTTTAACTGCCAGTATGAACCCTTGAGTATCCCTCATTGTGATGATTCCAATGATGTGGACTCGTCGGGATCTATTCCATCTCCTGCGATAGCCCCAGTAAGGGCATGGACCACGCTCGTTCTACAAATCAAATCTTTCACACTTGCAATGTCCTTATGGGCGTGCAATGGAAGGTTTGATAATTCCTGCTCTGGCCTACCAACATTTAACAGAGCTAATAGCACTTCTATTCTAGATTATATTTTAATAGAAGCTAAACATTGGGACAAGGTTAAAGATTTCACTGTTGTAAATAGGCAAGATAGCGACCATAACGCCCTGGTTTTATTCCTTAAGCCTGGCGCTTTTGGTCTATCCAATACAGATGCAAGTATATTGCCAGCCCCCCCACCATACATTTTGTCTAATAATAGGAGAAGGGTCAAATGGCCAATATGTCTGAATTCACCAACACGCCTGGCAAAAATCTATCAGATTGCCACCCCATTAATTAGCGAAATGGCGGTCCTTGCCTCTCCTACACAGGCTGTTGCAATACATAGGAAATTGACCACGACTCTTGGAGAAATATTTTATCCAATGGATAGGCCTCGGCGCCAAAGGGCTAAAACTCATCCCTGGTTCGACTATGCCTGCAAAATTGCAAAGAGAGACATGCTTGTCGCAATTAAATCAAAGGTTACTTTTAATATAAGAACACTTAGGTTGGCCTATAAAAAGGAACTGAATAGGGCTAGGAAAGAGTGGGAGGAAACCAGATGGGAGGATATGAGGCAGGCACTCCTTCTCAAGGATTACAAGAATTTCTGGGATATTGTCTCTCTTTCATCGAGTGGCGAGCAGGAGGAGGGGGTATCCAACATTGCCCCCATGGTATGGGAGGCACATTTCAACGAATTCTATTCTACCCCTGATTCGAGGACCACTTCCAACGTGGTCAAGAATTAAATGTCAGCCCCAGTGATAGCTGTTTTTCCAGATCCTTCCTTATCCCAGAGTTATTTAGGACCAGGGACGAGCCCATATGATTTAACAGACGGAAATGGGGCTGATTACTATTCCGATTACATTACCCTAAAAGAAGTTGAATCTGCAATCAAAGGTCTACCGTTAAATAAAGCGCCAGGTCTTGATAAGATTCCCGGGGACCTCTTTCGTTCCGAACCTAAAATCTGGGCGCCATACCTGACCGCTTTCTTTAACGCGGTCTTACAAGGCTCAGCGCTGCCAGAGACATGGCTTGGAGCCGAGATCGTTCCAATATTTAAGAAGGGCTGTCCACTCGCTCCATCCAACTATAGACCCATCAGTTTATTGGATACCACCCAAAAACTGATGGGTAGAATACTTCTTAATAGAATACTTGATTGGATGGAAATGAATAAAATTCTGACGCCTTTGCAAGCTGGTTTTCGAACAGGAATTTCTACTCTTGACCAGATCTTTCGGCTCCAGGTCCTATATTGGAAAACCACAAGAGTAGAGGGTGGCAGCCTCTATCTCGTTTTTGTGGACCTGCGAGCCGCTTTTGATCTGGTCCCTAGGGAGAAATTATGGTCGGTGCTAAAGGATCTTGGTCTACCAACGTTTCTTCTTGATGTCCTGGTTCGCTTCCACACAGGGAACTTCGCACAGGTGAGGTGCGGGAAGAATGGGGAACTCTCAGCCCGTTTTCCTGTAACTCGTGGAGTTCGACAGGGATGTGTACTGGCTTCCACATTGTTTAGTTTATATGTAAACGGCCTTATTAATGAACTAAATATTCTTAAGGATAGCGATGCTCCGTTTTTGGTTTCTGGCAGGGTGCCCGCTTTGATGTTCGCTGACGACACATTGCTGTTGTCGCGGACATCAACGGGTATCCAGCGGGTTTTGGACGGTTTTATGGTTTTCTGTGCCTCGAGGGGACTGGAGATTAACTTGGGGAAAACTAAGTTCATGATCTTCAGCCCCCCTAGGCGCACCCGTCCGAACCCTTCATTAGCTGGGGTCCCCCTAGAAAGAGTCAAGACGTTTACCTACCTGGGAGTCACCTTAACTGAGCATTTTATATGGGATGCTCATGTAGCCAAATCTTCCCTGAGACTCTCGCAGATAGCGGGAGGAATTGGAAGAACTCATAGAACTTCCATATTTAAGCCAATCACTCCTGCGCTGGAAATTTATAAAATTCAGGTGAGGTCAGCGGCTTTATATGCTGCTGAACTGTGGGGCCACACAAACACATCCAACATGCAGAAGGTAGAACATGCTTTTATGCGCGGGTTGGTTGGTCTCCCCCAGAGCACTCGCCTAACACCATTACGTTTGGACATGGATTTAGAATCTGTAAGTGAGATGGCTGCCCTACGACCACTACTTTTCTGGAAAAGGCTGTGGTCTGTTCCTGAACTCACAACTTATAGAGGGGAATTCATAGCGGTATGGAGACAGTTAAATCACAAGGAAATACCATGGCTTCTCCATATCAAAACTTCCCTGTATTTAGTCGGTCTATCCCATCTTTGGGATACCCCGGCCATAAGTTGTGCGAGGATTCAGAAGTCAGAGATACGGGCAGCTGTAAGATCTTATAATTCTAAAAAAGTATGCTGCTCTATGTATCTGGGGAGGTTGACCTCTGAGTTCCTAATGGTGAAAACAGACTCTGCCTTTGAGGCATTCTTGGATTTAATTCAGCCTCCTTTAGCCAGAAAATTATATACTCAGTTGAGGCATGGGTCCCTGCCAATCGGGGCATTAACATCCAGATGGGATAAAACAAAGGAGGGCACTTGTCCAGCCTGTAGAATCTGTCATGAAGACATTATTCACATTATGTTCTTTTGCCCAGTCTACCGCACAATTCGAAAATGTTGGCTTGTACCCCTGTGCAAAAACTTGGGCCTTAGACAGTGTGCCCAAGCATGCAGAGTCCTGACGTATGACACTAACCCTACCATTGTTTATGCTGTTTCCCGTTTCCTATTCGGCATGTGGCGAAGAAGGATGAGTTTTAACTGATGGAATGTTTGTACTAAGTTCTCAATGATAACGTAATGTTTAATAATTGTCTTAAATTAATTCTTATTTATGGTCTTACTTTTGTACGTGTAAATATTTTATTGTACTTTTATGGTCTGCTGACCGAAATAAAGTTATCTTGAATGAATGAATGAATATTATAAATTAATTTTAACCTGAATCAAATCCACATATATGACAGTGGGGGAAAATGTATATCTCATATATGCAACCAATTTCCTTAAACAGCTTCCCATCTCTATGATATTGTGAGCCAACATGCTCTCTGCCAGACTGTGATATATGTACAGGGGGGCCATATACTTTCATGAAATCAATACTGTTCTTTACTGTACTGCTGTAATTGAGAATGAATCACAAGTAATGATAAACAAGTGACATGTGTGGATTTCAATACTATGCCAGCATAGAAATATGTCAAATTCATTTCCACAGTAATTAGATAAATCACTCTATGTGAAGTAACCTACCATATACTATCTAGTAAAAATCATTTAACATATCAGTATAGCCTGAAAGTAGCATACCATATTCAGTTTTATTGTTTCTTCTAAGGTTTTGATAGTTAGTGAAGAAGAATCTCTTTTTGCAATTACATCAGCACTAGTACCTGGAGGACATTCTTCCTCGAATGCCTGTAGGATAGGAAAACATAATGTTTAATAAGTACACACAAATTGGAGAGTATCATTAAATACTATTGCGATAGTATCATTATCATAAATTAATTTTAAACTGAACCAAATTCACATGAGAGGGTGTGTGAAAAAGTAGAGTTGATATATGCCACCAAAATCTTTTCACAGCTTCCCATCTTTCTAATAGAGTGAGCCAACCTGCACTTTTGTCAGAATGTGATATGTTAAAGGGGTCCATGTATATCAGGAAATGCATACCGTTCCTAACTGTAGTACTCTAATTAATAATGAATCATAGTAATGATACACAAGAGACATATGGGGATTTTAATATTATGCCGGCATTGAAACTTATTATGTTCCGTTTTACAGTAATCAGATAAACTACTCTATGTGAAGTAATATTCACTAAACTATTTAAAATATCAAAATAGACTAATATTTGCATACCATATTCAGTTTTACTGATTCTTCAAATGTTTTGGCTGGTCGGTGCAGAGGAATGTCCTTTTGCAATTTTTCAGCACTAGGTCTTGGGAGCATTCTTCCAAGAGTGCCTGTAGGATAGTGTAGGAAAGTAGGATCTGCTTCTTATGGTTACCCCCACTTTTTGCTTGGAGTTACACTTTTTTTGACTAGTCTGACTGGGATCCTGCTAATCAGGACACCAGGTTATCTGCTTTCTCCCTAAAATCCTAAAATGTTATGTCACGTACTTAGATACAATCCAGATTGCATACTAGGGTACCCTTGTAAAGTCCCTAGTATATGGTACACATGTAACTAGGGCCCAGGTACCCCAGAGGCCTTCCATGGGCTGAAGCATGTATTATGCCACCGATGAGAGGCCATGCAAAATGGAACTACAGGTCTACCATTGCAGTCTGTGTAAGATGGTGCATGCACCATTTAATTTAGATGTAGGTTTACCATGTCTATCGGTCACTTCACGTAAAACCTATAAGCCACCCCTATAGCAGGCCTAACCAATCCTGATTGCAGGGTGCTGGGCTGTACGTGAGAGGGTGCCCCTTCATCAGCAGAGTACCCCTGCAGCCTTCCGAGACCATTCTCCTGGGTTGTCGGTGACGCAGCCAGACAAATAGGTCGAGGAGCAATTTATGCTCGTGTAAAATGCTTTCTCGAAAACGACTGCAACAAACCATATCGTGTTTGGTATCAAACAACTTTGTATCATACCTCCACACTGGTAAGAAATGTGGGAGGTATGATTCCATCCTTCATAAACAAGCTTCATAGGGTCCCTGGTCTTCCCGGTAATAGCCTTCTCGACCGGGACAGCATAAAATGGTTGCTGCCAACCAGAGACAAATTTCTGCCCCCCTACTACTGAGCCAATCTCGAGCAGGGAAAGGAAGGACAATAGGCAGCACAGTAGCCATCCTGTCACAGGGGGCTGTGACCACCTCTCAGACAGGAATTAGTGTATTGGAGCTGGGTGGGTGCACTTCCAAAGTGACTGAAAATCTGCACGAGGGGCACATTTGGTGTCCCTGTGTATAGTTTAGCTCTAAACAATTCTGGGAGTCATCGGCTCCTGCTCTGGCACGAAAATGGACAAAGGACATGAGAGTGACTTCCCCACTGTCCTGACCCTCCCCTGGGAGGCTCCCCTGAATCTGTCCGACTCTCTCCCGTGGGTACAAAAGGGCTTACCTGGCTGTAGGACCCTGGATTCACCGTGGACAAGATTCTGATCAATAAACCACTAACCTTCAACCGTCTGGACACTCTGCTGGACTTTGACTGGGCCCAACTTCGTCTCCCTCTCCATCCAAAGCATTGTCTGTGCCCATGCACCATACAGGCTCTGTGCAGGACCTGTGGAGCATCAACTAAAATATCTCCCTTGGGGTGAAGAAGTCACTCCCCTGCGTTTGCAGGCACTGTAATGCAACTGACTGGGCTGCTGATCCTGAGCTTCTGCGGACTCCGAAGGCTCCAGAAACACAGATGGTAGGTTCCTATGTTCCTTGAGTTTGAGCTGCCCTTTCACCAGGTTTGAGGCCAGTATCCATTGTGGGGACCACATAACCCGAACCCCTTGCTCCACGTACATTTGCAAGTGCATGTGCTTGTTGGTGTTCCCCAACTAAGTGCATTGGGCTCTGGATAGCCCCAACCTCTGCATATTTCATACAACAGACTTTGGCTTCCATGCACTCTTTGCCCTGCAAGCATTTGCTTTGTGAAACTGCTAAAGGGCCCCTCGCGACTCCTGTGCCTTTGGGCTGTGCGTCCATTTGAGGGACAACACTGCTCCAGGCCTGCCCTGACTCCCCTTGCTGTGTTGAGCCCCCTGGTCCTTGCTAGGTCAAACTGTATACTTCTTTGACCTTCTTTGTGGGTTGCTGTTGCCAAGGCTTGTTGGTGCTCCCGCCAGAAACTGACCCCTCAGCACTCGACAGCCTTCGTAGGACAGCTCGTATCCAGCTCCTGGTCAGCCTCGACATCTCCTGGTCCCTGCAGCTGTAAAGTCAAGGTCTCCTTATTCACATCTGAAGCACCTGACAGCAGTGGACATTCGTCTACCGAGTCCCTGGTCACTCCTGAGTGACCCAGTCTCTGTCCCCTCTGCTTTCAGGTTCCTTCCATCAAGAATCCACCAGTGGGTTCCATCAGACACTTTTCTTCTTTCCAGCAGTGGCATTTCATTGAAGACTCCCATTGAGAACGATGGCGGTTTCCAACGCCACTTCAGCCATGTGCACCTGGCTTCCGTGGAATAGGTAACTCTGGTACTTCAGTATCCATGAGTGGGGTGGCTCTCCAACCTTCTATGTTCCAAAGGGTTTCCTCGTAATCCACTGAGAAGGGTCCTTAAACTTTAAAACTGCAACCGCGACTCTCTCATTGAATTGTAGGTAGCATGCAGTCGTATTCTCACACTGCACCCGTCCTCGGAGGGGTCCCTACTTACTCACCTTGGGTGGTTCCTTGGGATCCCAGCGATTCTACATCCTCTAGACACTGTCTTGACTCGATTCGTAGTTCTTATACCACAATTTTAGTATATGGTTTGGTCTCCCACGGGAGCCCACTGTGTATTAGTGCTACTTATGATTGTTTCTGTTCTACAGTATTGTGTGCATTTTGTTTACCTGTGTGTAGCAGATTCTGTGAGGTATTTAAAGTGTGTTGTAATATTAATTATATATTCTTATAACTACTGTGTGGTTGTCCTTTCATTTATAATCAATACAATAAGGTTGCATTCTGGTAAAACAAGCTGCTTAACATTCCTTCAAGACTAAGCCTGAAGGCTGCTCTCCACAGCTACCACTTGGATAGCTTTCAAAGGTTATCTTTGACCTCTTAAATCACAATAAGGGTTGTTTGGACTGGTGCACGGTGCCCACTTTTATTAGTGGACATCATATACCAGGCAATCTTCTCACATTGGTGTGCAGCGGTTGGGATTCAAGCCTGCATTGTTTTACCAGATAGATCTTTGTACTGATTAACTGAAAACCACTAAGTACTAGATACATATAATACTAGCTTAAAATAAGTAAGTTCTACTGAACTTAGGGTTGGGCAAGCCAAGGGTCTAGCACACCCTTCCTCCAACATCAGAGCGTTTAGTTCCCACTTGGATAGGTAGGTTCAACACCTCACCACACTTAGTATGTCTGCTAAAGGAGATGCCAGCTGTTCTCTGCCCTCTAGATACAGTGAGCTTTCATTCCAAGAATTGAAAGCCCTGTGTGCCTCTAGAAAGCTGAAGACAGGGAGAAATGCTAAAACCCAACGCTTCATTGAGGCCTTACAGCTTGATGACCTAGGAAGACCCCTGGGTCAGATGAACAGGAGAAAGTTGGTGGGACAGGTCAGGAGGTGACACCTTTTATGACCTAGACTTAAACCCTAGTCAGGAGGAACAAGATGGTTCCCACCTAGACAACTCAGATCTTCAGGGAGATGTTGTAGAAGAAGGCCAAGATGGCCCTCTCTTCACCCCTCCTGGAAGAGTGCAGAGTTTACCAAGGAGATCTAGATATCCCTCTGCAGAGTCACATCACTCAGGACAGTCTGTAGGGACCTCTGTATCTAGCAAGAGGGACCACTCTTATGGCAGGGAGCACCAATTTCTGGAACTTGAGAAAGCTAAGCTTAGGCTCAGGCAACAGCAATTGGCCCTGGACAAAAAGTCCCTAGAAGTCCAGAGAGCTAGAAAAAGATTGGGACTAGAGTCCCATGGTGGCGGCAACAGCGTTCCTAGAGTTAAAGAACATTCTTTTGACAATGGGAACCTGAGCAAGATAGTCCCCCCCTACAATGTTGAGGTGTTGAGGATGACATCCATAAATGGATAACTGCTTTAGAGAGGGCCTGTAAAGTTCAGAGCGTCCCTCAAGAGCAGTGGGCAGCTATATTGTGGCTCTTCTTTGCTAAAAAAGGTAGAGATAAGCTCCTCACTGTTAGAGAAGAGGATGCTGACAATTACTCAGGTCTGAAGAGTGCTCTCATTGATGGGCTTGGTTTAACCACTGTACAGTATAGGATTTTGGTCACAGACACCCAGAAGGCACAGAATCAGGACTGGGTACATTTTGTGGCTAGTGCCATTAAGGCTCTGGAGGGCTGGTTGTTTGGCAGCAAAGTGAATGATTTCAAGGGATTGTACAATTTGATTATGAGGGAGCAGATCCTTAATAATTGCCAAAATCAGTTGTTGCATCAATACCTGGTTGACTCTGATCTGACTTCTCCCCAAGAATTGTGAAAGAAGGCATCTAGGTGGGTCAGAACCAGGGTGAAGCAGAGAAACCATGGTGGTGACCAAATAGGAGCAAGATGCTAAAACTTCAGATAAGGGTGGGGACAAAGGTAAAGATGACAAGTCTTCATCAGGGCCCCAAACATATGCATCTGGGGGGGGGGGGGGCTCACAATCCAATAATGGGAAAGGCACAAATAAATCTTGTTGTTACTTATGTAAAGAAAAGATCCATTGGACAAAGTATGCCAATTGTCCAAAGGCCAAGGATTCAACTCCAACCACCACAGCCCCTAAGGCAACTGCTCCCCCTGGTACAGTTTCAAGTGGTGGTACAGGGAACAGGGGGATAGGCGGGTTAATCTTGGGCTCTGAGATGGGTTCTGGCTTAGTCAGAATTCCAGCTAAGGCTGTACTTGTCTGTGAGGGTGGCATGGATATTGCCACCTTATTTGTCAGTCCCAGTAACCTGGGCAAATACAGGCAGCAGCCTTTGACTAATGGTAAGGGGGCCATGGCATACATGGACACAGGTGCAAGTGTCACTATGGTGACAAAAGATCTTGTGGACCCTGAACAGATCATACTTGGTGAGATGTACCAAGTGACCAATGCTAACAATGTCAGGACTGATCATTCCTTGACAGTTATTAATTTCAGCTGGGGAGGGGTAACTGGCCCAATGAAACTTGTGATTACCTCAGACCATCCAATGGAATGGTTATTGGGCAATGATTTTGAAACTCCAGCCTGAGCTGAAGTGGAATTAATGACTCATGAAGCAATGCTGGGCATCTCTGCAGATGTGTTTGCTGTGACCAGGTCACAGGTCAAACTGATATCTACTGAACAGTCCCAGAATTCTGAAAACATGGACCAGGTACCTTCCAAGAGAAGGAGCAGGAGGGGTAAGGCTGTGTGTTCCCCCCAGGCTCAGAGAGAGGATCAGTCTCTTGAGGGCGATGAGCTCAGTCCCTGTGAAGAAACTGTCTCAGATGAACTGGAACCTGATCAGGTTGAGTTCTCGGGCACAGGGGGCCCTTCAAGAGCAGAACTGAGCCAGGAGCAGCAAACCTGCACATCTCTTGAACCCATCATACAGCAAGCTTCTGCTGAGGCTGCTGAGAGTGTCATTGGATGCCACAGGATATATTGGGATGAGGGACTCCTTTACTCAGAGGGTAGAGACCTCAGGCCTGGTGCCACCAGGACGTTGGTCATACATCTGAGGTTTAGGGGCTTCATACTCACCTTGGCACATGACATTCCCTTAGCAGGACACCTAGGCTAAAGTAAGACTTGGGACAGACTTACCCCTCACTTTCACTTGTCTCACATGTCAGAGGACACGAAGGAGTTCTGTTGCTCCTGTACCACCTGTCAAGTCAGTGATAAGCCAGGTGGTACCACAAAGGCCCCCCTAATACCACTACTTGTTGTGGGGGTTCCCTTTGAGTGGGCTGGGATTGACATAATTGGTCCCATGACCCCCTCCAACTGCATCTGGGCACAGATATATTCTAGTGGTGGTGGACCATGCTACTAGGTATATAGAATCTGTACCCCTTAGAACCACCACAGCTCCTGTGGTGGCCGGGGCCCTCCTGGGAATATTTTCCAGAGTGGTTTTCCCTAAGGATGTCTTAACTGTCAGAGGTACAAATTTCATGTCTAGTTATATCACTGCAATGTGGAAGGCATGTGGAGTGAATTACAAATTCACCACACCCTATCACCCACAATGCAATGGGTTGGTTGAAAGATTCAACAAAACCATAAAGGGCATGATAATGGGCCTCCCATAAAAACGTAGGCAAAAATGGGATGTTCTGTTGCCCTGCCTTCTCTTTGCCTACAGAAAGGTCCCACAAAAGGGGGTTGGCTACAGACCTTTTGAACTTTTGTTTGGGCATCCAGTTAGGGGTCCCTTGTGTTTGGTGAAGGAGGGACGGGGGTTAGCTCTCAAACCTCCCAAGCAAGACATAGTGGACGATGTACTTGGTCTCCGCTCCAGGATGGCTGAGTACATGAAGAAGGTCAGCAAAATCCTTGAGGCATGTAAAGAATTTCAAAAAGCTTGGCATGACTAAAAGGCTGCACTGACTGCCTATCAGCCAGGACAGAAAGTACAGATGTTGGAGCCTGTGGCCCCAGCAGCTCTACAAGACAAGTGGAGTGGACCCCATACTATTCTTGAGCAGAAGGGAGAGGTCACCTACTTGGTGGACCTTGGATCTCCTAGGAGCGCCCCACAGATGCTCCATGTAAACATGCTCAAACCCTATGTGGACAGGGCAGCAATGGATTTGCTCATGGCTACTGATGAGGGACAAGAGGAAGAGAGTGACCCACTCCCTGACCTCCTCTCACAGAACCCTGATGATGGCTCAGTTGATGGTGTAGCCTTGGCAGGCAGCCTCACTGAGCAACAGCAGATTGACTGCAGGAAGGTTCTTAGTCAATACAGACACATGTTTTCTTTGACTCCTAGTCAGACCACTTGGTGTACCCATGATGTAGACATAGGTGAGAGTCTACCTGTTAAAAATAAATATTTACAGGTAGCCTGACCATGTCAGGTATTGCATCAGGACTGAGGTCCACAAGATGCTGGAATTGGGAGTAATTGAATCCTCAGATAACCCTTGGGCTAGTCCAGTTGTCCTGGTACCCAAACCTCATCCCCAGGGTGGGAACAGAGACATTAGTCTTTGTGGAACTACAGGGGGCTCAATGCAGTCACTAGGACTGATGCTCACCCTATTCCTAGGGCAGATGAACTCATTGACACTTTTGCCTCAGCCAAGTTCTTGAGCACATTTGACCTCATTGCAGGACATTGGAAAATCAGACTAGCTGAGGATGCCAAACCAAAAACAGCATTTTAGACCCCTAGTGGGCATTATCAATATATTGTAATGCCCTTTGGCTTGAACAATGCACCTGCCACATTCCATAGGTTGGTGAACAAAGTCCTTACAGGTCTGGAAGCCTATAGTGCATCATATCTTGATGATATAGCTGTCTTCAGATCCACCTGGGAGGATCACCTGGTCCACCTAAAGAATGTTTTGGGGGCTCTACAGAAAGCAGGCCTCACTATCAAGGCCACCAAGTGCCAGATAGGGCAGAGTAAGGTTGTGTACCTTGGCCACCTTGTGGGTGGAGGCCAGGTTCAACCATTGCACAGCAAGATCCAGACCATCTTGACTGGGTTGCTCCCACTACCCAGACTCAGGTCAGAGCTTTCTTAGGCCTGACTGGGTACCACAGAAGATTTGTAAAAGGATATGGGTCTAAAGTGACTCACTTGAATGATCTAACATCAAAAAGATTTCCTAAGAAAGTTCAGTTGACAGTTACCTGTCAGAAGGCATTTGAATGACCTCAAGCAGGCCACGTGCACTGCTCCCATTCTGCAAAGTCCTGACCATTCCAAACAATTCTTTGAACAGACAGATTCATCTGAGTTGGGGGTAGGGTCTGTGTTGTCACAACTTAATGCAGAGGGTCAGGATCAACCAGTAGCTTTTATTAGCAGAAGGTTGACCCCCAGAGAGAAACGTTGGTCGCCATTGAGAGGGAAGCCTTTGCTGTGGTTTGGGCTCTGAAGAAGCTGAGGCCATACTTGTGTGGCACTCACTTCATTGTTCACACAGACCATAAGCCCCTCTTATGGCTAAAACAGATAAAGGGTGAAAACCCCACACTTTTGTGGTGGTCCATTTCCCTACAGAGGATGGACTATACAGATGAACATAGACCTGGGAGTAAGCATGCCAATGCAGATTGACTCTCCGGATATTTCCACTTAGAAAATGAAGACTCCACTGGGCAAGGTTAGTCTCATCTCCTTACGTTTTGGGGGACGGTTGTGGAGGAAAATAGGATCTGCTTCTTATGGTTACCCCCCCCACATTTTGCTTGATGTTACACTGTTTTTGACTAGTCTGACTGGGATCCTGCTATTCAGGACCCCAGTCTATCTGCTTTCTCCCTAAAATTTTATGTAATGTACTAGGTAAACTCCAGATTGGATACTGGGGTACCCGTGTCAGCCCCTAGTATATGGTACACATGTACCCAGGGCATAGGTACCCCAGAGGCCCCCCATGGGCTAAAGCATGTATTATGCCACCCATGAGAGGCCATGCAAAATGGAATTACAGGTCTACCATTGCAGTCTGTATAAGATGGTGCATGCACCACTTACTTTAGATATCGGTTTACTATATCCATAGGTCACTACACTTTGCCGGATTATGATTTATGTTGAAGTCGTCTGTTATATTGTATGTTATGTTATCAATGATAAATTCTTAAAAAACGCAACAAATACCCATAGAAGTCAAGTCGCTAGCTCATGGTGAAACTGATATGGTATGTAATGTATTCCTTAATTGGCAAATAGCCAGGTTTTAAGAACCTTCCTGAACAACAGCAGATTTGAAACAGCTCTGATCTGGAGAGGAGGCGAATTCCACTCGTTGCCTGTTGTTCTAACAAAGCTTCTTCATTCCCAGCTTGTGAGTTTAAATCTGTTGGTCTCCAGTTTAAGGACTCTATTGGATCGAAGAGTTCTCCTAGGTCTTTACAATTTAAAGGAGTGCTGTAGAAAAATCGTACTAATGCCATAATGGGCTTTAAGGGCCTAGCCGAGTGCCTTGAATTTTACACGTTGCCTGACTGGCAGCCAGTGAAGTTTGATGATAGCCTGCGAGATGGAAGATTTGTTTCAGAGTCAGAGTCAGGATTCTGGCTGCTGCATTTAGTACCACTTGAAGCCTGTTTAGATGCTGATACTGCATGTTCAGGAAAAGGGCATTGCAGTAGTCCTGTTTGGCTAATATTAAAGCAGACTTTACAGTTTTTTGAGAGTTTAGAGGGATAAAAGGAAAGATCTTTCAAAGCATCTTATGTACAAACCAAAGAGAAGATGAAACTGCATTCACCTGTAGTCCGAAGGTTAACTTATTGTCCATTACTTCTCCTAGATGTTTAGCTTTTTTCACATGAATTGGAAGTGTGTCCAATCCCTCGGGCCACCAGGAGGGGGACCATAGGGTAGGGTTATTCCCAAACAGAATAACCTCAGTTTTCTGGAATTTAGTTGCAGACAGTTTTGGTAGATCCATTTTCCAGTGCCTCTCATGCAGTCATGGAATTTTCGACCTCTTAGGTATGGGGGAAGAGATAGTTATCTCTATCTGAGTGTCATCTGCATAGGAAGGAAGTTCCAAACCAAACACTTTTATCAGTTCTGCTAGAGGTTTCAGGTATACATCAAATAGGGTGAGAACAAGAGGAGATCCCTGTTGTACTCCACAAGAAAGAGGGAACGGTCCAGAGATGTATGGGCCAACGGCCACCATTTGACTGCTGGCTGATAGAAAGGATATTTGCAGTTTTAATGCTGAGCCACAGACCCTGATATTCCTGAGACAATCAACCAAAATAGTATGGTTGAATGTGTCAAAGGCTGCAGACAGGCGAAGGAGCATTAATGCAGTACTGCTGCCACCACCCACAATATATCTCATTTTCTCTGGTGTTTTTAGGAAGACTGTTTCGGCAATATGACCACTACGAAACCCAAAATAGCCTGATATTTGCATACCTTATTTAGTTTCACTGGTTCTTCAAAGGTTTTTATAGTCGGTGAAGAGGAATATCCTTTTGCACATTCTTTAGCACTTAGTCCTGGGTGGTACTTTTCCAAGAGTGCCTGTAGGATAGGAAAACACAAAGGCCGATAAATATACACATATTCAAGTGTATGTTTTAATACTCTTGCAATGCTATAATTAAAAAGAAATTTTAATTTGAAACAAATCCATATTTAAGAGGGTGTTTCAAACTGTGGATCTCATATATGCAACCAATTTCCTTACAGAGCTACCCATTGCTATATTATTGTGAGCCAACACACACTTTGCCAGTTTGAGATATATGTTCAGAGGGTCCATGCTATATTATGAAATCAATACTTTTCCATAATGTAATACTGTAATTAAGAATTATTCACAGTAATGATAAACAAGAGACATATGGAGATTTGAAAATTATGCCAGCATAGAAACGTCTCAAGTTGAGGTAACAGTAATTAGATAAAACACTCTATGGGCCAGATGTACGACGCTTGCATTTTGCGTCTCACAAATTGCGTCGCTTGGTGACTCACAGTTTGCGAGTCGCAAATTGCAAAGTACAGCAGTGTCACAGACACTGTTAGCGATTCCCAATGGGGTCGCAAATTGCACGTCTCATCAATATTCATGAGGCAAGCTCAATTTGCGACCCCTTTGGGAATGGCTAGCACTCCCAGGGACGGTGGCCTGCTGGGGTCAGCAGGCCAACATGTCTGAGACTGCTTTTTACGGAAAGCTGTTTTTGTTTTTTAAATGCAGCCCATATTCCTTCGAGGAAAACAGGATGCAATTATAAAAGAGATGACACTTTTCAGTTTAAGTTTTTAAGGGCAGGCAGTGGTCCCTGGGACAAATGTCTGCTCTTAAAAAATATTTTTGTACCCATTCACAAAGGGGAAGGGGTCTCCTAGGAACCCCTTCCCATTTGCGAATGGTTAACCATCTACTTGAAGTAGGTGGTAAACTGCGAGTATTTTGTGATCACAAATGTGGTCGCAAAACAATGGTACATACCATTTGGACTTGCTATTAGGAAGGGACGCCCATGGCACACACTTTTCTAATAGCGAGTCGCAAATGCTATTTTGCGAGTCTGAGACTCCCAAAATAGCATTGGTCATCCACTACCATTTTTTGCAGTCACCAAAGGGTTGAATACCCTTTTGCAACTGCAAAAAACTGTCATATATCTGGCCCCAAGTGAAATGACATACACTATAGTAGCTAGGAAGATTCATTTAAAATATAAAAATAGCCTGATATGTGCATACCATAGTAAATGTTACTGATTTTTTTAAAGTTTTGTTACTCAGTGAAGAGTAATCTTCATTTGCAGTTTCTTCTGAACTCGATCCTTGGGGGCATTCTTCCAGGAGAGTCTGCAGGATAGGAAAACAGAAAGGTTACTAAATGCACACATATTGGGTTGTATCTTTTACGACTCTTGCAATACTATCATATTCATAAATTAATTTTAAACTGAATCAAATCCACATGAGAGGGTTTGTGAAGATGTAGATCCAATATATGCAACCAAAACCTTTCACAGCTCCCATCTTTATAGTAGAATGAGCCAGCATGCACTTTGCCGGATTAAGATTTATGTTGAAGTCGTCTCTGTATATTGTATGTTATGTTGTCAATTATAAATTCTTAAAAAACGCAACAAATACCCATAGAAGTCAAGGCGCTAGCTCATGGTGAAACTGATATGGTATGTAATGTATTCCTTAATTGGCAAATAGCCAGGTTTTAAGAACCTTCCTGAGCAACAGCAGATTTGAAACAGCTCTGATCTGGAGAGGAGGTGAATTCCACTCGTTGGCTGTTGTTCTAACAATGCTTCTTCATTCCCGGTTTGTGAGTTTAAATCTGTTGATCTCCAGTTTAAGTGCTCTATTGGATCGAAGGGTTCTCCTAGGTCTTTACCATTTAAAGGAGTTCTGCAGAAAAATCGTATTAATGCCATAATGGGCTTTAAGGGCCTAGCCGAGTGCCTTGAATTTTACATGTTGCCTGACTGGCAGCCAGTGAAGTTTGATGATAGCCTGCGAGATGGAAGATTTGAGTCAGGATTCTGGCTGCTACATTCAGTACTACTTAAAGCCTGTTTAGATGCTGATACTGCATGTTCGGGAAAAGGGCATTGCAGTAGTCCTGTTTGGCTAACATTAAAGCAGACATTACAGTTTTTTGAGAGTTTAGAGGGATAAAAGGAAAGATCTTTCTAAGCATCTTATGTACAAACCAAAGAGAAGATGTAACTGCATTCACTTGTAGTCCGAAGGTTAACTTATTGTGCATTACTTCTCCTAGATGTTTAGCTTTTTTCACGTGAATTGGAAGTGTGCCCAATCCCTCAGGCAACCAGGAGGGGGACCATAGGGTAGGGTTATTCCCAAACAGAATAACCTCAGTTTTTCTGGAATTTAGTTGCAGACAGTTTTGGTAGATCCATTTTCCAGTGCCTCTCATGCAGTCATGGAAGTTTGTGCCTCTTAGGTATGGGGGAAGAGATAGTTATCTCTATCTGAGTGTCATCTGCATAGGAAGGAAGTTCCAAACCAAACACTTTTATCAGTTCTGCTAGAGGTTTCAGGTATACATCAAATAGGGTGAGACCGAGAAGAGATCCCTGTTGTACTCCACAAGAAAGAGTGAATGGTCCAGATATGTATGGGCCAAAGGCCACCATTTGACTGCTGGCTGATAGAAAGGATCTTTGCAGTTTTAATGCTGAGCCACAGACCCCGATATTCCTGAGACAATCGACCAAAATAGTGTGGTTGAATATGTCAAAGGCTGCAGACAGGCGAAGGAGCATTAATGCAGCACTGCTGCCACCACCCACAATAGATCTCATTTTCTCTGTTGTTTTTAGGATGACTGTTTCGGCAGTATGACCACTACGAAACCCAAAATAGCCTGATATTTGCATACCTTATTCAGTTTCACTGTTTTTTCAAAGGTTTTTATAGTCGGTGAAGAGGAATGTCGTTTTGCAATTTCTTCAGCACTTGGTCCTGGGGGATAATCTTCCAAGAGTGCCTGTACGATAGGAAAACACAAAGGTCGATAAATATACACATATTCGAGTGTATTTTTAAATACTCTTGCAATACTATGATTAAAAATGTATTTTAATTTGAAACAAATCCATATTTAAGAGGGTGTTTGTAGGACCCGGGGTCTCCAGGCCCTATGGGGCGGTAACGTGACACGAGCGGTCGGGCCACCAAAGGTCTGTGTGTAAAGCAACCATACAACACGCACCTCACATGGGACGGGGAACACACACAATAAGTGACGCCACACTTTAGGAGTTATGTAACTACTCAAGTTTATCCAAGTAGATCACGTTAGATGCAGTTCATGAGGTAGCAGTACATTTCATAAGCTGATAATACGATTCCTCGCGATGTACATTTCAGTCAGGAGCTGTAAATGTTGGTCATACCATAAATGCAATTCATGAAATATCAGTACTGCCTGAGATACAATTACCATTCACGTAGATGTACCCCCGCGCTTCACTTTCCTGTAGCGCCTTAGGGGGGTGATTATAGCGCTGGGCGCGCTAACCGGTGACGACCTCAGAACGGGGCATCTAGCCCAGAGAGCTACTCGTAATCAAGGACATTCAGTATTTCACTACGGAGCATAGGTAACATAGCGCTACTCGTAAGCAATGACATTCAGCATTTCACTACGGAGCATAGGTAACATAGCGCTACTCGTAAGCAATGACATTCAGCATTTCACTACGGAGCAGAGATAACGTAGCGCTATTCGTGAGTACGGATATTTAGCACTTCAGGTCAGAACAGGGCTATCAGAGCGCTACTCGTACTCGGGGGCAGTCAATGCTTCACACGGGGGCTGTCCGCAGGGAGCGCACGGGACTTGCGGAGCGAGTCTCTCGGGCTCCGGTGCAGTTCGTAGGGCACCGCGCTTCAGTGTAGTCACGGGGGCACCAGGAAGGGATCCCTCAACGGGGTCTCTCTGGCGCGATGACACGGGGGACTCCCACGGAGAGGGGACCCGGGCTGAGGGTGCGGTGTGGCTCCCAACCATTAGGGGGCGCACCAGGGACAATCCCAGCCTCCGGGCTTACCTCGTTCTCGACGTCGGAAGGCGTCCGCTCCAGCGATGATGGGGGGACCTCGGCCTCGCGCACCTTCTCACGCAGCTGCGACGGCAGCGGCGGGGCCCCGGGCTTCTCCACGGGCCTCGCGATACGGCAGGGCGCTTCTTCCGGCCTCCGGGCCGCAGCGGTGAGCGCGCTGGCTTCCACATCACAGGGGGGTGCTCAAGTTAAGGATGGGGGTTCCGCGCTCAGCGGAGCACGCTGCCGGGGGTCCCAGGCCCGGTCAGGGAGCGCAGGGGTCACAGCGCTAATACCTGGTCGATTCCCGGTGGCTCTTCAATCTGCTTTGCATACGGCTTCAGGGGTCAGTCTGGACACGCAGTCTCAGTGCTTGGCATATAGGTTTAGAGTTCAATCTGAACACGCAGTCTCAGTGCTTGGCATATAATTTTAGAGTTCAATCTGGACACGCAGTCTCAGTGCTTGGCATATAAGTCTCTGTTTTCAGATGTTAGGTGAAGTCTTGTTGGCGCAGATGTATCTGGCGCCCTTAAGGGGTTCTGTTACAGGGGGGTAGGGATGGAGAAGGCGACTAGGTCCTTCCTAGTCAGGCTGGGCAGAGGTTCTCTGGGTCCTCCTACTGCTGGGCAAGATCAGTGGGTTTCACAGGGTCCCTCACTCACTTAAGAGGCAGCACCTAAATCCTGTCACTCTCAGAGGCATAAGTCCCTGGCTAGGCCCTACCGCCTACACTCCTGGTGGATTCTTCCAGCTCTGCTTCACCCCACTGGCCAACTCAACACAAAAAGTTCCCTCCCTCACTTAAGTAGCCCTAGGTCAGGTGACCTCTGGCCAAGGCGGCAAAAGAAAAACCACACCTCCCTTCTAGAAGGTTGCAGCACATTCCAGGAGCTTCCCCATTCTACCTATGGGACAAAAAGGCGGGCTGGTGTTGCAACATTGTTGTCGGGTTCCAGTCAGCTCCTGGCTGCTAGGGTGCTACTAGGAAAGACCACTCTGCAGTAGCAGGGGCCTGTGGCAGCCATCTTGGGAGAAGGGAGCACCTGCACCTTAACACTGATTGGCAATGAAAAGGCGCCCGGAGACCTAGTCCAACATAAAAATGAGGGTGGAAAAAATGAGGCTCAATCAAAAATAGAAGGGGAGACCACCCTAGGGCTGACAGGTCCAACATGCGTCCCCCCCAGCTGAAAGAGGAGAGAGCTACCCAACCTCTAGGGAGTTCTCATCACTAAGGCGGAAAAACCTGGAGAGACCGTCAGCATTGGCGTGGTCAACTCCGGGCCGATGTTCCACCCGAAAGTCCATCCCCTGTAGGGAAATGGACCACCTCAACAACTTGGGGTTTTCGCCTCTCATCTGCATGAGCCAGCGAAGGGGCCGGTGGTCGGTCTGAATAAGGAAGTGAGTTCCAAAGAGATATGGCCTCAACTTCTTCAGAGGCCAGACCTCCGCGAAGGCTTCTCTCTCAATGGTGCTCCATCGCCGTTCCCGAGGGAGAAGTCTTCTGGATATGAAGGCCACTGGTTGATCTTGGCCCTCGGTATTGAGTTGCGAGAGCACCGCACCTATGCCGTGCTCTGAGGCGTCTGTCTGTACAATAAATTCCTTGCTGAAATCTGGTGTTGCTAGTACTGGAGCGGTACACATCGCCTGTTTCAGCGTGTGAAAGTCTTCTTGGCATGCAGCTGTCCATATGACCTTGCGAGGTGGCTTCTTTGAGGTCAATTCCGTCAAGGGGGCTACGATGGTACCATATCCCTTGACGAATCGGCGGTAATACCCAGTGAGGCCGAGGAAAGTTCGGACCTCTGTTTGGGTCTTGGGGGGCTCCCAAGCCAAGATGGTCTCTATTTTGGCCTGGAGGGGTTGCACCTTACCTCCGCCCACCAGGTGTCCCAGGTACACGACAGATCCCTGTCCAATCTGGCACTTGCTGGCTTTAATTGTTAAGCCAGCGCGTTGCAGCGCCTGCAATACCTCCTGGAGGTGTTGCAGATGGTCCTCCCAGGTGCTACTGAAGACAGCTATGTCATCCAGGTAGGCCGCTGAGAAGGACTCCAGGCCAGATAGTACCTGATTCACTAACCGCTGGAATGTGGCCGGGGCATTTTTGAGCCCAAAGGGCATCACTCGAAACTGGTAGTGGCCCTCGGGGGTGGAGAATGCTGTCTTGCTCCATCGGCCATGGCAATCTGCCAATATCCGGAGGTCAGATCAATGGTGCTGAGGTACCGGGCTGCTCCCAGCTGGTCCACCAGCTCGTCTGCACGTGGGATGGGGTGAGCGTCTGTCTTCGTGACAGAGTTCAACCCCCGGTAGTCCACACAGAACCGAAGCTCCGGTGTCGTACCCGGTGGGGCCGCTTTCGGCACCAACACCACTGGACTAGCCCACGGGCTGCTGGAAGGTTCTATCACCCCCAGCTCCAGCATATTTGCCACCTCACGCTGGATGCTATCCCTCACTCGGTCAGAGAGCCGGTAAGACTTGTTCTTCACCGGGGGGCTGTCCCCTGTGTCCACATCATGGGTACACAAATGAGTGATTCCAGGCGTGAGGGAGAACAACGAGGCGAACTGTCCCAGGACATGGCGACAGTCCCTCTGTTGCTCTGGGGTCAAGGATGGGGAGAGGACTACACCTTCCCTCGAACCATCCTTCTCTTGTACCGCTAGAAGGTCAGGAAGAGCCTCACTCTCTTCCTCTTCGCTCCCATCCGTCACCATAAGGAGAGCAAGCTCTGATCGCTCATGGTGCGGCTTCAGGCGGTTGACGTGGAGCACCCTGAGGGGCTGACGGGGGGTTTTCATATCGACTACGTACGTGGTCTGGCCTCGCCGCTCCACAATGTCGAACGGGCCAGTCCACCGGTCCTGGAGGGCACAAAGCTCCCCAGGTTCCATAACCCACACCTTCTGTCCAACGTCTAACTCGACCGTCCGAGCGTTGCGGTCATACCACTCCTTCATCACGGTCTGGCTAGCCTCCAGGTTCTCTGTGGCTGCCTTCCACAGCTTGGCCATCTGGCTGCGGAACGCCAGCATGTAGCTGACAATGTCACGGGGAAGCTTCTGTGAAGTCTTCTCCCACCCCTCTTTCACTAAACTGAGGGGACCCCTAACGGGATGGCCATAGAGCAACTCAAACGGGCTGAACCCGACTCCCTTCTGCGGTACCTCCCGATAGGAGAATAACAAGCAGGGGAGGAGGACGTCCCATTTACGCCTCAAGCCCTCTGGTAGGCTTTGGATCATCCCCTTCAATGTCTTATTGAAGCGCTCTACAAGTCCGTTAGTCTGGGGATGGTAAGGAGTGGAGAACCGGTAGGTCACCCCACACTCCTTCCACATGGCCTGCATGTAGGCCGACATGAAATTCGTGCCCCTGTCCGACACCACGACCTTGGGGAATCCTACACGGGTAAAAATCCCCAACAGTGCCCGCGCCACCACATGTGCAGTGATGGTCCTCAGAAGAATAGCCTCTGGGTACCTTGCGGCGTGGTCCACCAAAACCAAGATGAACCGGTGTCCCGCTGCGGTCGGAGGGTCCAATGGCCCAACAATATCGATACCGACCCTCTCAAAAGGGGTCCCGACCACGGGGAGCGGTTCCAACGGGACCTTCAACTTAGTCCCAGTCTTGCCACTGGCCTGACAAGACTTGCAGGTCTTACAAAAGGTGTCTGAGGCAATCCTCATCCTGGGCCAATAAAAATGGGGGACCGACCGTGCAAAGGTTTTGTCCTGACCCAGGTGTCCGGCTAAGGGTATCTCGTGCTCTAACTCCAGCAGGAAGGCCCGGTAACATTGGGGGACCACTATGGCCCTCGAAGATCCATGTACCGGCACCCTGGGCTCACTGTACAGGAGACCATCCTCCCAATACACATGATAACCTCCCAGTTCCTGACTGGCCACTTGGGCTTCGGCCTGTCGCCGCATGCCTTCAAGCGTGGGGCACGCCCTTTGTACCTGACAAAATTCCTCCCGGGTAGGCCCTCCTTCCACATGCCAGTTAGCAAGGGTCGGCAAGTCCTCCACAGGAACGACATCTACCTCCGCGGACTCCGGGGGCACCTCTGCGGCCTCCCCATCCATCTCACGGGGCATGTCCTCTACCACCTTCTTCTTTCCATGTTTGGCTGTGGGTTGGGCCATGATTCCAGGCTCCAACCCAGGGTGAGTTCCATGCCGGGCAGCCATGGACCGCGTGACTACGCAAGTCCACCCTGGTAATCCCAGCATCTCTGTGTGAGCTCGAAACTCGACATCTTTCCACTTGGTATGCTCCAGGTCGTTCCCTAGCAAACACCCCACAGGCAAGGCAGGGCTCACAGCAACTCTCAGTAGGCCTTTGACTCCTCCCCACTCAAATGGAACACGAGCCACTGGATAGTGACTCATACTGCCGTCAGCCAATACTGCCGGATGGAACTCCTCGGGGACTACTTGGTCTGGGGACACCAGCCGCCGCACGACAGTGGTCATGGTGGCCCCTGTGTCCCTCAGAGCTTCCACCTCCTCCCCATTAATTCTCACCCTCTGCTGATATTTAGCAGTGTTCGGGGGCAGGGACACTACGGGGACCACCTCTCTATCCCCGAGTGAAACCAGCGTCAGGCCTGTCCACTCCCCTTCCCCATCTAAGGGCAGCTCCACCCCAAGTGCTATACTACTCACCCCGGGACTTTTCCCGCCCGTTGGGGCTGGTGGTCGCTTGCGACACTTGGGATCTCCCCTGTAGTGTCCAATCTCCCCACACTCGTAGCACCGCACAATCCTAGGCTGCTGACTCCTGTCAGGGTAAGTGGGTCTTGTGGAATTGGACGGGGGTGGGGTTCCTACTCCCTTCCCAACCTTATTTTGGGGACCTTTCGAGAACTCCACCTTTTTATCTCCCCCCTCTTTCTTCTGGGGAAACCCTGTCCGCCTTTCGAGCCATCTCCCCCGGGGCCCTTGTGAGACACCCGGGTGCTCACCCAAATATCTGCCTCCTCCGCAAGCTCACGGGATCCATCAACTTGCGGTCCACCAGATGTTGGCGCAGCTCCGGAAAGCTCTTATCAAAGAGGTGCTCCCTTAAAAATAGATCGTACAACCCTTGGTAGTCCTGCACCTCGCTGCCACGCACCCAACCATCTAGTGCCTTCCTCGCATAATCAAAAAAATCTACCCATGTCTGTGTGGACAGCTTATGGCTGCCACAAAACTTCTGCCTGTACCTCTCGGGGTTAAGACCAAACTTTTTTAACAAGGCCTCTTTCATGGGGGCATACCTTACCTGATCCGCCTTGGCCAAATATAGCAGGGTGTCCCTAACATTGGGAGGTATATACCGGTATAAACCACCTCCCCAATTACTCTCGGGTACCCCATGGGCCGTCAAGGCTACCTCGTATGCCTCCAACCATTTCATGATGTCGTCCCCCACTGTGTAATTGGCAATTACTTCCTTAGGTAGGTAGAATTTTGACTCTTGAGGTTCCTTAGGTATGCTGCCACCATTGTCCTTATTGGACACGTTCAATTGGAGGGCGCGTAGCTCCAGCTCTTTTAGCTGAAGCTCGTGCGCCAGCTTCTTTTCCTTCATTGCCCATCTCTTATTTTCTCTTTCCTGTTCCAATCTTGCCAATTCCCTTTCTTTCTCTTGCTCTAACTTGGCCAGCTCCCACCTTAACTGCCTCTCTTCCCTCCTGTCCTCGTACTCCTCTGGAGACGCGCTCCTCCTCGACCCTGTCCTACTACTGGCCCCAGAACGTCTCCCTGGGGGCACATTTTCAGACACATCTACATTCAATATGTCGATCACTTCTTGGGCGCTCTCCTCCTGAGGTGCATCTGGCGCCTCCTGTCCCTCATCCCCTCTCCCTTCTGGGTGGGCTTCTACCCATGCCCTAATGGCGGTGCGGAGTTCCGGTCCTTTGGCCTTCCGCATCCCAGGCACCCCCATCCCCTGCCCGAACTCCCTTAGTTGCTTCACAGTGTACCCCTCGAGGTCAGATAACCGGAATTCCATTCTGGCAGGTGGGGACCTAGACACTAAGGAGAAAATTTCCTAGGGTATAGGTAACAGTTATCAGCTAACCAGGACTCTTGTACTCTCAACCTGGACAGTGGAAATAACAGTGCAGCAATCAATGGTTTCAGAGCTCTGGAACAATTAGGCGTTTAATTGTGGCGCCCTCCGCCTCACGGAAGGGTGCTGTATGGTCACAGGTCCTAAGGATCCCACCGCTCGCCAACAATGTAGGACCCGTGGTCTCCAGGCCCTATGGGGCGGTAACGTGACACGAGCAGTCGGGCCACCAAAGGTCTGTGTGTAAAGCAACCATACAACACGCACCTCACATGGGACGGGGAACACACACAATAAGTGACGCCACACTGTAGGTGTTATGTAACTACTCAAGTTTTTCCAAGTAGATCATGTTAGATGCAGTTCAAGAGGTAGCAGTACATTTCATAAGCTGATAATACAATTCCTCGCGATGTACATGTCAGTCAGGAGCTGTAAATGTTGGTCATACCATAAATGCAATTCATGAAATATCAGTACTGCCTGAGATACAATTACCATTCACGTAGATGTACCCCTGCGCTTCACTTTCATGTAGCGCCTTAGGGGGGTGATTATAGCGCTGGGCGCGCTAACCGGTGACGACCTCAGAACGGGGCATCTAGCCCAGAGAGCTACTCGTAATCAAGGACATTCAGTATTTCACTACGGAGCATAGGTAACATAGCGCTACTCGTAAGCAATGACATTCAGCATTTCACTACGGAGCATAGGTAACATAGCGCTACTCGTACGCAATGACATTCAGCATTTCACTACGGAGCAGAGATAACGTAGCGCTATTCGTGAGTACGGATATTTAGCACTTCAGGTCAGAGCGCTACTCGTACTCGGGGGCAGTCAATGCTTCACACGGGGGCTGTCCGTAGGGAGCGCATGGGACTTGCGGAGCGAGCCTCTCGGGCTCCGGTGCAGTTCGTAGGGCACCGCGCTTCAGTGTAGTCACGGGGGCACCAGGAAGGGATCCCTTGGCGGGGTCTCTCTGGCGCGATGACACGGGGGACTCCCACGGAGAGGGGACCCGGGCTGAGGGTGCGGTGTGGCTCCCAACCATTAGGGGGCGCACCAGGGACCATCCCAGCCTCCGGGCTTACCTCGTTCTCGACGTCGGAAGGCGTCCGCTCCAGCGATGATGGGGGGACCTCGGCCTCGGCCTCGCGCACCTTCTCACGCAGCTGCGACGGCAGTGGCGGGGCCCCGGGCTTCTCCACGGGCCTCGCGATACGGCAGGGCGCTTCTTCCGGCGTCCGGGCCGCGGCAGTGAGCGCGCTGGCTTCCACGGCACAGGGGGGTGCTCAAGTTAAGGATGGGGGTTCCACGCTCAGCGGAGCACGCTGCCGGGGGTCCCAGGCCAGGTCAGGGAGCGCAGGGGTCACAGCGCTAATACCTGGTCAATCCCCGGTGGCTCTTCATTCAATCTGCTTTGCATACGGCTTCAGGGGTCAGTCTGGACACGCAGTCTCAGTGCTTGGCATATAGGTTTAGAGTTCAATCTGGACACGCAGTCTCAGTGCTTGGCATATAATTTTAGAGTTCAATCTGGACACGCAGTCTCAGTGCTTGGCATATAAGTCTCTGTTTTCAGATGTTAGGTGAAGTCTTGTTGGCGCAGATGTATCTGGCGCCCTTAAGGGGTTCTGTTACAGGGGGGTAGGGATGGAGAAGGCGACTAGGTCCTTCCTAGTCAGGCTGGGCAGAGGTTCTCTGGGTCCTCCTACTGCTGGGCAAGATCAGTGGGTTTCACAGGGTCCCTCACTCACTTAAGAGGCAGCACCTAAATCCTGTCACTCTCAGAGGCATAAGTCCCTGGCTAGGCCCTACCGCCTACACTCCTGGTGGATTCTTCCAGCTCTGCTTCATCCCACTGGCCAACTCAACACAAAAAGCTCCCTCCCTCACTTAAGTAGCCCTAGGTCAGGTGACCTCTGGCCAAGGCGGCAAAAGAAAAACCACACCTCCCTTCTAGAAGGTTCCAGCACATTCCAGGAGCTTCCCCATTCTACCTATGGAACAAAAAGGCGGGCTGGTGTTGCAACATTGTTGTGGGGTTCCAGCCAGCTCCTGGCAGCTAGGGTGCTACTAGGAAAGACCACTCTGCAGTAGCAGGGGCCTGTGGCAGCCATCTTGGGAGAAGGGAGCACCTGCACCTTAACACTGATTGGCAATGAAAAGGCGCCCGGAGACCTAGTCCAACATAAAAATGAGGGTGGAAAAAATGAGGCGCGATCAAAAATAGAAGTGGAGACCACCCTAGGGCTGACAGGTCCAACAGTGCTTGAAAATGAGGATCTAATATATGTAAACAATTTCCTTACAGAGCTGCCCATTGCTATAATATTGTGAGCCAACACACACTTTGCCAGTTTGCGATATATGTTCAGAGGGTCCATGCTATATCATGAAATCAATACTGTTCCATAATGTAATACTGTAATTAATAATTATTCACAGTAATGATAAACAAGAGACGTGGAGATTTGAAAATTATGCCAGCATAGAAACGTCTCAAGATGAGGTAGCAGTAATTAGATAAAACACTCCATGGCCCAGATGTACCACACTTACATTTTGCAACTCACAAATTGCGTTGTTTAGGGACTTGCAATTTCCGAGTCGCAAAGTGCAATGTACAGCTGTGTCACAGACATAGCTATCACTATCTGAGTGTCATCTGCATAAGAAGAAAGATCCAAACTGAACAATGTTATCAGTGCTGCTAGAGGTTTCAGGTATACATTAAAGAGGGTGGGACTGAGAGGAGATCCTTGTGGTACTCCACAAGGCAGAGTGAATGGTTCAGTGATGTAGGGGCCAAAGGCCACCGTTTGACTGCTGCCCGATAGAAAGCATCTTTGCAGTTTTAATGCTGAGCCCTGAAGCCCGATATTCCTGAGACGGGGTAAAGGCCTGTCAGAACTATTTTTTGATATTTGATCAAACTTGTTACCGTTCTGGACCACTTTGTCCAGGAATAAACTGGGAAGTGTGTCACAGTAGGCCTGAGAATTGGAGGAAGGATTATTTGAGGGTCAAGCTATGAAGTAGATTCCCTGAAAAATCTCCTTGGTAGAATTATTGGCCTATTCTATTTTATGGGTGAAATGCTCATTTTTCTTTTTAAAAACTATTTCTTGAAATGTGTGCAGACAGGACCTGTATTTCTCTTTTTTCTTTTGTGTTACACTCTTTTCTTTCCTCCAATGTCTCTCATGCTTCCTGTAGGCTTGCTTCTGAAGATGAAGGTCTTCAGAAAACCACGGAGCTTAAGATTTTGCTCTCTGTGATTTCCATGATCCAACAGCTGTGGAAATTGATATTGCTGAATTGAGCCAGGTTATGTAACCTGAAATGGACCCATCTAGGCTTCCATTAAAGAGTGGCATATTGTCCTCAAGTGTGTGGCTAAACAACTCCATGTGTAGTTTATTACTGGCCCATTTTTGAAGAATTTGTGATTCGGATTTTTCATGAAATTTATAATGTTCCATACGGTAGTATTGTAATGAAGAATTAATCACAGTATTGATAAACAAGAGACAAATGTTTTTTTTAGATTATGCCGGCATAGAAACATCTTGAGTTCCGGTTCACAGTAATTAGATAAACCACTCTATGTGAAGTAACAAACACTATACTATTTAGTAAGATTCATTTAAAATATCAAAATAGACTGATGTCTGCATACCATATTCAGATTTACTGATTCCTTAAATGTTTTGCTAGTCGGTGTTGAGGAAACTCTTTCTGCAGTTTCTTCAGCTGTGAGCCCTGAGGGGCATTCTTCCAGGAGTGCCTGAAGGATAGGAAGATATAAAGGTTATTAAAAGCATGCATATTGGAGTTTATTTGTTAGTACTCTTGCAGTAGTATCAATATTATAAATTAATTTTAACCTGAACCAAATCCACATATATGACAGTGGGGGAAAATGTATATCTCATATATGCAACCAATTTCCTTAAACAGCTTCCCATCTCTATGATATTGTGAGCCAACATGCTCTCTGCCAGACTGTGATATATGTACAGGGGGTCCATATACTTTCATGAAATCAATACTGTTCTTTACTGTACTGCTGTAATTGAGAATGAATCACAAGTAATGATAAACAAGTGACATATGTGGATTTCAATATTATGCCAGCATAGAAATATGTCAAGTTCAATTCCACAGTAATTAAGTTAATCACTCTATGTGAATTAACCTACCATATACTATATAGTAACATTCATTTAAAATATCAGAATAGCCTGATAGTAGCATACCATATTCAGTTTTACTGTTTCTTCTAAGGTTTTGATAGTTAGTGAAGAAGAATCTCTTTTTGCAATTACATCAGCACTAGTACCTGGGGGACATTCTTCCTGGAATGCCTGTAGGATAGGAAAACATAATGTTTAATAAATACACACAAATTGGAGAGTATCATTAAATACTATTGCGATACTATCATTATCATAAATTAATTTTAAACTGAATCAAATTCACATGAGAGGGTGTGTGAAAAAGTAGAGTTGATATATGCCACAAAAATCTTTTCACAGCTTCCCATCTTTATAATAGAGTGAGCCAACATGCACTTTTGTCAGAATATGATATGTTAAAGGGGTCTATGTATATCATGAAATGCATACCGTTCCTAACTGTAGTACTCTAATTAATAATGAATCATAGTAATGATACACAAGAGACATATGGGGATTTTAATATTATGCCGGCATTGAAACTTATTATGTTCCGTTTTACAGTAATTAGATAAACTACTCTAAGTGAAGTAATATTCACTAAACTATTTAAAATATCAAAATAGACTGATATTTGCGTGCCATATTCAGTTTTACTGATTCTTCAAATGTTTTGCTGGTCGGTGCAGAGGAATGCCCTTTTGCAATTTTTTCAGCACTAGGTCTTGGGGGCATTCTTCCAAGAGTGCCTGTAGGATAGTGTAGGAAAGTAGGATCTGCTTCTTATGGTTACCCCCACTTTTTGCTTGAAGTTACACTGTTTTTGACTAGTCTGACTGGGATCCTGCTAATCAGGACACCAGGTTATCTGCTTTCTCCCTAAAATCCTAAAATGTTATGTCACGTACTTAGATACAATCCAGATTGCATACTAGGATACCCTTGTCAGTCCCTAGTATATGGTACACATGTAACTAGGGCTTAGGTACCCCAGAGGTCTTCCATGGGCTGAAGCATGTATTATGCCACCGATGAGAGGCCATGCAAAATGAAACTACAGGTCTGCCATTGCAGTCTGTGTAAGATGGTGCATGCACCACTTAATTTAGATATAGGTTTACTATGGCTATCGGTCACTACAAGTAAAACCTATAAGACACCCCTATAGCAGGCCTAACCAATCCTGATTGCAGGGTGCTGGGCTGTACGTGAGAGGGCGCCCCTTCATCAGCAGAGTACCCCTGCAGCCTTCCGAGACCATTCTCCTGGGTTGTCGGTCACGCAGCCAGACATATAGGTCGAGGAGCATTATATGCTCGCGTAAAATGCTTTCTCGAAAACTACTGCAACAAACCATGTCGTGTTTGGTATCAAACAGCTTTGTAACATACCTCTACACTGGTAAGCAATGTGGTAGTTATGATTCCATCCTTAAAAAACAAGCTTCATAGGGTCCCTGGTCTTCCCGGTAATAGCCTTCTCGACCCGGACAGCATAAAATGGTTTCTGCCAACCAGAGACACATTTCTGCCCTCCTACTACTGAGCCAGGGAAAGGAAGGACAATAGGCAGCACAGTAGCCAGCCTGTCACAGGGATGTGTGACCACCTCTCAGACAGGAATTAGTGTATTGGAGCAGGGTGGGTGCACTTCCAAAGTGACTGAAAATCTGCACGAGGGGCACATTTGGTGTCCCTGTGTATAGTTTAGCTCTAAACAATTCTGGGAGCTGTCGGCTCCTGCTCTGGCACGAAAATGGACAAAGGACATGAGAGTAATCTCCCCACTGTCCTGACCCTCCCCTGGGAAGCTCCCCTGAATCTGTCCAACTCTCTCCCGTGGGTACAAAAGGGCTTACCTGGCTGTAGGACCCTAGATTCGACGTAGACAAGATTCTGATCAAGAAACCACTAACCTTCAACCGTCTGGACACTCTGGACTTTGCTGGACTTCGACTGGGCCCAACTTCGTCTCCCTCTCCATCCAAAGCATTGTCTGTGCCCATGCACCATACAGGCTCTATGCAGGACCTGTGGAGCATCAACTAAAGTATCTCCCTTGGGGTGAAGAAGTCACTCTCCTGCGTTTGCAGGCACTGTAATGCCACTGACTGGGCTGCTGATCCTGAGCTTCTGCGGACTCCGAAGGCTCCAGCAACACAGATGGTAGGTTTCTATGTCCCTTGAGTTTGAGCTGCCCTTTCACCAGGTCTGAGACCAGTATCCATTGTGGGGACCGCATAACCCGAACCCCTTGCTCCACGTACATTTGCAAGTGCATATGCTTTTTGGTGTTCCCCAACTAAGTGCATTGGGCTATGGATAGTCCCAACCTCTGCATATTTCATACAACGGATTTTGGCCTCCTTGCACTCTTGCCCTGCAAGCTTTTGCTTTGTGAAACTGCTAAAGAGCCCCTCGCGACTCCTGTGCCTTTGGGCTGTGCATCCATTTGAGGGACAACACTGCTCCAGGCCTTCCCTGACTCCCCTTGCTGTGCTGAGCCCCCTGGTCCTTGCTAGGTCAAACTGTATACTTCTTTGACCTTCTTTGTGGGTTGCTGTTGCCAAGGCTTGGTGGTGCTCCCGCCAGAAACTGACCCCTCAGCACGCGACAGCCTTCGTAGGACAGCTCGTATCCAGCTCCTGGTCAGCCTCAACATCTCCTGGTCCCTGCAGCTGTAAAGTCAAGGTCTCCTTATTCACACCTGAAGCACCTGACAGCAGTGGACATTCGTCTAGCGAGCCCCTGGCCACTCCTGAGTGACCCAGACTCTGTCCCCTCTGCTTTCAGGTTCCTTCCATCAAGAATCCACCAGTGGGTTCCATCAGACACTTTTCTTCTTTCCAGCAGTGGCATTTCATTGAAGACTCCCATTGAGAACGATAGCGCTTTCCAACGCCACTTCAGCCATGTGCACCTGGCTTCCCTGGAATAGGTAACTCTGGTACTTCGGTATTCATGAGGGGGGTGGCTCTACAACCTTCTATGTTCCAAAGGGTTTCCTCGTAATCCACTGAGAAGGGTCCTTAAACTTTAAAACTGCAACCGTGACTCTCTCATTGAATTGTAGGTAGCATGCAGTCATATTCTGACACTGCACCCGTCCTCCGAGGGGTCCCTACTTACTCACCTTGGGTGGTTCCTTGGGATCCCAGCGATTCTACATCCTCTAGACACTGTCTTGACTCGATTCATAGTTCTTATACCACTATTTTAGTATATGGTTTGGTCTCCCACGGGAGCCCACTGTGTATTAGTTCTACGTATTATTGTTTCTGTTCTACAGTATTGTGTGCGTTGTGTTTATCTGCATGTAGCAGATACTGTGAGGTATTTAAAGTGTGTTGTAATATTAATTATATATTCTTATAACTACTGTGTGGTTGTCCTTTCATTTAACCAATACAATAAGGTTGCATTCTGGTAAAACAAGCTGCTTAACATTCCTTCAAGAATAAGCCTGAAGGCTGCTCTCCACAGCTATCACAATAAGGGTTGTTTGGACTGGTGCTTTCTAAGGTTATCTTTGACCTCTTAAATCACAATAAGGGTTGTTTGGACTGGTGCACGGTGCCCACTTTTATTAGTGGACATCATATACCAGGCAATCTTCTCACATTGGTGTGCAGCGGTTGGGATTCAAGCCTGCATTGTTTTACCAGATAGATCTTTGTACTGATTAACTGAAAACCACTAAGTACTAGGTACATATAATACTAGCTTAGAATAAGTAAGTTCTACTGAACTTAGGGTTGGGCAAGCCAAGGGTCTAGCACACCCTTTCTCCAACCTCAGAGGGTTTAGTTCCCACGTGGGTAGGTAGGTGCAACACCTCACCACACTTAGTATGTCTGCTAAAGGAGATGCCAGCTGTTATCTGCCCTCTAGATACAGTCAGCTTTCATTCCAAGAATTGAAAGCCCTGTGTGCCTCTAGAAAGCTGAAGACAGGGAGAAATGCTAACACCCAATGCCTCATTGAGGCCTTACAGCTTGATGACCTAGGAAGACCCCTGGGTCAGATGAACAGGAGAAAGTTGGTGGGACAGGTCAGGAGGTGACACCTTTTATGACCTAGACTTAAACCCTGGTCAGGAGGAACAAGATGGTTCCCACCTAGACAACTCAGATCTTCAGGGAGATGTTGTAGAAGAAGGCCAAGATGGCCCTCTCTTCACCCCTCCTGGAAGAGTGCAGAGTTTACCAAGGAGATCTAGATATCCCTCTGCAGAGTCACATCACTCAGGACAGTCTGTAGGGACCTCTGTATCTAGCAAGAGGGACCACTCTTATGACAGGGAGCACCAATTTCTGGAACTTGAGAAAGCTAAGCTTAGGCTCAGGCAACAGCAATTGGCCCTGGACAAAAAGTCCCTAGAAGTCCAGAGAGCTAGAAAAAGATTGGGACTAGAGTCCCATGGTGGCGGCAACAGCGTTCCTAGAGTTAAAGAACATTCTTTTGGCAATAGGAACCTGAGCAAGATAGTCCCTCCCTACAATGTTGATGTGTTGAGGATGACATCCATAAATGGATAACTGCTTTAGAGAGGGCCTGTAAAGTTCAGAGGGTCCCTCAAGAGCAGTGGGCAGCTATCTTGTGGCTCTCCTTTGCTAAAAAGGTAGAGATAAGCTCCTCACTGTTAGAGAAGAGGATGCTGACAATTACTCAGGTCTGAAGAGTGCTCTCATTGATGGGCTTGGTTTAACCACTGTACAGTATAGGATTTTGGTCAGAGACACCCAGAAGGCACAGAATCAGGACTGGGTAGATTTTGTGGATAGTGCCATTATGGCTCTGGAGGGCTGGTTGTTTGGCAGCAAAGTGAATGATTTCAAGGGATTGCACAATTTGATTATGAGGGAGCTGAGCCTTAATAATTGCCAAAATCAGTTGTTGCATCAATACCTGGTTGACTCTGATCTGACTTCTCCCCAAGAATTGTGAAAGAAGGCAGATAGGTGGGTCAGAACCAGGGTGAATCAGAGAAACCAGAACCATGGTGGTGACCAAAAGGGGCAAGATGCTAAAACTTCAGATAAGGGTGAGGACAAAGGTAAAGATGATAAGTCTTCATCAGGGCCCCAAACATCTGCATCTGGGGCGGGAAAGGCAAAAAGAAATCTTGTTGTTACTAATGTAAGGAAAAGACCCATTGGACACAATTTGCCAATTGTCCAAAGGCCAAGGATTCAACTCCAACCACCACAGCCCCTAAGGCAACTGCTCCCCCTAGTACAGTTTCAAGTGGTGGTACAGGGAACAAGGGGATAGTAGGTTTAACCTTGGGATCTGAGATGGGTTCTGGCTTAGTCAGAATTCCAGTTAAGGCTGTACTTGTCTCTGAGGGTGGCATGGATATTGCCACCTTATTTGTCAGTCCCAGTAACCTGGGCAAATACAGGCAGCAGTTTTTGATTAATGGTAAGGAGGCCATGGCATACAGGGACACAGGTGCAAGTGTCACTATGGTGACAAAAGATCTTGTGGACCCTGAACAGATCAAACTTGGTGAGATGTACTAAGTGACCAATGCTAACAATGTAAGGACTGATCATTCCTTGACAGTTATTAATTTCAGCTGGGGAGGGATAACTGGCCCAATGAAAGTTGTGATTAGCTCAGACCTTCCAGTGGAATGCTTATTGGGCAAAGATTTTGAAACTTCATCCTGGGCTGAAGTGGAATTAAGGACTCATAAAGCAATGCTGGGCATCTCTGCAGATGTGTTTGCTGTGACCAGGTCACATGTCAAACTGATGTCTACTGAACAGTCCCTGGATTCTGAAAACATGGACCAGGTACCTTCCAAGAGAAGGAGCAGGAGGGGTAAGGCTGTGTGTTCCCCCCAGGCTCAGAGAGAGGATCAGTCTCTTGAGGGTGATGAGCTCAGTCCCTGTGAAGAAACTGTCTCAGATGAACTGGAACCTGATCAGGTTGAGTTCTCGGGCACAGGGGGCCCTTCAAGAGCAGAACTGAGACAGGAGCAGCAAAGCTGCACCTCTCTTGAACCCATCATACAGCAAGCTTCTGCTGAGGCTGCTGAGAGTGTCAGTTGATCCCACAGGATATATTGGGATGAGGCACTCCTTTACTCAGAGGGTAGAGACCTCAAGCCTGGTGCCACCAGGCCGTTGGTCATACCTCTGAGGTTTAGGGGCTTCCTGCTCACCTTGGCACATGACATTCCCTTAGCAGGACACCTAGGCCAAAGTAAGACTTGGGACAGACTTATCCCTCACTGTCACGTGTCTCACATGTCAGAGAACACCAAGGAGTTCTGTTGCTCCTGTACCACCTGTCAAGCCAGTGATAAGCCAGGTGGTACCACGAAGGCCCCTCTAATATCACTACCTGTTGTGGGGATTCCCTTTGAGTGGGCTGGGATTGACATAATTGGTCCCATGACCCCCTCCAACTGCATCTGGGCACAGTTATATTCTAGTGGTGGTGGACCATGCTACTAGATATCTAGAAGCTGTACCCCTTAGAACCACCACAGCTCCGGTGGTGGCCGGGGCCCTCCTAGGAATATTTTCCAGAGGGGGTTTCCCTAAGGATGTCTTAACTGTCAGAGGTACACATTTCATGTCTAGTTATATCACTGCAATGTGGAAGGCATGTGGAGTGAATTACAAATTCACCACACCCTATCAACCACAATGCAATGGGTTGGTTGAAAGATTCAACAAAACCATAAAGGGCATGATAATGGGCCTCCCAGAAAAACGTAGGCAAAAATGGGATGTTCTGTTGCCCTGCCTTCTCTTTGCCTACAGAGAGGTCCCACAAAAAGGGGTTGGCTACAGACCTTTTCAACTTTTGTTTGGGCATCCAGTTAGGGGTCCCTTGTGTTTGGTGAAGGAGGGACGGGGGTTAGCTCTCAAACCTCCCAAGCAAGACATAGTGGACTATGTACTTGGTCTCCGCTCCAGGATGGCTGAGTACATGAAGAAGGTCAGCAAAAACCTTGAGGCAAGTCAAGAATTTCAAAAAGCTTGGCATGACTAAAAGGCTGTACTGACTGCTTATCAGCCAGGACAGAAAGTACAGACGTTGGAGCCTGTGGCCCCAGCAGCTCTACAAGACAAGTGGAGTGGACCCCATACTATTCTTGAGCAGAAGGGAGAGGTCACCTACTTGGTGGACCTTGGATCTCCCAGGAGCCCCCAGAGGTGCTCCATGTAAACATACTCAAACCCTATGTGGACAGAGCAGACATGGACTTGCTCATGGCTACTGATGAGGGACAGGAGGAAGAGAGTGACCCACTCCCTGACCTCCTCTCACAGAACCCTGATGATGGCTCAGTTGATGGTGTAGCCTTGGCAGGCAGCCTCACTGAGCAACAGCAGATTGACTGCAGGAAGGTTCTTAATCAATACAGACACATGTTTTCTTTGACTCCTAGTCAGACCACTTGGTGTACCCATGAAGTAGACATAGGTGGGAGTCTACCTGTTAAAAATAAATATTTACAGGTAGCCTGACCATGACAGGGATTGCATCAGGACTGAGGTCCACAAGATGCTGGAACTGGGAGTAATTGAATCCTCAGATAACCCTTGGGCTAGTCCAGTTGTCCTGGTACCCAGACCTCATCCCCAGGGTGGGAACAGAGACATTAGTCTTTGTGGAACTACAGGGGGCTCAATGCATTCACTAGGACTGATGCTCACCCTATTCCTAGGGCAGATGAACTCATTGACACTTTTGCCTCAGCCAAATTCTTGAGCACATTTGACCTCATTGCTGGACATTGGAAAATCAGACTAGCTGAGGATGACAAACCAAAAACAGCATTTAAGACCCCTAGTGGGCATTATCAATATATTGTAATGCCCTTTGGCATGAACAATGCACCTGCCACATTCCAAAGGTTGGTGAACAAAGTCCTTACAGGTCTGGAAGCCTATAGTGCATCATATCTTGATGATATAGCTGTCTTCAGATCCACCTGGGAGGATCACCTGGTCCACCTAAAGAATGTTTTGGGGGCTCTACAGAAAGCAGGCCTCACTATCAAGGCCACCAAGTGCCAGATAGGGCAGAGTAAGGTTGTGTACCTGGGCCACCTTGTGGGTGGAGGCCAGGTTCAACCATTGCACAGCAAGATCCAGACCATCTTGACTGGGTTGCTCCCACTACCAAGACTCAGGTCAGAGCTTTCTTAGGCCTGACTGGGTACCACAGAAGATTTGTAAAAGGATATCGGTCTAAAGTGACTCACTTGAATGATCTAACATCAAAAAGAATTCCTAAGAAAGTTCAGTTGACAGTTACCTGTCAGAAGGCATTTGAATGACCTCAAGCAGGCAACGTGCACTGCTCCCATTCTGCAAAGTCCTGACTATTCCAAACAATTCTTTGAACAGACAGATTCATCTGAGTTGGGCATAGGGGCTGTGTTGTCACAACTTAATGCAGAGGGTCAGGATCAATCAGTAGCTTTTATTAGCAGAAGGTTGACCCCCAGAGAGAAACGATGGTCAGCCATTGAGAGGGAAGCCTTTGCTGTGGTTTGGGCTCTGAAGAAGCTGAGGTCATACTTGGGTGGCACTCACTTCATTGTTCACACAGACCATAAGCCCCTCTTATGGCTAAAACAGATAAAGGGAGAAAACACCACACTTTTGTGGTGGTACATTTCCCTACAGAGGATGGACTATACAGATGAACATAGACCTGGGAGTAACCATGCCAATGCCGATGGACTCTCCGGATATTTCCACTTAGAAAATGAAGACTCCACTGGGCAAGGTTAGTCTCATCTCCTTACGTTTTGGGGGGGACGGTTGTGTAGGAAAATAGGATCTGCTTCTTATGGTTACCCCCCACATTTTGCTTGATGTTACACTGTTTTTGACTAGTCTGACTGGGATCCTGCTATTCAGGACCCCAGTCTATCTGCTTTCTCCCTAAAATGTTATGTCATGTACTAGGTAAACTCCAGATTGGATACTGTGGTACCCTTGCCAGCCCCTAGTATATGGTACACATGTACCCAGGGCATAGGTACCCCAGAGGCCTCCCATGGGCTGAAGCATGTATTATGCCACCCATGAGAGGCCATGCAAAATGGAATTACAGGTCTGCCATTGCAGTCTGTATAAGATGGTGCATGCACCACTTACTTTAGATATCGGTTTACTATATCCATAGGTCACTACACTTAAACCTATAAGTCACCCCTAGAGCAGGCTTTGCCAATCCTGAAGGCAGGGTGCAGGGTTTTACATGAGAGGGTGCTCCTGCATGAGCAGAGCACCCCTGCAGCCTTCGGAGACCATTCTCCCGGGTTTTCGATGACGTAGCCAGACAGATAGGTAGAGGTGCATTATATGCTCACGTAAAATGCTATCTCTAAAATGGCTGCAAGAGACCACGTTGTGTTTGGTATCAAACACCTTGGAATCATACTTCCACATTGGTAACCAGTGTGGGAGGTATGATTCCACCCTTCAGAAGCAAGCTTTATGGTGTTCCTGGACTTCCCTGTACCAGCCTTCTCGACCCGGACAGCCCAAAATGGTTGCTGCCGACTAGATAAACATTTCTGCCCTCCTGCTGCTGATACAAGCTTGAGCAAAAGAAGGCAGCACAATAGGCATCCTGTCACAGGGAGGTGTGACCACCTCACAGACAGGATTTAGTGTACTGGAGCTGGGTGGGTACACTTCCAAAGTGCCTGAAAGTCTGCACGACGGGCACATTTGGTGTCCCTGTGCATAGTCCTGCTCAAACTAGTTCTGGGAGCCGTTGGTTCCTGCTCCGGCGCAAAACTGGACAAAGGACATGGGAGTAACCTCCCCACTGTCCTGACCCTCCCCTGGGAGGGTCCCCTGAATCTGTCCAATCCTCTCCTGTGGGTACAAAAGGGCTTACCTGGCTGTAGGACCCTAGATTTAATATGGACAAGATTCCGATCAAGAAACCACTGACCTTCAACCGTCTGGACACCCTAGATTTCGCTGGACTTCGACTGGGCCAGACTTCATCTCCCTCTCTGTCCAAATGATCGTCTGTGCCTGTGCACCATACAGGTTCAATGCAGGACCTGTGGAGCATCAAGGACAACTGAAGTATCTGCCTTGGGGTGAAGAAGTCCCTCTCTTGTGTTTGCAGGCACTGGAACACAGCTGACTGGCCTGCTGATCCTGAGCTCCTGCGGACTACCAAGACTCCAGCAACACAGGAGGTGGGTTCCTATGTTCCTTGAGGTTGAGCTGCCCTCGCACCACGTCTGAGGCCAGTATCCCTCGTGGGGACCACATAACCCAAACTCCTGTGCACCACGTACATTTGCAAGTGCATATGCTTGTTGGCGTTCCCCAACTAAGTACATTGGGCTATTGATAGCCCCAACCTGCGCACTTTTCGTACAAATGACTTTGGCCTCATTGCACTCTGTGCCTCGCAAGCTGTTGCTTTGTGAAACAGCTAGAGGTCTCATCGCAACTCCTGTGCCTTTGGCCTGTGGGTTAATTTGAGGGACAACACTGCTTTTCTTGGGCTCCCCTGGTTTCTCCAGGTCTGCCCTGACTTCCTTTGCTGTGGTGGGTCCCCTGGTCTTTGCTGGGCCAGACTGTAACCTTTTTTGACCTTCTTTGACCTTCTTCATGGGATGCCGTTGCCAAGGCTTGTTGATGCTTCCGCCGAACACCGGCCCCTCAGGACTCAACATCCTTCGTGGGACAGCTTATATCCGGCTCCTGGTCATCCTGGGCATCTCCTGGTTCCTGCAGCTGTAGTTTCTCCTTCTGCACACATGAAGCACCTGACATCCGCGGGCATTCATCTACTGAGCCCCCAGTCACTCCTGAGTGACCCAGACTCTGTCCCCTCTGCTTTCAGGTTCCTTCCATCAAGAATCCACCTGTGGGTTCCATCACACACTTTTCTTCATTCTAGCAGTGGCATTTCTTTGAAGACTCCCATTGAGAATGACGGCGGTTTCCAATGCCACTTCAGCCCTATGCACCCGGCTCACCTGGGATAGGTAACTCTGGTACCTTGATATCCACGGGTGGGGTGGCTCTCCAACCTTCTATGTTCCAAAGGGTTTCCTCGTAATCCACTGGGAAGGGTCCTTAAACTGTAAAACTGCAACCACAACCTTCCCATCGAATTGTAGGTAGCAGGCGGTCTTGTTCTCAGACTGCACCCATCCTCTGTGGGGTCCCTAATTACTCACCTTGGGTTGTTCCTTGTGGCCCCAGCAATTCTACATCCTCTACACACTGTCTTGACACGAGTCGTGGTTCTTATACCACTATTTTAGTATATGGTTTGGTCTCCCCCGGAGCCCACTGTGTATTAGTGCTACTTACGATTGTTTCTGTGCTACAGTATTGTGTGCTTTGTGTTTATCTCTGTGTAGCAGATACTGTGAGGTATTTAAGGCGTGTTATACTAATAAATATATATTCTTATAACTACTGTGTGGTTCTCTTTTCATTTAACCAATACAATAAGGTTGGATTCTGGTAAAACAAGCTGCTTAACATTTCTTCAAGACTAAGCCTGAAAGCTGCTTTCCACAGCTACCACTTGGATAGCTTTCTAACGTTATCTTTGAACTTTTAAATCACCATAAGTGTTGTTTGGACTGGTGAAAGCTGCCCACTTTAATTAGTGGACATCACATACCAGGCAAACTTCTCACAGATAGAAAAACATAAAGATTATTAAATGTACATATATATGAGTGTATATTAATACTCTTGAAATACTATCATTATACATTAATTTTAATCTGAACATGCATGCATACATATTGGAGTTTGTTTGTCAATACCCTTGCAATACTATCATTATCATAAATTAATTTCAATTTGAACCATATCCACATTAAGAGGTTGTGTGAAAATGTAGATTTCATATGAACAACCAACATCCTTACACAGCTTCCGATCTCTATTTTATTGTGAGCTAACACGCACTGTGCCAGATTGTGATATATGTGCAGAGGGTCCATGTTATATCATGCAATGAATACTGTTCCATACTGAAGTACTGTAATGCTGGCATAGAAATAACTAAATTTCATGTTCACAGTAATCAGTTAAACCACTCTATGTTAAGTAACACACACTATACTGTCTAGTAAAATACATTTAAAATATCAGAAAGAATTAACGTGCACACCATATTCAGATTTACTGATTCCTCTAAAGTTTTGCTACTCAGTGAAGTGGAATGTCCTTTTGCAATTTCTTCAGCACTAGGTCCTGGAGGGCATTCTTCAAAGAGTGTCTGTAAGATTGGAAAACATAAAGGTTATAAAATATACACATATTGGAGTGTATCCTTTAACACACTTGCAATACAATCATCATAAATTAATTCTAATCTGAACCAAATCTGCATATAAGAGGGTGTGTGAAAATATAGATCTCATATATTCAACCAAAATCCTTACACTGCTTCCCATCTCTATAATATCGTGAGCCAACACATACTTTGCCAAATTATCATATATGTCCAGGGGGACCATGTTATATCATGAAATCAATATTGTTACATACTGTAATACTGCTATTATTCCTGCCTGAATGATAGGAAGCAGTGATTAATAAACACACACATATTGGAGTGTATCTTTTCCTGCTATACTATCATTATCATAAAATAATTTGAATCTGAGCCAAATCCATATATGATAGGTTGTGTGAAAATGTAGAACTCATATATGCTACCAAAATCCTTACACAGCTTCCCATCTCTACATTATTTTGAGCCAACACACACTTTGCCAGATTATAAAATATGTTCAGGGGGTCCATGTTATATGATGAAATCAATACAGTTCCATACTGTAGCAGTGTAATTAATAATTATTCACAGTAATGATTAACAAGAAACATATGAGGATTTTAATATTATGCCGGCATAGAAATAAATACATATCAGAGTTTATTTTTTCAAACTTTTGCAATACTATCATTCTCATACATATGAAAATGTAGATCTCACATACACAACCCAAATTCTTACATGGCCTCCCATCCCTACAATATTGTGAGCCAACACGCAGTTTCCCAGAGTGTGATATATGTTCAGTGGGTCCATGCTATATCATGAAATCTACACTGTTTCAGTCTGTAGTACTGTAATTATGAAATAATTGCAGTAATAATAAACAAGAGACATGTGGGGATTTGAATATTGTGCCAGCGTAAAAACACGTCAAGTTCAAATTCACAAAAATTAGATAATCCACTCTATGAAGAGATCTAGTAAGATTTATTTAAAATAACAGAATACACTGACATGTGCATACCATATTCTGTTTTACTGACTCCTCAGTATTTTCGCTGGTTGATAAAAAGGAATCTTCTTTTGTAATTTCCTTAGCTCTGGATCCTGAGGAGTATTCTTCCCTGTGTAGCTGAAGGACAGGAAGACAAAGGGTTAATTAAATACACAGATATTGTAGTCTATTTGTTAATAGTCTTACAATACTTTCTTTAGTCTAAATTAATTCTAAACTGAACCAAATCCACATATAAGAGGCTGTCTGAAAATACTTATATAGCATTATGTGGATACAATACAAGAGATAAAGCACCCATACTGTATATTATAAGTCACCAAGGAGCTCCAGACTCGATAGAAGAATAAGTCAGAATGCTGAGTTCATTTACAAGGTCATGGGACTCCGAAGTGACTTTCAGCTTCCTGTCAACAGAAGACACTTTATTTCTTATAATACATGGCCTTCCATTTTGGGGATTTCTTTCTTCATATCAAAGGGTGAGTACAGACAAGAAGAATAAAAGGGAAATCTGCAGTGTGAAATTAAAAAAATAATAAAAAGTAGTTTGTAATTATTTGTAAAAACATATGCGAACTACATTAATGTGAATATAATTGAAGATCTGTAGCTCAGAATTAGTAGTAACTTACTGGGTTTGATGCTTTCCGTCTTTTCGTGAACTATTTTCCAGAATTACCATGTTACCATGCATCTCTCCTTTCGGCTGATGGCTTTTCATTACCGAAAAAACGTATTAGAAAAATGAAGTGCCATTTTTGGTTTTCATTTTTTAAACTGCAACTAATTATGCTCTGCTGCTGGCTTTGGCAGGAAGCATTGATTGTGATGTCACAATATAAATGTAATTACTTATTACAATTGAACCAGCTATGTTATTTATTTATTATTAACTTTCTTGCAAAAAAGAAATAAAAGTCAGCTTTTAATTAAGGTTTGCAGTTTCAAATGTTGATTTATATCTTGGCGGTAAGCATACTACGTTACAACAGCGACAAAGTATGCTTCCGCCAAGATAATGGTCCTTCTACCAATTTTATGAGGAGGCTGACCATAAGTTTAATCACGGCGGAGACTACTCCGTCTCTGCCATGAATAAGCACTCTGATAGTCCTGTGGAGTAAGGACCATTGGAGGCAGACCTGTAATTCCACCCCCCTGATTTAGATGGGCAGAAGTACAGGTTAGTTTTCATTGCCCTACACTGCCTGGAAAACTCAGATGGTAAGGTGCAGAGAAAACTGCTAAATGCTCCTATTCCCACCAAGTGAGAGGACTCCCATGGCAAGGGAAGCATTGTCTTTTTTTTTTTTTAAAAGCACATTTTAGGATTTTTTTTAAAGAAAAAGAAAAAAGTTTGGTACAGGGCTCTGTAGGGCTCTGTTAGGAACCGGTGTGACGATGGTTCCTGCAAACGGTTTACAAATGACTGCCAGCTTGGCAGTCATTTGGTAACGTGCAGCAGGTCCCTCCATCACGGTGAAGTAGTAATTTACTCCATTGGCCAAGCTGAACAACGGGCTGTCTGCTGGGAATTTAAATGGCTTCTAAGTCAGTAGTTATAATCTTTACCAACACAAATCCGCTTGGAATTCTGACCCACACTCCCTCAAGAAATTGAGGATAGGTCCCAGACATGTGCAGCCAATACTTACTATTACTATTACTAGTGGCACTGTACTTTTACTAAGCATGTTTTGCCTTTATTCTGTAATAATTAAAAAATCTCTGGTTCCACTTGTTATAATGTGGTTGGTTTGGTGTCATTATGTTTACTATTTTTAACTCTACTGTGCTACTGTGTTGTGATTTTAACTTTTTAAGTGTTTTTTTATTTCTAAATACTTTATTTACTCTGTTGTGTACCATATCTACTAGAGACTGAAATCAGGTTCAAATTATTGAAATCTATGTCTGGACCAAAAAGGTCAAGCAATTTCATTAGTTGTGGTGGAGTGCCACACTTGCCTCAATTGTTAATTATCCTCCCTACAACTATATCTTCAGTGGTGTGTCTTTTACAGACCTCATAACACTCAACAGCAGGCCCTAATATTATACTATAAAACACATTACTCCTTAATATATTGCTCTGGTAAACAACTTCTGCATTTGACCTCTCTCCAACAGAGTTCATTCCACCCAAAAAGGTAAGGTAATCTAAACTTCAGAAAATTTCATTCCACATTTTAAAAATGATCTTTGGAAAAACATCCTTTGCCAAATATGTGAATGTAAAAGTGATCTTTTGTACAAATAGCAACACTAAAAAATTTGCTTAGAATATGTCATTGACTTTGCCCATAAAGGGACTCCGTTGCATTAGGACTCTCATTAAAGAACTGAGTTGTGACCAACTGACATGTTTGTGACATTCATTAAGCATTGCTAAAAGCTATTGAAGTGTATCCCCTTGTACTACACACTAAACTAACAACTGTGCTCTAAAGTGGTGCCTTTGTATGCGTATTTTGTGCCTGTAACTTAATGAACCTTTCCAAAAAGGTGCCATTCTTTGACTTTTACATTTTTGCATCTGCTTTTGTGCGATACATACAGAAAGACTAAAATTAAATAAATGGTTTGGAAAGTATACCTGGCTGAAGAAGGGTGACATACCCTGAAACCAATCCCAGGATGCTTGTTTCCGGTCCAGGGAGGACCTGACCTGGCAGTTCGGTGTGGACTGTTCCCATGGGGCTCAGGGTCAAGACTGATTTGCATATGGCTGGGTCCAAACTGGGGTGGCGTAGCTGGCAAAAGAACAATGGATTTAACGCAGATCTTTTGACTGGGGGAGAATGTTTGCACGGTCAGCATTCCGTCCATCATTTGTTTGCTGTAGCACTTTTCGCCCTAAGTGAGATGGGTATGCCCAGATGTGGGTCCCATGCTCACTGGGCCACTGGATTCAAGCTAGCCTGGCTGAAGAAGGGTGACATACCCTGTAACCAGTCCCAGGATGCTTGATTCCGGTCCAGGGAGGACCTGGCCTGGCAGTTCGGTCCGAACTATTCCCATGGGGCACAGGGTCAAGACTGATTTGCATATTGTTGGGTCCAAACTAGGGTGGCATAGTGGGCAAAAGAACATTGGATTTAACCCAGATCTTTTGACTGGGGGAGAATGTTTGCATTGTCAGCATTCCATCCATCATTTGTTTGCTGTAACACTTTACGCCCTAAGTGGGATGGGTATGCCCAAACGTGGGTCCCGTTCTCACTGTCCCACTGGATTCAAGCTAGCCTTGCTGAAGAAGGGTGACATACCCTGAAACCGGTCTCAGGATGATTGTTTCCAGTCCAGGGAGGACCTGGCCTGGCAGTTCGGTCTGGACTGTTCCCATGGGGGACAGGGTCAAGACTGATTTGCATATTGCTGGGTCCAAACTGGGGTAGCGTAGTGGGCAAAAGAACGATGGATTTAACCCAGATCTTTTGACTGGGGGAGAATGTTTGCATTGTCAGCATTCCGTCCATCATTTGTTTGCTGTAACACTTTTCGCCCTAAGTGGGATGGGTATGCCCAGACGTGGGTCTCACTGTGCCACTGAATTCAACCTAGCCTGGCTGAAGAAGGGTGACATACCCTGAAACAGGTCCCAGGATGCTTGTTTCCGGTCCATTATTTGTTTGCTGTAACACTTTTGGTGTTTGAAGATTCAGATTGTGTATGAAAACATCACAGCCCATGTCTATTCGGGGAGCAGTAGTCTTATACAATTTTATGAGACTTTGAAGATAGCATTTTTCTTTTTCACAATCATCCTGAATGCAACCACAATCTTTACAGAGCTTCCAATCTCCATATTAGCGTGAGCTAACAAGCAATTTGCCCGATTATGATATATGTTTAGTTGATCCATGTTACATCATGAAATGTATACTGTTTTAATAATTATTCAAACCATAGTACTGCAATTTAGAATTAATCACAGTAATGACCAACAAGAGACATTGGGGTACTTGAATAGACTGCCAGCGTAGAAACATTTTAAGTACAGTTTCACAGTAATGAGATAAATCATTGTACCATATTCCGTTTTTCTGATTCCTCAAAAGATTTTCCAGTTGGTGAAGTGAAAACTCCTTTTGCAATTTTTTCAGCACTGAGTCCTGGGGTGTGTTCTTCCAGGAGTGTCTGAAGGACCGGAAGACATAAATGTCATTAAATGCACAGATTTTGGAGGTTTTTGTTTAACACTCTTGCAACACTATCATTACCATAAATTATTTTTAAATTTGGAGTGTGAAATTAAAATCAATAGTATTTAATAGTTTTTCACAAAAATGTATGTAAACAAGTTGATTGCAAATCAGATTACGAATATCCATCTGCAGCTCAGACTGAGTAGTAAATTGCAGGGTGATGCTTTCTGTCCTCTTTTGAAGTATTTTGCAGAATTAACATGTTACCATACATCTCTCCCTTATGATGATGGCTTTTCATTATGGAAAAAAACATATCAGGAAAATAAAGTGCCATTTTTGGTTTTCATTGTTTAAATTGCAACTAATTATGCTCTGCCTTTCCCCTGGCTGCTGGATTTGTCAGGAAGCATTGATTGTGATGTCAAAATCTAAATGTAATTACTTATTACAGTTGACAGCTATGCTATTTATTTATTGACTATCCCACAATAAAGACACAAAAGTCAGGTTTTAACAAGGTTTGCAGTTTCAAATGTTTAATAAATAAAAGTAAAAAGATAAAAAAAAACTATGGAGTGATGTGCCAAACATAAGCAGAACTGGGACATTTACTCTGCTCCCAAGGATTGGTGAGAATAAGTTTGGTCATTTGTAAGCTCCCTCAAGCTGGTGTAAAACCATTATTTTCTGCAAAGCCAGAGGAATTTGGAATCACATGTACACTAGTAAATATACTTCGGCCCTGTACCAAACAAAACCGGTACTGCAAGAAAGTTATTGAGGATGTAGACTGGATGTTCAACATGGAAGCTTCTGGATTTCCAGCATCGATAATCATAGGCTTATAAAATACCAAACACAATATGATGCCCCACTGAGAAAATGATATCAGTTGTTCTGTGTACAGGAAAGGAAACCTTCATTTCAATGAGGAGCACAGTCAAAAATCAAATGCATATGAGTTGGGTATGTCGCCTGTGGGAAATGAAGAGCATGGAAAATATCTCAATGTCACTGGATTAGAGTGACTGTTACCCTGAGGATAGTTGGGTCCCATGTAAACCTTCCCTAGGAAAGTTATTTTTTGAGAGAGCAGTCCTGCCTCAAGCATCTATAAGCCCTACCAAAATTGGTTTCCGAGTCACATTAGAAACAGGACGTCAAAGTCAGTTAGAGGCATGTAAAACTTTTCCAGAAAAGTTATTTTTAAGAGAGCTGCCCTGCACCACACATCTAAGAGCCCTACTAAAATAGAGTATGAATCACATCAGAATCAAAACATCAAAGTCAGTTAGAGTCAGTGTTTTACCTTCATGAGGTGCGAAAACTACTGCTAGAGCAGAGACAATGACTAAAGGCTCCTGAGTGGATGAACTTGGGGCAGCGAGTGTGATACATGTCAACCTAAGAAAATCAACTGGGGAGATTCCAAGAACTTCATTAAACAAAAAGGGACAGAGGTGAAGCTTTGCCCATTCAGAGGTTAGTGTGTGTAATCAGATGCTTCAGGAAAGAACAGTCTTTTTTTCTTTTACCTCAAAGGAAGCCAGTTGAGATGCAGCCCAATGGATGGAGAGCTCATGCCTGATTCAGTTTGGTATAGCTTAGGAGGAAGGGATTCTAATTTTTACACCCCTGACTGCCAAACAAGCTTTCTAGAAGGGCAGAAGTCCTGTGCCAACTTTCATTTTCCTTATAATAGAGCACTCTGGGAATGTTAGCAGTAAGGCAAACAGGATGAGCTGAAAAAGTTGATAGAGTTGTAACTGGGAACGTTATCCACATTGTTTAAAGGAATGTTCAGCACTGGTTGGTAAACATACAAAGCTGGCACCTCATCCATAGGTCATAGAAACATTTTCTGGATCAGTGAAAAAGAAGACACATTTGCTGTTTAAGAGCTGCAATGAGACCTGACGTGCTGTACCTGCTCCCACTTTTTCCCAGGAAAAAGAAGTGGACTCACAGCCTCAGTTGGCTGCTTTTATACCAAGCTAGCCAGTTGAGATGCAGCCAAATGGACGGTGTCAGATTCAGTTTGGTATAGCTTAGGAGGAGGAGGTTATAATTTTCTTAAACACACCCATGACTGCCACACAAACTCCCTCCAAGTGCAGAAGCCAGTGCTATCTTTCATTTTAGTGCACTCTGGAAATATTAGCAGTAAGATAAGCTGAAAACGTGGGTAGAGTTGTAACTGGGAACGTTATCCACATTGGTTAAGGACTGTTCAGCACTGGCTGGTAAACATATAAAGTTGCCACCTCATCCATAGGTCGTATGAACACTTTCTGGACCTGTAGAAAAAAATACACATTTGCTGTTTATGAGTTGTGATGAGACTTGAAGTGCTAGACCTGCTCCCACTTGATCCCAGGGAAAAGAAGTAGACAAAATGGCTCAATTGGCTGCCATCCTGTGTCCCTAATGTAAGTAAGTAAGTAGGTAAAAGGTTTGTAAACACTCTATCGCCGAGGCGTCTTGGTGCTAGAATAGCAGAGATATGAGAAAGCCCAAGAAAGAGCAGGTTGCTACCGAGTGGGAAAGAGCCAGGTTTTCAATAAGGCCCAGAATTGTGTATGGACAGGTTGGCATCTAATATTCAGTGGCAACTTGTTCCATAGCTTGGGAGCTAAATTTGAGAGGCATTTGCCACCCCATTTTGTCTTCTTGACTTTAGGGACTTTAGCCAGTGATTGCTTTGCTGACCTTTGAGAGTGTCCGGGAGTGTACTATTGGAATAGTTTAAGGTATTCTGAGGGTCCACCTACATAGAAGGTTTTGTCAACCAGACATAGAGCCTTGAATTCAATCCGCTCCTTGATTGGAAGCCAGTGAAGTTTTCTAAAAGCCCCAGATATATGACTGCATTTAGGAATGTTCAACAGGGTCTAGGCAGCGGTGTTCTGCAGAGATTGCAGTTTGATCAATTGTCGCTTATCCTCCCCTAGATAGAGGGCATTGCAGTAGTCAATCTGGGACAGTACGAGTGCTACCACAACCGTTTTCCTTAACTCCTTCGGGAGAAACGGTAACATCTTCCGCAATATCCTTAGAGTGAAATAGCAGGGAGCGGTTACCTAGTTTATCTGTCCGGCGAAGCTGAGCTGAGTGTCACACACCACGCCCAGGTTTACAGGTAGACTCAATAAGCTGCAAGAGGCCTTTGTCTTTGAGGAACCAGTTAAAACTACAAGAGGACTGACCCTACTGGTGTCCTCTGCAGGAATGAGTTCTGACCCTTTGTGCTGTCCTTGAGATCAGAAAGGACTGTTCTGAAATATCTGAAAGATTTGCATTTAGATACATTTTGGACTTCCAAACCTCCAGAGGACCGGAATCAACAACCCAAGTCGCTTCAATCAAGGCATGACCTCACTGGGCAAGAAAAGAAGTTTTTCATTCTCTGACCTTTTTGTCACTTTAAAACCCAGTTCTGCTTACCCTTGTGGAAAGCCTATCTGACTTTGGGGCAACCTTCCTAGATAGATCCTTATAGCCTGGCATCACTGGAGGATTTAAAGCTTAAAAAGAGACAAAGTCCAAACAAAAAAAATCTTGACTGGGCGAAAGTGCAAAGAGTAGAACATCTATGAACTGCCTTTCCTGGATGTGAAATTTTACCTTCTTCGGCTCTGGCCTTTTTCTTCCAAAGCAAATAAATTCAGTGGGATGTCATGAATGGCTATCTGACTTTCACAGAACTTCCTCAACTATAGTCTGCAACCTTGCTCTGCCAAAGGATTTCATCTTCATTTTATTTTTGAGATTTAGGGCCTTAATTGTGGACAGCATGTTGCCCTGCTAGAGTAAAGGGGTAGATTACTCCAATGTCCTGATGGAAGAGCCACCTGCACTCAATATGCTTGGGCAAAATGCACTCTGACAAATGGATTCTGCCCTGAAAACTGTAGGAACTGTGGGATCTAATATTGGTCTTCAGGAAAGAGCCCAAGACCAGCTCTCTGGCTCCTTATGAAATGGAAACAGGTAGACCATAGATGCTGTGAGTGATTTAAACTTGTGAGCATCACCTGTTGTTTTAAACCTTGCCAACGAACCCTCATTAAAGTCAAAGAATTGAGTCACCATGGAGGCAAAGGATTTTTTTTAATTTTTAGAGAATGATTTCAGTTTTGAAATGAGTGGGTTGTCTCTCTTCTGATAATATGTGTGGTTGTGTGTGTGTAACACAGTGGAGATTGCCACTGTGTAGTTATAGTTAGGCAGAAGTTTCTATTGGACAAGCTCTTCCCTGGAAAATTCCAGGGTGATACGTGGGGGCGGAGAAAAAGAGGGCCCCAAAACAATTTCACAGAGGGATTTAAGAAAGCAGTGCAGAACAAACAGCTCAATTGAATTACACTAATATTGCCAGAAAGCTAGATCTGTACTCAGAAACTGAACTTTTTGTCATTTGATTGAATACTGTACTCCTGAGGTTCTGCAAATTAAAAAAATAGACCAAACTAATGAGATGACAAGACTTTTTCCCTGTCTGCCATCTCAGTACCATGGGACCAAAGTGGTCGTGAGGTACAGTGTGGTCAGATTGGCTGGCTGCAACATCAACAGAAATGTTGCAGCAGCCATTTTATTAGTCAGGAACGAGGTTAGCTATTTCATTACTCAGGAACGAGGTCCCAATGCCCTGAGTATGTTTTCATGAAACATACAAGCATAAAGGGTAGCGATATCCTGACCCCATAGTTCTTGTAAAGTGGGTCCCAGTGTGACCCACTAGGGTAAAAAATAACCCTAAATGTTCAACAGGAAAAAGACCCCCTCAGCCAATCAAACTGCTCTATTTATTTATGTTACATTCCATCATTGATGACATCACTGAATGCATTAGCCAATGATTGTGTCACTGTGCTACATGCTTTGTGAGGTGGGAGTTATACAACAAGTTAAAAATGAAACCATTCTTTTCAAAGTAATTAGTAGATACTAGATAAATCTTTTACTATTGTGCAATTATGATTGCATATCTGCCAGCTCACCTACAATTAGTGGATGTAACCTTCTTTACCTTGTATTCTCTCAGCAAAATAAAAATAGTCTCTATGGATTTTAAGGGGTTCACATATATTTTTTTTTGTATAGTTTGATCACCAGTGATAAAAATGTAGTTGTTCTCTTAATTCACTTTAATTATAACACCCACCAAAACAAGAATACTCACAATTTATAATGAAAGGTTGACATGTATCCATTAGACAATGAAAAGTCAATGTATACAAGCTGCAATAGGCAACCAGAAGTTATTTTGTAAAATACACTACATATCTTCCTTAGACTGGCAAATAAGTTAAGAGCTGTGATTAATAACACTCCTTCTTAAACAATGTGTAAGTGTGACCAACTGACATGTTTGTGACATTCATTAAGCATTGCTACAAGCTATTGAAGTGTATCCCCTTGTACTACACACTAAACATACAGCTGTGCTCTAAAGTGGTGCCTTTGTATGCGTATGTTGTGCCTGAAACTTAATGAACCTTTCCAATAAGGTGCCATTCTCTGACTTTAACATTTTTGCACTTGCTTTTGTGCGATACATACAGAAAGACTAGAATTAAGTAGATGGTTTGGAAGTATTGCCTAGGTGTTTGAAGTGTCAGATTGTGTATGAAAACATCACAGCCCATGTCTATTCGGGGAGCAGTAGACAAAGTCTTATACAATTTTATGAGACTTTGAAGATCTTTCTCACAATCATCCTGAATGTAGAGCTCGGGTATGCAACCAAAATCTTTACAGAGCTTCCAATCTCCATATTAGCGTAAGCTAACAAGCAATTTGCCAGATTATGATATATGTTTAGTTGATCCATGTTATATCATGAAATGTATACTGTTTTGATAATTATTCAAACCATAGTACTGCAATTTAGAATTAATCACAGTAATGATCAACAAGAGACATCGAGGTACTTAAATAGACTGCCAGCGTTGAAACATTTGAAGTACATATTCACTGTAATGAGATAAATCATTGTACCATTTTCCGTTTTTCTGATTCCCCAAAAGTTTTTTCAGTTGGTGAATAGAAAACTCGTTTTGTAATTTTTTCAGCACTGTGTCCTTGGTGGTGTTCTTCCAGGAGTGTCTGAAGGATATGAAGATATAAATGTCATTAAATGCACAGATTTTGGAGGTTTTTGTTGAACACTCTTGCAACACTTTCATTACCATAAATTAATTTTAAATATGGAGTGTGAAATTAAAATCAATAGTATTTAATAGTTTTTCACAAAAACGTATGTGAACAAGTTGATTGCAAATCAGATTACGAATATCTGCAGCTCAAACTGAGTAGTAAGTTGCAGGGTGATGCTTTCTGTCCTCTGAAGTGTTTTGCAGAATTAACATGTTACCATACATTTCTCCCTTCTGATGATGGCTTTTTATTATGGAAAAAAACTTATCAGAAAAATAAAGTGCCATTTTTGGTTTTCATTGTTTAAACTTCAACTAATTATTCTCTGCCTTTCCCTTGGCTGCTGGATTTGTCAGGAAGCATTGATTGTGATGTCAAAATCTAAATGTAATTACTTATTACAGTTGACAGCTATGCTATTTATTTATTGAGTATCCCACAATAAAGACACAAAAGTTGGCTTTTAACAAGGCTTGCAGTTTCAAATGTTTAATAAATAAAAGTAAAACGATTTTTAAAAATCTGGAGTGTTGTGCCAAACATAAGCAGAACTGGGACATTTACTCTGCTCCCAAGGATTGGTGAGGATAAGTTTGGTGATTTGTAAGCTTCCACAGGTTGGTGTAAAAACATTATTTTCTGCAAAGCCAGAGGAATTTGGAATCACAGGTACATTAGTAAATTTACTTGGGCCCTGTACCAACAAAACCGGCACTGCAAGAAAGTTATTGAGGATGTAGACTGGATGTTCAACAAGGAACCTTCTGGATTTCCAGCATCAATAATCATAGGCTTATAAAATACCAAACACACTATGATGCCCCACTGAGAAAATGATATTAGTTGCTTTTTGTTTACAGGAAAGGAAACCTTCATTTCAATGAGGAGCACAGTCAAAACTCAAAAACATATGAGTTGGGTATGTTGCCTGTGGGAAATGAAGAGCATGGGAAATATCTCAATGTCACTGATCAGAGTGACTGTTACCCTGAGTATAGTTGGGTCCCATGTAAACCTTTCCTAGGAAAGTTATTTTTTAGAGCGCAGTCCTGCCCCAAGCATCTATGAGCCCTATCAAAATGGATTGTGAGTCACATTAGAAACAGGACGTCAAAGTCAGTTAGAGGCATGTAAAACTTTTCTAGGAAAGAGAGCTGCCCAGCACCAAGCATCTAAGAGCCCTACCAAAATAGAGTATGAATCACATCAGACTCAAAACATCAGAGTCAGTTGGAGTCAGTATTTCACCTTCATGAGGTGCGAAAACGACTGATAGAGCAGAGACAATGACTAAAGGCTTGTGACTGAATGAACTGGGGGCAGGGAGCGTGATACATGCCATCCCAAGAAAATCAACTGGGGAGATTCCAATAACATCATTAAATAGAGTGACAGAGGTGAAGCTTGCCCATTCAGAGATAAGTGTGTGTAATCAGATGCAGTTTTTTTTTCTTTTACCTCAAAGGAAGCCAGTTGAGATGCAGCCAATGGATAGAGAGCTCATGCTAGATTCAATTTATTATAGCTTAGGAGAAAGGGATTCTCATTTTCTTAAACACACCCCCGACTGCCATACAAGCTTCCTAGAAGGGCAGACGTCCTGTGCCATCTTTGATTCTCCTTAGAATAGAGCACTCTGGGAATGTTAGCGGTAAGGCAAACAGGATGAGCTGAAAACGTGGATAGAGTTGTAACTGGGAACGTTATCCACATTGTTTAAAGGAATGTTCAACACTGGCTGTCAAACATTCAAAGCTGGCACCTCATCCATAGGTCATAGAAACAATTTCTGGATCTGTGAAAAAGAAGACACATTTGCTGTTTAAGAGCTGCAATGAGACCTGAAATGCTGTACCTGCTCCCACTTTTTCCCAGGAAAAAGAAGTGGACTCACAGCCTCAGTTGTCTGCCCTCCTGTTTGGCTACGCAGACACAGCAAGCAGCAAGAGGCCTTTTTCCTGGAGGAACCAGTTGCAACTAGAAGATGACAGGACCCTTCTGGTGCCCTCTGCTGTAATGCGCTCCCCCATATGTGGTGGCCTTGAGGTCCAGATGGACACTCCTGAAATATCTGAAAGATTTTCATTTAGAAATGTGTTGGACTTCTAAAACTCAGGAGGAACGATACCAACTACCCAAATCATTTCACCGTAGGTACAACCTCACTGAGCAAGAAAAACAAGTTGGTCTCACTCTGAGCTTTTTGTCACTTGAACAAATGGTTCAGCAGACTCATGTGGAAAGTTTATCTGACTTTGAGGAAGCCTTCCCAGATATAGCCTGCAGCCTTGCCTCGCTGGACAATAAGGAGCCTAAAAAATGAGACTTATGGCCTGATTTAGATTTTGGTGGACAGGTTACAATGATGATAAATAACCAGTCTGTCAAAATATAAATCCCATAGGATGTAATGAGATTTATATTTCGGCGGGTGGGTTTTCTGTTAACGTTGTGATGGAGTAACCGATTTGCCAAGATCTAAATCAGACCCTAAATCCGGAATTTTTGTATGGACTGGGCGAAGGTGAGCTGCTTTTCTTGGTTGTGTAATTTGACCATCTCTGGCCTTTTTCAGCTAAAGCCAACAGCTTCAGTGGGACCTCATCCAATGGCTAGGTGACTTTAACAGAATGTTGTCAGCTATAGTCTGCAAACGTGTCCCTCTAAAGGAATTCAGCTTCCATTTTAGAGACTAAGGGCCAGATTTAGTATTTAGCGACGAAGTATGCTTACCACCAAGATAATGGTCTGCCTACCCAATTTATCAGGGGGCGGACTATCAGTTTAATTATGGCAAAGACTACTCCGTCTTTGCTGTGAATAAAGTTCCTCGATGGCCCTTTGGAGTAAGGGCCATTGGAGGCAGACCTGTAATTCCACCCACATGATTTAGATGTAAGAATTATAGGTTTGTCTTCATTGCTATTCATTGCATGGAAAACTCTAATGGTAAGGTGCAGAGATAACTGCTAAATTATCTCTCTGACCATGTGGGAGGACTCCCATTGCAATGGGAACGTTGTCTTTTTTCATTTTCAAAAAGAAAAGCATATTTCAGTATTTTATTTTTTAAATAAAAAAAGAAAACTGTTTGGTACATGGCTGATAGGAACTGCTGTAACGATGGTTCCGGCAAACGTTTTACAATTGACTGCCAGCCCAGCAGTCATTTGGTAACCTACAGGTGGTCCGGTCCCTCCATCTTGATGAAGTAGTAGTTCACTCCATCACGATGGCTGAAAAACAAGCTGTTTGCTTGGAACTTAATTTGCTTCTAAGTCAAAAGTTAAAAGTTTTACCGACACAAACCCACTTGGAATTCTGACCAGCAATCAATCAAGAAATTGATCTGAGGTCCCAGACACACACAGATAATACTTTCTATTGGCACTTTACTTTTTCCAGGCATGTTTTGCCTTAAATCTTTCAAAATTAAAAAAATCTCTGGCTCCCCATAGTATATTGTTGTTATTTTGGTGTCATTGTGTTCATTGATTTTTAACTCTAGTGCCTACTGTGTTGTGGTTCTAACTTTTAACTATTTTGGTACTTCTAAATGCTTTACTCTTTAGCTCTATGTTAAGGCTGCCTGTTGTGTGACATAGCTACTAGAGATTGAGCTCAGGTTTAAATTATTGAAACCTTGTCTGGACCAATCAGGTTAAGCAACTTCATTAGTAGAGGTGGAGTGCCACTTGACCCAATTGTTAATTATCTTCCCTACAACTATATCTTCAGTGGAGTGCCTTTTACAGTCCTCATGACACTCAAAAGCAGGCCTTAATGCTATGCTATAAAACATATTATTCCTTACTATCTTACCCTGGTAAAAAACTATTGCATTTGACCTTTCTCGATCAGAGTTTGATTTCACCAAACAAGAAAAGTAATCTAAACTTCAAAAAATGTAATTCCACTTTACAAAAATGATCTTTTGGAAGGCATCCTTTGCCAAAAATGTGAAAGTAAACGTGAGCTTTTGCACGAATAGTAGAACTAAAAAATATGCAAACAATACGTCATTGACTTTGCCCATAAAGGGACTCCACAGCATTCAGGCTCTCAGTAAATGATTGAGTTGTGACCAACTGACTTTTTGTGACATTTATTAAGCATTGCTGCAGGCTTTTGAAGTGTCTCCCCTTGTACTATTCACTAAACTGACAGCTGTGCTCTAAAGTGGTGCCTTCGTAGGTGTATTTTGTGCCTATAACTTGATGAACCTTTCCAATAAGGTGCCATTCTCAGACCTTTAAGTTTTGTGATATTCACAGAAAGACTTAAATTAAGTAGATGGTTTGGCAAATATAGCCTTGGTGTTTGGAGAATCAGATTGTGGATGCAAACCTCACAGCCCCCGTCTATTTGGGGAGTAGCAGACAAAGTCTTACACAATTTTAGGAGACATTGAAGATAGCATTTTCTTTTATACAATCATCCTGAATATAGAGCTCAGATATGCAACCAAAATCTTTACAGAGCTTTCCATCTCCTTGCAAGTGTGAGCAAACAAGCAATATACCAGATTATTTTTATGTTATTGCGTGAAATGCATACTGTTTTAATAATTATTCAAACCATAGTACTGTAATTAAGACTTATTCACAGTGATGATCAACATGAGACATAGGGGTGCTTGAATAGTCTGCCAGCGTACAAACATCTTAAGTACAGTTTCACAGTAATGAGATAAATCACTGTACCATATTCAGTTTTTCTGATTCCTCAAACGTTATGCCAGTTGGTGAAGCGGGAATTCCTTTTGCAATTTCTTCAGCACTGAGACCCGGGAGGTGTTTTTCCAGGAGTGTCTGAAGGATAGGAAGACATACAGGTTATTAAATGTGCATATTTTGAAGTTTGTTTTTTAATACTCTTGCAGCACTATCATCTTAGATTAATTTTAAACTGAACTAAATCCACATATAAGAGGGTGTGTGAAAAATGTGGATCTCATATATGTAACCAAAACACTGCTTCCCATCTCTATAATATTGTGAGCCAATACATACTTTTTTCCAGAATATAATTAAGCCTGGGCGGAGTTTGCTGATTTCTGCGAAGTGACAAAAAACTCTGCCGCACCACGTAGAGTTCCGCAAGCAGCAGAGTGCGATAGGGTCATGCCGTTCGCAGTGATTTTCAGTGCCGGGTGTTTGTCCTGCACTGGAAAATCATTGCGAATGTCACGATGTGCAGCGCAAGAAGGCCCTGCTTACGTTTTGCTGCTCAGGTAGATTTTCTACCCGAGCGCCAGCTTCCTCAACGCAAACAAAAGATTTCTAAATGCGAGCGTCCGTGATCATGTGCGACCACTCGCATTGAGAAATCCAACCATGCACGTTAAGAATTTTCACCGGAAGGTTTATTTTATCCGCTCACGCTCGCCAACTAGACGTTGAGGAACACGAGCGAGAAAAAATCTCACCGGAAGGTGTATTTCCCTCGCTCGCCAACATGATGTTAACAAGAGAGAGTGAAGAAAAAACTCCGCTCTGCTTCACGGAGCGGAGTTTTTCATAACTCCGCGAGCTCCACGGAACACAGAGTGCAGAAAAATCTGCAAAATCCGTGAGTGGAATGGAGTACACCACCCAAGGTTAAATATGATATATGTTCATGGGGTCCATGTTATATCACGAAATCTATACTGTTCCATACCGTAGTGCTGTAATTAAGACTTAATCACAGTAATGATAAACAACAGACTTTTGGGGACTTGAATATTATATTATCATAGAACCACAACTTCAGGTTCGCAGTAATTAGATTATCTACTCTATGTGAAGTAAAGTACACTGTACTATCTAGTAAGAGTCATTGAAAATATTAAAATAGTCTGATATGTTGATACCATATTTAGTTTTGCTGATTCTTCAGATGTTTTGCTTGTTGGTTCAGATGAATCTCCTTTTGCAATTTCTTGAGCACTGGGTCCTGGGTGGCATTCTTCCAGGAGTGCCTGAACGATACGAAGGATGTGCAATTAAGGTTATTAAATGCACACATGTTGGAGTCTTTTTTTAATACTTTTACAACACCACCATTATCATAAATTAACTTTAAATACAGAGTATGAAATTAAAATCAGTATTAGTTGGTCATTTTCCACAAATCCGAATAAAAAATATCTGCAACTCAGACTACGAAGTAAATTGGAGGGTGATGCTTTCTGTCCTCTTGTGAAGTATTTGCCAGAATTACCATGTTACCATACATCTCTCCTTTCTGCTGATGGCTTTTCATTATCGAAAAAACGTATCAGAAAAATAAAGTGCCATTTTTGGTTTCAATTGTTTAAACTGCAACTTATTATGCTCTGCCTTTCCCTTTGGCTGCTGGCTTTGGCAGGAAGGATTGATTGTGATGTAACAATTAAATATAATTACTTATCACAGTTGAACAGCTATGCTATTTATTTATCTATTGAGTGTTCAGCAATAAAGAAATAAAAGTCAGCTTTTACAAGGTTTGCAGGTTCAAATGTTTAATAAATAAAAGTAAAATGGCAAAAACATGATGAGCAAGGAAATTATCTCAATGGCACTGGATCAGAGTTACTGTTACTCTAAAGACAGTTGGGTCCCATGTAAAACTTTCCTTTGAAAGTTATGCTTTATAGATCTGTCCTGCTCCAAGCCTCTATGGGCCACATGTATCAACCATTTTTGTGGTCGCAAACAGGCTGATTTGCAGACTCGGCCCATTTGCGAACACAAAAAAGGCCTTTTATATATATCAAATTCTATTTTGCGATTCGGTAACCTGTTACCGAATCGCAAAATGGGTTAGCTATTTAGAAGGGGGGGGTGTTTGGGGCATCTCTTTCAAATAACGAATCGCTGAGGTATGTATGAATGTTTTGTGACTGTGAATGCGGTCGCAAAACATTCTCAATTTATCATCAACTTCATGTTGGTGGTAACCCATTCGCAAACTAGGAAGGGGCCACCAAGCGACTCCTTCCCCTTTGGTAATTGTGGCGGAAATGTTTTTAAGAGCGGGCAGGGGTCTCAGGGACCACTGCCATCTCCTGGTTGAAATGTTGCAGCGGCCATTTCATTACTCAGGAACGAGGTTAGCCATTTCATTACTCAGGAACGAGGTCCCAATGCCCTGAGTTTGTTTTGATAAAACATACAAGGATAAAGGGTAGCGGTATCCTGACCCCATGGTTCTTGTAAAGTGGGTCTCAGAGTGACCCACCAGGGTCAACAGGAAGAAGACCCCCTCAGCCAATCAGAATGCTCTATTTATTTATGTTACATTCCATCATTGTTGACATCAGTGATTACATTATCCAATGATTGTGTCACTGTGCTACATGCTTTGTGAGCTGGGAGTTATACAACAAGTTAAAAATGAAACCATTATTTTAAAAGTAATTAGTAGATACTGGATATAACTTTTACTATTGTGCAATTGTGATTGCATATCTGTCAGCTCGCCCACATTTAGTGGATGTAACCTTCTTTGCCTTGTATTCTCTCACCAAAATAAAGATAGTCTCTATAGATTTTAAGGGGTTCACATATATTTTTTTTCTAGTTTGATCACCAGTGAAAAAATGTAGCTGTTCTCTTAATTTACTTTAATTATAACACCCACCAAAACAAGAATACTCACAATTTATAATGAAAGGTTGACATGTATCCATTTGTCAATGAAAAGTCAACTTATGCAAGCTGCAATAGGCAACCAGCAGTTATTTTGTAAAATGCACTACATATCTTACTGAGACTGGCAAATAAGTTAAGAGCTGTGCTTAATAACACTCTGAGTTAAACAGTGGTACTCCCCTGATTTGTATCAACCACTCCTTATAGTAAGTACTTGTATCATATTTATTAACTTTCAGCACCTCTTACAAATGGCTGCTAGAAGGGCCGCGAAAGCCACACCTGTTGGGATGGTAGCAGGGACACTGGACCAATTTATAACGAGGGCATCATCGGTATTGGAGCACGAAATTGAAATGAAACAACGCCGTTTGTGTTCTTAAGAACATCTTCTTTGGGTCTTATTGCTCATGCTAGTTTACCTGCCCCCTCTCAATCAAATTTAGCTATTGAGGATTTTCCATCAACCTCATACAACACTGGGTCCAGTACAGACGCCCGGGTCGATGGCCTTATGCAACCATCATGTGGACAGCTTACTAATTTAACTGCGGCCCCAATCAAATTGAGTTTAAATAATGACAAGGAGTCAAGACCTAAGGAGGGTGCTATTCCAAAGAAGAGGAAGGCTGATACTTTGTCACGGGGTAAAAAATCGAAACAACCCAAAATCACCACTAAATCGCCTCCCCGGTCCACGGTATTTTTGGAGTCTTGCTCCCCTGAGACCCTAACAGACACTCCTGTTGAGAATGGTAGACTACCTGCAAATTTATGCTCCCTGGATTTAGATTTATTAGTGGGAAAATTGAGTCTGGTTCTATCCTCTCTTATCCAGCCTGTGGAGCAAAAGTTGCAATATTTAGATGCCAGACTTGGGAAAATGGAGGCTTCACTTGTGGAAAATATGGGACTTAGGAAAGGTCTACTTGCCATTCAAACCCAAGTAAAAGCCCTAGCTCTTCCGACCAACGCCCTATACCCACAACATAAGTCAACCTACATCACTGCAAAAGATCAACCCTTAATGTCCAACACACAGGGGTCAACTTTGGGCTCTTTTACTATTGACTCTAACAATAGCCCCAATCCTGTGGACAAGGTACATCCCTCCCAACCCCTGCTACCGGTATCTTCTGCAAATTCTGCTATTCCAGGGAAGGAGTATGTTGCTGGAAATATCAATTCTCAAGCTTTACCATGCATCAATCTACCTCCAGATTGCGCCCCATATGTTGTTATTCTAACGGAGGTCCCAGAGCTATCGAGTAACAAAACAGAATCATATGAGGAACTTAGAAACAAGACTATGCATTGGTTGAATACTCATAGATCCCTGCCTAGATCTATTTATAGTAAAATTCTGTATGTTAGAAGAGTGAGGTGGGTAGGTTCTAGATCTAAAAATGTGGGAGGGGATTGTGTAATTATTAACTTTGAGGACTATAGGGCAGTTGACCATATATGCAGCTGGCAACAGTCAAGTTCTAATACAAGGATTAAATCATGGAGGTTAGACTATTTTTATCCAACAGTTCTTGCTTATTCTCCTCCCGACTACGGGAGGTTTGTTTTGAGGTCAAAGCAAGAGGACCTTTGGCACCTTGTACCTAGAAGTAGGGGTAGTCAACCAAGGGGGGAAATGATGGGAATCCCGTTATACAATCGATACAGCTTGCTCGATCAAGTAGATTGACTTCCTGTGTCGTTAAGTTGTTCTCTGCCCTACCAAATTGATGCTTACAAAAAGGATGAAGTTTTGATAACCACTAGGAAGAAGCATCTGGAGGTGGTAAAAGCTGAACCCAATCCTATGCCACTAACAGAGGCTGGTCTGATGGCTAGAGAGAATATCCTCACAACAGATGGGGAGTTTGGAGATGACCTATCCACCTCTATGATTGCTAATTGTACGTTGGTGCCTCAATCTCAGTCTATTAGTGTGCAGGCGGACTTTAATCTAGTTGGTTCAGGGACTCATGGCTGTGCTGGCTCCCGCCATGAGGGTAGTGTGGGAACTAAGATGCCAAATACAAAAGGGTCCCTAAAAATGTTATCTTGTAATATAGCAGGCCTTGTATCTAATCTAGATATCCCGGATTGGTGCACTTTTGTGGATTCCCATGGGATTTGTTTATTTCAGGAAACATGGGCGACAGGTCCCACCCATAGAGCAGGGTATGTAACGTTTGCAGAACCTGCAGTAAAAGGTGCAAGAGGCAGACCGTCAGGGGGGCTGTGTACCTGGATAGGCATCCATCTTGGATTCACGTTGAAAAGAATAGAGACAAACAGCCCTGATCTCGCGTGCATCCTGATGTCTCATAAAAGAACACCCAAGCTGGCCTTGATTAATATTTATTCGCGGCCAGTAAAACTCGGTGGAACTTCTGACACCCTGGATATGTTAACTGCCCTACTGCATACATTGGGGGGCGATGTAGTGTTGTTGATTGGAGGCGACCTCAATTGTCATTTTGAACCATTACATGGGGTCCCCACAATGACCAAGGCTGAGGATGAAATTTGGTCAGTTCCTCCCCCAATTGCCTATCCTGCTAAAAATTGGTCAGTCTTAGTTCTACAACTGATCTCCCTCACCCTTACATTCTCCCTCAGAGCCTGTAATGGTCGCCTTAAGAGTGACACCCCTGCTCATTATACTTATAATGGCTTGGGGCATACATCAGTGATAGATTACTTTCTGGTGAGCCTGACATCCTGGTCAAATATCTTAGATTTTACCGTCTGTCGGCGCTCCGAAAGTGATCACAACCCTTTGATAACTGAGTTGGATTTTCAACTAACCTGTGGGGAGAGTGCTATAACCAGTTCCCCTAGTTGTGATCTAAGACTAGAGCAAGGTGGGAGAAGAATTCGATGGGCAGCCGCGAAATCTTCTACTGAAATAATGTCAAACCTATATAGAAACGTAGTCCCCCTTCTCGAAAAGGCACATTTTGCCTTTAGCGATCCTTCTACTATTGATATGACTGCAATCACTGATATCCATAGCGAGATGGTTTCCCTATTAAAGGATACCTTTTATAAAGAAGGTCCTATTAAAACCAAACCACGTCTTGGTGATAACCCCTGGTTCAACAGAGGATGTTGGGACACAAAATCTGCACTATTACTGGCTATAAGCCAAGGTAATAGACAGTGCATTATTCAGGCTAGACAAGCATACAAGAAATTGCTAAAAAATGCAAAATCTGAATGGGAGGCTGACCAATGGGCCGCCATTTCATCTGCCCTCGCGGCAAAGGATGTGAGGTCCCTTTGGAACCTTGTTCATACTGGGAATCCAGACGGAAGATCTGCAATCATCCCCAATATATCTGAGGAAGCTTGGTCCATTTATTTTAAAGACCTCTACTCTCTCTCTCCCTCCTGCACTAGTGAAGCCCCTCAGAGCCCCTTGGCTCCGAATCCTATATGGCCAGTGCAAATATTTACACTGGAGGAAGTAAAGATGGCAATACTTAGGATCCAGCCCAATAAAGCTCCGGGTCTTGATCGTATCCCGGGTGATCTATTCAGAGAAGAACTAACAGTTTGGGGCCCTTATCTCCTGGTTTTATTCAACGCGATTTTGCAGGGGTTACCTTTGCCTAGCACTTGGCTTGGGGCGGAGATTATCCCAATACATAAGAAGGGTTCTCCGCTCCAACCCTCTAATTATAGGCCGATTAGCCTTATTGATGTTACACAAAAAATCTATGCCAGGGTATTGTTACAACGCTTGGAGACCTGGTCTAGTGATAATAACATCTTGACGCCGCTCCAGGCGGGATTTAGGGCGAAAACTTCAACAATTGATCAACTATTCCGGTTACAAGTGATATACTGGAAGCATGTGATCCTGGAAGGGGGTAGTCTTTATCTTACTTTTGTCGATTTAAAATCTGCTTTCGACATGGTGGATAGAAAACAACTATGGTCCATTCTATTATCAATGGGGGTTCCACCCTATTTATGCCACCAGCTCAAAACTTTACATGCTGGCACCTTTGCAAGAGTACGCTTCGGTAAACAAGGCCAGTTAACTGGAGCCTTCCCGATTGAGAAAGGTGTCAGGCAGGGCTGCGTCCTTGCTCCAACTTTATTTTCCCTTTTTCTCAACGGGCTTATCGAAGATCTCTTAGCTAAAAAAGATATAGACTCCCCCAAATTGGGTGCCCGAAAATTCCCCGCCCTAATGTTTGCGGATGACACGCTTCTGCTTTCAAAATCTCCAATGGGGATGCAGCGCGTGTTAGATCAATTCTCCAACTTTTGTTCCAAAAGAAATCTGGTGGTTAACATAAATAAGACTAAGTACATGGTTTTTAACGCAAAAACTGTTAACTGCCCCCATCCAATGATGGATGGCAGACCCCTTGAAAGGGTTTCAACCTTTGAATATTTGGGTGTGACTCTAAATGACAAAATGGGTGGGGGTCCTCAAGTGGCTAAGGCCAATTTAAGACTAACCCAAGCAGCAGGGGGAATCCTTAAAGTACAGAAGAGTTGTACCCTTAAAATAATTAGTGCCCCGCTTGAAATTTTTAAAGTGAAAGCTAGGGCCTCATCTCTCTATGGGGCAGAACTCTGGGGTCACACATCAATAAGCAACCTATCTATAACTGAAAATAACTTTTTAAGACAACTACTGGACCTCCCAAAAAGCACTCCTTTACTCCCATTAAGACTCGATCTAAATGTTTGCCCAATTGCAGACGCTATTGCCATTCGACCGTTACTTTATTGGAAGCGTCTCTGGAGCACACCTGAGCTGGTGAGCTATAAGGAGGAGCTCAAAGTTGTCATGGCTTCTATTGGTTCTGGTAGGATTCCCTGGCTAGCATTCGTTAAACAGTCACTTATATCGACTGGCTTTGAGGAACTCTGGTCTAATCTTGAAGTTTCCTGCCCAGTTATCTTGAAAAAAACTGTGACTAGTGCTGTCAAGGAAACTAACCTAAGGAATCTTTTTCGCTCAGTAAAATCCTCAAGCTTAACTGATATTTTTCTGGATGTAAAATCCTTTTATAGCTTTGAGTCTGCGATTGATTCAATCCAACCAACACTAGCAAAGAAGCTTTATCTACAATTTAGATATGGCACATTGCCTTTTTTTTACATCTCTGATAGGTGGAAGGGGGGAGCTGTACGCCCCTGCCCTGGTTGCCTTACTGAGGATGAAACCCCGGTTCATGTCATCCTATTCTGTCCAGCTTACGCCTATACTAGGAAGATATGGATAATTCAGTTGTGCAAGAACCTGGGCATAAAACATTATTTGGCCTTTTTTAGGATATTAAAAACAGATACCAACCCAGTAATTGTCTTCGCAGTAGCTAAATTTCTACATTCAATGTGGATTGCATGAAGGAACTTGATCATTAATGCTGTTTTAATTTAAGATTCAGCATAATGAACTTTAAGAGAGTAGAAATATTTTATCTTCTTTTTAGGAATAATATTGTTATGACAATTTTTAAATTCTGGAACTATTTAAATTTTTAAAGGAACAAATGTCTAATCAACCATGTAATATTCTGTGACTGTATGTATGAAACGGATGTATGACGTTACAACGCATACCTTTACAACGCATTTTTTACAACGCACAATCCATTACAACGCATGACATTACAACGCAGTACACTACAACGCATTTTTAAAAACTACCTTTACAACGCATATCCATTACAACGCATACTACCTTTACAACGCATACCATTACAACGCATAATATTAAATTGCATTTAAGGTAAGTATTAGATAGTATAGGGTTAAAAATTACTATTCTAACTCCAGGGGGTGCAACAGTAGGGTAAGTGTTGGATAGTATAGGGGTAAAAATTACTATTCTAACTCCAGGGGGTGCAACAGTAGGGAAAGTGTTGGATAGTATAGGGGTAAAAATTACTATTCTAACTCCAGGGGGTGCAACAGTAGGGAAAGTGTTGGATAGTATAGGGGTAAAAATTACTATTCTAACTCCAGGGGGTGCAACAGTAGGGTAAGTGTTGGATAGTATAGGGGTAAAAATTACTATTCTAACTCCAGGGGGTGCAACAGTAGGGTAAGTGTTGGATAGTATAGGGGTAAAAATTACTATTCTAACTCCAGGGGGTGCAACAGTAGGGTAAGTGTTGGATAGTATAGGGGTAAAAATTACTATTCTAACTCCAGGGGGTGCAACAGTAGGGTAAGTGTTGGATAGTATAGGGGTAAAAATTACTATTCTAACTCCAGGGGGTGCAACAGTAGGGTAAGTGTTGGATAGTATAGGGGTAAAAATTACTATTCTAACTCCAGGGGGTACAACAGTAGGGAAAGTGTTGGATAGTATAGGGGTAAAAATTACTATTCTAACTCCAGGGGGTGCAACAGTAGGGTAAGTGTTGGATAGTATAGGGGTAAAAATTACTATTCTAACTCCAGGGGGTGCAACAGTAGGGAAAGTGTTGGATAGTATAGGGGTAAAAATTACTATTCTAACTCCAGGGGGTGCAACAGTAGGGAAAGTGTTGGATAGTATAGGGGTAAAAATTACTATTCTAACTCCAGGGGGTGCAACAGTAGGGTAAGTGTTGGATAGTATAGGGGTAACAATTACTATTCTAACTCCAGGGGGTGCAACAGTAGGGTAAGTGTTGGATAGTATAGGGGTACAAATTACTATTCTAACTCCAGGGGGTGCAACAGTAGGGTAAGTGTTGGATAGTATAGGGGTAAAAATTACTATTCTAACTCCAGGGGGTGCAACAGTAGGGTAAGTGTTGGATAGTATAGGGGTAAAAATTACTATTCTAACTCCAGGGGGTGCAACAGTAGGGTAAGTGTTGGATAGTATAGGGGTAAAAATTACTATTCTAACTCCAGGGGGTGCAACAGTAGGGTAAGTGTTGGATAGTATATTACTATATTATGCGTTGTAATGGTATACGTTGTAATGGTAGTATGCGTTGTAATGGAATGCGTTGTAAAGGTAGTATATAGAAATGCGTTGTAGTGTCCTGCGTTGTAATGTCATGCGTTGTAATGGATTGTGCGTTGTAAAAAATGCGTTGTAAAGGTAGTGCGTTGTAAAAGTTGCGTTGTAAAGGTTGTTCCCCGTATGAAACGGACTGCTTGTTTTGTTGTTCTGTGTATTTTTTTATGTGCTTTTATGGTAAATTTAACCGCAATAAAGCTAATTGAATTGAATAACACCCACCAAAACAAGAATACTCACAAATTATAATGAAAGGTTGACATGTATCCATTTGTCAATGAAAAGTCAACTTATGCAAGCTGCAATAGGCAACCAGCAGTTATTTTGTAAAATGCACTACATATCTTCCTGAGACTGGCAAATAAGTTAAGAGCTGTGCTTAATAACACTCTGAGTTAAACAGTGGTCCTCCCCTGATTTGTACATTCTTGAAAAATGTTGACTTACTCAAAACCTTGAGGGAAGTTTCTCATCTAAACATTTACTCCTTATAAACCTTCACTTAACATATAATTGCCTTCAGCTCTGTATAACAACGTTTTAAATTTTATTACAAGGGCTTGTGGCCAGACATTTACAGATGGATAATCTTTTGTGACAACAATCTTTGACACAGATTTTAGCAACAATCTATGTCAGTAGGGCAGAACTTACTTTCAAATGTGACTTTGTAACGTACATCAGGTCCTTTCAAACTTTACTTATACATTTGTTATAGCTTTTTTATGATAACAGCCATTGGTTTCCAGACCCTGGCACTAAGGACTCAGTCAATGTACCAAACTAAATCAGAAACCATGTGGATTACAACCAATACACAACCACTTGAGCTATCTTTGAGTGAGATGTGTTTCTGGTAATGACCCGTCTCATAAGGAAAGACAGAGCCATATTTGTGGAAGCTCAATCATTTTTCAAAAATGAATTTCATGGTAAATGAGCCCTAAAAAATAAAATGTATATAAGGAAATGTCTCTTTTTACATGATTACCACCAAACGTTTGGAGTGATGCCTCTGGTTTTTTCAACTCTGAAAGGGCACTGGGATCTGCCATTCAGGCACCCAATACTAGCGCTCTGGCCCTTAAAAGTATATGATTAATTGGTTCACAGCCAATTGTAACCTAACTTACTTATAAATCCCTAGTATCTGGTACCTGGACTGAAGCAGTGGTTGTGCCACCACGAGTGCCACCATAAAGTAAAGCATTACTCACAGGCTGCCACTGCTAACGTTACTTTGCCATTTTATCCATTAACAAAGTCCAAGTCTTTCTTTTTAAAACGTAGAAGTCCCCTTTAAGGTAGGTGTTGGACCCGGCCTCGTGGCGTGGTCTTAACCCTCTTGTATTGTGCTCGTCCCCCGCACCGGCCTACACGGGCCGCCATTTAAGGCCGCCAGGGACCCCTCCTCCCTTCGAGGCCCCCCTTTGGATTGTACCCATTTTCCTACACCCGCCTCAGCGGCCCCTTTTTCCAGGCCACACAGGGACCCCTCATCCCTTCGGGGTCTCCCCCATGCTTGCTCCACGCACCAGCCCACGCGGCCCGGCTCCCTCTGGCCTCGGCCCCAGCGAAGCCCCGACATCGAGGCACCAAGATCTGGCCAGGGGGCATCGCATGGCCACTTCACCACTCCCGGAGGAGAGTTTCGATGGGACCCCCACCGTCCCCCAACACCGAGGTGCGATCGTCCTCTGGCCTCCCCGGGCCTGGCGCCTCTCCCGCTGGGCGTCTGGCCTCTCCCAGCCCGGCCTCTCCGCCCCCCCCCAGGCGCAAGGGTCCGGACATCAAAGGGCTCCAGACCTATATCTGGGGCAACCCCGCAATGGGACAGTAGTTGTATCCCGGAGTCAAGAGCCCTGCTGATGGAATCGCGGCTGACCCTACGGAGAAGAACTCTTGCTTGACACTATACCACGAGCCCTGCTGACTGCGTCGCGGCTCCACCTTATTGAGACAAGGAACCTCACGGAACATCGGGGCCCTGCTGACGCTGTCGCGGGCCAACCTCGCTGAAACCTCCCCCGGTTGACGTCGTCGCGGCTCGAGCTGAACTGAAACACCTGAAGAGCCCTGCTGACCTAGTCGCGGCTCAAGCTCCACAAACTGATCGCCAGAGCCCTGCTGACGCCGTCGCGGCTCGACCACTCCTGGACCCAGAGTCCCTCCAGCTTGAGGATCAAGAACTGGGCCTAAGGTACCCTCGTACCCAGCTGCTACTAAAGACTGTCTCGCTACCCCGTCCCTACCAAAGACTTTGAGACTCTTGCGGATCCCTCGATCCCCCCTTGTATATATCGATAACCGTGACGTCCTAAATGCTGATAAAGAATTGCTCATCTTGATAAGCATCCTCGAGTCCTGTGTGGTGGTGTTACTGTGCTAGGACGGTATAGGAGAAGGACCTCTCCTCGGAGGCTTCTCAGCAGCGCTCGGCTACTTCGTACAGTGTGGGGGCCCCCCTGGGTGGTCTCTCCGACCCCCCGAGGTCCGCCTTCCAACATTTGGTGGCCTGCGACGGGATCCGAGCCGAACGCAGATCGTACAAGCAAGTAACCCACTCGCTATCCATCCAGACGAACAGAGACCATGAGCAACCAGGAAACCACTGCGACCATGGAGTTCCGACCAGAACGATTGGAAGAGTACACGCACAAAGAGTTAAAACAGTTCTGCAAGGACAAGGGCATTGCGACCACCGGCCTAGGTACCAAGGAAGAGATGCAGAAAGCCCTGAGAACCTGGATAGAGTCCGAGGCGGGTCCCTCCCAGAGTGAAGGTCCCCTGCCCCTGAATGCAGCCACGCCACCAGCACCGACCCCAGCGAACGGAGGGAGAAACAGCCTGGAAACCGGCCTCTCCGCGGAAGAAATACGAGAGCGGGAGAAGGTCCGGACCCATGAGCTAGAGCTCGCACGACTTCGGCTGGACGGCGAACTCCTGCTGGCCGAAAAGAAATTGGCCATGGAACAGCTACGGCTCCAAGAGGAGATAGAGGAGAAGAAGCGGCATCGAGAGCTGGAGGAGAAAAGGCTGACCCTCGAACACGAGCGGGGCCTCAAAGAACTCGAGCTCAAGGCCCAGAAGGGGGAGACCGGCACCCCCAGCAATAGAGACGCTCTGCCGCCCACCGAAGCCAAGGTCCATATTCCCAAAGATGTCGTCAAGGAGTACTATAAAAATGACGACATCCAGCAGTGGTTTAAGGCGTACGAGGTGGCCATGACCTCCCATCGGGTACCCCGGAAGGATTGGGGTGCCGGCCTATGGGGTCGGTTCCTTAGCGAGGGCCGAGACACCCTACTCCAGCTCCCGGAAGAGGTGATGACCTCGTACGACCATATGAAGGAGGCCCTGCTCACCCGCTATGGACTAACCGCGGAAATGTACCGTTAGCGTTTCAGAGACTGCAAGAAAATCCCCGGTACCACGTGGGTAGAGTATGTTGACTTTTTCAGCAGGGCCCTAGAAGGTTGGATCAAGGGGAGCAAGGTCACCACCTACGGGCAGCTGGTCGACCTCATTATTTGGGAACACCTCTCCAACAACTGCTTCATGGACCTAAGACAACACCTCCTCGACAGCAAGCTGACCGAGCCGCGGAAGCTCGCCGCCGAGGCCAATCGATGGGTCAACACCCGAGTCCCCCGGAGCTCGATGGGGGAGTACCAGCGAAACCCCACTGGACCCCCCCGCCAGCGTGGCGGGGGAGGAGGGTCGAACAGGAATCGGAACATCCCAGCCGGGCCGCCCCGGAGTCCGCCTCGGGGGCCGCCTCAGCAACACACCTCCCCGAACCTAGCCCGAAGAGGGACGACGCCAGCCAAAACCGGGCCCCGGCCCACGATAACCTGCTATGGCTGCCAACAAACAGGACACTATGCCAGCAACCCTGCCTGCCCCATGAACCGACGAAGTGGGACCAGCGGGCCCCCGCCCCGACTACTAGCGGCTGCCACCCTGGGAGAAGGGGAGGAAGAGAAAGAACCCCCCGACGGGGGGTCCACTGAGTGGGAGCCGGCGGCCATGTCCCTGGTCTTCCTGGGCCGCCGAGAAATGGTGCCCCGAACACCCATCCCGAGCAACACCCAGAAGTACCAACAGTGGGTCACTATCAATGGACGACGGTCCGAAGCCCTCCGTGACACCGGAGCCAGTGTCACCGCTGTCCGCTGCCACCTGGTGGCCCCCGAACAGATCCTGCCGAATGTGCTATGCCCCGTCCGGGCAGCCGACAACAGCGAGAGCATGTGCCCGATGGCCCAGATTCCCTTCGAGTGGGGAGGGGTGACGGGCATGCTGAAGGTGACTGTCCGCGACGACGCTCCAGTGGACTGCCTCCTGGGGAACGACCTCGAGAGTTCCCCCTGGGCTCAAGTGGAGCGGCGAGAGCATCTCCGAATGCTAGGACTACCCGAATGGGCCTGCGCCACCACCCGGTCCCTGGCCGCCCAGGCCCCCCGTTCGTCCATGGCCACCGACACCGTCGAGCCCGAGGGGCCCGTGCCACCACCTGCCTCCAGCGAGGAAGACGCGGACACCGACGCCAGATCCACGGTGCGCCCCCCGGACGAGATCGCCTCTCTCGGCACACTCCCGGAGCTTGCCCAATGGCGCCACGACGGGGGCCCCACCAGATAACAGTTCTTGCGGGAACAGAAGACCTGCCCCTCCCTTGAAGGAGTCCGGCAGCAAGCCAACCTCGAGGCCAGCCAAGAGGACATGAAAAGATGGTACGATCAAAACGCCTCTACCATCGAGTTTGGGCCGGGCCAGCAAGTCTGGGTCATGTCACCGGTTGACCCCTGCGCCCTCCAGGACAAATGGACCGGGCCCTTCAAGGTGGTGGAAAAGAAGAGCCCTGTCACCTACCTGATCGACATGGAGTCTCCCCGGAACCCCCTCTGGGTTCTACACGCTAACCGGCTCAAACCCCACTTTGCCCGGACCAAACTAAGCCTACTGCTAGCGACCGATGACGGGGGCGAAGGCGACTCCGAGCCCCTACCCGACCTCCTTCGTACCAGCGACCACGACGGGACCATCGAAGGCGTCCAACTCGCCTCCTCCCTGACCCCGGAACAGCACCACGACTGTCAGCAACTGTTGCAGCCCTTTGTGGCCCTCTTCTCCCTCACTCCGGGGGTGACTCCATGGTGTGTCCACGACGTCGACACTGGGAACAGTCCCCCCATGTGGCACAGAGCCTACAGAGTACCCGACCGGGTGCGGGCCTGCATCCAGGCTGAGGTGGCGAAGATGCTGGCCCTCGGGGTCATCGAGCCCTCCGACAGCCCGTGGGCCAGTCCCATCGTCCTGGTGCCAAAGGCCGCCGCACCAGGCACCCCCCCGGAGATACGATTTTGTGTGGACTACCGGGCCCTGAACGCTGTTACCAAGACCGATGCCCATCCTCTTCCCCGGGCCGACGAGCTCATCGACCGCTTAGGGGCAGCCCGCTACCTGAGCCCTTTTGTCCTCACCGCCGGGTACTGGCAGATCCAGCTCACCCCCGGTGCCCAAGAGAGGTCCGCTTTCTCCACCCCTGATGGGCACTACCACTTTCGGGTGATGCCCCGAATCCTTCAGCATCCTGTATCCCGGGCATCAGGACCACTTTCTTTGACTATAACATCCCTTTGACCTTTGTTTTTTTCACTGAATTTCTAAGGTTTTTTAATTCTATTTGCTAACTATACTGTCCCTGCAACCTTTGTTTTTTTTCAGTGAATTTCTAAGGTTTTTTAAATTCTAATTTCTAACTATAATGTCCCTGTAACATTTGTTTTTTTCAGTGAACTTCTATGCTTTTTTAACTAGTAGTTGCGTTTGCAGAGTGGTGGAGAAAAGGGTCTGGGCCTCTGATCAGCTGTCAGGAATCCCGCTGTGTAGGACTTAAAGGAGGTACCAAGAGGGGTTCTTGGCCCCCAAGGTCCCTCAGAAGTAATGTTGATTTCATGCCCCACAATGAGCCACGTTAGCAGAGTGGTGGAGAAAGGGGGCGTGGCCTCCAACAACCTCTTAGCAATCCCGCTGTGTTGGACTTACTGGAGATAACAGTCAGTGTTATGGGTCAGTGGCCCCCAAGGACGTCCTTGGGGCGAACTACCCCTCCTGTTCCCTCCATTAAGTACCACACAGCGGGATTGCTGAAACCTGGTAGGAGGCCAGGCACCCTTTCTTCACCACTCTGCAAACATGCTTCCTAGCGCACTGCTAGTAGGGAGATGAAGTCCCCTTGACTATTGAGGGTCCTTGGGGTACGAATATCCCTCCTGTTACCTCCGGAAAGTCCCACTCTGTGGCAATCCACTCAACACCATGTCACTCTATGCTATTCCACTGTATGCAAGTACACTGTGTGCCACTCCACTGTATGTTATTTCTCTGCCTCCCACTCCACTGTATCCCACTCCTCTATGCCACTCAACCATATGTTATTCCACTGTATGCCACTCCACTGTATGGTACTACACAACTCTTCTGTACGCCCCTCCACTTTGACATAGAACTCCACTCTATGACACTCTCTGACACTGTATAACATACCACTCTATGACACTCCACTGTCTGCTGTATGACACACCACTCTATGACACTCCACTTTACAACACTACAGTGCACCATACTCTCTGCCATTCTACTGGATGACACTCCACTCCACAACACTGTACAACATTTTTGTGAACTGTACCCCACTCTATGCCACTAAATTGTGCAACACTCTTCACCAGTCTGTGGCACTGTACGACATAATACTTGATGACGCTCCACTCCACTCCACAACACTTGACTCCATAACACTGCATCGACAACACTCCACTGGTTGACACTTTACCATACTGTAAGACACGTCACTCCAATGTATAACACACCATGCTACTCTAGGATACTCCACGTCACTGTACAACAGCACGCTACTCCAATGTATAACACTTTACTCCACTATAAGCAATGCCACTCCACTGTCCTCTACTTCACTCTATTTCACTTTACAACACTAGACTCTATGACACCAGACTAACCAACACTGGCCCTAACTATACTCTATGAAACTGCACTTAACAACCCTCAATTAAATGACACTCAACCCTATAATCTGAAACACAACTCCGTACAAAGTCGTGTCACATTACTCACCACACTGCATTAAATGTAACTCACTACTCCATGCATTCATCATACCCTTGCATTTTATATAACATACAGCATGTGAAATTATAGCAATGAGAACAACTCTTATAGCATCTGAAATTAAATCATTTCAGAGAACACACTGCATGATAGAGAGGCAAGTTATAATTAATGCAGAGTGGCAAGTGAGGTGAGACTGAGTATGGAGGTGTGCCACTTGTAGTAAATTGAAAGTGGTGCATAAAATATAAATTGAAGGTATAACTTTAACTTTAAAATTTACAATGCCAGTAAAGTTTAAGGTTGGTTTGCATTGAAAGAATAAATGCCGTCTTCTTAACTATAACTTATCCTTTTCTTTGTTTTTATTGGAAAAAGCATCCATCCATCCATCCATCCATCCATCCATCCATCCATCCATCCATCCATCCATCCATCCATCCATCCATCCATCCATCCATCCATCCATCCATCCATCCATCCATCCATCCATCCATCCATCCATCCATCCATCCATCCATCCATCCATCCATCCATCCATCCATCCATCCATCCATCCATCCATCCATCCATCCATCCATCCATCCATCCATCCATCCATCCATCCATCCATCCATCCATCCATCCATCCATCCACATATATATATATTCACTAAAAAAACAAAGGTTACAGGAGCATTATGGTTAGACTCAGATTTCACTTGTAAAAAACCATAGAAATTCTACTTACCTGAGTTAAGTATACCTTACGCTCCAATAATACACTGCTTATGACCTAACATAATACATCACTCATGACATGGCCAGTAACAACACTGATAACATCTCAAATGACATCACTGATGACATCATCCAGTGTGTGTAAGTATTTTGCAAGAGTTTAATGATTGTTAAACAGATATAATGAGGTATCACAAAAATTAAATTAGTTTACTTTGCATACTACTTAGTAAGTCTATATTAAAACAATGATTGTGTGAAAGTCTGTGTATAACTGTGGATCTCTGTGTGTAAACTGGTGTGTGTGTTCGCTGTATGGGTGAATAAGTGGATGTGTGAGGAGCTGTATGGGCAAGTAAGTGTCTGTGTTAGTGCCTGTATGGGTGAGCGAGTGGGCGTTTAAGTAGTGTATGAATGAGTGAGTGGGTATGTGAGAGACAGTATAGATGAGTGAGTAGTTGTGTGAGTATTGGTATTGGTGAGTGCATTGCTGTGTCAGTAACTGTTGCTGTATGAGTAAGTGAGTTGCTGTATGAGTGGCTGTATAAGTGGCTGTAAATGGTGATTGAGAGTGCATGAGCAGCTGCAATGAGAGAGTGAGCAGGTGCATGAGTGCCTATATGGGTGAGTGTGAGGGTACATAAGTGGCCATATGGGTAGGTAAATGGGTATGTAAGTGGGTGAATGGGTGTGTGAGTGGGTGGCTGAGTGAGTCGGTATATGAGTGCCTGTATGAGTGTGCAAGTGAGTGTGAGAGAGGCTCTATTGGAGGCTATGTGGTTGTCTCCTTGACTGTTTAGGTGACTGAGTCCATCCTTAGTATCTGTATGAGTGAGTGGGTGTGTGAGGATCTTTATGGGTGTGTCTGGTTGCATGAGTGCTTGTATGAAAGAGGGAGTGGGTGTGTGAGTGGCTCTATGCATGAGTGAGTGGGTACATGAGTATTTGTATGGATTTGTATATGGGTGTATCAGATGTTGCATGCTGGGGTGCATGGGTGTGTGAGTGATTCTGTAGATGATGTCATCAGTGATGTAATTTGAGATGCCATCAGTGATGTCACTGACCATGTCATGAGTGATGTAATATGTGAGGTCATAAGCAGTTCATTGCGGGGGCTTAAGTTATAGTTTGCTCAGGTAACTATATCTGCTGAATTTCTATTGTTTTGTATGAGTGAGGTATGAGCCTACCGATAACGTCATACAACCTTCGGGTTCATCTGTAAATTTCTAAGGTTTTTACATTTTATTTCCTAACTATAATGTCCCTGTAACCTTTAGTCTTTTTCAGTGAAATTCTATGTTTTTTATTGTTATTCCCTCACTGTGACCTGTCACCTTTGAGAGTAAGTGTCTCAGTGGGTGTGTGAGTGCATGAGTGTCTCACTGGATGTGTGAGTGTCTCAGTGGGTCCATGAGTGGGAGCATTAGTGTCTGAGTTGGTGTCTGAGTGGGTGTGTGAGTGACTGAGTTGATCTCTAGGTAGGTAGATGAGTACCTGAGTAGGTTCTGCTTGATTTCTGCTAATTTTGTGCATTTTTTGGATCACTGATGGCCTTCATTTTGCCCCTCTCTGCTCATTGCTGACCTTTATTTTTCCTCTTTCTGCAATGCCTGGGTGGAGCTCGCAGAGTTTCACAGAATTACCCCAAAACTCTGTCAAATTCTATGGAGTTCTGTGAGTGGGGGGGTAATTATCACCCCTAGTTCAGTCTTCTTGCTGAGAGTAGTTAGGGGCCACCAGTAAGCCTCTACAGTGGGATTCTTGAGACTTCATTGGAGGCCCACTCCCTTTCACAACTACTCTATAAATGCACCTCCTGGTTCACTGCTGATTAGGAGATGAAGTCCCCTTAGCTGCTGATGACCCTTGGGGGGCCAAGGCACCTACTAGTAAACCCCCCACAGCGGGATTGCTAAGACCTTGTCAGAGGCCCCACCCCCTTTACCAACCACTCTACAAACATTCCTCCTGGCATACTACTGGTTGGAGGAAGAAGTCCTATTGGCTGCAATGAGTAGTTCGGGGCCAAGACCCCTATTGTGACCACCAGTACATTCCCAACAGTGGGATTGCTGAGACCTAGTTGGAGGTCCCGCCCCCTTTCTCAACCACTCTAAAGACACACCTCCTGGGGCACTTCTGGTTTGGGATGTAGTCCCCTTGGCTGCAAAGGGCCCTTGTGGCAAAAGTGTTTGATTGTTGCCATCATAAGTCCCCCACAGTGGGATTGCTGAGATCTCATTGGAGGCCCCACCCCCTTCTCAACCACTATGCAAATACACCTCCAGGTATACTACTGGTGTTGCGATGACATCCCCTTGCTTGCTGAGGGTTTGTGGGGCGAAGAATCTCCCTTTTTGCCACCAGTAAGTTCCTCACAGTGGGATTGCTGAGACTGAGTTGGAGGCCCAGCCTCGTTCTTGAAGCATTCCCCCAACTACTGGTTGGGGAAAGAAGTCCCTTTGGTTGCAAAGGGTCCTTGGAGGCTAAGAACCCCTATTGTTGCCACCAGTAAGTTCTCCACAGTGGGATTGCTAAGACCTCGTTGCAGGCCTGCTCCCTTTCTCAACCACTCTGCAAACATGCCTCTTGGCACTCTGCTGGTTGGTGGATGAAGTCCCCTTGGCTGCTGTCATTGTTGCCACCAGAAACTGTCTCACAGCGGGATTCCTGAGACCTCATGGGAGGCCCCACCCCTTTTTTCAATCACTCTGCAAACGCACTTCCTGGCACACTACTCTTGGCAGATGAATGATAGAGGTAAGCATGCCATTAAACTACACTGCACTGGTGAAGTTTTTTCCAAACTCTGCTTTCCGAACAGAGAGTGGAGTGGCAAACCTCTGCAAAGTACGCCAGTGGAGTTTATCGCCCACCCTTATCACAGACTCACACACCCGCTCACAGACCCATTCACCTACTCCTATACCCACTTATAGCCCCACTCATACTCTCTCACACCCATTTACAAACCTACTCAGATCCTCATTCACTCCCTGAGATACTCATGCACTCACTCACACACTCAGGGTCAAAGGTTAGGGGTTACAGTTGGGAAATAAAATGAAAAACAACCCAAAGATTACAGGGACTTATAGTTAAGAAACAGAATTTAAAAAACTTAAGAAACTAACTGAAAAAAAATCAAAGGTTACAGGGATGTTATAGTTTGGGTCAGATCTCACTCATACAAAATCATAGAAATTCAGCAGCTATAGTTACCTGTGTTAACTATAACTTACACCCCCATGCACTGCTTATGACCTCACATATTACATCACTCATGACATGGTCATTGACATCACTGATAAAATCATCCACACCTACTCATACCCCATACAACCTCTCATAGGCCCACTCACACACCTATAAAACCACTCACATACCCATTCAAGTACTTACCCAATCACTCACTTATCCACAGAGCCACCCACATACCCACTCACTCATAGAATCTGATCATACAATCAGTCACTCACCCATTGAGCCACACATTCACCCATACAGCTATTGACACACCCAGTTATTTACTTATAAAGCCACTCCCACACCCACTCACTCATCCATAGAGCTTTTCAACCCATGCAACCACTCAAACACTCACTCATCCACACAACCATTTACACAGCCACTCACTCGCCCATACAGCCAATCCTACACTCACTCACTCTTTCATATAGCCATTCACACATCAACTCACTTAACCAAACACTCACTCAGACAGCCACTCATTCGCCCATACAACCACTTAAACACCCAGTCAGTCACTCATACAGCCATTCAGACACCCACTCATTTACCCATACAGTCACACCCATACTGTCACTGACACACCAGCTCACTCACCCATACAGCCACTCATAAAGCCACTGTCACCCACACGGCTACTCAGACACCCACCTATACATCTATACAGTCACTCACACACCTGTACAATCACTCGAACACCCACTCACACATGAAGTCACACAGTCAGACAGCGACTCACATAAACTATGTTATCCCCTTCGCTGCTAGGACTTCCCCCCCATTCTAAGCCTTTTTTGGGGGTAGTTTGCGCTCAGGCCCTTGTAACTTTTTGACCATATCAGGTATCCACGCCAAATTTGCATCCTTTTCTTCCAACCTCATGGGGATTTTAAAGGTACCCAGGGTTTGTTGATTCCCTTGGAGGGGACCCAGAAATTAGCAAAAATACAGCTAAATTTTGATTTTTGGAGAAAAAAGAGCTACAGATGAAAGAGTCTGGGTTTTCCCTGCAAATGGTATCAAAAAAGGGGTTGTGATGCTGAAATCACCATCTTCCCAGCTTTCAGGGACAAGCAGACTTTTGTCAGAAAACCACAATTATTTACTCAGTTTTGGCATTTTTCTGAGACATAGCCTATTTTTGCTTTTCTTGTGCTTTCAACCTCCTTCCAGTTAATGGTAAAAATGGGTATGAAAGCAATGATGGATCCTGGACAGCTATACATTTCTGAAAATTAGACATAATTCTGAATTCAGCAAGGGGTCATTTGTGTAGATCCTTTAAGGTTTTTGTATAGAAACTAACAGTTGAAAATAGAACAAAAGTGAAAATGAGTTAAAAAAAACAGCCACTTGTGCCAACGTTTTCATTTGTAACTCCTACTAAGTTTGACAGATGTTTGAAAGCAATATACCGTTACATACGTTGGACTCTTCTGGTTGTAGGGATATGTAGGACTTGTAGGATCACCAAGAACCCAAGGAACCCAGAGACAATAACTGAGCAGCGTCTTGCAATGTTTTTTTTATTGTGTACCAGGTGTATAGCAATTCATTTGGGAAAATATAAACAAGGAAAAATAGGTATGAAACTCACCTAAGTATTTCTGAAATGGGAACAAAATATAGAGTTTAGAAACAGTAGCTATTTGCACATCTTCGAAATTGTGGGTACCCATACCATCATATGAATTATAGATCATGTTTCAAAGTGACTTTTTTTTTTACACATTGTCTTACATTTGGAAGGCAGAAATGCATTTAAAGTCAATAGGTAATAACAGTTGCTCTACAATTTTGTGTTCCCCTAAGTGTCCCGATAAAAATGGTACCTCACGTTTTTTGCAAAGCGCCTAGCTGTGGATTTTGAACCCTAGCTCTGCCGGCATCTAAGGAAACCTAGCAAACCTGTACATTATTGAAAACCAGACATCTAGGGGAATCTAGGATAGGTGACATGTCTGGCTCTCACCAGGTTCTGTTACCCAGAATCCCTTGCAAACCTCAAAGCTTGTAAAAAAAAACACATTTCCTCACATTTCTGTGGTGGAAAGTTCTGGAATCTACGTGGATCCTCCAAAAAAAAGCCACCCCACATTCCCCAAAGTCTTCTGAGAAAAATGGTACCTCTCTTGTGTGGGTGGGACAAGCACCTGCAACAGGCAAGGGCCCAAAACGTATTGAGGAGACACCAAAATGACCTATCACCACACAACCTGGTTTTGCAAGGGGGGGTCCCATGAGTTTTTGGCCCCAGGCTCGGTGACCATCTTGGGAAGCCTACTAAACCCACACATTTCTGAAAATGACACACCTGGGGGAGTCCAGCGAGGTATGGCTTGCGTGGACCCCCCCCAACATTTTCCTACCCAAAATCCCCTGCAAACCTCAAATCTAGATTTTAAAAAATCAAATTTTTCTCAAATTTATGTGTGGGAAAGTTCAGGAATCTGCATGGATCCACAAATTTCCTACCATCCAGCGCTCCGCCAGGTCTCCTAAGGGCCCAAAACATATTGAGGAGACATCAAAATGACCTATCACAAAACAAACTGGTTATGCAAGGGGGGCCAGCTCGGTGGCCAGCTTGGGAAACTACTAAACCCACACATTTTTAAAAACTAGACACTCGGGGGAGTCCAGCGTAGTATGGCTTGGGTGGATCCCCCAAAGTTTTCCTACCCAGAATCGCCTGCGAATCTCAAAATTAACTGAAGGAAACACATTTTCCACATACTTTTGTGTAGAATCACCGTGCCGGCAAAAATGTCCTACCCTACAGTGTTCCCTTCAGTCTTCTGAGTAAAATGATACCTCACTGTAAAAAATGTGGTGTGTCCACTTTGCGTTTTGGGCCATTTCCTGTCGTGGGCACTAGGCCTACCCACACAAGTGAGGTATCATTTTTACAGAAAGACCTTTGGGAATGTGGCGTGGGTGGAGTTTTGTGGATCTGAGCAGATTCCAGAACTATGTATCACAGAAATGTTAGGAAAATTAGGTTTATTTTTACAAAGTTTGAGGTTTGCAAGGGATTCTGGGTAACAGAACCGAGTGAGAGCCACACAAGTCACCAAATCCTGGATTTCCCTGGATGGCTAGTTTTAAAAAATGTATAGGTTTTCTGGGTTTCCTTGGGTGCCATCTGCGACCCAAAAATCCACAAGTAGGCACATTCACAAAAATGTCCTAGTGGGCTTTCTGCCGCCCTGGGGAGGGGAGAAATCAGGTGCTATTGCCCCTATATGCCCCGAAGGAGGACAGAAAGACTGTGGCTATTATTTTGGGAAGGTGGGGACATTGTGATGCCCATTCTGGGCATCTGCCACCCCCACGTATAAAAAAGCCAGCATAATTGCTGATGCCTAGTGGGCTCTCTGCCCCCCGGGGGCAGATCAGGGGCTACTGCTCCCATCTGACTCGTGGGTGGGTCAGAAAGACTGTGCCATTTTTGTTTTGGGGGCATTGGCATACCCATCTGGGCAGCCCCCACGCCTGAATTTTGAAAAAATTCACCCCTGGTGACTAATGGTCTTTCTGCCCCCAAGGGGGCAGATAACGGGCTATTTCCTCCATCTGACTCCCGGTGGGGGGGCAGAAAAATGGTGGTAATTTTTGGGGTGGTGGGGGCATTGGCATGCCAATTCTGAGCAGCCCCCACCCCTAACTATATACAAATAAATCCCTGCTGCCTTGTGGGTTTTCGGGGGAAAATCAGAGGCTACTGCCTCATCTACCTCCTGAGGGGGGCAGAAAGACTGTGGAATATTTTTAGGGGGGTGGGTGCATTGACATGCACATTCTGGGCAGCTCCCACCCCAAGCTTTGGGGCAATCCTCAAGCAGTGATCCACTAGGAAAGGGTACCATTGGAAAGGGGAGATTCTCACCTTTCCAACGATACCTCTCCCAAGTGTTTCGGTGCTCAGGGGGCTGAGATAGCTCACGAGCACCAACACATTGAAACTGAAACTGAGTTTCAGTTTTGTTTTCAATGTAATGAGCACAGCTCGCCATGCGTGCGATCGTCATTACATTGAAAATCACCAAAGGACTATTCTGTCTTGAGCCCCGAAGGGGTTATTTAGTAGTAAATAAAGTATACTAATTTAACTTTTGTGGTCATTTGTCGGTGATATCATCAGTGATGTAACATGTGAGGTCATAAGCAGTGCATTGTAGGGACGTAAGTTATGGTTAGCTCAGATAACAATAACTGCTGAATTTAACTGATATTGCACAAGTGAACTCTGAGCCTAACTTTAACATAAGTCACACTCAACAGAGAAGCACTACAAATGGTAAACTACTTTACCTGTACAGAAAAAAAGTGAGGTGCTTCAATTACCACAACCCCCACAATGTGGGTAGTGTACCAGAAATCAACAGAGACAACAAAAAAGAAAGAGGAAAGACAATAAATGTCTTAATACTGCCCTCACACACTCCCTATTCGGGTGGTAACCTTGTTTTTTTAGCACGGTGGACAGTATCCAATTATCAACAAGTCAACATTTGTTCCATCTTTGGGGCAGTTATCACCAGAAGTTGGAGTGTTTGAACACTTATCATTTCAAAGAATGATAAGTCGTTCTTCAACCTTTCGGATATTGAAACTCAAGCCTTGAATGAACTAAGGGATGATCCAACTATAATTATACAACCCGCAGAGAAAGGCGGTGCTATCGTGATTCAGGATTTGAACACCTACAATGCTGAATGTTTGCATTTGTTGAGTGACAAAAGAAACTATCTCATCCTGAACGGAGATCCGACAGAAGAACTTAGAACACAGATTGCCTCCCTTGTAGAAGAAGTTATCACTAACGACTGGTTTAGTCAGAAGGAGGCGTCCTTTCTTTGTAATCAACAACCTACTGTGCCATATTTTTACATTTTGCCTAAGGTGCACAAACTAGGGGTGGGCGGAATTTGCGAAATTAACTTTCGCAAATTATCGCGAAAATGTTTAAAATTATCGCAAACAAGCGGAAATATCGCGAAAATGCGGAAGTTTTTTTCCCGCATGTTCGCGAGATTTTCTGCATGGTTGCGGGTCGCCAACTTACCCATGTGGTTGCTTGCGGGTGCGGCCATCTTGTTTTGAGTTGTCTCGCGGTGCATGATCGCGAGAAGAAAGACGTGATGGCGCGACGCATGACGTCACTGCGGGCGCGAACTGTCGCGAGACAGCGCAAATGGCTAAAAACAATACAATATCTCATGGAGAACGTGACCGGATCAAGACAACTTGTCGGCGAACGCAGGGATTCAGGTAAGGCGATCGCGCGCGCACGAGAATGTATTATTTTACAGCGCGAGCAAGAAACAAATTATCGCCAAGCTGCGGAAACCGGAAATTTTGACATTTTCGCGCTCTCCATGAAACGCGAAAATGTCAAATTATCGCAATTTCCGCGAACGGAACGAAATTTTCGCCCAGGCCTAGCACAAACCCACTCGTCCTCCACCAGGGCGTCCAATTGTCTCTGGGACTAACTCTATCTTGGAACCCCTATCCAAATTTTGTGATAGCTACTTGCGCCCGATTGTTCAGAAGATGCCAGCATATCTTAAAGATACAGTGGAAGTATTGAACCTTATCAAGGACTTGGAATTTGATCAAGACAGTGACCTTATGATCGGACTTGACATAGAGTCATTGTATACAAACATTCCCCAACAAGAAACTCTGAGGGTGATTGGAAACATCCTTTTCGCAGAGTAATGGGATTTTCTGACCCCCCCGGGCTTTAATTCTTTGTCTCTTAGAGCTAGCACTTACCAAACATGTCTTCAAATTTGAAGAACAATTTTATTTACAAACTCATGGCACCTCCATGGGGAATTCTTGTGCTCCTAGTCTAGCCTGCCTCTATGTTTCACATGTTTGATGAAGAAACCATCTTTTCACCCGCCAACCCGTTCTTGGATCAGATCAGGGTTTGGCGCAGGTATACAGATGATATCTGGAGAGGAAGCAGAAGCTCGGTCGAGAACTTCCTCACTTGGCTTAACCAAAGAAACCCCTTTTTATACTTTACGGGTACCACGACTAATGACTTATTGCCTTTCTTAGATCTAAATATAAGAGCAGAGAATGGAGCTTGGTACCACGACTAATGAATCATTTCCTTTCTCAAATCTAAATATAAGAGCAGAGAATGGAGCTCTGATCAGCAGTGTCTATCACAAACCGACTGATAGAAATAATCTTCTATCTTTCCACAGCTTTCATCCCCGTTCCCTCAGGGAGAACCTTCCCTATGGGCAGTTCTTGCAGCTTCGCAGGAACTGTTCCTTGGTTACAGATTACAAAAAGGAAGCGGATCATCTGAGTGAGAAGCTCAGAGACAGAGACTATCCAGAATATGTCATCAAGAGAGCCCAGAAACGAGTGAGAAATTGTGATAGAGATGCCTTACTGGAAACAAATGAAAAAGAAACCATTGAAAGAAGCATTTGTGTGACAACATTCAACACATCATCAAACCATTTGAAGAAAATAATACAAAAGAATTGGCGAATTCTCAACTCAAATGGTTTAGATCAACATATCCCCCTTTTCTCATTTAAGAAAAGTGCAAGTATCAAGGATATGATTGTGAATACACGCCCTAGGACGCAGATTAACCCCACAAATGGACAGAATCGGAACCAGCTTCTACCACCGGTGATGGGCCACTATTCGTGTGGTTACTGTAGGGCATGTCCGCTTTCGATCAATGGGAAAAGTGTAGACATCGGGCTCAACCGCCCTAGGGAACAGAGAAAACACACCACATGTAGCACAGAAAACATAATCTATTTGATAAAATGCCCGTGCAATATGCAATATGTAGGGATGACAACTCGTAGAGTAAAACCCCGCACATTGGAACATATGAGCACGATACGGTGTGGAAAAACGAATACCAAGTTGACTGCCCACTTCAGTGAGCATAGACATACTGAACAAGATTTAAGGTGGATAGTACCAGACAAACCCTTTATACCACCCAATTCCAGCGACATTTCTAACTTACTCTTAATAAGGGAACAACACTGGGTGGACAGGCTGAAGAGCAGCACAAATGAACTCAATGACTGCATACCCCGGTTTCAACTATATGGGGTTACAAACAAATAATGATAGACTTGAGAAATGTAAGTTGAGATTTACGTATGAGGCATTCTGGCTTGATGCTGGATTTTGATATTGATCGGAGGAACCATTGGAAGTGTGTTAGCACTCTGTGGTCTCCCGTTATACTGTAATTGGTTTTGGTGACGGTTTGAAATAACTTTAGTATTCCATATGACTTAGACAGCCTTTCCTCGCCTCCACTCTCTTTCTTTTACGCTACATTTAATGTACAGCTGAGGGCACCATATGTACAAAAAGTGCATCTTCAAAATGGCCGCTGTCCTAGGCTATTAGGAACTAAGGGAGTCCCCTTTCTATTTCCATGAACTAGTTTCCCAGGGATTGGACGTGATGACATACACGCCACCGGGAAGGGATGTGTTTTACACTACGGATCTTCCTGGGGCTCTATTGAAACCTGCAAGCGGCATGGGGCCGTTATCTGCAGAGGACCGGCGTGAGAAAGTGACCTATGGTGGTGCTTTGGAGAATTAAGTGGAGGATAGCGGTAGCAGGTTAACTATATTTGATTGCATACATGCTCTTTTTTTCAATTAGTTCCCGCAGCCTGCCGTTACCATCGGATGCAGTTTCGTTTGCAATTGAGTTTTAAGTGGTGATCTATGTCTGCATTGGGAAGGTGTTTTTAAACTACTTAGACAATGTTTGAGTGTTGTGAGCATATAAAGGCTAGTCAGAGGACATGGGAGTTAAACCTACTACCGATGTTACTATGACGAGCTGAACATTTTTTACATTTTGGTCACCGGGGAGAGTTCGATAAGCTAAGCAGCTTTTCCCTGCCACGAATGATGTTAGGTGCATGTGCCTAATGTAATACAAACTGTTGACAGTGTAACAGGATTTTTTAACGGGTTTTGAGCTATGGTTGACAGAATAAGAGGAGAAGAAAAACCCTACACACACTGTTGCTTCTTCTTTTCTCCTCACCCTCATCTAACATCATGGTGTGACTACAAGACCATGTTCCCACAATGGTCCCAGGTTCAGAGAACTACTTGTAAACTCTTGTAAGTAGATTAGCTGAATATATCTATGGCATAGGGATCGAGTTAATTTCCCGCAGGCATGACTTGATTGGGGCAGTGTCTAGTGACATTTTGTTTCTTTAAAAAAAACTTCCACAATGAGTTTTTTTTTTTTTTTATATGAGCACTATAGAATCCCTTGTATATATCACCACCGGTGTTGGAGGTGTGTGTGGGTTCTGCACGTGGTGTGGGTAATTCGAGTGAGATATAATTGAAAAATGGTTCGGTTTTATGGAGACACTGCACGTGATTTGCTGGCAGGAAGTTTGAGGGCAATAATTCTGAATTTTAAAAGAGGAATATACAATGACTGGGTAGTACTACAATCATGTGTTTTCTCCCCCCCCCCTCTTCTTTTAACAGAAACAGGATCCCTCTAGGAAATCCCCAGAGAGCATGATAATTGGATACTGTCCACCATGCTAAAAAACAAGGTAAACACCCGAATAGGGGTGAAGACCAATAAACTAGGGACCAACACCCTGACGAATGCCAGAGTGACCCGGTTGGGCACGATATAATTGGCAGAAACATGTTGGTATCTGCAGTAGGGATAAAGGGGCTTTTACCTCTCCTGAATATCCCATATTCTATGTTTTAATCCCACCAGGGGGCAACAGGAACAAAAGACGAGTGTTGCCCTTGAGGTTGTTTTAACTATATGTGGTTGCACTATTTGGTCCCTTCTTGAGGGAACATGTTTCCTTTAAGTTTTGTGTCTCGTTGTGTGTTTTTTTTCCTCTTTATCGAATCTACCCTCACCACTAACCTTCATACAAAAAACAATTGCGCTCCATCCAGTGTGTTGGTCTGCACCTGGATGTATGATGCGACACTATGATAAAGCATGACACTGAAAGGTGTGAGGGCAGTATTAAGACATTTATTGTCTTTCCTCTTTCTTTTATGTTGTCTCTGTTGATTTTTGGTACACTACCCACATTGTGGGGGTTGTGGTAATTAAAGCTCCTCCCTTTTTTTCTGTATGGGTAAAGTAGTTTACCTTTTGTAGCGCTTCTCTGTTGAGTGAGACTTATACTATGGGAAGAGAGTCAGAGAAGGCTTAGTCCCTTGTCTTTTCCGGTTTGTGATTCCTAACTACAACATCCCTGTAACCTTTGGCTTTTTCAGTGAATCAATCAATCTATCTATCAGTCTATCTGTCTATCTGTCTATCTGTCTATCTGTCTATCAGTCTATCAGTCTATCAGTCTATCTATCTGTCTGTCTGTCTGTCTGTCTGTCTGTCTGTCTGTCTGTCTGTCTGTCTGTCTGTCTGTCTGTCTGTCTGTCTGTCTGTCTGTCTGTCTGTCTGTCTGTCTATCTATCTATCTATCTATCTATCTATCTATCTCACCATCTCACCAGTAGATAATTATAGTAAGGATCATGAGAAAAACGTTTTTTGACTTGCCTATATCACCACTATTTTTTTTTTAACTGTGCCATGATTCTAGTTGCGCATGGAAAGTTTTGGGGTGATCCATCATGCGGGGGTCGAGAAAAAGGTGTCAAAAAAGTGTGTTTCCCATGTTCAATCCCATAGAGATTTTAGACACGGCTGCAACCCGAACCGCTGGATGGAATTATACCAGATTTGGCAAAAAGCTAGCGCTTGGTTCAGAAAGAGGGCCTTTTTTATTTGGTGTAAATCTGTCCAGTAGTGTTTGAGTTATTAAAAAAAAGAAAATTGTATATCTAGGGATGCCGTTCCTCCAAGGATCCGACAGTCCCCGTGCTGATATCTGATGGCCTGCCAACACTTCAAACAGGAATTGTTGGCTGCCATCTTGGGACTCAGCTTCAGCTGAGTCCCCAAAAAACATTAAAAAAAGAAAAGAGGGCAGGGTAGGAATACCTTGACCCTCAAGGTCTGGTCAATGGAGTTTTGACAATTTCCCTGCCCACAGGCGAAACAATTACTCTCACACACAGGGATCTAAATGTTTAGCAGCTCCCTGTGTGTGAGAGCTATGCCGGATCCTGCTGAAGGCAGCAAGCTGGCAGTGACAGCAGGCATATTCAGGCTCCCCCTGTGGTCCCCAACAGTGTTGACCAGGTGCCTTGGGTGGGATTCAGGGCACACAGCATTTCAATGCCAGGACCCAGAGGATAGGGCCCCGGGGGCGGAAATCAGCCCATGAAGAAGGGCTTTGTGGCCCACCTCACCTTCTAATAATGTGTCAGGTCTCCCCTACCACCTTAGTAGTAGGCAAAGGTCTTCCTGACTTTTAAAAGGATGATGGACAGCTTCTCAAAAGGCCCCACAGCCTTCCTGAGGATTATGATGATATCTCCACCAAACAAGGACGCACTTACTTCATATAGCTAAGAGGAAGTACTCTTGTTTGGTGGAGATTTATCTCTTTGTAATCTCATTGTCCTATCTTTAGAAGTTTTCATGTTACCACAGATTTCTGGATAAAGATGAAGAAGGAACAATCACATTGCCAAAATACACACAAGGAGGACATTGGAAGGCGATTTTCAATCTCTGAGACTAACCAAGCCGATATTAAAGACATTGGAAGGCGATTTTCAATCTCTGAGACTAACCAAGCCGATATTAAATCTTCCTGTGAGGTCTTGGCGCAAAAGATTGAAGAGGTCTCCAAAAGGACCGATATTCTAGAGGGGGAGATCCCAAAACTAAGGGAGGCTCTACACAGCTCTACTGCCGAAATGGATAAGTTAGCACTTCAAAATAGAGAATTAAAAGATAACATTGAACGACTCGAGAATCATGCCAGGAAGAACAATCTGAAAATTTTGAATGCCCCGGAAGACTTGGAGGGAAGTGATATAAAAGAATTCGTGATTGCACTTCTAAAGGGAACAATCCTTAAGGACGTTCCGGATCTAAATCTATCTTCTGATATTCAACGAGTTCATCGTGACCCCTACAGAAGGAATCCAACAAGGTCTAAACCGAGGAAAATCCTGGTGAACTTTCTCACATACACATCAAAAGAGAAAATTCTATCTCTTGCGTTGAAATCAGGCCCTGTGAAGTGCAGCTCGTACTCCAGCTCGTTCTCCTACATCATCAGGTCTGACATTTCCCATATTACGGCCACAAAACAATGGGAGTTAGGCAAAAGGATGACAACTCTAAACGCCCTTGGTGTTAAGGTTCAATTAAGATTCCCAGCCCTCCTACGGATAATGTGGAATAATCATATGTATAATATGCATCAGATTGAGGAAGTTGATGACCTTATCGGGAAAATAAGAAGTGAAAAAGAGGGAGAGGCTTCTTTGTAATATCTGTCAATAAAATATCACACTCTCACTTACTTAGTGTTGGTATTCCACTGAAGGGTCCAGGAAATCAATTTTTTTTATTTTTATTTTTCTATCTATGTATAGTGTCAGGGAGGTCTCGCCCTAATGAGCGTATGCTCAGAAGAGAAGGGAGGGTTTCCCAGGGTTGTAAGGTAGGGGCACTGGGGCATGATAGGGTCACAGGGGGGGGAGGGACGGGGAGCACGGTGGGGTTGCAAGGGGAAAAAAGTCAAAAAAATATCCTCAATCTCAAAGAAACCTGTTTAACTTGGCGCTAAAAAAGCAGTATATGGAATGTTCGATTAAAAGTCGGATTAAGGGGTAGTTGCAATGAATAGATGTATAAATTTTATCTCATGGAATGTTAACGGTCTCAGATGCCCACGAAGGCTTAGATTGGTAATGAAATATCTCGAACAAACTACAGCCCAGATCTTCCTCCTCCAGGAGTCTCATTTGAGCCTACTGGAAAGCAGGATGGAAAGCAGGATATCTTTTGGTAAATTTCGCTGGGTTGAGTCATTCTATCCTTCTGAGCAAGTAGGCCACACTAAAGGGGTGGTTATTTTAATTAGAACAGGTGCTGGAGTGGATATTAAATCAGTCTCCTCAGATCAGTCGGGTAGATGGATCACCGCCCAGATTGTAATTGAAGGGAGAGAGTTATCCTTAGCATCATTTTACGGACCAAATCTCGACGATCCAGCGTATATCTATAAACTACAGGCTGAGCTAACAGAAACCAACTCCCCAATAATCATAGGAGGTGATTTCAATGTTCTTCTTAACCCCATTAGGGATAGGTCCAATAAAAGCCACTATGTTGGAAACCCTAATATTCGCCGTGGGATGATTAATATGATGCATGAGCTTGGTTTAGCTGATGTGTGGAGGGCAAAACATGGAGATAAGACAGGGTTTACTTTTCTCAGTAAGAAATATGGTCATTCTTCAAGAATTGACTATCTGTTAGCTGATAGGACTATCTTGGAGAATATTCTTGATATCTCGATCCTACCCACCATCCTCTCTGACCATGCTCCTATATCCTTCTTTTTTTTATATTCAGGGGGAAGGAGAACCCCCAATCCTAGATGGACATTAAAGCGGGCAATGCTCTCTAACACCGATATAATCAATGTTCTCAAAGCCTCCACAGTAGATTATTTCCGACTTAATCTAGGCTCCACTTCCCTGGAATTTGTTTGGGATGCTTTTAAAGCAAACTTACGAGGGCAACTCCACAGTTTGATTTGTTCAAAAAATAGAGAAGAATTATCAATCTTCAAAAGCTTGGAAAATAGCATAAGTAAATTGGAAGTCGAAAGGTTAAACAATCCCCAGTACTCAAATGAAAAAATGACACAAGTTTATAAAGATCTTGAACATTTACGACAGGTCTAGAGAGGAAAATTAGAGGTAAAAATCAAGGCACAGTGGTCTGTCCAAAATATGCAGCATTTCGAGTATGGCGAAAAAGCGGGGGCTATCTTAGCCTGGAAAGCAAGGGCAGACCGTGCCAAAAATAACATTAATGAATTAATAATTGACGAGAGCGGGGAGAGTTCAGGAAAATGGGAGGACATGCAGAGCTGTCTTGTATCCTTGTTTTCAGATCTATATAGAGAGGAGACCATACCAAACTCAGATAATATTCAAAAATGGTTGCAACTCAAAGAATTACCTATCTTAACTGAAAGCTGCTGTCTTTCTATAGATGCCCCTATAACAGAGCTAGAAGTAAAACTATATATTAGCAGGGTCAAGAGTAATAAAGCCGCAGGGACAGATGCCCTTTCGGGTGAAATATATAAAATACTACAGAACGAGTTGCTCTCCGGGATGTGCGAACTATTTAACACTATATACAGTCCAAATGGTAGAGTCCCAAACCCACGATCGTTCTTGTACTAAAACCCGGGAAAGACCCCCGTAAAGCAGATTCATATAGACCAATCTCCCTCCTAAATGCTGATTATAAGATCTTTATGAGTATTTTGGCAGGGAGATTGGTCAAGGTAATCCCTTTCTTGATAAATGGGGACCAAAAGGGTTTTATCCCCGGCAGATATATTCAAGATCAGACTTTGCAGTTAATTGGTAGCATTGATCTAGCAATAGCAAGGTCGGAGCCCCTGGCTGTTGCTGCATTTGATGCAGCAAAAGCCTTTGATCGCGTCTGCTGGATCTTCCTTTGGGAACTACTGAAATCAATGGGATTGGGCCTAACCTTTATCCAGACCTTGACCAACTGCTACCATGGTGCCTCTGCCACAATCCTGCTAAATGGTCTGTTAACATCCAGTTTTGCAATAACTAGGGGTACAAGGCAGGGTTGCCCCATTTCACCCCTGCTGTTTGACTTGTATATAGAACCTCTGGCCCAAGCCATAAGATTAGACGAGGCAATTACCCCCTTTAGTGTTAATCTATATAGAAGTAAGGTAGCCCTATATGCAGATGACTTGCTGGTTTATACCAGTAATCCAAATGAGGCACTTCCTAGAGTAGAATTAATTATGGAGGAGTTTGGAGCTCTTTCAAGCTATCTCTCCAACTCCTCAAAAACGGAGGTGATGTGCTGGAACATCGAGAATTGGGCTGGCCGTATTAGCAAGGAATTTAGATATCTTGGGGTGACTATAATGAGGAATATAGATGATATCCCTAAGATTAACCTGAAAAAAGTGTCAAATGAGATTGAACATCTATTCTTAAGATGGAAGAACTTGCCCTTAACCATCTATGGAAGGGTTAACTTGATAAGAATGGTAATCCTGCCAAAGTTAACGTATCTATTCAGTACCATTCCTCTTGGTTTCTCAGATAGAGATATCAGCAAAATACAAGGCAAAATTGGCAGTTTCATCTGGTCAAATAAAACATCAAGACTCTCCTGGAAGAAGCTAAGGCGGAAGCTTCTGAAGGGAGGTTTGGCCCTTCCTGATCTTTTGTGGTATGCCCACTCGTTCCAATTTAAAAAAGTTCGGGCATTACTTATGTCTCCGGGTGATTCTAGTTGGGGGATGATTTTGAAAGAAATGGCTATTTTTGAGGGAGGAGGAGGGGGCTTCTTATATAAGTTTGGAGCCCCAAGGTATTTCAAAAAAGTACGGTTAAAGGTATTAAAAACAGCCTTAAATGGGTGGGATAAGATCAGGAGAATGTGGGGGATCCGTTATTATTCAGACTTTGCCCCCATTTGGGACTCCCCTGGACTGCCTGCTTGTTTGAAAGACTGCCTGGCGAAACCTATAAAGGATGCTGGCCTTATGATTTGGTCTGACCTTATTTCCTCAGAAGGCGTCCATCCATGGGAGGTGTTAAAGACCCGAATTGGCAGCCTATTTTCAAGATTTAAATATCTCCAATTGGTCTCCTGGTTTACTGCAGAGAAAGAACATATAGGTGGAAACTGGGAAATAGAGTCTCTTTTTCAAAACACGAATCTTATCAAAAAAGAGGCAGGCCATTGGTATAAAACACTTTTGGAAACTGATCTGGCCAAGTCTCCCCCACAGCAGTCGGTTTGGAACCTATCTGTCTTGGACAGTGTTGCTGTAGAGTTATATGAATCTTCTCTGCATACTGTATAAACTAATCAAACCTGCTTCATTAAAAAAGAACCATTTCTATGTTATCAACAGACTATATTACACCCCTAAGAAAATAGCCAAGTTTGCTACCTATGTATCTGCTAAATGCCCAAGGTGTGATTTTTCTCCGGCTGATGACTTACACATTTTTTTCGATTGTGGAAAATTAAGGCCCTTCTGGCAGCAAGTGGAATATGCGCTTTATGCTATCTTTAAAGTCAAGATCATCCTGAGCCTTCCGTTAGTAATCTTTGGTATTAATAATGACTTGATGGACTGGATGTCAGTAACGCAAAAAGGCTTGATAATGTATTTAATACTGAGGTATTCAAGTCATTATGGTATGATTAGCGCAGTATATCTAATGACGGTATGCTTAGCCATGGCGCATTCAAAGGATCGAAATCCCTGTTACGTTTAGCATGACAAAAGGGCCGAGAACCAAACCACCTCCATCTTGGATTGCGGCTCTTTCGCTTGGGAGTCACGTGGTCCTTTTACACACCATCTGCCTTTTCCCTTCTTCGGTAATTATTAGGAGACAGACAGAGTTGCTGAGAAGCAAGGTCACATCTGCTAAAAGGGAGTATCAAGCGAATTCCTCTAGACCTGGGACGAGAAGGGAGTCACCCTTCCAACCTTCTCTGTAAAGATAGTAACCCTTTGTACGTGTAACCGAAACTAGAAATAGGCATGAGCTCATTAGGGGCGCCAGGACTAACTGGTACTTTTCCACATATAAGGTTTTGTATGCTATGCTGACAATGTATAAAAGTGTGTTACTGTCAAGGAGCCAGCAGTCTTCCTCGGCGCACCTGATGGGTGAGGATCGACGAGGCTCCTCTATATAGAGATCTATGGTGGCTAATAAACGTTTGAACCTTCCACGTTGCCAACTGCTCCTTACTTTACTTAATATTGCGGGCCAGTGGTAAGTGTGGCCCTTGGAATAATTATTTGGACACAACAGTTGGCGACCACGAAGGGGCCGCGTGAAAGGGTCTTCCCCCCCCCCCCCCGTATTCGGGTGGCGGGATTGGGGGCGTCCTGACCGGTTGACGGGAGAGGAGCCTGAGGATTTCTCCCACCCTGCGCGACTTTTCGGTACGTCCCCTGCTGCTAGTCACCCTTCACCGGGGTCCTACGGACTTAACCCAGAAAATGGACTAAATTGGTCAGGAGGAGTTGGCAGCGGAGAATGAACTTTCGTATCTGGGTGCACCCGGTGAGTATAGATTGATTTGACTTGACGCACGCGTTGTAAACGGTGCATTATGTTTTGTTGAAGCACGCGCTGAGAACGGTGTGCTATTTGATCGATTTGAGAGCATTCGTTGAGAACGATGCATTTGTTTTGATTTGCACACTGATTGCATTTGTTTGAAGCTCGCGCTGGACAGCGGTTCATTGATTTGAAGACACGCACCGGAGAGTGGTGTCTTGCTTGATTAGGTTCGCATTGCAGTGATTTGACTCGAAGTACGTACAGATGGTATTGATTTGATTAAAAAATAGCGCGCCGGAGGAATATAGACGGATTGCACGTGGAAGGACCTGTGACCTGGACTGGGTAGCCGCAGGCCATACTCCCGACGGGGCAAGTCCTCGTTGGGGGGGGGTTGGTCTTAGTGGTGAGCCAGGAGGGTGACCGGAATCCCGCGTGCAGTTTGGAGTCTGGACTGTGAACCAGAGTCGACGGGCTTGGTTCTCTGATACTGATTGTATGTTGTGTCTGATTGTTGTTTTATGTGTACATGTCTGAAAACTAACCAAAATGTCCTGTTTCAGTAAATTGAATTGTTTTGGCTGCTGCTGTCGCACAAGTGACTCCAGGTTAGCTGAGAGCCAACCCGCCCCACCGGAGGGCAGTCCGAGCCATTTTATGTATGTCAAACATGGGATCTCTCCTTTATTGTTTTGTACTCTGTGGCATAAGTATACCAAGGGAAATGAGGAGTTACGATGGCCCAAGACAGGTTCGTTTGATGAGAAGAAGATTGCGTTCCTACAGGAACAGTTGTTTTCTAGGCGAAGTAGGCAGGCCATGTTCGACGCTCTAATTGCGTGGCAGAAGGAGGCAAAACAACGGCGAATAAGGGAAGAGAAAGTAGCTAGAGCTAAGGCAGGACAGAACGTTACTCAGAAAGCTATGGCCTATGACCGAGAAAGAGTAGATAAGGGATTGGATTGCATGAATCGCGAATTTAGATTGAAGGTTGATAAGAGCTATGTGACCCGACCGAATGCGGAAGATGAAATAGAGGATTTGTTGGACACCAGGCCACCGCCCCCTTATGTACCACAGAGGATATATCCAGAGGTGTCAGAAGCCTCGGCCCCAGCCCCTGATATGTCGCGGGGGGCCTCGGCTTCGGCTCCCCCGGCCACTACTACCCATCCCTCCCTGCCAAACCTCTCCCGGTTGTCGACATCTGTGTCTGACGTTATAGCCATGCTGCCTAATTTATTGACGGCAGCTGCAGCCGGGACCCCTCAGCTGTTGCCGGGGTCAATGTCTCCCCCTTCTGTTCTGCCCTCCTCCTCCGCGAGTACAACGCCGGTAACCGCTGTGACTACTCCAATACATCCGGCCAGTCTAACGGAGGGTAGAAGGTTGTTCACTCGTTCTGCTTTAGGAACGGAAGAAAGGGAAACTATTGCCACACAAGCATCCCAGTGGATGCGACATCCTATTTATACTCTTGCTGATATTTGGAGTACCATGAGAGACTATGAGCCAGTGATGCAACAACATGCCCTGGAACATATGGCCAACCGTCTTATTTCTGTATGGGAACAGGTACACCAGGAAGGAAGAGCTCCGGCCATATTGTATGATATCCTTGATCAGATTCACAAATCCCAGTTGACACCGGAAGAAGTGTATGGGAAGGTGCAGACTCTGGTCTCTTATAGAACTCGTTTGCAGTCCACCCTTCCCGCCGGATCCTCCCAATTCCCTATGCGGGAAGTACACCCCATCTTCCATCCGGAAGTTGCCGCGGTGGTGGATGCCCACGGTGTTGTTACCCGCCCGGGAATAGACGCCCGGTTCCAGGAACAATGGGTCTATACCCCCTGGAAGCGGAGTGAGGTATTATCCCTAAAAAGTCAGTTGCCGGATCCCAGAAAAAACCCCACTGCATATTACAAGGAACTGACCGAGGCCGCCTCATCAGCAGTGATGACGTTGGCGGATATTGAATTATTCTTTGCCTTATTAGTGCCGGTGGATATTTGGCGCCAGGTACATGACCAGGACCATGTTACAGAATTCGGTGGGACATGGGACCAACTGAGAAATTGGGATAGAGATCGTAAACCGGGGAACAAGCCCCGACCTGAGATTCTGACCTTTGCCGGAAAGAATAATAACTTATATGCATTCATTAATCCCACCCAGGAAAGTAGATTGGGATAAACTGACGGCTTGTAAGCAAAAGAAGGATGAGAGTGTATCCGACTTTTTCACAAGATTCGAGGGAGTATTCATTGATTTCAGCGGACAGGACTTGGCCACTGAGGGGGGTGTGCGTTTATTTGTTAATAGATTTGTAACCAATTTGCTACCAGAGGTATCGGCCCGGCTACAGGCAGTACCTGGACGACCACCACGCCTTCCACGATACTAAGCATGGCTCAGTATTATGAGCATCGGGAAAATGAGAGCAAAGATAAGACAGAAAGAAAGTCGAAAGATTTAAAGACACGAGTGTTGCTACAGCAAGTGGAGAGGGGTAGAGGAAGGGGAAGAGGGTTGCAGAATTTCGTTCCAAGAGGGGCGGGGCCCTCGCACAGGACTGGGCGAACGGATCTAGGCATAAATCAATGTGCTTTCTGCAAGGAGGAGGGGCATTGGAGAGCTCAATGCCCGTTATTGTATGAGCAGAACACTGCTTCTAGGGGTCGTGGAAGGGGAAGAGTAAGTGGGCATAGAGGCGGATACACGAGACAAGAACAGGCGGTGCGAGGTGAGACTAGTCAGAATTATTTCGATCAAAGTCAGGGTAAACAATACTACCATGACGGATGTGTGACGGACGGAGACGCCGGGTACTCCCAAGCATAGGATAGCCAAGGGCAGAGTAAGGGGCATGTGTCAATCCCGATAGATCATGCTGGACCTTATGTCCATGCGAAATTGCTGGAGGCATCAGGTAAGTTTTTGGTTGACACAGGGGCTATGAACAGTTCTGTTTCACGTGCCTTGGTCCCGGGGGCCGCTCTGTCTGGCCAGACTAATGTGTCCGTGGGGTTCTCTGGAACTCCGGTAGTAAGCCCCATTTCGAAGCCACTTCCCCTTACTGTGGGACCAGTAAAGATCGAATCACCTTTCCTCCTCACCTCCCAGTGTGGGGAAAATCTCCTGGGTATGGACATATTAAAAAGATTACATGCCCGCATCTTTTGCTCCCCCGATGGAGTTTACCTGACCATTAGGAATCCCTCTATCCCCTCCATTCAATGTTTTTCAAAGACGGACTCCTTACCCCCTGAGCTTGCAAAACTCCCGAGGGATCTTTGGGCCCTGGGGGACACTGATGTCGGGTACCTACAAATTCCCCCAGTGTCCATCACTTTGAAACAGAATGCTAAATTGCCAAGGATCCCGCAATACAAAATAGCCCCCGAGGGTGAGCGTGCTTTGTTGGCCATTATTTCTGATCTGATTAAAACAGGGGTGGTGGAGGAAACGGCTTCCAATATCTGCAACAGCCCGATTCTTCCGATTCTTAAACGAGCCCCTGTACCCCAGTCCCCTGATTATACTGATACCTATCGATTTGTGATTGACCTACGAGAAATTAATAAGATTGTGGTACCCCAGTATCCTGTGGTACCAGACATTAATTCCATTTTGACCATGATTCCTCCCACTGCCACATTTTTCTCGGTGATTGATCTGAAGAATGCTTTCTTTAGTATTCCCATTCATCCAGAGAGTAGACATTTGTTCGGTTTCTCATTGGGAGGCCGCAGCTTTAGATTCTGTCGCGCCCCCCAGGGGTACACCGAAAGTCCTAGTATTTACAGCCAAGCCCTGAAGAGGGTGTTAGACTCTTTACAATTGCCCCCAGGTAATGTCCTATTGCAGTATGTCGACGACCTCCTTGTGGCTTCTGATACAGAACATGGTTGCCGTGATGCCACGGTTGCCCTGCTACAACATCTGGCCACTCACGGTAACAAGGTGTCGCTCTCTAAATTTCAATATTGTCGACCGGAGGTGACCTATCTCGGTCATCTCCTGTCGAAGGAGGGAAGACGGTTGACTTCTGAGCGCATCGCAACCATAACTAACATGCCTGTTCCTCGCACGCAACGTGATGTCCGCGCTTTGCTTGGCATAACCTCCTACTGTCGCCAATGGATTGCTAACTATTCTCTCTTGACTAAACCTTTCCTGTATCTAACTACGAAGGATGTGCATGAACCGTTACCCTGGACTGATGAATGCCAGACTGCTTTTTCCGCTCTGAAAGCTGCTCTTTGCTCTGCTCCTGTGCTTGGCACCCCTGACTACCGGAAACCTTTTGTGCTCTACGTGCATGAGGTGGACGGTTGTTCTCTTTCAGTGTTGACACAAGACTTTGGTGGTAAGCAAAGGCCTTGTGCATATTTTTCGGCGGTTTTGGACAATGTCGCCAGAGCACTTCCCAGTTGCCTGAGGGCTACAGCGGCAGTTGCCATAGCAATCAGACAATCGGAAGGGCTAGTCCTGAATACGGATCTAACAGTGATGGTACCTCATGCTGTGGACGTATTATTAAACAGGACACAGACACATCACTTAACTAGTGCGCGTCTTACAGGGTACGAATTGACCCTGTTTGCACCCCATATAACGATCAAGAGATGTGTTAATTTGAACCCTGCCACGCTGTTACCCCTCCCTTCGGGAGGCGATGGACAAGACGTACATGATTGTATCTTTCGAACTGAAGAAGAAACCAAGGGCCGGATAGTCCTGACTGACACCCCACTATCTGATGCCCAAGGGGAATTGTATGTAGATGGGTCATGCTTCAGGTTACCGGATGGTACGACAGCTGCGGCTTATGCGATCACTACTCTGCAAACGGTAGTTGAGGCAGCAAAGATACCATACCGGTCGGCCCAGGCTGCCGAATTGATTGCATTATTTAGGGCCTGCGAGTTAGGGAAAGGCATCAGGCTAAATGTCTACACCGACAGCCAGTATGCGTTCGGTGTAGCACATAGCTTCGGGAGGTTATGGGCGGAAAGAGGGTTCCTGACATCCCATGGTGAGAAAATAAAAAATGGGCCGTTAGTTGAACGGTTACTAGCCGCATTAACACTGCCCAAGACCCTGGCCATAGTCAAATGCAGTGCACACAAAGTTATAACTGATGATGTGGGGAGGGGAAATTTCTTTGCAGATCGGATCGCCAAGAAAACGGCCCAGTCTGACACCACTTCCATGCTTGTAGTAACAAGAATGATAGAAGCAGGAGTTTTTAACAACACTATAGATAGCGTGAAAGAGCTACAGAAAGAAGTGACCCCGGAAGAGCTGACATACTGGCAAGAGCAGGTGGGCAGGCTTGATGAGAATGGGTGTTGGACTGACTTGTCAGAAAGGTGTAGGTGGTTACTGCCGAACGCATTTGTAAATGCGGTAGTGACCATGGCACACGGACCTTCGCATGTGGGAGTTCAGGCCATCTGTGCCATATTGGATCCTGTCTGGTATAATGTTAATATACATAAAACAGCTAGGAACTTGGTCCAGCATTGTATAATTTGTCTCCAGCATAATCCTGGGGTCAGTATTCCCGTCCTGGCGGGTAGTTTTGCACCACCCACTCTGCCTTTCGAAGTACTCCAAATGGACTACATACAGCTAGAGCGAGTTAACAATCTGAAATACGTGCTAGTGGTGATTTGTACTTTTAGTAAATGAGTGGAGGCGTATCCCACGAAGGAAAATACTGCTCTGGCAACTGCGAAAGCTTTGGTGAAAGAGTTCTTTCCTCGATATGGGTTGCCACGGGTGATCTGGAGTGACAACCGGACACATTTTAATGCTAACCTAGTTAAGTATGTATTCAAGGGCCTGTCCATCCGGCAGAAGTTTCATGCAGCCCGACATCCTCAGTCAGCGGGTTTGGTTGAGAAATATAATGGGATTTTGAAGTTGAGATTGGCTAAGCTTCAGGACACAACAGGATTAAAATGGCCCGATCTCCTGCCCCTGGCCCTGTTGTCTGTAAGAACTACTCCCCATTCACGGAGCGGTATCTCCCCGTATGAAGTAATTTTTGGCAGACCTGCCAACGTATGGGGAGTACCCCGGCCCAAATCTTTCAGGGACATTGACCATCCCATGTTGACTGACTATTTGTATGCTTTGACTAAAGATCTTCGTTCCATTCATCAACAGATATCTGCCGCACTGCAGCCCCTGCCGGAGGGTCCTGGACACAGCGTAGAACCGGGACAGTGGGTCCTGGTCCGAAACTACCAACGGAAGTCGAGTTTGGATCCGCGCTGGTCCCGGCCGTACCAGGTGCTCCTGGCCACGCGAACAGCGGTGAAAGTCGAAGGGAAACAGCACTGGATCCATATCTCCCATCTTAAGCGAGTCCCCCTCCCATTGCCAAGGGAACAACTTGACCAGGAGGAAGGTCAGCCAACTCAAGGTGAACCCAGCACAGAAGAGTCACTTTCCCCGGACACCCGCAGAGAGGTTGACGGGCAAGGGGAGAGTGCTGTGAGCGTGGAAACCCCTTTTTGTCGTCACCCAATCGCCCAAAGTGAAGCATCTGGTTGGGAGCCCAGCTCCTCGTCTAACCCCACTGTGCCCACCTTTTTTGCAAATCCCGAAACCCCTGGTCGGAATCGATATCACCTGCGGCCAGGAGACCCATAGGAATGAATGGAAAGTAATTCTCAAATAGCGAATCGCAATTTTCTAATCGCAATTTGAGAATAATTTCAAGGGTGGAAGGGTGTCATGATGACACCCTGATGCACCCCTGAAATTAGCATGTGTGTGCATATGGCGCACATACATGCCCTAAGGGCATGTATGAGCGCCACGTGGCACTTTGTAAAATTCAAAAAAGTGCTTTTTGAAAGGAAATCGCAAATTACCACCAACTGGAAGTTGGTGGTAATTTGCGATTTCTTAAGGATAATTCGCACAACTTGGGTGCTTTTTACATATCATTTAAGAAATCGCAATTTGCGATTTCTTAAATGCTTACGCAAAATTAAGAAATCGCTAAATTAGCAATTCCTTAATTTTGCGATGGGATTTGCCTCATACATCCCGATTACCGATTTTTTAATCGCAAACGCTGTTATTTTGCGAATCGCAGCGTTTGCGATTAAAAAATCGTTTGATACATATGCCCCCTGGTGAGGAAATGTACCCTTTTGCTCGTTTTGTCCCTGAGGACGGGCGTCCTATAGTACCCCGTGCCGTTCCCCCGCATTTGCCAATGTTCTCCTCATGGAGCTTGCGTGTTAAAATTGTTTTCATTTCTATATTGATTGTATCATTTGCACTGTGTTTAGGTTTGTTTATATATCTAGAGTTTCGTCATCCTGTACACACCTTGATAATGTCTACTCCTGCCCCTAAGGAACATCATTTCCAGACTTTTGCCCCTCATAAGGAAAGACACCGACAGACATATGTACATAATGCTTTCATTGAAATGCTGCACCAGACTCATAGCTCCACAAATGTTACTGATTGTTGGGTCTGTGGGCTTCTTCCGTCAGTGATGCATAAGCAAGATTTGTTTATATCAGTGCCCCTGTCTTATTTAGGTAGTTGCGAAGCTTGGTTTAAAATGTTATCCATGTTGTACGAGCACTATACTATAGATGGACGTCGATTCTCAGAAAAGGATTATGCTTTGATTCTAGCATATATAGAGAAACATCAAGGTTTTACCCATAATGCTGAGGGAACGGATGGTACCCTTGACCCCACCGCCTGTATGAATGTATATACTGATCATGAAAATGATACCTGGTTGAGGGATGAAGTACTGGATTTCATGACTTTTAACTTTACTGAGTATTTCAAATATTTCCAGGAGCGAAATGTCTCAGATGAAAAAATCATTCCGGTCCCGGTGTTGAATACATCCTCCTCGTTCTGCGTGCAGGGTACTGGACATTTGTTCGTCGGGTATAGTAGATGTAATTACACTTATAGACTGCAGACATTCAGTAGTCCCCCAACACTCACCCCTCCCAATGTTTATTTCGTGTGCGGTGAAAACGCATTCACTTGGCTACCCAGAGGATGGACGGGTAGGTGTTACTTATCTTTCCTTTACCCACCAGTTTACATAGCTCCCTCTGATTATCATAAGTCTCATTCCTTAAATCGGCGGAGCCTGAAAGCTGAAGCCGCCAGTAATGATGCCACTGACCAGACTGACACTCCAGCCCAACACTTCGTTGATATCATAAAAGGGGCGTTGCCCATATGGGGACCCATCCTCAATAGTAAAGAAGTTAGGATGTTATCCAGAGTGGTGGAAGGGGTGGTTAATATACTACTGCAGGGATATTAACTAATATCATGGTGGAGCTCCAGGCGACCCGGCTCGTGACCCTTCAAAATCATCTTGTTTTAGATGTTATCCTAGCTGATCGTGGGGGAGCTTGTAGAGTCATCGGCAGTTCCTGATGTGTATATATACCTGACTCCGCCCCTTCCGTCCATCTAGCCATCCAGAAACTGCATCGACTGGCCTCCGAAATTCACACCGAGACTGGTACTTGGTCCTTGTCAGGGTGGTTTTGGGATCTGGTGACCACCTGGGGATGGAAGTTATTTATGATTCTCCTGGGAGTAGTAGGGTTCCTTTTCACCTGTTGCATATGTCTACAGTGCGGGCCTGCCTGCTGTGCATATTGTGCTGCTCAGGTTCGCCGATCCATCCCTAAACCCACCCCCGTCCACACCAGGATAGATGCTCAGCGGACTCAGAAGGAGATGCATGACTTAATGCAGATTGATGAGGGTATTTTTGAAGACTGACTTCGTTATTAGCTATGCTGCGCTAAAAGGGCCGTTCTGAGGTATTCAAGTCATTATGGTATGATTAGCGCAGTATATCTAATGACGGTATGCTTAGCCATGGCGCATTCAAAGGATCGAAATCCCCGTTACGTTTAGCATGACAAAAGGGCCGAGAACCAAACCGCCTTCATCTTGGATTGCGGCTCTTTCGCTTGGGAGTCACGTGGTCCTTTTACACACCATCTGCCTTTTCCCTTCTTCGGTAATTATTAGGAGACAGACAGAGTTGCTGAGAAGCAAGGTCACATCTGCTAAAAGGGAGTATCAAGCGAATTCCTCTAGACCTGGGACGAGAAGGGAGTCACCCTTCCGACCTTCTCTGTAAAGATAGTAACCCTTTGTACGTGTAACCGAAACTAGAAATAGGCATGAGCTCATTAGGGGCGCCAGGACTAACTGGTACTTTTCCACATATATATGGTTTTGTATGCTATGCTGACAATGTATAAAAGTGTGTTACTGTCAAGGAGCCAGCAGTCTTCCTCGGCGCACCTGATGAGTGAGGATCGACGAGGCTCCTCTATGTAGAGATCTATGGTGGCTAATAAACGTTTGAACCTTCCACGTTGCCAACTGCTCCTTATTTTACTTAATATTGCGGGCCAGTGGTAAGTGTGGCCCTTGGAATAATTATTTGGACACAACAATACTTATTGCCAGAAGAGAGATATGTAGACTGTGGAAAGATCCAACACCCCCACTGTACGAAAAATGGCTGAGGGCCTCATTCAGTGCTGCCCGATTAGATCTTGGTCACTTGAATGGTATGGAATCTAGCATTTGGTCACCACTCTTAAGCTGGGGCAGAGACCTGAGATTGATTTAGTACCCCCAGGTCCTATGATTACACCTAGCTTCAAAAGAAGTTGGCCTGGGCAGGCCTATAGCTAATGCAAAATGCAGATGCCAGGGGGAGTTCAGGATATCGGTTGGCTTACTACTTTTCATTGCAGGTGCTATATGGTGAGATGAGGACAAAAAAAAAAATACACACAAGGCCACAGGAGACATTTCCCCATACTCCATCACACTGCTTTAGTGGAAAATAGGCACTGGGCATTTAACAAATTAGATAGCAGTCACTAATTAACCAGAAGGAAGTACTCCACTTGAGTAGATATTTTGAACATAACTGTGGATTTCTGTTGGATAAAGGGGTAGGTGCAGTTCCATTGTGGCCCAGTCACTCGCAAAGCTACTGACACACCCACACCCACTTAGATACCCACTCATACACTCAGGTTCTCACATACCCAATGACACACACCCTCAGACACTGACACAATGACTCACAGACCCACTGAGACACAGATCCACTCACACAACCACTCACAGACCAACTCAGACACTGTCACAAACACTCATAGACTAACTCAGACACTCTCACAACCACTCACAAACCCACTCAGGCATTCATGCACTCCCTCACAGACCCACTCAGGTACTCTCACTTCCACTCACAGACCCATTCAGATACTCATTCCACCACTCATAGGCCTACTCAGACACGTACACCCACTCACAGACTCACTCAGACACTTAGGCATCCACTTACAGAACCACTCATATTCTTTCAGACTCATTCACAGATTCACTGACCCACTGAGAGACTTACAAACCCACTCATAGATGTACTCATAGACTCGCGCACCCACTCCCAGACCCACTCAGAGACTCACACACCCACTCACAGACTCATTAAGATACTGATGCATTCACTCACAGAGTGACTCACACACTCATGGAGGCACTCACAAATCCATCCAGACATACCCTTACCCACTCACAGACCTACTCAGACACTCACACATCCACTCTAAGACCCATTCAGATACTCATTCCACCACTCATAGACCCACTCAGACATGTTCACCCACTCACAGACTCACTCAAACACTCACACATCCACTCACAGACCCATACAGCCACTAACACACCCACTCACAGACCCGCACAATCACTCACACACAGAAAAGCACTCAAACACCCAGTCACAGATCCATACAGACACTCACACACCCACTCTCCAACATATTTAGCAATTCACACACATGCTCTCAAAGCCTACAGGTTATAGTTAGGAAATTAAAAAAACTTAGAAATTCACTAACAAAAAACAAAGCTTACAGGGATGTTAAAGTTAGGAATTAAAATTAAAACTACCTTAGGAGTTCACTGAAGAAAACAAAGGTTGCTGGGATGTTACAACTAGGTCGGATTTCCCTCATACAAAACCATAGAAATTCAGCAGTTATTGTTGCCTAAGCTAACTATAACTTAACCACCACCATGCACTGCTTATGATTTCACATATTACATCACTCATTACATGGTCAGTGACATCATTGATGACATCACTGATGACATCATCCACAGAACCACACATGCATCCACTTATACTCCTATACAACTTCTCATACACCCACTCACATACCCTCGCAACCACTCACCCATTCAGAGAACCATTCACAGTATACCCATTCCCAGAACCATACAAGTACTAATACAACCACTCACTCATTCATAGAGCCACTCACACATCCATTCACTCACTCATATAGCCGCTCATACAATCACTTACCCATACAGTTGCTTGTTCAACCAGTTCTCACCCTTAAAGCCACTCACACAGCCACACACTCACCCATACAGCTACTCACACATCCACTTATACACCCATACAACCACACACTCACCAATACAGCTACTCACACCCCCACTTATTCACCTATACAGCCACTCACACACCTGCTCTCTCACCCATACAGTCACACAGCCACTCACATAATATATGTTAGTAGTAGTATCACTCATTTCTAGTACACCTAATATACTAATTTAATTTTTGTAGTAGCTTAGAATATATGTTTAATAACACACACACTTGTAAAGCGGAACAGCTACTTCAAACGGAGGTGTCCCGGCGCTAAGCGATCAACAGTATGCAGACGGAAAACCAAGAAGCAAAGCCGCGGGCCCCTTAATCTGCCTTAAAGATCCAAGTCTTAACTTTTTTCCTAAGAAGGGGCTCTGCCTCTATATTGCATAGGTCACCTGGCAGAGAATTCCACAACTTAGCTGCCCCAACCGTGAAGGATCTACCTCCTAAGGGGGCCTTGTTGAAGCGGGGAGTGCAGAGCAGCCTTTGTGAGTTAGAACTTAGAGATCTCGTCTGCTTATAGCCACGTAGTCTTAGTTTCAAATAGCGGGGGCAGTTGCCATGGGTGGCTCGGAATGCCAACGTCAGCGCCTTAAACTCGATCCTTTTAGCCACGGGTAACCAGTGGAGTTCTTTTAAATGCGGAGAGACATGATGTTGGAAAGGGACTCACCTAATCAGTCTCGCAGCTGCATTTTGGACCATCTGAAGGCGTCTAATTAGGTCCTTTGGTAGGCCTAAATATAGGCTGTTGGCATAGTCCAGCCTGGATGTCACCATGGCATGAACTGTGATTTTCCGGCATGCTTCTGGCAGTAAATGAAGAGATTTATGCAGATTTCTGAGTAAATTACAGATCAGACTCCCACTTTACATCAAGATTTTTTATACTGTCTGCAGGGGACAGGGGTGCCCATTTCCCCAGGCCACCAAAAGTCCGGTGCTGGAGGTGACTCTTTCCCAAAAGACATCACCTCCGTCTTTTCTGCGTTAAGATTCAGTTAGTTATTATTCATCCACAATGCAATATCTCTTAGGCAGCCTTTGAAGCTCCTGAAGGATTCCTCCGACTGCTCTTTAAAAGAGAAGAACAGCTGGGTGTCATCAGAGTATGAAATCGCTTTTACTCCCCAACTGGCTATCAGAGAGCAGAGGAGCCAGGTATAGATTGAACAGGAGAGGGCTCAACGCTGACCCCTGAGGGACTCCACAGCATAGCGGTTTCAGCTTTGACACAAATGGCTGTAGTGAGACCTTCTGGGTGCGATTGCTTAAGTAGGAGTTCAGCCAGGTCAATATTGTGCCCCCTATGCCCATCTCCTGCAGTCTCTGAGACAGCAAGGTATGGTCGACAGTGTTAAATGCCGCCGATAGATCCAGGAGCACCAACATAGCGGATACCCCTGAATCCACCGCCAGCCCCACCGACTCAGCCACCTACAAAAGTGCCGTCTCTAAACTAAAACCTGATCTAAAGCCAGATTGGGCATCATGTAGGCTGCCTTTACTCTCAATGAAATTAGCCAATTGCCACTGCACCAGTTTTTTCAGCATCTTACCTGGGGCAGGCATGGGAGAGATAGGTCTATAGTTATTTCATTCCCCAGGATCCCCGTTTAGTTTTTTCCGCAGGGGGAGAAGTGTAGCGTGTTTCCATATGTAGGGAAAAATGCTGGATGCAAGAGATGAGTTCCAAATATGTGACAGCACATGCTTCAGAGAGTGTGCCATCACTTTCCAGAGTTTTGGGGGGCAGGGGTCATCTGGAGCCCCTGACTCACACCCCTGGATCTCCGCCAATGCTTTCTGCAATGGAATTGGGCTAAAATTCGCGAATGAGGGCTCTTGTGCACCTCCCGCCTTACTGTCAGAGTTTTCTGTTTCACGAATCTCAGAGAAAAACTGGTAGACCTTCTGGGTTTTGTCGTCAAAGAAGTCAGAAATGTGCTCGCATGAGAGAGGGATGGTTGTACCCCAGTTTCTAATGCTTTTGGCTTGAGAAAATAATTGACCATCTTGAATACATCTTTAGTAGAGTTTTCAGCTTTTTAATATGCAGCTAGCTATGTGATTCCTCCTGGCCTCTCTGATTAATGTATGCAAATCTTTCAGTGTATTTTAATAGGTAGTTTTGGCTGCCTCACAATAGTTTATCCTCCACTGCCGTTCCAGGCGTTTGCACCTGCTGTTGGCCGCTCAAGGAGAGTCAGAGAACCAAGGAGCGGAGGGGAAGAACCTCACTGACCTAGCGGCTCTAGTTGGGGCTGTGGATTTGACAGCTGTTGAAATCCAGTAATCAAGACCCCAGGAATGTGCATTAGGATCGGACGAGAGAGTAGGCTGACTGGCCTGTAAGATAGGGGCCAAGGACGCTTCTGACAGGATTTTCCAATTTCTTTTGATAAAAAATTGGCTACCCCTATTGTGACAGAGTTTCTCCCTGCTGAAGGAGAATGGAATCAGATAGTGGTCAGACCAAACCAGTTCAATGGGGGCCTCTGTGTAGAGAGGCTCCAAGTTAGAGAACACAAGATCAAGTGTGTGTCCTGCATTGTGGGTAGGAGAGGTGACATGTTGCGTTAAATTGGCCCCCGCGAGGGATAGCACTAACTGGGCTGCCTGCAAGCAGGATGGGTCATTCATATGTTGGTTTACGTCACCTAGTGCAGTGAAATCAGAATATAGTAGCGATTTCTAGGCATTGTAGTTGCAAAGCTCATGATTTAAGTTAGGAGCACAATTCAGTGGCCTGTAAATGAGAATGCCCGAGAAGGAGGTTGAAGGGTCCAATTGAAAGCAAAAATTAAGACCCTCTATCCCCTCGAAATTGAGAGGAGTTGATGACACTAAAACCCATGACTCCTTAAAAATGATGGCTACCCCACCGCCTCTTTTGCCACTCTCCCTATTAGGGCACCACATTTTAAAGCCAGGAAGGACGGCTAGGGCCACTGTTGAAACAGAATCCGCGTTTAACCAAGTTTCCGTCAGAAACATGACAATCATAAACTCTTAGAAAACTCTTACACTCACTGGATGATGTCATCAGTGATGTCCTTTGCAATGTCATCAGTGATGTCACTGACCATGTCATGAGTAATATGTGAGGTCATAAGCAGGGTATTACGGAGGTGTGAGTTATAGTTAGCACAGGTGGATATAAGTGCTGAATTTCTATGGTTGTGTACGAGTGAAACCTGAGCCTAACTATAATGTCCGTGTAACATTTGTGTTTTTTTCTGTGAATTTCTAAGGCTTTTTTAAAATTCTAATTCCTAACTGTAATACCACTGTAACCTTCAGTCAATTTTTAAGGTTTTTAAGCTAATCCCTACATATAAAGTCCCTGTTACCCTAGTTTTTTTTATTGATGTATGTATATATGTATGTGTATATATATATACACATACATACATATATATGTGTATTCATATATATATATATATATATATATATATATATATATATATATATATATATATATATATATATATATATATATATATATTATCTACTGGCGGTCGCCAGTAGATAGTTATAGTTAGGACCGTGTTTCCATAGGAAATCCGCAACATTCTATTTAGAATAACTTTGGCGCCGGTTGACGAATCCTCGCAAAATTTTCAAAACTAATGGGGCGCTCCACTCCGCTCCTACCCTGAAAGTCTCGGGGTGATTCGTCAAGCGGGGGCTGAGAAAAAAGGGGGGTCCTAAAACGCGTTATCCCCATGCAAATTTCCATAGGGACCTTTAGTCGAAGGTACAGCCCGAACGGCTGATCAGAATTTCTTGAAATTTGGCAAAGAGGTAGTCCTCAGGTCAGGGATGTGCCTTTTGCATATATGGTGTCAATCTGTTCAGTGGTTCCTGAGATAATTGCAGTTAAACGTACATAAATATCTATAGCCGCGCACCGTGCGCGAGCGTAATTCTGATTGGTGATTACATGACAGTCAACATTCGAATCGGTCGAAATCAGGAAGTGTCGGCTGCCATTTTGTGTGTCTCGCACTGAAAAACAAAGGTGGAGAACGTGAAAAGGGGGCAGGGTAGAGAGTTCCTGACCCCCTAGCCGTTGTCAGGAGGACCCCAAAGGGTAAGAAAAACATTTTTTTTTTCTAAATCGCGGGGTGCGCGCACGGTGCGCTAACCGTGCTTGCACCGTGCGCGCACGGTATGCGCACGGCGGAAAAAAATCATTAAAAAATAGATTAAAAAAAAAAAGTTTAGATGTTAGGTGGCTCTAAAAAGAGCTGTTGTGTTAATGAAGGGACAGAGGAAAAAAAGAATGGCAAAAATTATAGGGTGCCGCACGTATGCTGCTGTATCTTGCTCTCTATTAGGGGTATGCTGGTCTCCCCTATACAGAGAAGAGCATTGCACGTATTGCACCTTATATGCACCCTCTTAAACAGAGGGTGTATATCCAGAGGAACAGATGAAGGTGAAGCTGCCGCCGCAGATGAAGTGCTCGGCTGAGCTGCCGATGATGTGCTCGGCTGAGCTGCTGCGGATGTGCTCGGCTGAGCTGCTGGAGGGTTTTCTCTAGCAGCTCGAGCATAAGCCACAGGATGTACATCTCTAACGTGCCTGATCATAGTGAAGATACTAAAAGAGTATTTCTTTTTAGGATCTCCTCTAAATAAGACACGATCACAAAGAGTGCAGGTGACTTTTGGAGCATTCACCTTCTTTTGCCCCTCTGGAAAAGTAAAAAATTGCCATATGAAAGAGTCTTTCTGTTTCCTCTGTCTCTGTGGCACAAGGGTCTCCTGCTCACTCCCAGAAGATGAGTGCTGCTCTGCCATTCTGAAGTACTGAAGTACTAGAAAAGCTGCTCAGCTCCTTCTCCAAGGGAATCAGAAGAAATAATGAGGGGAGTGGGTGTGGTGTTGGAAGTTTCTGGAACTGAAACTACTATAAACCAATGAAAAGTGTTGTTTCTTAATCACATGACCTGAAACTAGTATAAACCAATAAAAAGTGTTGTTTTTTAAATCACATGACTTGCCGTACGCGCTCCGTGCGCGCACGGAGCGCGTACAGAGCGCGTACGGAGCGCGCACGGAGCACGCACGCATGCAGTGACATCACTGATGACATCACTGATGACATCTCAAATGACATCACTGATGACATCACTGATGACGTCATCCATGTGAAAAATTAGTGCATCTTCTCACACCCTAATATAACCTTAGATACACCGACTCAAAATTTTCGACTGCCATTTTGAAAACCATAGATACTCCAATACCAATAACTACATACCGACAAATTGACTCTTAGGTCTACATACATCTCCACTCATTCACCTGTACAGTCACTCATACTTACAGTCACTCCGTACAGGACTAACATATGCATTTATACACCTATATAGACAATCACACAACGCCAATCATCCATTGAGGTACTGACACACCTAGTCCTGTCATGCAAATTATTAATCACAGTCCAATTTACTCACCTATACAGTTAAACACACTAAAGTTCACTTACTCATAAAAAATTGTGACTCTCTTATACAATTACTGATACAAGCACACACTCATCTATACAGCCACTCCTGCAATCACACACTTTCACATATAGATAGTTATATACTCTTACACACATATACACTGCGTTTCAGATACATAGTTACTGACACATGTACAACTGAGATATACATTCAATCACTAACACACCCATACATACACTCACCCAACCATACAGTCCATCACAGTTGCACTCTTAAAACCATGCACCCATAGAATCACCCACTCACACATCTATGCAGAGAGTCACACACACCCTACCCACACAAACACTCAGGCACCCATACAGATACTCAGACAACCAATCAATAACCCATATAGACACTGATATAGCTATTCACAAAACCATGCAGCCACTTATACACCAACACACAGACACATACAGACATTCACACAGTTTAGTCGCTAGTCTGCAGTAACATACATTTAATGACTCACTAATAGAGTCAGTTACACACCTAGAAAATCATCCATTCACACACTTGTACACCAACTCATTCTTCAACAGGCCTTTACCTAGATATATTAAACATATTAAAACTTTACAGAAACACATACTCACTGGAGGACGTCATCAGTGATGTCATCAGTGATGTCATTTGAGATGTCATCAGTGATGTCATCAGTGATGTCACTGACCATGTCATGAGTGATGTAATATGTGACGTCATCAGCAGTGGATTGCGGTCGCGCGAGTTATAGTTAGCTGAACTAACTATAACGGGGGAATTTCAATGGTTTTTTACGAGTGAAATAATGTTCAGCCAACTATAACATGTGTGAAACCTATGGTTTTTTTCAGTGAATTTGCAAGGTTTTTTGAATGCCAGTTCCTAACTATAACGTGTGTGAAACCTATCTTTTTTTCAGTGAATATGTATATATATATATATATATATATATATATATATATATATATTCACAGAAAAAACCATAGGTTTCAGGCATGTTATAGTTGGGAATTAGCATTTAAAAAACCTCAGAAATTCACTAAAAAAACTATAGCTGGACTTTTCACTTGTACAAAATGAGTGATGTCACTGACCATGTCATGAGTGATGTAATATGTGACGTCATCAGCAGTGCATTGCAGGCGCGCGAGTTATAGTTAGCTGAACTAACTATAACGGGGTCATTTCAATGGTTTTGTACAAGTGAAAAGTCCAGCTAACTATAACACCCCTGAAACCTATGGTTTTTTCAGTGAATTTCTGAAGTTTTTTAAATGCTAATTCCTAACTATAACGTGCCTGAAACCTATGGTTTTTTCTGTGAATTTCAAAGGTTTTTTAAATGCTAATTTCTAACTATGCCTACAGAGATAGGACATGTGAAGAAAGAAGAAAAAATGCACAGAAAGAAAAAAAAGAAGTGCAGAAAGAAGCAGCAGAAGTCCTCAAAGACGAAGAAAAGTGCAGGAAGAAGGATAACGTGCAGAAAGAACAAAAAGAAGAGCAGAAAGAAGCCTTGTTGCAAAATCATCCTGTACCCTTAACTTTTTCAGACGGATACTGGTGGTAACTGAGTCTGACTAACCAGTCCTAGAGCCAGTGCTAAGTTAAAAGACACTTAGAATACAGTGAAAACACCTACATACACTAGGGAACATTATGCGTTGGGGTCCCCCTGTGATTAGCATGACCTCCTCTGTAAGCCCCTAGTATATAATAGGGCAGGGGGATTAAAACTACCTCTTAAAACAGGCCACAGGGCGTTTTTGCACACGTTAACTCAGGCCCCGTACCCTCCATTCACCACTGTGTAAACACGCCCTGTGTCCGTTTTTAGTTGGGAGATTAAGTTAATTTGAATCCTGAGGGTCCCTAGGGTCCAACTAGCCCACTAGGTACCTCCAGTGAGTGCCACAGAGCTGCGTTGCAGAGAGGTGTAAAAAGTGGCACGGCCTGGACCACCTCGCTGCAATGCAGCTCAGTGGCGCTTACTGGAAGCACTTGGTGGGCTAGTTAGCCCCCAGGGGCCCTCAGTATTGAAGGGAAATTATATCCCCAATTTAAAACGTGCCATAGTGCGTGTTTGCACGCGTCACCTCAGGCCTCGTCCCCTCCCTTCACCACTGTGTAAACGGGCCCTGTGGCTGTTCTAAGTTGAGAGATTAAGTCCCCTTGAATCCTAAGGGTCCCTAGGGTCAAACTAGACCACTAGGTACCTCCAGTAAGCGCCACAGAGCTGCGTTGCAGAGAGGTGTAAAAAGGGGCTTGGCCTCAGAACACCTGTCTGCAGCGCAGCTCCCTGGCGCATACTGGAGATGCCTGTGGGGCTAGTTGGCCCTCAGGGACCCTCAGTATTGAAGAGGAATTAATTCCCCCAACTTACAACTCGCCAGGGGGCGCGTTTGCAGAGTGCTGCAAGGAGGGGGCGTGGCCTCCGGCACGATGCCAGTCTTTTATTTATTTTAATTTTTTAAGAAGGGGGGCTGTGTGGTTCCCCTTCTTATTCTAATTTATTGGCCCTTATGACCCCATCCCCCAGGGCCTGTCTCCTAATTATATTTTTTTGACCCCAATCCCCAGAGCCGGCCACTGTTTTTTATTATTTTAAAAAAATATATATTTATGGACACACCTAGGACATGCTGGACAAACCGTACGTACCTATCACCATGACGATTTGCATGATATTCATTAAAAGGCGACTATGCATACAATGAATCCACGTGGAATGTATTTACACCACTAGTGAAGCTCTGACATGTCTGATGCCCTACCGTGCCTAATCCCGGTAGACACCCTTGTAGTTTATTTATACAAACATGGGTAGCTATTGATGGGCACATTTAATACACATGCACACCAAGCCATTCAAAGGGGATTCGACAAAAATTCGACCAAAACTATGCAAGAAACCCCCCTCACGGTTAATAAAACACACATCCACTGCCGGATGTGTAATACTTTTTATTTTACTCTCTGGAAAGGGGACGAACATCACTTGAGAGTCACAGCGCGCTCCTGGCAGAGCCCAATGCTGTGTTACACCCACTATTGCCTGCTGAGTGCCACACACCTCTGTGTTGTATTCCACTAGCTAGTGCATATGCTATGACACTCTCTAGCCCATGTGCACTGTAACACCACCTCGTGAATATATCATGCCACACTTGTCTTCGCACGGGTTATATTGCCCCATCTAACGTGCCTTCCTCGATGCCTATGTTATAACGCACAGTGCTATGCCATACATATTACAATCTGGGATCCATATCTTTGTCACAGTGCATATGCAACGTTACACTCCCCAGCACATATTTTATATTACAACTTTAGAGACTAGTTAGGTTACACAACACTGCCCTGTGCATATTACACTCCAAGGCGCACATCGCATAGCACGCGCTAGTGCCTGTGCTATCTCGCGCTCTCCAATGAATCTGTCATTGCGCACAATGTATTGCATATTATATTTCACGCCCGGTTCATCTTATATCACACTTTTTGGTGCATAGTTTATACCATACACTATATCTAGTTTTCATTTTCAATCTAGCTCTCAGGACTATGTTCTATATAACACTGTGTTCACCTACCCTTTTCACGGGCATTACATTTTGCGATAGGGGGTGGAGGGTCAGGGGGTGTTTCTGCCAAGTGAGCCCGGAGCCACAGTCACAAACGTCCTCTTCTTCCTGAATAAAAGTGAGATTATGCTGCATACTTGTTCATATTTTAAGTAGTTCGCACAGACACACGTTTTAAAAACAATAAAGTTCCTAATACCCGCCTTCTCTGAACAGTTAGCTTGCTGCCCCATCCCCCTCCTCCCTATCCTCTGTTGTGTGAATCCATGGACTAGCCTCCTCCCTCCTGCTGTGCATGGTCTGATGTGCTGCCACTGCCCTCCATTTAGCATGATGTACCAGTCCACTCCTCCTGCCCTCCATTGCCCAATTCTATGGCCCATCATTGACCTCCTGCTTAAACTCTGTGCTTAGCTTGCTGCCCCTTTTCTCCTCCCCCCTGCCCTCCGATGTCTTTGTGCATGCCCCTGCTCCATCCTTTTTGCCCACCATGTTCCATGGACCTGCCACTCCTATCTACTCTGAGTGTTCTGTTGAGCTGCCACTCCCCTCCCACCTGCCTAGCATTGTCAGATGACTGTAACCTGTCCCTGCCACCTCCACCCTGCCTGTCCACATGCCATGCCCCTATCCTCTTCCTCCTGTCCTACATGGTCCATTGTACTGCCACACCCTCCTGCCCTCCCTGGTCTGTTGTGCTGCAACTGCTCTTCCTGCCTGCCCCGTGCGGTCTGTTGTGAGGCCCCTTCCCCTGAACTTTCTTGTCTGTGCACAGGTCCTGACCCTCCCTTCTATCCTCCATCATCCTTTGTGCATGCCCCTGCACCCTCCTTCTTGCCCATCATAGCCATTGTGCTGCCATTAACCCTCCCACTTGCCATGCATGGTCTTCTGTGCTGCCATGGCCCCTCCCACCCTCCCTGTGTGGTCAGTTAGCTGCCCCTGACCCCCTCCCACCTTCCCTCCATGGTCTGTGTGTATGCCATCACAGTCTCACTGTTGCTCTTCATGGTGTGTCTTGCTTCTAGTGCCCATCCTGCCTGACCTCCATGGCTATCTTGCTGCTCCTGCCCTGCCCCCTTGCCCCCAGCCCTCTGTTTACATGTGCAGACCCCTACTCCCTCCCTCCTGGCTTGTCTGTTCCATTGTAATGCCCCTGATCCGTCCCTCCTGCCCTTTATGGTCTGTTATGCTGCAGCTTTCTCTCCTGTCTGTCCATTATGGTCAGCTAGCCACCATTGCCTCTTGCCCCTCTGTTCTCTGTTGTCCATGTGCATGGTCCTGTCCCCTCCCTCTTGCTTTCTATGGATTGTTGTGCTGCACTCCCGTCCCGCATGCCCTGTGTGGTGTTTTGTGCTGATGCAAACCCTGATGCCTGCCCTGCAGGGTCAGTTTGGTGCACCTCTCCATGTCCCTCCTGTCCTCTGTTATCCAAGTCCATGTCCCTACCCCATTTCCTTCCATGATCCAATGTACCATACTTGCGAACATTTTGAACTTGGTAAGAGGGAGATTTTGAAAAAAAAACTGGGGTATTGATTTTCCCCTGGTGCCGCTCGTGCTGTGGAAGATTTGTGGACAGTGTTTCTGGCCGTTTTTGGGGAATTAATAGCAGCGGAGCACTTTCTAAGATCCTCTGCCTGACTTGGGAGCATTTCGGCTCGGTCACCTCGGCTGGGGGAGTGCCTTAGACGCCACATGCACAGGGAGCGGGACTGCGAGGTCCAGAAGTGCTTGCGCCGTCCACCGCGCGCACCTGGTTCCTCTTCCCGCCCCCTTCTTCCTTGGACCTCCCTGAACTCTCCTGTAGGTGTATTTAACTCCTCGCGGCCCCCGCTGGCGCGGGTGCCGCTCGTGCTGTGGAAGATTTGTGGACAGTGTTTCTGGCCGTTTTTGGGGAATTAATAGCAGCGGAGCCCTTTCTAAGATCCTCTGCCTGACTTGGGAGCATTTCGGCTCGGTCACCTCGGCTGGGGGAGTGCCTTAGACGCCACCTGCACAGGGAGCGGGACTGCGAGGTCCAGAAGTGCTTGCGCCGTCCACCGCGCGCACCTGGTTCCTCTTCCCGCCCCCTTCTTCCTTGGACCTCCCTGAACTCTCCTGTAGGTGTATTTAACTCCTCGCGGCCCCCGCTGGCGCGGGTGCCGCTCGTGCTGTGGAAGATTTGTGGACAGTGTTTCTGGCCGTTTTTGGGGAATTAATAGCAGCGGAGCCCTTTCTAAGATCCTCTGCCTGACTTGGGAGCATTTCGGCTCGGTCACCTCGGCTGGGCGAGTGCCTTAGACGCCACCTGCACAGGGAGCGGGACTGCGAGGTCCAGAAGTGCTTGCGCCGTCCACCGCGCGCACCTGGTTCCTCTTCCCGCCCCCTTTTTTTCCTCCTCTACTTTAACCCCGCCTTGAACGCGCACGCGGGACGCGCGCGGGCGGACGCCGGGCGAAGACCGGGCAAAGAGCGGGCCGTTTTAGGCCGTTAGAGACCGGACCGGGCCCCCTCTCTAATGTTGTCCCTGTCTCAAGGCTCCCCTCCATACTCCATCAGCCTGCGGCTTTGACTGATCCTCTCGCCATGGCTACTAGAACATCCAGGAGTAAGGCTGCCCAACAGTGCTCTAGCACACTGGATAAATTCTTCCCAAAGACCAGTGCTGCGGCTACTAAAGGTCGCATAGTATCAGACACTCTCCTTGAGGTAAACTCAGAAAACGTGTCAGTTTCGGTGATCCCCTCGGACTCTTCTCCCATCGATGTTAGTACTCCAATACCCTTTGACGCCACCCATCTATCTCTCATGGATAGTATTGATCAGACAATCGAGACAGTCCTCCAACAACTTAGGACTCCATCTAATCTACGGAGGGATAGTGATTCTCTGCGTCCCTCGGGGGTGGTGGAGACCACTCCGTTTATGAACTGTGCGGAAATGTCTAAGGCGCTGGATGAAGGGCAAGTTGCAGCGCCAACAGATCCCGTAGGCAGTAGAGTGGACCATCCTCCGAAAAGGAAAAGGTTAAGGAAACTTAGAGGGGCAAAAAGGGCCAAAGTGGATAAAACTAACCCAACATTAGATGCTAGCTTAGACATCCCAGCTTCTCCCGTGGTTACTTCCCCGGGAATTGGGTCTGATCAATCAGACTCACCATTAGCCACAGTGGTACCTGGGTGTTCTGGCCCGTTCATATTTGGTGCAAATCCTGCAAATGTGACAGAGGCTCTAATTGGCTCTTTTAGGGACATCCTTAGGAGCCTGCTGGAGCCCCTGTCTGAAAAATTGGATTCCATAGCTGCTAGACTCAAGGCTATGGAAGACTCACATAACAGGAATAGTCCTAGCAGGGGCTTGGGTCCAAGTGCACAGACGGCTTCCCGGGATTCTGTAGGGAATAGACCACCTACTGCTGGAACAAGCATACAGGCCCCGGCTCGGGAACAACACAGTGTTACAGGTAGTCATGCTCCCCCACTGCCCTCTTTACAATTGTCTAGGCCCCCTGTCCCTGCACCTAGAAGATCTAAGCAACCAACACTACCCCTTCCAACGAGTGGGGGGCGAGTTAACAATGAACATATTGGTCGCCCCACTAGCCCCAACACTAGGCGTAGGGCGGTTAATTTGCCCCCTGAGGCTGTGCCTTACACAGCGATTATGGTGGGAGTTCCTGAACTCAATGGCGACACCAGAGAGCCACAGGACTCACTCCGTAATAAGGTAGTTAGTTGGCTTAATATTAACAGGCCCCTCCCGTCTAATATCAAAGGTGATGTGTTGATGGTCAGAAGGATCCCATGGATCGGAATCACCCCCAAAAATAGGGTAGGGGACTGTATCATAATTAGTTTTAAAAGCCCACTGGTTGCCCCTTACATTTGCAACTGGCTGGTAAGGCCGGATAAGTCCAACATAGAACTAGTGTCCCTCTCACACTTCTACCCAAATGTTTCCAACTTAGTAGTGGGGAGGGAACAGAGTTGGACCAGAGTGGGCTTTGCCGTAGATGGTTCACGGTACAGACCCAAGTACAACACACTGCCCGCCCATGGCAATCTTGTCCTTCAGAATAGATTCTCCTGCCTGGACCAAGTAGATTGACCAAGAAGGGGGGATATTCTACAACATTCAGTAAATTTTGCCTATGGGTCTACACTAAGGGAGGAAGGTACAACTGTTTCCGTAAATGAAAAAAGGTCTCTGGCCCCTGCAAATGACGGGGGGACCACCCTGGGAAGTATCCAAGTTTTAGATGAGGATCCACCAAACACATTATCTGCTCTTACAACGCAATTGGTGGAGCTTGTTGAATTACCCACCCAGTCGCCCATTACTATTGGTTTGGGTGACCTGGGTAATTCTGCACATGACATCCCGTCTGCATTAAGTAAAGCAGGGCCCCGACCCCAAGGTCCAGGCCTGACTATCCTTTCCTGGAATGTAGCTGGTATTTCAAGTAAGGTGGATACCCCGGAGTGGGAAACTTTGGTCAGTAAAAGTGACATCCTCCTTTTTCAGGAGACATGGGCTAGGGCACCACAGCTTAGGAGGGGATATGACATTTTTGAAATCCCGGCAAAGTCGAATGGGAGAGGGAGACCCTCGGGAGGTTTAGCAATCTGGGTGGCGAGCCACATTGGGTGTCAGGTGGATAGAATGGACACACTTTCACCTGACATTCAGTGTGTGCTCCTCAGATGGCCTGGTAAAAGCACATGGGCTATTGTTAACGTCTACTCTCGACCAGTCGCTGTGGGTAAGGAGTCCTCCACCCTAGATGATCTTTCATCTTTTCTAGGGCAATTGCCAGGCGACCAGAAAATAGTGATGGGAGGAGATTTTAACTGCCACTTTGAACCCTTGGAAGGTCTAATGGAGGGTGCCTTTACTGCCGAGGATGACCACTGGGGAGTCCCACCTTCCTCCTCACCTCACCCCAAAGCTTGGTCTCCGTTGGCAGTACAACTTACCTCTCTCACCCTGAACTTTGCACTGAGGGCGTGTAATGGACGCACCCCTTCTGACACTCCTTCGGTGTGTACTTTTAACAAAAAGGGCCATGAGTCAAGGTTGGATTACATTTTTATAGATATTTCCCTGTGGCCCAAAGTGCAAGATTTTAGAGTAATCCCGAGGACAGACAGCGACCACAATTCCCTTCTGCTGGAGATCCAGCACCCAGCCCCTGATACAGGGCTGCTAACTACCGATTCTGGAGTTGACCAGGGAGACATATTACTCACTACAAGCAGGCGCCGAGTGAAATGGGGGAAGTTAGTTGATAAAGAAGAAGCTCTAAAAAACCTCTATGGCATAGCACTTCCCAGGTTCCAGGAGGTGGATGCTCTCATTAGTCAATCTAGACCTTTAGACTACAATGAGAGACTATCTGGCATTCACCAGGCCTTAGTGAGGGACCTTGCAGATATTTTCAATCCGGCCCTACCCACTAGAAGGAAAAAGACTCGCGTGCCGACTTGGTACACCTCCACCTGCAGGAAAACTAAGTCTGAGCTTCTTTCCGCAATTAAAGAGGGCAGCGATAAGGTGAAGATTGCAGCCCTTAGGAGGGAGTACAAGTTAGTATTGGCCAACGCAAGGGCAGAGTGGGACTGGAATCATTGGCATGAACTGTCTGAAGCCCTCAAATCTAAAGATTCTAGAAAATTTTGGGCTCTGGTAAACAATGGAACAGGGGATCTGCTATCCGCAGTAGAACCCAATATTGCCCCCTTTATTTGGGAGGCCCACTTTGGGACACTTTATCAAGAAACCACTCTCTGGTCGGAAGGGATGGTGGTGGAGTCTGCCTGCCTGCCAGATGGGGCCTTGGAATTTTCCTTGGGGGAGGTGAAGCTAGCACTGGAGCGCTTAGCGCTGGGGAAGGCACCGGGGTTGGACAAGCTACCCGGTGATTTGTTCAGATACCATCCTGACATTTGGGCCCCGTACTTTCTTGTTCTTTTTAATGCTATTTTGGGAGGTATGGCGGTCCCTTCCACTTGGTTAGGGGCTGAAATAGTTCCGATTTACAAGAAAGGGTCCCCTTTGAGTCCGGCAAACTACAGGCCTATTAGCCTGATAGATGTTCCCCAAAAGCTTTTTCGCGCCTTATTTTGAACCATCTACTAGACTGGGTGGAGGAAAATGACATCATGAGTCCCCTGCAGGCAGGCTTCAGGAAAAACACGTCGACCATGGATCAGATCTTCCGCCTCGTTCTCCTCTACTGGAAGACAGTGAAGATCGAGGGCGGGAGATTGTAAATGGTCTTCGTGGATCTGAGGTCAGCCTTTGACCTAGTCCCGCGCAGGAAACTTTGGGAGGTGCTGGAAAAGTTAGGAATTCCCCCCCAGCTACTAAACATCCTGGCCAGGCTGCATGAGAACAACTATGCGCAAGTCAGGTGTGGGAAAGATGGCAAACTCTCATCCAGGTTTCCTGTTCGTCGAGGTGTGAGGCAGGGTTGTGTCTTGGCACCGACCCTGTTTTGCTTATTTATTAATAACGTCATCTCACACCTGGAAAACATCAAAGATAACGACGCCCCCTGTTTGGCAGGTAGGAAGGTACCGGCAATCATGTTTGCCGACGATACCCTCCTCCTTTCAAAATCCCCCATGGGGATCCAGAGGATCCTGGATGGATTCGGTCTTTTCTGTCATCAGCATGGGTTGGAGGTGAACACAGAAAAAACGAAGTTTATGATCTTCAACCCACCAATCAGAACTAGGCCCAATCCCACCCTGGGGACCGCCAGCCTTGAGAGGGTGTCCACCTTTATATATCTGGGGGTAACACTGCAGGAAAACCTAGCATGGGACCGACAGATAGTACGATCTAAGGCCAAATTATCCCAACTGTCGGGTGCAATCCTGAAAGTGGCTAATACCTCTTCCTTCAAGCCCATAAGCCCGGCCCTAGAAACTTATAAGACCCAGGCCAAGGCTGCGGCCATGTATGGCAGTGAGCTATGGGGATTTAAAGCGGTGAAGGGCTTAACAACAGTGGAAAATAGTTTTCTAAGGCGCCTTCTAGCCCTCCCAAGTGCCACGCCACTTCAGCCTCTGAGAATGGACATGGATCTCCCCCCTATTGCAGAGGAGCTTGTGTCAAAACCAGTGAAATTCTGGCACAGGCTCTGGTCTACGGACGAACTTCATCATTATAGGGAGGACCTGACCCATGTCATGAGTTTAAACTGCAGTGGCAAAATCCCCTGGCTCACCTTTGTGGAAAATGAACTGTCTGCCATTAATCTCCGTGCCCTGTGGGAGGACCCCGCGCGAGGCTGCCAATCAATCTCGCGCAAAGCCCTGGCACAAATCTACAAAGCCAGGTCCCTTGCTCACCTGATGGACGCTCAAAATAGCGGCACTCTAACCTTGCGATTTTTAGAATCCAAAAATTCTTATGCTTTTGAACCTTTTATGGATTTTATCTTTCCTATCCCGGCGAGGAAACTGTATGTTCAATGGAGGCTTAGCACACTACCCATTAATTCATACACTTCTAAGTGGACAAATGGGGGCGATAAAACATGTCCCTGTTGTAACAACCATGTGGAAGATGATCCCCACATCTTGTTCGTGTGCCCTACATACCAAAGGCCCAGAAAATACTGGATAGCACCGCTCTGTAAGAACCTGGGGTTCAGAGAGTATGCACAGGCATACAGGATTTTGAAAACTAGCACCCTGGGCCACATTGTGTTCGCTGTTTCCAAATTCCTTATGGCCATATGGTTGATCAGAAAGAAAAAAATCGTCTGAAGCCCCTTGAACTTTTTAATGAACTTTCTAAATGCAATTTTAAATCACTCCTCGCTGGGAGAGCTGACTTTATTTAAATGTATTTTAAAATAATGTTTTAATGCTGTAATGTTTGCATTGCATCTTTTATGGTCTATATGGCCGAAATAAATAATTTTTGGAATTGGAATTGGATTTTCCCCTTTGAGTTACATTGAAAAAGAGGTGATTGTAGACAGGAGACAGATCAAATAAAGCCCATTTGAGCTTAAAAACATTGGACGTTTCCTGGCTGAATCGGGTCTGTTGGCATGTATGGTTGTACTACCATTGCCTCTTCCTTCTGCCCACAATGGTCTATTACATTGCCACAGCCTCTCTTGCAAGTCCTGTATTGTTGGTTTGTTGCCCCTGCCCCCCTTTCCACTGCCCTCCATAGTCTGTTGTGCTGCCACGGCCCTTCCTGCCTGCTCAGTGTGGTTAAATTGTTGTCTTTGCACCCTCCTACCTGCCTTCAATTTTCAGAGTCCGTGCCCCTGGCCTCTGCCTCTCAACAGTATCCTAATGAACAACTAGATTGCTAACATTCTATATTTATTACAAAAGTGTGGAACGCCTGACGTCATCTTGATGTAATCAAAACTGTAATACCTAGAGCATTTCCTTTAGACATTACATATATGAGAGGGTCTTATTGGCATCAAAATTATGGTTAGTGCTCTAAAAGACTAAAATAAGGACATATTTTCTGAGTTTTCAAATAGCGACAAAGCACTTTTAAATTATTTGTTATCTTTATGTTTTTTTATCCAGTTGACCACTTGATTAAATGTTGGACTTAGGGGAGAGGATGTGGTGTTACTTCCAGAACTTCAGACTTTGCAACTGGGGAACCAGGTTGGAGTTTCTGCTTCAGCTCGACATTCTGTGATTCTGGTCAAATCACTTAGTCTCCCCATGTCTACAACCAAAATGAATTTGTTCTTGTGTGATGTAACCAATGCTCATGTAAAGCACTCCAATACCTGACAAGTCTGCGCTATATAACACTGCAAAAACACAAAATAATAAGTGTTTTGCACACTTCTGTCATTGGGCTATATTTGGGCTACATCTGGGTGATTTTGGGCTACATTTGGGCTCTTTTGTCTCCAGTGGCCATCTTGGGAGATTTATTTGTTATGAAGTTTCCTAATTTCCTCATGTACTGCAGTCTCCTCAGTAGGAAATGCTTTCAGTTTTTTACTTTGATTCCATCATGAAGGTATTCAGATATGTCACACATTTGCCATAAATTCTGAATGTTAGCACTCTAGTTGCTCATTAGATCACTGTAGTAAAACTACTGTTCTCCATGGAAGTCTGCTCCTGGTATTAAAAGTGCATGTTTCAGTCTGCATGTCAGAATTTTTTAATGAAATAGAAGAGGATTTGAGAAGTCACTCAAAATATGCCCTCATATTCTTTCTTCAGCATTAATCATAATTTCTATGGCAAAATGAACCCCCTCATTGTGTTCCTTTTTAAATTAAATGTTTTAAGTGTTACCAGTTTATTCCAATCAAGATGGCTTCAGGTGTGCCATACTTTTGTCAAAATGAAGACAGTAAGCGCTCTAGTTGTTTTTAAGAACACTCTGGGACATTCTGTCATTGGGCTATACTTGGCCTACATCTGGGTGATATTTGGGCTACATTTGGGCTCTTTTGTCTCTGGTGGCCATCTTGGGAGACTTATTTGTTATGAGGTTTCCTAATTTCCTCATTTACTGCAGTCTCCTCAGTAGGAAATACTTTCAGTTTTTTACTTTGATTCCATCAAGAAGGCATTCAGATGTGTCACACATTTGCCATAAATTCAGAATGTTAGCACTCTTTTTGCTCATTAGATCACTGTAGTAAAGCTACTGCTCACCAGGGAAAACTGCTGCTGGTATTGAAAGTGCATGTTTCAGTCTGCATGTCAGAATTTTTTAATGAAATAGAAGAGGATTTGAGAAGTCACTCAAAATGTGCCCTAATTTTTCTTTCTGCAGCACTAATCATACTTTTTATGGAAAAATGAACCCCCTCATTTTGTTCCTTTTTAAATGAAATGTTTTAAGAGTTACCACTTTAATCCAAGCAAGATGGCTTCAGGTGTGCCATACGTTTATCATAAGTAGGACTGTTAGCGCTCTAGTTGTTCTTTGGAACACTCTGGGAAGCTGCAGTAGAACACAAAGGAATCAACTGACAGTCTCTGCCCTTGTTGGATGTAAATTTTTTACTGAGAATGTCAGACTTCATTCTCAAATGACTGAGAAAGATAATGTGAATTTACAGAAAATAAGCTCTCAGTTTAGTTATAGATCACCTTCCAAACCTCTGTGGGAAAAGCATGAGAAAATATTTTTCTCTCAATCATGATATCCCAGCAGAAGGCTTTTTCACATGGTGAAATCACCTTAGAACATACCACAATTCCTAAAATGAGTATGGTACCATCAACAAATGATTTATAATGTAACTAAAGTCTTAAAACCTTCTATTCACTGCAATGCTTTTTAATGAGGTGCTATCATGTATATTGGTCCCAAGATGGCTGCCAACACTTCTTGGATGAAGTGCTGACAGCCAATCAGATCTCAGGATGAGATGTGTGGTTAGGCTCCGCCCACATATATATATGATTTTACTTTTGATTTTCTCAGGAACTACTGAACAGATTGACACCAGACCTGCAAAAGGCACTTCCCTGACCTGAGGACTACCTCTCTGCCAGATTTCAAGTAATTCTGTTCAGCCGTTCGGGCTGCACCTTGGACTAAAGGTCCCTATGGAAAAATGCATGGGAAAAATGCGTTTTGGGACCCCCTTTTTTCTCAGCCCCCGCTTGACGAATCACCCCGAGACTTTCAGGGTAGGAGCGGAGCGGAGCGCCCCACCTATTTTGAAAATTTTGTGAGGATTCGTCAACCGGCGCCAAAGTTATTCCAAATAGAATGTTGCGGATTTCCTATGGAAACACGGTCCTAACTATAACTATCTACTGGCGACCGCAAGTAGATAATATATATATATATATATATATCCAGTAAACTCCTTCACAACAAAAGAGCAGAGGCCACACAGGGGAAATTCGAAGAAGCCTTTATTTGCAAGTTCGTGGCGAATGCATTTCGGCATCTGTCTGCCTTCTTCAGCGCCCAAGGATTCAGGAGGCTTCCAAAACATGCTGTCCTGTGATTTGTTGAAGTGTGCTCCGCCCCCACGTGTAACTGCTCACCTGTTTACAGTCCTCGGATCTCTTGTGGACTGCACGACCCAGAATGCATTGTAGTTCTTCCAGGTAGGTAATGCATGGGGGAAAAAACTTCTGCCAAAGTGGTTGCACAGGATGCAGGACGTTGTACAATGTTCGGAAACCACATTTTCCTGCTTGTGTTGGTATGCAAATAGAGCGCCTCCTCGAGTCCCCAATCGCTACAGCCTCAATTTTCAGGAGTCCATTGAGCGGGGACTGACTAGCAATGCAAGCCGCCCAACATGAGGTAGAATACCTCACAACCGCACTTTTTCTCTTCCCAAGCGTCGAGGCGGGTTCCAGACCATCCGATTCCTCAGAAAACCAAGAGGTGCCAAAGCAAAGCCAGTGAGGTCTGGGCCACTTGTGGAGTGGGACTCTCTGTATCACGTCTCTGGCTGACGTGCAATTTGAATCCAGTAAACTCCTTCACAACAAAAGAGCAGAGGCCACACAGGGGAAATTCGAAGAAGCCTTTATTTGCAAGTTCGTGGCGAATGCATTTCGGCATCTGTCTGCCTTCTTCAGCGCCCAAGGATTCAGGAGGCTTCCAAAACATGCTGTCCTGTGATTTGTTGAAGTGTGCTCCGCCCCCACGTGTAACTGCTCACCTGTTTACAGTCCTCGGATCTCTTGTGGACTGCACGACCCAGAATGCATTGTAGTTCTTCCAGGTAGGTAATGCATGGGGGAAAAAACTTCTGCCAAAGTGGTTGCACAGGATGCAGGACGTTGTACAATGTTCGGAAACCACATTTTCCTGCTTGTGTTGGTATGCAAATAGAGCGCCTCCTCGAGTCCCCAATCGCTACAGCCTCAATTTTCAGGAGTCCATTGAGCGGGGACTGACTAGCAATGCAAGCCGCCCAACATGAGGTAGAATACCTCACAACCGCACTTTTTCTCTTCCCAAGCGTCGAGGCGGGTTCCAGACCATCCGATTCCTCGGAACACCAAGAGGTGCCAAAGCAAAGCCAGTGAGGTCTGGGCCACTTGTGGAGCGGGACTCTCTGTATCACGTCTCTGGCTGACGTGCAATTTGAATCCAGTAAACTCCTTCACAACAAAAAAGCAGAGGCCACACAGGGGAAATTCGAAGAAGCCTTTATTTGCAAGTTCGTGGCGAATGCATTTCGGCATCTGTCTGCCTTCTTCAGCGCCCAAGGATTCAGGAGGCTTCCAAAACATGCTGTCCTGTGATTTGTTGAAGTGTGCTCTGCCCCCACGTGTAACTGCTCACCTGTTTACAGTCCTCGGATCTCTTGTGGACTGCACGACCCAGAATGCATTGTAGTTCTTCCAGGTAGGTAATGCATGGGGGAAAAAACTTCTGCCAAAGTGGTTGCACAGGATGCAGGACGTTGTACAATGTTCGGAAACCACATTTTCCTGCTTGTGTTGGTATGCAAATAGAGCGCCTCCTCGAGTCCCCAATCGCTACAGCCTCAATTTTCAGGAGTCCATTGAGCGGGGACTGACTAGCAATGCAAGCCGCCCAACATGAGGTAGAATACCTCACAACCGCACTTTTTCTCTTCCCAAGCGTCGAGGCGGGTTCCAGACCATCCGATTCCTCGGAAAACCAAGAGGTGCCAAAGCAAAGCCAGTGAGGTCTGGGCCACTTGTGGAGCGGGACTCTCTGTATCACGTCTCTGGCTGACGTGCAATTTGAATCCAGTAAACTCCTTCACAACAAAAGAGCAGAGGCCACACAGGGGAAATTCGAAGAAGCCTTTATTTGCAAGTTCGTGGCGAATGCATTTCGGCATCTGTCTGCCTTCTTCAGCGCCCAAGGATTCAGGAGGCTTCCAAAACATGCTGTCCTGTGATTTGTTGAAGTGTGCTCCGCCCCCACGTGTAACTGCTCACCTGTTTACAGTCCTCGGATCTCTTGTGGACTGCACGACCCAGAATGCATTGTAGTTCTTCCAGGTAGGTAATGCATGGGGGAAAAAACTTCTGCCAAAGTGGTTGCACAGGATGCAGGACGTTGTACAATGTTCGGAAACCACATTTTCCTGCTTGTGTTGGTATGCAAATAGAGCGCCTCCTCGAGTCCCCAATCGCTACAGCCTCAATTTTCAGGAGTCCATTGAGCGGGGACTGACTAGCAATGCAAGCCGCCCAACATGAGGTAGAATACCTCACAACCGCACTTTTTCTCTTCCCAAGCGTCGAGGCGGGTTCCAGACCATCCGATTCCTCGGAAAACCAAGAGGTGCCAAAGCAAAGCCAGTGAGGTCTGGGCCACTTGTGGAGCGGGACTCTCTGTATCACGTCTCTGGCTGACGTGCAATTTGAATCCAGTAAACTCCTTCACAACAAAAGAGCAGAGGCCACACAGGGGAAATTCGAAGAAGCCTTTATTTGCAAGTTCGTGGCGAATGCATTTCGGCATCTGTCTGCCTTCTTCAGCGCCCAAGGATTCAGGAGGCTTCCAAAACATGCTGTCCTGTGATTTGTTGAAGTGTGCTCCGCCCCCACGTGTAACTGCTCACCTGTTTACAGTCCTCGGATCTCTTGTGGACTGCACGACCCAGAATGCATTGTAGTTCTTCCAGGTAGGTAATGCATGGGGGAAAAAACTTCTGCCAAAGTGGTTGCACAGGATGCAGGACGTTGTACAATGTTCGGAAACCACATTTTCCTGCTTGTGTTGGTATGCAAATAGAGCGCCTCCTCGAGTCCCCAATCGCTCCTGAATCCTTGGGCGCTGAAGAAGGCAGACAGATGCCGAAATGCATTCGCCACGAACTTGCAAATAAAGGCTTTTTCGAATTTCCCCTGTGTGGCCTCTGCTCTTTTGTTGTGAAGGAGTTTACTGGATTCAAATTGCACGTCAGCCAGAGACGTGATACAGAGAGTCCCGCTCCACGACTGGAGAGAGAGAGAGAGAGAGATATATATATATGTATATATATATATATATATATATATATATATATATATATATATATATATATATATATATATATATATATATATATATATATATATATATATATATATATATATATATCAAAGCTACCTGTTGCCCCCTCGGCAAGGCATCACTCGAGCAGCAGTCATCGCGGGTACAGCACATCCCCGCACGCCGAGAACTCTCTCTGGCACTCATGTCTTTGATGTTCAGCCTGACGCGTTTCTGAGCCTTCGCTCTCATCAGAGGCTCGACTTGAGGTGAGTATTTGGACACTCCTACTTGGCAAATTAATGGCCCTCCAATGGGCGATTCGGGTGTGACTCGCACTGCCTGATGGAATTCGTAGTTCGTGTCTTTGCTTGTGCTCACTACTGTTGTAGATTTGTGGCCCTCGGATGGGCCTCGAGGTGCGAGGTGTGCCTTCATCCCTCAACTGCTCCTTCACATAGAGAGCTCGGCATGATTCCGAGCTCGTGACCCCCATTTTCTTTGGGGTGGTGCGTGCCTTCGCGGCTGGGCTTGCCGCGTGAAAATCAAAGCTACCTGTTGCCCCCTCGGCAAGGCATCACTCGAGCAGCAGTCATCGCGGGTACAGCACATCCCCGCACGCCGAGAACTCTCTCTGGCACTCATGTCTTTGATGTTCAGCCTGACGCGTTTCTGAGCCTTCGCTCTCATCAGAGGCTCGACTTGAGGTGAGTATTTGGACACTCCTACTTGGCAAATTAATGGCCCTCCAATGGGCGATTCGGGTGTGACTCGCACTGCCTGATGGAATTCGTAGTTCGTGTCTTTGCTTGTGCTCACTACTGTTGTAGATTTGTGGCCCTCGGATGGGCCTCGAGGTGCGAGGTGTGCCTTCATCCCTCAACTGCTCCTTCACATAGAGAGCTCGGCATGATTCCGAGCTCGTGACCCCCATTTTCTTTGGGGTGGTGCGTGCCTTCGCGGCTGGGCTTGCCGCGTGAAAATCAAAGCTACCTGTTGCCCTCTCGGCAAGGCATCACTCGAGCAGCAGTCATCGCGGGTACAGCACAATCCCGCACGCCGAGAACTCTCTCTGGCACTCATGTCTTTGATGTTCAGCCTGACGCGTTTCTGAGCCTTCGCTCTCATCAGAGGCTCGACTTGAGGTGAGTATTTGGACACTCCTACTTGGCAAATTAATGGCCCTCCAATGGGCGATTCGGGTGTGACTCGCACTGCCTGATGGAATTCGTAGTTCGTGTCTTTGCTTGTGCTCACTACTGTTGTAGATTTGTGGCCCTCGGATGGGCCTCGAGGTGCGAGGTGTGCCTTCATCCCTCAACTGCTCCTTCACATAGAGAGCTCGGCATGATTCCGAGCTCGTGACCCCCATTTTCTTTGGGGTGGTGCGTGCCTTCGCGGCTGGGCTTGCCGCGTGAAAATCAAAGCTACCTGTTGCCCCCTCGGCAAGGCATCACTCGAGCAGCAGTCATCGCGGGTACAGCACATCCCCGCACGCCGAGAACTCTCTCTGGCACTCATGTCTTTGATGTTCAGCCTGACGCGTTTCTGAGCCTTCGCTCTCATCAGAGGCTCGACTTGAGGTGAGTATTTGGACACTCCTACTTGGCAAATTAATGGCCCTCCAATGGGCGATTCGGGTGTGACTCGCACTGCCTGATGGAATTCGTAGTTCGTGTCTTTGCTTGTGCTCACTACTGTTGTAGATTTGTGGCCCTCGGATGGGCCTCGAGGTGCGAGGTGTGCCTTCATCCCTCAACTGCTCCTTCACATAGAGAGCTCGGCATGATTCGGAGCTCGTGACCCCCATTTTCTTTGGGGTGGTGCGTGCCTTCGCGGCTGGGCTTGCCGCGTGAAAATCAAAGCTACCTGTTGCCCCCTCGGCAAGGCATCACTCGAGCAGCAGTCATCGCGGGTACAGCACATCCCCGCACGCCGAGAACTCTCTCTGGCACTCATGTCTTTGATGTTCAGCCTGACGCGTTTCTGAGCCTTCGCTCTCATCAGAGGCTCGACTTGAGGTGAGTATTTGGACACTCCTACTTGGCAAATTAATGGCCCTCCAATGGGCGATTCGGGTGTGACTCGCACTGCCTGATGGAATTCGTAGTTCGTGTCTTTGCTTGTGCTCACTACTGTTGTAGATTTGTGGCCCTCGGATGGGCCTCGAGGTGCGAGGTGTGCCTTCATCGCTCAACTGCTCCTTCACATAGAGAGCTCGGCATGATTCCGAGCTCGTGACCCCCATTTTCTTTGGGGTGGTGCGTGCCTTCGCGGCTGGGCTTGCCGCGTGAAAATCAAAGCTACCTGTTGCCCCCTCGGCAAGGCATCACTCGAGCAGCAGTCATCGCGGGTACAGCACATCCCCGCACGCCGAGAACTCTCTCTGGCACTCATGTCTTTGATGTTCAGCCTGACGCGTTTCTGAGCCTTCGCTCTCATCAGAGGCTCGACTTGAGGTGAGTATTTGGACACTCCTACTTGGCAAATTAATGGCCCTCCAATGGGCGATTCGGGTGTGACTCGCACTGCCTGATGGAATTCGTAGTTCGTGTCTTTGCTTGTGCTCACTACTGTTGTAGATTTGTGGCCCTCGGATGGGCCTCGAGGTGCGAGGTGTGCCTTCATCCCTCAACTGCTCCTTCACATAGAGAGCTCGGCATGATTCCGAGCTCGTGACCCCCATTTTCTTTGGGGTGGTGCGTGCCTTCGCGGCTGGGCTTGCCGCGTGAAAATCAAAGCTACCTGTTGCCCCCTCGGCAAGGCATCACTCGAGCAGCAGTCATCGCGGGTACAGCACATCCCCGCACGCCGAGAACTCTCTCTGGCACTCATGTCTTTGATGTTCAGCCTGACGCGTTTCTGAGCCTTCGCTCTCATCAGAGGCTCGACTTGAGGTGAGTATTTGGACACTCCTACTTGGCAAATTAATGGCCCTCCAATGGGCGATTCGGGTGTGACTCGCACTGCCTGATGGAATTCGTAGTTCGTGTCTTTGCTTGTGCTCACTACTGTTGTAGATTTGTGGCCCTCGGATGGGCCTCGAGGTGCGAGGTGTGCCTTCATCCCTCAACTGCTCCTTCACATAGAGAGCTCGGCATGATTCCGAGCTCCTGACCCCCATTTTCTTTGGGGTGGTGCGTGCCTTCGCGGCTGGGCTTGCCGCGTGAAAATCAAAGCTACCTGTTGCCTCCTCGGCAAGGCATCACTCGAGCAGCAGTCATCGTGGGTACAGCACATCCCCGCACGCCGAGAACTCTCTCTGGCACTCATGTCTTTGATGTTCAGCCTGACGCGTTTCTGAGCCTTCGCTCTCATCAGAGGCTCGACTTGAGGTGAGTATTTGGACACTCCTACTTGGCAAATTAATGGCCCTCCAATGGGCGATTCGGGTGTGACTCGCACTGCCTGATGGAATTCGTAGTTCGTGTCTTTGCTTGTGCTCACTACTGTTGTAGATTTGTGGCCCTCGGATGGGCCTCGAGGTGCGAGGTGTGCCTTCATCCCTCAACTGCTCCTTCACATAGAGAGCTCGGCATGATTCCGAGCTTGTGAACCCCATTTTCTTTGGGGTGGTGCGTGCCTTCACGGCTGGGCTTGCCGCGTGAAAATCAAAGCTACCTGTTGCCCCCTCGGCAAGGCATCACTCGAGCAGCAGTCATCGCGGGTACAGCACATCCCCGCACGCCGAGAACTCTCTCTGGCACTCATGTCTTTGATGTTCAGCCTGACGCATTTCTGAGCCTTCGCTCTCATCAGAGGCTCGACTTGAGGTGTGTATTTGGACACTCCTACTTGGCAAATTAATGGCCCTCCAATGGGCGATTCGGGTGTGACTCGCACTGCCTGATGGAATTCGTAGTTCGTGTCTTTGCTTGTGCTCACTACTGTTGTAGATTTGTGGCCCTCGGATGGGCCTCGAGGTGCGAGGTGTGCCTTCATCCCTCAACTGCTCCTTCACATAGAGAGCTCGGCATGATTCCGAGCTCGTGACCCCCATTTTCTTTGGGGTGGTGCGTGCCTTCGCGGCTGGGCTTGCCGCGTGAAAATCAAAGCTACCTGTTGCCCCCTCGGCAAGGCATCACTCGAGCAGCAGTCATCGCGGGTACAGCACATCCCCGCACGCCGAGAACTCTCTCTGGCACTCATGTCTTTGATGTTCAGCCTGACGCGTTTCTGAGCCTTCGCTCTCATCAGAGGCTCGACTTGAGGTGAGTATTTGGACACTCCTACTTGGCAAATTAATGGCCCTCCAATGGGCGATTCGGGTGTGACTCGCACTGCCTGATGGAATTCGTAGTTCGTGTCTTTGCTTGTGCTCACTACTGTTGTAGATTTGTGGCCCTCGGATGGGCCTCGAGGTGCGAGGTGTGCCTTCATCCCTCAACTGCTCCTTCACATAGAGAGCTCGGCATGATTCCGAGCTCGTGACCCCCATTTTCTTTGGGGTGGTGCGTGCCTTCGCGGCTGGGCTTGCCGCGTTAAAATCAAAGCTACCTGTTGCCCCCTCGGCAAGGCATCACTCGAGCAGCAGTCATCGCGGGTACAGCACATCCCCGCACGCCGAGAACTCTCTCTGGCACTCATGTCTTTGATGTTCAGCCTGACGCGTTTCTGAGCCTTCGCTCTCATCAGAGGCTCGACTTGAGGTGAGTATTTGGACACTCCTACTTGGCAAATTAATGGCCCTCCAATGGGCGATTCGGGTGTGACTCCCACTGCCTGATGGAATTCGTAGTTCGTGTCTTTGCTTGTGCTCACTACTGTTGTAGATTTGTGGCCCTCGGATGGGCCTCGAGGTGCGAGGTGTGCCTTCATCCCTCAACTGCTCCTTCACATAGAGAGCTCGGCATGATTCCGAGCTCGTGACCCCCATTTTCTTTGGGGTGGTGCGTGCCTTCGCGGCTGGGCTTGCCGCGTGAAAATCAAAGCTACCTGTTGCCCCCTCGGCAAGGCATCACTCGAGCAGCAGTCATCGCGGGTACAGCACATCCCCGCACGCCGAGAACTCTCTCTGGCACTCATGTCTTTGATGTTCAGCCTGACGCGTTTCTGAGCCTTCGCTCTCATCAGAGGCTCGACTTGAGGTGAGTATTTGGACACTCTACTTGGCAAATTAATGGCCCTCCAATGGGCGATTCGGGTGTGACTCGCACTGCCTGATGGAATTCGTAGTTCGTGTCTTTGCTTGTGCTCACTACTGTTGTAGATTTGTGGCCCTCGGATGGGCCTCGAGGTGCGAGGTGTGCCTTCATCCCTCAACTGCTCCTTCACATAGAGAGCTCGGCATGATTCCGAGCTCGTGACCCCCATTTTCTTTGGGGTGGTGCGTGCCTTCGCGGCTGGGCTTGCCGCGTGAAAATCAAAGCTACCTGTTGCCCCCTCGGCAAGGCATCACTCGAGCAGCAGTCATCGCGGGTACAGCACATCCCCGCACGCCGAGAACTCTCTCTGGCACTCATGTCTTTGATGTTCAGCCTGACGCGTTTCTGAGCCTTCGCTCTCATCAGAGGCTCGACTTGAGGTGAGTATTTGGACACTCCTACTTGGCAAATTAATGGCCCTCCAATGGGCGATTCAGGTGTGACTCGCACTGCCTGATGGAATTCGTAGTTCGTGTCTTTGCTTGTGCTCACTACTGTTGTAGATTTGTGGCCCTCGGATGGGCCTCGAGGTGCGAGGTGTGCCTTCATCCCTCAACTGCTCCTTCACATAGAGAGCTCGGCATGATTCCGAGCTCGTGACCCCCATTTTCTTTGGGGTGGTGCGTGCCTTCGCGGCTGGGCTTGCCGCGTGAAAATCAAAGCTACCTGTTGCCCCCTCGGCAAGGCATCACTCGAGCAGCAGTCATCGCGGGTACAGCACATCCCCGCACGCCGAGAACTCTCTCTGGCACTCATGTCTTTGATGTTCAGCCTGACGCGTTTCTGAGCCTTCGCTCTCATCAGAGGCTCGACTTGAGGTGAGTATTTGGACACTCCTACTTGGCAAATTAATGGCCCTCCAATGGGCGATTCGGGTGTGACTCGCACTGCCTGATGGAATTCGTAGTTCGTGTCTTTGCTTGTGCTCACTACTGTTGTAGATTTGTGGCCCTCGGATGGGCCTCGAGGTGCGAGGTGTGCCTTCATCCCTCAACTGCTCCTTCACATAGAGAGCTCGGCATGATTCGGAGCTCGTGACCCCCATTTTCTTTGGGGTGGTGCGTGCCTTCGCGGCTGGGCTTGCCGCGTGAAAATCAAAGCTACCTGTTGCCCCCTCGGCAAGGCATCACTCGAGCAGCAGTCATCGCGGGTACAGCACATCCCCGCACGCCGAGAACTCTCTCTGGCACTCATGTCTTTGATGTTCAGCCTGACGCGTTTCTGAGCCTTCGCTCTCATCAGAGGCTCGACTTGAGGTGAGTATTTGGACACTCCTACTTGGCAAATTAATGGCCCTCCAATGGGCGATTCGGGTGTGACTCGCACTGCCTGATGGAATTCGTAGTTCGTGTCTTTGCTTGTGCTCACTACTGTTGTAGATTTGTGGCCCTCGGATGGGCCTCGAGGTGCGAGGTGTGCCTTCATCCCTCAACTGCTCCTTCACATAGAGAGCTCGGCATGATTCCGAGCTCGTGACCCCCATTTTCTTTGGGGTGGTGCGTGCCTTCGCGGCTGGGCTTGCCGCGTGAAAATCAAAGCTACCTGTTGCCCCCTCGGCAAGGCATCACTCGAGCAGCAGTCATCGCGGGTACAGCACATCCCCGCACACCGAGAACTCTCTCTGGCACTCATGTCTTTGATGTTCAGCCTGACGCGTTTCTGAGCCTTCGCTCTCATCAGAGGCTCGACTTGAGGTGAGTATTTGGACACTCCTACTTGGCAAATTAATGGCCCTCCAATGGGCGATTCGGGTGTGACTCGCACTGCCTGATGGAATTCGTAGTTCGTGTCTTTGCTTGTGCTCACTACTGTTGTAGATTTGTGGCCCTCGGATGGGCCTCGAGGTGCGAGGTGTGCCTTCATCCCTCAACTGCTCCTTCACATAGAGAGCTCGGCATGATTCCGAGCTCGTGACCCCCATTTTCTTTGGGGTGGTGCGTGCCTTCGCGGCTGGGCTTGCCGCGTGAAAATCAAAGCTACCTGTTGCCCCCTCGGCAAGGCATCACTCGAGCAGCAGTCATCGCGGGTACAGCACATCCCCGCACGCCGAGAACTCTCTCTGGCACTCATGTCTTTGATGTTCAGCCTGACGCGTTTCTGAGCCTTCGCTCTCATCAGAGGCTCGACTTGAGGTGAGTATTTGGACACTCCTACTTGGCAAATTAATGGCCCTCCAATGGGCGATTCGGGTGTGACTCGCACTGCCTGATGGAATTCGTAGTTCGTGGGGGTCACGAGCTCGGAATCATGCCGAGCTCTCTATGTGAAGGAGCAGTTGAGGGATGAAGGCACACCTCGCACCTCGAGGCCCATCCGAGGGCCACAAATCTACAACAGTAGTGAGCACAAGCAAAGACACGAACTACGAATTCCATCAGGCAGTGCGAGTCACACCCGAATCGCCCATTGGAGGGCCATTAATTTGCCAAGTAGGAGTGTCCAAATACTCACCTCAAGTCGAGCCTCTGATGAGAGCGAAGGCTCAGAAACGCGTCAGGCTGAACATCAAAGACATGAGTGCCAGAGAGAGTTCTCGGCGTGCGGGGATGTGCTGTACCCGCGATGACTGCTGCTCGAGTGATGCCTTGCCGAGGGGGCAACAGGTAGCTTTGATTTTCACGCGGCAAGCCCAGCCGCGAAGGCACGCACCACCCCAAAGAAAATGGGGGTCACGAGCTCGGAATCATGCCGAGCTCTCTATGTGAAGGAGCAGTTGAGGGATGAAGGCACACCTCGCACCTCGAGGCCCATCCGAGGGCCACAAATCTACAACAGTAGTGAGCACAAGCAAAGACACGAACTACGAATTCCATCAGGCAGTGCGAGTCACACCCGAATCGCCCATTGGAGGGCCATTAATTTGCCAAGTAGGAGTGTCCAAATACTCACCTCAAGTCGAGCCTCTGATGAGAGCGAAGGCTCAGAAACGCGTCAGGCTGAACATCAAAGACATAAGTGCCAGAGAGAGTTCTCGGCGTGCGGGGATGTGCTGTACCCGCGATGACTGCTGCTCGAGTGATGCCTTGCCGAGGGGGCAACAGGTAGCTTTGATTTTCACGCGGCAAGCCCAGCCGCGAAGGCACGCACCACCCCAAAGAAAATGGGGGTCACGAGCTCGGAATCATGCCGAGCTCTCTATGTGAAGGAGCAGTTGAGGGATGAAGGCACACCTCGCACCTCGAGGCCCATCCGAGGGCCACAAATCTACAACAGTAGTGAGCACAAGCAAAGACACAAACTACGAATTCCATCAGGCAGTGCGAGTCACACCCGAATCGCCCATTGGAGGGCCATTAATTTGCCAAGTAGGAGTGTCCAAATACTCACCTCAAGTCGAGCCTCTGATGAGAGCGAAGGCTCAGAAACGCGTCAGGCTGAACATCAAAGACATGAGTGCCAGAGAGAGTTCTCGGCGTGCGGGGATGTGCTGTACCCGCGATGACTGCTGCTCGAGTGATGCCTTGCCGAGGCGGCAACAGGTAGCTTTGATATATATATATATATATATATATATATATATATATATATATATATATTCACTGAAAAAACCATAGGTTTCACACATGTTATAGTTAGCGGAAATTTTACTGATAAAAAACCTGTGAAATTGCCCCGTTATAGTTAGTGCTGGCAACTATAACTCACGCGACCGCAATCCTCTGCTGATGCTAATACTGTATTTAGACACTTATTTGCCCATGTCTTCTTCCATACATTTTTAGCTATACATATATTACAAATATTTTTTTTTCATAAAGACACATATGTCATCAGCAGAAGATTGCGGTCGCGTGAGTTATAGTTGCCAGCACTAACTATAACGGGGCAATTTCACAGGTTTTTTATCAGTAAAATTTCCGCTAACTATAACATGTGTGAAACCTATGGTTTTTTCAGTGAATTTGCAAGGTTTTTTAAATGCTAATTCCTAACTATAACGTGTGTGAAACCTATGGTTTTTTCAGTGAATTTGTACGGTTTTTTAAATGCTAAGTTACTTTACGCCAATCGAGGCGTGCGCGCCCACTTAACGCAGTTCGTTCCGTGCACGGTTTTTATCAACTTTAATAAGCCCTGTACATTTGGTGGCCTTTGGCCACCAAAAGCACAGGGGGTGGGGTCAATGTGGATAGTGTTTTTTTTATTTCGATTTTATAATTTCATGTTGCCAAAATTAAGTTTTTTTTCACTATTCATAAGCCCTGCCCATTTGGTGGCCTGCGGGCAACAAAAGCACAGGGGGTAGGGTTAGTGTGGATAGTGGATTTTTTTTTTGATTTTTTTTACCGTACGCTTACGGTAAGCGTACGGTAAGCGTACTCGGCGAAATTGCCGAAAAAAAAATAAAACTGTTTTTGCTCTTGGGGGATGTTTGGGGACTCCCTCAACATGATTATGTGGGAGGGAGTTGTCAAAACAGCCCCGTAACATGTTTTTGGCCATCATGTTTGATAAATAACACTCAGTGCGAGAGACAAAATGGCGGACGCCGCTTCCTGGTTTCGGCCGATTCGAATGTTTACTAAGATCTAAGAGCCAATCAGAATCGCGCTCGCGCACGCCACCGTACGCTTACGGTAAGCGTACGGTAAGCGTACCGTAAGCGGGCTCAGATATATATATTGATTTAAAGGCTATTTTCTCAGAATCTACTGAACAGATTTACACTTCCTTGACCTAGGGACTACCTCTCTGCCAAATTTCTAGTAATTCTGTTCAGCCGTTCGGGCTGTAGCTCGTTCTAAAGGTCCTATGGAAAAATGCATGGGAAAAACGCGTTTTGGGACCCCCCTTTTATCTCAGCCCCCGCTTGACGAATCCCCCCGAGACTTTCAGGGTAGGAGCGGAGCGTAGCGCCCCACCTATTTTGAGAAATTCGCGAGGATTCATCGACCGGCGCCAAAGTTATTCAAAATAGAATGTTGCGGATTTCCTATGGAAAAGGGGTCCTAACTATAACTACCTACTGGCGACCGCCAGTAGGTAATATATATATATATATATATATATATATATATATATATATATATATATATATATATATATAGCATGGAAACGCCCTGGCATTAAACAAATCTTCCGATCGTAGTCAACAACTGAACTGCACTCCTCTTCGCTGGAATAAAGTTTGAATTTTATTTCAGTTTTGCAGATACAATTAAAAAAGCATCAGATGCGTTCCAGCAGTTAGCCTTCTCACAATGCCTGAGCACAGTATTACGAATATAACGGCATGCATACAGGAAATTGAAAAGGACAATGCAAGTCGCTGTTTTACCGCAGCCATCTTTTAACATGTATTCTATCAGCAACTCTATGGCATTTTCTGTTGGTTTCAGATATTGAATTGCATATACATGCAATGTTTAACTTTTTGCACATCTTGTATGGAATTCACAAAAATAGAAATAAAAATAATAAGAAAGTTAACATTCGGTGTGGATAGAAACCTCTATTATTCTGCCCAATTGGACTTACATTTTGAATGTCAATGGGGCAAGACCAAAATATTGATATCATTAAATCATTTCTCTGTGGTGTATGTGACCCCATGAATTTGATGAAATTAATATTGATCCATAATAGGATATTAGGAATGTTTATGAATTTGATATTCAAAATGTAAGCCCAATTCAGACTGGACTGTGCCCTTAATCCATTTGTTCAGTACCTCTGCTTGGGCCCCAACACCACAGCTAGTGACTGCTGCCCATGCAAGGTCTCAAAACCAAAGGAAGAAGCATTGGCTATGCCAATCCGTCTCCCTTGCCAATGCTGAACGAGTGTCTCAATCGGCTTTGGCAATGAGGTAATGCCCTTCAAATGCATAGCAGCAGCCCCTCTTCCCCGCCGTTACCCCATACTTAAAATAGCCAGACAAAAACATGTTGGTTGCTAAACATTTACACCTCCCTGCACAAAATGCTTGGAGGGTCTCTAAAGAACTCCTCCTGCAGTACAAATAAGCAAAGTGCAATATGTGGGCGGTACCTGGCAATCTAGTAAAAACCAGCAATTGGATTCAGATGAGCTTGCTCAATATGAGAACCTACCCTTAATAGACTATACAGTTATTCTTATATGTTGTATAATAGGCTTTTATGTAGATTGATCTGGTAGTGTTGAATGTTGCTTTATGCTTACGGTTTATATGATTTTATTTAACCTAAAGCACACTACATTTGAACTTGAATCTGCAAGTTACAGGTTAATTCAGCGGGAACAATCTAGCCTTCATCCTTCAGTGGTCAATACAATTACTTCTGTGGAGTTGGTGAACAACGGTAGGTATTATAAAAGTGGAAAGGATTTTTCAGTTAGTGGTATGGGCTCTCCAATCAGTGAAATCAAAATCACGTTTCATATCTGGTGCTAGTCCCTCTCACACTAACTAATATATCTACACTGTTATCATAGACCTAAAACAGTTAAAAAAGACAACGCAAAATGTTATATTGACACTCTTTTATGCAGGTGTGTTTTCTGTGCAAAGCTTCAGTTGACAGATGATGACCTGGGCGTTGGCTACCAGTGTCCTGGTCTAGCTAGAACGTTTAAAGCCTTTAGTGAATACAGCGACCATTTCCTTCCCAGTAGGGTGAAAACTGACTTTGAACTTGTGATCTGCAATTTTACAGCATATTTAGCTACAGTAATGATTGAGCCTACATCCTTGTCACTGGGTTGTAAATTAGTGACAGGACCAATTCAAATCAATCTATAGGCAAATACCAACGTATGGGTGTTACATAATTATTCCTGTCAACTAAATGAAACAGATATAATTATGGCTCCAAGTGAGGGAAGTACTTTGCCAAAAGAGGGCAATTTTCGTTTCACAACTTACTAACCTCTTGCATGCGATGCAAGCATGTCAGCTGACACTAAAACGCATTGACTTCGCCTCGGTCTCAGCGAGATGAAACAGTTGTCGGAAGCATACTTCGGGGGGGCCGTAGCAGGCCCCTTTTCACCCTGGGCCCTCTGAATCTGTCACAGGATTGAGACCATGTGTACTCCCGATCAAGGCATGCACAGTGTGCGTACACCCGCCACAGGGTGCACTCTTTTCCCCACCCACCCTTTTATGCTATGGGAGCCTGTGTACGGGTCTGTACACAGGCTCCCATAGAGTTCAATGGGAGTCCAAGCGAACCGAGTCCATATGCATGCGGCTGCATCGTACTTGCTTGTTCGGACTCCCAGAGCACGTTTCGCTCAGAAAGCCCTCCAGATCCGAGTCATATAGAGGGCTTTACTAGTGAGATCAGAATCAGGTCCTTAACATTAGCTGCAATTTTGTTTTTATTTAAGCAATCATCATTAAAGCATAATATGGTAATGCATATTTAAAGTATGTGTCTTTTTCTATTCTCTCTAAAGCAAATAATTAACTGAGGCTGTGTTTAAATGAAATATTTTAACAACAAATAAAATATGATAAATCTCCGAGGTTACATGTTGTAAATGATAACAAGCGTTCTCACTTCACATGGAAAGAGACATTCCTTTGCTTATCGCAAAGGTAAACTAGAGCTTTCAGAGCAAGAGCTAAATCATGAGTTGTTTCTGTGTTTCTGCATTTTAAAATATAGTATTAATTCAGTTCAATGATATTCTACTTCTGCATACATTTCACAATTTTGCAAATTAAAAACTCATAGGACAATATCTAAACTAGCCACTTTAAATCAAACTATAAATTACTCGCACATTTGTTAAGCAGAAACCGTCTAACTAAAGCCTGTGAATATCAAAGCCTCATATTTTCATTTTGCAGCACCAAGGGCCCTATTAAGATGGCGGGTAGAGGCACCACCGTGGTGCTGGCGGTGGATGAAAATACCATTTACCGCACGCCAGCAGCTGTCCTCACGCCCGCCATATTTGTATGGTCAAACATAGCCCATTTCCTGTCTGCCACGTTGCGATGCAAACCGCCATAAAAATGCACCCGCCAACGTGGAGGTGGGAGCCAATGGAGTCCCACCGCCATGTGGAATGACGTCCCGACCGCCGTACAAAACAGGATGCCCCAAAGAGCCAGTTGCACCGCAGCGGAGAAACCGCCCAACTAGAGACAGCGGAAGCACAACTGCGGAGTCTGAAACCAGAATCCCAGTCCCCTCCACCCAGTCCCGACCGCAATGCATCCAGCTCTATACGTCTTCCCGGTGCTGTACCTGATACACTACCAGCAATTAATGGACTGTCGCGGACAACACCGCAGGTACGCAATCACACAACTCCACACAAAACCACAACACACAACTCATGGGGAGATATAGGGTTCCTGTCCACACCAGACATCCTGGTGGGGACAGGAACACATCCACAAGTGTACCCACCCATGTCCCACCTGTCACCAAATCACCCCTCCGCATCCAGGTCACCCACCAACCGCGATATCAATGCAATGTCCCGGTAATGTCATCCACAGCGGTGAAGACGCGGGAAAACATGCACACAATGTAGAAGGCAGGGCCAGCGCCAGGCATGGGCAGTGCACAAAGATCATAGGGCCACAACTCCACCCTCCAAACACTAGGACCCCCACACATTAAGGGACATGCTATGTGCCCCTCCGGTGCTCCCCCATGCACAATAACCAGCCCGGTGAACCCACACCCTGCACCATACACCAAACAACAGTCTCAGCAGGTGGGGCTGCAGAGGAACACACAGCACAGAAGCTCAGGGCCAGAGCAACCCTCACGCCACACCTACACTATACTCATGTCAAAAAAGCTGAGTCCAAGCACAAAATGAACACTCATACAGAATATGAACAATCACTCAACTGAACACACAGCCTGTCAAGTCACACAGACAATCCCCACACTGACACACAGCCACATACACAGACCAGATGTCAGCAGCAATGGAGGACAACAAATGGGCAAGACCAAAGTGAGGTGGACACTAATGGAAAGCCAAGGAGCCAGCCACAAAGCATGTGTAAATCACATGCAAGAGAAGGAACAGTCCACAACACCCTTAGGCCATCGAATCACACATGGCTGACACAGTGAGTGAAATCAAACCACAGTGACCCCTGTGCAACAACTCAGGGAGTGAGCAAGGCAACCCATGCATAGTCACATGGATGATAGGAAGTCTCTGAAGTCAAACAGTGATCAGCCACACATCTGTATCCAACAACTTCACAGGTGTATTTCATCAGCACAACACACAAGGCCCATTGACACACTCCATGACTGTCAAACACAAGTTGGATCCTTCACACATACCCCTCTAACACCCACATCACACCTTCCACACTCAACACCATTGTCAAACACACAGAAAATGATCAGAAAATACACTGCCAAACCCTCACACTCCCTGTGGGGGCATCCACAAACATCACACACACACACTCATGGATTCCTGAACCAATGCTGGCACAAAAACAACAGCCAAACACAAAACTCACTAACAACATACACAGAAGTACAACAAGGCCAGACCTGTGCAGTAAAGCAGTGGAAACTCAATGGGAGCCCAGACAGAACAGGAGTACACAACACCATCCCTCAGGAACAATGCCCAGACAACATACCACAGACAAGAAGTGCATTATCTCAAAACAATCATGGACACAAACTGGGAGTGTTGGAGGGAGGACCACCGGGGAGTCGGGGGGACTGCTCCGGGGCACCTTCCTACCGCAAAGTTATAGCCGAGCACCGCTGAGAAGCCTCCTAGGGGAGGTCCTTCTCCTGTGATCGTACTAGGCCCAGTAACACCACCACACAGGACTCCGTATCAGTTGTTTATCTTGGTTCTTTTATCAATGGTAGCACATTCAATATTTACAGTGGGATCGAGTGATCCAGAAAAGAGTCTCAATGTCCTTAGAGGGATAGGGTAGCGGGACAGTCTCAGTACCAGCCAGGTACGGGGAGGCTCTGCGCCAGACCTTGCGTGCTGGTCTCAAAGCAGCTCGGACGTGGAGAGCAGCGACGGCGTCTGCAGGGCTCGGGTGGTAGTTCCGCTTCTGTCGAGCCGCGACACAGTCAGCAGGGCTCCGGTGGTAGGTCCGCTTCGGTCGAGCCGCGACGAGGTCAGCTGGGCTCTGATGGTACGTTCAACAAGGTCGGGCCGCGACAGCGTCAGCAGGGCTAAGAGTGGGGTTTCAGGATGAGTCTTTCTCCGTAGGGTCAGCCGCGATCTGATCAGCAGGGCTCTTGACTCCGGGATACAACTGTCGTCTTGTTGCCGGATCGCCCCAGATATAGGTCTGGAGCCCTTTGATGTCCGGACCCTTGCGCCCGGGGGGGCGGAGAGGCCGGGTAGGGAGCGGCCAGACGCCCAGCAGGAGAGGCGCCAGGCCCCAGAGAGCTGTGGGGCGATCGCACCTAGGTGTGGAAAGACGGTTGGGGGTCCCATCGATACTGCCCTCCGCCGGGAGTGGGAAGGGTTCACGTGGTATCCCCCGGGCCAGGGGTTGGCGCCTCGATGTCGGGCCTCGCTGGGACCGAGGCCGGGTGGAGCTGGGTCACGTAGGTGGTTACGTAGAGTCACGTATAATCCAAAATGGAGGAGCCCCGAGGTGCATGGGACCTCGTGCGGCTTAGCGAGGGGGAACAGGACCACGCCACGAGGCCGGCTCCAACACGCGTCCCCCCCAGCTGAAGGCAGGGAGAGTCACCCATCTCCTTGGGGGTTCTCCTCGCCGAGGTGGAAGAATCTGGACAGGCCGTCAGCATTGGCGTGGTCGTTGCCGGGCCGGTGCTCCACGGTGAAGTCCATCCCTTGCAGCGAGATGGACCATCGCAACAGCTTGGGGTTCTCACCCCGCATTTGCATTAGCCACCGCAAGGGCCGGTGGTCAGTTTGGACTCTGAAGTGGGTGCCGAAAAGGTAGGGCCGGAGCTTCTTGAGAGCCCATACCACAGCGAAGGCTTCCCGCTCGATGGTGCTCCACCTCTGTTCCCGTGGCAGCAGTCGGTGGCTGATAAAGGCCACAGGTCGGTCGAGGCCTTAGGCGTCCATCTGGGAGAGGACCGCCCCGACCCCGTACTCCGATGCATCGGTCTGAACCACAAATTCCTTGCTGTAGTCAGGGGCCTGTAGCACAGGGGCAGCACACATGGCTGCCTTGAGGGCTTCAAAAGCGAACTGACAGCGGGGCGTCCAGTGCACCGCCTTGGGCTGTTTCTTGGAAGTGAGCTCCGTAAGGGGCCCCACAATGCTGCCATAATCCTTAATAAATCACCGGTAGTAGCCTGTGAGGCCTAAGAAGGCCCGGACAGCGGTTTGGGTTGCGGGGGGCTCCCACGCCTGGATGGCATCGACCTTTAACTGGAGGGGCGCCACCTGGCCACTCCCCACCTGGTGGCCCAGATAGGACACAGTTCCTTGACCGATCTGGCATTTGCTGGCCTTAATTGTGAGCCCGGCCCTTTGGAGAGCGGCCAGAACTTCTCCGAGGTGTCTTAGGTGCGCGGCCCAGTGGTTGCTGAAGACGGCAATGTCGTCGAGGTAGGCCGCGCTGAAAGCTTCTAGCCCGGCCAGGACCTTGTTCACCAGCCTCTGGAAGGTCGCTGGGGCGTTCTTCATACCGAAGGGCATCACCCGAAAGTGGTAGTGCCCATCGGGGGTGGAAAATGCGGATCGTTCCTGGGCGCCGGGAGTGAGCTTGATCTGCCAGTACCCAGCGGTGAGATCAAAGGTGCTTAGGTAGCGGGCGGCCCCTAAGCGATCGATCAGCTCATCTGCCCGTGGCAGGGGGTGGGCATCGGTCTTGGTGACTGCGTTCAGGCCCCGGTAGTCTACACAAAATCTGAGTTCCGGGGGGGTGCCGGGGGCGGCGGCCTTCGGCACCAAGACCACCGGGCTGGCCCACGGGCTGTCTGATGGCTCGATGACTCCGAGGGTGAGCATCTTGGAGGCCTCGGTCTGTATGCAGGCTCGGACTCGGTCGCGTACTCTGTAGGCGCGGTGCCGCACAGGGGGGCTGTCCCCGGTGTCCACGTCGTGGTTGCACCAGGGGGTCACCCCGGGCGTGAGAGAGAAGAGGGCAGCGAAGGGTTGCAGCAGCTTCCGGCAGTCATGGCGCTGTTCTGGGGTCAGGGTGGCGGAGAGGTGGACGCCTTCCATGGAGCCGCCTTGGCCCGAGGACCCCAGGAGGTCTGGTAGGGGCTCGGAGTCGCTTTCGCCCCCATCGTCGGTAGCCAGCAGCAGGCTTAGTTCAGTTCGGGCAAAGTGGGGCTTGAGCCGGTTGGCGTGTAGGACCCGGAGGGGGTTCCTCAGGGACTCCATGTCGACCAGGTAGGTGACGGGGCTCTTCCTCTCAACCACCTTGAAGGGCCCGGCCCACTTGTCCTGCAGGGCGCAGGGGTCCACGGGTGACATGACCCAGACTTGCTGGCCCGGCTCGAACTCGATGGTCGATGCATTTTCGTCATACCAGCGTTTCATGTCTTCTTGGCTGGCTTCGAGGTTGGCTTCTGCCAGGGCCCGGAACTTCAGAGTCTGGTTCCGCAGGGTCAGGAGGTACCGGTAGACGTCGGGGGGGGCACCTTGGACGTTCGCCTCCCAGCCCTCCTTGACCAGGCTGAGGGGCCCTCGGACGGGGTGCCCATACAACAGTTCGAAGGGGCTGAAGCCCAGGGATTTCTGTGGCACCTCTCGATAGGCGAACAGGAGGCAGGGCAGCAGGACGTCCCATCTTCTCCTCAGGGGCTCTTCCAGGCCCTTGATCATCCCCTTCAGGGTTCTGTTGAACCGCTCGACCAGTCCGTTCCCCTGGGGGTGGTAAGGGGTGGTGAATTTGTAGGTGACCCCACATTGTTGCCAGAGGGATCTCATGTATTTCGAAATAAAATTCGTACCCCTGTCGCTCACCACTTCTCGGGGGAACCCCACCCTGGAGAAGATGCCCTTTAGGGCCCGGCCCACCACTGGAGCTGTCACAGTGCGGAGTGGGATGGCCTCGGGGTATCGGGTGGCGTGGTCGACCAGTACCAGGATGAAGCGGTGTCCCAGGGCGGTTCGGGGGTCGAGGGGCCCCACGATGTCGATCCCTACTCGTTCGAACGGGGTGTGGACGGCTGGAAATGGTTGGAGGGGGGCCTTAACTCAACCCCCAGTCTTTCCGCTAGCCTGGCAGGTCTGGCAGGACCGGCAGTGATGGTCCACGTCCCTCCGCATTCGGGGCCAATAGAAATGGGTCACTAGGCGGCTGTAAGTTTTGTCTCGCCCGAGGTGTCTGGCGAGGGGCACGTCATGCGCCAGGTTTAGGAGGAACTCTCGGAATCGGAGGGGAACCACCAGCACCCGGCCGGCTCCCAGTTCGGCAACTTTTTGCTCGCTATACAATAAGTCATTGTCCCAATAGATCCAGTGGGTTCCTGTGGGGTCCCCCGAGGCCTGGGCGGCCGCTTGCTGTCGGGCCCCCTCGAGGGACGGGCAGGCCTTCTGCTCTTGCTGGAATTGTTCGCGGGTGGGGCCCCCGTCGTGGCGCCACTGGGCCAGATCGGGGATCTCGCTGAGGGAGGCGGCCTCGTCGGGAGAAAGTTCGGATGGCCCGGCCTCATCGTCAGGTTCCTCCGTGCCGGAGGAGGGTGGTAGTTCTGGGCCCGTAGGCTTGTCGGGGGCCGCGGCAGCGGCAGGTTGGGCGGTCACGGACCGGGTGGTGGCGCAGGCCCACTCGGGCATCCCTAGCATCCCCAGATGCTCTCGGCGCTCCACCTGGGCCCAGGGGGAGCTCTCTAGGTCGTTCCCCAGGAGGCAGTCCACTGGGGCGTCGTCGCGGACAGTCACTTTGAGGGTGCCTGACACTCCTCCCCACTCGAAGGGGATCCTGGCCATCCGACATATGCTTTCGGTGTTGTCCGCGGTCCGGACAGGGCATAGGACATGCGGCAGGATTTGCTCGGGGGTCACCAGGTGGCAGCGGACAGCGGTCACACTGGCCCCAGTGTCCCGGAGGGCTTCGGCCCGTTGTCCATTGATGGTGACCCACTGCTGGTACTTCTGGGTGTTGCTTGGGATGGCAGCTCGGGGCACCATTTCTCGGGGGCCCAGGCATACGAGCGACATGGCAGCGGGTTCCCACTCGGGGGACCCGTCCTCGCGGTTTTCCTCCTCTTCCTCTCCTTCCCCCAGGGCTGCGGCAGCTATTTGTCGGGGAGGGGGCCCAGCGGGCCCGCTCCGTCGGTTCACGGGGCAGGCCGGGTCGCTCGCATAGTGGCCGGTCTGTTGGCAGCCAAAGCAGGTCACTGTTGGTCGGGGTCCAGGCCTAGCGATGGGGGTCCCCCTTCGGGCCAGGGTCGGGGACGTGTGGTTGGCGGCTTGGCCTCGTGGCGGGCTTCTGGGTGGCCCGGTTGGGAATTCTCGACTGCGGTGGGACCCCCCTCCTCCGCCCCGCTGGCAAGGAGGTCCCGTGGTACTCCGTTGGAAGTCCCCCACGGGGTTCCGGGTGACCCGGGTGTTGACCCATCGGTCGGCTTCGGCGGCGAGCTTCCGGGGCTCGGTCAGCTTACTGTCCAGGAGGTGTTGCCTTAGTTCCACAAAGCAGTTGTTGGCGAGGTACTCCCAGACAATGAGGTCGAACAGTTCGTTGTACGAGGTGACCTTGCTCCCTTTTATCCACCCTTCAAAGGCCCGGCTGAAGAAGTCCTCGTATTCGACCCATGTGGTACCGGGGAGCTTCTTACAGTCCCGGAAGCGCTGCCGGTACATCTCGGCTGATAGTCCGTAGCGTGTGAGTAGGGCTTCCTTCATGTGGTCGTATGATGTCATCACCGCGTCAGGGAGTTGCAGCAGGGTATCCCGGCCCTCGCTGAGGAACCTTCCCCATAGGCCGGCACCCCAATCCTTCCGGGGTACCCGATGGGAGGTCATGGCTACCTTGTAGGCTCGGAACCACTGCTGGATGTCGTCGTTTTTGTAGTATTCCTTGACGACATCTTTGGGGATATGAACCTTCGGCTCGGTTAGTGGCAGAGTGTCCCGGGCCCCGGGGGTGCTGGTCTCCCCCGTTTTGGATTTCAGTTCGAGTTCCTTGAGGCCCCTCTCGTGCTCGAGGGTGAGCCATTTCTCTTCTAGTTCTCGCTGCCGTTTCTTTTCCTCGATTTCCTCCTGCAGCCGTAGTTGCTCCAAGGCGAGTTTCTTCTCTGCCAGCAGGAGTTCACCGTCCAGCCGGAGTCGTGCGAGGTCCATTTCGTGTGTCCGGGCCCTCTCCCATTCTTGCATCTCCTCGTGGGACAGGCCGGCTTCCGGGATGCTTCGTCCCCCATCGGTCGGGGTCATGGTCGGTGGCAGGTTTCCGCCTCGGGCCGAGGTCCCTTCGGCTCGGGGTGGAGCGGTCTCGGATTCTGCCCAGGCTTTCAGGGCTTTCTGCATTTCTTCCTTGGTGCCCAATCCTGTGGCTGGGATCCCTTTGTCCTTGCAGAATTGTTTCAGTTCTTTGTGGGTGTATTCTTCCAGCTTTTCCAGCTGGAAGGTTGCGGCGACGGTTGCTTCTTGGTCGTTCATGGTTCCCTTCTTTCCGTTCGGTTAGGTAGTGGTTGCGTTACTTGCCTGTACGATTGCGTCTGGCTCGGATCCCGTCGCTGGCCAGACCTGTGCAGTAAAGCAGTGGAAACTCAATGGGAGCCCAGACAGAACAGGAGTACACAACACCATCCCTCAGGAACAATGCACAGACAACATACCACAGACAAGAAGTGCATTATCTCAAAACAATCATGGACACAAACTGGGAGTGTTGGAGGGAGGACCACCGGGGAGTCGGGGGGACTGCTCCGGGGCACCTTCCTACCGCAAAGTTATAGCCGAGCGCCGCTGAGAAGCCTCCTAGGGGAGGTCCTTCTCCTGTGATCGTACTAGGCCCAGTAACACCACCACACAGGACTCCGTATCAGTTGTTTATCTTGGTTCTTTTATCAATGGTAGCACATTCAATATTTACAGTGGGATCGAGTGATCCAGAAAAGAGTCTCAATGTCCTTAGAGGGATAGGTTAGCGGGACAGTCTCAGTACCAGCCAGGTACGGGGAGGCTCTGCGCCAGACCTTGCGTGCTGGTGTCAAAGCAGCTTGGACGTGGAGAGCCGCGACGGCGTCTGCAGGGCTCGGGTGGTAGTTCTGCTTCGGTCGAGCCGCTGAAGGACTGGGTTATTCTAAGACCCAGCGGTGCCAGGGGACAACACCTGAAACCTTCGTGGGTTACCTGTTCTGGCGTACAAAACACAGAGACACGGGACACTTCCAGCGACGTCAAAGATCAGCGTTTATTACTGCAGGGATACAGAAATCACAAGAAGTACACAACGTGTAGGTTCTCGGAGACTGCTTCGAATTGCAAAAGTGGATCGCTCCTTTTATACACATTTTGGTCATTGCACAACATGACAAACAAAGGTTACAACTCAGTTCCCACAATAAACCTCAAAAGAGTCGCGTTCATATTTCAGGAGACCGGAACATAATTACAGCAGCATTGCCGGTTCCCAACTGTAAAAGCACATTAAGCACATTCCATTCTGACCGTAACGAATTAGAGGAGGGGACAGAAACAGATGCAAAGGAAAAGACAAGAACGTATAACAGTTTAGAAAACAGTGTAGAGGGTGATACCGGGAACTTGATTGCAGGATCAAAGACCTCGTGCCCAATGCATGCACGACTGAAACAATAGACCAGCGCGGTAAGATGAGCCTTGAGCGGGGCCATCTGCCTTTGCCGTGTCATTTCCCTATCATAAAAGTCACCCTCAAAGAAACACGTGTCCTTCGTGTAAGCTTGGGAATCCCAGGGTCACAGAGCGGACAAGGTCCGTTCGCTGGCTACTTGAGGGCAAGAAACAAAATGGATGCCGTATCTAAAATGGAACCCGAGGGTTCGGATGGACGAACCCAAAAATGAGACGAACCATACGTGGTTGCGTAGCGAAAACGCGTACACCCACTAAACTCGTCATTTGCGGTTCGTAGACACCAAACTCATCCATATTCGACAACACCCAAAAAGTGTCGTTCTGTCTCGCATGGAACCTCAGACGCTCCTTTTGCCCTCATGTAGGCAAGCACTAGTCAATGTCAGAATCGATTTCGATATTCATCAGGTCGTTCAGCTGTTGCTGGAACATCATTCTATCCATCAATGTCTCCTTGGTAACAGATGGCCGTCTTATACACGTTGTAGCACAGAGGCCACATAAGGCAGGACCACACTGTACACAAAGACAACACGTGAACAGAAACGTCACAACAACCCCTACAACCATCAGAATTTTCCAACCCCAAGTGGATATCAAGCCCCAAAACCATCCTAAAAGTGTCCAATTACCTTCGTCCACGTGTATGGACTCGGAAATCTTGTGCAACTTCGAGATGGCTTGGTAGACAGTTGGAGCGTTGTCAGGAATGAAAATGCAACAACTCGAATGGATAACTTTACACACACCACCTCTATCTGCGAGAACAACGTCTAGAACCATACGGTTCTGCAACGTCATGAGTCTATCCGCCTGAAGTTCTGCTGTTAAATTACCAAGGGCACTCGCAGTTATGTTAGCAGTCAACTCTACCACACGGGTCAACTGTCTTAGGTTCCTACTATTAACCATAGGTCCCCAAAACGGCAAGAAACCCTTAAAGAAATCTCCTGCTTCTTGACCGGCAGTGTCCTCTTTGCTAATAACGCCTCTCACAATTCTAGTCTTGTGATAGTCTGAGGCAACTGTAAAAGTCGGTGGTAAAAGATTCGCAATATAACAGGTACCCAAAAAATCACGGGGTAACCATGTATATGCGCGTTCATAACATATGAAATAAGTGCCCTTAGCAGTCAGAAAAACAGGGGAAGAGAGCATCGGTAGAACATACGTGTCAGTACAAGCACTGTTCCCAAGTTGTGCTCTCGGATTTCGACCCAACCCTTTCAAGCAGAAATTACCAAGGTGTGGTACAATCCATATTGGGGACGAACTCTTGAGCTGTCTATCACCCACTGACGTACTATACTCAGCCTCACTCAGATCCTTATAGGCTTGTACCTCTTCATCTGGAATAAGCGATGCATCAAAAACATCTCTATCTAAATCCGCAATCGCTATCGCCAAAGGCTTGTGGTACGGACCAGGACCAAAGTTTGCAGAGCGTGGCTCTCGACTGGGGTAGGAATCTAGTGCACTACGAAACATAGTTTGGAATGCTCGAGCTGACCCTTGGGAGCTATAAGGAAGAACCGGATACGGAATACCCCTATCCATGGTATGCGGCATTAACCCACACACCCAACAGTTGGTAGTATTCATCACCAACTGATGTTGATGTAGGAGTTGAACGAAGGAGTTATTAATAAATTCCGCAGGTCTAACCTGTTTGTGTTGAGGCAGGGGATGAAAAGAATGTGGGGAAACAGTGGTGACGGAGCTTAGTTTAGGAGAAAGAGTAGGTGAAACAGAAGGCAATAACGACTGTATTCCAAAATACACTCCGCCCACCAATAACATAGACACAGTCAGAAACAGTAGGAATACCTGAAACAGAAAACATTTTGTGCGCACGATCTTACGCAATTTTGATCTTTGCGTCGACATCCTTTCTACTTCCAACAGCTTAGAGAATGCCATCCTCTACAAACCGTCCGTGACGTACTTGACGCACTTCGTTCTGAGTAGCGATTATCAATTCCCAGGAGTTCCCAGGAATCGACAAAAGTAACCGATCTAGTGTCAGAAACTTGCTAAACAGAAAGGAGTACCCGCACGGCCCTACGGTAACCCGGATGATAGGTTTTCTCAAAACGTTCAGTTTTAATACAAAGCTCTTAGCAGTGAAAAGCACATAAAAAGACTCAAAAAGAAAGGATGTAATTGTCCATAATGTTCATAGCACCAGTGAAGGAAAAATATAAAACTAAATTTTATTAGTCCTTGCTACGTGGACGAAGAAAGTATCGATTTCTTCCAGGTCGAGTCTGCTCTACAAACAATTATTCAGCTGGTGTATCAGTGTTCGGTGGAGTGGATGATGATTCGGACCTTGAGTTCTCTATGACTGATGACTCCACAAGTGTGTCTGGCAGCGACAAATTGTCTCCTACAGGTTGAGCATCACTAAACGGCACAAAGCTTAAAGGGGTCTCAGTTTCCGTTGCCGCAATCCCAGTTCTCACCCAACCATCCGTTGGTGAGGGGATCGGTACTTTTTTCGTGTGGCCGGCGTGAACCCAGTTCTTCCTGCCTTCCAATCGAACTGCAGTTCTTGTTGTTAATAAGACTTGAAAGGGTCCCACGAATCTTGGCTCCAAGTTACGTTTTCGACCAAAATTTCGGGTAACGACCCAATCGCCTGGCCGGAGCTGATGTCCAGGACCCTCTGTCTGCGCCGGTAGAGCTTCAAAGACCTGTTGGTGGATTAACCTTAGTTTAGTGGTCAAATCATGAAGATAATCAATTAGCATGGGATACTCAAGACTATCAAAGGCCTTAGGTCTCGGTACTCCCCAAATGTTCGCAGGGCGGCCGAACACAATCTCATATGGGCTGAGCCCTACTCGAGAGTGTACAGTCGCTCTGGTTGATAGGAGAGCCAGAGGCAAGGCATCAGGCCATGATAGGCCAGTCGTAGCTTGTATCTTTGCAAGTTTCAGCTTCAGGGTACCATTGTACCCTTCAACTAAACCCGCTGCCTGTGGATGATTAGCACTATGGAATTTCTGCCGAATTCCAAGGCCCTTACATACACTCTGCATCACACTTCCCACAAACTCACTTCCATTATCTGACCGCACAATCCGTGGCATTCCATACCGAGGAAAGTATTCCTTCAGTAGGATTTTCGCTGTGGACAGAGCAGTGTTATCCTTAAGAGGATAGGCCTCGATCCATCTGGAGAACGCACAAACCACAACTAAAACATACTTCAGATTATTGCATCTCTCCATATGGATAAAGTCCAATTGGATAACCTCAAAGGGACAAACAGGGGGAGCAAAATGACCAGGCGGAGTGGGGGTGCCCTTGCCAGGATTATGCATCAAACACACCATGCAATTTTTAACCACTCTCTCAGCACATTTAGTAATACCATCATTTTTCCATACGGGGGACAAGAACTTGCATATCCCTTTCGCACTAATATGTGACAACCCATGCGCCATCGTCACGACAGCTAATACGTACGCATCTGGTAACATCCACCTCTGACGTTCCGTCAAGTCAACCCAACATCCATGCATATCCAACTTTCCCGTGCTTTCTTTCCATTTGGTCTTTTCAGCTTCAGTGGCCTTGTTCTGAATTGCTTTCACACTCTCGACGGAGTCCTCACACATACCAGTTTCCGTCAACCATCTCGTTGAACTTGTCACATACATTTGGGTAGCAAGATTCTTAGCCGTTTCCTTAGCAATCTCATCCGCAAATGCATTACCACGACCAACATCATCCGTCACTTTCCGATGTGCACTACATTTAACAATAGCCACCTGTTTGGGCAATGTAAGTGCATCCAAAAGATCATTCACGAGCTGTCCATGCTGGATCTTCGTACCATGCGATGTCATAAATCCTCTTTCTCTCCACAGTCGTCCAAAACTATGCGCAACGCCGAATGCATACTGACTGTCGGTAAACACATTCACTCGCTTTCCCTTAGACAACACACATGCTCTTGTCAATGCACTCAACTCTGCCGCTTGGGCTGAATTCTGATTCAATCTCGCAGTTTCCACAACCGTGCTCAACGTCACTACAGCATACGCAGTCGTCACATCGCCATTCGGCAATTTGAAGCAGGAACCATCAACATACAAAGTGCCATCGGGATCTGTCAATGGGGTGTTTTTCAGGTCCACACGACCCTTTGTTTCTTCCTCAGTTCGTAAATAACAATCATGTGGTTGTACATCATCTGATTCCATATTAGTCGGCAACAATGTCGCCGGATTCAGTACATTACAACGCTTGATCTGTATATGACTTGCCAAAAGGGTCAGCTCATACCCAGACAACCTTGCACTCGTCAAATGTTGAGTCTTTGTCCGATTCAGGAGAGTGTCAACTGCATGCGGAACCATTACTATGAGCATATTATCCATGACCAAACCTGCGGATTGTCGAATAGACGCCGCAGCTGCCGCCGTCGCCCTCAAGCAACTAGGCAATGCTCTAGCTACCGGGTCTAAGGTCGAGGAAAAATATGCACATGGACGCTGCTTGCCACCAAATTGTTGCGTTAAAACACTCAACGCACAACCTTCTCTCTCATGGACGTATAGTGTAAATGGCTTACTGTAATCAGGAGTACCTAACACAGGAGCCGAACACAACGCATCACGAAGTTCAGAAAAACTTTTCTGACATTCTTCCGTCCATGGCAAGGGAGTCGAAACGTCCTTGCACGTGAGAGCTATCAAGGGCTTCGCTAACAGTGAAAAATTTGGAATCCACTGTCTGCAGTATGACGTGATACCTAGAAAGGCACGCACGTCTCTCTGAGTTGTTGGCACAGTCATTTGCGCAATTGCTGCAATTCTTTCAGGGGTCAACCTTCTTCCCGACTTTGACAATAAGTGACCGAGATAGGTTACTTCTTGACAACAATATTGCAGTTTAGAAGGTGACACTTTATGATGTAAGTCACAAAGATGCTGTAACAGTGATACTGTAGCAGTCTTACAAGTCTGTTCAGTGTCTGCAGCTACCAACAGATCGTCAACGTACTGAATCAAGGCCGCACCAGTTGGCAGTACGAACGCATCGAGTTGACTCTTAAGAGCTTGGCTGTAAATCGATGGACTCTCACAGTAGCCCTGAGGTGCGCGTTTAAACCTGAAACTGCGACCACCTAATGAGAAACCGAATAAATCTCTGCTTTCCTCAGCAATCGGAATGCTAAAGAACGCATTCTTCAGATCGATTACCGAGAACCATGATGCAGAGGCTGGAATCAGAGTCAGTAAAGCTGTAATGTCTGGTACCACGGGAAACTGTGGGACAACAATTTTATTTACCTCCCTTAAGTCAATAACTAGACGGTACACAGGAGGCTTGGAGGGATCAGTTCGCTTCAAAATAGGCAACACAGGACTATTACACACGTTACCTCGTGTTTCCTCAATGACATCTTTATCAATCAAATCGTAAATGATCGCTAATAGTGCTCGTTCACCATCAAGGGAGATACGATACTGAGGAATGCGCGGTAATCGCGAGTTGAATTTCAATTGAACAACACAAGGTGGTATATCCAGCAGGCCCACATCATTGGGACCTGTCGCCCACAAAGAAGCCGGAAGAGAACTCAATTCCGGTGGGAGCTTATCGATCGACAAATACATAGGAGAGATCACTCGCTGACCCAATGTAAGCTCCACTCCCGCAGGAGAGCAATACAAAGTCGCATGTAACCGTTTCAACAAATCCAGGCCCAAAAGATTCTCACCACAACCAGTAGTCAAAATCAAAGGAGCTTCCAACTCATGAGACCCAATTGTAAGGGGCAAAGGGCTAGAAACTGGATTGCTAACAGGGGCGCCAGAGAATCCAACGGAAACATTCGTTAAGCCAGACAAAGGCGCGCCAGGGAGTTTCGAATGCATGATGGAACTTTTCGCTGCACCAGTGTCCAACACAAAAGGCTCAACTACGCCCAATGTGGCAACTGCGACGTAAGGCCCTCTCTGATCAACCGGAACTGATACTTCTCCCTTCCTCTGTCTACGGCTGTCCTAGTAGATACCGTCCGCATCAACATCACGCTCGACATAATAGTCATCCACATGATATTGTGCAGATCTACCAGACGAGAGATCGCGTCGATCGAAACAATTCTGCGAGTCTGATGAAGTGGCAAAACGCTCGGCCTGATTCTGAGTAACACCGCGACCTCTACCACGTGAAGCCTGTTGAGGACCACCACGACCTCCTCGAGCCGAAACACCATTGTTCCTGTCACGTAAAACTGGACAATTAAACTTCAAATGGCCCTCACCTCGACAATATGCACATTGATTATACCCCAACACAAAGCGAGGTGTAGAAGAGTCATTACGCACCTGCGATCTAGAAACCTGCGATTGTGATCGATTTGGCTGTTGCGAGTCATTGTAATTCGAGCGCGGAGGATACGCTTGCTGCAATAAAACCTTAGTTTTAAGATCCTTCGTTTTCTTATCCGCGCGTTCGCTTTCTTCTTTCTCTCTGTTTTCGTAGTATTGGGCCGTGGCTAAGATCTGAGCAGTGGTAGAAACAGCCCACGAACTCTCAGAATTCTTCAGCTTGTTGCTGAGTTCAGGCAACAAGTTCGATACGAATTTATCAACAAACAACCGCTGACCTCCCTCAGAGCTCATATCCTGACCGCTATGATCAATAAATGCCTCCTCAAATCTCGTAAAGAAATCGGAGACACTCTCATCCCTCTTTTGTTTACACGCGGACAACTTGTCCCAATTAACACGTATTGCTGGCATAAGTGTTTTCATAAGGAGAATTATCCCCTGGGGCAAATTCGCGATAAGCTGTTTGGGTTTAGCCCCACCAACTTGCTGGGTGTCTGCCGCCACAAGAGCAGCCCAGTCACCGCCTAACTCAGCCGCGTGATTTTCATGACGGATTTTCGCCCAAATCGGCTGAGGCACTACATTACCAAACAACATGTCAATATCGGCAAGATTCATAACGGTAGCATCCACTAGTTGGGACAACTCCTTATAATAACCTGCAGGATTTTTACGGGGATCGGGCAAAGTTTGCTTCACCTGCAAAACTTCCGATCGCTTCCAAGGGAGATGTATCCAAACTCTCTGAAAACGTCCTGGAACAGCAGGATTAGCATTAGGATCACCTGGCATCCATACTGGGGGAACTTCCCGCATAGGATACTGACCAGGTTTTGACATCCACTCTGCAGTCTCGTCCTTAAATAATGCTCGAGGTTGCACTGTACATCGAAAAGATAACAGACGTTCTAGCGCACATCGAACATTATCACCTACAATCACACCAGTCGTAAATTGATTCTGGAGCTCAGAGACCTCGGGTGGTACATTATCAACCGCATCATTATCCCACTCTTCTCTCAAAGATTTACACATTTCCTCGAACACGAATCTTTGTGTGGGCGCATTAAACTGAGAAAATGTCTCAAACACTATACGCGAAGTGTACTTCGCAGGATGGCGAATCCATCTACGCGCCAGTTTTACCAACGACTCACGTTCCCTACCATCAGGAATCTGACTGCGCCTCTGAGCAACATCAGAAAGAGTCGATTCGAGTATTGGCCCAAAAAGCAGAGAATAAAGAGTAGCTACAGCATTAAGGAGACGGCTACGAACAGAAGGAGAAGAAGAAGGAGGTACAGGAGCAACAACAGTAAGAGTAGAGACAGTAGAAGTGGACGGGGTAGCAAGAGTAGCGGGAACGACAGGCTGAGGAGGGACTGGCAAAGGAGCAGTGGGAAGAAAAGCCGGTAAAGGAGGATGCACAATTTGCGGCACAAGAGGATTCGGGAGAGCAGGAGGAACGACGGGCTGACCTGCAGCCGCCAGAACAGCAGGTTGAGGAATAGGAAGAATCATAGGACCCACGGTATCTGTAGCATAGGGAGGTGGTGATTTCAATAGATAAGACAATAGCGAATCTTCTATCACTTCCTCTCCCGTCTTATCAGAATTAGACGGTAACACCGGATAATATTTGTCCACCGCCATATGTTGAAGTCTAGCACTGACTTCCTGCTCCTTCTCATCTTTGTCTCGCTGATACTGTTCTGCATTTCGCATCACCGTAATAACACCTTCTCTCTTATTTTTCTTAGTCTGTTTGATTTCTTTCTGCTTGGCCTCTTTGCGCCATAACCGAAAGGAATCAAACATGGCCGGCCTAGCCTTCTTTTTAAACAGTTTAGCTTCAAGATTATCTAAGACGGCAGTTTCGAAACTACCGTGTGATGGCCAACTAAGAACGCCATAATTTTTAGTGTAACAAACCCAATATTCATTATATATGATAGGACCTACGCCATGGCGACTATAGAGCTCATAAATTGGAGTTCCAACCGGAGGTATCGGGCATGAATCCTCCAGCCGGGAATCCGTTCTGCAACATTTAAGGAAACCAAACAAAGTACTACGGCCAGGCATCGTGCACACTAACCGAGTTTACAAACTTCAAGGGCTATCGAATTACGATGTCCTCGCAAAAAAAATGCAAGACCCTCGGTTTTTGGCAATTGCAATCGTCAAATAAAACCCAACAACTAAGAACCAACAACTAAGAACCACAAATGCAATGGAACCATGCAAACCACAAAGGAACTCTGGGAGCGACCCACAAATACTTAACTGAAAGAGCAATGGCGTCACCAGGAAGGCCCGTCTATCGTCTCACCGTACAAAGGACTACGCCAGGCGCCAAAACAGGTCGACAGTCAGGGCATCAGTCCGTCGCAGCCGTCAGGAGGCGGGAATCTTCGCGGGAAAAGTCTTCGGGCCACTTATTTCGACAACTGGATCGATGAAGCGGGGTGCACCTTCCCTCGGAGATTTCACACGAAGTTCCTCACGATCGTCGGGCTTTGGACCGGTACCGCTGATGTCGAGCCCGACGTTGGGCGCCAACTGAAGGACTGGGTTATTCTAAGACCCAGCGGTGCCAGGGGACAACACCTGAAACCTTCGTGGGTTACGTGTTCTGGCGTACAAAACACAGAGACACGGGACACTTCCAGCGACGTCAAAGATCAGCGTTTATTACTGCAGGGATACAGAAATCACAAGAAGTACACAACGTGTAGGTTCTCGGAGACTGCTTCGAATTGCAAAAGTGGATCGCTCCTTTTATACACATTTTGGTCATTGCACAACATGACAAACAAAGGTTACAACTCAGTTCCCACAATAAACCTCAAAAGAGTCGCGTTCATATTTCAGGAGGCCGGAACATAATTACAGCAGCATTGCCGGTTCCCAACTGTAAAAGCACATTAAGCACATTCCATTCTGACCGTAACGAATTAGAGGAGGGGACAGAAACAGATGCAAAGGAAAAGACAAGAACGTATAACAGTTTAGAAAACAGTGTAGAGGGTGATACCGGGAACTTGATTGCAGGATCAAAGACCTCGTGCCCAATGCATGCACGACTGAAACAATAGACCAGCGCGGTAAGATGAGCCTTGAGCGGGGCCACCTGCCTTTGCCGTGTCATTTCCCTATCATAAAAGTCACCCTCAAAGAAACACGTGTCCTTCGTGTAAGCTTGGGAATCCCAGGGTCACAGAGCGGACAAGGTCCGTTCGCTGGCTACTTGAGGGCAAGAAACAAAATGGATGCCGTATCTAAAATGGAACCCGAGGGTTCGGATGGACAAACCCAAAAATGAGACGAACCATACGTGGTTGCGTAGCGAAAACGCGTACACCCACTAAACTCGTCATTTGTGGTTCGTAGACACCAAACTCATCCATATTCGACAACACCCAAAATGTGTCGTTCTGTCTCGCACGGAACTTCGCCGCGACACAGTCAGCAGGGCTCCGGTGGTAGGTCCGCTTCGGTCGAGCCGCGACGAGGTCAGCTGGGCTCTGATGGTACGTTCAACAAGGTCGGGCCGCGACAGCGTCAGCAGGGCTCAGAGTGGGGTTTCAGGATGAGTCTTTCTCCGTAGGGTCAGCCGCGATCCGATCAGCAGGGCTCTTGACTCCAGGATACAACTGTCGTCTTGTTGCCGGGTCGCCCCAGATATAGGTCTGGAGCCCTTTGATGTCCGGACCCTTGCGCCCGGGGGGGCGGAGAGGCCGGGTAGGGAGCGGCCAGACGCCCAGCAGGAGAGGCGCCAGGCACCAGAGAGCTGTGGGGCGATCGCACCTAGGTGTGGAAAGACGGTTGGGGGTCCCATCGATAATGCCCTCCGCCGGGAGTGGGAAGGGTTCACGTGGTATCCCCCGGGCCAGGGGTTGGCGCCTCGATGTCGGGCCTCGCTGGGACCGAGGCCGGGTGGAGTGGGGTCACGTAGGTGGTTACGTAGAGTCACGTATAATCCAAAATGGAGGAGCCCCGAGGTGCATGGGACCTCGTGCGGCTTAGCGAGGGGGAACAGGACCACGCCACGAGGCCGGCTCCAACAGGGAGCAATGGGCCAATAAGAAAACACAGACAGACATCAATCAAGCCAACATGGTGTCATAATGTACCACATGCTTGCACATGCACAGTCCTGACAAGGGACAGGTCAAATATAAGAGGAGAAAACACCAAGGATGCACCCAAAACAAGCCCATGAACAATAATAGCCCTAAGTGCATGTGACAGACACACAAGTAATGCACACTACACCTACAACACACATCTGAATGTAACACAATGCACAAACAAATCACACACAATGACATGCAAATAGAACATCACACACAGAGTATCTGTCAACTGCAAGAGACAACACAGGTCAAACACTGCACACATCCACATCAAACACACAACAGATGCACGTGCCAATCCATCACATTGCAAACACAGCTAGACATCAGGGGATGCACACCAGGCAAGGACAAGGCAACATACACTCACAGCACTGCATGTACGACAAGCAATGTGTGCACATCAAACATACCAATTCCACACAGACATGAGTGCCCCACCATGAACACCTACAACACCAATCACACAGACAACATCACACTCAGGAAGGGAAGAGGTAGCTCAGCAAATACACATACAGCTCACCCATCACCCACAGATGCCCAAGTCTGGGACACCCAGGTAAAAACCACATGACCAGAGGACTGTGCAACACAAACAGTAGAACTGCATATAAGCAACCATGACTGAAAAACAGTACAAGAAAATCACATATAACCAATTGGGAAACTGTCCTGAGTGGCACATTGGTCCTGTGCACAGATCAGCACCACAAAGCATAGTGTAACTAATAAAGTAGTTGGGAGGCACACACACTGGCAACCCCAGGGGACAGCTGACATGAGAGTGAAGTGGTGTGTACGTCAGTAGTGGACATGGCTGGAGTGCACCATACACAAATAGATGGAATGCTCACTTACAATGGGTAGGCATCAGAAGCACAAATAGTGGATGTCATAACTTCACAACCCACATGCCATACTGGAGCCAAAAATGCCTCAAGTGACAGCAGTGCATGAGAAAATGCACCCACAATGTCAATGTGGATGAGCAGGTCTGCACAGTGAGCACAAACTGTAACAAGAACCATGGTTAATCACCAAAACACAACACTGACTTGCCAGTCACACATTATGCATACTCACAATTGGCACCAACAACAAGTAGGTGTCCCCCAGAAGTGCAAGGACACACCAACACATCGCACAGTGCAAAACCTACAACTCCCACTTGAGCACACAATCACAAGCACAGGGCTGACCAATCAAACTAACAGGCACTCCATTCCAAGTTGACACATGTGTGCAGTTTCCATCACAGGGGCACACATACACCATCTCTAGTCACCCCATTCACACTGTACACTTCATGACCACACAAGTGCACACATTGAAATCTAACCATGTGACTCTGATGACTGACCATCACAAGACGAGCATACACCAACACTGCTGGTCACACATCAAGAAAGGTCACACAGACATGATGGACCCTGGCCAGCTTTGCCTGCAATACTGTGGATAGAATCCCACTCTGTAAGCAGTGCATACAAACATGACGTGTACAATTTAGCTAACATCACCATAGATTGTAGCTCATCACAAACAGCCATCATTGCACCCCCAAACATCAGAGTCAATAAGAACTGAAGTGCCTGTCACCTTTGCAAAACCCTGAAAAAGTCAAAACAGCCATTGGCAATGTTGAAGTGGCATACAGAGCATGTGTCACATTAAAGCATACCCACACATAAAACCCTTTATTTAGCAGGGACACTGACAAAGCAGACAACAGGAGTAACTATCTTTATTCACATATTACACAGATAGGCATGAAAAGTTGACAAGAGCAAGACCAGTGGCCAGTACACAGTGCAAAGTAGGTATGTGATAACCTGCACAGGGAATGGGCTAACTCAGTAATAAACATTAAAGTCAGTGGCCAGTACACAGTGCAAAGTAGGTCCATGAGAAGCTGCACAGGGAATGGGCAAACACAGCAAGGAACATCAAGGCCAGTCCAAAGTGCAGAGTAGGTCCATGAGAAGCTGCACAGGGAATGGGCAAACACAGCAAGGAACATCAAGGCCAGTCCAAAGTGCAGAGTAGGTCCATGAGAAGCTGCACAGGGAATTGGCAAACACAGCAAGAAACATCAAGGCCAGTCCAAAGTGCAGAGTAGGTGCATGAGAAGCTGCACAGAGAATAGGCAAACACAGCAAGGAACATCAAGGCCAGTGGTCAGTCCAAAGTGCAGAGTAGGTACATTTGTGCATTAGATTTTGCACAGGGAATGGGTGAGACTGTACCCTGCCATGGTCAGCAACACAGCAACACAGTTAGGGGGATAACAATGGGCAGTCCAGGCACCGCTGTGGGAGAGACAGGTGTGTGAGGGGGGCTTTGACTCAGACTTGGCTGTCAGTTGGACTGGGAGGTGGCAGAGTTTCGGGGACAGCTGGAGGACTGGACCTGGGAGAGAGAGGACCAGCTGAGTTAGAGGCATCATTGGCTTTTGAAGCTGGAGGGCTGCTTGGACCAGGTGGTGTGGTGGCACGTGGAGGTGGAGTCATGCTGCCGTGAGACACAGTGTGGGTGGGAGATTGTGGAGGGGTGCCTTTTCACTTCTTGGGGACCTGATAGGGAATCTTGGTAGAAGTAGTAAGTGTGGCGGGCACTACAGGCACCCTCACCACCAAAGCTTCATCAGGTTCAGCCGGTGGGCCTCCCTCTGAGGACATGTTGGATCCGGAGGCACGCTTGACCTGGCCTTGCCTATTCCCCTCCACAACCTGTTTACTAAGAAAAACCCCTACACTGACCTCCTTCCCCTGCTTCACAGGGGTCTGTGTGGGAGTTGAGGTTGTGTTCTGTGGACCCTTTGCTGGCACTAGCTTCACGGCAGGAACGCAAACTGACTGCTTTTCCACTCTGAACGATGAGATCTGGAGCACCATACAGCCTTGCATACTGTGTGAGCACCTCGTTCATCAGGACCTCCAGCTCCTCAGTGGTGAAGGGACAGGCTCGGATCTTCTCAGTCCTCGCCATTACTGGGTCCAGGAGATAGGAGCAGCATCAGTTGGTGGTGAGGGGTGTCAGGCAGCAGGTTCTGAAAACAGGAACTGCAGCAGTTGGTGGTGAGGGGTGTCAGGCAGCAGGCCCTGGAGACAGGAGCTATAGCAGTTGGTTGTGAGGGGTTGTTAGGCAGCAGGCTCTGGAGACAGGAGCTACAGCAGTTGGTGGTGAGGGGTGTCAGGCAGCAGGCTCTGGAGACAGGAGCAGCATTAGTTGGTAGTGAGGGGTGTCAGGCAGCAGGCTCTGGAGACAGGAGTGGCAGCAATTGGTAGTGAGGGGTGTCAGGCAGCAGGCTCTGAAGACGCCTACTGCAATTTTCAAAATTGCATTAGGCTAACACGATTGCGGTTCCCATTGGCTGTAATGGCTTTGGCGATGACACACAGCAGGGGCCAGGCGGTCACTACCGCCATCATGCCTCTTTCAATTGCATCCAATGACCGGCCCGCGGTGGTGGAACACGCCTACCGCAATTTTCAAAATTGCATCAGGCAACCGCGATTGCAGTTCCCATTGGCTGTAATGGCTTTGGCATTGGTGGTGACACATCGCAGGGGCCATGCAGTCACTACCGCGATCGCGTATCTTTCAATTGCATCCAATGACCGGCTCCGCGGTGGTGGAGCACGCCTACCGCGATTTTCAAAATTGCATCAGGGTACCGCGATGGCACTTCCCATTGGCTCTAATGGCTTTGGCATTGGCTGTGACACACTGCAGGGGACAGGCGGTTGCTACTGCGATCGTACATCTTTCAAAGGTATCCAATGACCGGCCCCGCGGTGGCAGAGTACGCCTACCGTGATTTACAAAATTGCATCAGGCTACCACAATTGCGGTTCCCATTGGCTGTAATGGCTTTGGCATAGGGGCCAGGCAGTCACCACGGCAATATGGATCCCATACATTGGTGACAGTTACCGTGATTTGGGTGGCGGAGCATGCCAACCGCCATTTGACAATACACACATATCTATCAGTACCACAAGTGTGGCTTTGGCATTAGGGGTGACACACTGCTGGGGCCAGGCAGTCGCTATCGCGATATGGAGGCCATACATTGGTGCCAGTGACTGTGATTAGGGTGGCAGAGCATCCCGACCGCCATTTGGCAATACACATATATCTATCAGCACTGCAAGTGTGGTTTTGGCATTGGGGTGATACACCGCTGGGGCCAGGAGGTAGCTGCTGAGATATGGATGCCATACATTGGTGCCAGTGACCGTGATTAGGGTGGCAGAGCATGCAGACTGCCATTTGGCAATACACACATATCTATCAGTACCGTGAGTGTGGCTTTGGCATTGGGGGTGACACACCGCTGGGGCCAGGCGGTCACTACCACAATATGAATGCCATACATTGGTGCCAGTGACGTGATTTGGGTGGCGGAGCATGACGACTGTCATTTGACAATACACACATATCTATCAGTAGCACAAGTGTGGCTTTGGCATTGGGGGTGACACACTGCTGGGGCCAGGTGGTTGCTACTGCAATATGGATGCCATACATTGGTGCCAGTGACCCTGATTTGGGTGGCGGAGCATGCCGGCCGCCATTTAGCAATACACACATATCTGTCAGTACCACAAGTGTGGCTTTGGCATTGGGGGTGACACACCTCTGGGGACAGGTGGTCGCTACCGCAATATGGATGCTATACATTGGTGCCAGTGACCGTGATTTGTGTTGCAGATCACTTTGACAGCACCTATGGACACGTCATGCTGTGTAAATGGCCAATGGCCAGTTCTCAACAGTGCACAGTAGACACATGATTCATGGCACAAGATTGTGCACTCAATGCACATGTAACATTTACCTCACTGCTGACTACACATGCCATGTTGTTGTATAGGTTTGAAAAAACTGGCATGTACTCCCTCACATGTCACTTGTGATATTGCTGGGCATGTACACAGAACAGTGTTGTGATGAACTCTCCAATGGGTACACATGTCAATGTGTCAAAGGGCTGAGCAACTCACAGTGATGAATGTCTTACAACACAATGTACATATTTGACTGTCAACTTTTCTTTGCTCCCGCACATACCTGTTTTTTACGCACAGACTGGGCTCATTGTGTGGTTGATGTGTGCCCTGTTCGACTTATGCAAGGAGGTGTGGCAGGTACAGCAGCTAGGTAGGAGACAGTAGTGTTGCTGTTTCACACATTTGCTGTATAAACTACTCTCAGGGCTGCTCATGCAAGATGTGGCCATATCCCTTTGCGCATTCACATAGTCGGATATTGTTTTGGAGGTGCTAGCTGTGTGAAAAGTGGAAAGGTGTACAGATGGTGTAGCTGAAGGTGTCCCTACTCTGATTGTCTCATCTACCATGACTGACAACTCACTCTCTGTGAATGTGGGCATTTTCTGTGGTGCAATGGTGTGTGATGTGCTAATGTTTTGAGGTGTAGTTGTGAGGGTGGTGGGGTGGTGTAGGTGGGGTGTGTTTGTGTTGTGCAGGTGAGATGTGTGGTGTTTTGCCTATCCAGTGTGCTGCAGGGCTTGGTTCCTTCAGTGCTGGAGTAGTGCATAGGATTCTGGTCAGGGAAGGGGCTGGTTTTATACACAGCTATGTGGGTGTATCAAAATGGAGTACTGCTGTCAGGTGTGTTATGTGGGTTGTCCAGGGATTTGTATTTGAAGTTGCCATGGGGGTGTGTCATTGGGATGTGTTAGGTGTTTTGGAGGGCAGGGCTAGTTTGCTGTGTGCACTTGGTGGTCTTGTGATTTTTTTTTTTGTTGACCGCCATATTTGACACGGTGAGTCCGCAACAGTGGCTATGCTACAGCCCTTTCGCCGGCTCTCCCATTCATCACTGTTAGCGACTGCAGTGGTCGGAAACAGCGTAACGTTCTGCTATCACATTGGGGGAATCCTAATTTTCTGTGCCATCTCTCCACTGGCCTGCCGGCGGTTTAGTGTGTTTCCACCGCGATTCCACCCGCTACGGGCAGCTTTTGGTGCCCTTGTTCCGCCGCAGTCGTTTTTTTCGGCGTTTGATCCTAATCGGACCGCTGGTTTTCCCACGGGACTGTCAGACGGTTGATTTCTGCTACCATAGCAGGGAGAGGAGTTGGCCTAATTGCTAGGGCAGCCAACCTCGAATCTGGGGAACTGGGTTTGGGTCTCTGCAATGAACTGGCTGATGCTAAACATCCTGTAATTCTGGGCAAATCAATTAATCTCCCTGTGCCTAGCAAAAATGAATGTGACCTCATGTAATGCAACTGGTGTTATGTAAAGAGCTCTGATACCCAATTTGGGTCAAGTTCGCTCTATATAAAGATCTGTAAAAAAAAAAAGAGAATTACGGTTGTGGTGATTTCCTGACCGCCATCCTAATGGACCCCAAGTGTCTGCGTGTCAGTTTTTTTAATTCAGTTTTATGTTTGACGCCCAAGGCAGGTTTTCCATTAGTAATGCTTAATTCTATGGGAAATGCTTACGCTCTTTCAATACATAGGCTTCTCTACACCAGTCCTACATGGGACCCTGATGCCCTTCTATTGCCCCTTATTTATTAAATACTCCACTTTGATGGAATATGGGGAATATAGGGATTAAAAATTATTTAAACAACAACTCAAGTTTTCCTGTTCACAGATCATACATAGCAATGTGTATTCGAACTCCCTTTACCGTGGACACAATACACAGTAATATAGCTGGGGATAAGGGTGCACTGAGACCTGGCAAAAGGTTTCAAATGCAGATATGGCACAGCAATAGTCAGGTTGCATGATTGTGTGGAAAGATGGTGATAAAGTCGGATCCTACCATCACCAAGAATCCTCTCAGGTCGCCAGGATCTTTTTGTCAGCTAAATAGTGAAGAGAGGAGGAAATCAAATTTCAACACATAATCAATTGAATCGAACGTGAACTCCAAAGGACCACTGACTCCGAATCTCAATTTCTTGGGGTTTATTCCAAATCCTAAAATAATTGCAGATACAAGCACCTCAGCACGAGGTTAAAAAAATAAATGAGCACTAATACAAAGAAGAGTCTACGCAAGAGCCTCATCCGACTCAGAATAAGAAGAATGGTCAGTTCTAAAAGCATCAGGCAGGCAATAACAACTCCAATCTCTATATTAGAAGTCATTAACCTGAAGAAATCAGTTAGACTACCCCTACTCTATCTCTAAAGTGACATCCCTACTTAGCATTTTCCCCAGGCAAGAGGGTAAAAGGTGTCAGAAGTGAAGACTTCCTTAGAAGTACACTCACTTTGTCAGAGCTCGTTCTAAGATGCTCCTTCTAGCTTCCCATCTAGACCTCAACTTCTCAACCCACGGGTACTGTCCCTAATTCAAAATCCCAAAAACATAGAACACGCCCTCCAGCACACCTGTCCAAACAGGTCTTCTTCTAGTACTTTTCAACTGAAACTTGTATCCCATCCAACGTCGGTTTGCTTGTCCTTGGGTCCCAGGCACATACTCCACCAAAAGTATCATCCCTGCATTCCAGTATACTCCCATGTTGGCTTCTCATGCCATCCTGACTCCTGAAACAAAGGGTCAGTTCTTCCTAACGAGTTAGGTGTCCTTGCACCTGCAACAGAAACATGGGAACGAGAAACTTTCCACTTCTCTGAGATTTTCTAACATCTCTGAAATCCAAAGCCTTACCAAGGGAAACCATTTTCGGCCTACAATATTCAGCTAACATAAGAAACAAACAGGCCTTTCTCTTAAAAGTATATGCTTTTAGGCCTTTACACATTTAAACACACATCTCTAGAATCACACTAGAAGCATTGATTTCATTACACTACATATATGAATAAGCAAAACTACACGTGCAACTTTAATATGTTGCTCGTTTAAACCTAATGCATCACATGATAGGGAAACCAATTCATTATGCGTTGTCCTAATACATATTTGATTTAACACTACATTGAGCTTTCATAAATGACATGATTACATTTCTAATTGCACTATTATAAGCGGCTTTTAGTATTACATTTCTAAGTCACACGTTAATACAATTCCACTAAATATATGGATGCGGACTAACAGTGATTATGATGCACCCCTACAAATTTCAGGATAACATGGCGCTCTATCAGTTCTCCCCTTTGATGACTAGTGTCATCACAGCATTTCACAATTCTCTTGGAGAAAGAACCGACCTTAACAGTACTTGTTGCCATCCTTCCCTGTCGGAGTCTCTCCATATTCTCAAGATTCTGATATTGACTCTCCTGCAGTCCGGCCATTCGCATTTCACTCGCTCTAAGAGCTCTCTCAACTCTGTTTCCTTTATACCACTTACGGGCTCTGATGAATCCCCACAAACAAACCACACAAACCACAACGACTATGAGGGTCCTTAATACAAAGCCAAGGAACCCTTTCCCCAAATTGGCAAACCAACTTCCCACTCGACTAAATCCTTTACTAACTATTTCCCAGACACCCTCTTCAGTCAAATCCTCTATCTCATGATGGATCGTAGTAATGTTGCTTATATATTTCTCCAGATCCTTGCTGTTGTCTGGAATATACGTACAACATTCCTGGACCTTCAGTAATTTACAGACTCCGCCCTCTTTTGCCAATAAAACATCTAAAGCAAGGCGATACTGCAAAACCACGGTCCTTATCGATAACATCTCTCCATCCACAAGTAACAGTGATTTTGCTGTATTCATCGACTACTAATCAACTACAGTCGCCAATCGTCTGATCTTTACATCATTCAAAACCACACCCAAAGTCGGCATCATTGCTCCAAAGACATCTCCAATCACTGCTCCTGCACTCTCAGCTCTTTTCACTCTCGGATGCTGTCCGCCTTCCAAAAGCTCCAAATCCTCTGCATGATAAATCTTCGGAAAAATAATCCCCAAGTAACACGTACCATACCAATTTGCAGGTAACCTGACATAGGCATTCTTTCCACACACATAATAAACAGTTGGGATCACTTGCACAGAGCCTTGCAGAAAGTTCTTAGCAGAATCTTCCATGGTGAAGACATGATCACACGTACTCTGTCCCACCGGAACCTTTTCATAATAGGTCTGATAACGTCTCACACACAGCTTTCCTCTCTGCTCCTTGTCCAATGCTATAGGACCATAACTTCCTCTAGTCTTGTGAGATCGTTCTTCTTCAATACAATCTACTGGACTATCTCCTGTATCTCGTGATTGTGTTAGTTTTCTATATCTATCTTCTACCTGATCTACAAACTTCTTCTCTACATCTGATAATGACAGGTCAGGTTATGCCGATGAGCATAAGCCATATCCAATTCTAACGACGGCATGACGTACTTCCTAAGCCTGTCCTCTGACTTGTAATAGTCGTACTTGTTCAGATGCTTGTAAGCTGGAACTTCAGGAAGCACTACATCGTAGTTGCAAAATAAATACTCGAATTGACCTCTTTCATAAAATATGCTTAGCAATAAACTACATGAGATCCCATACGTCAGTGGAAGATGGTGATATCTAATACCCTCATCCACTGAAGCTGGTAACTGCATACACACATAGCAGTCATTTGCATATATCGCATCCACATACTCATATAGCAGCCTTGCATACGCCTTAAGCTTAAAATCACCTATTGACAAATCTATGTGAAATCTACGACTCTCTTCGAAAAGTTGAGCTCTTTCAGCTCCTATGGTGACCTCCTTTTGGCTAGGAGTGGTAGCTGTAGGTGTTCCCTGTACCTCCGCTCCCTGTTCAAGTGGAACAATATACAAAACTACAATTACTGTGATTATAGAGAATATCACTCCACCTACAAGTGTACCTACTACTAATTTGGACCTACGATGGGTATCTCCAGCATCCATGATCTTGTAAAGTTCTCAAAAGTTCTTGGTTTCAGCAGAGCACAATTTAAGAGTATCTTTTCTCCTCCTAACGTTGCTTGCTAACCAGTTCAAACAACACTCCGAGAGGCTGGAAATCAACTTTGAAATTTCAGTTCCTTATTTACACAGTCCACAAAAGACTTCCCTAGCCCTCTTTCGTCTTCTCTGCAGAAAGTCCCTAAGTTTATTCTCTTCCACTCGGGCCTAGGTTATCTTCTTTATAGACTTTTATTTACAACAAAGTTCACTTTCAGTCCAAAATAAGATCAGCTCCCAGAATCTCTAAAACATGTTGCAAAAGTTCAAGATGAAGAATGATCACTTCATGGGTCGGGGCCTCAAACCCAAACGTTGGGAAGGTCATTCTTTGCAATAACAGTTCACGGACTTTACTCAGTAGTGGGGGATTCGGAACCATAGGGTCAGTACTCCTTCGATTTCTAGACCTGGGACCAACAATCCCACGTCGATTTTCACATTCGGGATTCTTGCTGACCACAGTCACGAACCTCAACCTCCCCGAACTCACCACTGCTGGCATCAGTCACAACATACGTCCACTCCGGTGTGGCCTATCTCTGACATGGCACTCTTGCTCTCCTGGACCTTCTCAGGCCTCCCCGAGCTTGTTCTTCGTCACTCTGTTCCGATTCAGATGTTTCAGAAACTGGGGCAAGATCTCTCTCAGGTGCCAACCTCAGATTCAGCCGCCTCTGGCTCACGGGCCAAACCTCTTCTGCTCTGGTCGCACTTCTGCTCTCTCCCTGGGTACCCTGTGCACTTTTTCCTCCTTCGGCTGAATTTAACTCTACTCCACCCACAGCAACACCTTCTCCGTCTTGAGTCAAATTCGGGGTTGTGATTGTCGCAACCCCCTTCAGCTTGATCCAGTGCACAACCAGCTGCATCAGCAACCCTCACAGCTTGACTCGCCCTCTCAGATGGCCCTGCCACCTCAGCTGGATTTTCATTCACAAGATGGGCTGTTTCTTCCAAGGGTGCTGAAACTCTGCGGGTATGGGAGGCATGCACCCAGTTCGGCAACCCTCCACACTTCACTGCTGTGTTCGTAGCCAGTATCACCTGGTACAGGCCGTGCCACCAAACATTCAGGCAACTCTTCCTCACGTGCTTACGAACAAGCACCCAGTCTCCCGGACACAGGTCGTGGCACAGGTCACTCGAGGCTGAAACAGTTGCTGCTTGCACCTGCCGAGACACAGAACGGACCGCATCAGCCAGTCCCTGGCAGTAATCAAGAATCAAGTCATCAGTGATGCTAATTAGAGCGGTAGCTGGAATTGCTGGCAATCGCATTGCCCTCCCCATCAAAATTTCACGTGGTGACAACCCAGTTCTCCTGTCTGGAACACTTCGAAGACTCATAAGGACCAAAGGCAATGCATCAGGCCATTTCAGGGATGTCGATGCACATACTTTTGCCATCTTTGCTTTCAAAGTTCCATTAACCTGCTCCACAATCCCAGAAGCCTCTGGTTGGTAGCTGCAATGTAACCTCTGATCCATATTCAATGCAACACAGAGCAACTTCATAATTTCGCTGTGGAAATGTGTTCCTCTATCTGATTCCAAAGAGGTCGGAAAACCGAACCTCGGGATAAGCTCCCTCAACAACAGCTTAGCTACAGTGAGAGTGTCACACCTGCGTGTTGGGTAGGCCTCCACCCATCTTGAGAAAACACTTACCACAACTAAAATGTACCTCAATCCATTACATTTTGGCTACTGGATCTAAAATAGCTGAAAAGAAGGCAACTGGTCTGTGGACACCTTCATGACTCTGAGTCAGCACTGACAATGCGCAACCTTCTCTATCACACCAGAACAACGAGAAAGCCTTGTTATAATCAGGCATTCCCAGAGCTGGAGCACAAAACATGGCCTCTCTCAGCTTTAAGAACGACATCAAACAGTCGTTGTCCCATGGGACTGGATCACTCACATTCTTGTGCGTCAGCCGCTGTAAAGACTTTGCCCAAAAAAAAAAGCTGGGAATCCATTGGCGACAGTAGCCAACCATCCCAGGAACATTCTGACTTCCCTCTGTGTGGTGGGCACAGGCATGTTTATTATTGCCTCAATGCGATTTGGTGACACCCTCCTCTTGCCCTTCTCAATTCTGTGACCCATATACTGTACTTCACTCAAACAGTATTGAAATTTGTTCAGGGACACTTTGTGTCCATTCTCAGCCAAATGATTCAGAAGAGCAATAGAATCGATCCTGCAAGCGCCTTCCGTTTCTGACGCAATAAGCAAGTCATCGATATATTGCATAATAGCTGAGTTCTGCGGCAACATGAGACTCTCAAGATTGTTCATCAAGGTCTGATTGAAGATCGATGGACTCTCTGTATACCCTTGGGGAATACGACACCATGTTAACACATGATTCTCCAGCCATAAAGCAAAAAGAAATTGCCATTTCTCATGGAGTGGTATCGAGAAGAATACTTGACACAAATCAATCACCGTAAACCACTCAGCTTCACATGGAATCTGAAACAGTATCACAGATGGATTCGGTACCACTGGACAACAAGCGACAACTATCGTGTTAACCTTTAGCAGGTCCTGCACGATCCTGAATTTCCCGCTCGGTTTCTGTAGTTCCATGATAGGTGAATTACATGGGCTACCCATAATCTCTTTCAGAATTCCCTGCTTGATCATGAACTCGATTACAGGTTTGATCCCTGCAATAGTCTCGGGTGAAAAATTGTACTGAGGCATCCTAGGGAATTCTACATTCTGTTTGATTTGAATCTTCACTGGTTCTTCACCTTTGATCAACCCAATCATTTCTCCGGTGAAGTCCCACACCTTGTGTGACACAGAATCTCCCAGATCAAGTGGAAGCTCTTCCACTGTCAGCGCTGGGTACATTTCTATACATGCGTGCTGATTGGCAACCTTGAAGGTCGCGTCGTCATCCTTTGCCTGCACTTCAACTCCCTTAGGCGTGCAATAAATGGTACAATTTAACTTGCACAGTAGGTCTCTTCCTAACAGGCAAACTGGACTTGAGTCACACACCACAAACTGATGTCGGTCTCGGAAAGTTCCTATTCTCACAGGAATTGGCTCTGTCAAAGGGCTAGTCATTTTCTTGTTCGCTACTCCAACAACTTGGGTCAATTGTCCCGAGAGGGGTAGGTTGGGGACTACTGCTGATCTTACAGTAGAACGGGTAGCATCAGTGGCAACCAAAAAGGTGGTAGGGTGACCATCAACATCTGCTTCCACAAATGGTCTCCTCTGGTCTACCTCCAACACTGCTCCAAGTGTGCAGTTTTCCTCCCCACTCAGGCACCGTCATGCCAACGGGTCTGGGCTGTACCCATCATACCCTTCAAACAAAGGCATCTGCTGGTAAGTCCGAATTCCCTGCGGAACTCTAGATGGCTGGGGAACTTGTACCTGCAGATCGAATGTCCCCCCTTTCATTGACCTTGGTCTAGTCACCTTAGAGACCGCTTCAGGTACAGGCACCTGAACTATCTCTACCTCCTGCTGCACTTGATTAATTGGGTTCAAAGGACACTCGCTGTAGGAGAGTAGGGTCTGCAATCCTATGATCACCCAGATTTTTTGCTTTTGCTTCATTGGTTTACGACTTTCTCCGGCTGTGGGCCTGCCAATCAGACCCACAGCCTAGCTGTTCTCTCTCGAAATTAACACACATGTACATCAGGTGCATCCACTAATTGGAACTGGGCCGCCTTGTCAGTCCCTGTCTCAGCATACCACAGGTATCCAGGGCATCGGTGTACCCAGGGCCTACCAGGGGCTGAAGCATGTATTATGCCACCCCTGGAATGGCCGCCCAAATCTGACACAACTGGCTGCACGACAGCTGGGGCCACGTGGTGTAATCACCCGTTGCTGTAGGTGTAGTATTCCTACACCTAAACCCTAAAATGGCCACCTGGATTCCTATCAGTCACTCCTATAGCAGGCCTTATCAATCCTGAAGGCAGAGTGCAGGGAATCATGTGGGACGGTGCTCTGGCGCGAGCTGAGCCTGTCGACGGCTTGCGGAACCAAGTCCTGATAGCCGTTCCATGGTGACGCGGGCCAACTACTTTTAATGCATTATGATCCTTGCGGTTATTTGCTAACTTTGGCATCACATCACCTACACATGTCGAGTAAGGTGTCATACGAATGGGAATACGAACCACTCGCCAGTCCTGGCGACGGGGTTAGCATTCCCCCCTTTTAGAGGGACACGACATGGGAGTAACCTTGAACCCCGGTTAAAGTTGACTCAAGCCTCAGCATCACAAAATGGATGCTGCCACCAGACACAAGTCTGACCTCCTGCTGCTGGGGGACCTTCCAGCAAGGGGAGCTTGGACAAAGGGTTTCCTGTCGAGGGCGGTGTTAGCACCATCCCAGACAGGGTTTGTGTATCCCAGGTAGGCAGGGCTGAAAGGAAGGTGATTGCAAGTGGCACCCCGGTGCTCACTGTGCATAGCCCGGCTCAAACCAGTTTCGGGGGCACACCAGCCCCTGAGCTGGCGCGAAGCCGGACAAAGGATAGGGGTGTAACCACCCCCCTCCTGGCTCCACCCATAGGTAGAACCTAGTCACGGGCCGGCCCCTTTTCTTAGAATAAAGGTAGGAGCGAGTCCCCTTCCCAAATTGGATAATCAGATAATCGGATAACTCCGAATCACGAACCACTTTCCACGAAAGGAACTCTTGACTATTTCTGAAGACTCTCCCTTGTGGCTAAGGAGTAGCCACCCTGCACCAGCAGGCACCACCTAAGCGCTTGCGGTTTGCTGTACGTCTCCTACGGATCAAGACTGCCCAGCTCGACGAGACCCGAGTTCCCTGCCATCTCTGACCTTTTACCTGCCTCATCAGCCCAGCTGAGAGTCGTAGGTGTGACGAGACCTGCGGGACCGGCTATCTTCAGAACCTGCACGACGCTTATCTAGCACGCCCACCGAGGGACCCTCGAGTGAGTGCACCTAGGGTTTGAGAAGCCCTAACCCGGAGCAGCTCCAGCATCGAAGTCTGTCTCCCCAGCATCCACGAGATCTGCGTGGGGGCCCTTCCGCTTCTTGCTGTTCCCAGCGTTGTCCGACCACTTGCCGACCGGCTTGTGGCCCTCTTCACGACGCTCCAAGATTATTTGCATCACCGGTCTGGTTGCTCCAGACTGGCTCTTGCTCCCCTTCAACAGAGGAGTACCACGGACCCTCCTGGTCCACTCCCGACGCCATCTTGACTCCCCCGCTTGGGTTGCCACTGCCAAGATCCGCTGCCCCTTCCTGGGCCCAGCACCATCGACAGCAGACACCTTCGTGGGACAGCTCGCCCTCCATCCTGGTCGCCGCCGCGCCTCCTGGTCCGAGGAACAGCCGAGTCCGACGTCACCCACTCACCTGGTCGAGGTGACTTCAGCCGGTACCCCCCTTGGTACCCACACGATCGCTGGCTAGCGGTTGAGAACTGAGTCCCCTCTGCTTTCAGGTTTCCTTCATCACCGATCCAGGCTTGGATCTCGCCGAACATCGTCACTGGTCGCCTGCCAGCAACTTCTTCTTTCAGGCTCCTGAGACTACACGAGGACTCCCGACATCTTGCCGAACTTCACGCAGCCGCAGCCTCCGGGCTAGGTAACTCGAGCATTTCGGTGCTCCATCGCAGGTTCGCTCTACAAGTGTCCAGTTCCTTTTTCATTTAGTCCCACTGATCGGAACACTCCGGAATCAGTACCTCCAGACTCTAACCATTCGCATTTCACTGTTAGTGTAGATGGTTTCTCGTGCCCCTCGGGCATTTGTGTAAATTGTGCAACTGAAGTATTTTCCTAAGAGTTTTGTAGTGTGCTTAGCTCCCTGACTCATAAAGGGCCAGGGTAGTCTTGTTATAAATAAATATCCTTTTATTTTCATAACAACTTGTGTGGTGTCCTTTCACTTGGTGTTCAAGGGGTATATGTGATGGTAAACAGCTGGCTTAACACGCCCTCTAGAGTTTAGCCTAAGACTGCTCGTATCCACGCTACTATTATAGCTGGTCTATAAGGTTGACTTACAACCAATCATCAATAAGGGTCGTTCGGAATGATACACAGTGATCACTAGAATAGTGAGCACTACATATCAGGCCAACTTCTCACACTCGCGCTTCCAATGTCCAATCTGGTGACAAAGATGACACGCAGTGGTCTTCTTCAATGTCGCCACATCCACCCCTGTCTTGGGATCAACAGACTTTGCTCTTCCCTGACCTTGCACATTCTGATTTCCCCCTTGGTTATTTCCCTATCTCCTTCCTAACGTTCCCCCATTAGGCTGAGCTTGAGCCGTTTGCATTTGGACAAGCATCAGTTTATCTTTCAACTTCTTGTGTTTTCGAATCTACCTCATCACTGCAGTATCGAGCATACCGCAAGATTTCATGTTCTGCCAACAGATCAAATATTGCTGTATCATGAGACTAACCTCTGGCCTCAGTCCTAACACAAATTTTGAAACAAACTGTCCCATGTCTTTAGAATCTAAGGCATCTAATCCACTGCACTGTTTAAAGGCTTGCTAAAGGCGTTCGCAATACTCATGCACCGTCTCTTTCGGTTCTTGTACAGTTCGATCTATCTTAACCTAATCAATATCTTGAGGTGAGATCTTCAATTTTAACCATGTAATCACTTGCTCAAACTTTTTCATAACTATGGGTGATGGACCATTTGTGACAGCATCCCTTTCTGGCTCAGAAGTCAGCCATTCAACAGCAACCATGCATGCAGACCACTAATCCCCTGGAACTACGATGTCGAACAATGTGTTCAAGTCAATCCACAACGCTTTTGAGATTTTGACAAAGCGATCGACCTGCTTGTACCATTCTACAGGCTTCTCCCTCAGCCGAGGAAAATCATTTGTAAATGCAGCCAAATCACCCCTGCTCCAAGGCACATGCACGTACCCTCCATTTTGTACCTCTCGTAAAGGGTAATTCCCTACGCCTAGCATCCGCCACCTGGAGGTGGCATCTCTCCTACAGTCCTTTTGGAACTCTTCTTCTTAGACCACCTTTCTTCCCATTTGTGAAGCATGATCCATGCACGCATCCCTACAATCAGGTCTCTGATATGTGTCCTCAGTCCTATGACCCTTTTCTCTTCCAGTTCTTGGTCAATATACTGCAACCTGTGGCTCCCTTGCAATGACTTCGTCTTAGACAGATCTACCTCACATTTCTTGGCCAAATCATTCAGTTTCTCATGTGCAGTCCTTGCCTTACGAGTCGCATCCTTGGATACAAAAAGCAACTCATCCTGTCCATAAATCTCTATCCTGTCCAGAGGCAAATTCCCATTTATTATTTGATCTACATCCGCTTTCAATCTCAATACATCTAACATTCGTGCCCTCACAGCACCTCTCAATGGTTCTCGGCAACCTGTTCCATTACGTTTATCCCCCTTGTAGCTCTGATCTCTAGACCTACTCTCTTCTGACATGTTCATAGAACCTGATCTGTTACCCGACTCATCTGGTTCACCATTCCCTGTTATTCTACCACTCTGGATCCTCGCGGGTGGTACCCACATTCTAAGATCCATTCTTGACTCGGCCAAAGACCTTGGTCTTACCGGTCTCACATCCGCATGTCTTCTAGAGGAGTCTGCGTTTGATGGCAATGGTGTACTCCATTCCATAGGTCTTGGAGCCTGTTCCATCTCGCTCACTGTACCATTTCCTTCAGCAGCATTTTGTAGTCCAGCAGTTGACTGTGCTAGACTACCAACTTTCTCTTGGTCTGGGTTATAGACTGAAACTAATGGTCCAGTAGTAACCAGTACTTTTAAGGCATCTGGTAACGTTGCACATCTTGCAGCTTCTGTACTCGCTAAAGACTGGATTCTCATGTCCTCCGTTCCTGTCGAGATTTTCCCTACTACTCTCACGTCTGGCTGAGTCTGTAACCCACTAATCCCTTCTGCTGGGGTCGACTTTCCTTCGTAAGAATCTGGATTGAACGGAGGAGGTCTTTCTGACAACAACCTCTCTACCAGACTGTCATCTGTATCACTATCATCCTCTTCTATGCTCTTTGCCGTTGCACTTTTTGCTTTCTCTAGTAGTGGGTACAAGCTATTCCCCTCAATCATTTCCACTCTCCACCTCTTCTCTAGTGCATCCCACCTCGCATCTTGGAATGCCATGATCGACTTCTTCCCCCGTTCTTGACTTCTGTCTCTTTTCCTGTCATACGCTGCTGGGTCGGTCTAGGTAGAGGTCGCATGGAAGACATCACAGATTTCAACTGATACAACACATCCAACCTAAAAGTACCATATCGTGGGAAAGTCAGTTCTCCCTCACCGTGAGTCATCTTATGCCAATTTTCAAACCAAATTATAGCATGCAATCCCACATTCGTTGCCATATAATGTGCTGGCGTATCCTCGGGAAGGGCTTCTTCTCCCCCACGAGTAACCACATGTCTGTCACCTCTACACAATTCTCGGAAAACCTTAAAACATTTCACAATGAACAAATTTTTGCTTGCGCACAATATTTTCGTTTACTTCCTGATGTTAATCCACCAATAGCAGCGCGATTCACACCAACCGACCTATCGCAGCGCAATGCCTTCTGACATCACACTTCCTCCGCTCGCAGCAGTTCCTCTCCTTCACAATTCACTTCTCATTCTTGCATTCATCCCATTCACACTCTGAAGTAATTATCTGTCCACGAAACGACCGGACAATCACTTCTCTGACTGCCTATGACAGTCTCTCGAAAGTGTTGACCTCAACCCGGCAACTGTCTGTCCGCGAAACGACCGGACAATCGCCTCAACTGATAGGTTTCAAATGCTCCGAGTTCCACATACAACAACCCACGACCAGCATCGGTTACCCACACATTCACACATTCGCTCCCCCTATCTCAGTCTGGGTAATCAATGACGTCTCACAATTCCCCTTTCAATGGTCAATGAATTCTACCTTGGGTGTTTCCTACACCGCAACTTCTCAGACTACTCGTCGAGCCTAAGAATCCCTGGGCTGCGCGTGCTCACAACCTGAACTCACAATCACTCAACTCTCATTCCAACTCCGCAAGACATCACACAATCAAATCAACACCGCAATCTACAAAACACATCGCCCTGTTCATACTCACTCTACCACGAACTGATGCTTTCGCCGCCCCACTACTCTCGGTCGGTTTCCATCAGCTGCCGTCATCTGAGCTTACAATCCAATAGGTCACCATCACTCGAAATCTATGAGCCTTGGTAATCTCTTATCTTGATCTAGATCTCCCCTTACTATCAGAGATAACCATCCTACTCTGCTACCTACTGATAAAGTCGGATTCTTATCTGTCCTTCCATCACCAAGAATCCTCTCGGGTCCCCAGGATCTTTTTATCTGCTAAATAGTGTAGAGGGGCCAAAATTTAATTTCAACACATAATCAATCGAATCAAACCTGAACTCCAAAAGACCACTGACTCCGAATCTCAATTTTTAGGGATTTATTACAAAGCCAAAAATAATTGCACAACAAGCAACTCAGCACGAGGTTTAAAAAATAAATGGGCACTAATACAAAGAAGAGTCTACGCAAGAGTCTCATCCAACTCAGAATAAGAAGAATGGTCAGTTCTAAAAGCATCAGGCAGGCAATTACAACTTCAATCTCTATATTAGAAGTCATTAACATGAAAAAATCAGTTATTCTATCCCTACTCTATCTCTAAAGTCACATCCCTACTTAGCATTTTCCCCAGGCAAGAGGATAAAAGGTGACAGAAGTGAAGACTTCCTTAGAAGTACACTCACTTTGTCAGAGCTCGTTCTAAGATGCTCCTTCTAGCTTCCCATGTAGACCTCAGCTGCTCAACCCACGGGCACTGTCCCTAATTCAAAATCCCCAAAATGTAGAACATGCCCTCCGGCACACCTCTCCAAACAGGTCTTCTTCTAGTACTTTTCTACTGAAACTTGTATCCCATCCAACGTCGGTTTGCTTGTCCTTGGGTCCCAGGCACCTTCTCCACCGAAGTAATCATCCCTGCATTCCAGTATACTCCCATGTTGACTTCTCATGCCATCCTAACTCCTGAAACAAACGGTTAGTTCTTGTTAACGAGCTAGGTGTCCATGCACCTGCAACAGAAACATGGGAACGAGAAACTTTCCACTTCTCTGAGATTTTCTAACATCTCTGAAACCCAAAGCCTTACCAAGGGAAACCATTTTCGGCCTACAATATTCAGCTAACATGAGAAACGAACAGGCCTTTCTATTAAACGTATATGTGGTTAGGCTTTAACACATTTAAACACACATTTCTAGAATCACACTATAAGCATTGATTTCATTACACTACGTATATGAATAAGCAAAACTACACGTACAACTTTAATATGGTGCACGTTTAAGCCTAATGCATCACATTATACGGAAACCAATTCATTATGCGTTGTCCTAATACATTTTTGATTTAACACTACATTGAGCTTTAATAAATGACATGATTACATTTCTAATTACACTATTATAAGCGGCTTTTAGTATTACATTTCTAAGTCACACGTTAATACAGTTCCACTAAATATATGGATGCGGACTAACTATGATTATGATGCACCCCTACAGATTTCTGGATAACATGGCACTCTTTTAATGGATTAGACTTCATCTGCTTCTCTCTGGCAAAATGCTTGCATTTAATTAACATTACTAAAATGTCAGATTATAGGCAAAGACTGCCCACATTTTAAGTCAAAATTTGTAATATTTTAGGATGGGCACCAAAGCCAAAAAAGGTGACATCCAAAGTTAGCAGCTACCTCTTGTTGTGCATGGATTCTGCACTATTAATTTAGCCTAGCTATGAATTCTGGTATCGCTTGAAAATGGAGCAAAGGCATTGCACAATAGTTCCCTGCAATGTGTGTCCTCCTTACGCAGGAAGACATTGTGACAATCCATGCCTGGCTATCCCTGCAACTTAAAGAATTTCAAAATGTTGATGTAACTTGCAACAATTAACCAGACAGAATGATTTCGTAAAATAAATCAATGTGCATACAATAGTGCTGTCTTGTGAGTGGGTGTGTTCTGAAATGCATGAATTTCATCTCACATGGACACCATGGTTTCATGAACAGTAACTGCTTTCCCTGGACTTATTTTGATAGTACATATGTGATTCGGAAGATTAGTACTTGTATTTCCGCAGGATACTAAATGTCAGAATGTCAGAGCCCATTGTAGGATTTTTCATTCAGTGCATCTTCTGTAGGTATTTACTTGTCATCTTTTGTATCATTTATTGTGCTAAAACCTCTTCAATATAGTTTCTCTACTGTATTAGGGCTTCTTTGTTTGGTCTCTATTCCTTGTAAGAAGTTGTACACTTCTTTTCAGCGTCAATTTCAGCCACGAGAGAGAGGACTAGTCGATACAACAAAGCGGTACAAAAGGGGGTGGTGATGGACGGAGCATCAGAACCAATCAAACACTCACACCCAGTCAACAGATCTGGGTTTGATCCATCACCGTTCTTTAGCCCACTCTGCCACCCCAGTTCAGACATGGCCATATGCAAATCAGTCTGACCCTGTGCCTCATGGGAACAGTCCAGCCCGAACTGCCAAGCCATGCCTTCCCTGGACCGGAAACAAGCTTCCTAGGACCGGTTTCTGGATTTTCAGCCGCCTTCAGCCAGGCTTGCTTGAAACCAGTGGCAAAGTGAGCAAGGGACTCAACGTCTGAGCATACCCTGCCAACTTATGGCGAACAAAGCAGTACAAAAGGGGGTGGTGATGGACGGAGCATCAGAACCAATCAAACACTCACACCCAGTCAACAGATCTGGGTTTGATCCATCACCGTTCTTTAGCCCACTCTGCCACCTCAGTTCAGACATGGCCATATGCAAATCAGTCTGACCCTGTGCCTCAAGGGAACAGTCCAGCCCGAACTGCCAAGCCATGCCTTCCCTGGACCGGAAACAAGCTTCCTAGGACCGGTTTCTGGATTTTCAGCCGCCTTCAGCCAGGCTTGCTTGAAACCAGTGGCAAAGTGAGCAAGGGACTCAACGTCTGAGCATACCCTGCCAACTTATGGCGAACAAAGCAGTACAAAAGGGAGTGGTGATGGACGGAGCATCAGAACCAATCAAACACTCACACCCAGTCAACAGATCTGGGTTTGATCCATCACCGTTCTTTAGCCCACTCTGCCACCTCAGTTCAGACATGGCCATATGCAAATCAGTCTGACCCTGTGCCTCATGGGAACAGTCCAGCCCGAACTGCCAAGGCATGCCTTCCCTGGACCGGAAACAAGCTTCCTAGGACCGGTTTCTGGCATTTCAGCCGTCTTCAGCCAGGCTTGCTTGAATCCAGTGGCAAAGTGAGCAAGGGACTCAACGTCTGAGCATACCCTGCCAACTTATGGCGAACAAAGCGGTACAAAAGGGGGTGGTGATGGACGGAGCATCAGAACCAATCAAACACTCACACCCAGTCAACAGATCTGGGTTTGATCCATCACCGTTCTTTAGCCCACTCTGCAACCCCAGTTCAGACATGGCCATATGCAAATCAGTCTGACCCTGTGCCTTAAGGGAACAGTCCAGCCCGAACTGCCAAGCCAGGCCTTCCCTGGACCAGAAACAAGCTTCCTAGGACTGGTTTCCTGCATTTCAGCCGTCTTCAGCCAGGCTTGCTTGAATTCAGTGCCAAAGTGAGCAAGGGACTCAACATCTGAGCATACCCTGCCAACTTATGGCGAACAAAGCGGTAGAAAAGGGGGTGGTAATGGACGGAGCATCAGAACCAATCAAACACTCACACCCAGTCAAAGGATCTGGGTTTGATCCATCACCGTTCTTTAGCCCACTCTGCCACCCCAGTTCAGACATGGCCATATGCAAATCAGTCTGACCCTGTGCCTCATGGGAACAGTCCAGCCCGAACTGCCAAGCCATGCCTTCCCTGGACCGGAAGCAAGCTTCCTAGGACCGGTTTCTGGCATTTCAGCCGTCTTCAGCCAGGCTTGCTTGAATCCAGTGGCAAAGTGAGCAAGGGACTCAACGTCTGAGCATGCCCTGCCAACTTATGGCGAACAAAGCGGTACAAAAGGGGGTGGTGATGGACGGAGCATCAGAACCAATCAAACACTCACACCCAGTCAACAGATCTGGGTTTGATCCATCACCGTTCTTTAGCCCACTCTGCCACCCCAGTTCAGACATGGCCATATGCAAATCAGTCTGACCCTGTGCCTCATGGGAACAGTCCAGCCCGAACTGCCAAGCCAGGCCTTCCCTGGACCGGAAACAAGCTTCCTAGGACTGGTTTCTGGCATTTCAGCCGTCTTCAGCCAGGCTTGCTTGAATCCAGTGGCAAAGTGAGCAAGGGACTCAACGTCTGAGCATACCCTCCCAACTTATGGCGAACAAAGCGGTACAAAAGGGGGTGGTGATGGACGGAGCATCAGAACCAATCAAACACTCACACCCAGTCAAAGGATCTGGGTTTGATCCATCACCATTCTTTAGCCCACTCTGCCACCCCAGTTCAGACATGGCCATATGCAAATCAGTCTGACCCTGTGCCTCATGGGAACAGTCCAGCCCGAAATGCCAAGCCATGCCTTCCCTGGACCGGAAACAAGCTTCCTAGGACCGGTTTCTGGCATTTCAGCTGTCTTCAGCCAGGCTTGCTTGAATCCAGTGGCAAAGTGAGCAAGGGACTCAACGTCTGAGCATACTCTGCCAACTTATGGAGAACAAAGCAGTACAAAAGGGGGTGGTGATGGACGGAGCATCATAACCAATCAAACACTCACACCCAGTCAACAGATCTGGGTTTGATCCATCACCGTTCTTTAGCCCACTCTGCCACCCCAGTTCAGACATGACCATATGCAAATCTGTCTGACCCTGTGCCTCATGGGAACAGACCAGCCCGAACTGCCAAGCCATGCCTTCCCTGGACCGGAAACAAGCTTCCTAGGACCGGTTTCTGGCATTTCAGCCGTCTTCAGCCAGGCTTGCTTGAATCCAGTGGCAAAGTGAGCAAGGGACTCAACGTCTGAGCATACCCTGCCAACTTATGGCGAACAAAGCGGTACAAAAGGGGGTGGTGATGGACGGAGCATCAAAACCAATCAAACACTCACACCCAGTCAACAGATCTGGGTTTGATCCATCACCGTTCTTTAGCCCACTCTGCCACCCCAGTTCAGACATGGCCGTATGCAAATCAGTCTGACCCTGTGCCTCATGGGAACAGTCCAGCCCGAAATGCCAAGCCATGCCTTCCCTGGACCGGAAACAAGCTTCCTAGGACCGGTTTCTGGCATTTCAGCCGTCTTCAGCCAGGCTTGCTTGAATCCAGTGGCAAAGTGAGCAAGGGACTCAACGTCTGAGCATACTCTGCCAACTTATGGAGAACAAAGCAGTACAAAAGGGGGTGGTGATGGACGGAGCATCATAACCAATCAAACACTCACACCCAGTCAACAGATCTGGGTTTGATCCATCACCGTTCTTTAGCCCACTCTGCCACCCCAGTTCAGACATGACCATATGCAAATCTGTCTGACCCTGTGCCTCATGGGAACAGACCAGCCCGAACTGCCAAGCCATGCCTTCCCTGGACCGGAAACAAGCTTCCTAGGACCGGTTTCTGGCATTTCAGCCGTCTTCAGCCAGGCTTGCTTGAATCCAGTGGCAAAGTGAGCAAGGGACTCAACGTCTGAGCATACCCTGCCAACTTATGGCGAACAAAGCGGTACAAAAGGGGGTGGTGATGGACGGAGCATCAAAACCAATCAAACACTCACACCCAGTCAACAGATCTGGGTTTGATCCATCACCGTTCTTTAGCCCACTCTGCCACCCCAGTTCAGACATGGCCGTATGCAAATCAGTCTGACCCTGTGCCTCATGGGAACAGTCCAGCCCGAACTGCCAAGCCAGGCCTTCCCTGGACCGGAAACAAGCTTCCTAGGACTGGTTACTGGCATTTCAGCCGTCTTCAGCCAGGCTTGCTTGAATCCAGTGGCAAAGTGAGCAAGGGTCTCAACGTCTGAGCATACCCTGCCAACTTATGGCGAACAAAGCGGTACAAAAGGGGGTGGTGATGGACGGAGCATCAGAACCAATCAAACACTCACACCCAGTCAAAGGCTCTGGGTTTGATCCATCACCGTTCTTTAGCCCACTCTGCCACCCCAGTTCAGACATGGCCATATGCAAATCAGTCTGACCCTGTGCCTCATAGGAACAGTCCAGCCCGCACTGCCAAGCCATGCCTTCCCTGGACCGGAAACAAGCTTCCTAGGACCGGTTTCTGGCATTTCAGCCGTCTTCAGCCAGGCTTGCTTGAATCCAGTGGCAAAGTGAGCAAGGGACTCAACGTCTGAGCATACTCTGCCAACTTATGGAGAACAAAGCGGTACAAAAGGGGGTGGTGATGGACGGAGCATCATAACCAATCAAACACTCACACCCAGTCAACACATCTGGGTTTGATCCATCACCGTTCTTTAGCCCACTATGCCACCCCAGTTCAGACATGGCCATATGCAAATCAGTCTGACCCTGTGCCTCATGGGAACAGACCAGCCCGAACTGCCAAGCCAGGCCTTCCCTGGACCAGAAACAAGCTTCCTAGGACTGGTTTCTTCCATTTCAGCCGTCTTCAGCCAGGCTTGCTTGAATTCAGTGGCAAAGTGAGCAAGGGACTCAACATCTGAGCATACCCTGCCAACTTATGGCGAACAAAGCGGTACAAAAGGGGGTGGTGATGGACGGAGCATCAGAACCAATCAAACACTCACACCCAGTCAAAGGATCTGGGTTTGATCCATCACCGTTCTTTAGCCCACTCTGCCACCCCAGTTCAGACATGGCCATATGCAAATCAGTCTGACCCTGTGCCTCATGGGAACAGTCCAGCCCGAACTGCCAAGCCATGCCTTCCCTGGACCGGAAACAAGCTTCCTAGGACCGGTTTCTGGCATTTCAGCCGTCTTCAGCCAGGCTTGCTTGAATCCAGTGGCAAAGTGAGCAAGGGACTCAACGTCTGAGCATACCCTGCCAACTTATGGCGAACAAAGCGGTACAAAAGGGGGTGGTGATGGACGGAGCATCAGAACCAATCAAACACTCACACCCAGTCAACAGATCTGGGTTTGATCCATCACCGTTCTTTAGCCCACTCTGCCACCCCAGTTCAGACATGGCCATATGCAAATCAGTCTGACCCTGTGCCTCATGGGAACAGTCCAGCCCGAACTGCCAAGCCATGCCTTCCCTGGACCGGAAACAAGCTTCCTAGGACTGGTTTCTGGCATTTCAGCCGTCTTCAGCCAGGCTTGCTTGAATCCAGTGGCAAAGTGAGCAAGGGACTCAACGTCTGAGCATACCCTCCCAACTTATGGCGAACAAAGCGGTACAAAACGGGGTGGTGATGGACGGAGCATCAGAACCAATCAAACACTCACACCCAGTCAAAGGATCTGGGTTTGATCCATCACCGTTCTTTAGCCCACTCTGCCACCCCAGTTCAGACATGGCCATATGCAAATCAGTCTGACCCTGTGCCTCATGGGAACAGTCCAGCCCGAACTGCCAAGCCATGCCTTCCCTGGACCGGAAACAAGCTTCCTAGGACCGGTTTCTGGCATTTCAGCCGTCTTCAGCCAGGCTTGCTTGAATCCAGTGGCAAAGTGAGCAAGGGACTCAACGTCTGAGCATACTCTGCCAACTTATGGAGAACAAAGCAGTACAAAAGGGGGTGGTGATGGACGGAGCATCATAACCAATCAAACGCTCACACCCAGTCAACAGATCTGGGTTTGATCCATCACCGTTCTTTAGCCCACTCTGCCACCCCAGTTCAGACATGACCATATGCAAATCAGTCTGACCCTGTGCCTCATGGGAACAGACCAGCCCGAACTGCCAAGCCATGCCTTCCCTGGACCGGAAACAAGCTTCCTAGGACCGGTTTCTGGCATTTCAGCCGTCTTCAGCCAGGCTTGCTTGAATCCAGTGGCAAAGTGAGCAAGGGACTCAACGCCTGAGCATACCCTGCCAACTTATGGCGAACAAAGCGGTACAAAAGGGGGTGGTGATGGACGGAGCATCAAAACCAATCAAACACTCACACCCAGTCAACAGATCTGGGTTTGATCTATCACCGTTCTTTAGCCCACTCTGCCACCCCAGTTCAGACATGGCCGTATGCAAATCAGTCTGACCCTGTGCCTCATGGGAACAGTCCAGCCCGAACTGCCAAGCCAGGCCTTCCCTGGACCGGAAACAAGCTTCCTAGAACTGGTTACTGGCATTTCAGCCATCTTCAGCCAGGCTTGCTTGAATCCAGTGGCAAAGTGAGCAAGGGTCTCAACGTCTGAGCATACCCTGCCAACTTATGGCGAACAAAGCGGTACAAAAGGGGGTGGTGATGGACGGAGCATCAGAACCAATCAAACACTCACACCCAGTCAAAGGATCTGGGTTTGATCCATCACCGTTCTTTAGCCCACTCTGCCACCCCAGTTCAGACATGGCCATATGCAAATCAGTCTGACCCTGTGCCTCATAGGAACAGTCCAGCCCGCACTGCCAAGCCATGCCTTCCCTGGACCGGAAACAAGCTTCCTAGGACCGGTTTCTGGCATTTCAGCCGTCTTCAGCCAGGCTTGCTTGAATCCAGTGGCAAAGTGAGCAAGGGACTCAACGTCTGAGCATACTCTGCCAACTTATGGAGAACAAAGCGGTACAAAAGGGGGTGGTGATGGACGGAGCATCATAACCAATCAAACACTCACACCCAGTTAACAGATCTGGGTTTGATCCATCACCGTTCTTTAGCCCACTATGCCACCCCAGTTCAGACATGGCCATATGCAAATCAGTCTGACCCTGTGCCTCATGGGAACAGACCAGCCCGAACTGCCAAGCCATGCCTTCCCTGGACCGGAAACAAGCTTCCTAGGACCGGTTTCTGGCATTTCAGCGGTCTTCAGCCAGGCTTGCTTGAATCCAGTGGCAAAGTGAGCAAGGGACTCACCGTCTGAGCATACCCTGCCAACTTATGGCGAACAAAGCGGTACAAAAGGGGGTGGTACAAAAGGGGGTGGTGATGGACGGAGCATCAGAACCAATCAAACACTCACACCCAGTCAATAGATCTGGGTTTGATCCATCATCGTTCTTTAGTTCGGGCTGGACTGTTCCCATGAGGCACAGGGTCAGACTGATTTGCATATGGCCATGTCTGAACTGGGGTGGCAGAGTGGGCTAAAGAACGGTGATGGATCAAACCCAGATCTGTTGACTGGGTGTGAGTGTTTGATTGGTTCTGATGCTCCGTCCATCACCACCCCCTTTTGTACCGCTTTGTTCGCCATAAGTTGGCAGGGTATTTTCAGACGTGAGTCCCTTGCTCACATGGCACTTTGAAAAATGCAAAAAAGTGAATTTTTCAAAGAAATCGCAAATTACCACCAACTTGAAGTTGGTGGTAATTTGCGATTTCTTAAGGAGAAATCGCACAACTTGGGTGCTTTTTACATCGCATTTAAGGAATCGCAATTTGCGATTCTTTGAATGCTTTCGAAAAATAAGGAATCGCAAATTTTGCGATTCCCTATTTTTCTAGGGCCTTTTGGGATGATACATCCCAAAAGGCTTTTTCCCAAGGCTTTTTCCCCTTACGCAAACAGGCCTATTCTGAGAATCGGCCCATTTGCGAACAGGAAATGGGCTTCATACAAATGCCCCTAAATGCTTGTTAATTAAAATTAAATAGTTAATCATGGTAATCGTCTAATTTGTGTTAGGTGAGGGTTGTGGGGTATATAGGGGTAAAGGGTTGGAAGTAATTTTTGGATAATTAATAATTAGTTGTTAATTTAAATTAATTTATTGTAAATTAGTTATGGAAATTGTGTAATTAATTTTAGATGCGGGTTGTGGGGTATATAGGGGTAAAGGTTGGGAAGTAGTGTTTATGTATACTTAATTAATTAATAATTAGTTGTTAATTAATATTTATTATTTAATTGAAAAATAAATATGGAGATTGTGTAAATATTTTTAGGTGTGGGTTGTGGGATTTATGGGGTAAAGGGTAGGAAGTAATTTATGCTCAATTAATTAGTAATTAGTTGATCATTAATATTATTTAATTAATTGATATTTAATTAGGGCATTTGCTTATATTTTTGTCTGTGGGTTTTACTGTTATAGGGGTATAGTGTGGGAAGAAATTAATTTTACTTACTTTATAATTAGTTGTCAAATACTATTAGTTTTTCAATCGAAAAAAAAGTTTTAATTGTATAATATGTTTTTTTTACAGTTTAATTTTAACTGTGGGTTGTGGGGATTATGGGGTAAAGTGTGGGGGTCAATTAATTTTTATGAGTTTTACATAGTTTGTTTTTTACTCAATAATATTTCTTTAATTGGTAATTAATTATGTTAGTTAAGGAAGTAAATGTAACAAAAAAAATAGACGTGGTTTGTGAATTCTGTGGTGTTATAGGGTAGGAAATCAAAAATGTACATTTATTTAAGAATTAATGTTTTTGTTTCTAGATAATTTCCAATTAAACATATGTGTTTGTAGGTTTATTTCATATGTGTTTAACATTATAATATGTTTTTAATTTTTTTAACTATTAAATATATTTGTATTTTTAATTTGTAACTTATTTATATATATATTTTTGTTGTTGCTAATATTTTGTTTGTTTTCAATTTTAAACTGACTAGAGTGAGAATATTAATTGTTACCCCTGCGCAATCCAACATTGTCCCTACTGTTGCACTCACTGGAGTGGGAATAGTAATTTTTATTACTCTGCTATCCAACATTTTCCCTACTTTTTTTACTCCTTTGTTATCCAGCAATTTCCCTACTGTTGTACTGCCTGGTGTGGGAATAGTAAATGTTACCCCCCTGCAATTCAACACTTTCCCTACTGCTGCACTGATTGGAGTGGGAATAGTCAATTATATTCCGCCACTATCCAACACTTTCCCTACTATTGCACTCCCTGGAGTGGGAATAGTCATTTTTACCCCTCTGCTATCCAACACTTTCCCTACTGTTACACTCACTGGAGTGCGAATAGTAATTTTTACCTCTCCCCTATCCAACACTTTCCCTACTGTTGCATTAACTGGAGCGGGAAATTTATGTTTGAAGATTTTTAAATAGTTTAATGTTTTAATTTATAATTTATTTATTTTATTAGATTTTATGTTATTGGTACATATTTATATTTATATCTTTGTAAATTTCTATATCATTTTGAAATTATAAATTAAATTTAAATGAATAGTTTATCATTTGTTTTAAAGTAAATATATATATATATTAAATATTATGTAAGTGTGTTTAACTTTTTAAGTTTATTTGTTATATTTTTTTAATTTATATTAAATCTACTTTATTTTTTATGTTAATTTTATTATTTAACATATTTAGGTGCCGATTCTGATCCGTTAAAAAAAATGTGCGTACGACTCGTATCCGTATATTTTTACGTACGAATCGTACAAGTCCTCTACAACCGGTGAAGTACGATTTGTACGTGAAAAATACATACGAATCGCTTGGGGAAAAGGGTACGAGAGGGAGCCGGACAGTTTTACGTACAAATCGTAAAACTGAAGTCCGAGCGCGCAAGTACGATCCGTACCACCCGTCCGAATACACAAGCACATGGAAAAGGCCCCGTACGGAGCGAACGCAGTACCACTCGTACCCGGGTAAACTTGTGCCCAGGATACGAGTCGTACAGCCCCCCCTCCCCCCGCATATGTCAGCACAGTACCCCCGTATGTCAGCACCGTACCCCCCATGTCCACACTGTACCCCAGCCCCGTACGTGTACGCGCCGTACCCCAGCCCCGTACCCCAGCCCCGTACATGTATGCACCGTACCCCAGCACCGTACCCCAACACCGTACCCCAGCCCCGTACATGTATGCACCGTACCCCAACACCGTACCCCAGCCCCGTACTTGTACACACAGTACCCCAGTGCCGTACCCCAGCCCCATACATGTACGCACCGTACCCCAGCACCATACCCCAACACCGTACCCCAGCCCCGTACATGTACGCACAGTACCCCAACACCATACCCCAGCCCTGTACATGTACGCACCGTACCCCAGTGCCATACCCCAGCCCCGTACATGTACGCACCGTACCCCAGCACCGTACCCCAACACCGTACCCCAGCCCCGTACATGTACGCACCGTACCCCAACACCGTACCCAGCCCCATACTTGTACGCACAGTACCCCAGTGCCGTACCCCAACACCGTACCCCAGCCCCATACATGTATGCACCGTACCCCAGCACTGTACCCCAGCCTCGTACTTGTACGCACAGTACCCCAGCACCATACCCCTGCCCCGTACATGTACGCACCGTACGCCAGCACCGTACCCCAACACCATACCCCAGCCCCGTACATGTACGCGCCATACCCCAACACCGTACCCCAGCCCCGTACATGTACGCACCGTACCCCAGCACCGTACCCCAGCCTCGTACTTGTACGCACAGTATCCCAGCGCCGTACCCCAGCCCCGTACATGTACGCACCGTACCCCAGCACCGTACCCCAACACCGTACCCCAGCCCCGTACATGTACGCACCGTACCCCAACACCGTACTCCAGCCCTGTACTTGTACGCACAGTACCCCAGCGCCGTACCCCAACACCGTACCCCAGCCCCGTACATGTACGCACAGTACCCCAACACCGTACCCCAGCCCTGTACATGTATGCACCGTACCCCACCACCGTACCCCAGCACCATCCCCCAGCATCGCGTATGTACGGACCTTACAACAACATTGCATATAGAGCACGGTACAACAACATCGCGTATGTACGCACCTTAAATACACGAAAACGACTCGTACTGAACCAGGACACTGTAAAACAGCACAAGGAGGGTCAATTTGACTCTCACAACACCACAAAACACATCTACAGTAAAAAATACATCTAAATGACTGACCTGGCACATCCAAACTGGCATACAGAGGCCCAAACTCACAACCACCTCTTATAACACACCCACCAAAATTTCAAACCCAGCCACACCCACAAATGACCCAATAAAAAGGGCCCACACACACAAAACATGAGCCTTTGCAACAGACCCACTGCTGACAGGCACCACAGACAAACAACTGCACCTTACTTACACCTTAACTTACACACCATCACACAACCTCTGTTAGACCTGGCACCTTGGCGTGAGTCTCCCTTCCTCTTTTTGTCGCTGTGCCTCATGTGTTTTTATGGTGTTGGCCGCTCAGCGCACTGTGCCACTGCCAACCAGTATCACAGTGCAAGTGCTCCCTATGTAAAATGTATGTGTTGGTTGGATTCCATGATTGGCTTATTTGGTTTACTGTCAGACCCCAGTAAAGTGCACCAGGAGTGCCAGGGCGTGTACATACAAATACCGCTGGTGGGCTCGCAGCACTGGTTGTGCCACCCACAGAAGCGGCCTGGTAAAATATGTCTAGGGTCTGCCACCGCAGAACCTGAGTGCAGTCTGGTACTGACATGCTGACTGGGCAGGTGCACACATTTGCCAGTCCCTAAACCTTCCCTTAACTTCATATTAGTCACCCCTATGGTAGGCCCAAGGGCAGGGTGCATTGTAAGCATAAGGTAGGACAAGCCCTGTGTGTGTGGCATGTCCTAATAGTGAATTACGGCCATTTTTGTTTTTTTACTATTGTAAGGCTACCCTGTTCTCATAGGCCAGAATGGGCTGTTAAGATTGTTACATCCTATGATCCTACCATGCCCAGGGAACATGGTAGAAGATCGAGTTTAGTATGCCTGAACTCAGAATAATAAAGTACATCTTTTCGTAAGGTTTATTTTAATATTCTGCGTTTGCAAATGCCACTTTTAGAAAGTTGGCCTTTGCTTGCCTAACCATTCCAGCCCACCTCTGCGTGATGTGTATCTGCTGTCTGGCTGTGTGAGTGACAGGGCTGGGGGAACCCAGATGGGCAGGGCTAGGTAGCCTGGTGGTGAATAGAAAGATTGACAGGTAGATGAGTGGGAGGAGTACACCTGCACTCTGAATAGGACTGTGCTCTGCCACCACAATGCCGGCTCCGCCCCCTGTGGAGCGTCTGATGGCTCTGCCCTGCACTCTGAAAGAAGAAGCCTGCATCGCGAAAACAAAGTGCTCAGAAACCGGACTGGACTAGGCAAGGGCCCCCCTGGCATGGGAGAACAAAAGAAATGTGGTATAAATGTAGGAGCCCTGCTCCTAAGAAACTAGATCCGCTTGAACCAAGTAGAATCTCTGCCTGAGGAGGAGGCACCGGGAAAGCTGTAAGGAGGAAGACTGTCCCTATCCTGGGGAACTGGCCTGCAGTGGTGACCTTGCTGCCAAAGGAGAAAAGAGGAACCTTTTGCTGAAGACTTTGCTTTGTTTGTACTTGTCAAGAAACTTGTGCTTTCCAAAACGATCTCCAAGGGCTTGGAAGCGAGCTTGCCCCCTGAACTAAGCCCCAGGACCATTGGGCTCATCCTGACCTTCACTCGCCTGCCGCTGGACTGTGGTGTTCTTTCGCTCGCCGGAGTCGTGACTCTCGTTCTCCCCAGCCCCTCCTTGAGCCGTGACCGGACTGCTTAGCTGCCCCTGCCTTGGGAAGAGCCTTGCTTGATCTGAGCCGCTCCCCCTACGCTGTGCTGGGCTGCTCCATCACCTCGCTCGCCGGAGGCTCGCTGCGCACCTTCACTCCTCCCACCGGAATCGGCGTTGTGAGCATCTCCAAGCCTCGGCCCGGACGTAGACTGCGTGCCCGGCTACCCCGCTTTGTTCACTTGCCACCGGCAACACCCCGCTCTTGCCATGAGCCTGAAGGACCAGACCCCCCTCGTGAAGTGTGGGAGCCCCGGACGCCGCCTCGCCCTTCTGACGAAGAGCCGCTGAAATCCCGCACCCGCCTTCACGAAAAGAAACAAGGTACTGTACTTAAGAACTCAACCGTGAGCTCGCTTCGGATCCATGGTCTGCACCGTTCTGTTTTCCCTGTCGTCTGCCGCGTGCTTCCCGGTTGCCGCCCCAGCGCGAAGTGCGCTGAGGCCCGCAGTTACCGTTGTGCCCGCATAAGAACTTTCCGCATAAAGAGAACTTGTTCCGTATTTATAGAAATTGTGGCCCCCACCGTTGCACCATTACTGGGTCTTGTACCAAGTCTGCTGAAAATATATAAAAGCCTATTTTTGTATACAACCTGCCTAGTGTCCGTTAGTGGTGCATGTGATGAATCCGCTGTGTGTATAGTTGCCAATGCTTAACTGTGTACGCCCTGAAGTTTAGCCTGGACTGCTCACGCCACGCACCTAGAGGGTGAGCAGGGGTTATTCCAAGGAGTCATCCTTCGCCCTGACTAGAAGTAAAGGGTCCCTGCTTTTCACTGGTACCTACCTGCTCCAACCAGAGCCCCCTCATTTCTAACAACCTCCTTCACAAAGACCCCCTCTTCACATTCAGACCCACACCGTCACATTCACACCCACACACCCACAACCATCCACACCCACAGCCCACACCATGCCCACAGACAAGAATCCAAAGTTCACAAGAGAGGAGCTGGACATCCTTGTCAACAAAGTCATCAGAGTCGAGACACAGCTGTTTGGAACATTGGTCAGACAGACCAGCATAGCTGAAAAATCACGCATGTGGCAGAGGATCGTCGATAGGGTGAATGCTGTTGCGCCCATCAGAAGGACCAAGCATGAATGCCAAGCCAGGTGGTACGATCTGCGGAGGGCAGTCAAGCGCAAAATGAACGAGGACTACGCCCAGAGCAACGTCACTGGAGGTGGGCTGCCCCACAGACTGGTACATTACCATCCCTGGGAGGAGAAGGTGATGGCCCTGCTTCCGCCGGTGGGAGTACACGGAGTCGAAGGAGTTGCAGAGCCTGGTGAGTACACAAACAACTTACGTAAAATGGGGGTAATGACATCCACACCCCAACTACACCAAATGCACGCAACTACCCCCAAGCCCTCACCGGACACAACCACACTCAAAAACAATGCTCATGCCACTAACATGTCCATGCCCCATTCACAAAGCAAGGCCATGCCATGTCCCATGCTACACGAACCACAAACCCAAGACTGGATGTCCGGGATGCTGGGAGGGTGGGGCTCACAAAACACATTGTTCAACTCAGAAGCAGACACCATTGCCCTAAGCCCATATGGGCCAGGTACATACCCATGCACCATGCTCAGTTCACAGGGACTGGCAAAGTACTGACAAGGTAGCTTGCACTTGGCCCTGCTGTAGGCAGCACAAGGCCCTCCTGTGACCACTGTACACTCAAACACTAACACCACAAGCTCAGATATCTAGCACAGGAACTCACACTCACTGTCATGCCAGCATGCTCCATGAGGGGACAGACACATCATCTGTGAGACCCAATGCCAAATCACACTACATCCAACAGCAGGCCCTGTCACACACACCCCTTACACAAGCACACACCCCCGGGGCAGGCAACTGATTCACCCACTCTCACAATGGACATGTGACACAACAAGATCAATCCATAGCCAAATAAGCATCCAAGCCACAAATCTACAGGTCAAACACTCAGGAGAACATATCAATCTGTCCCCCGCAACATACCCATCCACAAGTGAACATTGAGAGGAATGCTAGGCACATCCAAATACCTGGAGGAACTGTGCCAACTTGAATATGTATGAAACATGGAGGATGCATGAAACAGCATTAACATTGTCTCTCTCTCACACACAGGGCAACATCATGGATCTCCCCCAGCAATGGGGGGGAAGAATCACAGTCCCAGGCTCGGCAGGAAGCTGATCCCACCGGCAGTGACGACTCACACCACTCCGTGGATGACCCCAACCAACTTGGACCCTCTGGTGCCCAAGGCCCTGCAGCATCTGCTTCAGGTACATATGTGCCAACCACCACCCCCATTCCTGCCACATCCCAGGAGACACCGAGGAGGCCTGCCCACACAGAACAACAGAGCCAGTCTGACCAGGAGGGACAAGGTTCTCCGGGCACGCAGGAGGAGGCAGACAACCCCGCAAATGCCATGCCTCAGGGGTCCCGTAGACCCGATGTGCCCACTACGGCAGGCCAGGCTCGTGTGGGCGGTGGTTGTGGGAGTGGAGGCAGGCGGAGGCGCGAACCTGACCAGCCAGCTGAGGGAACCGGTATGTCACACATACGCCACATCCTGGACAAATACCGGAGTGACACCAGGGGCATCAGCCAGGTAGTGGAGACTCTCACAGAGATAAATGGGACCCTCAACGAGATGAAGAACCAGCAGGCCGAGCAACACGCCAGTCAACAACAACACCAAGGACGGATGGAGGCAAGACTGGCTGAGCTCCTGGCGGTGCAAACGGACATGAGCCGTTCACTCCGTCGGATCGCCGACAACATGAGCAACCCTCCCTGTGCCCTCAGGCGAAGACCACCACCACAGGGTGGGAGGAGGAGGACTCGTCCGACGGAGCGTCACAAACATCGTCAAGGCCTGCATATGAGGGTCCCGCGAGGAAGGTGGGTCGTCCACGGAAAAGACAGTGAGAGGCAGCGGACCATCGACATCTCCCAGGTCACCTGGCCTGGCCCTCTGGTGCAACAGCCGCACCTCATCCAATGACATTCTCTGCCACATGGACTTACTGGTCACAGTCTGACCAATGATGACCAACACTGTGGTCTGGACTCTGATGACTTCCAATGCAAAGGATCCCATCTCCCCCTGTGAACTTTGGATTCTATGCACACTGTATAGCACCTATTTGTCCACACTAAACACGCCCCCACCGAAAATAAATCTTAATTTCTTTAATCATATGTTGCAGTCATTTTGCATGAGTACACAACCTACGTGTGGGGAAATGTCAAACTATGCCTGAGTGTTGAAGTAACTCCAGCCATCCATACCCTGGGATCTGAGTCTGGTACAGGACACACATGGGTCACAATGTATCATCCAATACAGACATGGAGCACAATACTCACCCGTGATGGCCTCAAGCTGCTGAGGGGAGGCTTGCAATACTGTGCGGACAGACCTATTTTGAAGAGTATCATTAAGGCGTAGAGGTCATGGCTCATGTGGATGTTCACGGGGACGGATTACCAGGTATGTTTGCCCAGGTGGGAGAACTATGTACTGCATGCTGGAGTTCGGTGGATGTGAAGAATGGTGGCCAGGGCAAGGTTGGATGCACGGAGTGGGCCCAACGGGGTCTCGGATGACAGACGTCCAAGGTTGGTATGGGGTCTGGGGTTGTGGACTGCCTCCTGAGTGTGGGTGAGGAGTCTGAAGGTCATCCTGCAGCAGACAGTGCTCCATTGCAGCTATCTCTGGTGGACGGTGATGTGGCTGGGGCACGGGATGTTGAAGCTGAGGTGTGCAGATGCACCCTGGATGTGGACAAGTCTCCCGTGAGTTTGGATGTACCTGCTCCGTAGAGGGTGGGGCAGTAGTTGACACGGCTGTTGTCGTGGACCTGGGGGATGGTCTGTCTTTCCTTGGAGTGGATCTATCTGTGGATCATGTGCATCATGCAGAGGGTGTTGCAGCATGAGGTACAGATGCTGGTGATTTGCTTGGCAAATGTGAGCGACGAATCCATGATGCACACCATCTTGTGTGCGTGGCCACTGGGTGCTTGTGCAGGGCCCTGGAGGGTGGGACACAAGCAGTTGACCCAGCTGTAAGGGGACAATCCTCAGATGATTACCTCAGTCCTGTACAAGCCCAGCCTCAGGTGGCTGATGTTCAGCCATTCATCAATGGACTTCATGCCTTCTTGAATGTTGGAACTGGCAATGGCTGCGTCTTTGGTGAGGGTGAGGAGCACCTGGCTGTCAATGGCAGACGAGCTGATGATGAGGTTCTGTGCGCATGTGATGATGGAGAGGGGGGTCCTGGACACATTGAAGATTGACACGCTGAGAGATGATCCCTGGGCCATGTGCCAGATGACACCACTAACTACATGCTGAAGGCTTGAGTCCCACTCCCATGGCCTTGCTGGTGTACGGAGCCGGTGGGGAGTAGGAGGGTCATTACCTGGTTGGTGTGACAGGGCCTGGAAGGCGGGACAGCGCTGTGTAGGCAGTTGGAGTTGCACACTCAGCATGCAAAGGTGTTGTGTGTGCGCTTAGGGTATGCCTGAGAGCAGGCAGTTGATTTTCGGATGGACATTGCTTGGAGGGTGACTGCAACATCTGACTGTAGTGTGATGTGGGTCATGCAAGGACATGAGGGTCGTGCAATGTGCACGTTGCATGCGCTGACGGTCCTGCGTTTGGCACCGCGTGGCCACAACAGTGGCACAGACAAGCTGATGACAGCCAAATGAATGGGTGGAGGGAGGAAGGGAGGAGCATCTTTGAGGCGTGTGTGTTGCCGAATCCGTCAACTTTGTGGGCCCTTGCTGCAGGGGCCGCAGCAGCAGGCGGCATGTTCTGGAAACTATGCCAAAAGTTGCACACAAAGACAAGGATGTCAGAAAGGACAACTGCAACAGGCGCATGTAAAGGAAGGAGTGTCCGGTTACCATGGCACACCCAGAGAAAATGGATGCACAATCACCAAAGATGACTGATACAGGATCAGGAAACTGAAGGCCGAGCTGCGCACAGGAGACACACCCTCAGCAGGTGTTGACGGCCCGTTGTGGGGACCAACATGCCCAAATACATACACAACCATGGACTTCATGCACAATAGAGATTCTAATCCATGAAGAACTGCATGCATGTTGCCAAACTAGACATAGACTCATATGCACAATCTTTGACAACTATGCCAGAGATGCCGCATGCAAAGTGGCAAGAGACCTGCATTGACAGCGATGAGGCACCTTGGAGCGTGAGGAACACCTTTATTACTCAGGCTCACACTAAGGGAAATGCATCAATGTGAACAGACTCACAGTTCATTTGGCTGAACATGTGGGACCTACACTGGACACCCCCTTCACAACACACAACACAGTGTAGGGGGTGAGCCAAACAGCCCCTGCTGCACACGGAGAGGCTTCAATTCCCCATTGAGCCTCTTATGGGGATGTCCCACACTATGTCCACCCGTAGCATCCCATATTTTTCAGAGTGAAGTTTTACACACATTGATGCCTTCATCAGAATCCACAAACCATTACAGATGACTGTCACGAAGGGTGACTATCAATTCATGGGAGTCATGCTACATGTCAAGTGCCCCATGGTGAGTCGACATGAATGCATGGTAACACAACATGCACAGGAGTAGTCCCCACACATTCCAAACACGTACCATCCCCAAAATGCCTTGCTGCAATCCTTACCCAAAATGACTTTTCACCATGTCCGTGCATGGAACGCTGATTCAGCACACGTTGTAATATTCATGAGGAATAGCAGGAGGGCAACGATGACACAAGCAGACAACATGCGCAAGAACCTGGGAATGACAGACACACAAGAAGTCAGCGAAAAGATTGTTATCCGCATACATGGTCATTTACTCTACAGGAATAATGTTGTCACCATGCTAATTTAAAATTTAGTGTCTCAGCTAAAATGTGTGGAATGACATCATCACTCAAGTGACACATCAGAACACACCTCTAAGTCACTTAGCATACAGTCAGCTGGACACACACATTGCAACACATGCCACACAAGGCTCTAAGCGTGCACACTCAGACCCAGTGACTCACCATTATGAGAAGAAGTTGCGTATGAGCTGACTCCGGATGTCCTCCTCCTCCTCCTCCTCCTCACTTGCCTCGTGACCAAGCCCTTCTTCCTCCACGGGTGGATGTTCCTGCTCATCCGGAGCCAGGATGAGAGGCACTGCCTTCTCCACTGCCATGTTGTGCAGCATGCAGCACACAAGGACGATTTTGCAGACTTTCGCCGGTGCATATGGGAGGGACCCGCCTGTCTTGTGCAGGCACCGGAATCGGCTCTTCAGGAGGCCAAATGTCCTCTCAATCACTCGTCTGGTCTGCCCGTGTGCATTGTTGTAACGGTGATCTGCAGCTGATCTTGGGTTGCGGAGGGGCGTCATCAGCCATGGCATGTTGGGATAGCCAGTGTCCCCTACATGGAAACATCATGTAAAGAAGTGGGTCAGGAGATGCCATAAGCTACAAAGATACCGCTAAACACAGGACAAACAGAGTATACCCACCAACAAGACATGCTCATTCGTTGTGCAGCCGCAGCATCATTTGTGGCACCCTGCTACGCCTCATGATGTAGGCATCGTGTGCTGACCCTGGAAAACGTGCACAGACATGGGAAATCAGCATGTTAGCAAGACACACCACAAGGGCATTAATAGAGTGATAATGTTTACTGTTGCGATAGGCTACCTCCTGTGCCTGTGGTGGTACCAAAGCCACGTGTGTCCCATCAATGGACCCAATTACATGGGGCATCCCTCCCAGGGCATAGAAATCACCCTTGATACCTGTCAACAGCTCAGGAGTCGGAAAATGGATGAATTCATCCAGGTGCTCCAACATGGCTTCTAAAACATCATGCAGGACACGGCTGAACATCGTCTGTGACATGCCACCAACATCAGCTATGGTGAATTGAAACGTACCTGTGGCAAAAAAATGTAGGGCTGCCATCACCTTCATCTTGGGGGTCAGCGCAGTAGGATACCTGTGTCGCGGTTGGAGGTTTGGTTCCAGCTTTGCGGTCAAGTCCTCAATCAACTGTTGCGAGAATCTGTAACGTCTTATGCAGTCACGTTTCCTCATGGCAACCAAGTCTGGCATTGGTCGGGGGAGAGGCGGTGCCCTGCAGAAAATTGGAATGAATGACGAAGAGTGAGAAAATAACAACATCAATGTCAATGAATTGAGCACATGCTCAACTGCTAATACACATCTGCTAAATACAGAGTCTGGTGTGTGCAGTACATCCAGGACACGTATGCCAGCCAGGTGATACTCCTACGAATAGCCAGCTACACCAGTTGATTGTCAAGTCTACATGACATGCCCTGAAACGAGCTGTGGGCCAGTGTAAGTCAACAGCCAGAGACATCACAGGAGTGACATACATCCACATATCTGCATTTGAAGGATGTCCTCTCATACAGACAGCTGACGGCAAGCTAGACGCACAGGTCACATGGAATGTAAAAAGTACAGATCACACACACATTGCGATGAAGGGGTACACGTGAAAACAGAAAACACAGACATTGAGAGGACGCAGATATGTCCTCATGTCAAAATATCATGTTCGATGCATCCAGACACACGTTACGTGTGAATCCACATGTGGCATGGTGTGCGTAGATGTGTGCCATGCCCATCTACACACAGACACATGTTGGATGCAGCAACAGCAGATGCAGTTGACGGAACACCAACAGCAAGCTCATGGGAACACATGACACACACATGACATAGTCACATCGGGGCACGCTGGTAGTTAGATGTCAGGTGTTAGTGTCCCTGTCCCTGGCATCAGGGGACAGTTGCGGGTGTTGGTGACTGTGCCATACCAGTGATGCTGTGCTTGACACGTTTGTACTACATGCACACATGTGCAAAGTGTGAAGGGGAAATGTGCCACATAGTGCCCCATCACACATGACATGTGTACACAGGTCATCACACATCTAATGTGCGAAAACATGAGGAGACATGTGCCATATCACTGCCTGACACACCTAGGCCCTGCACATGAAGGAATGCAATGACAATGACTTGATGTACAGCCTTGGGCGAGTCTGAGACCTCCATTCCTTTCGTGTGCGCCTCCTATCACCAGTGTAAGCTGTGAAACACACCGTACACATGCTCTGAGGGCGTTTGTACAGTTGGAATCACTATAGTTGTGGTGCCGTAGGAGTACGTGTGTGTATACGGACCGTACACACGTGTGTATGGTCCGTACACACACGCGTACTCCTACGGCACCACTACTATAGTGATAAGGACCATACACACGCTCTGAGGGCGTGTGTACGGTCCGTATCACTATAGTAGTGGTGCCATAGGAGCACATGTGGTACGGACCGTACACACGTACTTGTACTACCTTAGTACACGTACGTGTACAACTAGTGCGTACACATACTTGTACATGTACGTGTACTACCAGTGTGTACACGTACTTGTACACGTACGTGTACTAAGGTAGTAGTACAAGTACTTGTACACGTACGTGTACTAAGGTAGTACACGTACGTGTACTACCAGTGTGTACATGTACTTGTACACGTATGCGTACGCACTAGTTGTACACGTACGTGTACTACGGTAGTACACGTACGTGTACTACCAGTGTGTACACGTACTTGTACACATACGTGTACTAAGGTAGTAGTACACATACGTGTACTACCGGTGTGTACACGTACTTGTACACGTACGTGTACTAAGGTAGTACACGTACGTGTACTACCAGTGTGTACATGTACTTGTACACATACGCGTACGCACTAGTTGTTACGTGTACTAAGGTAGTACATGTACGTGTACTACCAGTGCCTACACGTACTTGTACACGTACATGTACTACTAGTGTGTACACGTACTTGTACACGTATGTGTACGCACTAGTTGTACACGTACGTGTAGGCACTGGTAGTACATGTACATGTACAAGTACATGTAGGGACTGGTAGTACACGTATGTGTACTACCGTAGTACACGTACGTATACAACTAGTGTATACGCGTACGTGTACAAGTACGTGTAGGCACTGGTAGTACACGTACGTGTACTACCGTAGTACACGTACGTGTACAAATAGTGCCTACACGTACGTTTCAAACGCACTGTGCAACTGGTGCCGTAGGGGTACGTGTGAAACGCACCATACCTGTGTGGGGATTTGAAAATAACATGGGGGACACATAAGGGACAAGTATTAGGGCCTTAATGCATGCTGGTTGTCATGGATACCAAGTTTCCAGTTCAAATTTTTCCATCAGGTGGCCTGGAAAAATCAGTTGGCCACAAAATACAATGTTGCAAAATGGTTGTTGACTTGACATAATGCTCAAAATTTGAACGATGCAAATGCTGTCACTGGTGTATGTTTAAAGGGATTGGAGGAAACGTAGGATGCAAATGAGTCTGACCAATCACTCTGTACTCCTGTAAAATGAAAGACCCCAGCAAGGCAGATATAAGTCAGCCAGAACCCATGAGAGGGCACTTGCCTGCACAACCTTTCTGTCGACACCACTGCTGCTGTCTGTGCTTCCTCTGGCACCATGTCAAGGTCTGTGGAGAGGGCCCAGCCATTCACCCAGGAGGAGAATGAGGCATTGCTGAATGTCATCCTCCCATAGTACCCCAGCCTGTATGGGAGACCAGGGGAGCAGGTGAGTGCTGACTCCACTACCTTTGACTGTGCACCTTTTTTGTGACTGTCACTTCTGGTATTGCGTCCAGGTGTGACAGACATGCAATGTTTTTTAGAGTGGGTCCCAGGGGGGGGAATGGCTTATGTCTCTCATGCAGAGCATGATGTAGTTCATGTGTGCACTCCTCACTTGCATTGTGCTGACTGTGACATTCACTGCATAGTGCATGACACATTCAGCCTGGCTAATCCTTTGTGGCATTTTTGTTCTATAGTCCTGAGGTGATTCAGTTGGCCCCCCGGTGTGACAGGTGACTGTACCCACAGATGTGTGAGTTGAGTGAAGCTGTGGTGAGAGTGTCCAAGTGATGTGTACGCCCCCTGGACATTGATGTGTGTGAATGTTCCTTGTCATGTGGGTGAGTGTCTATGTGGAGTGTTGCACCACAGCTGCATGGAGGAGGCAACAGCTATACCCATCTGATGTGAGAAGTAAGCTGTGCTGTGTGTCTGACTTGCTGTGCTAGCCCCACACCTGTGACACCCCACAGGCAAATGGCACATGTGCAGAGTGAGGTTTGTCTCCGCTGTTGCCAATGTCAGGTGATTGATCTGTGCCTGTGTGTGTCTGTGTACTCTGCTGAGGTTGCATCAGTGGCCTGGGGCATGTGACTGCTTTGAGGTGCTGTCCATCAGCCTGGTGTTGCTTGTGATGCACAGTGTGTGCCATGATCAGGGAGTGTGTCGCACCCCTCATGCCACCTGTGTACTTTCAATGCCATGTAGTGCATTGGGGCTTCCACAGAGGCCAATGTCCATATGACAAAGATGCTATTCCTTGGCAGCATCCTATGCCCTGTTCAACATATCAAAGATGTTCAAATGTGTGTCTCTGTGACATGGAGCAGGTGTAGTGATGTTGTCTCACTTTGTCATCCTCACAGGTAACTGCCTACGAGAAGGGGAAGTTCTGGAAGCGTGCCGTCAGGGCCGTGATATTGGCGGATGGTCGCAGTCGGCTCCTAGCCCAAGTGAGAAAACGCTGGCAGGACATCCGGTGCTGGATCCGGAGGATCGCCCGGGTCCAGCTGGGGCTCTCACCTCCACGCCCCCACGGCGGGCGCCGACGCCTGTCCCACCAGATGAGGCGTGTCCTGGAGGTGGTCTTCCCTGACATGGATAGGCAGTTCCAGGAGAGACAGCAGCAAGGAGGGGGTAGGTACATGTGTGTTTGTTGTGTGTCCCCAGCTTTTGGAAGTGCTCTGTCGCCTGGATACACTGCCAGGGTTTATATGTGCAGTGCATATCCTGTTCCCCAAAGTAAACCGGTGCTCTTATCCCTCCCTTCCCCTCCTTGACATGTGTTCCCTGGTCTGTGTGTAATCACTATTGCACATGGTCATCTAGGCTGCCAGTTACTCCAAGTGCACGTTGCTTTCTGCATCATGTGGGGGGGGTCTGTGACATGTGTTGTTACCTTGCCTGTGCCCTGTCCTGATCAATCATTTGGGGGTCCATATTTGTTGGCACTGATGCTGAGTCTCAACATAGGAGTGTGAGGTTTCAATTGAACACACTTGCAGCATGCATGACCGATGTTGTGGCCTCAGACATGATGTGCATGAGTGGGAGATATGCATAGTGCCAGGACGGTTGCTCATGTTACAGTCAGATCATTCCAGGACCATGGAGCAGTGTGCCCACTACAGTCCCCTTGCCTCGTAATCATGTGTGTCATCCAACACTGTGCCCATTCTCTGTGTGTTCATCATAGGTTGGCCCCTGTGGCATTGTTCCCCGCCCTCATTTGTATTTATCTAAAGTGTGCTACATGTGTCCACTGGACAGGGAGACCACGTTTGGCTTGTGCATACTCACACTGGGCAGTGCCTGTGTGTCTATTCACAACTATCTGTTGATGGTTGTTGTCACAAATATGTGTTGGCAGCCTTACGAGGTGATGTGGAGTACATTTTGGAATTCTTGCTGCACATTTTGGCAAACCCTGATTAAGACTCGAGGTGTCACTTCTTGATCTGTCTCAATCACATTGTCTCAGGTATGGGGGGGTTTGTGCAGGCGAGGCCTACATGGCCAAACCTTATGTCTCCTTGCCAGGTCTGACCTGTGTGTGATAATTGGCTGGACGGAGACTCAACATGCAGTGACCCAGTCATGTTGTGCAGGGTTTAATGTTTGTGCTTTGCAGCATGTGTCAATAGTTTAAATACACGATTCCTGCTCATACAGTTTTTGGCACCAGTGTGTGGTCCAGATGCTACTTAGTTTTGTCTTTGTATGCTGACATCTGTGTGGACATTCAGGCTTGCCATGAGGGTGTCTCCTCAGTGCAGGTATGCCTCTTTCCAATACAATTGCAGGCACATTAGCTTATGCATTGTCCTGTGTTTGGACATGTGTGCCACTCCACATGACAGGCAGTGGGTCAGATGTGTTGGCAACTGTGTCATCATGGTACAGATGACCATGTGACAAGTGGCATCATTCAAGTTGTTAGTCAAAAAGTATTGTACCTAGGCACTCACTACACTTGTCAACATGTCTTCATGTTTTCAATGCTTGATTTTGATGTTTTGTTGTGCAGGACAATAATGTGCCTGCATGACAGATGTCTCCCAAGGAAGTGCACAAGAAAAAACCTTTACACTTTCAGGGAACACGCTGGCACATTTTAAAGAAAGGCACAGTTCGAATAAGACTGTTTTTCAGATTATACATATCCATGTTCCCACAGTGTGGAGGAATTTGGGTAAGTCCTTGGTTGTTGGTGATACCAACTTACGAGTGTCAAGTCATCCAGCCCGCCGTGGTCCCATGTATATGTACTTTCTGCAACACCATTTCTTTCTAACAGTGGCTTCTTTAAATAAGGCTGGCAGCCTATACAATGACTGTGTAAATGTAGTTTTGTGTGCACCTCCTTGTGAGACTTATTTTATACAGGCACATGTGTGTTCTGTTCACAAAGTGGCACATTCACACATTCTAAACATGTCGATTGTGTAAAGTGGTGTGATTCCCAAGGGATCAAAATGTATTTCTTTTAGGTTTCCAAAGTACATACAGGTCTCTGAGTGTGGGGACACCTTTAGCATTGAGGTCTGTCATTTAGCCTTGGGTGCACCAATACTGTTTCTTTCCCAGTGAACAAGAGGTGGCAAGACTTCATAGTATTGCTGTGCTCAACTGTTCCCAGACACTGGCTTCTCAGTATATTGCTCATTCTAGTTTTTGTCTGGTGTGTCCTATTTTTCCTTGTTTCCAAGTGGCATGGAGGGTCAACCAACTGGGGAGTACAGGGCTTACATATGTGCGTAGTAATCTAGATGTTACTCATGATGCATTGCCTGATATGCACTGTGACCTATTTTGTTTGGACTCATGTGTCAGATGTATACAGGTGACTGCATTTTTTCTGTATCTTCACCTTGCCCACAGCATCATCGGAGGAAACCGAGGGAGACACCTGCATGGACCTGGAGGAGGGATCCAGCACCGGTGCCAGCAGTGCTGGAGAGTCTGCGGGAGCAAGTGGCACGGAGGGCGAGGGAGTCAGTCGGAGGACCTGTCTGGTGGCGACACCAACTACGATGCTGACGGGTCCGAGGCGGACCTCATAGAGCGGGCGGAGGCTGCTACAACACCTGGCAGCAGCACAAAACCTGTCCCCGCCTCCTCCATTACCATCACCGCCCTCCCAGTTGCTCCGGTCCCTTCTGTCCGTGCAGGGCACCACCAGGTCTCCTTCGTGCCAGGCACCCCACCCCCTGCCCCTATCACCCCTGCTGCCTTCACTGCAGAGTCTGTGGACATTCAGCGGCAGTTGCAGGTTGGGCATACATCGATGCTGAATGTCCTCCATGGCCACACCTGACTGCTGACACAGATGGTGTCGTTCATGGAGGGCATGTCAGCAACGATGTCTGACCAACGGATGTTGATGCGGTCCATGGACTCTTCACTGACGGCAGCAGTGAGTCTCCTGCAGCGCTTTGTCCCCCACCTGTCCCATGCACACTCAGACATTCCCAAGCACGCACCCCACCAGACACAGGCAGCACACCACCTCGTAAGGGCAAGCACACACCTCCTGGCACTCACAGTCAAGGGGATAAAGGCACACCCACTGGGTCTGGGGCACACAGACATACACGCAGCCACAGTCTGAGTCCGCATGCCTCACAACCCAGTCCCTCCAAAAGCACTCCCCTTGGCTCCCCTGCCCCACATTCAGACAAGGAAGTCTACATGTCTGTGCTGGCCCTCAGACCCACTGTCTCACCACCCCGCAAGCGGGCGAGGGACTCCACGGGCAGGGGAGTTGAGTCCCCCACTGTCTACCCCATCCCTCGGACCCCCCCACCTTTGTGCCTGTGGTTTCTTCTGGTGCAGGGGATACTCTGGACGACCTGGCAGAAGTGTGCAGAGCCGAGGTCACCTCCACCTTTGGCACTTCCCCACCCCCTGTGGTGGAGTCATCCAGCCCTGCACCAATCACAGCTACCCTTACACCTCCTGTCCCTGTGGTGCCTGGTCCTTCCCCACATGATGCCCCCCCCGGTCGACGAACCTGAGGGTTCCACTGTGCAGGCAAGCTAGGGGAGACGCGTGCCCATGTGTCCCCCCAAGGACTTCTATTCTGGACTGGCCATTGGCCTTTGTAGATAGTGGTTTTACCCAAATTTTGTTTTATGCTGAATAAAGCATTTTCTTTTTACTTTGAACACTATTGCATTTCAGGTATTGATGTTGGTGCTGATGCTCCAGAAGTTGGGGATGTGGTAATGTGTTATGTTTCTGGGAAATGTTCTATTCTGATGGGCATGAGGTGGACCATGGGATCTGCGTGCCATCACAGGGTCTCTGCAAAGAATCTTTGCTCGTGTTTGTTATTTTATTTTTGTGACATTGTACCAAGGAGTGTTCCTTCCTCTGTGGCACCTGACATCTTCCCTGCAGAGAGTTGCACAATTGTTGTGTTGACCTGTGTCTACATTTCCTTTGTTGGTGATGGATCCCTTCAACTCTGGCCATGCCGGCCCAGCAATGTCTCCGGCTGCATCGTCTGTGCCATCCTTGCTAGTCACTGTACTTGTGTATTGAGTATGTTGAAATGCCTTCATGGAGAAATTCTCCCTTTTCTGCGCTATGCATGTGTGTAATCCCAGCCTAGCACACATATGGTACTTGTTCTGCAGGGTATTTGGGCACCTGACTCACAATTGCGGGCATTGTATCTGTGGGAACTCCACCCTCTTCCTTCCATGAGAGACAACATCTTGGTGGCTGTCCCAGCACCTGTACATTCCTATCAGTCCTGGGATGTGCGTGACAGTGTGTGTTCCCTTTGGCTCTCTTAGTTTAGTAGGCATTGACATGACTATACAGTCTTGTGGCATGATCTTAGTGTGTGTATTGTGCTGCATCCGCCAGGGGTGGGTATGCATGTGTCATTTGTCATCAGACCCACATGTGGTGTGTCATGCAGTGGGGGAAAGACATCCATCCTCATGGGAGTGGGACACTGCTGTCAGTGATGTGTTGTTATGGCACTATCAATATAGTCGAAAATTAGGGATGCGTACATACACCCATGGAGTTGTGGTCATCTGATACTGATGTACACACACCCATGTCTCTGTCTACTGCTGGTATTCCTCTGCACCCACCCCTCACATGTCTCTGTCCACTGCTGGTATTCCTCTGCACCCACCCCCATGTCTCTGTCCATTGCTGGGAGTGATAGGCACCCACCCCTCACATGTCTCTGTCCACTGATGGGAGTGATAGGCACCCACCCCCATGTCTCTGTCCACTGCTGGGAGTGATAGGCACCCACCCCTCACATGTCTCTGTCCACTGCTGGTATTCCTCTGCACCCACCCCCATGTCTCTTTCCACTGCCGGGAGTGATAGGCACCGACCCCTCACATGTCTCTGTCCACTGCTGGTATTCCTCTGCACCCACCCCCATGTCTCTGTCCACTGCTGGGAGTGATAGGCACCCACCACTCACATGTCTCTGTCCACTGCTGGGAGTGATAGGCACCCACCCCCATGACTCTATCCACTGCTGGGAGTGATAGGCACCCACCCCTCACATGTCTCTGTCCACTGCTGGTATTCCTCTGCACCCACCCCCATGTCTCTGTCCACTGCTGGTATTCCTCTGCACCCAACCCCATGTCTCTGTCCACTGCTGGTATTCCTCTGCACCCAACCCCATGTCTCTGTCCACTGCTGGTATTCCTCTGCACCCACCCCTCACATGTCTGTCCACTGCTGGGAATCCTAGGCAGCCACCCATCTGCACCCTTGGTGCAGTACACTGCTGTCCTGGGCATACACACACCCCAATATACTGGTATTATGCTGCACCAGGCCGTAAGCCAACATTTGTGGCGTGTGTACGCCTTGTATCAAAAATGTACTGGTGACGTAGGGGTACGCATGGTACGGACCGTACCCACGCTCTGAGGGCGTGGGTACAGTCCATACCACCATTGGAGTGGTGACATAGGGGTACGCGTGGTACGGACCGTACCCATGCTCTGAGGGCGTGGGTACGGTCCGTACCACCATTGTAGTGGTGACTTAGGGGTACGCGTGGTACGGACCGTACCCACGCCCTCAGGGCATGAGTATGGTCCGTCCCACACGTACCCCTACGTCACCACTCCAATGGTGGTATGGACCGTACCCACGCCCTCAGAGCGTGGGTATGGTCCGTACCACGCGTACCCCTACATCACCACTCCACTGGTGGTACGGACAGTACCCATGCCCTCAGAGCGTGGGTACGGTCTGTACCACGCGTACCCCTACGTCACCACTCCAATGGTGGTACGGACTGTACCCACGCCCTCAGAGCGTGGTCACAGTCCGTACTATGCGTACCCCCATGGCACCACTGATATAGTGCTACGGACCGTACCCACGCTCTGGGGGTGTGGGGACGGTCCGTACCACGCATACCCCCACGGCACCACTAATGTAGTGCTATGGACCGTACCCACGCTATGTATGTGTGAGTACGGTGCATAGCACTATTATAGTGTTGCCATAGGAGTACGCGTACACGTCCACTTCCGTTGTTGCGGTACGCAGGGTTTGGTGGGCACGCCCCCCTGAAGTGACCAGACCCTGGAGGTAATGTATGTTGTAAATATTGTAGGTATTTAATTTGGGTAGGGGGTATGTTTCCTGCCCCTCACCCCCCCTTGACCCCTGGGTGTTGTCACCTTCTGCGGCGTCTGTGTCGGTTTCTGTGCACCAGGTCGTAGGCTATGAGGACCGGGAAGACACGTAGGATGGGGTCCATGTCTGTCCGTCGCGTACCGATGGGCTCCTTTTTCGCGTCGGACTCAGCTTTCCGGCTTTTTTTGGCTGCAATAAAAAAATAGCTGTGCGGAATGACGTAGGGACGAATCGTACTTGCTGGTCCGTAAAACGCTGCCTGACTCCGTGCGGACGTCGCGTACGCGCTGTCCAGGATCAGAATACTAGGTATTTTTTGGCCGGTCGGTGTGTTTTACGATTCGTACGGAAATGGTATTTCTGTACGAATCGTACTTGCTGGTTTGTAAGGTGGTTTTCCAGGGTACGAGTCGGACGGAGAATACGCTCCATACGACCATTCGTACCGGGGTTTTACAGTATTGGAATCAGCACCTGAATGTTTATTATTTTATTTTATATATATCTAAAAATCGATATTTTGTGCAATTATATTTTTCACATTGATCGTTTTTTTCCGATATTTTTGTACTTACCAGTTTAAGTATAGGGAGTCGATATTTTTGCATTCTGTATTTTTTCATCGATATTTTTTAATCTGTATTTTTGTAATCTATATTCTGTCAGTGAACCAACCATCACACTTGGACTATTCCAGGCCCCCTAAGCTATAAGATTAGCTTAGACAGAAGGTAATAGTCAGTTTTAATGTATGTTGAATTATTAATTCTACTGTTGTTGTCTTCATCTCTAAATTAGCCAGACAGCCTCAACTGGTGGCAGAATGTTGGAGGCGCCGGTGTTGACAAATAAGTGCCAGTGCAGAGCACCGGAAACCACTTCCTCAATTAGGCACCGGCCACCACTCAAGTTTACGATCTGCACCAAGATTTAATGAAAAACAGGCCGTTTGTATGTCCCAGATATCGATCCCAATATTTTGTCAATTCTCCTAGTGCATGCAGCAGATTTCAAACTTTGCCAGGATATCGCCACACAACCCTAAAGAGAACACGTTTAAAACACTACGGGCCGATCCCGATCCGGGTCAGAAAGCACTCCGACCGAGCCGGATCCGGAGTGGTTTCCAACTGAGCCAGAGTCCTGCAGTCCGACCGAGCGAGTACGATGTGGCCGTATGCTGCCGGACTTGGATCGGTCGGACTCCCATAGAAGTCAATGGGAGCCGGTCGTACGACGCGTACATGGGTTCCCATTGACTGAATGGGTACGTCGCGGACAAGTGCAGCCCCTACAGTGGGTACACGTCGATGTCATCCGCACCATACATGCCTGTGTTGGGGAGACCCATGGGTCTCCCCCTGTGTCCGAGTCGTAGTGCTGCGGGTGACGGGGGTCCGAAGCGGACCCCCAAAGGCAACCACCCGGACAGTCTCCGAGCCGGGCACTTCAGCTCGCACAGGCTGTCCGGCGCGTGCATCGTACCGGCTCGGTCATGAATTGCATCCATTGCACGCCATGGTTAGCTTACGACCGAGACAAACAGAGCGGTTCAGACCCGGAAACGACTCGGTCGGTGAATTTCATGTAGCACACATCGTACTTGCTCGCTCGTACAGCTGTACGAGTCGGCCGGACAACACGCATATGGCTCATAGTTTTTCCGGCCGGATCGCATTTGGTGCCCTTCCAACCCGGATCGGAATCGGCCCCTACATGTTAATAGCTGTTTGTCTGGCAATATACATCTTAAAATGCTAATGGCTGTCCTCTGAGCACTCTGAAGAACCAACCCGGCTGTACTGGCGCTACACAGAAACAATACAATACAAATTAATCAAAATACTTAAAATCCTAAGCTTGGTTGTGTTGCACGCTCTGGAAAAAATCTAAATATCCGTTCCATTGCCTTGTCTGACATTACACAGCATTTACCAGACCCAGTGGTTCTCCATGTTACAACAAGCAGTGATTACCGGTTTCTTACATCAATTGGCAGCTCATGTCAGCCCATGGCTCCCTAGTGTGAATGCGGCTGAAGCAGAGGACCGGGATTAGGTGAGACTGCGCCACGTGTCACTGGCTGCACCTTGCTCTGACTGGAAAGACATATCACAGCAATAAATGCTGAGCCGTTCCACAGGAGTAGCTTGTGTGCCCCTTCACAGCGAACTTAATGTTCATCCCAGTAGTCTAAAGGGAAACGATTTAAACAACCCACAGATTAGTCAATTAGATGTTGGCGTATGATGTCAAAAAGATGGGAACTGTATCTGTGGAAACAGAAATAAATAAAACGAGGGGCAAAGCTATGAGGTGTGACCCAGGGGGAGGCTGCAAGACACAGGGAGGAGAGAGACAGCCTGCAGATGAATTCACTGCAAACAAGCATCACAAGCGTAGAGGCCAAGTGATAGATGAGCTTCTGGAGGGAACTCTGTGCAGTTGGCTCGGTCACAAAAAACACACTGAAGAGACAAGAAGAGGATGGTGTGTAGCAGTCAGAGCTGCTGACTTCAGACCTCAGGGGTCAAGTCTCAGTGTCGGCTCTCATGGGCAGGTGCTGCCCAGAAAAAAGTCAACCTTTTCGTCACCCTGGGCTGTGATTGGGGGTGGTTTGATGTATTCCTGAACCACCCGAACAAGCTGGGTATCTGTTTTATCAGGAGAACTACACAAATGCTGGGTGGTAGGAATTTTGTGGATCACTGCCAATTCTGGCTTTCTCTCTCAGAATATTTTAGCTACAGTTTGTGGTTTGCAAGCACGATGAGTAAGAAAAAGTAGTGGGAACCACACAATCCGCAATCTACACCACCATGCACTCCCCTGGCAGTCTAGTTTTCAGAAATGTCTTGGTTTGGTTGATTTTTCACGGCTGGTGGCTGAGCCCAGTTCCGAGATTCATAGCTACCCACATCGCTAAAAAAGGTCAATTTTGAATAGGACACTTGAGGCAATGTTCAGTGAATTGTCAACGTCTGCTGTTTTCATCTGTTGTAAAAAGAAGGCTGATAAGCCCGCAGAATGAATACTAAGGGGCCGATTAGGATGGCGGACAGAAAAGGCTTCCGTCCACCATGTTCGTGGCAAAAAAATGCCTGCATGAACTGCGGCATTTCCGCTGGCCAAATTACGATGCAATACACGTAAAATGCGACTGCGGCGGATGGAATTCCCAAAAGACCGTCCCCCACTGTCAGAAAAGCTGCAAATCCGACTGTGGCGGTCGGGGAAAGCTGTACAATGGACTAAAAAGACTGCTTCTGCCACGGTATGACCTCACGGCTAATTACGATGACATTGCGGAGCTGATGTAACGAGCATTGCGTTCCGACTGCATCGGACGCGCTTAGGCCAAATAAATGACACTTGGATTAAACTTCACAACAATGCTGAAAGTGGTCCTTTACTCTCCGCTGCCCTCAATCACATCAGACACGCAACCAATGATACAACCCATCTGTCTTTTGAAAATGAAAGCCATGCTCAGCATGGAAGATACACCCGGTGGTCATCACTCATGTGGACACACCCACATACCACAGCATAAAACCAACCCCCTTCCTGGACCAGCATCCTTTGCAAAGCAGGCCAGAGAGACACAGAGAGACGGGACACCATTTTACAGACATAACATATAAAGCAGCACACCATCACACACACCTGTCTCCACACACCACCACTTCTCATCCACACACCTGACACACTTCGCAAAGAGAACCATTGTCGGACAATGCAGCTGATGGGTGTCCATTGTGCGAGAGTGTCGAGAAGATTTTTGTGGTTGATGGTATCAAAGGCTGCTGAGAGGTCCAGAAGGATGAGGAGTAGGGGTGGGCGACAATTTCCGTTCCGCTCGCGGAAATTGCGACAATTCAACATTTTCGCGTTCCGCACAGAACGCGAAAATGTCGAAATTAACGCGATCCGCGAGGGAACGGAAATTGTCGCCTTGAGTCCTTTCCTGTCACAAAAATTAAACCTCAACAGGAAGCACTTGCAGATATAAATAAAGCAGGGGCCCGAGTTGAAGCTCAAATACAGTAACGCATTCATCAGCACAAAACATTCGGTAGCTAGGTCGAGGCTGGGCAGGTGTGCTTTTCTCCCCATATCTACCGTCAAAAATTAGCTGTGATCTTCGATGGAGCTCTGTGCAGCCATGACTTTCTCGAGCTCAATCCCCTTGTATTTCCTGACACCAGAAGGTTCTGTCTCTTCGTCTGTTGCTCTGATCGGTCTCCGGCCCTTTATAAACAAGAGGCATGTGAACTGCATGGAAGCCCCGCCCCACACACCAGCGGTGGGCAACGTCTTCCCGCCCTTTTCCCCACTATGATGGACAGCTGACTCGAGGGACCCCAGGGCCATTGGCACCGTGGCAAAGTTACAGACACACATTGCCACTGGAGACAACTCTTCTGGCCCTTTACGCAGCTGTAGTGTAGGAAAAGCACTATACATGTACCCAACGAGGTAGCACTTACTGATTAGCCAGTAGAAAGCACTCAAGTTGAGTAGAGGTATCGCACAAAACGGTGGCATCTTCTTGGGTAAATATGCAGGGCAGGAATCATTCTGGCACGATGCTCCTGTCACAAAAATTAAACCCCAACCGGAAGCACTAATGTCCGCGATCACGCAAAATACAGCGTGATCGCGGAGATTTTGTGCCGTTTCGCGATATTTAGCGAAAGGCACTTTCGCTAATTCCGCCCACCCCTAATGGGGAGACAGGTATTCCCCTCGTCGAGGGATCTGTGTATGTCATCTGTGATGTTCAGGATTGCAGTCTCTGTACTGCAGCCTTTCCTATATCCAGATTAGAATGTGTTGTGTAAACTGAATTTCTCAATGTGACTGTTTAATTGGGAGAGGACAAATTCCTCAATGGTAATAGCAAGTAGAGGGAGGTTGGTGATGGGTCAGTAGTTATTGAGGTCTACCGGGTTTGCATCAGACTGCTTGGTGAGGGGGTGATTTGGACAAGTTTGAGGGAAGCCGGCATGTAGTCGCTGGATAAGCAGGAGTTGATGATATTCATCCAGTTTAGAGCGATGATGTGACTGATTTTTCTTTTTTACAAGGGAGGAGGGGAGTGGGTCAGAGAAGTGGGAGGTCGGCTTTATAGATGGTAGTATTTCCCAGACTTCCTTTTCAGATATGGTTGTGAATTTGGACCAGTTTGCATTGTTTTTTGGATGGAGGTGGTTTACGCTGCGGTTCTGGTGTTTTGAGGTGTTGGAATCGTTAGATATAGACATCACTTGAGTGTGTACGTGTGAGACCGGCATTAGATGTGGGGTCTTTGTAGGTAGGAACAGGAGGGGAGGGAGGGGAGGGAGGGTGTACCGAAGTTTCAATGTTTGCTATTTAGTCTTCAAAGAATTTAGCAAACTCTTCGCATCATTTAGTGGAGACATCTGTAGGATGGTGTGGAAATGAAGAGGTTTGGTTTTTGGTGATCTTGAAGTGGTGTTTGGGGTGGTTTCTTGAATGGTCTAGTTGGGCTCTAAGGAAGGTGGATTTTTAATTGTATATGTGCTTTATATATTTTAGGCGTTCTGTTTGGAGGAGTGATAGATGAGCTAGAGAGGGTTGGTTTCCCCATTTTCTTTTCATCATTCTGAGGTGTTGCCTCTCATTGTTAAGGTCTGTGTTGAACCATGATCTGCAGGGGGCACTTCTTGATTTCTTGAGTTTTAAAGGGGCTATGGTATCAAGGAGTTCAGTGTGAAGTGAGTTTGTCAGTTGTTGACAGTTCAGGTGGGGGAATGATTTGGGAACTAATTAGGGATTCTAACACTGCTTGTTGGATTTGGTGCAGGTTTCTTGTCCAATGTTTCTTCAGGTGGGTTTGGCTGTTGATCTTAGTTTGTTTGACGTTTAGGTTGAAAAGAATTAGGTGTTGGACGGACCAGCCCATGGGAAGGATGTTGTGGAGGGATATGTTGTCGTGGTTGGGGATGATAGTGTCAAGGGTCGCACCGTTGTTGTGGGTCTGCGTAATTACAGTGTTGGGGTGCCCTTTCGATTCTAGGAGGACGTCTAGCGATTGTACTGTAGTGTCATTGGTATCATTCAGGTGCATATTTAGGTCTTGTAGGATGATGCCTGTTGAGACTTTCAAAGAGTTTTGAGTTATGAGGCCCAAAACACACTTGTTCCAAATAACAATGCACTGATTCTGTGTGGTTTACTGAACACATTTAATGACACAGAAAACCTATTCCAAATTGTTAAATGGGCTTACAACATTTGATGGTTTGCTCTTCACAGTCAGTCTAGAGTGTGAAGATTTCAGTGTAGAAAGGACCTCTATTTTGCACTGGCAATGGTAAATGAGTAAGTGATTAACGTAATTTTGTGTGTCCTAAGATTTGGTAAGAGTATGACTGCATGCATGCATGCATTTTCACAGTGTGATTGCTCCGTAAATGTGACGTGTGGAAGTCTCATGAGTGTGTGTGTAGAAAGCAGTCCATGAGATGGTAGTGTAGGTGTGGTGCCCTGTGTTGATAGAGTTGATGGAGAATCTAGAAGTCAATATACATCATGTGTGGTTGGGAATGTTAAAGATAATTGTGCCATGTGTTTTGCATTTTAGAGGGGATATGGTGTTATTTGGAATGGCTTTTATGTTCTATTTGAATGAGCTTTACAATAGTTTAGTCTTTTCTTTGTATTCTGTGTTGGACTGTGTTGTAGTGTATCCCTGAGAAAGGTAGAGGAGTTTAATCTTATTGTCATTTGCTTGTGTAGGTGGCTGTGCATCTTTATGAATGCTTACTCCAGCCTAGAATGGAGGATGTAATGAGGATTCTGTGGTGTGAGGATGAATAGATAATTGGAAAGGTGAGTTAAGTAGGATATATGGTGTGTGGTGTTATAAATATGCATGTGCCCACTTATGTGTTGCTGTCTATGTTTTAGGTGGGTTGATGTTTGGGGTATACCATGCTCTGTTTTAACCACAAAAAGAGAAATACACATTGAAATATAATAACCAGACCCTGTTGAATTATTTTCACTTTTTTCTACCATTAAACAAATTTGAAATTGTGTTTACCATATCTAATAATAAAAACAACAGGTCTAAGAAAATGTCTAAAATGAATCCCAACTGGTAAAATTATTCAGCTAAATTAGGTAATACTAAGAACTTCTAACAAGAATATCTTCTAAAAAGTCTAAGGCATAAAACTACCAAGAACACTAACTCAAGGATCCCAAATTATCAAAATTATTATTTTTATTAATATTATTAAATAATTTTCATGATTTTTATGATTAAAATTCACAATACTTTTATACTTCTATTACTGATGCTGCTGCTACCACTAATAATATCAATCAGCAAAAATAACTAAAGGCAATATAATACTTTTTTTCCTACCATCTCTAACAAAATTCCTTTCGAAATAGAGTACAGATAACTGTACAGTTACCTCGTTCAAGGGTTCTAAACAATAAATAACTGAAAGACCTCTTATCTTGGGCACCTCCATTTTTTCTGGCGCTTGATGAGATAATTGGGCAACACACCAGCTTCAAAATTGCAGTTCTTCACCCCAAGGAGGGAGTGGAGGGAAGCTTGGAATTCTTATGTTAGAAAGGATTTTTAAATTCCCTGAGCCCAGAGAAAGAAGACGATATTTACCCAAGGGTACACCAAACAGACAGACAGTCAGATGAATTTCTGCCCAATGGATTGAATTAAGGGGCTTGCACTTTCTGTGCTTTAAATATAAATAAGAACAAAGTGAACCCTTTTTAGAAATAAAACAGCTCAAAATCTCCCAACTCACAAAATGCTACCAACTTTACCAACGTAAGTAGGGTAAGCTGTGGTCTGACTTCACTCCTACAGGAGCCCTCATAGATTGCAGCTTCTGTCACAATGGGTGAGCTATGGGCATTATGGCCTAAGGCAGCAGGGCACAGCCAACACCAAGGCTAACAGATACGAGCCACTTCCAACAGCAATGAACTGTAATGATCGAGGTCTGATTAGGGCACTGACACAGCATACAGAGTGCTATGTGGAAGAGCAAATTTGCACATGCGCTGCCACCATATTCTCTGGGGGATTATATTTCAACAGAAAGAACTTGGGGAAACCACTAACAATAAATAATCTTTTGAAAGAATTGATTTCTAATGAAGTCCCACAAAAAGAATCAATTTAAAAAAAGCTTAAACTAAAAAAGGGTGACAGTGTATTACATATCAATCATGTGTCAAATATTTGCATGATTTAGTTCCCATGCCTTCCTTTTCCTACCATGTAACCTACATAAACCCAAATACTTGTGCACCATATTTACCAGGAGAACATATAGAGCGACAAGATGTTAATCTTCTAGTGAATATTCTCTAGATATTAAATGTAAGGTCTGTTTCCATCTTCGACTCAAGGGCAGCTACACTTGATTGTAATAATCGTAGTCTAATGGCTAGGCTAAATAAACATGGCATTTAGTACAGGGACTTCCATGAAGAAGAGCAGTGTGGCAGACATCCTATATCAAACATCAAGACTATCCTGACTTTCGAACATCTTTAAAATGATATGTTAACAATTTCTACCCCCATATTTTGGGATCATCTCTTGCATGGACAAACTTTTCAACTAGAGCTGTGTAACGTTTATAAGCTCTATACAGAGCCATAATGTTTAGGTGATGTACACAGCCAGCCTGCACAGGTTGAGTGAATAATGTCAGAATTCTGGTGTGTAATCTGTAAAAGAAGTGGGCATACTTAAGTTATGGCTTTACACTGCTGTAAAGTGAGCATGTAAAATGATGTAGTCTACTGTCCTATCTAGTGGTCCTTAAAATTGGGGCCAGACTGACCATTATGCCACTCTAGCATTTTCCTATTGGCAGTGCTTAATATGTAAAAGGAAAAGTGCTCAAGGTTTTGATCGGAAGCCTGTGGCCCACGCATTTGAAAGCCAGGGGTGCTGAATACTGATCTTGATCCCACCTCATACCTCGTACCTCGTTCATCCACCAACAGGCCTTTCCTTCCCCATGTATCTTACTATTTCAGGGTGTTTTTGATCCTTGCTTTGTTTATTTTGCCACTTTGTTTTTTGTCTTTCTCTTCCTCCACCTTTCTCCTTTTTGTGTTCTTTCCTCTCCTGCTTTGAGTCAAATTCTAATGAGTTAAAATTAATTCTGGTACCCAAAAATGTGTGTGTAGGAAGCTGGATCTGTATATACTATAACAAAGTAAGGTAAAGTGTGCACAGAGTCCAGTGGATCCCCTAAGGCTTACAGACATTAAAGTAGATAATACCTTACTCTCTATTTGTGATAGTGTGGGAGAGCAGTAAGGCTTTATCAGAGGGTAGAATTAAGCATTTATTGTACACACTCGGGCAAGAAATGATTCCACACACTCAAAGACTGAACTCTGACCAATTGTTTTGTATAAAAATATTTCCTTGTTGTATTATGTTTTTAGAACCAAGCCAGACTTGGTGCAGGTAAGCAAAATAATACTTTTCTCATAATACAGTTGAATGCAGTTGAATGTAGTTGCAGGTAGATAAAATTTACCGAAACTGTTGAAATTACTTTTCAGTTACTTTGCAATTACTTTGTGATTACTTTTTAAGTTACTTTCCCGATTACTTTTTCTTCCCAGTGTTTTATGCCTAGATGTCACACTGGGAAATGTCTTAGATAAAAGGTAAGTAAGTCAGTTTTTGTAAACACACGGTTTCTTGGGTTTTCATACAATCTCCAACTCCACAGTAAACGTTTTTAACAGAAAAGCAAGCAATGCAATCCTAGGAGAGGAAATTAAGTTATCAGTTTACAGGTAAGTACTTGGTTGTGAGAGTTGGGTTTCTGGGGTTCGAACCAGGGTTTCCCCAGGGTAAAGGATGCACTCAAAGAACACCCTCAGCAGCACTAGAGTGGCTGGGTGCAGAGTGCTGAGGCCCAATGTTATCTAGAGGGGGATAAGGGGCCTCCAGTTGGTAGCTGCTCACGGGCTCGCCACTTGGATGTGGGAGAAAAGCTCCTGGGGATTAGCTCAGGGCAAAGGGGTTCCAAGATAGCACACAAGGTGCACCCACACCAGCACTGGGGTTGCCGGGTGTAGGGTGCTGGATTGATGTCGGGAGTCCTGTTGGTTTCAATGGGGAAGCTCCGGTCAGAACAAACACTGCAGACTCTGGCACGAGGATCTTCTGGAGATGACCACTGGTTGGAGAGGTAAGTTGGGATGTTGAGGGATGCCGGGACACCATCAGTTGGGCCACCCAAGGCCATGGGGAATCAGGTCCAGGGGTGTCTTTTGGTGTTGGGTTTTCCTTACTAGCTCCGGTCGGGGGGATCCTCCAGAAAGAGGCTGCAGGCATTGTCGGGAGGCTTGAGGTAAGTCAGGGATAACCAGATACCAGGTCAGGATCACCTGGAAGACATCCTAGTGGTGTTGGGCCACTTGGACTCGGGCCGTGGGCATCGGGTGCAGAGTGGGGCAGACTCTCGGATTTGGCCAGAGCCAAAGTCTGTTGTGGAGCAAATCCGGTGCTCACGGGAAAGTCTTTTTAGTGATGGCAGGGAAGATCTTCCGGGTTCTGGGGGACTGCTGGCTGCAGGATGCACTGGGATTCCTCTGGAGCAGGTCGAGGTCGGGACAGGCCGGTAGGGCTGGGGTCAAGTCAGTTGGTGTCCTCCGATTCTTCATTCAGCAAGGCTCTTTAGTCCTTCTTTTTGTTTATTCTTGTCTGAGGAGGCAAGGTTCAGGTTTGCCCCTATATACTAAATGTAGGGACATTTCAAGTAGGTAAAGGTTGGGACCAATGGGTCCATTCCTTGGGGTGGGTACACCCCCTAGTATGGCCCTCTCCTGTGGGAGGGGGACCGAAGCCTCAGTCTGGTTGGCTGGGTCCCCCCATCTTCAAGATAGCGGGGACTCGGAGTTGTGCTTCGCCTTGCCTTGCCTCCCCCACCTGAGGGGTGGGGTTGGCAAAGGTGGGCACACATCTCCTCCTATCTTGGTTTTCCTGCCGATTCTTCTGCCCAAAGTTGGGGTCAGAACCAGTGGGGGACAGTTAGTGAGAGCAGCAAATGGCTGGGTCAGTTCACAAAGGCAGCAAGCCTTTAAAACTTCTCCTTCGTGGACCCTGCCCATTCTGCAGGAGGAGGCTTGGCATCTCTGCCCAGGATGTGCTTTGTTTCAGGACCCCGAGAGTGGGAGGCTCTTGACCCAGGGGTCCAGAAACATGTCTGGGGTGGCAGCTGGCGAGCAGCCAGTCAGCCAGGACACTAGAGTCAGGCCGTTTTTCAGGGAACATTTCTAAGATGCACTCAGAGTGCATTTTGCATTACAACCCACACTGGAATCAGTGTGGGTTTAATGTGCTGAGAAGTTTGATATCAAACTTCCAAGTTTCAGTTGTTATGGCTTTACTGCACTTACAATGTCTAAGAATGGACTTAGACACTGTAGGGATACAGGGCTCATGCACCTGTACTCTCACCAGTGGCATAGTGCACCCAGCTAGAGGGGGTGGGTGACCTGTACCATAGGCAATGGGTAGCAGGCATGGCACACAGGGATGTGTGACTAGAATGAGGGGTTTGACAACCTGCACTCCTGATGTAATTCAGTGTTTAAGTGTGTCTAGAAATGACAATAATTTCAAAAATGAATCTTTCAGTGATCAAGGGTGCTGCCTTTGTATAACCTGTACAACCCCTAGACAGGCTGCAAAATATGACCACAAAATTGTTCAAACAGCAGTTTGAGCAAAGGCGCACTATCCACCCGCCCTAAAAGGTGCAAAATAATCATGTGATTAAATTTTAAAGAGTAAACTGCACGTGAAGTTAATTAATGAACAAACATTAGTTATCACAAAGGAAAACAAAACACTTAATGACAGTGTAAGATACAAGCCAGTTTCAAATGCGAACCAAAATTGTGAGCCAAAATGAAACTCGAGAAGGTAACTGCATCAAAAATAAGTTCATAATTGCTTAATGCGTATCAATGTTCTTCAACGATAACACCAGAGATGACTGTGAGGCAGAAGTCAAAACTCTTCTTTATTTTCTTATGCAGAAAGCATTAGTATTTTCAAAAAAACGTCATGGTGTCCCAATGCATTTCGGTGTCAAAACCTTCATCAGGGAAATGCTGTAAAAGTATATATATATTGTTTGTACAAATTTCATCTTTAAAGATGCAAAACAAATTAGGTAAACAGAGCATATATTGTATTTCATATATAACATTGTTAAAGCATTAACATCCAGTGTTTTTGCCAGCCAATAACGTGTCCGGACATGAAACAAAGACGAACGGTGCTGTGAAACAGAGCAATCCATGGAAGAAATGAAACTCTCGTAATGCAAAATGCAACAACGAATGTTCTTATCCGTGTCCAAAAATATGGGAGTGCTAAGTGAGGGGTCACCGAAAACCAAATGAGCGAAACCACACAGGGATGTGTGCCATGTCAACTCTTTGTTCTGCACCAAAACATGCAGCCTGCAATGGCAGTGTGTATGTCAGAGTACAGGGCCTCTAAGGGTGGCACAATATGTGCTGCAGCCCTTAGAGGCCTTCCCTGGTCACAGTGCCCTTGATACCCATGGTAACGTTTACAAGGGACTTGCATGTGGCCAGAGAGTTGCCAATGTGTTTGCAGCAGTACAGTTTTAGGGAAAGAACATAGGCCCTGGGTACCTGGTTGGCAGGAACCCAGGGCAAACTTAGTCAAAAGAGCATCAACATCAAGCAAAAAGTGGGAGCAACCATGCAAAAAGGTGCACTTTCCTACAGTGTGCCAGTGGGCCCCACCTAAAACCTCTGGCTGCAATTAAGCACTGAATGTTGGGCTACAATCCATGGGTTATGCTTTTAGAGGGGGACAGGGCTTACACGTGAGTTGATACAAGAAGGATATCTACAAAGGCTTTTATTTTCCAGTACAACAACTGTAGGGCCTATTTGCTGTTGATGAACACAGCTCTGGAAGGCTAGAGGTGAGTATCAATAGATTATGAAGCTGTCCTCATTCCCTTGCCCTACCACTTATGGGTCTCCCAACTGGGGGCAGCATTCTCATGAGAGGCACACTGGTGGAATGGTAGGAAAGCCAGGATATCGCATTGTTCAGGAATAAAGCATATTCCTTTAGGCGGAGAATCATGTGCAGGATATGAGTGACAAACCATACATTAGTCCTACTGAGCAAATTGGGGTTACTTTAAACAATGCTGCATGCACTTGTTATGTGATATAAGTGAACTGCATGTTTATAGATTATGTTAGTAAAGGAGATATGGGGCAATTGTGGTCTTTTGCACTGTAAATACCATGTGTTTCGTGCGTAGAGAAATAATTACAAAGCTGGAAGCATGAGTAGAAACAAATGTAACATGTTGTGAAGCAAGGATTTTCAGTGGGAGGGCATTGAAAAGTTTGATTATTGATAGCTTTTGGTTACTGTCTGCGAAATCCATGATCCACTGTTTATTAAAGACTATAGCAACATACATCCTTTATGGCGTTAAGGGCCAGATGTTCTGTGAATGCATTCTGTAAAAGGGGGTCATAAATTGCCCACTGACGTTCCCCAAATGCATTTGTATTTTGCAAATCAACCTGTGTACTGTTAGGTAGGCTCACAAAATATGAATTGTGGTGGGTTGCAAATTGACCTACCTCATGAATGTTTCTGATGTAGGTCCCAAATTGTGACTCAATATGATTTACTGCCATCACAGGGATGGCAGCCTGCTGGAGTCAGCAACCACCAGGTCTGTTAATGCTTTTAAATAAAACAAATGTTTTTTTAATCAGATCTTTTTCCTTAAAGGATAAAAGGTTATATTTAAAAAAAGTAAAACTGCCTACTACTAAAATGTTTTCTTCAAAAGTCAGATAGGGAAAGTGTTCCCTATGTGACTCCTTCCTGTTTGCAAATGAGCTACCATCTCCTGTGAGGTGTTGGCAAAATATTTCTGCTTTTGGATTTCAGTCACAAAACATTAATACATACAGTAGGGAATCTGTACTTGGTAGGGGCTCCCTAAACACACTTCTCCAAAAAATTAATGCGGTAATTCGGTGTGGCTTCCTGAACCCAGTTAATGATTTAGAAAATCTTTTCCACATCGTTAAATGGGCTTTGAACATTTGATAGTTTGTGCTTTACAATCCGTCTAGAATGTGCAGCTTTCATTATAGGGAGGACTTCTACTATAAACTGGCAACAATAAATGAGTAAGGGATTAACAGAATTGTGTGTGGCCTAGGATGTGGCAGTAGAATGTATGCATGCATGCTTTTTCACAATCTGATTTATGCTTGGTAGATGTGACATGAGTGGGAGGCCCGTGAGTGTGTGTAGGAAGCCCTCTCTGAGCATGTTGTGCTAAGTGTATATGGGGTATAGATTTGGTGCACTGTGTTGATAGTTGATGGGGAGTTTAGAAGTAATGGTATATCATGTGTAGTTGGGGAATGTTAGAGATTATTATGCCTTGTGAGTGAAACGTGCTTTAGAGTTAATATGATGTTAGTTGGAATGGCTTTTATTTTCAATGTGATTGAACCTTACCATTGTTTAGCCTTTTCTTTGTATTCTCTGTTGGACCTTATTGTGGTGCATCACTGAGAAAGGCAGAGGAGCTGCCATTTGCTTTGTGTAGGTGGCTGTAATTTCTAAATTTTTATCAATTCTTACTCCAGCATCAGAATGTAGGATGCACTGAGGATTCAATTGAGAGTTGGAAAGGTGAATTAAATTGGAGGTATGGGTAGGAAAGTGAACATTGTTCAAGGTATGGTGTTATAAATATGCATGAGCACACTTATTGAAATAAATGTGTGCTGTTCTTTACGCTTTAGGTGAGGAGTTCCTCTGTTCTGACCATAAAATTATAAATGCACATTGAAATATAAATGCTAGAGCTTGTTGCTATAGTTTCATTTTGTTCTACTACTAAGCTAATTTGAAATTTGTTACAAGAGGGATATCTACAAAGGGTTTTATTTTCCAGTACAGCCAACTGTAGGGCCTATTTGCTGTTGATGCACACAGCCCTGGAATGCTTGAGGTGGGCACCAATAGATTATGGAGCCATTCAAATTCCCTTGCCATACCACTTATGGGTCTTCCAACAGGGGGCAGCATTCCCATGAGAGGCACACAGGTTGTCTGGGAGGAAGCAGGGATTCCCGACTGTACAGGAATAAAGCATATTCCTCTGGGTGGGTGGTCATGTGTAGGATATGAATGACAAACCATACATTAGTACTCCTGAGTCAATTGGGGTCACTTTTAACCTGTTCCATGCATTGGACATCAGGGAGCCATCCGATGTAACAGTGTGTGTGTGCGTCAGATGGTTCACGGCCATCCTAGCACTCACCCACGGGGCAAGCGGTGGTACCCCCCCCGAGGGCCGCCCTTCAAGTTGCCCCCACCAGGGATGTCAGCAGAAGCCCTTCCGCCGCCCCCAACTCCCCTCCTCCACATCATCTAATGACATCAGCATGGCACCACGTGCCAATGTCATTAGATGTAGTTGGACGGGCTGGAAGCCATTTGCTTCCAGCGCGTTGCGGGAGAAGGTGAGTTACTCCCTGGGGTGGGGGGGTTTGTAACAAAGAGGCATTGGGGGAAAGGAAAGGGTTTTCCTTTACTCTGATGTCTCTTTGGAGCATTCCTGCTGCATGATTGTGCATAGGGCGCGATCGGGCAGCAGAAATGGCCACTAAACACCAGGGATTTTTTTTTGTGATCAGTTTTGTCTTTCTGGGGATCGGCCCCTTGGTAAAGGGTCGCTCCCCTTTGGGGAGCAATTAAGTTCGCCGTTTCTACCCCCCTTGGGGGCAGATTGGCCTTATGTTTTAGGCCCATCTGTCCAGGGCAGAAGAAACTAGACACCAGGGTGTTTTTAATGTTTATGGGGATCAACAGTATTTTTTTTATTTTTTATTTTACTACCCACTAGGCCAAAAGAGATTTCCATATTTGTTTATGTTGGGGAGCGGCCCCCATGGACATGCGTCGCTCCCCTTTATGGGGGTAAATATTTTAGCTGTTTCTGCCCATCTAGGAAGCAGATCGTCCTTACATATTTTGCCCCATCCGCTCCCAAGTGGGGCAGGAGCCACTAGATACCAGGGATTTATCAACTTCAGCAATGTCTGGAGTGGCCTCTTGGGAAAGGGTCGCTCCTTTTTGAGGAGAAATTATGTTGGCCGGTATCTGCCCCAGAGGAAGAAGTGCAAGATTCTGTTAGTGAGTTTTCTTTCCAGGATGAATCATCTGATGATGAAGCTACTCTCAGTGTAGATGAAGTGCCTGTTTTAGAGGAGGACGCTGATGTGTCAGTGGTGCAGCAAGAGGTATCTGGATTGCAGCCTGGGGCTGCAAGGCTTCCCATTGGAAGTGCTTGACTCTGGGTTGATCCAAACATGGTGCAACTGGTGTTGCCTGCCTTTAGTGGTGATGCAGGGTATAGAGTGAATCGTGGTTTTCTTTTGTCTATGCAGTTTATTCAGTTGTTTATGGATGATGTATTTTTGGATGAGATTGTTGAACTGACTGATTTGAATGCTGAACAGTATTTGAGGGACAACAGTAACGGACTTAGGCCCTGCTCTAGAGGTATCCTGTGTACTCTCACAAATCTGGATGAGATGAAGAAGTTTTTGGGTTTAACTTTTTTGATGGGCTTGATAAGGAAGCCGTTCCTGTCTTCATATTGGTCTACCAGTCCCTTAATGGCAACAACCATATTTCTTGCAATTATGAGTCGTGATCGATATTTACTTTTGCTTCTGATGCTGCAGTTTGTTGATGATGCTTCGGTGTTGCCACAAGATCACCCTGACTGTGACCGTCTTTTTAGGATTCATCTGTCCTTGATCACTTTGTAGATTCATTTTCAGAGATCTATACTCCAGGGAAAGAAACAGCTGTTGATGAGTCTTTGGTCCTGTTGGGTGTTGACTGTTTGGTTTTAGACAGTACATTCCTAGTAAGAGGTCATGTTATGGAATTAAGATATTGATGTTGTCTGAGAGTAGTGCAGGAATGTCTGAAATTTTTGGGTGTACACTGGTAGGGATTCCACTGTTGACCCCCCTGGTTGTCCGTACATTTTAGGAGTTTCAGAGAAATTGTGTGGGAACTTGGTAGAGGACTTTTCAACAGAGGTCATCATTTGTACCTACATAACTTCTACACTGCTATGCAGTTGTTTAAGGAATTGTTCAAAGTGGACACTCTTGCTTGTGGCACAATTGGCCCTAACCGTAAAGGTTACCCAAAAGGGCTTTCTTGCAAAAAGCTTGAGAGGGGACAATGCAGTGATGAACTGCTAGCTGTGAAATTTGTGGACAGGAGGGATGTCTACATGCTGACGACGATCCCTTATGAAACCACTTCACTTGTGACTGTTTGGGGTCAAGTGCGCAAACCTGTGTGCATTGTAGACTACACAATAAGCACATGGGTAGTGTAGATAGAGTAGATCAGAGGCTGGAACCTTACACTGCTGTTTGCATGGCTGACATTTGGTATAAGAAGTTGGCCAGCCATCTCATCAACTTAGTAACTTGTAATGCTTTTGTTGTGTTCAATGAATGTTCTCTAGTGTCAAGGATGACTTTTGCTCAGTTTCAGGAGTCTTTGATAGGTAGCCTTGTTGTAGTGGAACAGGCAAGTGTTCTTAGAGTTGGAGTGATGGAAGATATGACTAGATTGAAAGATCCCCAGTTCTCCAATTTAATTCCTTCCACACCCCAAATAAAATCCCTTTAAGAGATGTAGAGTCTGTTTGCAGAGAGGTACGCAGAAGGAGACTCGTATGCAGTGTGCCTGGGCTGTGTGTGCCCACATGTTTCAGATTCTATCACACTCAAAAGAGTTTTTGAGAGCAACCATGAGTCTAACAGTGAACTGCCTGGTCTTTATTGTTTTATATTCGTAGTCCTGTTTTACGGTTGGCATTAGAATGATGTATTTAGTTACCACTGTTGTGTTTTGTAGTTATAGTTTTGTATCTAGTTCCAATCGGTTTGTGTTTTCCTTCTTGTTAAAAAAGAAATTTGATGATAGTGTGGTGGATTGGCATTTGGCATGGTGGTGTGCATGGACTGGCATGCATGTACTGGCGCTTGGCTGGTGGTGTGCATGGACTGACACTTGGCTGGCGGTGTGCGTGGCCTAGCGATTGGCTGGTGGTGTGCGTGGATTTTTGTTTAGCTGGCGGTGTGCGTAGACTGGCCTTTGGCTGGTGATGTGCGTGGACTGGGGCTTAGCTAGTGTTGTGCGTGGACTGATGTTTAGCTTGTGGTGTGCCTGGACTGGGGCTTGGCTGGCGGTGTGCGTGGACTGGGGCTTGGCTGGTGGTGTGCATTGACTGGTGCTTGTCAGGCCATGTGCATGGACTGGTGCTTTGCTGTTGGTGTGTGAGTAGTGACTTGCTGCTCATCATTACACACACTGCTAGCCAAACGCCACTGCACACACTATGTCAACCGGCAGCCGTTGTGATTGCTGTGTCAGTCATGTGTGCATATGAAAGTGATGGGCCTTTGAATGGCGCTGTCTGCTAATGTAAATGTTGTAATGTGCTGGGCCCACGGCAGGTGATGTGAATGGTCTTGTGTGTGTCACGTATGAAAGGTGTGTGAATGGCCTGTAAAGAGGTTGGTGCTTTGCGTGGCTGTACAGCTCACGAGCTGTGAGTCATGGGTTCATTTTTTTTTTTTTAAAACAGGTTATATTTGTCAAAATATCACAGATAGTGCACAGCTCTGAACCCCAGAGACAACTGCCACATGTAAGCCACAAATTAGATATGACCAAGCGCAATACAAAAAAAATCGTAACACCCCCAAAACAACCAACCCACCCCACCCCCACACCCAAAGCACTGTCCCCCAATTCAGGGTAACTTGTTGCTAATCCGAGCTGCCATTAAATACCAAAAGATCCCATGGACCACTAAACCATCCCATGCCATGGGGTGCAGAGCAGAGTGTACGAACGTGCAAAGCACAGGAGAAACAAACAATAGATGCCATGGAAGTCACCCTGGGTCTCGACTCTCCCGCGGAGGCTCAAGCTCCAAGTCATGATAGTCTGCCCAGCGCCTCCAGATCTTGTAATGTTTCCAGGGGCATCCCCTGTCCTCAAATATAGGGTTCTCCAAGCCCATGCAAAAGTCCATACCGATTTTCCAAACCGAGACCGGGGGTGCAACTGCCGCCTTCCAGGCCCTAGCTATGTCCCTATTCGCCAATGTAAGCCCCCAATAGCAGGAGATGATGCTTATAAATATTGCCCACGATCCCTTCCATCACATGTAGGAGAACTAGTTTCGGTGACATGGGGAGCTCCCACCCCAACACCTTAGAGAAACAACTCAACACCCCCCTCCAGAATCTTGCTAATGCAGTGCAATGCCATATGGTGTGGAGCAGGGTCCCTTCTTCGCAGCCGCAACAGAGATAGTCCGGGGAAGCCACCAAACCCGCCCTCCAGAGCTGAACCCTAGTAAAATAAACTCGATGGAGATATATAAATTGTATAAGCCGCAGACTCATTGCAATAGCCGCCCCCCGCGGGAAAGCCAGAGCCTCTGTCCAGTCTTCTTCATCTAAGTGACCAATGTCACCCTCCCAGGCCTCCCTCAAGCATTGCAGCAATGGAGAACAGTGCCTAACCAGGGACTGGTAGATTTTGGAGATCTTATGGTTTAGGAGGTCCCCCATAAATACCTTGGCTTCCTCCTGACTAAACTCCGGCAGCGAGGCCAGACCCTCAAGACTGGGAGAAATAGCATGCCTAAATTATAGGTATTTAAAAAATTGGGTCTTCGGCATCTGAAAGTCCTTCTGCATTTCTTGAAAGGATTTTAACACCGAACCCTGCATGACGTCCCCCAAGGTGGAGATTCCAATACTGTTTCAGTCATGGAACCCAGCGAGAGTTGTGGAAGGTGGTCATTGTGCCATAGTGGGGTCTCCCGAGCCTGTTCCACCAGCCCATCCTCCATAGCGCCTGCCTCCAAATCTGAAATACTATCTGTGTGGCCGACGGTAGGGAGCGTCTCAGTTGGGCAGAATAAAGAATAGTGTGGAGAGTGTGATCATCCATACAACGCTGCTCGACGGCGTATGCCGGGTCCGCCCTGTCCCCATATGACCACTCGTTTAGAACGAGCAAATGCGAAGCCATATAATAGGACCAAATATCTGAGGTGGCCAACCCCCCACAATACGTGGACTGTAAACAGGTCCATATTGCCACCCTAACCGCCCCGCTATGCCATAGAAACTGACCCAAACAGAATTCACCTGACAAAACCATCGTGTAGGAATCGGGTAGGGATGATTCTGCAATTGATAAAGCAAGCGTGGGAGCAACACAATCTTAAAGATGGCCGACAGGCCATAAATGGACAGAGGCATGTGAGACCAGGTCTTAATATCCGTGCGCACGCGATCCCATACCGGTACGAATTGCGCTCCCATGCCACGGTGGGAGAAGCAGACAAATATACCCCCAGATATTTCAACTCACCACGCACCACCTGTATGGACGATGCCCAAGGGCCAGGCCCATCCCCCCCGCCCAGGACCTATTAAGTAGATTATCGAGGATTCATATAGAGACCTGAGGATCCCCAAAGATCTGCGTGATGCGCAGCAGCCTGGAGCCTGTCATGTCCAGATTGGTGAGAAAGATTAACACATCATCTGCGTACAAGGCGATACGATCCACTGTCTCTCCATTGTCTGTTGACGTGAGTTTTATAATGTGCTGGGCCCGCAGTTGGTGGTGTAAACATGTGTGTCAAGTATGAAAGGTGTGTGAAATCTCATGTTAATAAAAGATACATTTTGAACCTTTTATTCAACCTCGTGCCAAATCCAACCAGTATTTGTGTGTACTTGAGGAACAGATAAATAGGCAGTAATATTTGTGTTGTCTGTCTTTCTCTGCCAAGGTGTGGTTTGTCTTTAGGGAAAATCTACCAACTTTAGATATTTTTGTAAACTAAAAAAAAGGGGATTACTGGGTGGTGTGCCTCTCATGGATCCCAACAACTTTTTTTTTTTTTTCTTTTTTTTTTCTCATGTTTGAAAAGCTTTATTCAAGAAGGAGTAAATACATAGGCATCAGCCACAAAATAAGAGAAAGATAAATGGAATAAATTACATTGAACAAGCTGATGTCATTAAAAGATAGACCAAAGCATTTTATAGAGTTTTAAGGAAAAATGGGAAGGGAAGAAGGGGAAGGAGGATCAGGAAAATCAAAAGGAGAAAAAGGGAAACTGCAAAAACATATTATATAATAAAAGATCCTAAAACCTTGCTATAAGGAAGGAATGAAAGCTGTAGGCAATACAACAATCAAAATGCTACATAGCAAACCCAATAGTGTCATAAACCAGTCAGATATTATTAGATATTATTAAAGTAGGAGAAGGAGGAGTAACTCCCTCAAGGTGGTTTGAAGTTTTCCGAAGTGATGGCGGGAACATTCCTCGGGACCATCCGATCTAAGTATGTGGTAAGAGGTAGCCAAAAAAGATCCCTATTATGTGTAGGATTACAGAGGGAAGCAAAGGCAGTATCTAGTCTGTGAAAGTGACACAAGGAATTCCACCAGTGACGGATGGAAAGGTTAGACAGGGTTTTCCAGTTAGAGGAAATGTGTTGAAAGGCGAGAGCAAGCATGAGGTCAAAAAGACCATGAGAACATAGAGGGAGATTTAAAGAATCAGATAAGGTGCCTAAAAAGAGAGTAGAAATTGAGTATGGAGAAGGGAGAGTGAAAATACGAGAGATATAGAGCCAGACAGAGTTCCAGAATTGAGAGACAGAGGGACATAAAAACAAGAGGTGAAAAAGATTAGCATTGGGGGCAGAACAAGTCCAACAACTAGAATCAGAAGAGGAAGAAAAACGGGCTAGAGAGAGTGGAGAGAGATATAGTCTGTGGTATAAGTAGAATAAAGATTGAGTAAGAGAGGCCGAACGAGAAATTTTTAAAGACCTAGACCAGAGTTTGTCCCACAAGGCGACGGACCAAGCACAACCCAGGTCTTCCTCCCAAGCAAGTTCTACCTTAGTTTTAAGGCGCTCTGGATTAGGGGATGAAAAGAATTTGTAAATGAGAGACGCCTTGGGTAAGGTTAAGAGAATTTTAAGAAGAGGTGCTTGGGAGAGTGAAGAAGGGGAGGGGGGAAGAGAGTAAAAAACATCCAGGATAAGCGTCATCAAGGCAACAAACTTCTGCAAGAAGGAGCGCGGACAACGAAAGGTCATCTGAAACTGGGGAAAAGAACAAGGGGATGCTCCGTCAAAAAACTGGTTCACCCAAATGATGCCCAGCGATCTCCAAGACTTCCAGAAGATGGGTCTATTCCTTATAAGAATAAGGGAGTTATGCCAGACAGTGGAGTTCAAGAAGGACTCACGAGTAATAGGTGTAGGGTTGAAGAGTGGCTTTAGAAGAGAAGAAGTATGCTTAAATAAAGGAAGAGCCAAGTGTGGAACCCTAGCAGAGAAGCGAATAACCTCCCCAAAAGAAAAGGGAAGTAATAATATATGCTCGATGGAAAGCCAAAGAGGGGCAAAAGTAGAAGGGGCAGAAGCAAGCCATCTAGATGCCTGGCGAAGGGAAAAAGACTTATGATACAGGCGGAAATCTGGAAAGTTGACCCCACCATTGGCCTTTGATTTACGGAGTGACGCCAAAGAGATTCTAGATCTTTTCTTATTCCAAAGGAAGCGAGACAAACAAGAATCTATACGTTTAAAGAAAATTGCAGGGATGTGAACAGGTAGCATAGAGAGAACGTAAATTAAAATGGGGGCGATCATCATTTTGATGGAGTCTAATCTCCCCCACCAAGAAAGGAAAAGAGGATTCCAAGAAGAAAATAAACGTTCAATGCGGGACAAAACCGCTGACATATTAAGAGCAATTGAAGAAGAAATAGAGTTAGAAAACCATACTCCTAAATATTTAATTTTAGAGCTATTCCAAGCAAAGCCCGTGGGGGCAAAGGCATGAGGAGTGCAAAATTTCGTAAGGGGAAGAATTTCAGTTTTATCCGAATTGATTTTATAACCAGAAACCTGTGAGAAAGAGTCGAATTCGGAAAGCAATGGGGGAATAGATGTTTCTGGAGCGGAGATGAAAAGAAGAATATCATCTGCGTATGCAGATAGTTTCAGTTGCTTGTCACCGTAAGGAAAACCAGTGATGGCATTATTGTTACGAATAGACGACAAAAAGGGCTCAAGGGCAAGAACAAAAAGCAAGGGAGATAAAGGGCAACCTTGACGAACCCCTCGCTGAAGAGGGAAATACGAAGAAACTTGACCATTGACCAGAACTGAAGCCTTAGGGGCAGAGTATAACAAAGAAATAAGAGAGATGAAGCGAGGACCAAAGCCATGCCAGCGCAATGAAGCAAATAAGAAAGACCAGTCAACTCTATCAAAGGCTTTCTCTGCGTCAACCGAGATTGCCGCTAAGGGAATAGAAAGAGATGGAACTTTATTTAGTACATTAAGGAAGAGACGAGAATTATCAGATGTCAACCGACCCTTCACAAAGCCACACTGCTCCTTACCGATGAGATGGGGCATTAAGGGATCTAGGCGTAGAGCCAATACTTTGGCAAACAGCTTATAATCAACATTCACTAAAGAAATCGGACGGTAATTCTTACAGTATTTAGGGTCGCGACCGTCTTTAGGGATAAGGCAGATGGTAGCTTCTTGAAAGGTACCTTCCGCTCTCCCCGATGAATGAAACAATTGAAAAAGAGACAGGAGTTTAGGAAGCAACAGATCAGAAAAATGTAAATAAAATTCAACTGAAAAACCATCAGGACCTGGAGTTTTGCCCTTGGTAAGAATAGCCAACGCCGTGGAGAGCTCATGTAAAGAAAGGTCAACTTCCAGATCCGGGAGATGAAGATGAGACGTCAAGGGCCTAGGAAGTTTATCTAGGTAGGCTTGGACAAGAGAGGGAGAGGGAGAAGACTCAGGTGTATAAAGGGTACGATAAAATAATTGAAATTGTTCAAGAATATCCTGAGCTTTATGCAATAAAGTATTATCAGAGGAGTAGATGGAGTCAATGAATGAACGTTCTTTGCGTGATTTGAGATAATTGGCTAAAAGCTTCCCAGCTTTGTTGCGACCACCATAAAACCGGGCAGAACTCCGAAGAAGCATTGACGAGGCATTATCGGTAGTTGATTTGTTAAAATCTAGTTTGGCACGAATAAGTTCCGGAGGAACGGAATTCTTAGAGGAAGAATAGAACTGGCGTTCCAGAGACTTAATATGAGCTAATGTATCTCTCCGCTTCTGAAGAAAGCGTTTCTTTTTCTTGGAAACAAAATCAATGACAAATCCGCGCGCAGTGGCTTTAAAGGAGTCCCAGAGAAGATGGGGGGAAATATTAGAAACATCATTTAATAGAAAGAAATCAGTAGCAAAAGAGCGGAATGAAGAGGAGAAAAGGGGATCAGTAAGTAAAGAGTTGTTAAAGCGCCAACGAGAGGATCTTGGAGGAGGGGAGAGAAGGTCAAGATCTGTTACAATAGGAGCATGATCAGAAATAAGTATAGGTTCAATAGAGGAAGACAGCAAATTTTGCGACAAGGAAAGAGAAAGAAAAATATAATCGAGACGAGAGAAAGAGGAGTGAGGGGGAGAGAAAAAGGAATAATCAAGAGTGTCAGGGTGCGAAAGCCTCCAAGAGTCAATGAGAGATGTTTGAGAAATGGTGTCGAGAAATTGTTTGTGGGGTTTGTGGGGTATGAAACGAACACTTGACTTACGATCAATAAAGGGGTCCACGATCTGGTTGCAATCGCCACCTAGAATGAAGAGGTCATCTTTATATTGAAAACATTTGCTAGTAATTAAAGGCCAAAAAAGTAAATCAGGTTGCGTAGGGCCATAAACATTAAACACAGTTAAAGGGATAGAATTAATTGACAATTTAGCTAGAATCCATCTACCATCAGAATCCGACTCTTGTGTTAAGACTTTACATACTAATTTTTTATGACATAGAATAACCACTCCATTCTTCTTGTTGGTAGAAGGGGAAAATAGAACCGTACCCACCCACCCACGTTTTAATTTGAGGGACTCAGTCTCCGAAAGGTGCGTCTCTTGTAAGAGAACTATGTCAGGATTGTAAGTAGCAAGGTGGGAAATAATTCTCTGGCGTTTGATAGGGTTAATAAAACCTTTCACATTCCAGGAAATTACTCTGAACTTAAACAGTGAATAACATTATCAGGAACAATATCTACAGCAATGGGCAAGAAGTGAAACATTTGGAAAAGATAGATATAGAAAAGAATAGATACAAGAAAAGAAAGCTCAAGCAAGGTAGGGAAATGAAGAGTAAAAAAAAGTAAGAATAAAGAAGGGAAGAGAGGGGAAAGGTGAGGAGAAGAAAATACAAGAAGAGACAGTACAAATCCATAAAGGACGACTGAAAATAACATACCTGAGGGGAACACGAAGAGGATACCGGGGCAGTGGATGACGCAACAATACAAGCATGACCTCCCGAAACCAGGAGGACAATCCGACCGCACCAGGACGAAATGGAAAACACGACTCACATGAGGGAAGAGGGAAATACCTTAGTCGATCTGGGCAGGGAAAACAAACACAAGCATAAATGAATAAAAAGCACTGATGAGAACAAGGGCACGTAAATAGAAGTATAAACAATAAACAATGGAATGTAGACAGCCCAAAAATGTGGGCAATAATAAGAATGGAAAAAACAAAGGTTACGCAAAAGAGAGCAACCAGTAGGGTTAATCAAGGACAATGAAAGAACATAACAAAAAGCTCTTAAGAATAAAACAGAATAAGAAAAACCAACATCATAACAAGCCATGGCAATGCAGAAACATTATCAGGAACACCCTGTAAGAAAAAAGGAGAGGAGCGTTCAGCCACTAGTAGAGGTGGAAGTATCCATGCCAACGTTGGACTGTATGTGAATAAAGTTTTTAAGCTCCGCAGGATCTTGAAAAGTCCAAGTCTTATTCTGATGAGTGACCTTGAAGGTACAAGGATGGAAAAGACCAAATCTGGCACCAAGAGCACGCAAGGGTGTACGCAGGCTCAAAAATTCCTTCCTTCTTGCTGCGGTAGCATTGGAAACATCCTGAGCAAGGAAAACTCTCTGGCCCAACCAGGAAACTTGGCGCTTGGCTCTAGCTGCGGAGAGGACAAGGAGCAAGTCAGTGAACTTCAGAAAGAGAATGATAACACCTCGAGGTTTAGTTGCAGTTGATAGGCGAGGACCAAGCCTGTGAGCCCTCTGAATGGTGAGAGAGGTGGTAGGAGGCATGTCCAGAAGTTTCGGAAGGAAAGTAGAGAAGAACGAGACGGGGTCATCGCTCTCCAAGGATTCTGGCAAACCATAAATGCGCAGGTTGTTCCTCCTATTCCGGTTTTCTAAATCCTCGGTATGCTGCTGCAAAGCAAGAACAGATTTCTCCAATGAGGTGATACGTTGAGAGTGAGATTGAATCTCCGAAGTCTGAAGTTCCACCACCGACACTCTGCTCTCGATAGTTGACCATCTCTCTTCAAAAAGTTGCATCTTGCTATTGGTTTCCTCAATGAACGGACGTAAAGCCCGTATTTCTTCAAGAATTAACTCCATGGAGATAGGGGGTGACGGTGGATCCGGAGGAGGAGAGTCCTGTTTTAGACGCTTGGATGACGCAGTAGAAGAAGAGGATTTACTGGAGGTTGATTGTGTCAAGGGAGGACGACTGGACGACGTTGCCGCCATTGGATCTATAGAACTGGAAGAAGGATCAACTGATGAGGAGGAGGAAGGATGAGCCGCCGAAGAACCCTTTGAAGGTACGAAAACAAACTTCGGATTGCGAAGTTTGCCCATAGGTGCGCTCCAAACAAATCTCCACAAGTATCGCACTTCAGGGGAGCGTGCAACGCCGACAACAGAGTATTAAAAGGCACATTAACGGGTCACAACGATCCACTCAAAGACCCCACAGCCACCTCCACCTGCCACGCAGAAGAACCAAGGTATCCGAAGGAGTTGACGCAGAAAAAATAAAGTCACTGAGAACAGCGTCTGACCATAATCCTCAAACTGCAGTCAGGCCAAGGAAAGGATAAGAACTATACATCCTTGAAGGTTGACCATGAAGGATTACAAATAAAAAGAAAAAGAAGAGAAAAAATAAAGTGTTATACAGTGTCTACCATGGTCGCAATCCAAGAATCCATGTTCGTGAGGAGAGATGTAGCTGCGTAGGAGTCATCGCGCCGAAATACAAAATGGCGGCCGCTATGAGGCGCTAACAAAACGGCATGGAAACGCAGCATTGAGGAGTCCCTGCGCGCTCATTTTAGGCTCACCATGTGCAGGACATGTTCCGATTACAGGAACCGGCAAGTAGCATGTAGCAACATCGCGTAAATCAACGCGAGGCGGAAGAAGGCATCCCGATGCAGCGGAGCCCCGGACTCAGGCGGCCATCTTGAACGGCGTCCAAGCCACGCCCCCCCAACAACTTTTTTGACCCCATGCAAACCTCAAAATGTGACTATAGCCACCCTTGAGTTACAGTGCCATTATCTTCAGGTATCTGAAAAATCAAAATGCTCCTCCCACCCAGCATTCCCCCAGGTCTTCCGATAAAAATGGTACCTCACTTGTGTGGGTGAGCCAAGGGCCCAAAACAGAATCGCTGAGACATCAAAATTACCAATCACAAAATGACCTGGTTTTACAAGGGGGTCCACCTAGGTTTTTAGCATCGGGCTCAGGGGCCATCTAGGGGAACCTACCAAACCAAAACATTTCTGAAAACAAAATACCCAGAGGAGTTCAGGGATGGGTGGCTTGCGTGGATTCCCCAATGTTTTCCTACCCAGAATCCCCGGCAAGCCTCCAATTATGCACAAAACATCAAATGTTTCTTGCGTTTCTGTTTGGGAGAGTTGTGAAATCACGGGTCTGACACAAATCTCCCACCACCCAGAATTCCCTCTGGTCCCCCGATATAAATGGTACCTCACTTGTGTGAGTGGGCCAAGTAACCGTAACTGGCAAGGGCCCAAAACATATTGTGGACACATCAAAATTACCAATAACAATAAAACCTGGTTTTGCCAGGAGGGGTCACCTTGGCTTTTGGCCCCGGGTTTAGCGTCCATCTAGGGAAACCTACCAAACCCAGACATTTCTGAAAACTAGACACCCAGGGAGTCCAGAGATGTGTGGCTTGTGTGGATTTCCCAACGTTTTCCTATGCAGAATCCCATGCAAACCTCAAATTTAGCTTACAAAAATCATATTTTTCGCACGTTTCTCTGTAGGTAAGTTGTGGACGCACCGGGCTGACACAAATGTCCCATCACCAAGCGATCCCCCAGATCTCCCGGTAAAAATGGTACCTCACTTGTGTGGTTGGGCCAAGTACCCGCGACAGGCAACGGCCCAAAACGTTTTGTGGACACATCAAAATTACCAATAACAAAACAACCAGGTTTTGCAAGGTGGGTGGTCAGCAGAGTTTTTTGACCTGGGATTTGCGGCCATCCAGGGAAACCTACCAAACCAAGACATTTCTGAATACTAGACACCCGGGGGAGTCCAGGGGGAATGGCTTGCATGGATCCCCCAACATTTTCCTACCCAGAATCTCCAGTAAACCTCAAATTTAGATGAAAAAAATCAACAATTTCTCACGTTTCTGTGTGGGAAAGTTGTGAGATCACCTGGCTGACACAAATTTCCTACCACCCTGATTCCTCCAGGTCTCCCAATAAAAATGGTACCTTACTTGTGTGAATGGGCCAAGTACCCGCAACAGGGAAGGGCCCTAAACGTATTGTGGAGACATCAAAATTATCTATCACAAAACAACCTGTTTTTTTTTTTGCAAGAAGGGCACCTGCGTTTTTGCTCCCGGGATCGCTGGCCATTTAGGGAAACCTATCAAACCCACACATGTCTAAAGATTATACACCCGGGGAGTTCAGGGAGGTGTGACTTCAGAAATGGAGACTTGGGAAAATCCTTGGTAGGTGAAAGTTTGTGGCTCCCTGCAGATTACAGAACTTTACATCACAGAAATGTGAGAAAAATGTGTTTTTTGACAAAGTTTGACGTTTGCAAGGGATTCCGGGTAACAGAACCTGGTGACAGCCGCACAAGTCACGTCCACCCATCCTGGTTTCCCCTGGATGTCTAGTTTTAAAAAATGTACAGGTTTGCTAAGTTTCTCTATGTGCTGGCTGAGATTGCGTAAAAAGGGTCCGTTTTCACTAGAAAAATGTGATATGTCCATGTTGCATTTAGGGCTGTTTCCTGTCGCAGGCACTAGAGGCACTAGGCCTACCCACACAAGTGAGTTACCATTTTATCGGGAGACTTAGGGAAACAGAATTGTAGAACAAATGTTATTAACCATTGACTTTTTATGCATTTCTGCCTTCCAAACGTAAGACAATGTGTAAAAAATAACTCACTTGTCCTTTAATTCACATGCTAGTATGGGTACCCACAATTTCGAAGATGTGCAAATAACTACTGCTTCTAAACTCTATATTTTGTTCCCATTTCGGAAATACATAGTTGTGCTTGATATCTATTTTTCAAAATGTATATTTTACCAAATTATTTGCTATATACCCAGTACACTATGAAAACCCATTGAAAGGCGCAGCTCAGTTATTGGCTCTGGGTACACTCTGGTTCTTCGTGAACCTACAAGTCCTATCACCACAACCAAAAAGGTCCATTGGACTTAACGGTATATTGCTTTTAAAAATCTGCCACAGTTAGAAGAAGCCACGGGAGACAACGTTGCACAAAAGGCTGTTTTTTCAACGCAATTTCAATAATTTTTTATTTCAACTGTTAGTTTCTATAGGAAAATCTTGACAAATCTACACAAATGATCCCTTGCTAAATACAGAATGTTGTCTACCGTTCTGAAATGTATAGCTTTCTGGGATCCATTATTGTTTTCAAACCCATTTCTACCACTAAGTAGAAGGAGGTTGAAAGCACAAAAATAGTAACAATAGGCTATGTCCCAGTAAAATGCCAAAACTGTGTAGAAAAGTTTGGTTTTCTGGCAAAAGTCTGCCTGTCTCTGAAAACTGGGGAGATGGTGATTTCAGCAACGCAAACCCTTTGTGATACCATTTGCAGGGAAAAAGTCAGACGCTTTCTTCTGCAGAACTTTTTCAAAATATATATTTTTTTTTAAACAAAATTTTGCAGTACTTTGGCCAATTTCTGGGTCCCCTCCAGGGGAATCCACAATCTCTGGGTACCTTTAAAATCCTCAGTCTGTTGGAAGGAAAGGAAGCACATTTGGCGTGGATACCACCTTATGTAGACAAAAAGTTAGAAGGGCCTAGTGAGAACTTCCCCAAATATCCACGAAAAGGCTTAGCACGCAGGGTGGGGGGAGCTATAGCAGAGAAAGGTTGAACAATGCTGCATGCAACCATTATGAAATATAAGTGAAATGCAGCATGGCTTACACTTCATGACTGGCTTTTATACTCAGACTTCCAAAGGTCATTTAGTAAAGAGTTTGTGTTAATAAATGAAGGAGATGTGGAGCAATTGTGGCCTTTTGCATTGTATATATCAATTGCTCCATGCTTGCATTCTTGTTTAAATTTCAATGGCGGTCTGTGTGCCAAATGTAGAGAAATAATTACAAATCTGGAAGCTTGAGTGGAAACAAATGTAACATGATGTGAAGCAAGTATTTTCAGCTGAGGGACACTGAAAAGTTTTTTGATTATTGACAACTTTTGTTTCTTTCGGTGATATTCATGATCCACTGTTTAATAAAGACTATAGCAACATACAAGCTTTAAGGGCCAGATATTCTGAGAATGCATTCTGTGAAAGGGGGTCATAAATTACCCACTAAGGTTCACCGAATGCATTTGTATTTTGCAAATCATCCTAGATACTTTTAGGTTGGCCTGTAAAATGCGAATTGTGGTGGGCTGAAAATGTACCTACCTCATAAATATTTATGATGTAGATCGCAAATTGTGATTCACTATGATTAACTGCTATCACAGGGCTAGCGGCCGCAAACCACCAGGCCTGTTAGTGCTTTTATATAAAGTCATATTTTTTTAAATCAGATCATTTTCCTTAAAGGATAAAAGGTTGTGTTAAAAAAAAGATTAAAACTGCCTACTACTAAAAATGTTTTCTTCAACGTTCTGATAGGAGAAGTGTTCCCTGTTTTGGCTCCTCCCTGCTTGCAAATAAGCTACCATCTCTTGTGAGGTGTTGGTAAAATATTTTTGCGTACGGATTTCAATCACAAAACATTAATACATACCATAGGGAATTTGTTCTTGGTAGGGGCACCCTAAATACGCTTCTTCCAAATACCAATGCAGTGATTCGGTGTGGTTTCCTGAACCCAAATTTCTAAATCTTATCCAAATTATTAAATGGGCCTAGCACATTTGATGGTTTGAGCTTTACAGCCAGTCTAGAATTTCATTATAGGGAGGACTTTTACTCTGAACTGGTAACAGTAAATGAGTAAGTGATTAACAGAATTGTGTGTCCTAAGATTCTGTAGTAGAATGTGCGTGCCTTGTGTTGATAGCTGATGGGGAGTTTAGAAGTCATGATATGTCATATGCAGTTGGGGAATTTGAGAGATTATTGTGCCTAGTGTGTGAAAAGTGTTTTAGAGTTGATATGGTGTTAGTTGGAATGACTTTTATTTTCAATGTGATTAGGCTTTACAATTGTTTAGCCTTTTCTTTGTATTCTGTGTTGGACCTTGTTTCGGTGTATCACTGAGAAAGGCAGAGGAGCTGTATTTTATTGTCATTTACTTTGTCTAGGTATCTATGATTTGTAAATCTTTATGAATTCTTACTCCAGCACTAGAATTTAGGATGCACTGATGATTCTGTGGTGTAAGGAAGAATTGATCATTGGAAAGATAAGACAAATTGTAGGTATGGGTAGTAAAGAGAACATTGCTCTAGGTATGGTGTTATAAATATCCATGTTCAATCATATTGAAAGAAATATGTTTGCTGTTTTAGGAGAGGAGTTTGGTGTTTTAGGTACACCATGCTCCGTTCTGACCACAAAAAGAGAAATACACATTAAAATATTACAACCAGTGTTTTACCACTAAACAAATTTTAAATTGTGTTTACCACATCTAATAAAAAAATAACAGGTCTAAGAAAATGTCTAAAATTAATTGCAGCTGGAGAAATTATTCAGCAAAATTAGGTAATACTAAGAACTTCTACCAAGATTATCTTCGACAATTTGAGGTCATAAGGCGCTAAATCAAGGATACCCAATTACCAAATTGATTATTTGTATTTTTACATCATTTTCATGATTTTTATTAACAAAATTCACATTACCTTTATAATACTGTTACTGCTGCTACTACTAATATTATCAATAGGCAAAAATAACTAAAGGCATTATAATAATACTATTTTTACATACCATCGCTAACAGAATTAATTGAAAAATATAGAGTACAGATAGCAGTACAGTTACCTTGTTCAAGGATTCTAAACAATACTCAGCCAATAAATAAACGAAAGACCTGTTACCATGGGCGCCTCCATTTTTTGTGGTGCTTCATGATATAATTGGGAATCTCACCAGCTTCAAGGTTGCAGTTATTCACCCAAAAGAGGGGGTAGAGGGAAGGTTGGGATTTTTATGTCAGAACAGGTGGTAAAATTCCCTGATCCCAAGGAAAAAAGAAAATGTGTACCCAAGGGTACATCAAACAGACAAAAATAGAATAAACTTCTGTCCAATGGATTGAATTAAGGGGATAGCGTTCTGTGCTTTAAATATAAATAAGTATAAAGTGTACTCTTTTAAAAAAAAAAACAGCTCAAAATCTTCCAACTCACAAAATGCTACCAACTTTGCAGTTGAATTTTTCTAAGGGAAGGAAATGGTCCCTGGGACCACTGCCTGCCCTTAAAAATTTTTTTTTGACCCATTCACAAAGGGGAAAGGGTCTCCTGGGGACCCCTTCCTGTTTGCCAATGGTTTACCACCTACTTGAAGTAGGTGGCAAATTGCAAGTGTTTTGTGACAGCAATTGCAGTCGCAAAAAATTCATGCATTCAAATGTGAGTAGCTATTAGGAAGGGAACGCCCTTAGCACGCCCCTTCCTAATAGCGAGTCGCTAATATCATTTTGCAAATCCGTAAAATTTACTGATTCGTAAAATGAGGTTTGTACTTGGTCATGCCCTAAATTGCAGTCACAAACAGGCCGATTGCCCATTTGCGACCGCAATTTCGGGTCGTACATCTGGCCCTTTGTCCCAGAATGTACAGAAATACGTCCCATTAACGATTTCTACCCCTCATTTTGGGATCATCTCTTGCATAAGTGACCTTCCCAACTAGAACCTTGTATTCTTAATTGTTCTACACACAAGCACATAATGTGTTATGTTGTGCTCGGGCTTTGGGAGCAATTTATTCCTTTTGTTATTGTTTGAAGCTGGCAAAAGCGTGACGTGTCACACACTCATATCTAATTCATATGATGCTCTGGGGATTTTTAGGACTGCCAGCATGTGCAGGAATCTTTCCAATCCTCGGGTTATGTATATATGGAGCATGGATGACAGCTGCGGCATTCATGATGCGGGCACGCAGCTGCTAACTTCTTGCTTTAATAAAGTCTTATTTTACACATATCTGATTCTCTTAGTTTCTGGTGTCCTCCCAGTTTTTACACTGCCGATGACTGGACATGGACCTATGATTGATTCAAGATTGCTGTGTTGTTTATTGGATTTCGTTATTTGCTCTTTTGGTCATTGAAGACAAAATTTGTGGACTCCTGTTGCTACAACTATTTTTTGGACCCACCCTTTAGGTCTTTCAGTGTAAATATTTTTGGTTCTGAAGAAATTGTAATGGCCCTGATTGTAAGTATTGCCATTTTTTTGCTTTACATTGATTCATGGACTTTGTTCCATTTCCCCAATTCATGGGCTGTCAGGAAAATCACCATTGGGAGTTTTTCTTCATTCGGAATTGGGAGTTGTTCTGCATCACTGAACTCTCGTAGGTGTGTTTCTTTGGTGACGACTTCCCAGCTGTGCTCTGTCAACATTCAGGTAAAGGAGGATCGGTCCTATTTTGGTGAAGCCTGCTCATTCTTTCTTGATTAAGCATGGCGTGTAACTTCTTTTTGGCTGTTTCATTATTGGTATGGTACTAACGGTGACACGCATACTTCTTATGGGTAAGACTTTCTGTCAAGTGTGTCATTCTGCATTTGAGACAACTGTGACTATTTTTATTTTTTATTTTTCTCTGTCATGTAAAGCAACTTTCCATTGCTCTGGGGTATGTTCATTTCTGCATATGGGACAATGGTGACTACTTTTTTTTTATATAGAAATTTCTGAGGGCTGTGTTAATGCACTATGTCTGGGATTGTGCCTCTACCTTCTTTTCTCTCAACTCTAGGAGAACCACCTATGGACTGGGCAACATAGGAGGCAGGTTTTTTAGCATATGTGGAAGTCTTAGAGGGGGAGGACTGTGAACCAGAAAGGAAGTTGTGGAAATATGGATTTTTCTGGTCAGTTATGTCCCCTATCTTGGACCCCAACGGTTCTATGTGCATGTTACAAGTACATGTATGTTCCCTCCAGTTCCAGTTATGAAGACGCAAACACATGTGCGTCCACCGTCAACATGTCCTCTGTCAGATCCGCCATGAATAGGCCGGATATTCCATTCCTAAGTATGAAAGGCCACCGGTTTTATATGGTTCACTTATGCCATTTTACAGTCCAGGCAAGTAGGCCCTGATTCTGTCATCAAACTCTTCTTGCCTTCTGCCTCTGAAAGCTCCAGTCTGAGCCTGCATCTGTGACCATGAACTTTGTCTCATTCTCTGCGCGGCTCACGAAGCCTGACATCAGCCTATTCTCTGCCAAGAACTGTATTTCACCTTCGAGTTATCTGCTTCACTCCTTAGCCGATGCATTCCTGTCTAGTAGTTTAAGTAAACATTCCTCCAGCTACCGAGCAAAGGCTCGGCTTCTCTGTCTTTATGCAAGTAATTCATAGCCCTGTTACCATGGAATATTCCTACCCCCTCGCATTTAGTGTAGACACTTAGACGCTTGTACACGCACGCACAGTCAGTATAGAATAGATTCTGTCCGAGAGTCCTTCTTTTGTGGATAACATAGTTCTTTAAACATAGGATGTTAGATATGATTTGGGATTAGGTTGACTTGACCCCCCAGACTTTTCGTCTCCACATGCAGAGCTAAATGTCAAGTCCCCTTCACCCCCTAGTTGCACGTCAATCACACGTCATGCTGCTGCGCGCGCATCTATGCCAAGTATTATCTTATAGATCCACCTATATATGACATCGTAACCAATTATGTTCCTTTTTACTCCTTATTACGCCCATTTTCGGTTACGCATATGAATCGTCATTTTCCTTATCAATTGTTACGCCTACCGCATTCGCTTCATTGTAATGTATGTTCTATAAAAATCATTTCTTGTCAATAAAGTATGTACTTCACTTCCTGAACCTCCGTGGTGATGGAACTTGGAGCAACCGATTATAATCGATCATTGGAATA